>NC_134532.1:23087500-24321250 GCF_050624435.1 Tenrec ecaudatus
GGAAAGAGTGTGTTGTAGGACACCAGCTGCTAAAGGATGGTTTTTGGTCCAGAAGCCCTGGGAAAGTAGTCAACCTGCAAGATCCTCAAGTTCAAGAAGCCAGGCTCCCACATCTGGTCCTAAAAACATCTGGGTCTATTATGAACTCCGATAAAAACAGTGCAGAACTTAGACTGCCTGCTTCCTCAGTTTCCAATTCTACTTTCCCATCCCTTGTCCTTTGCTTAATCTCTTCACTTTTCCATATGCTACAACTATACAATAATGTATGGCTAGTGCTCTTGTTTTAAGAGTGATTTAGTGCAATTAAACAAATAATATATTGATTATAGACTTTACTGATACAATTGATAATACTTTTCATTATTTCAAGGTTCTGACTTATATCAAAAGCTCTTTTCCTTTTCAATATTTTAAAGAATTTTTTTGAAATGTTGTTGTGCCTACAAGGTTTCCATCAATTTCTGACTATGTATGAACAAATATATCTGTCATTTATTTTTAACTTGTTTTTCTCATGGTATATATATATATATATATATATATATATATATATATATACAAAAATATTTTCAACATACTTTTCATGCATAATTCAGTGGCATGAGATTTTTCATTGTTTCATCGATTACAAACATCTATTTATTTCCTGTCACACTTAACAGAAATTGAGAAAAGAACTCCGACTTAACCTTTCCACACTTTAACATGGAATAAATCACTCTATAAATTTCTTGTTTTGATTTAAGTACTTTTCCTCTTCCTCTGTAAAGAAAGCAGCCTAAACTCTGTTCAATGTCCCATTGTCTTCCAGCCAGATTTTTGAAAATCAGTATTTTATTGTGGCATATCTCTCAATCTCAATATCTATATAAATATCTATAGATCACACTTCCCGTCACTGGAACCAAGTCAGAGTGCTTGCAACTCATAGCACTCTCCATGTCCAAAGCTTTTCACGGTGAGGGAGCGTCAGTGGGAGTCCAGACAGAAAACTAACCTCAGGGAGAAAGCTGACCTGCAGGCTTGCTAAGGACCCACCAGCTCTGGACCACGAGAAAAAAGAAGTGAGAACAGGAGACTGGATAAGGATTTTAGTGCCTGGTCATCTAGAACTGCTGTGCTGACCACTATGGTAGCTCTACTGCGCATGGCAGGAAACCTGCTGAGACAACTCCAGGTAACACTCCTGACCAATAGTCTGATAGCTTATGACCGGAGAAAATGTTGCTGTGTGACCCACAGAAGTTGGAAGGCAGTGTGAGCCCAGAAAACTCCTTCTGTATGTGATGGGATGCTGTCAACAGGGGCTCTCTGAATACACTGAGCCCATCACCCACACCTGGTACTAATTCATGGAAGGAAAAATGAGCATCTTAATATTTCTGAAGTCACTTTAGCCTCACAAATAACCCTGCTGTTAGGAAACCTTTTTATTCCAACACTAAATCTAGACGATAGCATTCAAGTATCTTTTACCCATTCTCACAAATTCTGAAATGTCCTAGGGGAAAGGATGATTTGGGATGACATATACTTATTTCCCAATGTGTTCACATGTATGGAAAGATTCTTGTAGTGTTGGTCTTCATTCCACAATGTGTGAGGATAGAGTGTCTTTAATGCCACTAGATTATCCGAGTTCTTCTGATGGTAATGGATATAAAGCTACATGAAACATAAAATATGAACAGATGTTTGTATGATTGGTAGAGTGAAGACCTCAGAGAGGGACTGTGTGCTCCAATGACACTATCAGCATCGCTTTTCTAGTGTGAGTCCCAGAACATGGACTCCATTTATCCCTTTTCATTTTTACATACAAATGCACCTCCCAAATGAAAATACCTAATATGCAGTCACATGAAACCACAGCACGCATGTAGTTAAATTCAGAACCCTTCTCACCCTGGATAGTATTTTATGCATGTTGTAAAACTTATCCACGTGAACATGAATTGTGTGTGGGTTTTGATCTTTCTGGTGGCAACTCTGGGAGGTGAGTGCTTCAGGGATTCACACATGAAGTCTGGGGATGCAGCATCTGAGCACATGACTCACTGTTTCTCTTTATCCCAGGTGCCCTGGCCCAGGCGCAGCTACATGAGCCAGGCCCTGGACTGGTGAAGCCCTCACAGACCCAGTCTCTCACCTGTGCTCTCTCTATCTTCTCTTTACCTAGCTATGATGTGCACTGGATTCACCAGGCTCAGGGAAAGGGCCTGGGGTGGGTTGGGGTAATAACTTATGACGGGAAAGCATTCTATAATCTATCTCTCCAGTCACAAGTCAGCATCACCAAGGACACATCCAAGAGCCAAGTTTATTTAAAACTGAGCTCTGTGAATCCTGAGCACACAGCCGTGTACTGTGCTAGAGACACAGTGATGGGAAGTCAGTGTGAGCCCAGACACAAACCTCCCTGCAGCAAGCCATGGTTTCAGCAGATTCCAGGGAATGGAGTTAGCGATACTTTCCTCTCAGAAGCTGTGGTTTCCCCATCTTGTCAGCACCTCTCGAGGGAGCACCCAGAGAAGCTTCATGCATCGGAACATGCCTTCTTTTCATTGGAATGGGCTTCGTCTATCCTTCACCATCTATACAAAGTCAGACGTCAAAGTAATATGCCTTTATGAGATCTCAGCTTATGAATTCAGGTACTAACTAGTGTCGTTTGTTGTCAAAGTTACAGATATTGTAAAAAGCAAACTCACTGCAATTGTGTTGATTCCAATTTATAGTGACGCACCTGTGGATTTCTGAGATTGTAATTATTTATGGGAGTAGAAATCTCCGTCTTTCTTCCTTGAAGCGGCTGGTGTTTTCAAAATTCTGACATGCAGATTTCAGCCCAAAGATTGAATCACTAGGCTCATTATAAAATATTAATTCTGGGGAAAATTTGCCATATGAGTCCCATGTTTTCTCCAAGCTATTAGATGGATGGTCAATTTTTTCATTCTGGCGAATGTTCACAATGCATGTTTATTTAATAATCTTAACTTAGAATGACCTGGATAATATTGTATATGCTGATATTGTAGGATCAACTCACAGAGATCATGTGTACAACAAAAGAGCACTATCCTCACAGTCATTGCCCTGGTTGGACTCATCGTTGCAGCCTTTGTGACAATCCACCTTGAAAGTCTCTCTCCTTTATTGACAGTCTACTTTACCAAACACAAGACCATTCTCCAGGTTCTTGTTCCTCCTAAGAACATGCTCAAATACATGGGAAGCATCCACAATGTGCTTATTCCAAGACAGAAGTGCTAGTTCTTCAGGAAGTCTATGATACTCATATATTTAACACTATTCTCTAACACTGTAATCCACATGCATCCATTTTCTTTGATGTTTCTTACAGGGTTTTTGTCCAGTATTGGAGTCACTCTTAGTTTTCACAACTATGGCAGGTGTTTCTGGCACTGCACAGAGAGTGTCCAGGGCTGCTACTAAAATTACACAGTGCATAGGACAGCACCACACAATACATTCTCAAGAAGCAAAAAAAAAAAGCAATACTGCAGACATCAAAGAACTCTATACAATGTCTCAAAACTAGCCAACATGAAGATAAATGCTCACCTGCAGAAAGTAAACGTTGATGCATGTAAATTATACTTAGGTGAACCTAGACTACAAAAGCATGTGACACAATGATTATATGCTCAACTTCTAGCCAAAAGGATGGCAGTTCAAAACCACCCAGTGACTCCGTTGGTTAAAGACCTGAATACTTTCTCCCATCAGTATGATAGAAAAGAAAATCCTATTCAGACAGTCTTCTCTTGCACACAGTGGTCCTGTGAGTCTCTAACAACCATCCTGGCAATTAACAACCTTGGATGCTTAAAGTTCTATAGATATGTAGAGAACACATTTGTTACCAACAATTAACCAAGACACAGTGAACTTCGAGATAAGAACAATTATAAAGACAGTGTATTCTGTTACATATTTCCTTTTGCTAGAGGTGTTTCCCCATATAAAATATACACCTTTTCCCCCAGCACTGTTATTCAGCCTGGGAAGAATATTGTATTGTTAGATTGTATTTTTGATGATGTTCAAGTGCCACAGGGAGTTCCAGTTCTCAGTGAAACAATGTACAACAGAACTAAGTAATACTTTATTCAGCACTGTAATCACAATGCATATTTTTGAATCCATTGTTACAGCCACTCTGTCGATCCATCGCATGATGTGCCTTCTTCTTCACTGATCCCCTGCTTTATCATGGATGATGTCTTTCTCAACGGACTGGTGTCATGATAGGCTGTCCAAAGTACATGGAGAAAAGTCTCAGCATCCTTCATTCTAAGGCACTCCCTGGCTGTGTTTCCCTCATAACAGATCTGCTTGTTATATTGAAAGCTCATTCCATGGTGCCTTCAACATTCTTTCCCAAAAGGTATGTGAAAGACCACTCATGCAAGGAAGATCATGCTCAATTAATTCTCGATTGTTCTAAGAAAGAACTTTCATCTCTGTCTTTTAAAAAAATGTTGTTGGGTTTTTTATGTATGTGTGTGTGTTTCCTACTCTTTATTTTTATTTCTCACCTTATCTTATTACTTTTCTTTCTGTTGAATTGGTGGATTTTTTGTTTGTATAATTTTGCAAAATTGGGAAATATGGTTACATGATTATAGGGGGAAATAAATTAAGTAAAATTGATAGGAGTAAAGATTGTGCAAATCTTCTTGATATGGTTGAATTATGTATTTGTATATATGTGGAGTGTCAATAAAAGTGTTTTCTATCTGTTTGTATGGTTGTTTGTTTTTTGAAGAGAAGTGGGTGCTCAGAAGTGTTTATCATTTTACTTTCCATTGTAACCCAACTGCCTGTTTTTGTCCTCCCTGGTCCTAAGGGTAGGAATGAGCTGCCCACAGAGAAAGTGGATATTCCAAGGAAAATGCCATCTCCAGGAATTTCCTTCATTGTGGCTCACACCTCAGGCCCACCTTGTGCATTTCTACCAACCTACCAATGGTTTTCAAGGAGGGCTTGTTTTTCTTCAGACAGAGCAAATGATGAAGGGTAGATTTTGAATTGCTGAACATGGATCATAAAAATCCCCTCTAGGGGCCATTGCTCAGCTGCCTTTACTCAGAGTCATCTCTTTTGCTTCCACAAACACAGCACACAGGAATCACCTGCAGTAAACATGCAGCAGATCTCCACATCACACGAGAAGATCAGTCTTCTTAGGCCTTCATCCTTCCCATGTTGAACAGAGCGGACATCCTTCTGGATTCTTTTTGGTGTCATGGATATCCTACCCTGTGAGCACCTTCAATGTCAGAAACACTGCTTTTCAGCTTAGAACTGTTTTAAATTAGAATTTTCCCCTTATTTGTTGATGTAATGGTGCAGGTATATTGTTACAGACCAGTCATGGGTTGGGAAAACTTTCTCAGAGTGCTATGTCTAACTTCCAGGTCTGCAGATATTAAGTCTTCACATATTGATGCATTGCAACCATGATAGCTCGACCAGTTGTGTGTGTTTTAACTGAGCAATCCGAAACCTGAGGACACTGGCATATATAATGTAGGGAAAATACCAATAGACACGGTGAAGGCTAATTGGTCAAAGATCTCAAGTGTCAGGACACTAAGTGGGCAGCAGAGGCAGCTCATGGTACATGGAACACTGCCTTTGCCACACCAGCAGGTGCAGGGGATGCCAAGTGTTTGTTTCCTCTTATGTCTGGAGTTTTCCAATTCACCTAACTTGAGAACCTCTTCAGGGATATTTTAGTAACTACAGTTCTCATGTCTCCTATTTTCCTGAAGGGAGGATCCTAAAAATTAAAAGCCCTGGTTCTTCTTGAAAAGACAGGGAAGAATCGAATCACACTTGGGATAAGTTGAAATCAATTCCACAGGACCAGTGGCCTCTCTGTGGCATTAAATTATGACCTCTGTGGGCTTCTTTTTTTTTTGGCTTCTTGTTTAATCACTTTATAGAAAAGTATGAGAGATGTACAAAAATGAATCTCTGCTTATTCTTATACTTGAAAAGACAATCTAACAGCTTTCTTGCTAAAGTCCCTCCACTAACTGAATAACAGAGAGCTCCTTGGAAAAGGAAGAGGTTCAATACCCCAAAAAACAAAACACCTGTAGAACCTTACATCAGAGACAAGTATGATTTTGCTTCTGTTATGAACCAAGTAGCCCCTTGTGAAAAGGGTTAATGACCCACAGGCTGAGAACCTCCTTACTTAGTAAAGAGACAATAAACCCACATTTTCTCCAAAAACCACGCTGAAAACAAAATCAACCTTAAAGCCCTACGCAATACTGCCAACTTAAAGATTTGAGCGTCAGAAAACCTCTGTGGGCTTCTTTCAACACATTCAGTTTCGCTCCATCCTTAATCTTTTTTTTCCAAATGAGAGTAGGTTGAAACTGTGTGTGTGCATCCCAGCCCAAATATCTCTTGTGAAGAAAAAAACAAAACAAACCCGACTTTACCATTTCTGAAGTAATTGATGGTTGTATATTATTTTGAAATTTGGAGAAACTGACATTTTGAGATTCTTAATAAAGCATCCAAGTGTCTCATAGTTGTTACAAAGCATATTATGGGGCCGGCCCCAATCCCAACTACGTAGACTCTTCGGCCTCCCTGCCCCTCCCAGAAGAAGGCACTTCAGAAGACAGCACAGAAGCTAAAGCATGGGGAGAAGGGCACTTCTTCTCAAAGTACACAGGACAAACGAAAAGGCGAAGAGAGTGAGTGGAACACATCCTGTTCACTAAGCCCCCAGGACGATATTTCTGCTCAGAGCAGCCAATGCACAGAGAGAACCATAAGGCCGTCCGACCACAAGACACAATGTCGCTCATTGAACCATGGCGCTATGGGGGACAACACTGGAGACACGGTGCAGGAATTGTGTCCAATCTGACCCCAAAACACTGGGAGAAACACTAAGGACATGCAATAGCAAGGGGAGCAAAGCAATGAAGTCCCTGGGGAATACCAAAATTAGACTCCACTGGAAAACATTCGTAAAGGTCAAAAAACAGACCTGGAACTACTAATGGACTTTTGATTTTTTTGTCATTGGCTTTCTTTTTTGTTTTTGTCATTTTTGTTTGTTAGTTTGGTTGGTTGGTTTTGTCTTCCTTTGTGTTTTGTTTGACTTTGCTTATTTTTGCACTTATCAATGTCTCTGCATGTCTATTTAGGTAAGAGGCGGGGTAAACAATTCAGAGAAGAAAACAACTGGAAAGATGGTTCCGAGGAACACAGGAGAAGGGGAGGTGGGAGAAAAGAAGTGGGGGGGAGTTGGTTCACCAACACAGGGACAAAGGAACCAATGAACGAAAATAGATGGAGAGAAGGCATAGAATGCCTAGTGGGGCTTAATCAAGGGCAATTTATGAACAAAGACTTACTGAAACCCAAATGAAGCCCAAACATGGTAGTGGGACAAGAGGAAAGTAAAACAAAATAGAGGAAACAACTAGGAGGCAAAGGGCATGTATAGAGGTCTAAATATAGGTATGTACATATGTAAATATATATTTATGTAATGATAGGAAAATACTTCTATGTACTTATATTTTTATGTTAGGTATTAAGGTTGCAGATGGACATTGAGCCTCTGTTCAAGTACTTCCCAAACGCAAGAACACTTTGTTCTAATAACCTGGCATTCTGTGATGCTCACCTTCCAACACGATGGTGGAAGACAAACTGGGTGCATAAGTAAATGTGGTGAAGAAAGCTGATGGTACCCGGTTATCAAAGTGTATAGCGTCTGGAGTCTTAAAGGCTTGACGATGAACAAGCAACCATCTAACTGAGAAGCAACAAAGCCCAAATGGAAGAAGCACACCAGTCTCTGTGATCATAAGGTGTCGATGGGATCAGGTACCAGGCCTCAAAGACCCAGAACAAAAAAAAAATCATATCAATATTAATGAAGGAGAGTGTGGAGTGGAGACCCAAAGCCCATCTGTAGACAATTGTAAATCCTCTTACAGAAGGGTCACAAGGAAGAGACAAGCCAGTCAGGATACACCATAGCACTGATGAAACATATATCTTTCCTCTAGTTCTTTAATGCTTCCCTGCCCCCTCTGACTATCATGACCTAAATTCTACCTTACAAATATGATTAGACCAGAACATGTACACTGCTACAGTTAAGAGGCCGCAACACAGAGAATCCAGGGCAGATAAACCTTTCAGGACCAATAATGAGAATAGAGATAGCAGGAAGGTGATGGGAAGGTGGGGGGAGAAAAGGGAGATTGATCACAAGGATCAACATATAACCCCCTCCAAGGGTGACGAACAACAAAACGTGGGTGAAGGGAGACAGCAGACAGTGTATTATATTAAAAGTAATGATTTATAATTTATCAAGGGTTCATGAGGGAGGGAGGGAGGGAGGGAGGGAGGGAGGGAGGGAGGGAGGGAGGGAGAGAGGAATGGAGGGAAAAGTGAGGAGCTGATATCAAGGACTGAAGTAGAAAGAAAATGCTTCGAACGTGATGATGGCAGCATATGTACAAATGTGCTTGACATATGGATGAATGTATGGATTGTGATAAGAGCTGTAACTGTCCCCAATACAATTATTTAATAAAAAAGAAAGCATATAGTATTGTGAAGCATAATACCTAGATTTGAAGAGCACAATCAACTCCTCAAACATGGGAGACTTCCTTCAAGTTTTGGGAATATGCCCTGGAAACATCACAATGTGTTATGTAAACTCACATCAGCATTGGTTTCTCTGGAGGATGCAGAGATTTTCAGCATCTATATAACTTCTAAGTTTAACTCAGTGCCTTAAATTCTTGGTGTGCAAAGGCCTTGTGAAGGGAAGGTAACTTGATGCAAGGCAAGACATACCTGCAGGGAATTAGCCAGACTCGGGAGCCACTGTCATATGCAGCTCAAGAGAACAGGACCAGAGGGGGCTGCGGAGGGTTTTCCTTTTAACATATGAATTTCCTTTTCCAAAAGATAATTTAAAACAGAATTACACAAGGAAAGCTTGTGTCAGATTTCTACGGGGAATATTTAGCTACATCAATAAAAGAATGAGCACCACACTTAAAGGGGTAGGGATGAGGGGGTACATTTCTAGGAAGTGTCTCTAACTATGGGTTCACATTTCCATTAAGTCAATTATTTCTCATAACAACCCTATAGGACAGAATAGGACTGCCCTTGTAGGCTTCTGATTCTGTAAACCTTCATGTGTGTGGGGAGCATTCTTTCTCTTGCAGAGCCATTGGTGATTTAGAATGACTGATCTTGCATTTAGCAGCCCACTGTGTAATGAAACCGACACACAGGGCTCTCCAAGATATCCAGAACATTCTTATCTTCTCTTGGAGTGAGTCTCTTAGAAGTCATTCAACATCACTTATGCTTATATAGGCAGAAGGTATGCAAATAGACCCCTCTCTTGCTGATGAAAAGCATCTAAGTCCCAATTCTGAAGCTTTTGGAGAAGTGCCCCAGTTCTGGAATTCCCAGGTATCCCCATTCAGGACAGAATACATCAAGTAACCATGGAATCTGTATTGAGCTCAATTTTCCTTTTTGGAATTTCAAAAGGTGCTTTTATGGAGAGAATGTGTGTATGAGGGGGCATGAGTGAGAGGCAGTAAATATGTTATGATTTTCATGATCAGGATGTCTGTGTGTTTGCAGGTGTCCAGTGTGAGGTGGAGCTATGGACTCTGAGGGAGACTTGAGGTAGCCTGAGGCTTCTCTGAGTCTCTCCCCTGCAGTCTCTGCATTCAGTGTCTGTATTTATAATATTCACTGGATCTTCCTAGCTCCAGCGAAGGGGTGGCAGTGGGTTTCATACATTAATACTGTTGGTAAAACATACCACACAGACTCTCCTAAGGGCCAATTCACCATCTCCAGAGACAATGATGAGAACATACTATAACTTCAAATGGACAATCTGAAAATCAAGGACACAGCTGTTTATTTCTGTGCAAAAGATGCACCGCGTTGAAGTTACATAATCTAGTGTAAATTTGGGCGTTGAGAGGATAAAGAGGGAAGGGGTGGAGTCTAGTTTGTCAATTGGATCCTAGCCAATGAGGCCTCTGTGTGTGCATGGCCTTCTCATGAGAATTCTGGGAAATCCAGCACTACTTCTTGGAGGTGGAAGACTCTCTAATCCCTGGGAGACACCCTACTTACTGACAAGAGTGACTCCCTGTGGGACATCCCTGAGTAGAAGACACATGGACCTACACTGATGCAGCCCAGGGTGCTCGAGAAGCCATGTAGAGACTCCTGTCAGCGCTGAGAAGCTTACAATGCCACTCGATCCAAAGACTTTCTACTCACTGGCCTGTGGTCATTTTCCATTCGGCATCGTTGCATGTATTTCATAAGTCTGAAGAGGACTTTATAGATTGGTATCAGACATATGGGCTAATACTGGTCTTATGGACTTGTACCTGACTGGGTTGAGATGCTTTCTTAATGTACAATTGCCCTTTATATAAAAATCTCTCTTATACACATATGTGTGTGTCTATGGATTTGTTTCTCTAGTCTATCCAGATCAACACACACAGTGAGGGGAAGTCAGAATTAACCCAGACACAAACGTCCCCTAGTGGAAGAGGTCTCTTAGTGGCCACAGCACAGAACTCAAACTCAGGAGCAGGTGCAGATGGAGCTTCACCACTGGCTTCCTGTTGTGTCTGGGGATTCTTCCCCCTCTCAGTATCCCTCAGGGAATCGGTGCATCTCCTCACTATTTTGTGAAACACTCACCCAATCTCCCCGTGATGAGAGGATGCTTTTGAATTTAGCTTCTGTTCTGTTTTGCCCTTTAATTCCCCCCAAATGTCCCATATTAATTGGTAATTCCTACATCTAAGATGAATTCTCTTCACATCATCTGCTTCCTCAAACACTTTACCCCTTGCTTTCCATATCTCTCCTGTATTCCCTCCTTCCTCGGGACAACAGTCCCTGCTGTGCAGAGGATCTCACTTTGTGTGTATGTGTGTGTATATATATATTATATATATATTCATATTCAGACAAAATATTGTAAGAACTTATCACCAGCAGTCCAATCCTAGATCAAGTCACCTGTCTCCTTTCATCCAGAGGTTTTCTTCTCTGAGTTCATTCATTTTATTAATTCACAGCTCCTGTCTGCCCTTGTCAACCACAGACTAATTTGAGAGTCAGTTTTTCTCTCCAAATTCTGTGTGTTTGTTTAATTTAGTAGTTGTGAATATTGATAGAAGAGTGGGAAAAGAGAGACAAGACACCTTTTATGCTTAGTCTCAACGTGCCTCCACAGAACTCATCTTCCTTCCTGCGCTGTGTCCCCCGTCTCTGGGCTCTGCATGTCCTATTCTGATCAGGTCACCCACAGGTTCCCTACAAGTTATGTGGATGGCTGTGCCTCCAAATATTATTATTGACATCAGAATATTCTTCTCTAGAGACATGCGCAAGGATTGATTTTCCCTCAATTAGCATTACGATTGCTGTAGTTATAATCGCATATTTCTGAGTCAGACACACAGAAGGAAAGGCAGTGGGAACTCAGACACAAACACCCATGCAAGGACAGGGCAGGGCTCAGGCACCACTCAACATCCACAGATAACCGGAACCTTAGGGGAAAAGTTCAGAGAAGCCTAAGAAAGATTAGTTAAATTAGGTAACTATTTCCTCTCCCTGCAGAGAAAATGTCTCTGCCACAGACCTCCACATTCTTGTAGCTCAGTGTGTGTATGTTCTTGTATGTACTTTGTCTGTGTTCTTGTGTGTTCTAATAATACACATGAACTACTCTTTGCCTTAATATGTTATACTATGTGACAAAACTTGTAGTCTGGTCTGCATTTATTTTATTATTATGATTCTAGTATATATTAGTGTGTGTCCTAGTATTTTTCTTAGAGATGGAAATGCATGTATATTTATTAATCTGAGTGAGAATTGTATGAAGGTTTCTTAGTTCTAGTAGATGTGCTAATTTGTTCAGAGTATGCATATGTATGTTAATATGACTGTCACAATACAAATGTCATTATGTGAGTTTCCTGCTGGTATGTGTTCACATTTCACATGTCTGTGATTATGTATTTGATAATATGTATGCATTAATATGTGTATACTTTGCTACAGGTATTTTATCCACTCAAACAGGAAGATTCTGGAAAATACAGATAGGTGCAGGGGCTACAAATTTAGGATCAATTATAAGAACAATTGTGAGACTGCCTCAGGATGGGGTGGTGTTTCATTCTGTTGTTGTACTTAGGATCTCTCAAAGTCAGAACTGACTCATCAGCTAACATCAGTATTTTACCCTATGTGTTCCCTGGGGACATTAATAAAGAAAGGTCTTTAGTGTTCTACAATTGATTTTACATTTCAGAATGGAAATCTGCGGCTTCAATAATCTGTTTAGTAGCTCTGTGTTCAAGCTCTATTTTTTTATGATCACACTGGGAATTGACACATGTAATGCAGTTAATCCTCGCTGTGTGTGCACACCTGTGTGCCCCACACAATTGAACACAGAGTCCTCATCTCTGTTTGACCACTCTACACACTCTCTCCCAATCCTGATTCCCAGGGAGATCAGCTAGGTATTCATTTGGTACGAACATTAAGCAAACTGAAAGTAGGGTGGTCTCGCCATAACAGATTTTCTAACAAGTAGAACCCAGCCCTTATATGGATGACATGGATGAGCACTACCCAGGAAACCCCGTGAGTATCTCCTCTGATGCTCCATTTGTTGACTTTTGAGGAAAAAAGAGAATGTAAATGAGGATAGAAACAGCAACTAAACCACTATTTTGTTGTAACTGAAGTGTGTGTGCTGGCGATGTTGACAGTACTATCAAGTCCAGTATGACAGACTATGTCCATGGAAACTACAAACACTAATGACCAAATTGCCGTGACCTCAGACGCATTATCAGCAACATGCCACCAGTCGTGTATGTCATTCTAGATAACCTGTTCCCAGGTGACAGCAGGATTGAGTCCTTTTTTTGATATCAGAGTCAACTATTTCTGAAAACAATCACCTCAGATTCCACTGAATGAAAGTAGAAAAACATGAGTCTGCCATATAATAGGTCAGTAGGGGGAAAATCATGAATAAAGGCATGCAAATAAATGAATAGCAGGAATACAATAAGTAAGTCATTTAAAGGAAAACTATTCAGGAAGATGAAGGAAAGTGATAAATATCTAGTTTTCCTGACCATAACAAAAGAAGGAGAACTGGAATCTCATGATCAGAAACCAGAGAGGAGATAAAATGTTGTCTGTTTTCTGGACATTTTTTATGAACAACTGCATGTCCACAGTTTAAAAATATCAATGAAAAATGGAAATTCCTTGGAAGGCAAGAAATCCAATAATATTCCCACACAAGAAGTAGATAATAGAGGCGTCCACTGTCATCATGTGTATTCACACCTTAAGAGGGATGAGGGATAATGCATTGTGAGCTGCAATATCACAAAGGTTGTTATGTATGTAATGTCAAGTTTATAAGATGAAAACTGCTTTTAAAAATATTGATAATATATAACAAATAAAGCAATGTTCAATACAGAACCTGTTTAAGAGCTTTGTTTTCCTTTGAAAACGCTTGTCTTTCTCTGAGTCTGAGGGAGAACTCTGGCCAAAGATCTCTAGTCATCAGCTTCTTGATATTAGGGGACATGCAAATGCAGCTCTACCTGCTGATAAACCAGCCACAGTCCCTGATGTGGGTGATCTCAGAGGATGGTTCCAGTCACTGGGGTCTCTGCTGTTTCCATTTGTGCCCAGGAGCTAGTCCACAGTACACATCATGAATTTTGTACCAACCTTGGCTTTCATTTTGGCTATTTTACATGGTAATTGTTGTAGATCCTACTGTGTGTGTGTGTAATTGTAAGTGCCTTTGTTTACGTGTGTGTCGTCTTATCACAGTGCCTCTGTATTTGCAGGTGTCCAGTGTGAGGTGCAGCTGGTGGAGTCTGGGGGAGATCTGAGAAAGCCTGGGGAGTCTCTGAGACTCTCCTGTGCTGCCTCTGGATTCACCTTCAGTAGCTACTGGATGAGCTGGGTCCGCCAGGCTCCAGGGAGGGGCCTACAGTGGGTGGCACGCATAAGATATGATGGCAGTAGTACATACTACACTGACTCCATAAGGGCCGATTCACCATCTCCAGAAACAACTCCAAGAACACACTCTATCTTCAAATGGACAGCCTGAAAGCCGAGGACACGGCCACATATTACTGTGCAAGACACACAGTGAGGGGGAGTCAGTGAGAGCCCAGACAAAAACCTCCCCTGCACGGAGGAGACTGGTCTCCAGGGGATGCTCAGGACCCACAGAGCACAGGACTCAGAGCCAGTGCAGGTGCACCTGGAGCTTCGAGGTTGGTTTCCTGTGGGGATCTGCGGATTCTTCAAAATCTCACTATTACCCTACGGAATCACTCTAACTTAAAAATAATAATTCTGTGCCTACATTTGATATCTGTGAATAACAACAAACAGCCAATAGCAGCAAACCGCCTATGCCTTAAGGACAGGAAATGTCTGTCAGAGGTCCCTGCATCAGAGTTCTGATGACACTCGGTAAACACTCTGATCAGACTCACGGTGAAGATAAAGGTACCTAGTAAGTATTGGATGACTGCCTGAAAGTTTGACAGTACATTCTTCCATCACACTTTGTGAGGACAATCATTTGGTCAAAATCTAGTTGGTTAGCCTATTTTACTGAATTGCTTCTTCAAATGACTCATATTTTTTGGTTTTGTAGTTTTTCCTAACCACGGTGGCCTAGTATTTTTGTCTCTTCTGTAATCCCATCTGCAAACCCATAAACTCACCAATTGTCTGTCATTATCTTGGTGATAATATTTTATATCTGTCTATCCTCCAGAACCTTTAGACCATGATGGTCAAGACAGACACTAACTTGTCTGTGCAAATTCAGGATTCAGGGAGATCTCTGTGGCCGAATGGTATCATTCATTTCTTCATGTCACATGTTGTGTCTTCACTGTCATAGTCCCACAGACTGTGAACCCACTGTTTCTGCTTTCACCCAGAGGTTCCACATTTGTCCTGTTAATCTCCTCATCCTACTTCTGGTGGCTTTGCCACTAATTTATTGTATGATATCAATAACATTTCCATTACATAGTGGCACACGACAATAGGTGGGGAATTTCAGGTATTTCGGTTTAAGATTCCATACAAGATTGAAGATTAGGTGTGAATAACATGATTAATGACGGCTTTTTGGATATGAAATAACTTCCTGTGTCAATGGTAAAGTGATTGAGGGTGACATGTTCTCTTTCAACACTAAAATGACTCTTGTGTAAACATAGTAGCGTAGTTATCAAGAAAAGCTCTTCTTTTGTAGTGATTCTCAAAAGCCATTCCTATTGGAAAACTCATAATAATTTTTAAATTATCAAGGGTTTGGGAGGGAGGGTGGATGGGAAAGGGAGAGGAAAATATGAGGATCTGATATCAAAGGCCTAAGTTTAAAGAAAATGCGTTGAGAATGATGATGGCAACAAATGTACAAATATGCACGACACAATGGATGAATGTATGGATTGTGATAAGAGTTGAAGAGTTGTATGACCCCCCCCCCAAAAAAATTATATATGCCATTCCTATTTACAGAAAATATTGATGGGAGCCTTTTAGGACTGAATTCAATGAGATTGCTAGATTTAGCTGATCTCCAAATTTTTGAATATCTAATAATATTACCATAATCTAATGCGGAAAAGAAAATATGTATCTGATAATTTAAGTGACCTAAGATTTGCTGTGTTTTATACATATATAATTCTCTGAGCGTAGAGGATCACTGCCTTTATTACCAAACTCATTCTCAATCCTAAGCCATGTCTACCTCCTCAACCATCTTCCTCATCACTTTCTGTGGCCTGGGAAAACTGGACCTTGGGCTTGGTGAGTGGAGAAGTCATAGACAGACCTGTGTTCTCTGAGGAAACAGTCAACATTCTCATTCCAGACGAACTCATTACAAAAGTACCATCACATGTAAATCTCCACATAGTCCATCAGATAGAGTCTCATAATATATTGGTTAGTTTATGTCGTACTCACTCTGAGTAATACATCTAGGAATCACAGACTTTGTTCCCAAGAATATTTCGGTTTCTTCCTTTTCTTGGGGGAAGTTCTCAGAGGTGAGTCGCTCAGGGATTGAAACATGAATGTTTGGGAATGTTTTATCTACACACCTGGCTCATTGTCTACCAGTGCAGGTACAAGAGTTGAACCAGGACTTGTAAAATTCACAGACATTGAGACTCACCTGCTCTGTCTCTAGGTTCTTTGAAATCAGCTGTGGGTTGGTATGCTACGGAGTGGTGAGAGCACAGATTATAATCTAACTCTGTTGTCTTGAGTACAATGTCACCAGTGACCCCTTTCATGGTCAAATTCATTTATCGCCTACCTCCATTGTTGCCCAGGCCATTACCATGTACGTATCACAGTAAAGAGAAGTGGGGAGAAGTCAGTGTGATTCCAGGAGTGGAGTTGAAGAAAGGGGTCTGAGCTGCACTGAGCTCCATTTTCTACTTTTCTGTGTGTTCTTTGTTTTCCTTAAACGTGTTTTACATTGTTTTCTAGAACTGTTCCTTATTTTTCTATTATAATTGTTTCGAAAAATAAATGTTCATTTTATGTTTTTCTTTTTATTAGGTCACCTTCTTTGTGACCTTCCCTGTAATACTATTTATAACACATTTATTGACATTTTCCTTTAGATCTCTTAATATAATCATCACATTTAGTTTGAGTTTCATAAGTAAGTCTAGTATCCATCTCTGTGTCAAGTGTGAATTCCTTTTTGATGTTATTATTTATGTCTCTTTTCTCACTCTTTTGTGCCACCCATCACTTTTGTTGGCTAGATGGATATGTTCAATAGGACCATCCATATCAGCATATTGTGTACATATGATGTTTTCCCTTGTGGAGTGATGATGACCTAACTCCTGCTAGATTTTTGTCATCAAGGTTTATGAAAATATAGACAGTGCCACTGGATCCAAAGACTTTCTCACCAAAGGCCTGTGATCATCCTGCATTCAGCATCAGTGCATGTGTTTCCTGAGTCTGAACAGGGTTTCATAGATTGGTATCGGACTTATGGGCTTGGACTGGACTGGGTTGGGATGCTTTCTTAATGTACATTACCCTTTATATAAAACTCTGTCTTACATATATGAGTTTCTATAGATTTTGGTTCTCTAGCCTACCTGGACTAATACACACCCCACTCCCCACCATACAGCTCTGGGAGAAGATCTTTGGTATACCACAATGTACATGTTTCCCATTCATCAATTTGTATGAATACAGAGTCATTATGGAGTCTGTGCTGATCAGAGGTTTTCAGGCAGCTATTTTAACAAGTAATAATATTGAGAGCAATTGTCTGTGAGTGGGTAAGAGTGGGAGACAGTGGGTATGTGTGAAGCTTGTCATGTGCAGCATATACTGTCTTTGAAAGTATCAACTGTAATGTGCAACTGGTTGGGTCTGAAGGAGACTTGAGGGAGCATAAGTTGACTTTGAGATTCTACTGTGCAATCTCTAGCTTCACTTTTGCTAGTTCTTCCATTTGTCAATTTAGTATCAGCCATGCTCCAGGCCTACAGTGGATATTCTATATTAGTACTGTTGCTATCACATATTAAACAGAGTCTGTGAAGGCTGGTGTACCATCTGCAGAGACATTGCCAAGCACACCTGTATCAGCGAATGGACAGTCTGAAAGTCAATCACATGTCCATGTATTATGGTGGGGAAGACACACTGAGGGAAGTCATTGTGAGTACAAATACAAATCTCCCATGCAGGGAGGGAGCTGTGTTGCAAGGCTCTGTGAGGGCCTGAAGAGAAGGAAGGATTCTGACTCATGAGCATTTGGAGAGGGAGTTTCAAGTCTGGTTTCCTATTGTGATCCAGGGTTCTTCATCTCAGTTTCCCACCAGGAATCTATATATTTTTTATGATTCAGTGCCTACCCTTTGTATCTGTCCATTAAAAATTTTGTTGTAAGAAGAGAAAACATTTACATAGAGGGAAAAATTCAACCAACCAAAATGAACTTGTTCCTTATGGAATAGAAATGACTCTGCCAGGGTTTTCAGCATACACTTGGAGAAGGTCAGGGAATATCTTGCAGGCAGACTCAGTGGAGTGTCTGAGTAGTGCTAAGTGTTCGGGACTCAACTAATGGCCGTAAAGTTGATGGTTTGAAACTTGGTGACATTTATTCAAGTATAATATATTGAAAAAAGTTGTTTTTTACCCAAACCAAAATTCTATTGACATCCATCACTTTCCACTTATACTGATCCCAAAGGACAGACTAGAGCTGCTCCTATAAGCTTTACAAGCCTGTACTTCCTTATGAGATGATTCTACCACACATTACTCCCTCAGAGGAGCTGGTGGGTCAGAATGATTCACTTTTCATTCAACCACTGGGCAAGTCACCACTGTGCTTACCAGTGTTGGTAGTTCTAATTTATCAGAACTACTTTTTTTAAACATTACACTTCATCAAATAATCATCATCATTTAGAATTATTTACTTCATAAAGTCTTGCTATTTTTCTTCCTGAGTCTTCCTCTAGATCAGGGGCCATCAAATTTCATTTTTGAAAAAGGCCTGAAAACCACAGTTTATGATTCCATTGGTCACCTAGTCTTGAAGACAATTACTCAACCCTACTGATTGAGTGTGAAAACAGCAGCCTGCAGTGGAGAAGGACATAGCTGTGTGCTAACAGAATTTTATTCACAGACACTGGGCCATGAGCCTGTTAACAAAGCTCTACACTGAAGGTCTGTGTAAGTAACAGATGACCTTCTGTTTCTTTTCAAAAAACAGTCTTATTGGAATTTCATGAAGCACATATGATACAATTCAATAATTCAATCATATCAAGAAGAGGCATACATGTCTGTCTCCTTTGCAGTAGGAGCAGTTCGCCTTCCACTGTACCTCATCCCCTAAACATTTTCGCCAGTCCAAATTCATCTCCACCCCTCCCCTGGTCAGGAGCACCTCCCAGCTGCTGAACCGACCACTGTCTGTGTTGGCACAGAAACAGCCCAGACACTGACAGATGAGCACTTCAGCAGCTTGGCAGTCCCACGTTACCCGACCTAACTGATCCCTAGTTGCAGCTTCCAAACCAGCACCATTTCAAGGGACATTGACACAGCAGACAAGTTCATTGGGGCCGGGGCTACCACAGTTGGAGTGGCGTCTCGGGAGGTGGCATTGGGACTGGGTTTGGGAACCTTATCTTGGTTATGCCAGGAACCCCTCTCTGAAGCAGCAGCTCTTCTCCTACACCATCCTGGCTATACCTCCTCAGAGGCCATGGGGCTTTTCTGCCTGATGGTGGCCTTCCTCATGCTCCTTGCCATGTGAACAAGCCATCTTCACCCACCACAGTTCTCTGTCCCATGCCTGTCTGCCCAATATGTTCCTTTCCCTGCACCTCCCCAGGCAGCCTGGGAAAAATAATTGCCTCAGGGTTTGACAGAGGGAAAGCAAATAAATACTGTATTAATAAATGCTTCCTTTTTTAAAAAGTGGGGGCCATATAATAATCATCACAATTGATTCAAATTTTTTCTTCTTCTTTGTTCATATTTTTATTTTTGGCAAAATATACACAACAAAACATTCTCCAATTCAAACACTATTATGCATATAATTGTCTTTGATTATACTCTTCATGTTTACAACCATTATTGATATCCTTTTCAAAATTATCCCACCACCATTAATATAAACTGAATTTCCCCTAAGCAACAACCAATTCTCCTTCACCCATGGTAACCATTGGTCAAGCTTTCTTTCTTTTTTATGTAGTTTTAAAAAATATATGTATATAATATTCACATATCATATACTTGGGACAGAGTTAATTTTTGAAGTGTTCTAAAATATATATGTACATTTACACATATATCATAACAAATTCTTATGTTCCCTCCCCCCTCAAATTCATTGTTTGTTCCCCAAATTTTCTCACCCTTCCTACTCCTCTGCTCCCCAAGGGCCCAACAGACCATTGCATCAGTTATTGTCTCTATGGATCCGTGCCTTCTGTGCTTTACAAATTTGGAAACCCAATAGAAACAATTAAAAACAAGATAAAACAACCAAAAGAAAATAATAATGACAGAAGGATAAAAATGAAAATATATAGTAAGAAAGGAAAGACCACCCTCAATATTTTAAAATTCAGCAAAAAAAAAAATCTGTCATGAAACAAGTGAGAAATATTTGACCTTAGAGCAAATTCAGGTTGGATCGAGAGGTAGGTCAACTGACCAAGTATCATAGTATGTATGGTCCAATCCACCATGATCAAGGTAACAATCATCTCTGTCTGAGAGTAAAGCTTTTCAAGGGGATCTGCCAGAGGTTTAACATGACTAGTTATTCTTCAGATGGATTTCAAGTTCTCACTGTTCACCTACCCTTAGACAAATTGGATGTTCATAATTTGAGCTCTGGGACTTTTTCCTTCATCACATTTGAATTTAATTGTCATGATCTTTGGATCACACATGCTGGTGTGCTTCTTCATTGTGGACTTCCTTGACAACTCACTTAGATGGCTGCTTGTTTGAAGACAAGCATTTAAGACCCCAGATAATTGATAGCCTGGAACCATCTGTGTTCTTCACCACACATTGCTGTAATGCCCTTATCTTCATGTTAAGATCCTGTACCCAGAATATGATCACCTAGAGGATAGATCTAGCTAAATCTTGTCACAAACCATTGGCACATCTACCTAGTACCTGGAAAGTGAACATGGAAACTCCACACCTGTATTAGTCTGGGTAGACCAGAGAAACAAATTCATAGACAATCATATGTGTATAAGAGAGAACTTTATATCAAAGAGCAATTGTGCATTAAAAAAGTTTACCAGCCCAGTCCAGTTCAAGTTCCTAAGTCCGATATTAACCCATATATCCAATACCAGTCTATAAATATCTCTCCAGACTCATGCAATATATGCCATGACACTGAATGCTGGAAGATCACAGGCCATTGGGTGGAAAGTCTTGTGGATCCAGTGGAGGTGGAAACATCTCAATGCTGTCAGGGGCCTCCACGTGGCTCCTTCAGCTCCAGGACTCTAGTATAGTGCCACGTGTCTTCTGCACAGGAACGTCTCCCAGGGTGTGAGTCTTTGTCCTGCCTCCAGCGAGCTATTTATCTCTCAGTGCCTCCAAATGGGGTCATCAAACTGCACCCTGATGACAGGCTAAACTCCAACCCTTCACTGTTAAGTCTAAAATTGACAACAGATATGCAAATTACCACAGAAACCATGGAGGCAGATGAAGGGTAGGACAGGAAAAGGGAAGTAGGTGCCTTCTCTATTTGTCTTGTACTCTACTTTTATTTGTATTTTATGCTATTTTTTTCTTTCTGTTTAATTTTATTTTTGTTATTATCTCCCTGTTTGGAAGCAAAGAATAAGTGCATGCATAGAGACAATAACTGAGGCAATGATTTATATGGAAGAGGAAGCGGAATGGGGAGTGGTCAGTGGATCTGGGAGGCAGGAGGGAGCATTAGAGCTCATTGTGACGCTGGATATACAATTCTTTATTAGAAGTGTTTTAAGTATGGAAATGTGAATGTTATATCAGGAACATTACTAAAGGAAAAGAAAAGAAAGAAAGAAACCAGACTTCATGTATGGTTACCATGCGTGAAGGAGGAAGAATTATTGCTCAGGGGGCAGTGAATTCATTTTAATGGCGGTGGAACAATATACAGGGGGTAAAAATAATGGTTGTACATGAAAAGAATAGTCCATGGCACTGAATTACACATGTAGAAGTTGTTGAATTGGTGAAAGTTTTGTTGTGTACATTTTTGCAAATATGTGAAACATATTACATGAATAATGATTATGGGGAGAGAAATTGTTCTACAATCAACTGTGGTAAAGTTAGTACAACTCTTCTTGATATGGTTGAAGTACTGAATTGTATGATAAATGGGAAAGTGCCAATAAAAGTGTTTTGTTTTGTTTTTAAGAGAAGTGGATAGTCAGAAATGCTCCTCATTTTGCCTCCCCCTTTAACCTAACAGCCTGCATATCTCATGGGCTACCCTTGTCCTAAGGGTAGAACTGGGCTGCCCAGAGAGAAAGTGGAACATTCCAAGGAAACAGTGCTTTTCATCTTAGAATGGTTTTCAATTGGATCTCTCCCCTATTCCTAGGTGTGGTAGTGCAGGTAGAGCTGCTACAGACCAGTCATGGGTTGGGAAAGCTATGTACTATGTTTCAGAGTGCTATGTCTAACTTACAGGTCTGCAGATATCAAGTTTCTAGAATTATCAGGCTCTGGGAAATAAAACCTGTGTTAGGTGGCAAAGAAGCCTAGTGATGAGAGTCTTAGCAACAGCCCAGTCTTCATATATTGATGCACTGCAACCATGATAGCTCAATGAGCTGTGTGTTTTTAACTGAACAATCTGAAACCTGGGGACACTGACATATAAAATGTAGGATATGTACAAGGAGTCACGATGAAGGCTAAAGGGTCAAACATTTGAAGTGTCAAGACACTAATTGGGCAGCAGAGGGAGCTCAGAGTACATGTGACACAGTCTTTGCCACAGGAGCAGGTGCAGTGTTTATTTCCTCTGTGTCTGGAGTTTCTCAATTCAGCAAAGTGGAGAACCTATTCAGGGACACTTCAGCAACTACAGTTCTCAGGTCTCTTATTTCCCTGAAGGGAAGATCCTAAAAATTAAAAGCCCTGATCTTCCTGAGAATACAGGACAGAAAGAAAGTGCACTTGGGATAAGTTGAAATCAATCCCACAAAGACCGGTAGTCTCTCTAGGCCATTAAATTCTGACCTCCATGTGCTTCTCTCAACAAATTCAGTTTCTCTCCATCCTTATTCTTTTTCCCAAATGACAGTAGGTTGAAACTGTATGTGTGTGCATCCCAAACCAAATACCTCTTGTGAAGAGAAAACAAAACAAAACCTGATTTCTGAAATAATTGACAGTTGTATATTATTTTGAAACTTGGATAAACTGACATTTTGAGATCCTTAAGAAAGCACCAAAGTGTCTCACAGTCATTAGAAATTATATAATGGGGCTGGCCCTAATCCCAACTATGTGGACTCCCCCACACCCCCAAAAAAGGCACTTCAGAGGACAGCACAGAACCTAAGCTTGGGGAGAGGAGTATGTCTGAGTAGAGCACACAGGAGAAACAAAGAGGGTAGGAGTGTTAAGTGGAACAAATCCTGACTCACCAATCCCTGACGATGATATTCCTGCTCAGAGCAGACAATGCACAGAGAGGACTATAGAATCGGTCCCACCACAAGACACGATGTCCCTCACTGAACCATATCGCTATGGGGGACAACACTGGAGACTCGGTGTGGGTATTGTGTCTGATCTGACCCCATCACATTGGAGCAAAACACTAAGGGCATGCAAAAGCAAGAGGAATAACGCAATGAAGTCCCCAGAGAATACCAAAATTAAACTTTGGGGACAGAGTGTGTCACGGCACCACTTCAGGCTCACCTGGAAAAGACTCTGAAATGTCAAAACTCAGACCTGGGACTATTTATAGACTTTCCTTTTTTGTCATTGGTTTTATTTTTGTTGATATTATTTCTGGGTTTTTTTTTGGTTGGGTTTGTCTTCCTTTATTGTTTTGTTTGGCTTTGCTTTGTTTTTTGTGCTTATTAATGTCTCTGCATGTCTATCTAGATAGGAGACAGAATAAACAATTCAGAGAAGCAAAAACAGGACCGATGGTTCCAAGGGGACACGAAGAAGGGAATGTGGAAGAAAAGAAGAGAGGGTGGGTCAACCAACCCAGGGACAAGTGAATAACAAATGAACTAAAATCAATGGAGAGAAGGCATAGGAAGCCTAGTGGGGATTAATCAAGGGCAAAGTAAGAGCGAGGAATTACTGAAACCCAAATGAAGGCCAAACATGGTAGTGGGAAAAGAGGAAAGTAAACGGAAATAGAGGAAATAACTAGGAGTCCAAGGACATTTATATAGGTCTAAATATATGCATGTACCTATGTAAATATATTTATATGTAATGGTAGGGAAATTGATCTATGCTCTTATATTTATATGTAAGGTATTAAGGTTGTAGATGGACACTGGGCCTCAACTCAAGTACTCCTGAAATGCAAGAACATTTTGTTCTAATAACCCAGCAGTCAGTCATGCTCACCTTCCACACAGGATGGTGTAAGACAAATTGGCTGCATAAGCAAATGTGGTGAAGAAATCTGATGGTGCTTGGCTATCAAAAGATATGGTGTCTAGGGTCTTAAAGGCTTGAAGATAAACAAGCAGCAACCTTGTTGAGAAGCAACAAAGCCCACTTGGAAGAAGCACACCAGTCTATTTGATCATGAGGTGTCCATGGGATCAGGTATCAGGCAACAAAACCCAGAACAAACAAATCATATGAATGTGAATGAAGAAGAGCATGCAGTGGAGACCCAAAGCCCATCTGTAGACAGTCCCCTTATAGAAGTGTCACAAGACATCCCCTTATAGACATCCCCTTATGGAAGGGTCACAAGAAAGAGATGAGCCAGTCAGGGTGCATAATTGCATCGATGAAACATACAACTTTCAGCCTGTGCTATCAGGAGGTGTCGAAGGGATCAGGTATCAGGCATCATCACAACAAAAAATCTTACCATAGTGAATGAGGTGGGGAGTGCAGAGTGGAGACCCAAAGTCCATTTGTAGGCCACTGGACATCCCGTTACATAAGGGTTTCAGGGAGGAGACGAGCCAGTCAGGGTGTGATGTAGCAATGATGAAAAATACAACTTTCCTCTAGTTCCTAAATGCTTCCTTCCCCGCACTATCATGATCCTAATTATGCCTTGCAAATCTGGCTAGACCAGGGGATATACACTAATAAAGATAGGAACTAGAAATCTAGGGAATCCAGGACCAGTGGTGTGAGTGGAGATACTGAGAGGGTAGAAGGAGGGTGGGTTGGAAAGAGGGAACTTATTACAAGTATCTACATGTGACCTCCTCCCTGGGGGACAGACAACAGAAAAGTGGGTGAAGGGAGACATCAGACAGGGCAAGATATGACAAAATAATAATTTATAAATTATCAAGGGTTCATGAGGGAGTGGGGAGTGGGAAGTGGGGAGGGAAGGTAAAAATGATGAACTGATGACAGGGGCTTAAGTGGACAGCAAATGTTTTGAGAATGATGAAGGCAATGAAGGTCCAAATGTGCTTTACACAATTGATGTATGTATGGATTGTGATAAGAGTTGTATGAGCCCCTAATAAAATGATTTTTAAAAAAGGAATAAAAAGAAAGTAAATATCTAGAAGAGAATGAGGGCAACATATGTACAAATATATCTGATTCAATTGATGTGTAGATTGTGATAAGAGTTGTATGAGCCCCAATAAAATGATTTTAAAAAAGAAACATACAACTTTTCTCTAGTTCTTTAATGCTTCCTACCCCCCACTAGCATGACCTCAATTCTACCTTAGAAATCTGACTAGACCAGAACATGTACACTGACACAGATACGATCTCACAACACAGGGAATCCAGGATGGATAAACCCCTCAGGACCAATAATGAGAATAGAGATACCAGGAGTGTAATGGGTAATGTACCAGTGGGAGTTGAAATGAGAAATCGATCACATGGATCGACATATAATCCCCTCCCAGGGGGACAAACAACAGAAAAGTGGATGAAGGGAGACAGTAAACAATATAATATATGAAAATAATAATTTATAATTTATCAAGCGTTCATGAGGGAGGAATGGTGGGAGAGGGAGGGGGAAAATGAAGAACTGATATCAAGGGCTCAAGTAGAAAGAAAACACTTTGAAAATGATGATGGCAGCATATGTACAAATGTGCTTGACACAATGGATCAATGTATGATTGTGATAAGACCCCCAATAAAATTATTTAATAAAGAGAAAGCATTAGTTTATAAAAACATAATTCCTAGATTTGAAGAGGACAATCAACTCATAACATGGGAGATTCCCTTCTAATTTTTGGAAGATGCCCTGGAAATGTCCTCATGTGCTATGCAAATTTACAAACAGCATGGGCTTCTCTGGAGGATGCAGAGACCCTCAGCATATATAGAACCTCTAAGGTTAACTTGGTACCTTACATTCTTATTTTCAAAGGTCATGTGAAGGGAAGTAGCTTGAATCGAGGCAAGACATACCTTCAGGGAATGATAGAGACTTGGGAGCCACTGTCATATCCAGCTCCAGGCAACAATTAAGGGCAGTTCTAGAAGGGGCTGGGGAGGGTTTTCCTTTTAGCATATGAATTTCGTTTTCCAAAAGATAATTTAAAACAGAATTAGAAAAGGGATGCTGTGTCAGATGAAATACATATTTCTACAGGGAACATATCACTGCATCCATAAAAGAATGAGCATTACACTTGTTTTCCATGAACTGGACAAGAACAACTCAGTCTCTGGTAAGAAGCAAAAGAGTTTATTAAAGGGGACAGAAAGGAGAAAAAGAACCTGCGCACGGACCAGCTCCCTGAGCAGGGACCAGCTCTCCGAGGAGAGAGTGGTGCCGATTGCTCACAGACTCGGGTTTTTATAGGGTGGAGTAGACAAATGGGCTTTGCAGTTGTGCAAGCAAGCAAGAACAGAAGCAGACCTTGCAGTTAGCCTTTAGCTGAACTTTCTGGGAACTTTATCTGTAAGTTTCTGATGACAATGTACTGAACATTCCAGGACCTTATCTGTAAGTGTCTGGTCATTACATCCTCTAGACCCTTTGTGTTTAAACAAATGATACTAAGTTTTGATTTCCCAAGCATTTGAGTCATTTACGGGAACTACCCCACCCCCCTTCTTGTATGACTTTTAAATACAAAATGGTTCTGCTGAGGCCAAGTCCCACACACTTAAAGGGGTGGGGAGGAGGGGGCACGTTTCTAGGAAGTGTCTCTAACTGTAGGTGGACATTTCCATTACGTCAATTCTTTCTCATAGCAACCTTATAGGACAGAGTAGGACTACTCTTAGAGGCTTCTGAGTCTGTAAACCTTCATGGGAGTGGAGAGTATTTTCTTTCTCCTGAAGAACCACTGAAGACTTAGAATGAATGACCTTGCATTTAGCAGCCCACTGTGTAATGAAACCTACACGCAGGGATCTCCAAGTTACCTAGAACATTCTTATCTACTCTTGGAGTGACTCTCTTAGAAGTCATTCAACATTACTTATGACTATATAGGCAGAAGGTATGCAAATAGACCCCTCCCCTGCTGAGGAACACCATCCAAGTCCCAACTCTGAAGCTCTTGGACAGTTGCTCCACCTCTGGAATTCCCAGGTGCCCCCATTCAAGACTGAACACATCAAGTCACCATGGAATCTGTATTGAGCTCAATTTTCCTTTTGGGAATTTCAAAAGGTGCTTTGATGGAGGGCAAGTGTGTATGAAGGGGTGTGAGTGAGAGGCAGTGAAAATATTATGATTTTCATGATCAGGATGTCTGTGTGTTTGCAGGTGTCCAGTGTGAGGTGGAGATATGGAATCTGAGGGAGACTTGAGGCAGCCTGAGGCTTCTCTGAGACGTCTGAGACTCTCCCCTGCAGTCTCTGCATTCACAATCTGTAGCTGTTATAGGCACTGGGATTGCCGAGCTCCAGAGAAGGGGCGGCAGTGGGTTGCATTAATTCTGTTGGTATGACATGCCTCAGAGTCTCTCCAAAGGGTCAATTCACCATCTCCAGAGACAATGGTAAGAACATACTATAACTTCACATAGACACCCTGAAATGTGAGGATACAGCTGTGTATTACTGTGCAAAAGATGCACCGTGTGGTAGTTAAATAATCTGGTGTAAATTTGGGACTTGAGAGGATAAAGAGGGAAGGGGTGGAGTCAGTCTTTCAATTGAATCATAGACAATAAGACCTCTTTGTGGGCATGGTCTTCTCCTGACAATTCTGGGAAATCTGGTATTCCTTCTTGGAGGTAGAAGACACTCTCTCTACTCCCTGGGAGACACCCACTGACAAGGCTGACTCCCTGTGAGACATCCTAGAGGAGAAGCCACATGGACCTACCCCGATGCAGACTTGGGTGCTAGAGAAGGCATGTAGAGACCCCTGTCAGTGCTGAGAAGCTTACAATGCCACTGGATCCAAAGACTTTGTACCCACTGGCCCGTAATCATCTTGCATTTGGCATCATTGCATGTATTTCATGAGTCTGAAGAGGACATTATAGATCAGTATAGGGCATATGGGCTTATGGGCTTGGACCTGACAGGTTTGGATGCTTTCATAATGTACAATTGCCCTTTATATAAAAATCTCTCTTATACACATATGTGTGTGTCTATGGATTTGTTTCTCTAGTCTACCCAGACCGATGCACACAGTGAGGGGAAATCAGAGTTAACCCAGACAAGAACGCCCCTAGTGGAAGAGGTTATGTAGTAGGAGGTCTCTCAGGATCCACAGAGCACAAGACTGAGACCAAGGAGTTGGTGCAGATGGAGCTTCACCACTGACTTCCTGTTGTGTCTGGGGATTCTTTTCCCTCTCAGTATCTCTCAAAGAATCTGTGCATCATGAATACCTTCTTTTATTAAATTGGAACTCTATGATGCTCACTCTCCCGACACAACGGCTGGAGCCAAAGTGGGTGAACAAGTAAATGTGGTGAAGAAAGCTGATGGTGCCCGGCTATCAAAAGAGATAGTGACTGGGGTCTTAAAGGCTTGAAGATAAACAAGCGGCCATCTAGCTCAGAAGCAACAAAGTCCACATGGAAGAACACACCAGCCTGTGTGATCGAGTGGTCCCAAAGGGATCAGTTACCAGGCATCAAAGAACAAAAAATCATATCATAGACTGCACACCTCCATGATAGGATCGCAGAAGACAAATGGGTGCATAAGCAAATGTGGTCAAGAAAGCTGATGGTGCCCGGCTATCAAAAGAGATAGTGTCTGGGGTCTTAAAGGCTTGAAGGTGAACAAGCGGCCATCTAGCTCAGAAGCAAAAAAGCCCACATGGAAGAAGCACACCGGCCAGTGCGATCACGAGGTCCCAAGGTACCAGGTATAAGGTATCATGCAAAAAAAAGATATGTGTGTGTATGTATGTGTATATATGTGTATATGTGTATATGTATATATGTATATATATACCATATTAAATGAAGGGGGAAGTGCAGAGTGGAGACCCAAGGCCCAAGTGTCGGCCAATGGAGATCCCCTCATAGAGGGGTTTAGGAGAGGAGATGGGTTAATTAGGGTGTGAGGTAGTACCGATGAAGAACACAGCTTTCCCCCAGATCCTGGATGCTTCCTCCCCCCAACTACCATGATCCGAATTCTACCTTGCAGGGCTGGATAGGACAGAGGCTGTACACTGGTACATATGAGGGCTGGAGGTACAGGGAATCCAGGGTGGATGATACTTTCAGGACCAAGGGTGTGAGGGACGATGCTGGGAGAGTGGAGGGTGAGTGGGTTGGAAAGGGGGAACTGATTACAAGGATCTGCATGTGACCTCTTCCCTGGGAGTGGGACAGCAGAGAAGGGGGGAAGGGAGACTCCGGATAGGGCAAGATATGACAAAATAACAATGTATAAATTACCAAGGGCACATGAAGGAGGGGGAAAATGGAGGGAGGGAAAAAAAAAGAGGACCTGATGCAAGGGGCTTAAGTGGAGAGCAAATGCTTTGAAAATGATTGGGGCAGGGAATGTATGGATGTGCTTTATACAATTGATGTATGTATATGTATGGATTGTGATAAGAGTTGTATGAGTCCCTAATAAAATGTAAAAAAAGAAAAGAGGAAAAAAATGATTAGGGCAAAGACTGTACAGATGTGCTTTATACAATTGATGTATGTATATGTATGAACTGTGATAAGATTTGTATGAGCCCCAATAAATTGTTAAAAAAAAAAGAATTGTACGAGCCCCCAATAAAATTTAAAAAAAAAAATGAATCTGTGCATCTCACTTCTTTTTGAAACACACACCCAATCTCCCTGTGATGATAGGATGATTTTGAACTTGGCTTCTGTTCTGTTTTTCCCTTTAATTCCCCCCAAATGTCCCATATTAACTGGTAATTCCTACGTTTAAGATGAATTCGCTTCACATCATGTGCTTCCTAAAACACTTTACCCGTGCTCTCAATACCCTTCTTGTATTCCCCACTACCCAAGGATAACAGTCCCTGCTGTACAAAGGATCTCACTTTATTTATATATATATTTTTCAGACAAAATACTATAAAAACTTATCACCAGTAGACCAATTCTAGATCAAGTCACCTGTCTCCACTCATCCAGTGGTTTTCTTCTCTGAGTTCATTCATTTTATTAATTGACAGCTCCTGTCTGCCCTTGTCCACCACAGACTAATTTGATAATCAGTTTTTTCTTCAAATGTTGTTTGTTTGTTTGATTTAGTAGTTGTGAACATTGATACAAGAATGAGGAAAGAGAAGCAAGATACCTTTTAGTCTTAGTCTCAAGGTGCATCCACAGATCTTACCTTCCTCTTTGCCCTGTGTCTCCTTGTCCCTGGGTTGTACATGTTCAGGGCACCGACAGGTTCCCTTCAAGTTCTGTGGGTGACTATGCCTCCACATATTATTGTGATCAGAATATCCTTATCTAGAGACATGCCCAGGTGTCGCGTGCTCAGTCTCGCCAGCAAGAAGGACGCACCACCACAGGATTCTTCCACAGGCGTTTAATGCGGGTTCGATTTGCAGATGCGGAAAAAGACCCCGAAGCCCCAAACTACTGCTGCTTATATGCGCTCTATGGGGACGTGCTGTGCATTGATTGGTGCGTTCTCCAGAACCCTTATTAGCTTACTCCAGGGTGGAGTTATGACTACGTCATCTAAGCAGTGTGCATGCTCTAAGTGGTTGTTTACCACTTAACTGGGCCACCGCCTTGACTGCCCGGCGCCATCTTGTAATGGTGGCGAGAGCTGCGGCTTCCCACATCTCCTCCTTTATTATTTATTTTAGGCCTAATCCATCGATCCATCGCGGAGCCTCCAGCATCCCCAGGAGATCATCAAGATGGATATAAGAACCCAAATCTGGTCACCCTGATGCGTGCAATGAGCAGAGCTCCGCATGGTGCAAGGGCTGGCCAAGATCCAATTTCTGTCACTCTTCCCAGTGCAATGGGGTCTTCCCCTTGGGGTGCGAGAGCTGACAACTTATGGGGGTTAGTTTTCTTTTAACAAAGAAAGCCAAAGATCATGGGAACCACCGCGCTCAATCGCTAAGAGTGCCTGCGCAATGATGACCTTGTCACGCCTTTGCTGAGCTTTAAGTTTGCAGAGCAAACATAGCAACAACACTCCTCCACAGCACATTATTGCAGCAAATGTAAACACCCCCACCCACTCCTTAAAGTAGGAAAATGCAGATGAAAGCCAAGAAGAAAAATTTTCAAGGGTAAGGGGTTCCACGCGTGTTCCATTCAATCGGACAACTTGATTCAGGAGGTCTTCTTGCAGCTGGTTCAACTCTTTGGTCCATTGTCCTGTGAGATACTGAGAAATACTAGCACTCAATGCACTAAAATTATCATATAACACTGGAGTGATGCAAAGCGCTGTGGTGGAAGAGACACAGCTTAATTGTACCATAGTGGTAAGCTGGTTGATTTGCTGCTGGAGAAAATCTGTTTTTTGATTTAATAATAAAATGCCAGAGGTCAGATGGGCATCCACACGCTGACATTGCAGTAACGCTTCAGCGGTTTGAGACACAATACTGTTCTTAATTCCCTGTGCTACCGAGGCCCATATCACCATTAGCGTCAATAGTAGCGCTGGATGGATCGCTGTCCTCTTCATTCTTTCTGCTAACTCAAGAAGCTCTAGTTCTCGCCACGGGTGCAAGGGCTCCGAATGGCGGGCACGGCTCTTCTTCTGTTGATCAACTTCCTCTTTTAATTTTAACTGCGCAGCCTCCTCATTTTTAACAGCTTTGTGCTGCTTCCTACGAGCTCCTTGTTCTTCCTCCCGCTCTGTTTCTGTCATGCTCTCCTGAACATCTTCTAAAGCCTGCTGCCCTTGGTGCAATGGCTGCTCACACTCTTTGTCCTCAATGCATGCTTTCACTAGCTTCCAAATGGGTCTAATCCCTGGCTTCAGCCGCCGGCTTCAGCGGCTCGGTCTATGTCTCGCCCTAGCTTATTCCAGCTCGCGGATGTTAGCGAGCCTGTGGAAACAAACCATGGTGCTATCTCATCTATGTTTTTCACAAATTTACACAAAGTCTGTTCTGAAATTTTTAATCCTCTTTCTCAATAGGGCATCGAGAGCCGTAACCATAGTCTTTATTGCCGCGTTCCCCATGTTGCCTGCTTATGTATACAAGGACTTAACACACGGGCGCGCACGGATTTATCTACACCCGATTTATGCGCGATAAAGAAAAGGTGGCTGGCTGTTCGCCGTTAAAACCGAAAGCGGAAGTATTCACACGCCGACACTCAAGCACCAGCAAGCGGCTTAACAATCATTCAGGCTCATGTCTCTCAGAACTTACCGTTTCTTCTCACGCCGTGCGGTTCTGAATTCTCCCTGATGACAGGGGGTCTCCGCTCGTGCCGGAGGTGGTCGTTTCCGGGTTTCGGCACCACTTGCCGCGCTCAGTCTCGCCAGCAAGAAGGACGTGCCACAACAGGATTCTTCCACAGGCGTTTAATGCGGGTTCGATTTGCAGATGCGGAAAAAGACCCCGAAGCCCCAAACTACTGCTGCTTATATGCGCTCTATGGGGACGTGCTGTGCATTGATTGGTGCGTTCGCCAGAACCCTTATTAGCATACTCCAGGGTGGAGTTATGACTACGTCATCTAAGCAGTGCGCATGCTCTAAGTGGTTGTTTACCACTTAACTGGGCCACCGCCCTGACTGCCCGGCGCCATCTTGTAATGGCGGCCAGAGCTGCGGCTTCCCACACCCAGGGACTGATTTTCTCTCAATTGGCACTGTGGCTGCTGTAGTTATGATCGTGTATTTCTGAGTCATACACACAGAGGGAAAGGCTGTGGGAACCCAGACACAAACACCCATGCAGGGAGAGGGCGGGGCTTAGGCATCACTCAAAGCCCACAGATAACACGGGCCCTCAGGGGAGAAATGCAGAGGAACCTAAGAAGTATAAGTTAAATAAGGTACCTATTTCCTCTGTCTGCCACACACCTCCACATTCTTGTAGCTCAGAATGTGTGTTCTTGTATGCACTTTTGTCTGTATTTTTGTGTGTGCTAATACACCTGAACTGCTCTTTGTCTTAATATGTTATACTATGTGATAGAACTTATAGTCTTCTCTGCATTTTATTATTATAATTATAGTATATTTTAGTGTGTTTCTTTGTGTTTTTCTTTCCTATGTAAATGCATGTGTATTTATTAATATGAGTGAGTATTGTATGGAAGTTTGTTAGTTCTAGTAGATGTGCTAATTTGTTCAGAGTATGCATATGTATGTTAATAAGACTGTTAGAATACAAATGTCATTATATGATTTTCCTGCTAGTGTGTGTAATTATGTATTTGATAAAATGTATGCATTAATATGTATATGTTTTGCTACAGGTATTGTATTCACTCAAATAGGTAGATTCTGGAAAAGACAGATAGGCACAGGGGCTACAACCTTAGGCCCAAATATAACAACAATTGTGAGACTGCCTCAGGACTGAGTGGTGTTTCATTCTGTTGTTGTAGTTAGGATCTCTAGAAGTTATAACTGACTCATCAGATAACATCAGTATTTTATCCTATGTGTTCCCTGGGGACATTGATAAAGAAAGGGCCTTGGTGTTTTACAATTGATTTTACATTTCAGTGTGGAAATCTAAGGCTACAATAATCTGTTTAGTAGCTCTGCATTCAAGCTTTATTTTATATATATTTTTAAGTATCACACTGTAAATTGACACATGTAATGTACAGCTCAAACATAAGCCACAGTTACTTATTGCCATGGGTACACACCTGTGTGCCCCACACAATGGAACAGCGTCCTCATCTCTGTTTGACCACACTACACACTCTCTCCCAATCCTGATTCCCAGGGAGATCAGCCAGGTCTTCACTTGGTACGAACTTTAAGCAAACTGAAACTAGGGTGGTCTCACCACAACATATTTTCCAACATCTAAATCACGGCCCTTATATGGATGAGCACCACTCAGGAAACCCCTTGAGTGTCTCCTCTGATCCTCCATTTGTTGACTTGTGAGCAAAAATAGAACGTAAGCAAGGATAGAAACAATAACTAAACCACTATTTTGTTGAAACTGAAGTGTGTGTGCTGGTGGTGTTGACAGAAATGTCAAGTGCAGTATTACAGACTATGGCCATGGAAACTACAAACACTAATGACCTCTTTTGCTCTGACCTCGGATGCATTATCAGCAACATACCAACAGTTGTGTATGTCATTCTAGGTATCCTGTTCCCAGGTGACAGCAAGATTTAGGGTTTTTAAAAATTTTTTATATCAGAGTCAACTATTTCTGAAATCAATTATCTCAGGTTCCACCTAATGAAAGTAGAAAAACATGAGTCTGCCATATAATAGGTCAGTAGGGGAAAAATCATGAATAAAGGCACACTCAAATAAATGAATAGGAGGAATACAATAAGTAAGTCATTTAAAGGAAAACTATTCATGAAGATGAGGTAAAGTGATAAATATCTACATTTTCTTACCATAACAAAAGAAGGAGAACCGGAATCTCATGATCAGAAACCAGAGAGGAGACACCATTGTGCATACTTTCTGGACATGTTTTTTTAAAAAAAATAATTTTATTAGGAGCTCAACAACTCTTATCACAATCCATACATGAATCAATTGTGTAAAGCATATTTGGATATTCATTGCCCTCATCATTCTCAAAACGTTTGCTCTTCACTTAAGTCCCTGGCATCAGGTACTCATTTTCCCCCTCCCTCCCCACTCCCCACTCACTCATAAACCCTTGATAATTTATAAATTATTATTTTGTCATATCTTACACTGTCCAACGAGTCTCTTTACCCAATTTTTAGCTGTCTGTCCCCATGGGAGGTTATATGTAGATCCTCATAATCGGTTCCCTCTGTCCACTCCACCCTTCCTCTGCCCTCTTGGTATCACCACTTGTCTTGAAGGGATCATCTGTTTGGGATGCCCTGTGTTTCCAATTCCTATCTGTACCAGTGTACATGCTCTGGTCTAGCCAGATTTGTAAGGGATAATAGGGATAATGATAATGGGGGTCGGGGGAGGAAGCACTTAGGAACTAAAGGAAAGTTGTGTTTCATCGTTGCCCCACTGCACCCTGTCTGGCTAGTCACCTCCCCATGGCCCTTCCTTGAGGGGATGTCCAATTGCCTACAGATGGGCTTGGGGGTCTCCACTCTGCACTCCTCTTTCACAGTGATATGATTTTTTGTTCTGATGATGCCTGCTACCTGATACTTTCGACACCTTGTGATTGCACAGGCTGGTGTGCTTCCTCCATGGGGTTTTGTTGTTTGTTCTGAGCTAGATGGACTCTTAATTACCTTCAAGCCTTTAAGACCGCAGATGCTATATCTTTTGATAGCCGGGCACAATCAGCTTTCTTTGCCACATTTGCTTATTCACCCGCTATGTCTTCAGCGATTGTCTCAGGGAGGTGAGCACACAGTGATATGATTTTTTGTTCTTTGATGCCTGCTAACTGAGCCCTTCGGAACCTCGTGATCACGCAGGCTGGTATGCTTTTTCTATGTGGATATTGTTGCTTCTGAGCTAGATGGCTTCATGTTTACTTTCAAGTCTTTAAGACCCCAGATGCTATATCTTTTGATAGCCGGCATCATTAGCTTTCTTCACGACATTTGCTTATGCACCAGCTTTGTCTTCAGTGATTGTGTTGGGAAGGTAAGCATAATGGAATGCCAGTTTAATAGAACTAAGTATTCTTGCATTGAGGGAGTGCTTGTGTGGAGGCCAAATGCTGGACATGTTTTATGAACAACTGCGTGTCCACAATTTTAAAATATCAGCGAAATATCAAATTCCTTGGAAGGTAAGAAAAACAATATTCCCAAAAAAGAAATAGATAATACAGTCTTCCATTGTCATCATGTGTATTCACACCTTAAGAGGGACGAGAGAGGATACATTGTGAGCTGCAATATCACAAAGGTTGTTGTGTATGTAATGTCAAGCTTATAAGGTGAAAACTACTTTCTAAAAATATTGATAATATATAAAAATAAAGCAATGCTTCATAAAAAAACCTGTTTAAGAGCTCTGTTTCCTTTGACAGTGCTTGTACTTCTCTGAGTCTGAGGGAGAACTCTTACCCATATTCTCTACTTCTCAGCTTCTAAATATCAGGGGACATGCAAATGCAGGTCTCTGCTTGCTGATAAACCTGCCACAACCCCTGATGTAGGAGGTCTCGGAGGACGGCTCCAGTCTCTGGGGTCTCTGCTGTTTCCATTTGTGCCCAGGAGATAGTTCACAAGACACATAATGAACTTTGTACCAACCTTGGTTTTCATTTTGGCCACTTTACATGGTAATTGCTGTAGACCTTACTGTGTGTGTAATTGTGAGTGCCTTTGTTTATGTCTGTGTCATCTTATCACAATGTCTCTGTGTTTGCAGGTGTCCAGTGTGAGGTGAAGCTGGTGGAGTCTGGAGGAGATCTGAGAAAGCCTGGGGGGTCTCTGAGACTCTCCTGTGCTGCCTCAGGATTCATCTTCAGTCAGTACTGGATGAGCTGGGTCCGCCAGCCTCCAGGAAAGGGCCTGCAATGGGTTGCACAGATTAGTAATTCCGGTGATACTACATACTACACAGACTCCATAAAGGGACAATTCACCATCGCCAGAGACAATTCCAAGAACACACTCTATCTTCAAATGGACCGGCTGAAAGCCGAGGATACTGCCATGTATTACTGTGCAAGACACACAGTGAGAGGAAGTCAGTGACAGCCCAGACACAAACCTCCCCTGCAGGGAGGAGACTCCAGGAGGCGCTCAGGGCCCACAGAGCACAGGACTCAGCCCCAGGAGCAGGTGCATCTGGAGCTTCAAGGCTGGTTTCCTGTTGTGATCTGCAAATTCTTCTACATCTCACCGTTACACTAGGGAATCGCTCTAACTTATAGTAATTCTGTGCCTACTTTTTATATTGGTTAATTCAACTGTTATATTATAACAGGAGAATATAATCTGTCCTAAAGCAACAAACAGCCTGTGTCTTAAGGACAAGAAATGTCTCGGTGAGGTGGCCATGCATCAGAGTTCTGATGACACTCAGTAAACACTCTCTGATCAGACACAGGGTGAAGGTAAAGGTAAATACTAAATATTGGATGACTGGCTGAATGTTTGACAGTATATTCTTCCAACACAATATATGATGACAATCATTTGGTCAAAATCTTTAGGTCGGCCTATTTTTATACAATTGCTTATTTTTGTTGTTTAATATAGTTGTTTTTCCTAACCATGGTGGCCTGGGTTTTTTTTGGTGTTTTCTGTAATCCCATATGCAAACCCATAAACACATCAATTGTTTTTTACTACCTTGGTGCTAATATTTAGTGTGTGTCTATCCTCCAGAACCTTCAGGCCATTATGGCCAAGACAGACACTAACTTCTCTGTGCAAATTCAGGATTCAGGGAGATCTCTGTGACCGAATGGCATCATTCAGTTCTTCATGTCACATGTTGTATCTTCACCTTCACAGTCCCACAGAATATGAGCCACAGTTTCTGCTTTCACCCAGAGTTCCACATCTGTCCTGCTAATCTCCTTCTGGTGACTTTGCTCCTAACTTATTGAAGGATATCAGCAACATTCCCATTATCTAGTGATACACACCCTTAGGTGATCAATTTCAAAAATACCTTATTATAAGATTTGGTATAAAATGTAAGATTAGGTGTGAATCACTTTATTGATAATTTTGAGGCAACAAGAAGAATAGGAGGGGCAAGGGGGAACTGATACAATGATGACTGTGTAACCCCACACAAGGGAACAAATGAAAGAATTGTAAGAGAACGGATACATTGGATGGTGTAAGATATGGCAATAATAATAATATACAATATATTAAGTATCCATGGGAATTGTAGGGTGGGATAGGAAAGGGATAAAGGAGAGCTGATATCAAAGAGTTCAAGAGGAAAGAAAATGCATTGAAAATGATGACTTCAATTGTACAGTTATGCCTGGTTTAGTAGAAGTATGGATTATAATAGTATCTGTAAGAGCTCCTAATAGAAGTTAAAATAAATAAATAAATGTCTACTGGTGTCAAAGGTAAATTGCTCAACATGACATACACTCTTTCCACACTAGAATGACTCTGAGAGGACATAGCAGTGTAGTTGTTGTAGAAAAGCTCTTCCATTTTAGTAACTCACAAAAGCCATTCCTATTTACAGCACACATTGAATTGGGGCCACTTTAGGCTGAATTCAGTGAGATTGCTAGATTTAGCTATCTCCAAACTTTTTAATATCTAATAATGTTATTATAACACAAAAAAAGAAAATGTGTATCTGACCATTTATATGTCCTTGGATTTGTTGTGCCTTACAAATATATAAGTCCCTGAGAGTAGAGAAACACTGCCTGTATTCCTAGTCATTCTCAATCCTAAGCCACATCTACTTCCCAACCATAGTCCTCATCACTTTCGGTAAAGCCTGGAAATGCTGGTCCTGGTGAACGAGAAACAGGGACAGGCTGAGTTCTCTGCGGAAACAGTCAACATTCTTATCCCAGATGAACCCCTTTTAAACTTTATTAAAGGGACAACTCACATGCAAATCTCCACATAGTCAATCAGATAGAGTCTCATGATACATTGTTTAATTTAGGATGTACTCACTCTGGGTAATACACCTGAGTATCATGGACCTTGTTCCCAAGAATATTTTGGTTTCTTCCTCTTCTTGGGGTCAGCTCTCAGAGGTGAGAAGCTCAGGTATTGAAACATGAAAGTTTGGGGGTGCTTTATGTGCACACCTGGCTCACTTCCTCCGGTGCAGCTGCAGGGCTTGAATCAGGCTTGTAAATCCCACAGATGTTGTGCCTCACCTCTTCTGTCTCTAGATTCTCTTAAATCAGCTGTGGGTTTGTATGCTATGGAGTGGTGAGAGCACAGACTACACTCTTACACTGATGTCTTGAGTGCACATCCCCAGTGACCCCTTTCATAGTCAAGTTCATTGAACGCTGAGCTCCATTGCTGCACAGGCCATTTGACTATGTATCACTGTGAAAGGAGTCAGGGAGAAGACAGTGTGATTCCTGAAATCCAGTAGAAAGAAGGAGTCTGATCTGCACAATCCTCCATTATGTTCTCTTCTGTGTATTCTTTGTTTTCCTTAAACGTATTTTGCATTCTTGTGTAGTGTCCTTTATTTTTGTATTATAATTGTCTCCAAAAATAAACTCTCACTTTATGATTTTCTTTTTATTAGGGCGCCTTCATTGTGACTTTGTTCACCATACTATTTATAACACATTTGGATAACATTTGCTTTTAGATTTCTTAACATAATCATCATATTTAGAGTTTCATATTTACCTTTATAGTACCCATCTCCGTGTCAAGGGTGAATCTCATGTTGACATTGTTTCAATTATGACGCTTTTCCTATTCTTTTGTATTATCCATTACTTTTTGTGGATATATGGGCATGTTAAAAATGACCGTACATATCAGCATATTGTGTTATGTATGATGCTTTCACTTACAAACTGACAATGACCCAATTTCTGTTAGACTTATTTCCAATATTTATGACTATATAGTCAGGATTCCATTTGTAATTAATTACATGCAATGTCCATCACAGATAAAATTAATCTTTACTAAAAATCCCAAAGATATCAGATTCCTCTATAAAATATCATTGTTTATTTTATGTTTGGGTCTCTCTTCCCTTGAGAAAATCTTGACTATAACTTCTCTGATGCACTTGGTATTATTTTTACTAGATGATGGTCACGTGGTGGCAGGGTTTGGGCAATGGGGCATTTCTCTGGTCTTGAGCCTCTGTGAGAAGCAGGCATCCTGTACTGGGACCCGAAAAAGTTCTGGGCTAGCAGCTATGCCTGGTCTTTCCCAAGGAACCGAGCACCTTTTCCTCCATGTTGCTGCAGAAGATTTTCACCAGTACCTTCAGCTTAAGCTTTTTATGTTATATCTCCTCAAATTGAAGAGTTTATGCCTAAACAAAGCAAAGAGCATTGGTTCTGGACAGGTTTCAGACTTGTTCTGCATGTGTAGAGGTTTAGGAATGTATCCCGAGCCTTTCAGTCATTTTGTGTTGCTTAGAGGCAGAAGAGGGAGGTCAGGTTGCATTTGAGCAGTGCTTACTCTCGTCCTACCCTAGCCACTCAAGGGACGAGAAGGAAATCTATTTTTATTATTGACATCTTAAGGGAATGTTCTGCTATAAAACAAGTATTATCTTAAGTCTGTACTCCTGGGAAATCCTATTCTCTTTAACCCAAGAAACTTCAAACTACTGATGAAATGTTTCCGCCTAACCTTTGTAAAGTTTAATTGTCGTCCAAGACGTCTACTCCAGCGAAGGGAAGACCTCGGGCTGTTTCCTTTCTAATGGCAACTCTCTCTTTTTCAGAATATGATCTTTGTTGTTGTTGTTTTAATGCTACTAAGTTCACCATTGTTTTGAAGAAAATTTTATAGAATAGCCATGTTTTTTATTGTGAATTAAATAATAAGAATGTAAATACCCTTTTCTCTCTCTTTTTTTAAAATCTGAATAGTAGTTTCATTATAAAAAGAAAAGCACCCTGAATGTCCAAAAACAGATAAATAAATCGTGGAATACATGTGTTCATGCTCTAAGGTGTTGAGCATTAAATAAATTCATGTTGGTTGGATATTAACTTATGGGTCTATCCCCACATAAATAAAATTAGTTAAGTGAACTAAGCGAAGCAAATTAGCATATATACTGTCTGAAATCATTTAAATAAAAATAACTTATGGCATATGAAATATATGAACAGGACTATGTTCTGCATACCATGATCACATACTCTCAAATATTATTCCTATCAATTTCTTCTAGGATATTCACTTATGTGTACACCTCACATGTCTAAAAACACTGGAGAAACAAAAAACTCATCATGACACAGACCTAGAAACATTGTGCTGAGTGAAGCAGTCAGTCTCAAAAGGGCAAATATTATTGAACATCACTATAAGTCAAAATGCAAAGGCATACACTGACAGCTGTTCTCAGACTATGTAATCATTTAATATGAAACCACAGGCAATGTTGTGACATGACTTGTTAGTGCTAATGTACTGTTTGTCACTTGCTCTGGTATAGCTTAAAAGAAATAAGACCTCTTTAGTGGAGGCTCCACCTCTGATGGAACATTTTGTCACTTAACAGGAAATGCAAAAGACCAAATAACTCCTGCCACTCAACAGCTTCTTCATGTTACCCCAACTTAATAGACTCTCCTACAATACCATTATTAAAGGAACTGAACTATTTCGTTAAACTTAAACCTGAAACTCCCTGGTATGGGAGGCACAGATGACTGCTATCCTGAAGACGTGGGCTTCAGAGTATGATCCAATGATTCCAAATGATAAAGTCAAGATCAATGGAGAGAACGGTATTAGAGGTTCAATTCTCTGACTATCAGTGTTGAAGTTTTCCCTTTGCTTGTCTTGGCTTTGGACTCCACTCCTCCACCACCTCTACATCCACATCCCCCGAAGCACAAACCACAAAACCCGTCACCTGACATTTGAGCGCTCTCAGGTGAAACCCAGGGATTATGCTTTATCATTGCTTATCATGGAATGGGGCTTTGCTAAAGGGAGGAGTGATTAATCTAATCTTCTGACTTTGCATCCTTCTTAAGGAGGCAGTTTGAACCTATTTCTGGGGTGTGGCCTTACAAGCATCCCTGTTCTCCCTCAGAGGAAATCATGGACCCGGGAGAAATGTCTGACCCTCTTCTGGGTCATGACTTCTCTCTCTCTCTTTATATTTTAAACCCTCATGTGTTTCCCCCTCAGCTGCAGTGGTTCACCACCGTGACTATCGCTTCCTGGTTTGGTGTCATTCGCTTGTACACTTAGACATTTATATGTTGTGGTGAGAGGGGTTATATTCTAGTAAAAATCCTTATGGTTTCCTCTGTTCCTCTTGGTCTCGATGGGGTTTCACCAGTAGAGTAAACTTGTATAAAAAGAACTCAAGTATATTTTTCAGATATTGTAAGTCCCACCTCCTTCTCCCAAGACTCTCACATCTAACCCCTCAGATATCTTTAGAATTGATGGATACACAAGAGAGCACATTACTCTTCTGTAGGAAAAACAACAACGAGCCTAGCCCAACCCTTCCATTCTAGGATAGAAGGCACAGCCATGGGAGACCCAGGTCTACCCATTCCCTGAGCAGGTATAAACAATGCATGTATGTGATGCTTGCAGATGTCCAGGGCAAAGTGCAGCTGATAGGGCCTGGGGGAGACTAGAGGCAGGTGAGAACATCTCTCAGACTCTCTTGTCCACTCTCTGCATTCACCATGGATTTCATCGGCCAGCTCCAGGGAAGGACCTGCAGTGGGTCTCAGTTACTGGTAGTAATGTTGTGTGAAGAAGGAAATGTGCTTTGGAGAGGAGTGTGGAGTAGTTTAGATCATCTGGTGTCCACCTGATGCTTTCAACAAACTCTATTCTGTCCACTCTCTGGGGCACATGACATAGAGGAGGCCAAGACAGGGCAGGGGCAATGAGGGGCTGGAGGGCGAGAACACTGAGCTCAGAAATCCTTGGCTTTCCTTTTACCTTTCCCACACACCTCTTAGGTCAAGTGCTCCCTCATTATAGACTAATATGCATATGAAATCAAACAAAGAGTTACCTTACCATGGGTTCAGAAGGAAGAGGAGAGCCTGGTCTCTATCATTTTCAGTTCATAAGGACAGGACTCCTGCATGCAAATCATTCTTCAAGCACTAGGGTAAAATTCACCCTTGTGTTGGGAAAACTATGTTATCTTCAGACAGGATTGTAGGTCCCTTGGGAAAGCGGAACTGTCGTCTAAAGATGCTATTGCTGTGTGTTCTCCTGCACACACAGGTGACAGTCCTCAAAGGTGGGTGATTCAGATATCTGACCTGGGTCTACAGTGATAGTTTTGACTGCAAGTGACTGACAGAGATCAATATCTTTATTTATAGGTGTCCTGTCCCAGGCAAAGTTTCAGGAGTCAGGGCCAGGATTGGTGAAGCCCTCCCAGAAGCTGCCCCTCACCTGCACTGTCTCTGGTTTCTCTATCACAAGCAGTGGTTCCTACTGGGACTGGATCCGCCGGGCCTCAGGGAAGAGGCTGCAGTGGATGGGATACATAGATTATGATGGTAATACATGTTGTAACCTGTCCTTCCAAAGCCGACTCTCCGTCACCAGAGACACATCGAAGATCAGTTCACCCTGCAACTGAGCTCTGTGATTGCTGAGGACACGGCCATGTATTACTGTGCAAGGAGCACAGTGAGAGAAGTCAGTGTGAGCCCAGACACAAACCTCCCCTGCAGGGAAGTCACTGGGCAGCAGAGAGCGCACAGGACCCGCAGAGCACAGACACCCAGCCCTAGACAGGCACAGTTGGATGACAGGGAGGATTTCCTGTCAGGGTCATGTGTTCTCTACCAGCTCTCCGCATCCCCAGGGACATTTTCCTTTTTTTCCCCTCCCTAAATCAGTGGTTCTCAACCTTCCTAATGCCATGACCCTTTAATACAGTTCCTCATGTTGTGGAGACCCCTTCCAATAAAATTATTTTTGTTGCTACATCATATCTGTAATTTTGCTACTGTTATGAATTACGCGACCCCTGTGAAAGGGTCATACGACCCCCAAAGAAGTCACGACCCACAGGTTGGGAACTGCTGCTCTAAATATTCTCCCCGCTGCAAGCTTGACAAAGGGAACTAGCATTCGCTGTTTGCAGTGCAAATAATAAAAATGACTCTGATCGGTCACTGTCATCCTATATGACCCATTTTTTTCATGAGAAGCAGATTATCATGGTTATTTTCACCTTGTTACTTTAAATCTGTTGACAATGAAATACAAGCATATGCATATTTATGAGTTCAATGATGATTTTAAATGTACCAAGCTCACTGATGTATTCCAGCCCAGGGTCGTGGCTCTCAGGAGGTGTCTCTCTGTACTGCTCCCTTTGCACTATGGGTAGTGATTGACCAATATTCTCTGTGCCTGAACAAATAACTGTGGAGTCTTCTGATGCTACCCTTGTGAAATGTCCCCAAGTGATGCTTGTTACCCAGTCTCTCCCTTGATGCAGAAACAAGAGTTCCGGGAATAGAGAGACCCCTGACACTGGGAACAGGTGAACTGGAATGACCTGTCAGGTGGGCAGTCATTAGTAAGATCATTCATTGGGGTCACAATGAAGGACACACTCATTGGAAGGCCAACTTTGAATGTCCCGTGGAATAGAGAATGGCAACTTTTTTCACATATTTTGAAAATGTGATCAGGGGGCCCAGCAGTTCTGGAGAGATACATCCGGTTTGGTAGTGTTAGCAAGAAAAAGCACCCGGCCCATTTTTCTTTCTGTTCTTTTGTCTACAGCAAATGTGTCATAAAAAGAGGACATTGCAAACTAATATCTCAGAATGCTCTTTAAAACTGAGACTAGTGAGGCTTCCCACATAACCTGAACATGTTCTCAGTGGAACCAGGTCCTAGAGAAGAATATCCTGTTTGGTAGAGTGTCATCAAAATACAGGAAAACACTCAATTAGATACACAGTCAAAATGTCCGCAAACATGTGCTCAGATCTAGGAGCAAGTAAGGATGCTTCAAGACTTTGTGGTTTGTGTATGTGTTCTTTTGTATACAGAGCCATCATGAGTAAAACTGACTCAAAAGCACCCAACAACATCTCTGATCGAGTGAGATACAAAAAATGGAAATTAATTCTGGTTAGCCAAATATAATTAACTAAAATAATAATAAATTACACCATTTTATAACCAGAAAGTGTTAAAATTACTTAATATTTAAAATTAAGTTCGTATTTCACTCCTTATTAAGTTTAACTGTGTAGCTATCAATCAGGAAAACAAAGTACAATAAATAACTAGTAAATACTATAAACAAATAAGATGATATACAAGTCCACTCTCCCTGTGGCATAGTGGATTTTACATTGGTATATGAAATGCAGGACCAACAGTTCTAAACCACCTGCCATTCCAAAGGAGAAAGATGAAGCTCTAAAAAGATTTACCAGGATTGTAAATAAAATAATCCAAATAAAAATGAGGAAATAGTATCAGAATTAAGTTGTGAGATTCTGGCTGTGGATGTCAGTAGTAGCTCAACATACATTCTCAGGATCTACACAGGGACTAAGCCTCCTGTGATTGTCCTCTCATCATAGTTGAGCAATGGAGTAACCTGGTGATCAGACAGAGTGTAGGAGAGATGACTGTATTAAATTAAAATGATAAATCTGACTTGATGGTTAAAACCTTGTCACTTGATCTCCTTTTGATACATTTGTGCTTGATTTAGTTTTTAATATTTTCTGTGGGTTTTTTTCATATAAGGGTTTAATCTCTGTTGTATTTTGTCATTGTTGGTAGCCTTTCTGACTCCCTGTTATGTCTTTCCCTATGTTTTTCAATTTATGAAACCCAGGATGGGTGAATCTTCAGAGACAATAAGTAGGAGTTTTGGGGGCTTCAGCAGGGATAATGGGGGTTAAAAGGGAGCTGATATAAAGAATTTCAAGAAGGAAGAAAATGTTTTGAAACTGATTGCAATAATTGTACAACACGGCTTGATAAGAGTGAACCATAGAATGGTACGATGTCTGAATTAGATCCTAATAAAATGGATTGAATGGTAAAAAGAAGAGAAAATATTAAAGGATCTAAGTTGCTGAACTGTTTTTTTTAAGATTTTTATTTTGAGGATTTCAAAAATTATTTTAAAATAATGTTTGACATAAAAAAGAAACATAACATTAATGTAATGATGTTGTCTAATACAAATTTCATAATAAAATTTGCCAATTTAATGATTAAAACCCTAAAGTCACTGTGAGTCTGATTCAGTAGGTTACAGGCTATAAAAAGATATAGTGTCTGGAGTTCTTAAAGGCTTGAGGTATTTAAGCGGCTACTAGGCTCAGAAGCACACCAGGCTGCATGATCACGAAGGGATCAATTATCAGCCATCAAAGGGACAAAGGGATGAGTTATCAGACATCAAAGTGCAAATACTCATGTCATTTTGTGCTCACCTCCCTGATACAACCACTGAAGACAAATGGGTGCATAAGTAAGTGTGGGCAAGAAAGCTGATGGTACCCGGCTATCAAAAGATATAGTGTCTGGGGTCTTAAAGGCTTGAAGGTAAACAAGTGGTCATGTAGCTTAGAAGCAACAAAGCTCACATGGAAGAAGCACACCGGCCTGTGCAACACAAGGTGACAAGGGATCAGGTATCAGACATCATCAGAACAAAAAAATCTTACCATAGTGAATGAGTGGGAGAGAGTGGACTGGATACCCAAAGCCCATTTGTAGGTCACTGGACATACCCTTACCGATGGGTCTTGGGGAGGATACGAGACAGTCAGGATGTGATGTAGCAACAATGAAAAATACATCTTTCCTCTAGTTCCTAAATGCTTCCATCCCACCCACCCCCCACACTGTCATGATCCAAATCCTAACTTGCAAGTCTGACTAGACCAGAGGAAATACACTGGTACAGATGGGAACTGGAAACACAGGGAAGCCAGGGCAGATGATCCCCTCAAGACCAGTGGTGTGAGGGGCGATACTGAGAGGGAATAGGGAGAGTGGGTTGGAAAGGGGGAACCTATTTCAAGGATCTACATGTAACCTCCTCCCTTGGGGACCTACAACAGAAAAGTGGGGGGAGGGGACACGTAGGACAGAGCAAGATATGACAAAATAATAATTTATAAATTACCAAGGTTTCATGAGGGATGGGGGAGTGGGGAGGGAGGGGAAAAATGAGGACCTGATGCCAGGGGCTTGGGTGGAGAGCAAATGTTTTGAGAATGATGAGGACAACGAATGTACAAATGTGCTTTACACAAATGATGTATGTATGGATTGTGATAGGAGTTGTATGAGCCCCTAATAAAATGATTTTTTAAAAATGAGGAGCTGATATCAAAGGCGCAAGTAGAAAGCAAATGTTTTGAGAATGATGATGGCAACAAATGCACCAAAGTGCTTGATACATGGATGTATATATAGATTGTTATAAGAGTTGTATGAGCCCCCCAAAAAAATGATTGAAAAATTTTTTTTAAAGAACTTGACTCAAAAAAAAAGACATGAAAAAGCAAGAAAATATAAGTAATCCAGGCTTCGTGAGGGAGGGGAAAAAAACAAAAACAAAACGAGGAGCTGATACCAAAGGGTCAAGTAGAAAGAAAATGTTTTGAAAATTATGATAGCAACATATGTACAAATGTGCTCAACAGTAGATGTATGCATGGATTGTAATACAAGCTGTAAAAGGCCATAAGAAAATGAGTTAAAATAAATAAATTTTTAAAAAGCATGCGTTCATCCTCAATTGTGAGGATGGCACAGGAGAGTGCAGTGTTTTGTTCTGTTGTGCAATGGGTCCCTGACTCAATGACAGCTGACAGGATAACAGTCTCAGAAACCACAAATATACACCCAGCACAAACACAAAGACATTAGTGTGCTAATGTTTACAAAAGATATTATTTCTCTCATTAAAAAAGGGAAGGAAAAAAAAGACAACATTTTTTTAAAGGAAGAGGCTTCTTCAGTTAATAAAATTGGAACAAACAAGGTGACAACAAAATCACTGAGGCATTCCTACCCCTCATTAGTCCATTCTTTTGGTGAGCTGAAGGCAGTTCTCTAAGGACCTCACAGCATGCCAAATGGCAGAGTATTTTCATGAACATGGGCTCTAGTCTAAGGGCAACACAGTCACTAAGTTGTGAGTAGCTATTTGTTTTTCTAGGAAACTGTAAATAATGTAGTCCTGTACACTGAGGATTCAGCTGGAAGATCAGAAGATCCAGCAGAGCAAGGGACTGACAATAGTTACTGAATTTCAGGATGCTTAGAAGGTCTATAATCAATTGAATCAAAATAAAATTTCATGAGAAATTTCCAGCCTAACTGTACAATAGATGAAAACTAAAAATTCTGGCAGCTAGAGAATTCACATTAAGATGAATAAACACTTTTTTACTATTTTGTTAAGTTCAACTTATTGGGTTCCAACATAACAATAGTATTGAGAAAGCACTTAGTAACACCTTCTATGACACCAGAAAAAACCTGATACCAATGTCAGATAATGGTACTTTAAGAAAACTGTAGACCAGTGTTGATAACGGATCTGAATGAAAAAGTTATCTTTAAAAAAGGAAACCGAGCCAGACAATGTATTAAAATAAGTATGTATCATGATTCATTCTAATTCATCCCAGAACTGATTTAACACAAGAAAATAAACACTCATATATGCCTATTGAAGGGGGAAAAAAAAGTCAATTATCTAAATAGACACAGAATACATACTAAACAAAGTCAAAGGCTTTTCATGTTAAAAACAAAACAACTACAAATCTAACATGAAATAGGTCAAACCCAATATGATAATGTACATTCTTGGGGAAAAATTGCAAATGTCACATGTAGGAGAAAGAGAATCAGGATAAACATACATGTCCATTTTCACCACTCATATTAAAAATTGTACTACCTAGAAATCAGAAAAAAAAGAATTAATAAAAGGAAGAGAAGGGGGGAAAGGGATATCGAAAGAAGGAAGAAAAATGACTTCCAAAGAGAAGAAAAAAAATCTTTATTTATCATAAATTGATGACTTCACATAAAAAAGATGCCAAATAGATCATAAATACTATAGCTAGTAAATATATAAAAAGTTGTAGGCTAGCTACATTTCAACACATAAAAATAACTTGGTACTTAAATCCCTAATGGTTAACTGCTAATCTCCAACTCCCAAACCCTTACATATTAAAATGCTGAGCATCTTTCCAACACACTGATACCCTCCTAAAACACAAGAGGAGGAGGTGATGCTGCTTGCCAGAGAGCAGCAAGAGCTGGCCAGCCTGCCTGCATGGCTAAAACGGGCAGAAGCAGTACTAGTAGATTAATATATGCACTTGGCAGAATGCACACATTTTGCCCGAACAAAACTACTGGTCAACCTCCTTAGTGGTGATCCAAAAGGATACTACAAAAACCTGTGTATGGTATACACACATGCACATATGTACACACCAAAATCAAGTAAGTAAAATAATGGAATTGAAAATATATTTTTGTGAAACATTTTGAAAAGATCTAAGTAAGTAAAATGGAATCCAACCCAACTATTCAAAAGTTTGTGAGAACAGGAAGGAGAGCCTGGGGACCTGCAGGCTGGGAGAGCGCTGACAGCAGACCAGGGTTCCAACTGGCGCGCTGAGACAAAAGTTCACAATGTGAGCATCTCCAATCCGTTTTCTTAGTAGGACCTCCTAGTTGACTACCTAAGTAGTGTGGAGAAAAAGAAGTCCCCACTCAGTGGCTGATCTACCCACCTTGTCCAGCAGGGGGCAGGCCGGGGTTCCAGACTAAGGTCCATCAGAAAGTGTGGAGGCCGCTCCAATCTCTCTCTCCCTCCTCCTTCCTCTCCTCTGTCCTCCCTCCTCTCTCCTCTACTCCAGCCCCTCGCCCTTCCACTCCCATCTTACAGGGAAGATCAGGTCAAATCACTCCGACATTGAAGAATTAAAAAGTGACATCACTATGAACACTTGGCCACCACAGCCAGTTATCTCTGTGATAACTTTTCCAACACTTCCTGCTGAAAACCCAAAAGGTCAGAGGGATCTAGAGGTCCTGCTTTCACGGTGTGTATTTCTACTGAAAATCAAGATCCAGCGAGCTTAAACCCTTCTGCTCCAGGAGGGGGTTTCTGTCCTCCCTCAGCTCGCCTTAGGACACCAACATTACCTTTGCCAGGTGTACCCGCCCAGTCAAACAACCCACCTGACCCTGCTAAGTCCCTGTCTGCCCCGGAGAGGGACCCCATGGAGGCTGCAGCTAAGGCTCAGATGAAGCACAACAAGAAATGCCTATGAAGCAGCAAGGAGGCCTACTCTGTGTATGTGCACAAGGTGCTCCAGTAGGTCCACTCGGACTCCAGCATCGCATTCAGGGCCATGGGCATCGTGCACTCGTTGATCAATGACAACTGTGGACTCATCGCCTACCAGGCATCTCAACTGGCACATTCCAAACTGCTCAACTATCAAAGCTTGGGACATCCTGGCGACCATGCGCCTGCCGCTGCCTGGACAGTTGGCCAGCAGCCGTGGCCGAGGGCACCAAGGCCAACGTCCACTACACCAGCCCCAAGTAAATTGTCCTTCAGCCTCACAACGTTCAAAGCCATGGGCCCATTTCAGGGTCACTTCCCTTTAGCATTACCTTGTTTTTGGTTCCTTTGTTTCAGTTTGGGTTTTGATTCTTCTGTGCATAGTTTAGTTAGATTGCTTTTGTGATAGAGAGCTTCTTTCTTTTAAAAAAAACACTTTTGGGGGCACTTAATCCACATATCCCACATACTCCCACAATTCCATAGTTCAGCCATCTCAAGAATTGCACAATCATTACCACAATCGATTTAAACCTTGCCTATTTTCCCAAGATTAAATCACCTCTCAAAAGACTTGATAGTCACCTTCAGTTCTAGTGTACAGTCCCCTCGATCCTTCATTCTTACTCCCCAAGTCCCCTCACCCTCCCCATCTCCACCAGCCACCCACCGCGACCCCACCCAGCCATCCCTACAAACCCTGGCATATTATTTCGCCTCTAGGCATTCACTCCTTCTGTGCTTCACAAACTGAACCCAACAGAAACAATAAAGAATAGAAAGGATATGAAATGGGAATGATTTTAAAAACCATAGTAATATATAGATAAAAATCGAAACAAGGAGTAAGAAAAAGGGCCACCATCAATATTTTTAGAGCCAGGGAACACGTTTCTGTCATGGACCAGCAAGAGATCTTGCGCCTAGAACAGACTGTGGTCGGGTCCAGAGTGAGGTCAGCAGAACAAGACCCCGGGGCTCACCTTTGAGCTGAGGAGGTGCAAGGAGTCTCAGGGAGGAGGTGCCTCTGTGTGAAAGGAAACAAGGGACGGGCGTTAGGAGACCCACAATGAGAGACTCAGGGAACCTTGAAGCCCCAAACCCCAGCCGGGATCCCCTTTCTCCAACAGGGAATCCCACCATGAACACCAACCAATCCGAAAGTGGGGAAATATGACCGGCCTTGGGGAAACCCGCCCACCTCTCACCAAGAGAAGCGCTGGCAGGGTTCCTGGGGGAGAGAAAGGGCGCTTGCACCCTAGTCAGCTGGACTAAAATAGGCTCTGCCTACATACATGTTCTGGAGCCCAGAGCCTCCCAGCTGGGAGCGCCGGCAACAGGGTCCTCAGGCTGGGGTCGCTTCTCGGGCGCCTTGAGCAGAGCACGGACAGTGGGAGCCTTGCTGTGAGTTGCAGTTCAGAATAAGACACGGCCACTTCCGGTCCTGTCTGGGCGAGACCCAGGGTGGGAGGAGCTGGCGGGTCAGGGAGGAGTCCCTACTCTCTCAAGGCAGCTCTTGCCCCGCCCATTTCTGCTGCGGCACCAACACAGGTGCCTGGTGAGGGTGGGCGTGGCCAGGTGGGTCTGGGGTGGGGCTAGGGGAGGAGTCAGGGAGAGGCGGTCCGCGCCAAAGGACCCACAGCTGCTGCTGAGACTGCAGCTGCAAAGACTCAGATAACAATGGACGAGGCACCAGTACTTTTCCCCTGAGCAGAGAGAGTGCATGAGTGACATGGGATGAAATAGAACAATGTACATGGAGTGTGTAAGCCTGTGATCAGATTACCCGGATGTCCATCCTCCTAAGTAACTGGAAACACCCAACCATCCAATCCTGCCACTGTGAAAATGGGGCCGAAGCAAGAACTAAAGGGTCCTTGCGTAACCTTTGTGGTGAAGGTCCATTCTACGACCTAAAGCACCATCGTATATGACTGATTTTTAGGAAAAGAGAAGTAAGTAGCATGCACGTCTAGGTAAGTTATATGTCAATTTAACAAAATTTAAAAATAAACCTTAAGCAGGAGCAGTGACAAGGGAATGGAGGAACGTGGATGGGAGAATGGTTGTTAAACTTGTCTGTCCTTAGAGTTGGAATTTATACTATCTTCTTGTATGATTTCACCGGGAAGCTTTGGGGACAGTTAAACATGAGAGTTATGTTCTTCTATGATGCTAATCATTATTCATGCACTCTGCTAATTTAATGTATCACTCACTCACGTTTCTATTGGTCCAAGAGGTCGTGTACGGACAGTGGGGAAGACTTTTCCAAGTTGAGTGATCTGAAATTTAAATTTGCTTCCTGCAGGTAACTCTTGGCTGCCGGGACTCTCAGAACAAGTGTTTTTGGGAAAGATCAAAGTGAACCATTTCCTGATTAACTTGCATCCCTAAAGATTGTGCTTCTTTCATGCCTGTTATACTTGGGAATTCCTTTATGAAAGTTCAAGTCAGATGCCAAAGTTGCTGGCTGAAAATGGAGATAGGAGAATAGTAAAACTCTGTTACGTTTCCCAATATGGTCAGATAGTTCCCCAGAGTGTACAGAAAACTGTCACCTGACTTTTTCAGGAATCCACAAACGTCACTTATCAGGCAATATTTTCTGAATTAAACTGATTTATGTTCCCAGTTCTGATAGAGCCACCTTATCCTTAGATCTGGGGAAACTTAGCCTAGATTTTGCAACTAAAGGGTGACTCCTCTGGAAATACTTGCTGTGTTATACTGGGTAGACTAGAGAAACAAATCCAGAGTCATTCAAATATGTGTAAGAAATAGATTTACATCAATGACTAATAGATAACAAGAAAACATTTCATCCCAATCCAGATCAACTCTAGAAGTCCGCTATTAGCCCATATGTCTGATAGTAGTCCATAATTTCCTCTTCAGACTCACACAGCACATGCAAAAATGACGAATGCAGGAAGACCACAGGCCAGTGGGTGAAAAGTCTTGTGTATCCAATGGTGGTAGAAGCATTTAGTGCTGACGTGGTCTCCATGGGGCTCTTCCAGCTCTCCAAGTGACTCAAGAGCAGGAAGGTGAAGCAGAAAGAGAGGGAGCCCAGCTCCAGGGAAAAAGAGTGGAAATTCCCAGAATCTACATGAGAAGGTCATGCCCACCAGGAGGCATCATCAGGTTGTGATCTGATTAACAGGCTAACCTCCACTCCTACACTTATTTACCAAATTGAAATGAAACTATGTAGCTACTACACCTGCTTTCATGTGGTTTCCTGTTTCATGGATAAATTATTAATTTCCATTTCCCACGCCCCCACGATAAAAACCTCATTGTCATCGAGTCAATGCAGACTCACATAGATACTATAGGACAGGGGAGAACTTCCCTGGTGAGTTTCCAAGAATGAAAATGTTTGCTGAAGTAGAACGCTCATTCGTTCTCCTGTCGTGTTATAGGTGGTTCCAAACTGCTAGTCTTAAAGTTAGCAGCCCAACTTATACCCTCTTCACAAACAGGGGTTTGTTCATTCATTGTAGAGCCACCCACTATAGCATGCAACTAGAGTCCAAAACGGTCCCTCAGTTATACAAGCTATTTCTCATTGGATTGTTCACCTAAAGTTAGTGATTGATCAGCAGAACGAGATGTGCACAGCCACCACTACCAAGTGTTCCAAAAGGAATCCCATTAGAAAGTCCTGGAGAGATTGGGAGAAAAATGGGGACCCAAACTCAGACTCACAAAAGAGACCCTCCAGGAAATGGCCTTTGGTCACTTTCATGTCCAGAACTGAACTCAACCCCTGCTAGGCTACCCCATCATGTAAGTAAGATCAAGGACAGGATTTAGCTGATGGGGAAGAATGGAAACAGAAACGTCTTGGACAAAATAGATAGTGTTTTGTTGTTGTTGTTGTTGTTGTTGTAAATTGTCCTCAAGTAGGTTCCAGCTCACCAAGAACCTAGGTACAATCAGTTGAAACACTTCCAAGTCCTGCTCCAGCTCAGGGTGGAATTTACGTTTGAGCCCATTGCTACAGCCAATGATCCAGTCCCTCAAAAGGCTCTTCCTCTTTCCAATTGCCCTTTTACTTTACCAGGCATGACATCATTTTCCCAAGTTGGAGCTCTCCTGATAACATATTCAAAGTATATGAGACAACATGTCACCATCCTCACTTCTCAGGATCATTAGCATGTGTGGTCAATGCTATTGTTAGTTTTGTTAATTCCTGTACAAATCTGCTCGAAACAATGGATGAATATATGAATTGTGGTAAGAGATGTAAGGGCCTCCAATAAAATATTTATTAAAAAATTAAATTCCATGAGACACTTCTAGCCTAATGGTAAGACTTTTAAAGGTGCAGATTCTGGCAGTTATGAATAAATACCATTTTCTTGTATTATTATTTAAGTTCAACTTATTTGGGAATTGAGTCAGTTCCTAATATTTAAAAAAAATTTTTCATGTAGCTCCATTATCAATGTTGGTCTACCGTTTTCTTGAAGTATCATTATCTGACACTTGTATCAGAATATTACTGAACTCATAGAATATGTTATTAATTGTTCTCTCTCAACCATTGTTATGTTTGTACCAAATTAACTTGAACTTAAATAACAATATAGTAAAATGCCATGTTGTTAGAACAAAGTGTTCTTGTGTTGAGGGAGGGCTGGAGCAGAAGCCCAAAGTCCATCCACTTCCTCAGTGTATGGCCATACAAATATATGTACATAGGCCAATCACACTATTTTATGAATTACTATATTTATATATGTACACCCTTATGTTTATACCTCTATCCATAGCTTTGCTTCCTAGATCTTTTCTCTATTTCATTTTAAATTCCCCCTGTCCTACCATCACACTCACCCCTTTTCTGCCTCTTAGTAATGTCTCTCAGTTAAATTGCTATTGCTCCAACAGCCCCAAGATGTCTACGTCCTCATTATTGATTTAATTCCCTAGTTGTTCCCCTATCTATGGAATTGTTTGATCACCACTCCCTCCTCCCACCCCCTCCTTCCCAAAGGCTCTCCAGAACCATTGGTCCAGTTGCTTCCCTTGACTAAATGGATAGGCAAATCAACAAGAGCTGAAACAAAAGAAAAGATTGAATTAAAAAAGGGGGGGGGGGACTAGCAAAAAAAAAAAACCCAAACCTAAAAATATACATAATCCCAGGTCTGTCCGCTGACCTTTATGACAATCTCCCCAACGGTCCTGGGGGGTCTGGGAACTGCCCCTCCTAGCCTGAAGTCTATTTTTGCAGCTCCTCAGGGGCTTTATGACTTGGTTTGGCTTCCGTTGCTGACATGTTCTGTCCCTTATTGGTTCACCCCACTGTGGAGGGAGGTGGTGTCAGACCAGGCTCACTCCACACCATGTATCCCCAGTATGGTCCTCTGATGATGTACTCTCCAGCGAGTGGACATCATTTCTAAAGCTGATGTTGGCCTTACTGTCTTCTCTGTGTGCCCGGGCAGATTTTTGCAAATAATGGTGATAAAAAAAATTACCATTCATTGTTAATGCCATTCATTCTAATATCTCCAAACAAGACACACATAATTAAGAAGACATAATTAAGGTAAACAATCTTTATAATTAATTTTCTTTCATTGGTAATTATACCCTGTGACGATGGTGTAATGCCCTCTTAGTATTATTCATAAATTACAAACGTGAAAAAATGTAAGCAGCCTACACTGAATGGAGAAAGAAATAGAGAGAGGTGAGAGAGAGAGAGAGAAAGAGAGAGATAGAGAAAGAGAGAATTTACAAGATTTGAGGGGTGGTTGTGTTTGAATAATGCACAATGAAGTTTGACAAAAGTTCATTTACTGATGAAAAAGCCTTGCTTGATAAATGAGATTAACAGAAAAAAAGTGTCTCCAAGTATTACATTTTATAATGCAACAAACACGCAGATCACGATGCTAAGCTCTGGGTTTTTGGTGAGCCCTCATTGTATGTTAAATATTATACATGGTCTCTTACTTCACTTGGATTTTGAATTCTCTCTGCCTACATTTTAGATTCTTGTTTGATAATATTTTCATGTGTTCACCTGTGTGCATGTGTGTCCGTGTGTGCCAGGTGTCCCTAGAGCTGCCAAGTGTTTCCTAAGAACACCTCCCAGAGCAACTTCACCCAATCCACCCCGGGTTTATTCTGCCTTCATCTGGACCAGTGGTTCTCAACCTGTGGGTGGCGATCCCTGTAGGGGTCTAACGACCCTTCCACATGTTTCTCCTGATGCATAACAGTAGCAAAATGATAGTTATGAAGTAGCAATGAAAATAATTTTATGTTTGGGCACCACCACAACATAAGGCACTGTATTAAAGGGTCGTGGCCTTAGGAAGGTTGAGAACCCCTGATTTTCTGGACTCATGAAAGGACAGATATTCCAATAAGGAAGGCTCCTGGAGTATAAGTTACATATATTTTATAATGATGCTGAAGTAATTACAGGTGATTACCCTTTAATCAGTCTCTTGCCTTCTCTCCTTTATTTCCCATCTCCTGCTCAGGATCCAGGTGAGCCTGGAGGCAGATAATTCAAGGTGCTGAAATTGGGGCAAATGTGGATTTCAGATCAGGCTGTGCTGTGTGGAAAGACAGTGGATCATCCTTGCTGGGATGTTTTGTGCTTCCTGGAAGGTAAAAATACCTGGAACCTGGGCATGGGGACCTATTCCACGCCAGCTACCCTCAGCTAGTAGGTATGTAAGACAGGCTCCGGGAGGAACACAGCATTTTGCCTCTGGAAGCCCTTGGGTTGAGCTCAAAGATATTCAGCCTGTGCTAACACGCTGACTCTGAAACCTCCACTAATGGCTTCTTAGTTGCTGATTTGTCCACATCCAGGCCTCACTTTCATTCCAGGGTATATTTAGATATCCACATGCCCAGGGTGCCTGGTCAGGATTTAACCGATTAAGTCAGCACGGGGTTGGCCTGCTGTTATCACGAGTGACTCTTTGAGGACATACTTCTCCATGAGTGGAGAGCCTAGTGTGCTCTGAGAGGGAGTTCCTGGCACTGGACCCACAGTATGTCCCTGGGAATAACATCTTTACACTTAAGGGTGAAGCTGCAGCTCCTGCTTGAAGTATGTCTTGTGAGGTTAAGTGGTTGGATTTCTGGAAACTCAAGTAGTCACAGACTCAAATATTTTAGGGTTAGAAGTGTGTATTACATCTTCTTCAAAGCTTTTAAGTCTGAGGAAAAAGTCCAATGTTGTGAAATATGGATATCATGGTTCCAATAAAGGAACTTTTAATTTGATACCACCTTCATCTCTAGTGACATGAGGGTCCCTGAGAAAAATGGAATGCAAGGGATAAAAGGTAGAATAACCAGTAATTTATTTGTTTCATGAAACATGTTTTCACTACATATTTGAGGGAGAAACCAGGATGCAGTGTGACCTACAAATTAGTGAGTAAGTACTTGGTAAGCTCTTGGTCACCTTGGTTATTGGGTAACACATCCCTGCATATGTATAATAGCAGAGAAGGCTCCTTGAGTGTAGGACACAGTAGAGCAGAGGACCACAAGTGTCTTGGGATAGATCTTGGTCATATGCTTTTTGTCATATTTAAACATTTATATATCCCTTCATTTTGCCAAATTTCATGAACCATTTGTAAAAGTTAACTGTAAACAGAGGATGTGTTGGTGTTTCTAATTTTGCATGTCTACCTGTTGCAGTCTCTTACATTTAGGGAAAATCTGGGAGAGGAGACAGATGCACACACGTAATTAGCAGCATGAGTTTTTTTCAGTGTGTTAGGTTTTGTGCTTAGTTAGGGCTTTAGTGCGCTAGAGGCAGAGTCGGTACTTAAGATCAGAAGCCAAGTCCTAAGATTAATCAATGTTCCTGGTTCAAGAACAAGAATCAAGGGATAGAATTAGGAGTTAATTTGATGCTTTGAGATTCAAGTGTTGCTGGACAGATTAAAAGGAATTATGTGTAGAAAGTTTCTGCCTAACAGATTATCTTTTAAGTTGATTAGGGGTGTATATGTTAAGGTATAATGATGTAGAGATATTGTTTAAAGGTTAGAGCTTTCGGGGGTAGTTTCTGAATTTGAGATTTAGAGTCATAAGGTTAGGATTAAGTTGATAGACTATAGTCAAGGTTGTGACTCTGATTCAAAGAATTGGAATGAATGCATTAGGTTAGATTTAGTGTGGATCCTCATTGGATTTTTAAAGCACATGTTAACTTTGTTGAGGCATTAGGCGATGCTCAGGGTGTTAGTAGAAGTTCTGGAGGATGAGTGGCTTTTTAGCTAGTTATCAGTGTGTTGTAAGGATACTCAGCACGTTAATGTATAAGGGTTAATGGTTTGTGAGATGGTGATTTAGCAGTGAATGCGTAGGGATTGAAGTACAAAGTTAATATTATGTGCTGAATGTAGCCGACACATTTTTCAGTTTATCAGCTATAGTATTTACGATATATTTAGAATCATTCATGCATAAAGTCATCATTTATTTGTAGTTAGTTCAAGGATCGTTTCTTGGCTTTTAGGAGTGTTTTCCAGTCCAGTCTGTGGGGGCACCATGCCCTGGCCCCAAAATCCACTTTCAGCATTCCCTGGGGACCTTGCCACTCCTTTCCCTTGCTGTTCCACTGCACTCCCCCAGTGCTTTGCCTTCGTATGGTGGGATCAGATCGAGCGCAATTCCCACACTGTGTCTCCAGTGCTGTCTCCCGCAGGGTCATCGGTCAGTGAGGGACGTCATGTCTCATAATGGAGCTGGCCATGTGGTCCTCTCTGTGGACTGGCTGCTCTAATTGGGGTCATTTTCCTCAGGGGCTCGTGTGCCAGGATGTGCTCCACTATCTCCCACTGGGCACATTCATCCACTCCCGTGTGCTCGGACCAGATATGTCCCTCTCCTGGAGCTGCACACTCAATGCTGTCCCTTGAAATAAATTCATCTGGGGGGAGGGGCAGGCATCCACCCAGTATTTGGTACCAGGGCCAGCCCCCCAGACCTCTCCACTGGCTCACCACTCCATGCCGGAATTACGCACCCACACCTTGGGGCACTGGGTAGAAGTCTGGTCCCTCTTTTCCTGTGGAGACATAAACAATACCCTCCCCTTGGATGGGTCAGCACCCCATGCCCCCACCACCCAACTCTCCCTTATTTTCATGCTTTTTTTTCTTCCTTTCCCCACTTCCTCCCCTGTTGTCTTCCATGTGCATCCCTGGATTTGATTTGATCCCTGCCATACTACACTGTCCTCACCCCCAAGAAAATTTGTATACAGTAGCTTTTTCCCTATGCCCCTTTTGCATTTTTTTTAATTTTTTTAAAATTTTTTTTTGTTTTTTAACAAATTATTGGGGCTGATACAATTCTTTTCACAGTTCATACATATACATACATCAATTGTATAAAGCACATCTGTACAGTCTTTGCCCTAATCATTTTTTTCTCTTTTCTTCTTTTACATTTTATTAGGGACTCCAACAACTCTTACCACAATCCATACATATACATACATCAATTGTATAAAGCACATCCATACATTCCCTGCCCCAATCATTCTCAAGGCATTTGCTCTCCACTTAAGCCCCTTGCATCAGGTCCTCTTTTTTTCCCCCCTCCCTCCCCTTTCCCCCCTCCCTCATATGCCCTTGGTAATTTATACCTCGTTATTTTGTCATATCTTGCCCTATTCGGGGTCTCCCTTCCCCCCTTCTCTGCTGTCCCTCTCCCAGGGAAGAGGTCACATGTGGCTCCTTGTAATCAGTTCCCCCTTTCCAACCCACTCACCCTCCACTCTCCCAGCATCGTCCCTCACGCCCTTGGTCCTGAAGGTATCATCCACCCTGGATTCCCTGTACCTCCAACCCTCATATGTACCAGTGTACAGCCTCTGTCCTATCCAGCCCTGCAAGGTAGAATTCAGATCATGGTAGTTGGGGGGAGGAAGCATCCAGGATCTGGGGGAAAGCTGTGTTCTTCATCGATACTACCTCACACCCTAGTTAACCCATCTCCTCTCCTAAGCCCCTCTATGAGGGGATCTCCATTGGCCGACACTTGGGCCTTGGGTCTCCACTCTGCACTTCCCCCTTCATTTAATATAATATATATATACACATACATATATACATATACACATATATACACACACTTATATCTTTTTTTTTTTTTGCATGGTGCCTTATATCTGGTCCCTTGGGCACCTCGTGATCGCACTGGCCGGTGTGCTTCTTCCATGTGGGCTTATTTGTTTCTGAGCGAGATGGCCGCTTGTTCACCTTCAAGCCTTTAAGACCACAGACACTATCTCTTTTGATAGCCGGGCACCATCAGCTTTCTTCACCACATTTGCTTGTGCACCCATTTGTCTTCAGCGATCCTATCATGGAGGTGTGTAGTCTATGATATGATTTTTTGTTCTTTGATGCCTGGTAACTGATCCCTTTGGGACCACTCGATCACACAGGCTGGTGTATTCTTCCATGTGGACTTTGTTGCTTCTGAGCTAGATGGCCGCTTGTTTATCTTCAAGCCTTTAAGACCCCAGTCACTATCTCTTTTGATAGCCGGGCACCATCAGCTTTCTTCACCACATTTACTTGTTCACCCACTTTGGCTCCAGCCGTTGTGTCGGGAGAGTGAGCATCATAGAGTTCCAATTTAATAAAAGAAGGTATTCATGCATAGAGGGAGTGTTTGAGTAGAGGCCCAAGGTCCTTCCGCCACCTTAATACTTGACCTATAAATATCGACACAAAGATCTATTTCCCCAACCTCCTATATATATTTGCATGTACATGTCTTTGTCTAGACCTCCATGAATGCCCTTTGACTCCTAGCTCTTTCCTCCATCTCCCTTGACCTTCCTCCTGCCCTACTACCATGCTTCATCGCCACCTGGGCTAGAGTATACCTCTTCTCTAAGCAACCTTACCCTTGTTCATTTCCCATCAGGCCTGCCACTCCCCCTTCTCTACCCTTTGGGGTCCCATGTTTTTCCCTTGTCCCTGGGTTTGTTAACACCACTTCCTTACCCCCCCTACCCCCCCACCCCAAGTCCCCCCGGAACTCTCGGTCCCGTTGTTTTTCATCCAGATAGTTCATCCAGCCTGTCCTATTCAGACAGACCTGTGGAGTCACTAACATGCACGAAAACTAGACAGAGGAACACAAAGCAACAGTATACAACCAGACAACAAAACAACCAAAACAAACCACTGAAAAAGAACAGAACAAAACAGTTCACAAGAGAAAAGCTTGTAGTTAGTTCAGGGATCTTTGCTGGCCCTTAGGAGCGTTTTCCAGTCCAGTCTGTTGGGGCACCACGCCCTGGCCCCAAAGTCCACTTTCAGCATTCCCTGGGGACCTTGCCACTCCATTCCCTTGCTGTTCCGCTGCACTCCCCCAGTGATTTGCCTCGGTGTGGTGGGATCAGGTCAGGTGCAATTCCCACACTGTGTCTCCGGTGCTGTCCCCTGTATCGCCCTTAGTCACTGAGGGGCATCATGTCTCATAGTAGGGCCAGCCATGTTGTTCTCTCTGTGGACTGGCTGCTCTACTCAGGAACATCATCATCACGGCCTGGTGGGCCAGGCTGTGCTCCACTCTCTCCTCCTGCCCCTTCATCTGCTCCCGTGTGCTCTGATCAAATATGTCCATCTCCCATAGCTGCAGGGTCAATGTCGTCCTTTGGAACAAGTTCTTTTCGGGGGAGGGGCAGGAATCCACTTAATTTATGGTGCTGGGGCCAGCCTCCCAGACCTCTCCACCGGTTCCGTCCTCCACGCCGGGATATTGCATTCACACCTTGCGACTCTGGGTTGAAGTCCGGTCCCCCTTTCCCTGTGGAGATATAAACCATACCCTCCCCTTGGGTGGATTAATGCCCCATTTCTGTCATGCTGATTGTACTTACCTCAGGGGACTCATGTTGTACCTGTCCCTTTGGGTCTGGCTTACCTTGCTTAACATAATTCCTTCCAGCTCTTCCCATGAAATAACGTGTTTCATGTGCTCATCGGTGCTTTTTAGTGCTGCATAATACTCCATTGTGTGTATGTGCCAAAGTTTGCTAATCCACTCGTCTATCGATGGAAACTTAGGCTGTTTCCAAGTCTTTGCTATTGTGAATTGTGCCGCAATAAACATTGGAGCGCATATGACTGGTCGTGTTTTATTTGCTGCTTCAACCGGGTATATGCCCAGTAGAGGGATGGCTGGGTCGTAAGGTAGATCAATTTCCATTTTCTTTAGGTATCGCCAGATTGCTTTCCACAGTGTCTGTACAAATCTGCACGACCACCAGCAGTGGAGGAGGGTTCCTACTTCACCACAGCCCCTCCAACACTTGTTGCTCTCTGATTTACTGATCTGAGCTAGCCTGAGGGGTGTTAGGTGGTATCTCATGGTTGTTTTGATTTGCATTTCTCTTATGGCAAGGGACTTCGAGCACTTTCTCATATATTTATTGGCCATATTGATCTCCTCTCTAGTGAAAGTTCTTCTCATTTCTTTTGCCCACTTCCTTAGGGGGTTAACTGTTTTCCTCTTTTTGCAGGTCATGATGGTGTTGTAGATTTTAGTAATGAGCCCTTTGTCTGACGTGTCATTACTAAAAATCTTCTCCCAGTCTGTGGGTTGCCTTGTCACCCTCTTGGCAAAGTCTTTCGAGGTGCACAGGTGTTTTATTCTTATTAGATCCCATTTGTCGATTTCCAGATCACCTGTGTGTGTCCCCTTCCCTGTTGCAGTGAGCCTATGTGCTCCCTGGGCCAGTGCTCTGAGATTAGTCCCGATTCCCTCCTTAATGGTCCTGATGGTTTGGGGTTTGACTTCTAGATCTGTGATCCACCTTGAGTGTATTCTTGTGCATGGGGTGAGGTAGACGTCTTGTTTCAACTTTCTACATGTGGATATCCATTGTTTCCAGCACCACTTATTAAAGAGGGCATCTGCTTCCCACTTGACGTTTTTGGGACCCTTGTCGAAGATCAGTTGTCTATATGCTGATGATTTTACTCCTGGGCTTTCTATTCTTTTCCACTGGTCTGAGTGTCTATCATTGTGCCGGTACCATGCTGTTTTGACCACTGTAGCTATGTAGTAGGCATTAAAATCAGGTAGGGCGTGTCCTCCAATTGTGTCCTTCTTCTTGAGGAGTTCTCTGCTAATTCTGGGTTTCTTCCCTCTCCATATGAAGTTGGTGGTCAGTTTTTCCAATTCTTTGAAGAAGGTTGATGGTAATTGGATTGGTATAGCATTGAACTTGTAGAGTGCTTTAGGAAGAACTGTCATCTTTACTATGTTCAGCCTACCTAACCATGAGCAGGGGAGCTTCATCCATTTGTGAAGGTCACTTTTGGTTTCCTGTAATAGGGCTTTATAATTATGCTTATATAGGTCTTTAGTATTTTTTGTTAAGTATATTCCTAGGTATTTCAGTTTCTTCTTGGCTACTGTGAAGGGTACTTCCCTCTTAATCGCCTCTTCCATGGCCCTGTCCGATGTGTATAGAAACCCTACCGACTTCTGTTTATTGATCTTGTATCCTGCTACTCTTCCGTATTCCTATATTGCTGTAAGTATTCCAACTGTGGAGTTTTGGGGGTCTTCAATGTATAGGATCATGTCATCTGCAAATAACGATAGTTTCACCTCCTCCTCTCCCAACTGGATCCCTTTGATGTCCTTCCGCTGTCTTATGTTGTTAGCCAGAACCTCCAAAACGATATTGAATAGAAGAGGGGACAGGGGGCATCCTTGTCTTGTACCCTTTTTCAGTGGTATTGTTCTTGTCTTTTCTCCATTGACTATGATGTTGGCTGTTGGTCTTTCATAGATAGCTTGTATGAGCTTGAGGAACTTACCTTCCAATCCTATCTTCATGAGTGTTTTGATTAGGAATGGATGCTGGATGTTGTCAAATGCTTTTTCTGCATCTATGGATATTATCATATGGTTTTTATCCTTTTTCTTCTCGATGTGGTGTATGATATTGATGGATTTTCGGATGTTAAACCATCCCTGCATCGCTGGGATGAATCCTACTTGGTCGTGGTGAATGATATGTTTGATGTTCCTTTGTATTCTATTGGCCAATATTTTGTTAAGGATTTTTGCATCTATGTTCATTAGAGATATTGGTCTATAATTCTCTACACCTGTGGGGTCTTTTCCCTGTTTGGGTATCAAAGTAATACTGGCTTGGTAAAATGAGTTTGGGAGCTTGCCGTTCTTTTCTATGTTATGGAATACTTTGTGGAGGATCGGTGTCAGCTCTTCCCTGAATGTTTGGTAAAATTCTGCTGTGTAGCCATCTGGCCCTGGGGCCTTTTTCCTTGGTAGGTTTTTGATGACACTCTCTATTTTTTCCTTCGCTATGGGTTTGTTGAGGTTCTTGATCTCTGTCTCAGATAATCTAGGGATAGATTGTTTTTCTAAATATTTATCCATGTCTTCCAGGTTTCTGAATTCATTAGAATACAAACCTTCATAGTACTTTGTGATTATCCTTTTTATCTCATTGGGGTCTGTTGTTATTGCCCCCGATTCATCCCTCATCCTGGCTATTGATGATTGTTCCTTTCTATCTTTGGTAAGCTTTGCCAGGGGAGTGTCAATTTTATTAATTCGTTCATAAAACCAGCTTCTAGTTGCGTTAATCCTTTGCATTGTTCTTTTGTCTTCCCACTGGTTTAACTCCGCCCTGATTTTTATTATTTCTTTTCTCTTGCTATTGGAGGGGTAGTTCTGTTGACTCTGTTCTAGTTGTTGGAGGTTTTGTGTTAACATATCTGTCATACGCCTTTCTTCTTTTTTCATGTATGCATTCAGTGATATCAAGCTACCTCTGATAACTGCCTTTGCAGTGTCCCATAAGTTTTGATATGTTGTATGCACGTTCTCATTAGTTTCTAGAAATTTCCTGATATCCTCTCTGATCTGGACCTTAACCCATTCATGTCGCAGGAGATCGTTGTTTATTCTCCAATTGGTGGCCCTTGCTTTTCTGGGTGCCCTCCTATTAATCTCCAGCTTTATGGCATGGTGGTCTGAGAAAGACGTCTGGATAATATCTATGTGTTTGAATTTACTCAGCCTGGCCTTGTGCCCCAGCATGTGATCTATTCTTGAGAAAGATCCGTGTGGATTAGAGAAGAATGTGAAACCTTTTGCTTTTGGATGAAAGGCTCTATAGATGTCTATCAGGCCCTGTTGCCTAATTACATTGTTTAGCTCTCTGGCCTCTTTGCTGAGCTTCTTTCCCTGTGACCTGTCTTTCTCTGATAGTGGAGTGTTGAAGTCCCCCACTATTATTGTTGTTTCCGTGATTTCTTCTGTCATTTTTTTAATAGTTTGTTTGACGAAATTTGCCGCACCATTATTAGGTGCGTAAATATTCAGTATGCTTATTGCTTCCTGGTTTACTGAGCCTTTGAGCATTATGTAATGTCCCTCTTTGTCTCTTTTTATGTTTTGGATCTTGAGATCCATTTTGTCGGAGATTAAGATAGCCACTCCTGCCTTCTTGGAGTTACCATTTGCTTGGTAAACTTTCTGCCAGCCCTTTATTCTCAGCATATGCTTGTCTGCTTGCTTAAGGTGTGTCTCTTGCAGGCAGCAGATTGATGGGTTATGTTTTCTAATCCAATCCTCCAGCCTCTTTCTTTTAACATATGAATTGAGCCCATTTGTATTCAAAGTGATTATTACAATCTCTGGCTTCATGGTTGCCATATTCTGTTTTGTGTTTTGGGTCTTTGCCTATCTTCCTTCATATCAGTGTACTGCGTTTGAGTGGAGGGTTTCTATCCTGTCCTCTTTTCCATCTGAGACCGTGTTGTCCTGGTACGTGTTGCTGGCATGTTGGCTTCTAGATGGAGATGGGCTATATGGTGGTCTCCTGGTGGTTCTAGTTGGAGCTTGATCTTCTGGCCATAGTGAGTCAGCCAGTATGTTCTGCAGGGTCGGGTGACTTGCAGTATATTTTTTGAGTTCTTCCTTGTCCTGGAAGACCCTTATCTTACCCTCTATCTTAATGGATAACTTGGCAGGGTATAGGATTCTGGGGGAGGCATTTTCATCTTTCAGTTTTTGGAAGATGTTGCTCCATTCTCTCCTCCTCTTCATGGTTTCAGCTGATAAGTCTGAGCATATCTTTACCTGCGCTCCTTTGTATGTGACTGTCTTCCTTTCTCTTGATGCTCGTAGAATTTTCTCTTTTTCCTCTAAGTTGGATAATTTTACAATTATATGTCTTGGCGTGTTCTTCTTGGTGTTTAGCTTAGCCGACGTCCTCTCTGCTTCCTGTATGAGAGTCGGATTCTCCTTTGTTAGGTTGGGGAAATTTTCTTCCAGGAATTCCTTTGCTATCTTGGCGGTCGATTTGTGTGTTATGTTGTGTTCCGGTAGACCGATTATTCGAATATTATTCCTCTTCATAGCATCTGTCATTGATCTCAGGCTGTCTTCTGTTTCTTTAATTTTCCTATCTTATTGTTTTTCTCGCTTGCTTCGTTTGGTTTGAGCGTCCTCGAGTTCACTGATACGGTTCTCAGCCTCTTCAAGCCTAGATATAGCTTCTGTGACCTTTTGTGTGGCCTCTACTACCTCCTCTGTTAGTTTCTGCAGTTCCTTTTGGTGGATAGTATTCATCCCCTCTATTGTGGACTTCATCCCCTCTATTGTGCATCTCATCCCTTCTATCGTTGCATCCTTATTTTGGTTTGCTTCTCTTAGCTCCTGTATTACTGCAAGCAGAGTTCTGAAGATTTCCTTTTGTGGCTGATCTATATCTGTTTCTTCTATGAGTGACGTTACGTCTGTTAAAGTGCCTCGTTTTTCTGATTTTTTTGTTGGGAGTGATGTGGTCTGTTGATTTTTCCTTGATCCTTTAATAGGCCCCATGCTTCTGGGAGACAGGAGTAACCTTATTGTGTGGAGGCTCAGGCCACTGTGCCGTCTCCTGGAATGGCTGGGGCGGGCTGCGGCAGGCTTAGGGCTGGCACTGGGGACACAACAGGGCCCCAGGTGGTGAGAGCTGGCTGGAGCTCACTGATGGCTCCTCAGGGACTGCAAGGCCGAGACCCAGGCTCCACTGCAGGTGGAGTGTTTGATCTGCCCGGGCTGTGAGCGGGCGCGGGGAGGCCCCTTGGATAGCTGCGCAGGCAGCTGCGGGACACTGCAGGGAACAATGGTGTTCGCTCTCCGCCCTTTTGGCGCGAAACCGCAGGGGGTAATGGCGCCGGCAAAGGAGGCTTGGCGCGAAACCGCAGGGGGCAATGGCGCCCTTCCTCTGCTCAGGCTCAGAGTCGCGGCCGCCAGGGTCCCCGCAGCACCCTGGGGAGGGCACCTACTCTTGTGCCTTGCGCAGGGGGGGGCCCTTGGTGGGCAGACTCAACAGCGCGGGGCGTGGCGCTCCGCGGAAGCTCAGGGTCCGGGACAGGCGCGGGTTGAGCTATGGCTCCTGTTGGCGGGAAGTGCTCAGCGCAGGGTCCCCGCCAGGAGTGGAGCTGGCGCTATGCTGCCAGGGGCTGGCGGGGGCGGGCGGGGGTGGGAGGCCAGCGCACGGAGGGCAGGTGGAGAGGTCCGCGGCGGTGCGGGTGGATGGTCCCCCGTGGGGGTCGCCAGACAACCCGCGGGTCCGCTCCCCTGAGCTTGGATGAATGGAGGGAGGGACGTGGGCCCGAGGGCAGATCGCTGCCCTGCGGGGAGAGGGGAACTGCGGGAGAGGAAAGCTTCTCTCCCAGTGGAGATCCGCGAGTGGGGAGTGGGGAGTGGGCCGCTGGAGTAGGCAGGGCAGGCAAGCGACTCTGGGCTGGCGTCGGGTTTGGGGATGGAGCCTAAGCCGGTCGCCAGTGAGCTCACGGCAGCTTAGTGGCCAGAGATGTCCCACTAGTCCGGTCCTCTTTCACCTAGACCCCTGCTCCGGACAAATACGTGGGGTAGGACTGGGGTGCTGTCCCAGGGGGATATTTCACTCACCAGACTCTTACTATTCAGCTACCTGGTCGCCAATCCCGCTTTGTTTGGAGGAGCTCTCAGAGTATGCGGGTGTCCCTGTCAGCCATCTTCCTCATTTTTTTTTATTTAATGCATACCTCAGAGGGCTCATGTTGTATTTGTCCTTTTGTTCCTGACTTACTTCACTTAGCATGATTTCCTCCAGTTGTTCCCATGCTGCTATGTGCTTCATACGTTCATCACTGCTTTTTATCAATGCATAGTACTTCGTTGTATGTATATACCACAGTTTTTTAATCCAATCATCAGTTGATGGAAATTTGGGGTGCTTCAAACTCCTTGCAATTGTGAACTGTGCCGCAATGGACTTTGGAGTACAGACGTCTGGCCTTGGTTTTTTTCTTGCATCTTCTGGGTATATGCCCAGAAGGGGGATTGCTCGGTCGTATGGTAACTCGATTTCCATTTGTTTTAGATATCACCAGATCGATTTCCATAGTAGTAGTACATATGTACAAGTCCACCAGCAGTGAATGAGAGTTTCTGTTTTCCCACAGCCGCTCCAACACTTGTTGCTTTCTGTTTTTTGAGTTGGGCTACCTTTGGGGGTGTTAAATGGTACCTCATTATTGTTTTAATTTGTATTTCTCTTATGGCTAAAGATCGGGAACATTTTCTCATATGTTTGTTGGCCATTCGGATTTCTGCCCCTGTGAAACTTCTGTTCAAGTCCTTTGCCCACCAATCAAGTGAGAAATTATTTTTTTTCTTTTCGGTATCTAGCAGAGTATTGTAGATTTTAGTAATAAGGCCTTTGTCTGATATGTCAATGCTAATGATGTTTCCCATTCCGTGGACTCGCTTATAACTCTCTTGGTGAATTCTTTTGATGTACACAAGTGTTTTATCTTCATGATATCCCATTAGTCAATTTGTGCCTCCTCTGTGTGTGTGTCCTTCCCTATTTCTGATATCCTGTGTATTCCCTGTGCAAAAGTTCTCAAGTTAGTCCAAATTCCCTCATTGATGGCCTTAATAGTTTGGGGTTTAACTTCAAGGTCTGTGATCCACCTTGAGTTTATTCTTGTGCATGGAGTGAGATAATGTTCTTGCTTCATTTTTTTTCTACAGGTAAATATCCATTTTTCCAGCACCACTTGTCAAAGAGGGCATCTGCTTCCCATTTGATATTTTTGGGGCCCTTATCAAAGATCAGTTGTCTGTATGCTGATGTTTTTATTTCTGGGTTTTCAGTTCTTTTTCATTGGTCTGAATAGCTGTCATTGTACTAATACCATGCGGTTTTGACAATTGTGGCTGCATAGTATGTGCTAAAATCAGGTAAAGCAAGCCTCCCACTGTGTCCTTCTTGAGGAGTTCTCTGCTAATTCTGGGTTTCTTCCCTCGACATATGAAGTTGATAATCAGTTTTTCCATTTCTTTGAAGAAAGATGAGGGTAATTGTATTGGGATTGCATTGAATTTATATAGTGCCTTTGGCAGAACTGACATCTTAACTATATTGAGTATTTCAATCCCAGACCATGGGATAGTCTTCCATTTGTTGAGGTCGCTATTGGTTTCTTGTAGTAGAGTTCTATAGCTTTCGTTGTATAGATCTTTTGTTGGTTTTTTTTGGTCAGGTACATCCCTAGATATTTAGATTTGTATTTGGCTATTGTGAAGGATACCACTGTTTTGATATCTTCTTCTGTGGTCTTTTCCGATGTGTATAACAGTCCGATGGACTTCTGTTTGTTGATCTTGTATCCTGCCACTTTGCCAAACTCTTCTTTTGCTTCCATTACATCCCTTGCGGAACTTTTGGGAATTTCCATATATAAAATCTTATCATCTGCAAATAACGATAGTTTCACCTCTTCCTTCCCCAGACAAATACCTTTGATGTCTCTTCTTTGCCTTATGCTGTTAGATAAAACCTCCAACACGATATTAAATAAGAGTGGGGACAAGGGGCATCCTTGTCTGGTCCCCCTTTTCAATGGGATTGTAGTAGTCTTTTCTCCATTGATTACCACGTTGGCTATTGGTTTTTCATATGTAGCTTGTATTGCCTTGAGGAAGTTTCCTTCGATTCCTATCTTCTCAAGTGTTTAAACAGGAATTGGTGTTGGATGCTGTCGAATGCTTTTTCTTCATCTATCAATATTATCATGTGGTTCTTATAGTTTTTCATGTCAATGTGATGATAATACTAATAGTCTTTCGTATGTTGATCCATCCCTTCATCCCTGGTATGAATCCCACTTGGTCATGGTGAATTATTTGTTTTATATACTTTTGCATTCTGTTTGGTAGAATTTTGTTAAGGACTTTTGCATCAATATTCATAAGGATATTGGTCTGTAGTTCTCGATTCTTGTGGGATCCTTGCCCGGTTTTGGTATCAGAGTTATACTAGCTTCATAAAAGGAGTTCAGCTGTTTGCCATCTTTTTTCTATGTTCTGGAAGAGTTTGTGTAGGATTGGTATTAGTTCTTCCCTAAATGCTTGGTAGAATTCTCCAGTGAAGCCACCTGGTGCAGGGGATATTTTTTTGTTGGTAATCCCTTGATAACCTTTTCTATTTCTTCTATTGCTATGGGTCTGTTGAGATCCTTGACGTCCACTATGGAGGGATTGTTTTTCCAGGAATTTTTCCATATCTTCCAAATTGTTGAATTCATTGGAGTACAGTCCCTCATAGCACTGTGTAACTATCCTTTTGATTTCATTAGTGTGTGTTGGAATGACCCGGCTTTCATCCCTTATTCTTGCTATTGAAATTTGTTCCCTCCTTTCTTTGGTTAGGTTTGCCAGTGGTCTATCAATTCTGTTTATCCTTGATAATTTAAAACAGTCTTTATTTGGTTATCTCCAGACTGCTGCAATCTAAAAGTGAAGCTTAGATTGCAGTCCTGAGTGGACATTTCAGTCTATCTTAAAAGGCAAAAGCTCATTTGTCATTTTTCTAGGACTTAAGCCAGCATAGACAAAAGCAAAAATCAAAATTGATGTTATTATTCGCTAGAGTTAGTGAGTCCTAATGGATACAGCATTGATTATATCATCCTGGTCAATTAAATAAAAATAACAATGTCCTGGTTACAACATCAAGTTCAACAATATTATTAATTACAATATTCTGATCTCCAGAACATAAGAGTACAATTTAAAATCAATCACTTTGAGATTTTCTGAGATGGGAGGGTGAAGGATGTAGGTCATTCAGCAGTCAACAAGATGGCATGATTGTGACTAGTGATAGTCTGTTTCAGAAGAAGAGATAATAGAAAAACCTCATTTTAAAAATTCTGTTGTGAAATAATTCTTTATTGTGAATTAGGTGTGGATTTATCCATCAATGTCATTTAATTCAGTAATTTAAGTTATTTATTAAATCTACAATTGCTTGTAACTATCCATTAACCTTTAACCCCCCCCCCCCCCCGAGATATAATGTGTTACCACACATGACCAGAGTGCACCTTAGAGGCAAGAAAGGCAATGTCCATTCAACATATTGTCAAGAGGGACCAGTCCAGGGGAGGACACCATGCTTGGTAAAGAGGAGGAGCAGCACAAAAGAAGAAGGCCCTCACGGAGGTGGGTTGACACAGTGGACACAACAATGTTCATATGCATGGGAACAATTCTGAGCATGGCCCATCCTCATGAACCTAATCCAAAACAATCCCATATACATCGGGAATGAGAACGTTTTATGAATGAGGTAGAAACCCAGAAGCAGAGGTTAGGGGTGAGAAGGTAATGACATTAGCTGTCTGTGTATGATGATGGCATACCAATATCTGTTAGGACTGCTGTGAGCAAAACTTACAGAGAAAGGCTTGTAGACTTGCAGGGTCACACAGAGCCTCTGCAAGAATATCCAGGTGCAGAGAACCTCTATGACCCACGTAGCAATCTCAAGGGACAGGGAGCTCCAGAAGGTAGAACTTGCACAGTGGCACAGTATGATGAAGCAGGTGCTTTAGGACAACCATGAAGACCAGGTTTCCACCAAACACCAAGGTGCTGAGCAGGGAACAGTGGCCCAGAGCAGGCTGCAGACACTGAGCTGAGAATCATCAATGCCACAGTCAGCTAAGTTCAGGTGGGTCAGGGAGGCTGAGACCCTATGTAACAGACCTGCAAGGAATCCAGGTCTTAATTCTGCAGTGGACACACCACTCAGATCCAGGGACCTGAGGTGGCTGGTGCAGGGACACACTCACAGGCTTGTCATATCAGAGTCCAAAGAAATGCAGGATGTTAAGGTGAGGGAATCCAAGGGGTCGGCAAACACACAAGCAGCTGCAATCATGTGCAAGTGTTCTTTCACAGAAATTATCATCGGAATCATTTTGTCTGGTTCAATGTTATGTTCCCCAGAGAAAGTAGATAAGGTAGGCAACGTGTAAATTTTATTTTCAAACTTTTTTTTTGCCAAAGCTGAAGTTTCATTTGAAATGATTAGATCTTTTCAGAAAAATTGAGGCATGTATCATTTGATCCTTGTAGGGATTAATTTAACTCATTCAAGATGGCAAAGATGGCAACAAAGTAAGCTATTTTCTGCACTTCACTTCTATCGCTGAAAAGTGCTCCAAACTGATGTCTTGCTTTCAGATTAAAAAAACATTTTGAGTTCACAACGAGACTCTAAAACACGTTTTAACTCTTCCTGTCGACAACCATCTCACTTCAGTGTGAAATAACAGAGCATTATTCAGCATATCCAACTCGTTGTACAGTTGTGAAAACAGTCGACTGCTTTAAGTGCTCGCCTTTACAAAATTGACAGAACTTATGATGCTTTTCATCACTTCTTATGACTCTTGTGGCAGCATCTTCATCAATAATATTTGCCAATGAATCATACAGTGTGTTCCGATGACTTTTGGTAACTCGTTCAGTACCAAACATTGAAAACCAGATCGACATCCTAGCATAACTGGAGCCCCTTGTGCAAACAGCACAAACCTTTTCCCAAGAGATCTTATGCTCTTTCAGAAATGAACCAAGTGTGCCAAATACATTACATGCAGTAGTTGTTGTTTCAAGAAGTTTGCAAAAAGAAACACATCTTTAAAGTCGCAGTCATTCATATACCTCAAGTAGACCTGTAACTGGGACCAGGTTGCAACATCTTTAGATTCATCCAGCTGGATGCTAACTAAATATTGGAAGTGGAGCAGATTTAATTTCCTGGATGACCTGATCAAGAATATCAGCAGAAAGGGAGACTCTGGATAGGGCAAGATATGACAAAATAATGAGGTATAAATTACCAAGGGCACATGAGGGAAGGGGGAAAGGGGAGGGAGGGGAAAAAAAGAGGACCTGATGCAAGGGGCTTAAGTGGAGAGCAAATGCCTTGAGAATGATTGGGGCAGGGAATGTATGGATGTGCTTTATACAATTGATGTATGTATATGTATGGATGGTGATAAGAGTTGTATGAGTCCCTAATAAAATGTAAAAAAAAGAAAAGAGGAGAAAAAAATGATTAGGGCAAAGACTCTACAGATGTAGAGTATGTATATGTATGTATATGTATGAACTGTGATAAGAATTGTATGAGCCCCTAATAAATTGTTAAAATTAAAAAAAAGAATATCAGCAGACATGTCATGTATTCTTCTGCGGACAATGTCGTTAGATAAGGAAATTCCACTCAATTTCATAACAAATTCTTCTCTGATCATAAATCTACGAATGTCTTTTGCCACTGGCAACAGTAAATCCTCAGCAATGGTGTGAGGTTTCATAACTCTGGCGATTCTGAGTGCCACCATATATGAAGCTTAATGGCTGCTATGTTTTGTTTGTAGTACTTGCGACCAGTGTCAAGTCTGGATTTCTTGAGTCCATCAGCTTTGCTTCTAAAATAGTTGGTATCCTTGCCGGCAAAGCTTGGATGCTTGTGATCAAAATGGTATTTTAGTTTGTTTGGCTTCAGAGATTTGTCTGATAGAACATCACAACAAATAACACATTGTGGTTTCTCAATTCCTCTTGTAATTATTGAGGTAAAACCATACCGTAAGAAAATCTTCACTGTATTTTTTTCTTAATGTTCTCTACACAATCCATTGCCATGGGATGGTTTGATAATGAAATAATATATAACAATAGCTTTAATAGTGCAAAGGATGATACCTAGCATATTTCAGTGAATACACTTCATTAAATTTTCCTAGGATTTATCATGATCTGTATTGTTGTTGTTTTTTACATACCTGTTACTATCACAGGGGGTTCAGTACTCATATAAACCACATCTGAATATAAAAAGACCAATCAGGATCCAGATTAAGTTCCCATGGTCCATATATATATATATATATATATATATTTTAGTAGTTGATATTAAATTTACCCAGTAATTATAATTCATGAAGTGTCATTTTACCTCCTATACTGCTGATTTTAACAGAGTAGCTGCTTTCAATGAAGCTACTGCTTTCTACACAGTAGTGGCTCTCTACACATGGGTGACTGGTCCACATAAGTATATGATGGCGTCAACCCTCTCATATACATTTGTATGGGGTGTATGTAATTGGGTTGGCAAGATGATGTCATCATGCCGTATGTGGAGGTATCTGCATGTGGGCAGACCCACCTGGTGACAGATAGAGGAGTGCTGCCTCGGTTCCTAAAATAATCAAAAATATGTGTTTTCCGATGGTCTTAGGCCACCCCTGTGAAAAGGTCACTTGACCCCCCCCCCAGGGGTCGCGACCCACCAGTTGAGAACTACTGTTCTAGAGTTATCTAGGCTTTCTATTATATATCACTGATGTCGATCAGAAATCCATTCATGAATGTGAATTATATCCACATACAAGTGCCCTATAGAGTTGAAGGCTGAAGCCATCTCCCTTGACGAAGCATTAAGCAAGGATATTGCCATATGGGTTGCTCCTAAACCACTGACAACAAAGTGTACTCATGAAGGAGTGACCATGGAGCTTCAATTTCCTATAGACCATCACCTTAGGTAAGATAACATATGCGGATGGAGAGAACACTTTGGCAGCTCCAGAGCTCTCACCTTCTGGTTTACTTCCTCACAGGTGTGCATGCCCAGATGCAGTTAGTGCAGTCTGGGGCCTAGGTGAAAAAGTTGGGAAATTGGTGAAGATGTCTTGTATGACTTCTGGAAACACCTTCATGAGCTACGCCTATGAATAGGGTTTGACAAGCACCCAGAAAATGCCTTCCCTGGATGGGCTGGATCAACATCTACACTGGGAAGTCAACATGTGTGCAGGGTTTGGCACAGGGCTATGTCTTCTCCATGGATACCCCAGTCTGCACAGTGTATCTACAAAATAGCAGCCTGAAGTCTATGTGAGACACACCCTGTGAAACCTACATGCTGAGAGCATCAGGAATTCTGGGGGAATGGCAGCTGTGCTTATTGAGGCAGTGACTGAATATTTCCCTGAATCCTTTATTTACCAGTAATGCACCTAGAAATGACAAAGAAAATTACTTCCTGAGATTGGCCTTACTTGCCTGTGACATTAAGTCATCCCTCAACAGAGGAGGATAAAAAAAATACCTTGGTATGTAGACTTTGTTCATCTCTCTGTGTAAATACTTCCATTACGGCACTATGAACAATGCAGACTCTATGAAGGACTGATTCATCATCTCCAGAGACAATGACAAGAACACAGTTCTTCTGCAAATGGAAGGTTAGAAAATGGAAAACAAGACCCTCTGTTACCCTGTGAGAAAGTGAAAGGAAGTCAGTGTGATCCCAGACACAAACTCCATGCTGGGAGAGAGCTGGACAGCAGGGGGTGCTCAGAACCCACAGATCGCAGGACATACTCAGAAACAGATGGAAAGGGACAGGGTTGGTTTCCTGTTCTGTTCTGGGGATGCTTCTCCATCTCAGGTTTCCCCCAAGGGATTTCTCTATTTTATGACATAGGAATACAATATTAATGTATCAGAAATATGTAAAATCTACCCTATTGCATGTGGGATGAATAATAATGGAATTGAAATCTCAACAAAAGTGGGGAGGGAGGAGAAAATAAAAAATACAATTTTATTTATTAGTGTTATATTTTACTTGTTGGCATGCTAAACTCGGCAGCAATTGCATTCTTCAAGAGATGTTTGATAATAGTTGTATTGATTGGATTTCCTTGAAGGCAGATATAATCCTATCACAGACAGTATTGTATTTCATGATGGGTTTAGCAAGATCCTTTCTGACAATGAATGCCATGCCATTCTCCTGACTGTGCTATCCTCGGCATAGTAAATCCTATGATTTTCTGATTCAAATTGGCCAATACCAGTCAGTCCATTTACACTCACTAATGCCTAGGATACCGATCAATATTCATGCATCCCATTTAATTTTTGACCACTTTCAATTTCCCTAAACTGATAGTATGCCCATTAAAAGTTCTGACCCTTAGAAGACTTTTGTAGCAGTTTCTCTTTATCTTAAGTCATGGCCCATCAGCAAATGAAGATCCTGACATCTCCACTCCCAGAGGCTTTACCCAAATCACGTCATCATGGCTCACTCCTCTCCAAGAAATCAGCCTCTATTCAGTCACATTTTGAGTGTCTTCCAACCTGAGGGCCCATCCTCTAGCAGCAGCTTCAACAATGTCCTACTTCCTTTGCTTAGGCTTTCAGCATTCAACAATGCTTCAAAGTTGTGGGTAAAGTTTTATCATAATCTTCCTCTGAAGAGGGGGGAGAGATCCTTCTGCATTGTCTGTTCTTAGTCTGGAAGATTTGCTGAAATGTGCTCATTTTGGTTGACCCTGCTGGCATTTGATATAACAGTGACATATCTCCCAGCATGTCAACAAAACACAAGCCACCACAGTATGATGAACTAACAGACAGGTTGTGAGAATATAACATTATTTCTTCAAAATACATCAAACAAGTTCTGGCTAATATTTTAAATGCAATAAATAAATAACAGCATAATGCAACCAAATAGTGGAGTATTTCAATTCAACATTTTCTATTGTGGACTTAATATTAAAACAGAAGATCCATAAGGACATCAAGAATCAAATAAGTAAACAAATAAATGGGTCAAGCAAACTAGAATCAATGACCAAAATATAGCATACTCCAACAAGCACAAAACATATTTGCTCCCATTAAGCTGGGGTTCATTTCAGAAATAAAGTTAAGCATGAAATAGATGGAATTACAAGCAGAAACATAGATAGATAAATACAGGTAGACAGATACAAGATATGGACAGAGAAAATAGATGATAACTAAATCGATAATTCAGTAGATTGGTAGAACAATTAATAGATTTATGATAGGTGATACATAGATAGATAGATAGATAGATAGATAGATAGATAGATAGATAGATAGATAGATAGATAGATATAGAGCAGCGATAGGAAAATGTATAGAAGGATGAGGGAGAGAGAAAGAGAAACCCTTTCAATGGACGCTGGTGTGATTGTGCATTCAGATTCAGGGATTTGGACTGAGTCCATGCAGATGGTGTCCAGACAACACTCTTGTCTATCCTGAGATAAATTGGAGACTAATTGCACAAGCTACAACATGAGGTGTTTCATCAGGAGTAAGGTGTTGTACATGGATGCTATAAAACAATGACTCATTCCTCAAGAGATTGTCTCAAGCAACTGGGTCCCCACAACAGGAATATACCACTTATTTGATGCGTGCATTGATGCCGATACAAGTAGGTCAGGGAAGCTATGTGAGACTAGATTGTAACCACCACGAAGGGAAGGTTGGGATCTATGGCACAGGGTCTCAAGCCAAATAGGCCCATGACCCTGATTCAAGACAGTGCATGATGTGGAAGATACAGAGTTCTAGCAGAATTTTGGAGCCTCCCCTATCCCATTTTCCCCTGTGTCACGGTTTTTAGTTCTCTTCCTGCCTCTGAGAACCAAGATTTAGATGTTTTTAGCATAACTGTCAACCCCAGACAACAGAGGGAGGAGAATGAGGCATGGAAGTAGGACATATACTCTGTGTCCTTGTTTGTTGTTTGGGAGGTCCCGAGTGCACAAAGCACAACCTGAGGAGCTCTCTTCTCATCAGAAGAAAACTGAGGGGGATGCGTTTTAATTTCATTTTCTCTTTTTTCTTTTTCTTGTGGATTGCATGAAGGTATACCGAGAATAGTAGTGTTAATTCAAAATTTCATACACTGTTGGTTATATTTCATTGACTTCAATGCACACTAACTCTTGTTACAATAACCTTTTCTTCTCAAACATTCTGAATATTCCCCTGGATAAATGTTGCCCTTTTAATCACAGAAGTTTGATTATTCTAAAGTCATTGTCTCTCCCCAGGACTATTGCTCCCTTGTGGGCCTGTCAATTATTTAGCTGGAAGTATTTCCAAGGGGTGAGTTAAGTCACAGACCTTAAGGGAGGCTGACAGCCATAGTCTCAGGACTTGCACAAGTCTACCCAACCAGTAAACCTAGTCTTTGTATTTTTCTTTTCTTTGTGTGTGTGTGTGTGTGTGTGTGTGTTGTTTCACTTTTTATCCCACTCTACCCAAGGTTTCTAATGCTATCTTTTCCAAAGAAGTGGGTACTGATAGCAAGGCACCAAGGCACCATCTATTTCTCCTAGTCTTAGCATCCAGGGGACTCATATCCATGATTTATTACAACATTGGACTAATGGTTACCATGTGTCTTCAATGATCATCACTCTGGAAAGGGAGACACAATTAGCTGCACCTCATGTGGTTTAAAGTCCCCAGTCACTACTCTCAAAAGCCAGATATAGGACATTGTCTTTGTGGGCTGTTATGTCAGCGGTACTTTGTAGTCCCTGAAACCTAAGGCCTCCTCCTCAGAGAGAGAAAATGTTAACCCACTGATGGTTTTCTTTAGTTTAGATCAGAGCAGATCAGAGAAATGTTTAGAGACAGATGATGAAACTGATGAAGGTGAAATATTCCCTTTGTTGGACTTTTAACTTCTCTTCTGAACAGAGCTACACTGTCAGAGAGATGGTGACAAGGGCCAGGTTTGACCATGAGTACACAGAGAGTAACACACTCATCTTGGGCTTTAATCTGCACAGATTGTCTGACACTCTGAGTAAAGCTCACACTCCCTAAGATTTGTTTTCTCTCCTCAGGCAGCAGAAAGCACAGAGGAGACCTGGGCGCTAGGACGCACCTGAGAGTCTATTGAGAAGGGGCCATTTGGGAGATCAGATTCTTCAAAGTCTTCGCTAAGGAGACAGAGGTACTTTCTATCCTAGACATAATCCCACAGACAGTTAAGTAGAGACCGTCTGTGAGGACCCCGGCTCCTTGGGCTGCAGATTCACACTGGGTTTGAAACTACTCCTCCCTGGGTGTGGACTGAGAGATGCACTGAGTGGAGAGCCACTGTTCAGTACTCTGCGTGGGAGAGGTGCTAGTAATAGTGCCCGTCCCATTCTCTCTCTCTCTCTCTCTCTCTCTCTTTTGCAGGATGTTACTAGGATCAGGTTCTGTCCTTCCTAGCAGTCCCAAGACCCGCACCTCCGCCTGCCTTGGGTTTCCAGGGTTATAAGGCTGGAGGAGTCTGACATGGAGGGCAGGGCAGAAATATGCAAAGTGGAAGACATCGATTTTTAGACCCACAGGCTACCTCCACAGGGGAAGCTCCCTCATCACCCAGCTGGGGACCACAGTGTGATTACTTTGCATCCTCCTTCCAAGATGGGTTCTGCCACCCTAGCTCTCCTCGTTGCTCTTCTCTGAGGTCAGGATCACCACAGGGTTTGCGCTGAATGGAGGTTGTGTGTGTGAAGAGGCAATCTCTGATCTCTGAATCCTATTTCCACAGGTGTCTGTGCCCAGGCGCAGCTGGTGCAGTCCAGGGAAGAGGTGAAGTGACCCCGGAGTCTTTGAGAATCTCCTGTAAGACATCTGAGTACAGCTTTACTGGAAGCTGGATCAGCTGGATAAGACAGACACCTGGAAAGGGCTTGGAATGGATAGGAAGGATTGATCCTAGTGACTCTGGAACCAGGTACAACCCATCCTTCCAAGGAAAAGGCACCATCTCCACAGACAACTCCATCAGCACCATGTCCCTGCAGTGGAGCAGCCTGAAGGACTCAGACACAACCATGTATTACTGTGCAAGATACACAGTGAGAGAAACTCCTTCCTGAGAGGGGCAGAAACCCTCAGCTTGATGCAGCTGCAGAGCAGGAGTCTCAGAGGCATCCCTCAGTCCAGCACCAGAGGACATAGTGTCTGCTTTCTCCTAGAGCTTGAGAACAAGAACACAGGCCTCTGACAAGACAAGAAAACAACTCCCCACATGGGGACACTGATGCCTCTTACTGGATCGGGGTTCTCTGCACTGACTCTCTATATAACTTCCAAACAACAGCAGGGCTATAGAACAGATGATGTAAGGTTTCTTCATTAAATCCTAAGCGTTCAGCCCTTGCTTCCCTTGAAGAATGAGCAGGTGCATTGTCCTAAAAGGAAAGAAATTCCTCAGCTCAAATTGCCTAGCCATTTTTGTCACCAAGGCCATTCCCAGTATTATGAGAACTTATTCCTAATAAGTATTCGTAATGATCATTTTTGCTTTGTAACTGGATTCAGTTGCCTGCATTCAACTTGATTCAGGAAACAGTTTTGTAGAATCTCCTGGTGGAGTGGTGTCGCTGTGGCATTAGCAAACTTCTCATGGATCCCAGACCTTATGCCAGTCAGTTTCACTCCAGAAAATGGTTGGTATAGTTTCCTGGTTAAAAGTGGTCTCCCCCCAGAGGAGACACTGGACCCTCCTGAGCCAGGATGACCTTGGTTCAGAAATGTCTACCTCCTTCCTCCCTCTATTTCTCATGAAGATCCTGATCCTGCCATGAGGTCAGTGTCAGGGAAGGGTAGTTTGGAGTGATTAGAGTCAGGCAGAACCCAGGGAGAGGCCATGGCATACAGGGATCTCGTACTGTAAGTCACTGTAGTACTGTCCTTGACCCTTACCGAAAACTATTCTCCCTACCGCTGACCTTTGTGAGTACGGAGGACACATCTGTGTGTTACATACAGTGCAGGTAGACTCAGGGCAGTCAGCGTGGCCCTCACATAAATTATCTTGTAGGACAGCTCTGGGGCTGGACTGCATGGAACGTTAAGACCAGCAGGGGGCGCTCAGGACAAACAGCACAGGCCCAGGATCGATCCACGAGCAGGTTCAGAGCTGAGCATAGGTGGTGCTGTCTGCAGTGTCGTCAGCTGGTTTTGTTCCCACAGTTCTCAAACATGTTCAGTGGAAACTCTGTTTACAATCGGAGGGAGTGTACTAGTATCTCCTTAAGGGTAACAAAGAAGCTCTCACTGTCATATAATTGATTGCAAACCAACGGTTTGAACCAGCCCTATAAAAGGTATTTGCACAGAAATTGTTGGTCTTGCAAAATTCTGCCATGTGATCTGCGATTTTATTTCTTGGTTTCAACTTAGTTAGTTGAAAGTGTAGAAAATATGAGTGATTTATATATACAAATCTGGAGTTCACATGAAAGTACCAGCATGATAACCAGTGAAACAGACTCCATGATACAAAGATACAGAGATATAAAGTGGGGTGGTGATGTTGAAAGCTAAGTATTGGGCTTCTAACCACAAGGTCACTGGTTGAAACCCAACATCCTCCCCTCAGGGACTGTACTACCGTCTCTTAAATTCCAACAAAAGGAATGTCCCTTAACAAAGGGAAGACAGTAAAACCACCACAAGTTGGTGTCTTATGAAGGTGAAAACATCACAAAAGTAAAATACAAATATCATCCACAAAATAAGAGATCAAAAAGTGGTAAACTTATTCCCTGTAAATGGTGGAAAATTTGTGAGTCCAGTGGGCTATGAGTGAGTGTAAGGTGGTCAGGCAGCCCCACTGGGTCCTTGCTCTCATCAGATTCATTTTATGTTTATTTACTGTGCACAGTGATGTCTATTAACAATATTTCATCCTTCATGGCCTAAAAATTGAATGACTTTCTAAACTGTTACTATTATGATGAAGGTAAAATGAATTTATTTTAGTTTTATGTTGACATTTAATTAGAGAACTGACTCTTTTTCATAAAGTGAATTTTTGAATAAATGCTGTTTCTGAAAGTTAATGCAACTTGATATCACAAGTAGAGAATGTTTAAGAACAGAAATGGTTTGTTGAATATCTAGGAACTAGAAGTTCAAATTTGAGGGCAGCTCTAAGGGAAGGCGCTTTGAAAATTAATTTGACGAATGATAATCTATTCAATCAATAGTATAAAAAGTATAAAACAAACAAATTGATTCAGAATTTATTCCTATTAAGAAAAAACATAAAAGTGTATAGATGTTAAAGCAAAATGCAAAGTCAAAAATATTCTAAAATAAAATAATGGACATTATAATAGTGTTTGCATGCATGCCTGTATGAATGTGAGATTTTTAGATACAAACATAAAACATCCACTAAAGAAAAAAACAATAAGTTCTATTGAATTTGGACTTTTGAAATTGTAAATGTTATTTAAAGCTAAATATTCTTAATAAACTACGTATAACCTTGGAAAGAATTGGAATTACAGAACACTTCGTAGTGCGCTTGAGGAACTTGTACACGGATCAAGAAGTAGTTGTGTGAACAGAACAAGGGAATACTGCAAATCAAGAAAAGTGTGTGTCAGGTTGTGCCCTCTCATCATACTTGTCAAGCTTCACGATGAGCAAATAATCAGAGAAACTGGACTATATGAAGAAGAATATGGCATCAGACATGGAGAAAGCCTTATTAACCTCCGTTATATGAAGGTGATGCAATCTTGCTTGCTGAAAGTGACGAGGACTTGAAACACTTGCTGATGATGATCAAGGATTGAAGAGCTCATTATGGTTGTGAGTCAATGTAAAGAAGAACAAAAGATGCAGCCAGATTACAATTCTGTTGTTTATGATTACTTGTTTATTTTGAACTGACTTTTAAAAGTAAGCATAGCTCCTCCCCCAATAAGCTGCCAGGAAGAGCATCCACTCTCTCTCTCAATATCTAAAGTCAAAGCAAAACAAATAAAAACTGTTACATGACTCAATCTTTATATAGTGTCCCTGTTATTGCCTTGTCCATTTGAACCAAACATAGGGGCCAAGGATGGGAATATTCTTTTAAGCCCCGGGATCCTCCTGCATTTAAACTCTGAAAATTTACTTTTACTGTGGGACTTTGTGAATCCTTACAATTATTATTGTCCATTCCTGGATTGTTTTGTTCCTTCAATAGCTCTTTAATTTTTAACTAAAATTCCAGTTTGATCTTTGGAAGGAGGAACAAAGAGGAAATAATATATACGTTTCTTGCCCGTCTCTGTCTACCAATCACTGCCAAATTCCTAAAAACGAAAGAAAGAAAGCATCCAAACAATAAATGACAATAGGCTTCCCATTTCTGGGAAAGATTATGTTCAGTAACTAAAATCTTGTGGCAAGATTGTATTTGTTGCAAATATAGTAGCTAAGGGGACTCTGAGTACAGTATAAGATGAACAATGGACATTCTGTTTGAGATTATTCCCCAACCTGCTTAACGTTGTGTCACAATGTAAACTCCACAGCTTGTCCAAGGAACCTCTCCTTAGTATATGCGATGTTGCCACAGGATGTCGAAGTGCCTCATTTATTCCCCATAATTATTCTGTATTTCCCTTCCTGATGTCCTGTCTCTGTTGAGCCCTTTCCTCACAAAAAAATATATCCCAAAACACCCAATGAGTATTAATCCTGAACCAAACTGGCCAGGCAAACATGTCCACAAAGACATTCCCAACCTTCAGGTCACAGGTCACATGGAACTGAAGCACTTTAGTCACTGAATCAAAAGTCATCAAAAAGACATCGCCAGTCCAAATAAGAAGACATTTGGAACCAAGAAGGACAAAGAGCTGTATCTTGTTAAGAATCTTAACCACACCTTAATGCATATTCATGATCATCCCTGTGACATATGTTTCACATCCATCATCCTCTACATTTAATTATTAGTATATTTTTCTAAAACTTTAAAATGTGGTCACCATTTTTTTCAGAAGCTTTCCTTGGGGAATCTTGTGGCTCAGTCCTTGCTTGATCTAAGGAAAGCGGCCCCTTTCACTGTCGTGCAGCCCTGTGTTTGTTGCTAGCAGGAGTCATATTGGTAACAAAGTTCCTTTCGTCGAGTGTGCTTTTTAACACAATAGTACACTCTGTCTTATAGAGTCTCTGTGAGTCGGAATCCACTGATGGCAGTGAGTGTGGTGTTGGTGTTAGCACAATGAAGATGATGGGGTCAGACTGTCAGTTTCTGAGAAGTCTGGGAACTTCTCTTCTTTATTCCCGTGGCTTCTAGTATGCAGAGCACCTCATCAATTTCCAGGTACAGTCTCAAATCTAGTGAAAAACATTTCATCATGGACAGGATTCTCTAGGATCCATAGACCTTTTCTATAGGTCACAGTATCCTGTGGAGATCCTCGGCCTAGCCATTACTTCTCTCTAGCAGTGTCAAGATTCCAAAAATGGGCTGGCTGACTGAGGCTTCCATTACTTGTCGTCAGTGATTATTTTCCCTGTCCTAGTTGTCCGAGATTTGGGGCCAAGAGTGAGCAATCATCACAGATCCTCTCCATAGGCTTTGCTGTCTCTGATGACTTCATGCTGCCGGAGCTGGAGCGGCCAAAACCCTCAGAAGAGGTTACAGTAGCTGTGAGCAATATATTTCAATAGCAGAAAACAACCTCCCATCTCTAAGGAGCTGATGCTTCAGCTCCAGAAAATATCCAGAACCAAAAGCTGTTCTCCCTGCATCTGAGCTCAATGACACTGAAGACACGGCTGTCCATTAATGTGTGAGAGAAATAGAGGACTCACTACCATCTCAAACACAAATGTCCCTGCGATGATGCCATTGGTCTATGAGGATAACGGGTTGTGGAAAGGACAGGGACAAGAATTCTGGGGCCATAGCAATGGGGGAGGCATGAGAGCAAGGACCATCCTTTAAGCATCTAGGGTTTCAGTTCCTGTCAAAATGTCTTCTCCCCAAAAGTTTATTACAAACCCCACAGATATTGCACTGTTCATACATTTGTAGATTTTATGCTGTGGTAGATGTAAGATCTCATGTTAACCTGATAAAAGCCTAAAGGGGTGGAGTCTAGCCTACCAATCAGGTCACAGCCTGGTGATCCCTCCTTGTGGGTGTGGCCTTTTATGAGGCTTCTCAGAACTGTTTCTTGATTCTGCCATTAGAAGAGGCTGGTCTCTCTCTTCTCTCTCTCTCTCTGTCTCTCTCTCTCTGTCTCTCTCTCTCTCACCATCCTGTGGACAAGCCAGCCACATGGAGCCTCGGTGATGGCAGCCAAAGCCCTGGAGATGTGTCCACTGTCATTGGATCCACAGGACTTTCCACACACCCGCCTGTGGTGATCCTGCATTCAGCATCATTGCATGTGTTGTATAAATCTGAAGAAGAATTCATGGACTAATATCAGACAAAAAGGCTAATATTGAACTTATAGACGATCTGGACTGGCTGGTATGTTCTTTTGATGAATAGTAACTTCTTGATATAAAGTTCTCTTTTACACAAATTCCTTTACAAATTATCAGAAGCAAAGCCTGAGATGCTAACAATTAAACAGCAAACAAACAAACAAAGAACAAATAAGCATATTTTGAAATGCTTCATTATATTGTTTGTACTTTTTCTGCCATTTCTCCTAGATAATATATTTTAAAATGCCAGATTTTCCCCTCAGAGCTTATGAAGAAATTTCTTCCACATTTGTCCTTAATTATCTGTCCCCCAGACAGATCACGCATAGAATCTTGAGCACAGATGGTGTAGTACCAGACACTGTTTTGTTCTGCTGTGCACAGGGTTCTTGTGGGTCAGAACTGACTCAATAGTACCTATCCACAACAACCACATGACCCAGAACTCCAACCCTGCCTTCATTCAGGACACAATGCTTAAATGGCAAGAGCTGCCCAATAACTGGTCTACTTCCTGTCAGGACCCCTGTCCTGTAGAAAAGTTTAAAGGCTTCAGGGTGATGACCAGGACTCATATGAAAAAGTTTTAAGAAAATGGAAAACTGCACAGGTGAGAAAAAGGGCAAAGAATTTGTGCCACTTTTCGTTGTTCCGTTTTTACACTCTTTAAGGCTTTTACCTGCTTATTCTTTAGGGTAGCAAGAGCTGTCCTGAGAATTAAATTTGGAAACTTTTGCTCATTTATCCTACAACACTAATCTTTTTAAAATCACTTTATTGTGAGCTTGTACAACTCTTCTCGCAATCGATAACATACATTCATTGTGTCAAGCACATTTGTACATTCGTTGCCATCATCATTCTCAGAACATTTTCTTTCTACTTGAGCCCTTGTATCAGCTCCTCATTTCCCCCCTCTCTTCCCACTACCCCCTCCCCCACAAATCCTTGATAATTTATAAATTACTATTTTGTCATATCTTACACTGTCCGATGTCTCCCTTCACCCACTTTCCAGTTGTCCATCACCCTGGGGGAGGGGATTATATGTAGGTCATTATGATCGGTTCTCCTTTCTCCCCCACCTTCCCCTTGCCCTCCTGATATGGCTACTCTCATTATTAGTCCTCAGGGCAACCCCGATCTTACCTCAACCAAAATCTCAAAAGATATTGAGATGGAAATGCTGTGAATCCCTTATGGATACAAAAGCCATTTTTACATTTCTATATGTAGTATTATTCCTATAAAGCAGAAATATATAACTATAATCTCATGTATTGTGTGTTAGTAGGACAATAAAATGAATTAATATGAGATAACAATTGAGCATAGAACAATCACATCATACATGTTACCAAGGAAATTGTCATTGTGCCCTTCCCAACACACCTAAAACACTCAGATCTGTTCTAGAAACAGAACCCTCAGATCTCAAAAGTCATGCAACTTCATTTATTGCTGTGTAGTAGGAGGGCATGCAAATCCCTCCCTCTTCTGATGAAAGTCAACACAGCCCAAACCCTGCAGCTCTGGAAGTGCTCCTGGATTCTCAGGAGCCCCCACTCAGTGATCAGGACTGAGCACAACACAGACAGCATGGAGTTTGTGCTGAAAGTGGTTTGTCCTGGTTGCTATTTTAAGAGGTGATTTTGTCAAGAACCAGTTTGTGTGCTTGGGCGTGAGTGAGAGACATGGTGAATGTGTCTGATGGTTTTCCTGCCCAGGATGTCTGTGCTTGCAGAAGTCCAGAGTGAGGTGTAGCTAGTGGAGTATGGGGGTACTTGGGGGATCTCTGAGATTCTCCAGTGCAGCCTTTAGATTGTCCTTCAGTAGCTATGCATGATCTGTGTCCTCCAGATTCCAGGGAAGGACCTGCAGAGGGTCTCAAGTATTAGTACCAGTGGTGATGGTGCATACTACAAAGACTTCTCCAAGGTGTCTTTGAATCTGCAAGAACAGCTGTGTCTGCATAAGAACAGCCTGAAATGCGAGGACACGCCTTTGTATTTCTGTGCTGCTACCATCACAGTGAGGAGAATTCAGATTGAACCAGGACACAAACCTCCCCTGCAGGGAGGAAACATGCCCCTAGGGGACGCTCAGGACCCACAGAACACATGCCTCAGGTCCAGGAGCAGGTGGGGATGGAGATTCAGAGCTGCTTTCCTGCTGTGGTATTGGCATTCTTCTCCATCTCGCAGTTTCCCTCAGAGAATCTCTCTATTTTTATACTGCCAGTTGTACCTATCCCTGAGTGAGATGTTTGAATTGAATCAGAAAGACTGGTTATTCAAACTTACCAAGGATGCCTGAAGAGAAAGACTTGGTGATGTACTTCTGAAAGGACAGACTGAGAGCAGAGGCTTTCATAGAATTCCTGGATTATGGCATTGAATACCAGTTTAGAGTTATGCAGGTGGTTAGGTAGGAAACCAGGCACATCAAAGCAGACTATGGATCCCATATGTCTCTCATCTTCAGTGGGAAATGTGCAGGTCAGACTCACAGCTTCTCTAAAGTCTCTTTCTGTCTTTATCTATTTTCAGTCTCTCTTTTTCAGCAAGATGACATGATTCTGGAATGTTTATGCTTCCCAATGCAAGTCTGTTCACATTCTCAATATGCCATGTTCATGGATAAGGACCCTCAATACCAAGGAAATGTCAAAGCTACACAATACTGTTTCTAAATACAATGTAATTGTGATTCGAAATGCCAACTTAACCCTGTACAGAAATGGAAAAAATAATTACTCACTTTATATGGAGAATCCTAGGATAATCAAGGGACCAAAAAAGATTGAGATAAAAAAAAAGATTGAGATCAAGTTAGGGGCTCTCGCACAAACTAAACTGAAAACTATTACACCGCCACAGTATTCAAAACAGCCTGGTACTCGTACAATGATAGGTATGTTGACCAATGGAACATAATAGAAAACTAATAAATAAGTCACCCACATACAGGCATCTGATATTCAACGAGGCCCAAGGAACTTTATAAGGGAGAGTGACTTTCTTTTCAACAATGGGGCCAGCACAATTGGATCGCCACCCTTAGAAGAATGAAAGACAACCAAAACCTCAGCTCATGTACAAAAATGAGCACAAGATGATCAAAGGCCTAAATATAAATCCAAAAGCTATAGAAACCATCTATAAGGAAGTAGGGACATACATGCTACACAGGGCACTCATACACTATCAAACACAGCAAAGGAATTACACACAAAGTGGACACCAGAGATGAAAGTGATATTCTAAAAATCAGACATTTGTTAATTAAAAGAGTAAAATGGGAAGCCAAGCCAAAAATCAAACAAAAATTTCTGGTAATTTTAAGCTGCAACTTTGCATGTCTATTTTGTGTACAATAGACAACTGGAGGAAATATGTTTGCATTTTCCTTGGAGTATTAGTTTCTATAATTTCCACCTTTCAGAATTTTGAGAGACCTTGATTAAGTGACCGACCAAGCCCAACCCCAGGAGATAGGGGAATGCAAAACAAACCCAGAACATCTGTGCTTAGAGCACAATGTGTTGCTTCTTCAAGTGCAGGGAGCACTCAGGAGCTTACTGAGAACATGTGTACCAACCCTGTTAGGAAAATGATGTGCAGATGGATAATGTCATGAGGTTCACACTTAAGAAGGCTCCTACTAAACCACTGCTATAAAATTATCTGAGACGATCGTGGCAGTCAAACCGAGAGATGGAGGTGAGCTGAATTAGTGTGTAGTTACATCACAGTCTCAAGCTTAAATTGGTCAGACAAGCATCAAGAGCAGATGGTGAGATGGGAACTTGGTGAAATGAGCAAGATCAAATGATGCTATGCGAGTGTGCATATGAAAAGGGAACTGACTCACTGATCTTCAATTGAAAAATGCTAGAGTGTCCTGTGATTGAACACCTGGATTTTAGTGAAATCAATGCATCTTCATTTCAAAGTAATTGCTTATTTCCTTCAGAAAATTCTGGCTCAAAGAAGTCCAAGTTAAAAAAAAAAGAGGACCTGATGCAGAGGGCTTAAGTGGAGAGCAAATGCTTTGAGAGTGATTGGGGCAAAGAATGTACGGATGTGCTTTATACAATTGATGTATGTATATGTGTGGATTGTGATAAGAGTTGTATGGGCCCCTAATAAAATGTAAAAAAAGAAAGAAAAAAAGAAGAAGAAGTCCAGGTGAACAACACCTTGTGCTTGGGTTTCCCCATTGTAAAAAGGTTTATTAATTTGGAGATATACAAATTCTAATTCACCAGGAAATGAGTGGTGTCAACCCTAAGTCTGGGGGAAATGTTCTAACTTTGTTAGAAGGAAGGAAGCTGAATGGAGATTGAGCTTTAAAATTGCACGTTTAGAGAGAATGTCAGAGCTTCTATAGTCAATAATATGAACATTTTTTTTCAAAATTAGACAATACTTGAGGTTAGGAAATAAATTTAAGATGAGATCCATAAGCAATTGTGATGGGGCTGTGCCCAGAACACAAATGGAGAGGCTAACTTTGGTTGGAAATGCTCACACCTCAAATGAACCAGAACCCCCTGCATAAGGGACATTTTAAAGAGTGTCTGCGCTCATACTCTAAATGTTGAGGATCAGGATGGACCTAATTCTAATGGAGAGTGCCTTTTTGGGTCTCAAGAAAATGTCTTTTGCTTCAAGATGTAAACACTGTTCTTGGCTCTTATTCGGATCCTTTTTTTTTTTTAATGAGTATGTTCTATTTACTGCTCTCCTGAATTTTTGCATTTGAAATCATGGCTCCACTGAATTTGCACTGTTGTGGATATTCCAGCAAACAAAGGGGTGGGGGGAGTGTCTCTATTCAGAATCTTGCATTTTTAGAGGCTACAGAGTTATAATATTGTCTTGTCTGGGGTGCAACTTTTCTAGGTTGCACGCTCTTCCCTGAGACCTTCTGACATTTGAATCTCTTTACTTACACTGAGGTTGACCTCAGTCATCAGCTCTGGAATATAGTCTGTGTATTGCATGTAAGAGCGGTGGGGTTGGTGATGACCATGGCCCAAGGTCGGGAAATCCTGGTTATATAAGATTAACAAAGGGACAATGCCCACTGGAAACATTCTGCCAGAGGCTTCGGGTCAGATGTGCATCAATACAATGAAAAGCTAGGAGGGGAGCGTGTCCTTTGGACCTAGTGCCTGGCTTACTCTTTCCTGACCTTCGCCATTTGGACTGAATAGAACCCATCACAACGTGATTCATTTCTTCAAATTTTCATGAATTTCTGTTGGACGTTGCAGTGATCCTTGGGAATCCAGAAGCATGAGGGGATCTCCTCAAGGGAGGATGGGGTGGGAATTGGAACAAATGGCTTCGTAGAAGAGTTGGACATTTGAGGAATTATCAACCCTAAATCCTTGGGATTAATCTGGGATGCATGCTTCTCAAAGATGTTGCTTCCACACAAGGAACACTACTAAGTATTATGAGTAGTTTAATTGGGAGGTATCAGGGTATACAGTGAAAAAATAAGGGATCTTGAAGAGTGTGAGGTTTGAAGGTGTCTTGGAGTCCAATTTCCAATTGATGGTTTCATCAGACTCTATCCTGCCCACTCTCTAGGGCACAGGACAGAGAGGAGCCCAAGGCAGGGCAGGGCTATGAGGGGCTGGAGGGAGAGAACACTGAACTCAGAAATCCTTGGATTGCCTTTGACATTTTCCACACATCTCTTGGGGAAAACCTTCTCTCATTATCGACAAACACGATTATGAGTTCAAACAATGGTCACCTACAATGGGCTCAGAAGGAAGAGGGGAATCTGGTCTCTATCACTTTCTGTTTATAAGGCCAGGGCTCCCTTATTATGCAAATAATTCTCGGGCACTAGGGTACAATTTCACCCTTGGCTGGGAAACCTATCAGTTCTCTCCAGACAGGGCTGTAGGTCTCTTGGGAAACAGAGCTGTGGTCTCAGGATGCTATTGCTGTGTGTTCTGCTGTGCCTGGTGACAGTTCCCCAAGGTAGGAGGTTCAGCTATTCAACCTGGGTCTATAGAATCTGACAGGGACCATCTGTTTTTGTTTGCAGATGTCCTGTCCCAGGTGCAGCTTCAGGAGTCGGGTCCAGGACTTGTGAAGCCCTCCCAGAAGCTGTCCCTCACCTGTACTGTCTCTGGTTTCTCCATCACAAGCAGTGGTTACTGCTGGCATTGGAACCACCAGCCCTCAGGGAAGGGGCTACAGTGGATGGGACGCATATGCTATAATGGCGGTACAAATTATAACCCGTCCTTTCAAAGCCGACTCTCCATCACCAGAGACACATCAAAGAACCAGTTCTCCCTGCAGCTGAACTCCATGACTGCTGAGGACACGGCCATGTATTACTGTGCAAGTGACAGAGTGAGGGGAAGTCTGTGTGAGCTCAGACACAAACCTCCCCTGCAGGGAAGACACTGGGCAGCAGGCGGCGCACAGGACCCACTGAGCTGAGACACCAGCACCAGACAGGCACACATGTATGACAGGGAGGATTTCCTGTTGGAATTAGGACCTGTTCTCTTTGCTCTCAGCAACCCCAGAGACAATTTCGCCTTTTTCTTTTTTTTCTTTCTCTAAATTTTCTCCTTGCTGCAAGAGTGAGAGGAATAACTAGCATTCTGTTTGCAGTGCTAATATTAAAAGTGACGCTGACCCTTCATTATCATCCTCTATGCCCCATTTCCCTTTGTGAGAAACAGACTATCATCCTCACACTATCTGCGACTCAAAATCTGTTGACAACGAGATACAGGCATGTGCTGATTCCTGCGTGCAGTGCATGATTTTAAGTGTCCTGAGCTCATTGCTGTATTACAGCACACAGTCAGGTCTCTGGAGGTGTCTCTCTGCACGACTCCCTGTGCATTGTGGGTACTTATTGAATAATGTTCTGTGTCTGAGAAAATAATTGTAGATACATCTGGGTCTAAACGTGTGACCTATCCTTAGTGATGCTTGCTACCCATTGTCTCTGTTTATGCTGAATAAAGGGATCCAGGCATAGGGAGACCCCTGACACTGACAAGGGGTGAACTGAAATGACCTGTCTGGTGGGCAGTCATTAATAAGGTCATTTATTAGAGTCACAATGAAGGGAAAACTCATTGGAAGGACAACTTTGATTCCAAAAGATAGCAAATGAGTCACAAGAGGAGGAAATTTGCAGATTAATATCTCAGAATGCTCTTTATTCTCATTGAGAGTAGGGAGACTTCTCACATATTTGGATCAGGTGATCAGGGGAACCGTTTCCTAGAGAAAGGACATCCTGTTTGGCAGAGTGTCACCAAAATAGAGGGAAACACTCAGTTAGATGCACGGACAGAGTGGCTGCAAAAATGGTCTCAAACTTAAGAGCAAGTGAGGATGGCCCAGGACTTGGCAGTTTAGTTATATGTCCTATTGTGTGCACAGAACCATTGTAAGACTGACTCAAAAACACCCAACACCATCTTTGATAGAGTGAGGTACAGAAAATTGAGATTAATTTTGGTCAGTGAAGTGTAAATTACCTAAATTTATGATAAATTATACAATTTTACATTTTTTCAACATTAAATTATTTAATATTTAAAATAAACTAAATATACTATTTCTAATTAAGTTAGAGGTATATGCTTTGCAAATAATTAAGAAAACAAAGTACAATAAATAAGTAATGAATACTATAAAGAAATAAATATTATATAAAAATTCACTCTCCCTGGTGGCATAGAGGAAATTCACATTGGGTTGCTAAGTGCAAGGTCAGCTGATAAAATCCACCAACTATTCCGAGGGAGAAACATGAGGCTATCCAAAACTTTATAAGGATTGCAAATTATATAATCCAAATCCAAAGAGGGAATAGTGTCAGAGCTTAAACTGTGAGACTCTGACATGCAGAAGGCTATGGATTACAGGGGAAGCTGAAAACACATTTGCAGGATCTTCACAGGGAATTGACCTCCAGTGATTTCCCTCTCATCATAACTGAGGGATGGAATAACCTGGCTGTCAGAGAGAGAGAGTGAGTGTTGGAGAGATGACTATAGAAAGTTAAAATGACACATCTGACTTTGATGGCTAAAAACTTGTTATTTGATCTCCCCTTTGATATACTTTGAGATTAATCTGGGTTTTAATATTTTCTGGTTTTGTTTTATACCGTTTGGGTTTGTTTCTGCATTGTTTAGCTACTGTTGGCAGCATTTTTCACTCTCTTGATGTCGTTTTCTATGTTTTTCAATTTACGTAGTACAGAATGGGTGAATCTACAGACACAATAACTAGAATAAGGGTTCCTGGGGGCTTCAGCAAGAGAGGTGGGGAGAAAAGGGAAGTTAATAGAAAGGAGTTCAACAAGGAAGAACATGTTTTCTAACTGATTGTGATAATGATTGTACAACACTGCTTGTATGATTGAGTTAGGCCAGGGCACTAGCAACTCACCAGAGAGGTGGTGGGAGTTATATAGGGTTCCAGCTAAGGAAGTATATGTTAATAGAAGGGAGAATCCTTATAATTTTATTGCTTGCAACTTCAGGACCTTAAGTCAGGATGGGACCCGTGGGAGGTCATCTTGTTGTATGCAGACCTGCTCTTTGAAGTGCTGGGAGAATGGGCTATGCAGATCAACCTGGGAAGGTAAATCGCTTTCTGTGGTGCTGGGACAAGAGTTGCATAGTTTAATGTGTCATCCATCTCTCCAAGAGGCTGGGAATGGGGGCTGTGAAGTTTCGTCTTCCTGAGGAGCCAGAAAGTGGGTGGGGGCTGCCCAGTCTGGACCCGGCCCAAACACCAATATAAAATTGTTTGTTCTTCTGGTAGTTCATCCTATCATCAAATTATTCACCAGTACCATAATTCAAGTGCATCATTTGATCTTTGTCCGACTTTCACATGCACACGAGATGATTGAAAACCTCATAGTTTGGGCCAGGTACATCTGAGTCCTCAAAGAGACATCCTTGCTCTTCTCCTTTAAAGAGGTCTGTGAAGCAGGTTTGCTCAATGAAATGCACCATTTGATTGAGTCAGGCTTCCATGAATATTGATTGCAGATCCAAGTGAGATGAACTCCTTCCAAACGTCAATATTATCTCCATTTATCCTGATATTTTCCATTGGTCCCATAGTGAGGAGTTTAATTTTTCTTTACATTGAATTTTAATCTGAAGTGAAGGCAGCAGCCCCTGCTCTCTATCAGTAAGTTTTACAAGTCATGCAGTCCTACAACATGTAGTTTTATGTCACTTGCATGTGCCAGATTATTAACATACCTTCCGACACCATTGATGTTGTGGTTTTCACTTAGTACAGCTTCTCGGGTTATTTGTTCAGTGTAGCATGTTGCAAAGAGGAACTACTGAAGTTTTTAATGATTCTATCGTACTATGATGCACACTGAAAACCCATGGAAACAACACACTAATCACACCACAGATTGCATTGAACATATATGTTAAAAAAGAAAAATAAAAGATTCCATGAAAGTGCTTAAAATGTTTTCCAGAAAATAAGTCCACGTATTCTTTAACTATTCCAAGAAAAGATCTCATAAACAAAGTCAACCTAAAAAACAATAACAACACCAATGAGTAATGGGAGTTAACATATTTATATGTGTATTTTTGCAACTTGAATGCCTACTTTAGTCAAGTATCTATTCATTGCCTTTGCCCATTTTGTGTCTCAAAACTGTACATGTCCACTGTCTCAACTGATGCTAACTTAGATGTTAGGATAAATAAAGAGGATTGAATTCTCAAGAGAATATTCAGAGAAATGAGAAATTAATATCCACTGTCAATTGGGATTTTAAATGAAATCAGAATTTCTTAACACTATGCTTTCTTTCTCCAGACAGTTTCTTCAGCTTAAGGACCGTGAGTTCTCAATAAATGGAGGGCAATCCCAGAGAAGATTAAGACATTAGACACTTTCTTTTCAGTTTTTGAGAAAAGATTGAAAGCCTCTCTACTTGTTTCTCCTGGAGCTGTAACATGCAGATCACCCCTTCCATTTTCAGGTTAAAGTTCAAAACATGGTGAAAGACAGCACATTGTGGTCAGAGCTCTCTAGGAACTACATAACTTGTCGATCAGTTTTTATTTTCTTTCAGATGTTTTTTGGCCTGGTGGTTATGTCTCTCTCATAATATCAAGAGATTCTAAAAATTGGTTGACCTAAAAGAGGCTTACATTAGTTGTCATAATTGATTTTTCTCCCTGTCCCGAGTCTCCCGTGAGAGGTACAGCATCAGGGTTTGAGTCCAGGAGGGATGAATCCCTCACAATCCTCTCCCTAAGATTTGCTGTCTCTGGTGGCTCCACATTTCTGGAGCTGGATCAACCACCACCTGCAGAAATATTTGCTAGTTGTTATCAATATGTCTGAGCAGCAGAAAATAATTACACGCCTCAAAGGAGTTGACTCTCAAGCTCCAGAAGAATGTCCACCAAACATGTCTCCCTACAGGTGAGCTCAACGACCCCTGAGGGCACAGCTGTCCATTATTGTGTGAAAGGAACAGTGAGAGGAATCAGTGCCATCCCAGGCACAACCTTCCTGCAATAATGACATTGGTCGATAGGGAACACATGGGCTGTACAGAGCACAGGAGTCAGATTTCTGTGCAAGGGCAATGGGAGAGGCATGGGAGCAAGGAGTTTCCTGTTAGCATCTAGAATTTCCTTTTCATACAAGATATTTTCTCCAAGAATCTTGTCTTCCTTAATATTTATTACAAAACCTCATATCAATTCAATATTCATTCATTTCTATGTTGTATAGATAAACATAAGCATGTGAATGTATGCATACATACTGGAACCCTGGTGGTGTAGTGGTTACTCATGAAATTTCAGGAGTGCTGAACCGCCAGCTGTTCCACAGTAGAGAAATGGGGTTTTCTGCTCCCACAAAGAGGCATCGCTTAAGAAATGCTCAGGGGCAGTTCTGCCCTGTCCTATGGGGTCACTGTGAGTCTGCGCCAACTCATGGCAGTGAGTGAGTGTGAGTGATTAATACATGGATATATACTACACTGTTTGTATCATTAACATACATTTAATGATTTTCACATCCTGGATGGCTCTACTGGGTTAAAGGAAAATGAAATCACAAGACAACTTACTGTGGGATTCTTCTGAAGAGAACTTAGAAGGGAATTCCTAGCAGCACAAATTTGTATATTATAGAAGTAAAATTCTGAAATTGATTACCTCCGTTTCCAACTAATAAACCAAGAAAAAGGTGAGTATGCATAGGTATTATCCATAGCATAGGTAGCAGGATGGGGAGGAGGCAATAAAAAAGGAACCAAGATAAATGAAATTACAGGAATGCCATCAGTAAGCTGATTATATGAAAACTGACACTTCTAGAAGATGAAGAAAATTGACAAATAGCCAGTTTTCCTGATCATAACAAAAGAAAGGGGACTGGAATCTCTCAGATCAGAAACCAGAGAGGAGACACCATTCTGCATGTTTGTGTACATGCTTTTTGAGCAGCTTCCTGTCCACAGGGTACAAATAACACTGAAATGTGGAAATGTCTTGGAAGGCAAGAAAATCACTAAGTTTCCCACACAAGAAACAGATAATAGAATGGTCCACTATCATCATGTGTATCCATATCTTAAGGGGAACGAGAGAGGATGCATTGTGAGCGCTCACACCACAAAGTTAGAAAGCTTATTGTGTATGTAATATAAAGTTTACAAATAGAAAACTACTTTATAAAATATTGATAATGTATAACAATTAAAGCATTGCTTGATAAACAGTTTGTATAAAGGCAGTTTTCCTTTGAGAATGTTTGCATTTCTCTGAGTCCGAGGGAAAATTATTGCCTAAATTTTTTAGTCACATGCTTCTAAATATCAGGGGACATGCAAATGCAGCTCTCTGTCTGCTGATAAACCAGCCACAGTCCATGATGTAGTGAGATCTCAGAGGATAGGCCCAGTCTCTGGGGTCTCTGCTGTTACTATATTGAGCTCAAGAGCTAGTCCAGAGGACACATAATGAGTTATACCAAACTTGGGTTTCATTTTGACCAGTTTACATGGTAATTTTTAGAGCTTTCTGTTTGTGTGTATAATTGTGATCGTCTGTGTTTGTATGTGTGTCGTCTAATCACAGTGCCTCTATGTTTCCAGGTGTCCAGTGTGAGGTGCAACTGGTGGAGTCTGGGGGTAACCTGAGAAAGCCTGGGGGGGTCACTGAGACTCTCCTGTGCAGCCTCTGGATTCACCTTCAGTGACTATGGCATGAACTGGGTCCACCAGGTTTCAGGGAAAGGCCTGCAGTGGGTGGCAAGCATTAGCTATGATGGCAGTAGTACATACGACACAGACTCTGTAAAGGGCCGATTCTCCATTTCCAGAGACAACTCCAAGAATACACTCTATCTTCAAATGGACAGTGTGAAAGCTAAGGACACGGTCACGTAGTACTGCGAAAGAGAGACAGTGAGAGGAAGTCCATGAGAACCCAGACACAAACCCCACCTGCAGGGAGGAGACTGATCTCCAAGGGGCACTCAGGCCCGCAGAGCATAGAACTGAGACCCAGGAGCAGGTGCACCTGGAGCTTCAAGGCTGGTTTCCTGTTTTCATATGTGGATCCTCTAAATTTCAGAGTTTCCATCTAATTTTAAAATAATAATTCAGTGCCTACTCCTGATATCTGAATTCAAAAGTTATATTGTAGCAGGAAAAGATATTCTGTCCTACAGCAACAATCAATTTGTTAACTTTTAAGGACAAGAAATGACTCTGCTAGGGGTCCCTGCACCATAGTTCTCAAGACGCTCAGTTAAATATTTCCAATCATACTCCAGGAAAATGGCAGCTGGTAAAATTAATTATTAAGTGTTTGAGTAATTGCTGAAATTTTAACAGTATGTTTTTCCATCACAATTGTGAGGTATTCTGACAACCATCTAGCTAATGATTTAGTTAAAATCAGCCTGTTTTATATTGAATTTATTCTTCACATGACACAGTTTTAGTTGTTGTTGCTCTTTTTCGGTTTGGTTGTTTTCCTAACCTGGATGGCAGACTACGTGTGTGTGTGTCTTTTCTGGAACATACCTGAAAATACAGAAACTCACCCATTGGATTTCATTATCTTGTGCTAATATCTTGTATAGGTCTGTCCTTAAGAAACTGCAGCTCATGAGGGTCCAGAGATACATGGACTTATCTGTGCAAATTCAGGATTCAGGGAGAGCTCAAGGGCCAAATGGGATCATTCAGTTCTTCACGCTGGATGTTGTATCTTCACCTTCACAGCCACACAGAACGTCGGTCACTCTTTCTGGTTTCACCCAGAGGGTCCATACTTGTCGCTCTCCTTGTGGTGGCTTTGCTACAATTTCGTATTGGGATACCAGGAACATTCCCAGTGTCTAGTAACATGCAACTTTACATGAGGATTTTCCGATATTTCAGTATAAGAATCTGTATAAAATGTAAGATTAGGTCTGAATAACATTATTAACGAATTTTTGTATGAGAAATGTCTTCCTGTGACAAAGGTAAATTGCTTTATAGTGATATGTACTCTTTCCACAGTAGAATGACTCTTGAGTAGACACAGCAGTGTAGTTGTTGAAGAAAAGCTCTTTCTGTTTAGTGAGTTACAAAAGCCATTCCTATTTACAGCAATCATTGAATTGGAGCCATTTTGGGCTGAATTCACTGAGATTGCTAGATTTAGCTGATCTAACTTTTGAATAACTAATAATTTTACCATAATCTAATGGAGAAGAGAAAATGTGTATCTGACAATTTAAATGTTCTTGGTTTTGTTATGCTTGTCTTATAAGTATATAAGTTCTCGAGAGTAGAAGACCACTGCCTGTATTCTAAAGTCATCCTCAATGCTAAGCAAAGCCTACCTCCTCAGCCATCTTCTCCATCACTTTCTGTGTTCTGAAAGAACAGGACCTTGGTCTCGGTGAATGGAAAAACCATGGACAGGATTGTGTTCTCTGAGGATACAGTCAACATTCTCATCCCAGATGAACCCATTTTAAAATATATTAGAAAGCTACCAATGACATACAAATCTCCAACCAGATATGGTTTCATGATGTGTTTGTTTAAATTTAGGTCTCATTCACTCTTTATAATACATCTCAGAACCATGGACCTCATTCCAAGAATATGCCGGTTTCGTCCTGTTCTTGGGGCAGCTCTCAGAGGTGAGAAGGTCAGAGACTGAAACGTGAAGGTTTGGCATTACTTCATCTGAGCACTTGGATCTCTGTCTCCAGGCCAATCTGCTGGGGTTGGACCAATGTTTAAAGTGTATACATTTTGTCTCACTATTCTGTCTCCTGATTCTCTTACATCAGCTACGAGTCAGCGTATTCTGTAGTGGTGTGTGCAGACTATACTCCTCCTCCCATATATCAAGTACACATCCCCAGTAACCCTGTTCATAGTCACATTCATTGAACCCTGAGCTCCATTGCTGCGCAGGCCATTTCCGTGCATCCCTGTGAAAGGAGTCGAGGAGAAGGCAATGTCACTCCTGAACTCCAGGTGAAGAAAGGCATATGAGCTGCATAATGCTACATGATCTCTGTTTCTGTGTATTCTTGGTTTTTCTTACACGTAATTTACATTATTGGATAGAATGTTCTTTATTTTCTATAGTAATAGTCTCCAAAAATAAATACCCACTTTATGTTTTTCTTTGTACTAGGCCATTTTTGTGATGAAGTTAATGCTACTATTTATAACACATTTATTGACATTTTCCTGTAGATTTTTATAATTTTAGAGTTTCTTATTTAACTTTATAGTATCTATTTCTGTGTCAATTGTGTATCTCATATTGATGTTGTATCACAACTTTTTCTTACTATTTTGTATTATCCATACTTTTTGTGAATAGATGGGCATGTTTAATATGTCCATACATATCAGCATATTATGTTCTGTATGATGTTTTCTATTGAGGACTGATTATGACCAAAGTTCTGCTAGACTTTAATTGTCACGGTTTGTGAAAATATAGTCATGGATACATTTGTACGTAACTATAAACAATGTACATCACTGCTGAAATTTGTTTTTATTTAAAATACTAAAGGACTCAGATTCCTCTATAGAACTCTTTTTAAAATCTGTTTGCTCTGTGTTCCCTTGCACTATTGCTAGAGAGAATCTCGATATTAACTTCCCTGATGCACCCTGCTGTTATTTTTACTGAGTGCGGGTCACTGTTGTGGCAGGGTGAGGGCCATGAGCATTTCTCTGGTCTTTTGACTGAGCCTCATTCCAAGGGCTTCCTCCTGGACTAGGCTCTGAGATGTGGTTTCTACCTGTTCCTCTTAGTCTGCGAAGGTTCTACGGATCTACACATTCTGCCTGCCCTTTCCCATTGGGCAGAGAACTTTTCTTCCAAGTTGTTCATTCCCTTGCTGCAAAGGTTCCCCAGGGCCTCAGCTACGAATCATTATGCTCTTCCTCTTCCGATGGAAGACTTCAGGCCTAAATAGAGAGCTGGTCGGGGCATGACTTTAGACTTGTCCTTTTAAAGATAGATTTTTACGAATTTATATTGAGCCTTCCAGAGTCAGGAGTGGTGATCCTGGGAGCACTGGGGCAATGACTCCCCGTCTGTTACTGTAGCCATGATCAAGGGATATAAGCAAAGTGGGTTTGTTTATTATCTGCATCTTAACGGATTGCTCTGCAAGAAAACAGTATTTTCTTAAGTCTGTGCTTCTTAGAGATCCTATTTACTTTAACCCAAGGAACTTTTAACTGTTTCTTAGATGTTTCAGGTTAATCATTATAGAGTTTAAATATCATCCAAGACATCTTCTCCAGCGAAGGTAAGAACTTGCTCCTTTTCCTTCCTAATAGCAGCTGTCTCTCTCTCAAAATATGATGTTTGTTGTTGTTTTAAATGTTACTAAGTTTACAATTTGTGTTCAGGAAAGGTCTTCAGATTGGCCATGTTTATTATGGTGATTTGTGATAACATGAATGCCTTTTGATCTCCTCTCTTTTTGTTTTCAACCTGAATTTATTTTAAAAAAGAAGGAAACTAGAAACAACCTAAAAGAAATGAGTAAATTGTGGTATACACATTTTCATGCTCTAAGATATTGAGCACTAGAATCAATTCATGCTGCCCAGCTCTAAACTTACACCATGCAGTTGTTTGTCCCAACTCAGCTTCCTCTGGCATGAAGGGGAGGTGCCCACACAGGTACCTACACGACTCAGGTGTTCCTTTGCAAATGATCATGAGCAAAGCCTGAGCTACTTTCAATTAAAAAAAAAAAGAACAAATAAGCATATCTTGGAAAGTCTCATTGTACTTTAGTAAATTTTTTCTACCATTTCTCGTAAAAAAATCCATTTTTAAATGCCAAGTTTTTCACCTCGAACTTATGAAGAAAATTTCCCTTCATTTATCCTTAATTATCTGTCCCCAAGAGAGTTCAAGCATAGGACAATGTGCACTAATGGTGCAGTGTCAGACAGTGTTTAGTTCTGCTGTGCACAAGTCACTCTGCATCAGAAGTGACTCAGTGGCACCTAGCCACAACAACCACCTCGATAACATGACCCAACTCCAATTCTGCCTTCATTTAGGACACGATGCATTAGTGGGAAGAAGGAATTCTAACTGCCCAATAATTGGACTACTTCTTGTCAGGACCCCTTTCCTGGGGGCTCATCTTGAAGAAATTCTAAAAAAGCTATGGGATGATGACCAGGGCTCATGTGAAAAAACTTTAGGGAAATGGAAAATGTCACTGGTGAGAAAGAGTCCAAAGAAGTTGTGCCAAATATAATTTTTTTTTACCCTTCATGACTTTGTACTTATTCTTCAAGGGTAGAAAGAGCTACCCTGATAATTCAATTTGGAAACTTTTGCTCATCCACCCTACAACCCTGATCTTGCCCTTTCCAAAATCTCGAAGGATATTGAGAAAGAACATGCTGTGAATCCCTCATAGAAAAAGAAACTTCAGTTTGTATATTTCTGTTTGTAGTATTATTCCTATAAAACATAGACATATCACTGTAATCATGTGTACTGTGTGGTGATAGAACAATAAAATGAATTAATGTGTGATGATAAATTAGCATATAATAGTCACATAAAATGTTTCTAAGGTTATTATCTTTGTGCCCTTCACAACACACCTAAAACACTCAGATCTGTTTTATGAACAGAACATGCATATCTCAGAAGATATGAGACTTCATTTATTGCTATGTAGTAGGAGGGCATGCAAATCCACCCCTCCCTCTGCTGATGAAAGCCAATGCAGCCCCAACCCTGAAGCTCTGGAAGTGCTCCTGGATTCTCAGGAGGCCCCCACTCAGTGATCAGGACTGAGCACAACACAGACAGCATGGAGTCTGTGCTGAAAGGGGTTTGTCCTTGTTGCTATTGTAACAGGTGAGATTTTTTTTTTTTAATCAACAGCAAGTTTGTGTGCTTGGGCGTTGAGTGAGAGACACAGTGAATATGTCGGATGGTTTTCCCACCCAGGATATCTGTGCTTGCAGATGTCCAGAGTGAGGTACATCTAGTGGATTATGGGGGTGACTTGAGGCAGCCTGAGGGGTCTCTGAGACTCTCCTTTGCATCCCGTAGATTGCCCTTCAGTCGCTATGCCATGATCTGTGTCCACCAGTTTCGGGGAAGGCCCTGGAGTGGATATCAAGTATTAGTCCCGGGGGTGGTGGTACATACTACAAAGACTCTGTGAAGGGTCGATTCAATATCTCCAAAGAAAACTCCAAGAACATGCTGTATCTGGATATGAACTGCCTGCAATTCGAGGAGACTCCTTTGTATTTCTGTGTTGCTACCATCACAGCCAGGAGAAATCAGATTGAACCAGGGCACAAATCTCCCCTGCAAGGAGGAAATGGGCCCCCAGGGGGCGCGCAGAACCCACAGAACAGAGACCTCAGGTCCAGGAGCAGGTGCAGTTGGAGGTTCAGGTCTGCTTTCCTGTTGCGATATTGGCATTCTTCTCCATCTCTCATTTTCCTTCATAGATTCTCTCTATATAAATTACTGTATAATAGCTATGGATATTCCTGATTTTTCCTACATTTAAAAAGTTGTATTATAACAAGAAAACATTCTTCAAACAGTCAGCCAGGTTTTTTTGTGGAGGAAAATGATTCTGCCAGGTGATCCTCAGGGATCAGGGTCCAGATGAAACTCAGGGAGACTTGGAGATTCAGATCTAATGAGATTGAGGGCGGATGGAGTGATTGGGTGCTGTGGGAGGTTGAATATTTGAATTTGATCAGAGAGACTGGTTATTCAAACTCTCCAAATGATGCCTGAAGAGGAAGACTTGGTGATGTATTTCTGAAAGGACAGACTGAGAGCAGAGGCTTCCATAGAATTCCCTGATAATGTCATTGAGTTCCAGGCTAGAGTCATGCAGGCGACAAGTTAGGAAATGAAACACATGAAAACAGAATTTAGCTCCCATATGAATGTGGCTCTCATCTTCAGTAGGAAGTGTGCAGGTCAGACTCAGCACTGGTCCAAAGTCTCTTTGTGTCTTTATCTATTTTCTGTTTCTCTTGTTCAGCAAGATGACCTCATCCCGTAATATTTATCCTTCCCAATGAAAGTTTGTTTCACATTCTCAGTATGCCATGTTCATGGACAAGGAAGCTCAATGCCAAGGAAATGTCAATACTACCTAATGCTATTTTTAAATATAATGCAATACTGATCCAAATGCCAAATTAATCCTTTAAAGAAATGGAAAAATAATTACTAATTTTATATGGAGAATGCTAGGATAGTCAAGGGACCAAAAATATTGAGATCAAGGTAGGGGGCCTCACACAAATTAACCTCAAAACTACTCCTCAGCCACAGAAGTCAAAACAGCCTGGCCCTCGTACAATGATAGGTATGTTGACCAATGGAACAGAATAGAAGACTAATAAATAATCCATCCACATATAGGCAACTGATCTTCACCAAAGGCCCAAGGGACTTAAAAGAGAGACATTCTCTTCAACAATGGTACTGTCACAAGTGAATCGCCACCCTCAGAAGAATGAAAGACAACCAAAAACTCATCTCATGTACAAAAAATGAACACAAGATGATCAATGACCTAATGTAAATCCCAGAGCTATGAAGACCTTCTATAAGGAAGCAGGGACACATGAATTGCCCCATTGCAGGGCGTTCATACGCTGTCAAACATAGCAAAGGAAGTACACACAAAGAAGACAACATAGATGAGAGTGACCATCTAAAAATCAGACATTTATGTGCATCAACAGAGTTAAAGGGGAAATCAAGCAACAGATAAAAGGCAAAAAGCTCTTGTAATTTTTAGTTGCAATGTATGTCTATTCCGTGTACAACAATAGACAACTGGAGCAAATATTATTGCATTTTCCTTAAGCCATAATTTCTATCATTTCCACCTTTAAGAATTTTGAGAGATGAAGTGCACCTTGATTAAGAGACTGACCAAGCCTAACCTCACGAGACGGGGGACGGCCAAAGGAACCCAGACATTTGAGTCTAGAAAAGCTTGATGTGTTGCTTCTTCAGAATGCAGGGAGAACCCAGGAGCTCATTGAGAACATGTGTAACAAACCTGTTAGGAAAGTGATGTGTACATGGATAATGTCGTGGTTGACACTTAAGAAGACCCTACTAATCACTGCTATGAAATTATCTGAGATGATCATGGCAGTGACCTGAACTAGTGTGCAGCTATGTGCTAGTCACATAATCTGGTGTCAATTTAAGGACTGAGAGTCTAGGCTGTCAATCTGGATATAACCAAAGCGACTTCTGTAGGCATGACCTTCTCCTGAGAATTCTGGGAAATCTGGTACTTCCTCTTTGGAGGAAGAAGACACTTCTCTTTCTCTGCTATTCCCTGGGAGATATTGCAGAAGAGAAGCCACATGGAAACAACCGGACCTCAGAAGCCAGAGATGCCAAAGAGAGCCCTGCCAGGGCTAAGATATTCCCAATGATGCTGGATCCAAAGACTTTCTACCCACTGGCCTATGATCTGCATTTGACATCATTGCATGTGTTTCGTGAGTCTGAAGAGGACTTTATAGATTGATATCAGAATATGGAATAATATCTGACCTATGTACTTGATCTGGACTGGGATGAGATGTTTTCTCAATGTTCAATTGCTCTTGTATATAAATCTCTTTCCTATACACATATGTGTATCCATGGATTTGTTTCTCTAGTCTATCCAGACTAACACAAGCTACATCATGGTCTCAACTTGAATCGGTTAGACAAGCTCCAAGAGCAGACAGTGAGATGGGACTTTGATTAAATGAACAGGATCAAGTGATGCTCTGCCAGTGTGCATATGAAAAGTGATCAGACTCAATGATCTCCAAACGAAAAATGCTAGAGTTTCCTGTGCTTGAACCCCTGGATTGTAGTGAGTACAATGTGTCTTCATTTCAAATCAATTGCTTATACCCTTCAGCAAATTCTGGCACAAAGAGATCCAGGTGACCAACACCTAGTGCTTGGATTTCCCCACTGTAAAAAGATACATTAATTTGGAGATATGCAAATTCTGATTAATCAGTAAATGAGTGTTTTCAACCATAAGTCTGGGGAAAATATTTTAACTTTGTTAAGAGGAAGGAAACTGAATGAGGATTAATATTTAAAACTGCTTGGTTAGAGATAGTGTCACAGCTTCTATAATCAATAATATGAACCATTTCCCAAAATAAGGCAATCCTTTACTGTAGGGAATAAATGTAAGGTGAGATCCATAAGTAGTTGTGATGTGGCTGTGCCCAGAGCACAAATGGAGAGGCTGTCTTTGGTTGGAGATGCTCACATTTCAATGCAACCAGAGCCCCAGGGTAAGGGACATTTACAAGAGTGTGTATGATTAGTCTCTAAATTTAGAGGGTCAATTGGATGGATGGACCTAATTTTTTAAGACATTTTATTAGGGGCTCATACAACTCCCATCAAAACCCATGCATATACATGCATCAACTGTACAAAGCACATCCGTACATTCTTTGCCCCAATCATTCTCTTTTCTTTTCTTTTTTTTCCACTTTATTAGGGGCTCATACAACTCCCATCACAATCCACACATGTATATACATCAATTGTATAAAGCACATCCGTACACTCTTTGCCCCAACCATTCTCAAAGCATTTGCTCTCCACTTAAGCCCTCTGCATCAGGTCCTCTCCTTTTTTTTTCCCCTCCCTCCCTGCGCCCCCCTCCCTCACAAGCTCCTGATAATCCATAGATTGTCATTTTGTCATATTTTGCTCCATCTAGAGTCTTCCTTGCCCCCCTTCTCTGCTGTCCATCTCCTAGGGAGGAGGTCACATGTGGATCCTTTTAATCAGTTCCCCCTATCCAACCCACTCACCCTCCACTCTCCCAGCCTCGCCCCTCACACCCCTGGTCCTGAAGGTATCGTCCACCTTGGATTCCCTGTGCCTCCAGCTCCCACATGCACCAGTGTACAATCTCTGCCCTATCCAGTCCTACATGGTAGAATTTGGATCATGGTAGTTGGGGGGAGGAAGCATCCAGGATCTAGGGGAAAGTTGTGTTCTTCATCGGTACTACATCGCACCCTGACTGACCCATCTCCTCTCCTAAACCCCTCTGTGAGGGGATCTCCAGTGGTCGACAGTTGGGTCTCGGGTCTCCACTCTGCACTTCCCCCTTCATTCACTATGGTGTATCTGGTCCCTTTGGCACTTCGTGATCGCACCGGCTGGTGTACTTCTTCCATGTGGGCTTTATTGCTTCTGAGCTAGATGGCCGCTTGTTCACCTTCAAGCCTTTAAGACCCCAGACACTATCTCTTTCGATAGCCGGGCACCATCAGTTTTCTTCGCCACATTTGCTTATGGACCCGTTTGTCTTCGGCGATCGTATCATGGAGGTGTGCAGCCAATGATATGATTTTTTGTTCTTTGATGCCTGATAACTGATCCCTGGGCATGGGGCACTAATCCACCCAAGGGGAGGGTATTGTTTATATTTCCACAGGGAAAGTGGGACCAGACGTCAACCCAGTGCCGCAAGGTGTGAATGCAATATCCCGGCGTGGAGTAGGGAACCAGTGGACAGGTCTGGGAGGCTGGCCTCAGCACCAAAAATTAAGTGCATTCCTGCCCCTCCCCCGAAAAGAATTTGTTTCAAAGGACGACATTGATTCTGCAGCTCCAGGAGATGGACATATCTGATCAGAGCACACGGGAGCAGGTGAAGGGGCAGGAGGAGAGAGTGGAACACAGCCTGGCCCACCAGGCCATGAGGATGATGTTCCTGAGTAGAGCAGCCAGTCCACAGAGACAACAACATGGCTGGCCATACTCTGAGACATAATGCCCCTCAGTGACTAAGGGCTATACAGAGGACAGCACCGGAGACACAGTGTGGGAATTGCACCTGACCTGATCCCACCACACAGAGGCAAATCACTGGGGGAGTGCAGCAGAACAGCAAGGGAATGGAGTGGATGGACCTAATTTTAATGATGAGTGCCTTATGGGTTTCAAGAAAACGTCTTTTGATTCAAAGTCTAAAATATTGTACTTGACTCTTATTCTTACTCTGAGCCTTTTCTTAAATGATTATTTTCCATTTACTGGTTTTCTGCATCCTTGCACTTGAAATCATGACTTGACTGATTTTTCACAATTCTGGATGTGCTAGCAAACAAGGGAGTGGTTTTCTATTCCGAATCTTGCATTTTTAAAGATTACAGAGTTACAATATTGTCTTGTCTGAAGTCCAAATTTTCTAGGTGGCACATTCTTCCCTGAGACTCTATGTCACTTGAATCTCTTTAGTTACACTGAGGTTGACCTCAGTCATCAGGTTCTGGGATGTAGTGTGTGTATTACTTGTAAGAGCAGTGGGGATGATGATGACCATGACCCAAGCTCGGGAAATCCTGGCTGCAAAGGATTAGCAGAGGGACAATGTCGACTGCTATTCTGCCAGAGGCTTTGGGTCAGATGTGTGTAAATAAACTGCAAAGCTGGGAGTGGAGCTTGGCCTTTGGGCATACCATCTGGTTTACCCTTTCCTGATGGTCAGAATTTGTACTGAACAGAATCCACCAACACGTGATTTATTTCCTCAAAATTTCATAAATTTCTTTTGGATGTTCCACTTATTCACAGAACCCCAAAACATGAGGGAATCTCCTCGAGTGGAGTGGGTGGAAATTGGAACTGAATGGCTTCATAGAAGAGTTGTACCTTTGGGACCTTATTAACCCCAACTCCTTGGGACTAACGTGATATTCATGCGTCTCAAAAATGTTACTCCCACACCAGGGAAACTACTAAGGAATATGAGGAGATTAATTAAGAGGTGTCAGGGTGTACAGAAAAAAAAAGTGGACCTTGGAGATTGTGAGGTCTGAAGATGACTTGGGGTCCAATTGATGGTTTTAACAAACTATATCCTGCCCACTCTTTGGGGCCCAGGACATACAGGAGCCCAAGGCAGGGCAGGAGCAATGAGGGGATGGAAGGAGAGAACACTGGGTTCAAAAATTATGGGCAATCTTTGATCTCCCCTACACATCTCTTGAGAAAAACTTGTTGTTGTAGACTAATATGCACATGAGTTCAAACAGTTACCGTATCATAAGCTCAGAAGATAAAAGGGGGTCTGTTCTCTATCACTTTCTGTTTATAAGGACAGGACTCCCTCATATGCAAATTATCTTTGAGGAACTAGGGTACAATTTCACCCTTGGGCTGGGAAAGCTATCAGTTCTCTTCAGACAGGGCTGTAGGTCTCTTGAGAAAGCAGAGGTGGGGTGTAAAGATGCTATTGTTATGTGTTCTCTTGTGCTTGGTGACAGTTGCCCAAGGTGAGAGATTCAGATATCCGACCTGGGTCTATGGGTCTATAGTTATGACTTCAAGTGACTGACAAGGAACATTTTTTTTACAGGCGTCCTGTCCCAGGTGCAGCTTCAGGAGTCAGGTCCAGGACTGGTGAAGCCCTCCCAGAAGCTGTCCCTCACCTGCACTGTCTCTGGTTACTCCATCACAAGCAGTGGTTACTGCTGGGACTGGATCTGCCAGCCCTCAGGGAAGGGGCTGCAGTGGATGGGATGCATAAGCTATGATGGTAATACATATTATAACCCGTCCTTCCAAAGCCGACTCTCCATCACCAGAGACACATCAAAGAATCAGTTCTCCATGCAGCTGAGCTCCGTGACTGCTGAGGACATGGCCATGTATTACTGTGCAAGGGACACAGTGAGGGGAAGTCTGTGTGAGCCCAGACACAAACCTCCCCTGCAAGGAAGACACTGGGCAGCAGGGGGCGCGCAGGACCCACTGAGCACAGACACCAGCCCTAGACAGGCACAGATGGATGACAGGGAGGATTTCCTGTTGGAATCAGGGCTTTCTCACTTAGCTCTTAGCCTCCCCTGGGACAGTGTTTCATTTTGCCATCCTTTTTGTCTATTTTACATTGGGATGCAAAGTTCAATGTCAGCAGTTAGAAAATACCAGCTCCTCCAAGGAAGAAAGATGAGACTGTTTGCTCCTCCAAAAGATTAACAGTCTCTGAAGCCCTACGGAACAGTTCTACTCTGTCCTAGAGTCACTGTGATTCAGGATTCACTTGGTGCCAATGGCTTATAGAATTTCTGAATTTGTATGCTGTTTTGTTTATGTCCATTAATTTGTTTTCTGTGTATCGTGTATTTTGTTAAATAATATTTGATATTATTATCAGGAAATGTTCTATTTTTTCCATCATCCTGGTCTCCATAGAACTTCACACATCGTGTTTTCGTTTTAATTATAACATCTTTTTCTGTGACACATTTTATAATATTATTTATAAAATCTTTATTAACATGTTAATGGTTTCCTTTTAAATATATTTTTCTGGTTGTGCTTCAATTTACAAGGTACTTTGATAAAAATAACCTTATTCTCCCTTCAAGTTGAATTACTCCCCTTCTTGTGTACTTCGCACAATATAACTGTTGATTTCTATTAAACCAGTGTGAGGTCACTGACAAAAGCTCAGCTCACACAGAGGCTCTGTGTGCAACAGCTGTTTGCTCACACAGAGAAGAGACAGAGCCGGCTCACCATCAGAGTAGGCAGCAGTCCTCACAGCCAGTGGTTTCACTCTGTGGCCAGTGCAGGAATGGAGGTTGGCAAGCATGCCTTGTTTGTGCTGGAGTTGAAGAACAGTGTTCCCTCCTCAACAGCAAACATAGAGGAATAGGGTTGTGCTGTGAGCCGAAGTCTCCTGGAAGGCAGGGAGTCGGTTTTGTTGTTGTTGTTGCTTGGTGTATTCAATGTCATGTGCAGGACAAGCAGTTTGTGTGTTCAGCATGAGCCACAGGGTGTGTTGCAGGACACCAGCTACTAAAGAGTGCTTTTGGATCCAGAAAATCCTGAGAAAGGCAGTCAACTGGCAAGATCCTCACATTCCAGTAGCCAGACTGACACATGCGAAGCACACGTAGGTCTGTTATGGATTCCGGGGAAGGGCAGCGACTCTACGTGGACTGCCTGCTTCCTCAATTTTAAATTCCTATTGGAGTTTATCTCATGTATTTTGTCATTGGGGGATAGCATTCTTGAATTTCAGTGATATATTTTTCTGTGTGACCGCAGATGAAATCCAGAATTGATGAACATCAAGAGACAGCAAGTAGAAAGGCTTCTGGGGCTACAGTGGGGGGTGGAATAAAGGGAGCTGATGCCACTAGTTGAAGAAGGAAGATGATGTTTTGAACCTAATTGTGGAAGCACAATACTGTTTGACGCACTTGAACTACAGATTGTATTTGCTCCCAATAAAATGGTTTTGGAGGGGAAAAAGTGAGGGAATAAATAAAATTATTAAATAAAGACTATTCCATTGCTAACAATTTTTATAAATTCAAATTTCTGGCTTATATCATAATCTCTTTTCTGGTTGTATATTTTAGCTAGTTTTTTTAATGTTGTACCAGCAAGACTTTCCATCAGTTTCTGATTATGAGTGAAAAAGAAAACTACGTCATATTCTGTTATTTTTCTCATATATGTGCTACAAAATAATATTTTCAATATTCTTCTCATGCATAATTCAATGGAGAGTTAGATAGTTTATTGTGCCAACCTGGCTGATAAACACTTATGTGGTCAATTGAAGGGCCGAGGAATAAATGGCTCGGTGAGGCTAACATTTCTAGTTCTAGGGTCACTTGCTTTCTGATGGTCGGACCAGGGTGCATCTGCCTTACCCAGTTCCCTGCTTCAGCTGCAAGGCTCACTTCCTGCAAGAACATCCCTTAGGAAAAGCCGCATTGACCTACCCCCATGCAGCCCTGGGTGCTGGACCAGACAAGGAGTGACTCCTGCCTGCGCTGAGATGCTTATGCATTCACTTCCTTGGCTTTCCTCTTGCATTCGGTATCATTTTGTGTGTTTTGTGTGATGGAAGAGGACTTTGTGGATTGATGTTGGATGGGCTAATGCTGGACTTGTGGGATTGAGTACCACTGGGTTAGGATGTTTTCTTGATGTGCACTTAACCTTTATATAAAACTCTCTTATACATATGAGTTTCTGTGGATTTGTTTCTCTAATGTACCCAGACTAACACAAATGGCATTAGATTATTATTGTGTTCAACAATTACCAACAGCTGCAAAATTTCGTATCACAGGAAAACATAAAAAAGAATTCTGACTTGACAATTTCTTCCTTAACATGGCATAAATAACTCTATAACTCTCTTGCTTCAATTACTTTGAATAGAGTTCTGCTTTAAGTACGTTTCCTCTTTCTGTGGACAGAATGAACCCTAACCTCTGTTTAATACTTTGATTGTCTTTCAGGAAAATGTCTCTCTTGATTGGTATTTTATTGTGGCATATATTTCAATAACAATATCTATATAAATATCTATATGTATAGATCACACTTCCTTTCACTGCAACCAATTCAGAGTGTTTGCAACTTGTATCACTCTCTATGGCCAAAGCTTTTCACGGTGAGTGAGAGTCAGTGTGAGTCCAGACAGAAAACCAGTCTCAGGGAGAAAGCTGACCTGCAGGGATGCTAAGGACACCCCAGCTCTGGACCAAGAGTAGAAAGTCGTGAGACAGGAGTCTGGGTAAGGACTGTAGTGCCTGGTCAGCTAGAACTGTTGTGATGGCCACTATGGTAGCTCTACTGTCCAAGGCAGGAAACCTGTTGAGACAACTCCAGGTAACACTGCTGACCAAGAGTCTGAAAGCTCAGGACCAGAAAAAAATGCTGCTGTGGTACCCACAGATGTTGGAAGACAGTGTGGGCCCAGGAAACACCTCTCCTGCATGTGATGGGATGCTGTCAGCAAGGGGCTCTCAAAATACACTGAGCCAAATGCCCACCCTCGGTCCTAACTCATGAGAGGATAAATGAACTTTTTCTTATATCTGTGGTTTCTTTTAACCGCACAATAACCCTATTGTTAGGAAACCTTTTATTCCAACTCTAAATCTAAAAGATAAGGTTAAAGTATTTTTACTCCTTTCTAAATATTCTGAAATATCATAGGCAAAGGAGCTTTATGGATGACATACTCTTGTTTCCCTATGTGTTCAGATGTATGGAAAGATTCAGGTAGGCCTTGTCTTGTTACCTAAATATCATGAGGATAGAGATTGTCTTTAATTTCAATAGAACATCTGGGTATTTTGATGGAAATGACATAAAACTACATTAAACATGAAATATGCACCGATGTTTGTATGATTGCTAGAGTGAAAACCTCAGGGAGAAGACTGTATTCTCCCATGGATGTCAGGGTAGCCAGCGCCTCACAAATCATCCAGGTCTGGTAGGCACAATTGTACAGTGATAATAATTAAAGATTAAAGTAAACTCATAGAGAAATAGAGGCGATAGAAGAAAGAGTAAAATGATGGAATCGGACAAATTTCATGTTAGCATGCTCACCGTAGCCCCGCTTGGTGATTCACACAGAGATGGGAGACCTGAAGGCAGGAGAGGGTGGGGAAGGAGGACAAGGGGAGAGGGGACACGGAAGCAAGGACCACAGAGGAGAGCACCAGGGGAGAGACATTCTTTATTTCTAACCGAGACTTATATAGCTTTGGGGGTGTGCAAGCCCCCTAAGTTCAGGTAAAGACACACATCACAGGGAGGGGTCATACTATAGGTAATACAGCAATGAAAGGATGACAACCTAGGAGTATGCAGGCAATAGGAAGGGGAGGGATTGGAGTATACATGTGACAAGATGGGCGGATCCTAGATTCAGGATGGCAGGCTAACTTTGGATGTCACTGAGCAGGTTTGACCACTTCTCTGGCTCTCCATGGAAACAATTACCTCCCACAATGAGCTGGCAAATAGCCTCTAATGTTTGGCATATTTTTAGGGGAGACAAAGCTGGGGAAAAGTCTTTTTAGATTCCACACCTGGACACCACCATTCTGCCCTTTTCACCTTTTTACATACAACCGCACCTCCCACATGCAAATACCTAATATGCATTCAGATGAAACCACAGCATACGTGTACTTAAAGGCATATGCCGTCTCACCCTGGAGAGCATTCCTTTATCATAAATCTTAGCCACATGAACATGAATTGTGTATGGCTTTTCTTGTTTCTAGTGGCAACTCCAGGACGTGAGTGCTTCAGGGATTCATACATAACGTGTGGGGATACAGTATCTGAGCACATGACTCACTGTGTTTCTCTTTATTCCCAGGTGTCCTGGCCAAGGAGAAGCCCTCATAGACCCTGTCTCTCACCTGTGCTGTCTCTGGATTCTCTTTAACCAGCTCTGGTGTGCACTGGATCCACCAGGCCCCAGGAAAGGGACTGCAGTGGTTTGGTGATATATGGGGTGATGGGAGCACAGACTTTAATCCACCTCTCTGGGTCCAAGTCAGCATCACCAGGGCCACCTCCACGAGCCATGTTTCTTTAAAACTCTGTGACTCCCAAGGACACAGCTGTGCATTACTGTGCTAGAGACACAGTGAGGGGAAGTCAGTGTGAGCCCAGACATAAACCTTAGCACATCAGGTCATGGTTTCAGCAGATGCAAGAAAATTAGGTCAGTGATGCTTTCCTCTCAGAAGCTGTGGTTCCCTCACCTTGTCAGCGCCTCTCTAGCGACCACTGTGCAGAGTGTGCTTCTAGGGACTCTCCAGGCATCTGACCATACTTCTTTTTATAGGGATGACCTTTATCTACCATCTACCCAAAGGCAGACTTCACAGCAATATGTACTCAGACCTCAGTTTACAATTCAGGATACTAACTAGTGCCATTTGTTGTCAAGTTAGAAATATTCCACAAAATAAAAAAAACCAAACCCACTGCCATTGATTCAATGCCAATTTATAGTTATGCCACTGTGAGTTTATGATTTTTACTGATGTAGAATCCCCTGTCTTTCTTCCATGGAATGGCTAGTAGTTGCAAACTGGTGAATGCAAATCTCAGCACAACGCATAACCACTATGCCACCAAAGCACCTTATAAAAATATTAATGCAGTATAAAATTCTCATGTGAGCCTCTAATTTTCTCCAATCCATCAGATGCATGTCCAATATTTTAATTCCAGTGAATACTCACAAATATGTTTATGTAATAATTTTAACTTAGAATAACCTGCATAATAGTTTGTTAGGGATCTTTAAGTTGGCTTAAATTCACAGTGATCACATGAACAACAGTGAGGTGGTTAGTTTATTGTTCCAATGTAGCGGATAAACATGTGGTGTTAATTGAAGGGCAGAGGGCTAAATGGCTCGGTGAGCCTCACCTTTCTAGTTCTCGGGTCTCTTGCTTTCTGATGGTTGGACCAAGGTGCAGCTGCCTTAGCCAGTTCCCTGCTTCAGCTGGCAAGGCTTACTTCCTGTAAGACATCCCTGAGAATAAGCCACATGAACCCACCCCGATGCATCCCTAGATGCTAGAGCAGCCATGTTGAGACCTCTGCCAGCGCTGAGATGCTTACACATTAATTAACTCAGCTTTTCTCCTGCAGTCAGTGTCAATGCATGTGTTTTTTGAGATGGAAATGGACTTTGTGGATTGGTGTTGAATGTATGAGCTAATGTTGGACTTGTGGGCTTGGGCAGGACTGGGTTGGGATGTTTTCTTGATGTGCACTTACCTTTATAGAAAACTCTCTTATACATATGAGTTTCTTTGGATTTGTTTCCCTAAAGTACCCAAAGTAATACAAACAGGATGAAATACTGCCCAGAAGTGCACCATCTTTACAATCATCCCTCTCTTTGGACTCATCATTGCAGCCTTGTGACAATCAGTCTCATTGAAAGTCTCTCACATTTTCATTGACATTCTACTTTACCAAGTACAAGATCATTCTCTGGGTTCTGGTCCTCCTTAATGTCATGCCCAAATAAGTGAGATGCAATCTTATTTGAATGATTACAAGAATTAAACAAGATGTGTTTACTCCAAGACAGGCCTGCTTTTCCTTCAAGCAGCCATGACAGATTTAATATTATTCTCTAACACCATGTGTTATTCTGGGTACATTAGAGAAACAAATCCAGGGAGAAACTCACGTGTGTATAAGAAAGAGCTTTATATCAAATAGTAATTGTATATTAAGAAAACATCCCAGCTCAGATCAAGTCCATAAGTCCAATATTAGCCCCTATGTCTGATACCAGTCTATAAATTCTTCAGATTCATGAAACACATACAATGACGTAGATCACAGGCAAGTGGGTAGCAAGTCTTATGGTTCTTATGGTGATGGAAGCATCTCAGCACTGGCATGGGTCTGCACATGGCCCCTCCAGTTCCAGGGCTCTAGCTGCATCAGTGTAGCTCCATGTGGCTTTGTAAACAGGAATGTCTCAACAAGCAGAGATGCTATCTGGGTCTGCCTTCCAGGGAGATATTTATCTCCTTTGCACCTACAAATGAAGCCATCAAGCTAAGAAGTGATTGCCAGGCTAGACAACATCCCTTCACAAGTTGACAAGAGATGAAGAAACTGCCACAAAATAACCCAAATGCATCAATTCCTTGATATGCCTTATCGGGTATTTGGCCACTACAGGAGTCACTCTTAGTTTCACAATTCTGAGAGGTATTTCTGGCACTGAAGATGGTGCCCAGGGTTACTACTAAAATCACACAACACCTAGCAAAGAATCCCATATTGAATACTCAAGGAACAAATAATAGTAATAGTATTGACCTAGAAGAACTCTACATAATGTCTTAAGACCAGTCAATATGCACATAAATATTCACCTGTAGGAAGTAAAATTAGATACATGTAAATTATACGTAGTTGAACCTGGACCACAAAACTATGTGGGCATGATTAAATGCTCAACTTCTAGCCAAAAGGTTGGCAGTTCAAAACCACATGGTGACTCAATTGGTTAAAGACATGACAATGTTATCCCATCAGTATTACAGAAAAGAAAATACTTTCACACAGTTCTCTTTCATGTAGGGTCACTATGAGTCTTTATGTCCCTACACTCAAACAACCTTGGATGCTTAATGTTCTATAAATATGTGGACAAGATTTTTGCAACCAATATTTAACCAAGGCAAAATGAAATTCCACATAAGAACAATTATAGGGAGTGTATTCTGTTACATATTTCCGTTAGTTAAGGAAAATAAAATATATATCCTTTCCCCCAGCACTGTCATTCAACCTTGGAAGAATATTGTGTCTTTTTTTTAAACATTTTATTAGGGGCTCATGCAATTCTTATCACAATTCATACATATACATACATCAATTGTATAAAGCAAATCTGTACATTCTTTGCCCTAATCATTTTCTTTTTTTCCCTTTTCTTTTTTTTTCATTTTATTGGGGGCTCATACAACTCTTATCACAATCCATACATATACATACATCAATTGTATAAAGCACATCTGTACATTCCCTGCCCCAATCATTCTCAAAGCATTTGCTCTCCACTTAAGCCCTTTGCATCAGGTCTTCTTTTTTTTTGGCCCTCCCACCCCGCTGCCCCCTCCCTCATGTGCCCTTGGTAATTTATACATTGTTATTTTGTCATCTCTTGCCGTATCCGGAGTCTCCCTTCCCCCCCTTCTCTGCCATCCATCTCCCAGGGAGGAGGTCACATGTGGATCCTTGTAATCAGTTCCCCATTTCCAACCCACTCACCCTCCACTCTCCCAGCATCACCCCTCACACCTTTGGTCCTGAAGGTATCATCCACCCTGGATTCCCTGTGCCTCCAGCCCCCATATGCACCAGTGTACAACCTCTGCCCTATCCAGTCCTGCAAGGTAGAATTCGGATCATGGTAGTTGGGGGGAGGAAGCATCCAGGATCTGGGGAAAGCTGTGTTCTTCATCAGTACTACCTCACACCCTGACTGACCCATCTCCTCTCCTAAACCACTCTATGAGGGGATCTCCAGTGGCCGACAGTTGAGCCTTGAGTCTCCACTCTGCTCTTTCCCCTTCATTAAATATGGTATACACACACACACACACATATATTTGTGCATGATGCCTTATACCTGGTCCCTTTGGCACCTCGTGATCACACTGGCTGGTGTGCTTCTTCCATGTGGGCTTTTTTGCTTCTGAGCTTGATGGCCGCTTGTTCACCTTCAAGCCTTTAAGACCCCAGACACTATCTCTTTTGATAGCCGGCACCATCAGCTTTCTTTGCCACATTTGCTTATGCACCCATTTGTCTTCAGCAATCCTATTATGGAGGTATGCAGCCAATGATATGATGATTTTTTGTTCTTTGATGCCTGATAACTGATCCCTTCAGGACCACTCGATCACACAGTCTGGTGTGTTCCATCATGTGGACTTTGTTGCTTCTGAGTTAGATGGCTGCTTGTTTATCTTCAAGCCTTTAAGACCCCAGTCACTATCTCATTTGATAGCCAGGCACCATCAGCTTTCTTCACCACATTTACTTGTTCACCCCCTTTGGCTTCAGCAGTTCTGTCGGGAAAGTGAGCATCATAGAGTGCCAATTTAATAAAAGAAAGTATTCATGCATTGAGGGAGTGCTTGAGTAGAGGCCCAAGGTCCTTCCGCCACCTTAATACTAAACCTATAAATGTAGACACTTAGATGTATTTCCCCATCCTCATATATATGTTTGCATGCATATGTCTTTGTCTGGACCTCCATAAATGCCCCTTGACTCCCAGCTTCTTCCTCCACCTCCCTTGACTTTCCTCCTGCCCCACTACCATGTTCTGTCCCCACCTGGGATACAGCTATACCTCTTCTCTACGCAACTTTACCCTTGATAATTCCCCACCAGGCCTGCCACTCCCCCCTCTCTACCATTTTGGGTCCCATGTTGATCCCTTGTCCCTGTGTTTGTTAACACCTCTTCCTTACCCCCCTACCCCTCCCCCACCCCAATTCCCCCCATAACTGTCTGTCCCATTGTTTTTCCTCCCGATAGTTCATCCAGCCTGTCCTATTCAGACAGACCTGAGGAGACACTAACATGCACAAAAACAAGACAGAGGAAAAGAAAGCAACAGTATACAACCAGACAACAAAACAACAAAAACAAACCACTGACAAAGAACAGAACAAAACACTTCACAAAAGAAAAGCTTATAGTTTGTTCAAGGATCGTTTGCTGGCCCTTAGGAGCGTTTTCCAGTCCAGTCTGTTGGGGCACCACGCACTGGCCCCAAAGTCCACTTTCAGCATTCCCTGGGGACCTTGCCACTCCAGTCCCTTGTTGTTCCACTGCCCTCCCCCAGTGCTTTGCCTCGGTGTGGTGGGATCAGGTCAGGTGCAATTCCCACAATGTGTCTCTGGTGCTGTCCTCTGTATAACCCTTAGTCACTGAGGGGCATTATGTCTCATAGTATGGCCAGCCATGTTGTTGTCTCTGTGGACTGGCTGCTCTACTCAGGAACATCATCCTCACGGCCTGGTGGACCAGGCTGTGTTCTACCCTCTCCTCCTGCCTCTTCATCTGCTCCCGTGGGCTCTGATCAGATATGTCCATCTCCTGGAGCTGCAGAATCAATGTCGTCTTTTGAAACAAATTCTTTTCGGGGGAGGGACAAGAATCCACTTAATTTTTGGTTCTGGGACCAGCCTCCCAAACCTGTCCACTGGTTCCCTACTCCACGCAGGGATATTGCATTCACACCTTGCGGCACTGGGTTGACGTCTGGTTCCACTTTCCCTGTGGAGATATAAACAATACCCTCCCCTTGGGTGGATTAGTGCCCCATGACCCCACTCCCCTTTTCCTCCTCATATTCATCCTTTTATTTTCCTTTCCCCCCCTCCTCCACCATTGTCTACCAGGTGCATCCCTGGTTTTGGTCTGGTCTCTGCCATACTACACAGTCTTCACCCCAAAAATGTTTGTATACTGTAGCTTTTTCCCCTATGCCACTTTTGCTTTAAAAAAATTTTTTTAATACTTACCTCAGCGGGCTCATGTTGTACTTATCCTTTTGTGCCTGACTTACTTTGCTTAGCATGATTTCCTCCAATTCTTCCCATGCCGCTATTTGCCTCATATGTTCATCACTGCTTTTTAGTGATGTGTAGTACTCCACTGTATGTATATACCACAGTTTTTTTAAATCCAATCATCAGTTGATGGAAATTTGGGTTGCTTCCAACTCCTTGTAATTGTGAACTGTGCCACAATGAACATTGGAGCACAGATGTCTGGCCTTGGTTTGTTTCTTTCCTTTTCTGGGTATATGCCCAGTAGGGGGATTGCTGGTTCATATGGTAACTCTATTTCCATCTGTTTTAGGTATCGCCAGATTGATTTCCATACTGGCTGTCCGTACTTACAGGCCCACCAGCAGTGGATGAGAATTCCTGTCTCCCCACAGCCCCTTCAACACTTGTTGCTTTCTGATTTTTTGAATTGGGCTACCTTTGAGGGTGTCAGGTGGTACCTCATTGTTGTTTTAATTTGCATTTCTCTTATGGCTAAAGATCGGGAACTTTTTCTCATATGTTTGTTGGCCATTCGGATTTCTGTCCCTGTAAAATTTCTGTTCAAGTCCTTTGCCCACCTTTCAAGTGGGCTTTTGGTTTTTTTTCCTTTTGGAAGCTAGCAGAGTATTGTAGACTTTAGTAATAAGCCCTTTGTCTGATGTGTCATTGCTAAAGATGTTTTCCCAGTCTGTGGACTCTCTTATTACTCTCTTGGTGAATTCTTTAGATGTACACAAGTGTTTTATCTTCAGTGTATCCCATTTGTCAATTTGTACCTCTTCTTTGTTTGTGTCCTTCCCTATTTCTGATAGCCTGTGTATACCCTGCACCAAAGTTCTCAAGTTGGTCCCAATTCCCTCATTGATGGCCCTAATAGTTTGGGGTTTAACTTCAAGGTCTGTGATCCACCTTGAGTTTATTCTTGTGCATGGAGTGAGATAAGGGTCATGCTTCATTTTTCTGCATGTGGATATCCCTTTTTTCCAGCACCAATTGTTAAAGACGACATCGGCTTCCCATGTGATATTTTTGGGGTCCTCATCAAAGATCAGCTGTGTGTATGCTGATGCTTTTATTTCTGGGTGCTCAGTTCTTTTCCATTGGTCTGAGTGTCTGTCATTGTACCAATATCATGCAGTTTTGAGAACTGTGGCTGCATAGTATGTGCCAAAGTCAGGTAAAGCAAGTGCTCCCACGGTGTCCTTCTTGAGGAGTTCTCTGCTAATTCTGGGTTTCTTCCCTCTGTATATGATGTTGGGTAATCAATTTTTCCATTTCTTTGAAAAAATATGAGGGTAATTGTATCGGGATGGCATTAAACTTATGTAGTGCTTTTGGCAGAACTGACATCTTAACTCTATTAAGTCTCCCAATCCAAGAGCATGGAATATTCTTCCATTTGTTGAGGTCGCTCTTGGTTTCTTGTAATAGTGTTCTATAGTTTTCCCTATATAGATCTTTTGTTTTTTCAGTCAGGTGTATCCCTAGATATTTCAATTTGTGTTTGGCTATTGTGAAGGGTATCACCTTTTTGATCTCTTCTTCAGTGTTCTTATCTGATGTGTATAACAGTCCAAAGGACTTTTGTTTGTTGATCTTGTATCCTGCCACTCTGCCAAACTCCTCTAATGCTTCCAGTACTCCCCTTGTAGAACTTTTGGGATTTTCCACATATAAAATCATATCATCTGCAAATAACGATAGTTTCACCTCTTCCTTCCCCAGACGAATACCTTTGATGTCACTTCTTTGCCTTATGCTGTTAGCTAAAACCTCCAGCACGATATTAAATAGGAGTGGGGACAAGGGGCATCCTTGTCTGGTCCCCTTTTTTCAGTGGGATTGTGTTAGTCTTTTCTCCATTGACTACCACTTTGGCTGTTGGTTTTTCATATATAGCTTGTATTGTCTTGAGGAACTTTCCTTCCATTCCTATCTTCGCTAGTGTCATAAAGAGGAATTGGTGTTGGATGTTGTCGAAAGCTTTTTCTGCGTCTATTGATAGTATCATGTGATTCTTATACTTTTTCATGTCAATGTGATGAGTAATACGAATGGTCTTTCGTATGTTGAACCATCCCTGCATCCCTGGTATGAATCCCACTTGGTCATGGTGAATTATTTGTTTTATATACTTTTGTATTCTGTTGGCTAGTATTTTGTTAAGGATTTTTGCATCAATGTTCATTAGGGATATTGGTCTGTAGTTCTCGATTCTTGTGGGATCCTTGCCCGGTTTGGGTATCAGAGTTATACTAGCTTCATAGAAGGAGTTTGGGAGTTTGCCATCCTTTTCTATGTTCTGGAAAAGTTTGTGTAGGATTGGTATTAGTTCTTCCCTGATTGCTTGGTAGAATTCTCCAGTGTAGCCATCTGGTCCAGGGTATTTTTTTCTTGGTAATCCCTTGATAAACTTTTCTATTTCTTCTATTTCTAAGGGTCTGTTGAGATTCTTGAGGTCCACCAAAGATAGTCTAGGGAGGGATTGTTTTTCCAGGAATTTGTCCATGTCTTTCAAATTGGTGAATTCATTGGAGTACAATCCTTCATAGTACTGTGTAACTATCCTTTTGATTTCATTAGGGTCTGTTGTAATGACCCCTCTTTCATTCCTTATTCTTGCTATTGAGATTTGTTCCCTCCTTTCTTTGGTTAGCTCTGCCAATGGTCTATCGATCCTGTGTATCCTTTCAAAGAACCAACTTTTAGCGATATAATTTTTTCCATAGTTTTTTTATTTTCCCTCTCCTGAATCTCAGCCCTGATTTTTGTAATTTCTTTTCTTTTGCTATTAGTAGGGTTGTCCTGCTGACTCTGCTCTAGTTTTTGTAAATTTTGTGTCAGCGTATCCGTCATGAGTCTCTCTTCCTTTCTTAGGTGTGCTTGTATTGCTATGAAACTTCCTCCGATGACTGCCTTTGCTGTGTCCCATAAGTTTTGGTATGTCGTGTGCTCATTTTAGTTGGTTTCTCGAAATTTCCTGATTTCGTCTCTGATCTGCACCAGTATGCACTCCTTTTGCAGTACAGGGTTATTCATCCTCCAATCATTTGTTCTTTTTTTCTTTGTCTTCCTTTAGTTGATTTCCAGTCTTATGACACAGTGGTCAGAGAGAGAGGTCTGTATTATTTCAATGTGCTTAAATTTATGTCGATTTGCCTTATGCCCCAGCATGTGGTGTATCTTCGAATATGTGCCATGGGGACTTGAAAAGAATGTGAAAAAATTTTTATTCGGATGAAAAGCTCTATAAATATCTATTAGGTCAAATTGTCTAATTGTGGAGATTAGCTCTCTAGTCTCCTTGTTGAGTTTCTTTCCCTGTGATCTATCTTTCTCAGTGAGTGGTGTGTTGAAGTCGCCCACTATAATTGTCGAGTCTGTGTTTTTTTTCTTAATCTTTTGGAGTGTTTGGTTGACGTATTGAGCTGGTCTCTCATTCGGGGGAATATATGTTTACAATGCTTAGTGGTTCATTGTCTATGATTCCCTTGAGCATTATATAGTGTCCCTCCTTATCTCTTTTTATGGTTTGCACTTTGAGGTCAATTTTATCCGAGATAAGGATTGCAACCCCTGCTTTTTTTTTAATTGCTGTTTGCTTGGTAGGTCCTTTTCCAGCCTTTGATTCTCAGGCTATTTTTGTCTGTAGCCTTGAGATGTGTCTCCTGTAGGCAGCAAATTGATGGATTGTGTTTTCTAAGCCATTCTGCTAGTCTCAGTCTTTTCATGCCTGAGTTAAGGCCATTGATGTTCAGGGTTATTATCTCCATGCGCGGACTCTGTGATGCCATTTTATACCTTTTGTGTTGGGAGTTTTCCTACTTTCCTTTCTTATTAGTGTGTGTTTTGTGTGTGTATCATTCTTGACTTCTTTCCATCCTTAAGCCATTGCTATCTTGGGGTCTGTTTTCTCTTTGTTGTGCTCTGGGTGAAGTTGTTCTATGTGTTGGTCTCTTATTTGTGCTTGGTGAGTGTTGTTCTTCTGCCCATACTTAGTCGGCGCGGATCTTTTGTAAGGCTGGGTTGTTGTAACGTATTTTTTGAGTTTTTCCTTGCCTGGGAAGCCTTTTACTTCTCCATCGATCTTGATCAATAATTTGACTGGGTACAGTACTCTTGGATTTGCATTGTTTTCCTTCAATTTTTGGAATATGTTACTCCACTATCTCCTTTTTTTATTCATAGTTTCTGCTGATATGTCTGAGCATATCTTCATGTGGAAACCTTTATATGTGATTGCTTGTTTTTCCCTAGCTGCTCTCATGATTTTCTCCATTTCCTCTAAGTTGGATAGTTTAACTATTATGTGCCTTGGTGATTTCTTCTTGGGGTCCCTTTCGCGCTGGTGTTCTTTCAGCCTCCTGGATGGTTGCTTGGTTTTCATTCTAGGCTGGTGAAGTTTTCCTCCAAGAATTCTCTCACTGTTGTTGCAGATGACTTCTTTCTTGTGTCTTCCTCCAGTAGGCCAATAATTCTAATATTGTTCCTCTTCATAGCATCAGACATAGCTCTTATGTTTTCTTCGGCTGCTCTGATGCTCTTATTAGATTTTTGTTCACGTTTACTAAAGTCTGCTTGGCTGTCCTCCAAGATACTGATGTGGGTCTCTGATTCCTCCAATCGATTCTCAAGGAACATGATTCTGCTATTGTTTTTCGTTATCTCCTCCCTAAGCTCCTGTATTTCCCTTTGGTGTATGGCTTTTATCTCCTCTATCGTTTCATCCTTTTTCTGTATTTTTTCCTCATAACCTGCATGGCTCCAAGCAGCATTCTGAGAGTTTCTTTGTATGGCATCTCAATGTCTGCTTCTTCTATGTATGTTGCTATGTTCAGGACATCTTCTGCCTTTATCTTTTGTTTCTCCTGTTTTTTCGTTGAGGTTGTTGGGAATGATGGCTGTTTGCATTGAGTAGTTTTCGAGGGACCAGGTGCCATTATCTAGGCTCTCTCTGGGAGACTTATAGGAATGCTTCTTCGAACTGCCTACAGCTGATTTTGCTAAGGGATTAACCTACCACTTTATCTTACTGTGGCTTCCCTATCAGGGCAGTGCCCCAGATGGCAGGTCGGCTGCCTGCCCCAGTGTTGCAGAGGCTGGGCTGAAGTTCCTGCTTTGGTTTGAATATTGATAAGTGTTGACTGAGCTGCCTTATGTCCCCAGGTACACAGGCAGGAACTCCCTGGTGAGAAGTCTGAGTAGTATCCCCTGGAGAGCAAGCAGGCCTTACACTAGCCTTGGGTTATCTATGCAGGATGGAGCTCACCTAGCTGGGTGTGGCCCAGGTGCAAATGCCCTAGAGCAATGGGGGAGTGCCCCGTAAGTCTGCAATGGAGTGTAAGGGAGCAGGTCAGGGACAAGAAGGTGAGAAAAATTAAAAAGTGAGACCAGACTGTGCAGGGGTACAGGGAAGCGAGGGAAGCAAAAGCAACTATGCAGCTGAGTCCCACTCCCTGCCTGTGGACCTGCAAGGGCCCACTCCCTGCCCCAAGCCCCAGCGGCAGTCCGCAGCTGAGCCCCAAGAAGGGTCGCAAGAAAGCTGCTGAGCAGCCCCCAGAGAAGTGGGGGGACAGAGAGCAGAGATGTCAACAGACGCCGCAGTGTAGCTGAACCTCGATCCCTGCCTGTGGAGCTGTGGGGGCCTGGGTTCAGTCCCTGCTCAGCCCACGCAGCGCGGCAAGCTGTGGCTGTGCCCGAAAAAGCCCCTGCTCAGTCCTCCAAGGCTGCGTAGGAATATAGAGCAGAGACACAAACAGAAGCAACAATGCAGCTGAACCCCAATCCCTGCCAGTGGAGCCGCAAGGGCCCTGTCTCTGCTCTGAGGCAGGCAGGGGAAACTGTGCTTGCACCGAGACCAAGCACTCCTACAGGCTCCAAATGGTCCCGGCTTGGGCAGACACAGCAGCTGGGTTAGGGTCGAGCTACAGCCGGCTTCCACTGAGGTAAGCCAAAAGCCCCTAACCCCTCAAAACCCCGATGCGCCTCCTTCGATCCAGTGGCGTTGAATTTCCCTCTGAGCAACTCTCCTGGGCTGGATTCTGCAGAGTCCCTCTGGTATGTGTCACTCCATCACCATCTTCCCGGAAGTCGAATATTGTGTCTTTTCATTTAGTTTTGATGATGTTAAGTGCCACAGAATCAATTACAAATCTCAGTGATTCAACGCAAAACTGAACTGAATAATGCCTAGTTCAGCACCATTATTGCAATAAATATTTTTGAGCCCATTGTTACAGCCACTGTGTCAGTCCATCGCCTTCTTCTTCACTGATCCCCTTCTTTATCATGGATGATGTCTTTCTCAACGGACTGGTGTCATGATAGCATGTTCAAGTACATGGAACTACGTCTCACCATCCTTCATTCTAAGGAACTCCCAGGCTATGTTTCCTTCACAACAGATCTGCTTGTTATATTGACAGCCCAGTCCATTGTACTTTCAACATTCTTTTCCAAAAGGTAAGTGAATGGCCATAAATTTGGTTATGGACCCCCTTATTCATTGTCCAGTGCTCATATTCATATAATAATATTGAAAGTATCACCACTTGTCTTCTCAAAGTGACATTTAAAAAGCCCTTTATACGGGCTTCTTGGTATAGAGATATACAGAGATGTGGTGATGTAGTGGGATAAGTGTTGGGTTGCTCACCACAAACCAGCCAACCATTCCTCCTAAGTAAGATGAGGTTGTCTTTTCCTGTTATTATTTAGTCAGAGAATTTCTTATGAGTAGCTTTAATCAATCTTATAAGGTTCCCATGAATCAGGACAGGTGCACTCACAGTGGGTTTAGTTTTTTCATTTCCTAGCTCAGTTGCTTGGTTTACTGATTTTCCCTCAGTGCAGAAGAATGTCTGGTGTGTTCATAGCTCTCAGAACTCAAATGAAAAATTAATGCACACACTAGTGGATGCATGTGTTCAAATCAAACAATGCAAGGTACACTGGAACTCTGATAATTTTATGATTGCAAATATTGGGATCTGGGGAGGGTATAAATTCAGTGTATGCCTGTGGGCCACCCCACTCTAATTGCTTACATATCACTGTCATACAACTTGCTTCAAGAACCAGCTCTGGAGAAGCTTCCATGTGGAGCTGTGAGCCCTGTCAATTAGCACACTGTTAATAGTCATCCTCTGACCCCTGATAACAGCCAGTAACACTCATAAGCAAAAGCCTGGTGTGGTTTATTATTTAAATGATATGAACACCCACCCCATCCTCAAGATTCCCTTCTGGAACCAGCAGGAGACTCTGATACAGAAAGGTCCGCTTGCATTCTTTTTCTCATTTTGATGGTACTGTGTCTCCCATCATGTCAGTGGCAGGGAGATGCAGTAGGTCACAGCAGTTTTAACGACAGATGGGATATTTAATACTTGTTTTGTAAGTCTCCGTGTGTCCCGTCCAAAGTGAAGCTGCAGGAGTCAGGCCATGAGGTGGTGAAGGCATCACAGACCCTCACTTGCACTTGCACCATCACTGGGGACTCAGTCTCCATAAACAGCGCTATTTGGGAGCAGATCAGGCAGCCCTGGGAGAGGCCGTGGGTGGATAGGAAGGAGCTTCTGCAGGTAAGAGTGGTTTAGCAAATACACACCATCCTTCAGAGATCATCTAGTCATCAACCCAGACACATCCAAGAACCAGTTCTCCCTGCACCTGAGCACTGTGACCGTGGAGGACCCGGCTGCGTATGACTGTGCAAGAAGACACAGTGAGGGAAAGTTAATGTGAGTTCCCATATAAACCACCCTGCAGCACAGGGTTGGGGTTGAACTGAAGGGAATTCAGGGTAATGGGTGTGCTCAGGCCCAAATAGCAAAGGCTCAGGATCCAGGAGTAGTTGCAAGTGAGAGCACAAATAGGATGGTCTGCTGTGGTTTTTAGTTTATTTTGTTCAAACAAAATTTGGATTTTAGCAACAGACTTAGTAGGAATTCCAGTAGGAACCATTCTGTTTTCTCTTAATGTAAAAGAAAAAGAAGATGAAGCAGAAGTAGTAGAATTAGTAGAACAACAATGAGAAAGGGATTGCTGTAAAGCTTTAGAAAGGAAATAGTAGCATAAGGTAAAAAGTTGTGAAAAAGGAAAACAAATATATTCCATGAAATAAGTGCTAAAAAGTGGTCAGGTGGAAAGCTGGAAAAACCAGGGCTAGAGAGTAGGGTTAGCCTCATTGGAGTTCACAATGACTGCTCTTCACCATAGTTTGCTGGGTCATTCAAGCCTGTGTCCTCAGGTTTCAATCCATTAATTTGCAAGGGGAAACTGTTTTCAAATCTCTCTTGAGTGGTTCATCTGCCTTTCCTTTATGAAGCATATTATGTTTTGTGACCATTGGCTTTATATAGAAATAAATTCTTTTCAGCCTCTTCCCTAAAAACTGGTTGATTTATATTTAGAAAAATCAAATCAAGTGAGTCTATTCTGGGAGCTGTTTCCAGAGGAGAGTGCCTTAGGAATTCAGACATGAGAGTGTGGAGATGCTCCTTTTGAACACATGGCTAACTGTGATTGTCCTTGTTCCCTTGGGTCTATCTCAGGTGCAGCCCTAGAGGCTGGACCCCAAACATACAACTCACTGCTGTCCAGTCACTTAAGACTGATAGAAACCCTATAGGGCACTGGTTCTCAACTTGGAGGGTCGATACCCCTTTGGAGGTCGAACTACTCAAGGTAATTAGTTTATTGTGCCTACATGGCCGATAAACACATGTGGGATTGTTTGAAGGGCCGAGGGATAAATGACTCGGTGAGCCTCGCCTTTCTAGTTCCCAGGTCTCTTGCGTTGTGATGGTCGGACTAGGGTGCAGCGGCCTTGGCCAGTTCTCTGCTTCAGTTGACAAGGTTCATTTCCTGCAAGACATCCCCAAGGAGAAGTCGCATGGACCTACCCCAATACAGCCCTGGAGCAGCCATGTGCAGACCCCTTCCAGCACTGAGATGCTTACATGTTCTCTGATTTGGCTTTCCTCCATTCATTGTGTGTATTTTGTGAGGTGAAGGAGGACTTAATGGATTGGTGTCAGACATAAGGGTTAATCTTGGACTTGTGGGCTTGGGCAGCACTGGTTGGGGATGTTTTCTTGATGTGCACTTACCTTTATATAAAACTCTCTTATACATATGAGTTTCTTTGGATTTGTTTCTCTAAAATACCCAGACGAACACCCTTTTGCAGGGATCTCCTAAGACCATCAGAAAACACATATTTCTGATGGTCTTAGGAACCAAGACACCAGTCCTCTATCTGTCTCCAGGCAGATCCTCCCACATGCAAAAAACACCCACATATGAGTAACTGGCGTAATGACATCATAACTCCAACCCAATCACATACACCCCATACAAATGCAAGTGTGTGTGACAGGGTTAGTGCCATAATGTGCTTTTGCTTACCAGTAACACATGTGTAGAGAGCAGCTACTTTGTAGAGAGCAGCTGCTGTGTTGAAAGTAGCTAGTCTGTGAAAAGCAGCTACTGGGTTGGAAGCAGCAATACTGGAAGTAAAACAACACTTCATGAATTATAATTACAGGGTAAATGTAAAATCATGTACCGTGAAATCAACTACTGCAAAAAAATGTAAATATCTGAACCATGGGAACTTAATCTGAACGCTGAATTGGAAACTCACAGGGGCAGTTCTACCCTGTCCTATAAGTATCCCTCTGAGTCCATATTGACTCGATCGCAGTGATTGATTTTTTGTTTGCTTGTTTTATTTTTTGACAATTCATGATTTATCCATGGGGGCAGAAAACCTCACATGAAAGCAGGTGTAGTAGTTACATAATTTCATATTCACCTGATAAATTAGTCTAGGGGTGAAGGTTACCCTGTCATTCATGTCACAGCTCCATGATGCTTCCTGGTGGGCTTGACCTTCTCATGAGAATTCTGGGAACTTCCACTCTTTCTCCCTGGAAGTTGGCCAACTTCTTTCTCTCAGCTTCACCTTCACACTGTTCGGAGAGCTAAAAGAGCCACATAGAGACCTGAGCCAGCACTAAGAAAGTCTACCGCCATTGGATACACAAGAATTTTCAGCCACTGACCTGTGATCCTTCTGCATTCAGCATCATTGCATGTGGTGCATGAGTCTGAAGAGGAATACATGGACTAGTATTGGAGTTATGGGCTAATATCAGACTTATGGACTTGATCTGGACTGGGCTGAGATGTTTTCTTGATATCCAATTACACTTTGATATAAAGCTCTTTCGTATACATTATGAGTGTCCCTGGATTTGTTTCTCTAGCCTACCCAGTCGAACAGGGCAGGTATTTCAAGAGAAGTCCCCTTTTCTTTGCAAAATCTACTCTCTGTTTCCCAAGATTTAAGGATATGGTGAGTCCATCAGAACTGGCAACATAAATCAGTTTAATTCAGTAAATATTTGCTGATAAGTGGCTTTTTTTTATTCCTTATAAAGTTAGGCGACAGAGTTTTCTGTCGTCTGTGGAATGATCTGACCAAATTGGGAAATGTAACAATATTGAAATTCTCGTATCTCCATTTTCAGCCAACAACTTTGGAATCTGCCTAGAACTTTCATAATGAAATTTTCTAGTATAACAGCCATAAAAGAAGCATAGTCTTTATGGATGCAAATTAATAGGGAAGTGCTTCACTTTGATCTGTCCCATAAGCACTTGTGAGAGACCCAACAGACAAGAGTTACTTGGAGGAAGTAAATTTAAATTCCAGACCTCGCAATTTGGAAGAGTCTCTACAAATATTCTGCCCATGCACTTGAAACCATTGGATTGATAGAACCTCTGGTGAGTGATAAATTAAATTAGCAGAGTGGGGAAATCATGATAAGCATAATTGAACTGAACTGTCATGGTTAACTGCCCCAATAGCATTCAAGCAAAATAAAACAAGATAAAAGTACAAATTCCAACTCTAAGGACAGTCAAGTTTAACACCCCCCCCTTCTCCCATCACGTTTTAGTGCTCCCGCTTGTTTTATATTTAAATTTTGTTACTCTGACATAAAATTTACCTAGAGCATATGATGCCAGCTACTTTTTTTCCTAAAGGCAGTCTTCATACATGACAATGCTTTGGGGAGCAGAATGGTCCTTCACCTCAAAGGTCATTAGTTTCGGTTCTTGCTTCAGCACCATTAACACCGTGGCAGGGTTGAATGGCTGGATGGTTCATGTTACTGAGGAGGATGCCCCATCTGGGGAATCTGATCACAAGCTTACACACTCCACGTACGTTGTACATCGTTTTATGTCTCCCATGCACACTCTTGGTGCTGGGAGAAAGTACCGTTTCTGCCCGCAGGTGACCTGGCCATCATTATCAAAGTCTGAGGGCCCATTGTTGCCGGATGACTCTCACTGGCTCCTCCCCGTGCCGCCCCAGACCCCGCCTCTGGCCCCGCCCCCAGCCTAAACAGCACCCTGGCTCTTCCCTTCCCCAGACATCTGAGTGTGTGCATTCAAGCTGATGGTCGGGTCCAGAACCACCTCAAAGGTGAAGTGAAGGCAGAGACCAGACCCGCCGGCTCCTCCCAACCCGGGTGCTCAGAGATGGGGTGGAAGTGGCGGTGTCCCAGCCGGAAATGTGGCTTATTGGATGCGTCCTACTTACTGTACGCTGCATGTGGTGCGAGAGAACCTCCTGGTACCTTAGCTCTGCGTAGTAGCCAGCACTCCCAGGTGAGGGGCGCTCTTTCCCAAGGATTTGCGTGTGGGCGGCAGCCAGTTTGAGGTACCCAGGTGCACACAGAAGTCCTGCTGGGGTGTAAGCGACCTTTCTCTTCTCCTCACCTTCCCCAGGGGACTCTCCTCTGTGGTGAGAGGTGAGCTGGTGTCCCATCCCCCAGCTTTTGGATTGGTTGGGGTTCTTGGTGGAAATCCCTGTTGGAGAAAGGTAATCCCAGGCTGGGGGTCTTGTCTTCGGGGTTCCCAGGTTCGTTGCCTTGTGGGTTTCTGCTCACCCCCCTTTTCATTGTTTCCATACAGCGATACCTTCTCCCAGAGACTCCTTGCACCTCATCAGCTCAAAGGTGAGCCCTGGGGTCTGTTGTTTCTCTCACTACGAAGAAGAGAACGCGTCTCCAGAAGCGAGTGGCGGCAGCTGGTGCGTAAAACATTAGGGCTTCCTCCGGAGGTTTGCTAAGACTTGTCACCTGTGCGGTACATTCTTCTGAAGCAGGGCCGGGGGAGAACCCAAGGTCCAGTTCTAGAAACTCCCTGGCTCTTAGTGCCATCTGTTGTGTGACCGCAGGGAGCCTCAGCCTTGTGGGTGTAGAAGTGGTATTCCAGTGCAGCCACCATGCACCGAAACTGATTGGCATTCCCAGGTTGCTGGGCTAAGCCCTTCCAGGACTGGAGCCTCAAGGAGATGGCCCAGTTCGGTGGCTCTTAGTCAACACCCTGGCAGCTGGCAGGAGAAGAAGAGACAGGCCCTACCCTAAAAAGATGGGGTTCAGTGACCTGGAACTCAGTCAAAGGGAGACCCAGTCTTTTGGGGGAAAGCTTATAGGTCTCTAGAAGGGCCAGAACCCTTCTAGGGTTCGTTGGAAGCCTTTACTAAGGAAAGCATAGGTTTCTTCTGTTTACAAAGCTTCCTCCATCTATCTTGCCACCCAGCTGTGTTGTCTGTCTGTGGAAGCTGGCAGCCAGTCCATTGGAGTTATCCAGATGAACCACAAAGATGTGGGGGAACCTTCCTATCAAAAAGAGTACAGACATCCCAAAGACTTACACACCCAAATTGAGCCTGGATTGGATTGGGCTCCTTCTACCCTCTGGCCTCTTTTGCTCTCACCTCTCCTCTCTACCTGTAAGGCTGGCTCTCCCTCCCACTTAGATTCTTTCTGCAGGTTCTGCAGCAGACATTAGAGCTGTTTAACCCCTTCCTCACCAATTCTGCTGTAGTTCGTTCATGTTCTCTTCCTTTATGTAATAGTGGGTCTCATGGATTTTACACATTTTAATTTAGCTAATCCTCTAACCTTTCTTACCTAACTATTCTAAACCCCTATGATTTCCTGCTCCCTACAAACCACACCTCCCTCAATAAATCTATAAATTAAAGGTCTCACTCTGTCTCTTATCTCTGTAAAACCTGAGATATGGTGGCCTGCACGGGAGGCTGTCTGGGTTAGGACTGGAGTGGCACTTTCCTTTCCCTAGCCACTAAAGTCCCCAGCATCCTTCCTGGACCCCCTTCGAGCCAGTGAGCCTAACAGAGGGATCTCCACATCTTCAGCTAAAGACCCTCTGACAACATATTGGTGAGTGTTAAATCCAAAGCTCCCTATTCCAAGGTCATCTGCTCATTTTCTCTTGGCCGTTCTGAAAATTTCCACGTACCAGAAAGCTTTGCTCAGTCAGATTGTCTTCCCAGCCCCGGGGGCTTAGGTGGTAATTATTCAGTGTAAGGATGCTCTCCTGTTTTGCTACCTCATATAAGAGAGCTCAAATTTTCACTCAGCATTTTAAAATGGGTTATAAGAATTCTCAGTGTGTCAGTCCAGGTAGGCTAGAGAAATTCATAGAAAGTCGGGTGTATAAGAGTTTTATATAAAGAGCAATTGTACATTAACAAAGCATCGCAACCCAGTCCAGTTCAAGCCCATAAGTCTGATATTAGCCCATATTCCGATACCAATTTATGAAGTGCCCTTCAGACTAAAGAAACACATGCAGTGATGCTGAATGCAGGATGATCACAGGCCAGTGGGTAGAACATCTTTGGATTCAGTGGTGGTGTAAGCATCTCAGCAGTGGCAGGGGTCTTTGAGTGGCTTCTTTAGTTCCCAGGGCATGGGGTCTATCAGCATAGTGCCATGTGTCAGATCAGTAGAGGGTCTCTAAGGGAGTGAGCCAAGAGAGAGAGAGAGAGAGTCTTCCGCCTCCAAGAAGGAAATTCCGGAATTCCAAAATTGTCAGGAGAAGGCCATACCCACACAGGGGCCATTGGTTATATTTTGATTGGCAGGCTGGACTCCACCCCTTCAGTCTTAATCATCAAATTGTCAAATGATTAAATAACTACCACACTAAACAATGGCATAAAATACTTCTAGTTTGTGCACTGGCAAACTTCAATTCGCTGGGTCTTAAATCAGTTATTCATAGGGGGAAATTGATTTTCTTATGTAATAATGCATGACTGCAGTACAAATTGGACAACAATTCAAGATGGTCACCAGGTGGTATACTTGATTAAAAATTTTTTCAAGATCTCAGTAATTTCTTTTTAATCTACAAAATATATTCTGATATTCCTTATATCCAAGTGTTCTTTGTGCTCAACCTCATTTATGTTAGAATTGTTCCACTATGCAAGTCCTACTGGTTCAGGAAAATGTTCTTCTCTCAGACTAAGAATCAGTCTTTGATCCTTCTGTTCACGATATGCCGCCAATTTCAGTGCTTGTTGTCTCTGACCAAACTGCGGCTGTGCCTTCTTTCTCCCCTCCCCCTTACAACCTCCTTCAGGTGTCTCCAACCCACAGGATGCTGCTACATTCTCCCAGTTGCTAAACTGTAGCCCTATATCTCCTCCCACTCCTGCCTTATTTCAACACCTTCCACCACCTGTGAGCCCACACTCTGTAATCCAGTATCCCCTACCCTGTTACCTCATACAATTTCGACCCAAACTCCTCCCTTGTCCATACCATGATTGTCCAGTCCTCCCACCTCTCCTCTGTCACCAGTTCCTCTCCCACCCTTGCCATCTTATAAGACATCTGACACCTTTCCCCTACTGCCAGCACCATCTCCACCTCTCACTCTGTGATGTTCAGCTCTCTCCAGCACAAAGACAGTGCCTTCAAATCCAAAGCATCCATGCTCAATCCTGCCCCCCCTCAGTACCCTCTGTGATGTCGCAGGAGCAGAGAGGTTAGTAAAAATTCAGATCCCCTTTTTGTTAAATTCTTTTTCAGGCTTAGGAAAACATCTTGGATGTTATACATTGGACCCAGACACTTACATTAAAGAATTTAAATATCGGCTTTGCAGATGCCGCTGCTTGAATTTGTAGGGTTTCTGGTCCAGCTATGGTCACCCCTACTGTGTTTTTCGACATAGCCGTCAATGGTGAGCCCCTCGGCTGCATCTCTTTCGAGCTGTTTGCAGACAAAGTTCCAAAGACAGCAGAAAACTTCCGCACTCTGAGTACTGAGGGGAAAGGCTTTGGTTATGAAGGTTCCTGCTTTCACAGACGCATTCCAGAGTTTATGTGCCAGGGTGGTGACTTCACATGTCATAATGGCACTGGTGGCAAGTCCGTCTATAGAGAGAAATTTGAAGATGAGAACTTCATCCTGAAGCACACAAGTCCTGGCACCCTGTCTATAGCAAATGCCGAGCCCACTACGAACGGTTCCCAGTCATTTATCTGCCCCACTAAGACTGAATGGTTGGATGGCAAACACCTGGTCTTCGGTCAGGTGAAAGAATGCATGAACATTGTGGAAGTCATGGAGTGTTTTGATTCCAGGAATAGCAAGACCAGCAAGAAGATCATCATTGCTGACTGTGGACAACTCTAATTACATTTGATCTGGATTTTTATGTTTTATCTTAAGCACCAGATCATTCCTTGTGTAGCTTGAGAAATCACCCTTCTATTCCCAATGTGCTTGCAGTATCGTTTAATCTTGTGTTCTCCATCCAGTTATTCAGGTTTCTTACTTTCCTTATTTCTCCTGTGTCCAGCTGTAAAGCAGAGTTAAGTTTATGATTATGAAATAAAAGATAAACAATAAAATAATTTAAATATCTCACTCAGTCATATGATCGTACCTGTCATGACATCCATATGATTTTAACAACTACCTTAACCCTTGAAGATTGGGAGAGAGTCTGGATAGCTGCACAAAGAGAGCTGATGAAGTGCATGCCCAGACTGGGTTAAGCCCGTGGACTTCAAGGCAGTTCCCAAGCACAACCCTAATTAGAATTATCAGATGATCATGAGCACCCAATGCTTCAAAATGATATGATTTGCATCTCATTGAGGGCTTGCAAAAAGCCTCAAATAAAGCAGTCAATTATGACAAAATTAAGGAAATCATTTAGGAACCAAATGAAAATTCTGCCAAATTTCTGTCACATCATCATCCAGAAGGCTTAAATATATCAAAGTAGACCCTACTACACCAAAAGGGATCATTGTACATCACTCAAATTTCATCTCACAATCAGCTCCAGACATTAAAAGAAACCTTAAATGGTTAGATTGTGGACCGCAGACTTCACAGCAAGATTGCAGTGCAGCATTCAAAGTTTTCAACAGTAGGGAGGATCAGAAAAAGTTATATAAGCTACAAAGTCTTAAGGTTAAATGTCAAATGTTAGCAAGTGCCCTCCAGGGCCGAGTGGGTGTGTCTAAACTAGTTATTGGGCCGCCCACGAGTGAACCATGAGCACCCTGCTTCAGATGCTCCCACTCGGGGCCATGGGCAAATGTATGTCCTAATTTGTTACTTCCAAGAAAGTCATGTCCATAGTATGAACCGAAAGGTTGCTGGGGAAATGACTGCTCCACTCGACACAAAGTGTGTGGTATAGTTTATTCCACTATACCTCCGGAGCAACCTGCTCAAGATGCCTCAGTAGTAGGGCTGCTTGGCTTGGCCTTGGAGGATTGATGATACCCAGGGTATTAGGTCCCACTGAAGATCACCCACCTCAAGTCCAGATAACTATCATTGCCTGAAGTAAGCCCATTTCTTTCCTTTTAGAACCTGGATCTGAGATACGACTTTCTCATTGTTTCTTTCCTCCTGCAAAGGTCGAGAAGCTGGGCCTGCCCTTTCCTTTTTCCCTTGCTGAAAAAGATTTTCAGCTACAAATGTCTATGTTCCTCTTCAAATTGAAGACTTCATACACAAACAAACTGAAGAGTTGCTTCTGGACATAATTTCAGATTTGTTCTTATCTGTGTCAGATATAGATTTTTATGAATGTATACCTAGCCTTTCAGTGATTTTATTCTGTTGAGTTTCAGGAGAGGTACGTTTGGTTGCATTTTGTCAGTGATTACTCTATTGCTACCCTAGCCACCATCAAGCGATTAGAAGGAAATCAATTTTGTTTGTTATCTAACTCTTTTTTTTACATTTTATTAGGGGTTCATACAACTCTTATCACAGTACATACATATACAAACATCAATTGTATAAAGCACATCCATACATTCTTTGCCCTAATCATTTTCAAAGCATTTGCTCTCCACTTAAGCCATTTGCAACAGGTTCTCTTTTTTTCCCCTCCCTCTCTGCTCCCCCCTCCATCATGAGCCCTTGATAATTTATAGATTGTTATTTTGTCATATCTTGTCCTATCTGGAGTCTCCCTTCCCCCCGTTCTCTGCCATCCAGATCCAAGGGAGGAGGTCACATGTGGATGATTATAATCAGTTCCCCCTTTCCAACCCACTCACCCTCTACTCTCCTAGTATCGCCTCTCACACCCCTGGTCCTGAAGGTATCATCCACCCTGGATTCCCTGTGCCTCCAGCTCCCATATGCACCAGTGTACAACCTCTGCCCTATCCAGTCCTTCAAGGTAGAATTCGGATCATGGTAGTTGGGGGAGGAAGCATACAGGATGTGGGGAAAGCTGTGTTCTTCATCAGTACTACATCGCACCCTGACTGACCCATCTCCTCTCCTAAACCCCTCTGTGAGGGGATCTCCAGTGGCCGATAAATGGGCCTTGGGTCTCCACTCTGCACTTCCCCCTTCATTCACTATGGTATGTATGTGTGTGTATATATATATATATATACACATATTTTTTTGCATGATGCCTTATACCTGGTCCCTTTGGCACCTCGTGATCGCACAGGCTGTTGAACTTCTTCCACGTGGGCTTTGTTGCTTCTGAGCTAGATGACCGCTTGTTCACCTTCAAGCCTTTAAGACCCCAGACACTATCTCTTTCGATAGCCAGGCAACATCAGCTTTCTTTGCCACATTTGTTATCTACATCTTAAGATATGTTCTGCAATAAAACAAGTATTGTCGTAAGTCTGTGCTTCTGGGAGATCCTATTGACTTTGACACAAGAAGCTTTAAACTATTAAATATTTTAGAAAAACCTTTATGCAGTTTCAATGTCATCTAAGACATCTTCTCTAGCAAAGTTAATACTTTGGTGTGTTTCTGTCCTAATGGAAACTCTCTCACTAAAAATATGATATTTATTGTTAATATTACAATTGTGTTGAAGAAAAGTTTACTGTAAGGCCATGTCTCTTACTGTGATTTCTTGTAATATTAATGTGAATGCTTTTTTCTCTTCTCTTTTATTTAAACCCAAATAGTAACTTTCATTATAAAACCAGAAATGAGAAATAACCTAAATGTCTAAAAAGAGATAAATTGTAGTATACGCGTGTTCCTTCTCTAAGATGTTAAGCATTAAAATCAATTCATGCTGACTAGATATAAACTTATGGGTCTATTGCCACATAAATGAAATAAATTGAGTGAAATAAGTTAAGCAAATGAGCATACATACTGTCTTAAATAATCTATATAAAAATCGCTTATTGTGTATGAAACCATATGAACAGGACTGTATTCTGTGTATCACAATCACATAATAAGGAATCATTTCCAAGTAATAATCCCAATGAATCCTTCTGGGATACTCATTTATGTGTACGGTGGAACAGTGAGCATTTTGAAAATATTCAGCCATAGTTGCCACTGTATATTAGGAAGATATGCAAATACCGCCCCCCCCCCTTCTGCTAATAAAATCCACACCATTCCCAAACATACAGCTCTGGGAAAAGATCCTCAGTACCAGAGTCCCCAGGTAACCCCATTCAGTAATTTGTATGAACACAGACTTGTCTCACTCAGGTATTTTAACAAGTCATTTTATTGAGAGCTAGTGTGTGTGAGCAGGAGACTGGAAATACGTCATGGTTTTCATGACCAGCATATTCTGTGTTTGTAAGTGTCAACACTAATGTGCAACCGGCTGGGTCTGAAGGAGACTTGAGGGAGCATAAGATGTCTTTTAGATTCTTTTGTGCAATCTCTGGATTCACTTTCAGTAGCACTGCTGTGACCTGTATCAGCCATGCTCCAGGCCTACAGTGGGTTTCACATATTAGTACTGTTGCTATCGCATATTATGTAGATTCCGTGAAGGCTGGTGTACCATCTCTAGAAACATTGCCAAGAGCACACTGTATCAGCGAATGGACAGTCTAAAAGTCAATCACAATTCCATGTATTACAGTGGGTAAGACACACTGAGGGAAGTCAGTGTGAGTACAGATATGAACCGCCCATGCAGGGAGGGGTCTGTGCATTGTAGGGTGCTGTAAGGGCCTGAAAAGAAGGAAGCATTCTGACTCTGGAGCATTTGGAGAGGGAGTTTCAAGTCAGGTTTCTTACTTTGATCCAGGGTTCTTCATCTCAAAGTTTCCCACTTGGAATCTATATTGTTTATGATTCAGTGCCTACCCTTAATATCTGTAGATTCAAAGTTGTAAGAAGAGAAAACATTCTGTTGGAGAGGAAAACAAACAAATGAGCTTGTTCTACAGGGAGTGTATATTACTCTGTCAGGGGTGATCAGCATATGTCTTGAGGTCAGTATGTTAGTCTGGGTGGATTGTAGAAATCAATTCATAGACACTTCTATGTGTATAGAAAGAGCTTTATAGAAGCAGCAATTGTAAATTGAGAAAGCATACCAGCCCAGGACAGGTCAAACTTATAAGTCCAATAGTAGTCCATATGTCTGACACCAATTTGTAAATTCCTCTCAATTCATGCAACATATGCAACAACACTGAGTGCAGGCAGATCACAGGCTAGTGGGTAGAAGGTCTTGTGGATCCAGTGGCCTTGAAAGCATCTTAGTGCTAACATGGGTTTCCATGGGACTCCTCCAGCTCCAAGGCTCTGGCTGCTATTTGCGTAGCTCCATGTGACTTGTGAACAGGAATGCCTCGCATGGAGAGAATGTACGTGGCCTCTAGTGAGATGTTTATCTTATTTGCACCTCCAAATTAAGTCATTTAGCTGCAACCTGATTGACAGGCTAGAGTTCATTCCTTTGCAAGTTGACAGGAAATCACTTAACTGCCACAGTCAAATAGCTTTCAGGCAGACTCAGTGGAGTTCCTGGGTAGTGCTAACTGTTAAGGACTCAACTAATGGCTGTAAAGTTGGTGATTTGGAAATTGGTGTCATTTATTCAAGTATAATATATTGAAAAAAGTTGCTTTTCACCCAAACTAAAAGTCTGCTAGAACTGATCATTTCCAACTCCTAGTAATCCTATAGGACAGATGAGAACTTCTCATATAAGAATTCCAAGCCTGTAGTTCCTTATGAGATTATTCTACCAAAAATTTCTCCCACAGAGCAGTTGCTGGGTCTGAATGATTGACTTTTCATTTAACTACTGGGCAAGTCACCACTGTACAACCATGGTAAGTAGTTCTAACCTATCCATTCAAGTGAAATTTTTAAAATATTATATTCTGTCAAATAATCATTACAGTTTAAAATTATGTATTTCAGAAAGTCTTGCTGTTTTTCTTCCTGTCTCTTCCCCTAGATCAAGGATCAGCAAATTTCTTTTTTGAAAAAGGCCTGAAAACCATTCTTTATGATTCCATTGGTCATATACTCTTGGAGACAATTACTGAACCCTACTGATGGAGTGTGAAAATAGCAGCAAGCAGTAGAGAAGGACATAGCCGTGTGCTGATAGAATTTTATTCACAAAGAGAGACTCTGGGCCATGAGCCTGTTAACCAAAGCCCTATCTGAAGGTCTGTGTAAGTAACAGACAACATTCTTTCTTAAAACAAAACAAAACAATTTTATTGGAACTTCAAGTACATATGCTTCAATTCAATCATATCAAGAATAGGTGTAGAGCTGTCTATCTTCTCTGCACCAAGAGCAACTCCCCTGGCACTACTCCTCATCCGCTAAAAATGTATGCCTGCACCAAATTCATCTCCACCCTTTCCCTGGTCAGGAACACCTCCCAGTTGTTGACTCCACCCTTGTCTGTGTAGGTGCCGAAATAGCTGGAGACACTGACAGATGAGCACTTCATCAGCTCGAGAGTCCCACATTCCCTGACCTCACTGATCCCTTGTCGAAGCTTCTAGTCAGCACCATCTCAAGGGACAGTGACACAGCAGCCAAGCTCATTGGAGCCGGGACTGGAACAGTTGGAGTGGCATCTCTGGAGCCCGCATTGGGACTGGGTTTGGGAGCCTCATCCTGGGTTATGCCAGGAACCCTTCTCTGAAGCAGCAGCTCTTCTACATCATCCTGGGCTTTGCCTTCTTGAAGGCTTTTCATGTAGGGGTTTTTAATATAATATTCACATGTAATACACTTGCATAGTTAAATCACTTTTTAAAAGAATTGTAAATATATATATATATATACCTATATCATAACAAATACTTATGTTCCCTCCCCCTCTTGCATTCATTGATTGCTCCCCAAATCCCCTCACCCTCCTGACTCCTTTGTCCTCCACATGCCCCAGACCAATGTATCAGTTATTGTCTCTAAGTGTCCACTCCTTCTGTGCTTCACACACTTGGAAACCCAATAGAAACAATAAAACACAAAAACAAAATAGCAGGAAGAGAATAAAAATATTATAAAAATGAAAGTAATCCGGGGGGACTTGGGGTGGGGGGGTAAGGGGGATAAGGAAGTGGTGTTAACAAACCCAGGGAGAAGGGAAAAACATGGGACCCCAAATGGTAGAGAAGTGGGAGTGGCAGGCCTGGTGGGAAATGATCAAGGATAAGGTTGCTTAGAGAAGAGGTATACTCTAGCCCAGGTGGCGACGAAGCATGGTAGTAGGGCAGGAGGAAGGTCAAGGGAGATGGAGGAAAGAGCTAGGAGTCAAAGGGCATTCATGGAGGTCCAGACAAAGACATGTACATGCAAATATATATAGGAGGATGGGGAAATAGATCTATGTGTCTATATTTATAGGTCAAGTATTAAGGTGGCGGAAGGACCTTGGGCCTCTACTCAAACACTCCCTCAGTGCATGAATACCTTCTTTTATTAAATTGGAACTCTATGATGCTCACTCTCCCAACACAATGGCTGGAGCCAAAGTGGGTGAACAAGTAAATGTGGTGAAGAAAGCTGATGGTGCCCGGCTATCAAAAGAGATAGTGACTGGGGTCTTAAAGGCTTGAAGATAAACAAGCGGCCATCTAGCTCAGAAGCAACAAAGTCCACATAGAAGAACACACCAGCCTGTGTGATCAAGTGGTCCCAAAGGGATCAGTTACCAGGCATCAAAGAACAAAAAATCATATCATTTACTGCACACATCCATGATAGGATCACTGAAGACAAATGGGTGCATAAGTAAATGTGGTGAAGAAAGCTGATGGTGCCTGGCTATCAAAAGAGATAGTGTCTGGGGTCTTAAAGGCTTGAAGGTGAACAAGCGGCCATCAAGCTCAGAAGCAAAAAAGCCCACATGGAAGAGGCACACCGGCCAGTGCGAACACAAGGTGCCCAAGGGACCAGGTATAAGGCATCATGCAAAAAAAAAAGATATAAGTGTGTGTATGTATGTGTATATATGTGTATATGTATATGTATATATATCATATTAAATGAAGGGGGAAGTGCAGAGTGGAGACCCAAGGCCCAAGTGTCGGCCAATGGAGACCCCCTCATAGAGGGGTTTAGGAGAGGAGATGGGTTAATTAGGGTGTGAGGTAGTACCGATGAAGAACACAGCTTTCCCCCAGATCCTGGATGCTTCCTCCCCCGAACTACCATGATCCGAATTCTACCTTGCAGGACTGGATAGGGCAGAGGTTGTACACTGGTGCATATGGGGGCTGGAGGCACAGGGAATCCAGGGTGGATGATACCTTCAGGACCAAAGGTGTGAGGGGTGATGCTGGGAGAGTGGAGGGTGAGTGGGTTGGAAATGGGGAACTGATTACAAGGATCCACATGTGACCTCTTCCCTGGGAGAGGGACAGCAGAGAAGGGGGGAAGGGAGACTCCGGATAGGGCAAGATATGACAAAATAACGATGTATAAATTACCAAGGGCACATGAGGGAGGGGGGAATGGGGAGAGAGGGGAAAAAAAAGAGGATCTGATGCAAGGGGCTTAAGTGGAGAGCAAATGCCTTGAGAATGATTGGGGCAGGGAATGTATGGATGTGCTTTATACAATTGATGTATGTATATGTATGGATTGTGGTAAGAGTTGTATGAGTCCCTAATAAAATGTAAAAAAAAAAAAAAAAGAAAGTAAAGGGTAAGAAAGGAAAGTTCACCTTCAGTATTTTAAAGTCCAGAGGTGGGTGGGGATCTGTTGAAGAACAAGTGAGAAATACTTGACCCTAGAGCAAATTCAGGTTGGGTCAAGAGGTAGGTCAACTGACCAAGTATCATATTATGCCATGGTCTGATCCACTATGATCAAGTTTGCAGTCATCTCTGTGTGATAATAAAGCTTGTCAAGAGGATCTGCCAAATGCCTAATATGACTAGATATTCTCCCGATGGACTTTGAGTTCCCACTGTCCACTTAGCCTTTAACAAATTGGAGGTTCACAATTGTAGCTCTGAAACTTTTCCCTTCATCATATTTGGATTTTGTTGTCACCATCTTTGGATCACACAGGCTGATGTGCTTCTTCAGTGTGGACTTACTTGACGCCTCACTTAGACTGGTGCTTGTTTGATGACAAGACCTTTAAGACCCCAGATAATCGATAGCCTTGCGCCATTTGCTTTCTTCACCACACTTTGTTCTAATGCCCTTATCCTTAGTGATCTCCCCATGAAGGCGAGGATTGTGTAGAGCCATGTTATAAGATCCTGTCCTCAGAATAAGATCACCTAGAGAACTGATCTAGCTAAATCTTGGCACAAACCATGGGCACTTCTATCGAGTACCTGGAAAGTGACAGGTGAGACTCCACAACCACCAAGGTAGATGAGGAGGAGGAAATGAGAAGAGAAGTTGGTGCTCCCCCCTTTTTTGTATGCTTTATTTATTTATTTTTAAAACATTTTATTAGGGGCTCATACAACTCTTATCACAATCCATGCATATACATACATCAATTTTATAAAGTACATCTGTACATTCTTTGTCCTAATCATTTTCTTTCTTTTTTTTTTAACATTTTATTAGGGGCTCATACAACTCTTATCTCAATCCACACATATACATACATCAATTGTATAAAGCACATCCATACATTCTTTTCCCTGATCACTCTCAAAGCATGTGCTCTCCACTTAAGCCCTCTGCATCAGGTCCTCTTTTTTTTCCCTCTCTCCCCACTCCCCACTCCCTCGTGAGCCCTTGGTAATCCACAGATTGTTATTTTGTCATATCTTGCCCTATCCGGAGTCTCCCTTCCCGACCCCCCTTCTCTGCAGTCCATCTCCCAGGGAGGAGGTCACATGTGGATCCTTTTAATCAGTTCCCCCTTTCCAACCCACTCACCCTCCACTCTCCCAGCCTCGCCCCTCACGCCCCTGCTCCTGAAGGTATCGTCCACCCTGGATTCCCTGAGCCTCCAGCACTGTTATTCTATCTTTCTGTATTTGGTTGTCGTTTCTGTTATTTGTCTCTTGTTTGGAGCACAGAAGAAGTGGATGCATAAAGACAACCACTGAGGCAATGGTTTATCTGGAAGGGGAGGGAGAAGGTAATTGGGGAGTGATCAGTGGGTGCGGGAGGCAGGAGGAAACTTTAGAGCTGATTGTGATGATGCATATGGAACTCTTTTTAGGTCTGGTTTAACAAGGGAAGTGTGAATATTATATCAAGAAAATTATTTTTAAAAAGAAACCAAACTTTTTACTGTGCGTGAAGGAGGAAGAATTTTTGCTTGGGGGCAGTGAATTCATTTTAATGGTTGTGTAGCAATTCACAGAAGAATAAAAATAATAGTTGTACAACATAAAAAGAATGGTCAGTGGCACCGAAGCACACATGTAGAAGTTGTTGAATTGGTAACTGCTTTCTTGTGTATATTTTTGCAAAATAAAGTTATATAAATGATAATGATTATGGGGGAGAAAATAATGTAAAATTGATTGTGGTAAGGATTATACAACCCTTTTGATATGGTTGAATTACTGAATTGTATATTATGTGGATAAATTATCAATAAAATGTCATTTGGTTGTTTTTTAAGAGAAGTGGCTGCTCAGAAATAGTCATCATTTTACCCTCACTTTACCCAATAGCCTGAATCTCTCATAGACTAACCTTGTCCTTAGGATAGGACGGAGATGCCCAGAAAGAAGGTCACCAAGGAAAATTTCCTTCATTGTGGGTCACAGCTCAGGTCAACCACGTGCATTTCTACCAAACTGCCCATGGTTTTCAGGGAGGACTTGTTTGTCCACAGTCAGGGTGAATGATGAAGGGAAGAGATTGAATCAGAGAACGCGGGTCAGGAACATCCCCTCCAGGGGCCATTGCTCAGCCTTTTCTACTCAGAGCCAACCTTCTGCTTCCACAAACACAGCACACGTGGATCACCTGCAGTGTAAAATATGGCAGCACAACTCAAACTCACATTCTTCCCATGTTGATCAGAGATACCTGTGTCGGTGACACCCTTCTGGATTCTTCTTGGTGACATGGATGTCTTACCCTGTGAGCACCTTGAACATCAAAAACAGTGCTTTTCATCTTAGAACTCTTTTAAATTAGATCTCCTCCATACTCCTAGGTATAATAGTGCAGGTAGAGCTGCTACAGACCAGTGATGGGCTCAGAACGCTTTCTCAGAGGGCTATGTCTCACTGCCATGTCTGCAGATAGCAAGTTTCTAGATCTATCAGGCTCTGGGAAACAAAGCGTGTGTTACATGGCAAAGAAGCCTAGTGATGACAATTTTAGCAACAGCCCCGTCTTCAAAATCAACACACTGCAACCATGATAGCTCAGCCAGCTAAGCATGTTTTAGCAATAATCTGAAACCTGGAGACACTGGCATGCATGTATTGTGTGGGGAAAGTACCAGGAGACACGGTGAAAGGAACGTGGACAAACATCTCAAGCGTCAGGAGACCAAGAGGCAGCAGAGGGAGCTCAGGGTACAGGGGACACAGTTTTTGCCATGGGAGCAAGTACAGGGGTGCTGAGTGCTTGTTTCCTCTTGTGTCTAGACTTTCCCAATTTACCCAAGCCGAGAGCATCTCCGGGGACTCCTCCGGAATGGCAGTTCAAATATCTCTTATTTTCCTGCCGAGAAAATCCTGAAAATGAAAATCCATCGTTCTTCCTGAGAAGACAGGGAGAAACACATCAAACTTGGGATGAGTTGAAATCAATCCCAGAAGGCCCAGTGTTCTCTCAATGTCATTAAATTCTGCCCTCAATGTGCTTCTTTCAACACATTCCGTTTCTCTCCACTGTTGTATTTTTCCCAAAATGCCAGTTGGTTGAAACTGTTTGTGTGCACATCTGACGCCAAATATCTTTTGAAGGGAAAACAACACAAAACAAAGCATGATTTTACAATTCCTGAAATAATTTATACTTAAATTATTAAGTGCCGGGAGGCACTGAACTGCATAGTGTCTGCTGGGAGAGAGCCATAGTCTCAAAGTTTTGGGCACTTTCAGGGCCCCAGTTGGGAGGCGTGGTCGACCATACTGATTAAACCCATTGACTGAATCAAGCCCGTCTGACCTAGATGGCGTCTCAACCAGGTGTACCGGCTTCCTCTCACAAAGACCTGAATGTGAGCATGCCCTCTAGCCTTAAGCAGCTTCCAACTTCCTGTAAGGGCCGAGAGAGGCTTTGGCACATAGAGTGACAGCCCATAGTTCTGCCTCACAGCATCAGTGTCTAAAGAAGACATGGGTGTTGGAGAGTGTGGGGCAATGATGATACTCTAGGGTGGACCTGATGGTTTCAAGGAACTCCATACTGCCCAGTCCTCGACACACACGATAACTCCATACTGCCCAGTCCTCGACACACAGGATATACGGGAGCCTCAGTCAGGGCAGGAGCAATGAAGGCTGGAGGGAGAGAATACTGGGCTCAGAAATGCTGGGTTTTCCTTTGGCCATTCACACACACCTCTTAGGAAAAGTGATCTCTCATTGCAGCCTAACACACAAATAAGTTCAAAAGAAGAATTACCCTACAATGGCCTCAGAAGAAACAAAAGAACCTCTATTGATAAACACAGGGTTCCCTCCTATGCAAATCATTCTGCAGGCACTAGGTTAAAATCCCAGCCTTGGGTACTGAAAGCTATCAGTTCTCTTCTGACAGGGCTGTGAGTTCTGTGAGTTCTGTGACAGGGCTGCCATTTCAGTGAGTTCTGTGCCTGGTGACAGTTCCCCAACCTGAGGGTCTCATATATCAGTGTTGATTCTATGGGGATGGTTGTAACTGCAAGTGACTGACAGATTCCAATTATTTTTATTTACAGGCGTCCTGTCCCAGGTGCCGCCTCCGGAGTCAGGGCCAGCACTGGTGAAACTCTCCCAGAAGCTGTCCCTCACCTGCACTGTCTCTGGTGTCTCCATCACCAGCATTGGTTACGACTGGAACTGGATCTGCCAGACCTGAGAGAAAGGACTGCGGTGGATTGGATACAGAGATTATGATGGTGGTACAGATTATAACCCGTCATTCCTGAGCCGACTTTCCATCACCAGAGACACATGGAGGAATCAGTTCTTCCTGCAGCCGAGCGCCGTGACTGCTAAGGACACAACCATGTATTCCTGTGCAAGGAACACAGTGAGGGAAGTCAGTGTGAGCCGACACAAGCCTCCCCTGCAGGGAACACATTGGGCAGCAGGGGGCGCACAGGACCCACTGAGCACAGACACCCAGTCCTTGACAGACACATGAATGACAGGGAGGATTTCCTGTTGAATGAGGGTTTCCTCTCTTACCTCTCAGCCACACCAGGGACAATTTTTCTCTCCACTCACCTCTAAATTTACAGACTTTTAAATTTCCTCCCTGCATACTTGAACGGAGGAACAAATATTAAAGTTACTCTGATGCTTCATACTCATCTTGTATGACCCATTTTCCTTCTCTACAAACTGATTATCATGGTCATTCTCATCCTAGCTGTTACTCAAAATCTGTTGACAATGAAATACAGGTATGCACAGATTCATGAGTGCAAAGCATAATTTCAAATGTCCTGAGCTCGCTGATCTATTACAGCCCGGGGCAGGCCTCTGGAGTTCTTTCTACAATGCTCCCTGTGCACTGTGAGTGATAATTGACTAAAGATCTCTAAGTCTGAGAAAATAATTGGGCGACTTCTGGGGCTAAACTTGTGGCATATCCTTCGTAATGCTTGCTCTCCACTGTCTCCCTTGATGCAGAAACAAGTGTCCAGGCACAGAGGGGAACAGGTGAACTGGAATGAGCTGTCTGGTTCGCCGACTCCTTTGTAAGATTACTCATTGGAGTCCCAAGGAAGGGAACACTTGTTGGAATGAAAACTTTGATTTCCAAAAGAAAGCAAATGTGTCATAAGAGGAGGACATTCCAGACTCATATCTCAGAATGCTTTTTAGAACTGAGAATAGTGTGACTTCACACGTATTTTGAATCTGTGATCAGGGGAACTGGTTCCTAGAGAAAGGACATCCTGTTGGGTAGAGTGTCAGCAAAACAGAGGAAAACGCTCAGTTAGAAGCACAGACAGAGTGGCTGCAAAAATGGTATCAAACTTAAGAGCAAGTGAGGATGGTTCAGGATTTGGAAGTGTATATATTTGCTGTGAGTCTTCATGAGTAAAAGTGACTCAAAAACACCCAACATCTTTGATGGCATGAGGTGCAGAATGGTCAGCTAAGTGTAATTACCTAAAATAATCTGAAACCATTTAAAAAAAATTTAATGTTAAAATTATTTAACATTTTAAAATTTAATAAATGTACCAGTCCTAATTAAATTACAGCTATATGTTTTTCAATCAGGAGAACAAAGTATAATAAATAACTAATAAATAATATATGCAAAGAAAGGTTATTTACAACTCCACTATCCTGGTGGCATAGTGGATTTCACATTGGGATGCTAAGTACAAGGTAAGCAGTTCAAAAGCATCAGCCACTCCAAGGGAGACAGATGAGGCTTTAAAAAGATGTACAAGGAATGTAAATTATATAATCCAAATCCAAAGAAGCCAATAGTATCAGAGTTTAAAAAACAAAAAAAAATTTTTTTTAAATAGTATCAGAACTTAACTTGTGAGATTCTGGCATGCAGAAGGCCATGGTTGACAGTGAAAGCTGAAAATCCATGTGCAGGATCTCCACAGGGAATACACCTCCTGTGATTTCCCTCTGACCGTAACTGAGGGGTGGAAAAAGCTGGTGATCAGAGAGTATTGGAGAGATGACTATAGAATTTCAGAGTGACACATCTGACTTTGATGGATAAGAACTTTTCACTTGATCTCTCCTTTTATGAATTTTGTGCTGAATCTGGGTTTTAACATTTTATGTGATTTTTACAAATTTAAGGGATTATTTCTGCTGTGTTTTGTTATTGTTGGTAGCATTTTTGATCCTCATATATTTTTATGTTTCTTAATGTATGAAGCACAGCGTGGGTGACTCTACAGAATAAGGGTTCCTGGGGGTTTCAGCAAGAGAGCTGGGGGAGTTAATAGGAGTTCAAGAAGGAAAAAACATGTTTTCTAACTCTACAATACTGCTGGATACAATTTAACTGTAGAATGGGATGATGTCTGGATTAGGTCTTAATAAAAGGGTTTTTGTTTGAAAGAAATAAAATGTTAAAACATATTAGTTTTGAAAAAATGTTTTTAAATATTTTTATTTTGAATACTTTCAAAAATTATTTTAACAAAATAATATTGAAAATTAAATAAGAAATCTAGCATCGATATAATATTATCTATTATATATTTCATAATAAAATTGCCAATTTCTTAATTAAAACAAGGTTTACAGTGCCTAAAACTCTAAGAGGCAGATTTACTCTACTCTAGACAGTCACTATGAGTCAAAATTCATTTGGTGCCAGTGAGTTACGTTAATTGTGTTTCCAATTTGAATCTTATTTTGGTTGCTTATGCCCATTAGTTTATTTTCTGTATTTTGTTTAAACATATTTAATACTATTGTCAGGAATTGTTTTTTTCCCATTACCTTGGTCTTCATAGAATTTCCTACATTGTGTTTTTAGGTTAATGATCTCATCTTTTCTGTGACATCATTTATGATATTGTTTATATTTATTAGCATGTTAATGGTTTTCCTTTTAAAGATATTTTTTCTGGTTGTGCTTCAATTTACAAAGTAGCCTGATAAAAATAACCTTATTCTTCCATCCATTTGCATTTTCCCCTTTTTTTTATAGTGTAAGGACGACTTAACAGAATATTTCTGTTCAACCAATGTCTGGGGTCACCAGAAAAAGCACACACACCTTACTCACCGGCATTGGATGCAATAGTTTTCTCACAGAGAGAAGAGACAGAGCCGGCTCGTCATCAGGATTGGGCATCAGTCTCCACAGCCAGTGGTTTCATTCGGCTGCCAGTGCAGGCATGGAGGTTTGCAAGCATCCCTCCTTTGTGCTGAAAGTGAAGAACAGTGTTCTCTCCTCAACAGCAGAGATAGAGAAATAAGGTTGTGCTGTAAGGTGGAATCTACTGGAAGGCTGTGCTATAAGGTGGAATCTACTGGAAGGCAGTGATATGGTTTTGTTGTTGTTGTTTTGTATATTCCATGTAATGTATGTAACAATCAGTTTGGGGAATGTTAGCATGTGTTCAGAAGAAGGTAGGTGTGTTGTAGGATGCCAGCTACTAAAGAGTATTTTTAGATCCAGAAGCCTTGGGAAAGGCAGTCAGACAGCAAGGTCATCACATTCTAGTAGCCAGACTGACACATTTGGTCCTAAGCATACCTGGGTCTGTGATGGACTCTGGGGAAGGGCAGCAGACTGCACTTGGACTGCCTGCTTCCTCAATTTCCAATTCCTATTTGGGTTTATCTCAGATGTATTTTTGTCATGGGCGGTAACATTCTTGAATTTTTGTTCTTTGTTTATCTGTTTTACATTAGATGACAACCAGAATCGATGAACACATCGAGATAGCAAAGAGAATAAGAGATTCTGGGGCCTACAGTAGGGGGTGGCGGGGATAAAAGGGAGCTGATGCCAAGGACTTCAAAAAGGAAGGGGGTGTTTTGAAACTGATTCTGGTAACAATTGTTCAATGCTGCTTGATGCACTTGAACTAAGAATTGATATGATTATAAGCACCAAATAAAATGGTTTTGGAGAAAAAAATGAGAAAATAATTAAATATTAAATAAAGACTATTCCATTGCTAACAATTTTTTAATTTCAAATTTCTGGCTTATATCATAATCTCTTTTCCAGTTCAATATTTTAGCTAGTGTTTTGAAGTGTTGTACCAGCAAGACTTTCCATCAGTTTCTGATTATGCATGAAGAAATTATCTTTCATTTTTTATTTATTTTTCTCATGGTACATATATAGGCAACAAAAATAAATTTTCAACAATTCTTTTCATTAATGATTCAGTGGCATTAGATTATCATCATGTTCAACAATTGCCAACGACTGTAAGCTTTCCTATCACACACATCACAGAAACCCATCAAAAAGAATTCCGACTTGACAATTCCCTCCTTTACATGGGACAAATAATTTTTACTTTCTTGCTTCAATTATTTTGAATAGAAGTCTGCTTTAAGTATCTTTCTCTTCGTGTGGAAAGAGTGAAGCCTACACTCTGTTCAATACCTTCATTGTCTTTCAGGCAGATTTCTTTCTTAATCAGTATTTTATTGCGGAATATATCTCAATATAATATCTATATAATTATCTATATCTATAGATCATACTTCCTTCCACTGTACCCAATTCAGATTGTCTTCAAGTTGTAGCACTCTCTGCCTCCAAAGTTTTTCACAGTGAGGGAGAGTCAGTGTGAGTCCAGACATAAAACTAACCTCAGGGAGAAAGCTGACCTTCAGGGAAGCTAAGGACCCATCAGCGCTGGACCAAGAGAAGAAAGAAGTGAGGACAGGAGCCTGGGTAAGGACTGCAGTGCCTGGTCAGCTAGAACTGCTGTGCTGACCACTGTGGTAGCTCTACTGCCCATGGCAGGAAACCTGCTGAGACAACTCCAGGTAACACTCCTGACCAATCATGAATACTTGGGACCAGAAAAAATGTTGCTGTGTGACCCACAGTAGTTGGAAGACAGTGTGAGCCCAGGAAACACCTCTCCTGTATGTGATGGGATGCTGCCAGCAGGGGACTCTCTGAAGACTCTGAGCCCAACACCCACCCCCAGTACTAATTCATGGGAGGATAAATGAGCTTCTTCTTATTTCTGTGGTTACTTTTAACCTCACAAATAAACCTGTTGTTAGGAAACAATTTCATTCCAACTCTAAATATTGCATACAACATTTAAGTGTCTTTACTTTGTTCCAAATATTGTGAAATGTAATAGGGGAAGGAAGAATTTGAGATGATATTCACTTTTTTGTGTTCAGAGGTATGAGAATTTCAGGTTGATCTGATCTTGATTCCAAACATGGTGAGGATAGAGATTGTCTTTAATTTCAATATATCATTTGGGTACTTTTGATGGGAATGCATATAAAGTTACATTGAACATGAAATCTGCACAGATATGCATACAATTGGTAGAGTGGAGACATCAGAGGACTGTGTTCTCCCAAGGACTCCACCAGCATCGCTTTTCTAGTCTGAGTCCCAGAGCTATGGGCTCCATTTAGCCCTTTCCACCTTTAGATACAAGTGCACCTCCCACATGCAAATACCAGTCCCATGAAACCACAGCATGCATGTACTTAAATTCATATTTCTTCTTGCCCTGGAGAGCATTTTCTGGATGTCACAAATCTTATCCAAATGAATATGAATTTTGTGTGGGTGTTCCTCTTTCTGGTGGCGACTCCGGGAGGTGTGTGCTTCAGAGATTCCTACATGAAGTCTGGGGATGCAGCATCTGAGCGCATGACTCCCTGTGTTTCTCTTTATCCCCAGGTGTCCTGGCCCAGGTGCAGCTACAAGAGTCAGGCCCTGGACTGGTGAAGCCCTCACAGACCCTGTCTCTCACCTGTACTGTCTCTAGATTCTCTTTAACCAGCAATCATGTGACCTGGATCCGCCAGGCTCTAGGAAAGGGTCTGGAGTGGATTGGGGTAATATGGCATAATGGGGGCACAAAGTATAATCCTGCTCTCCAATCCCGGGTCAGCATCACCAGGGACACCTCCAAGGGTGAAGTTTATTTAAAACTGAGCTCCATGAATTCTGAGGACACAGCCATGTATTATTGTGCTAGAGACACGGTGATGGGAAGTCAATGTGAGCCCAGACACAAACCTTAGTACATCAGGTCATGGTTTCAGCAGATGTGAAAGAGACAAGTCAATGACGTTTCCCATCAAAAGCTGTGGTTTCCTCACCTTGTCAGCACCTCTCTAGGGACCACCAAGCACAGACTCTAGGGAACCTTCATGTGTCTGAACTTGCCTTCTTTTGAGTGGAATGGGTTTTGTCTGTGTTTCACCGTTTATGCAAAGGCAGACTTCAAAGTAACAGGTATCGATGAAATCTCAGTTTACATTCAGGGTACTAACTAGTGCTGTTTGTTGTCAAAGTTAGAATTATAAAACAAAACAAAACAAAAACAAACTCACTGTCGTCCAGTTGATGACAATTTACAGTGACGCCCTGTGGGTTTCTGAAATTTTAACTGCTTATGGGAGTAGAAAGCCCTGTCTTTCTTCTTTGCAGTGGGCACTTGCATACAGATCTCAGCCCAACACATGACCACTATGCCACCAGCCTTATTATAAAATATTAATGCAGGAAAAATTCTCATGTGAGCTTCAAATTTTCTCCAAGCCATCAGGAGGATGTTCAATGTTTTCATTCCAGTGAACACTCACAAGTCTAAATTTATGTAATAATTTTAACTCAGAATGACCTAAATAATATTGAATATGCTGAATTGTTGTTACCCTTGAATTGGCTTCAACTCCCAGAGATCCCATGAAGAACAGGATGAAATACTGCTCGGAACTGCACTCTGCTTACAATCATTCCTCCGTTTGGACTCATCATTGCAGCCTTTGTGACAATCCACCTCCTTGAAAGACTCTATTTTTCATTGACAGTCTACTTTACCAAGCATAGGACCATTCTCGGTGTTGTGGTGCTCGTAATGACATGTTCAAATAAAGGAAATAAAGGCTTACTTGAATGCTTCCCAGAAGCAGCCAATCGGAAGGACCTTGGGCCTCTACTCAAGCACTCCCTCAATGCATGAATACTTTTTTCTATTAAATTGGCATTCTATGATGCTCACCCTCCAGACACAACCGCTGAAGCCAAAGTGGGTGAACAAGCAAATGTGGTGAAGAAAGCTGATGGTGCCCGGCTATCACAAGAGATAGTGTCTGGGGTCTTAAAGGCTTGAAGGTGAACAAGCGGCCATCTAGCTCAGAAGCACCAAAGCCCACATGGAAGAAGCACCACCAGCCTGTGCAATCACGGGGTGTCAAAGAGATCAGGTATAAGGCATCATCAGAAAAAAAAACTCTTACCATAGTGAATGAAAAGGGAAGTGCAGAGTGGAGACTCAAAGCCCATTTGTCGGCTGCTGGAGATCCCCTCGCAGAGGGGTCTAGGGGAGGAAATGTAGCACCGATGAAGAATATAGCTTTCCTCCAGTTCCTAAATGTTTCCTCCCTCCCCCCCCTCAACTATCATGATCCGAATTCTACCTTGAAAGTCTGGATAGAGCAGAGGATGTACACTGATGCAGATAGGAGCTGGAGGCACAGTGAATCCAGGGTGGATGATACCTTTAGGAGCAGGGGTGTGAGGGGCGATACTGGGAGGGTAGAGGGTGAGTGGGTTGGAAAGGGGGAACCGATTACAAGGATCTACATGTGACCTCCTCCCTGTGGGACGGACAACAGAAAAGGGGGTGAAGGGAGACGCCACACAGGGCAAGATATGACAAAATAACAATTTATAAATTATCAAGGGCTCATTAGGGAGGGGGGAATGGAGAGGGGGGGGAGGACTTGATGCAAAGGGCTTAAGTGGAGAGCAAATGCTTTGAAAACAATGAGGGCAAAGAATGTACAGATGTGCTTTATACAATTGATGTATGTATGGATTGTGATAAGAGTTGTATGAGTCCCTAATAAAATGTTTTAAAAAAAAGAAGCAGCCAAGATGTGCTTATTTCAAGACAGACCTGCTTGTCCTTCAGGCAGCCCGTGATTTATTTAATATTATTCTCTAACACCATAGCCCAAGTACATCAATTCATCTTGGATATTTCTCATACGGTATTTGACCTTTACTAGAGTCACTCTTAGTTATCACAACTGTGGCAGCTGTTTCTGACACTACAGATAGTGTCCAGGGTTGCTACGGAAAACACACAATATATAGGACAGCATATTCTACATATACTACAGTGAATACTCACGGAACAAAAAATAGCAGTAGCACTGACGTTGAAGAAATCTATATGACGTCTTAACACTGGTCACCATGAAGAGAAATGTTCATCTTCAGAATGTAAAAGTAGATTCATGTAAGTTATACTCAGGAGAACTTGGACCACAAAGGTATGTGGCACAATGATTAAATGCTCAATTTTAGCAAAAAGGTTGGCAGTTCAAAACCACTCAGTGATTCCGTTGGTTAAAGAACTGATAACTTTCTCCAATCAGTATTTCAGAAAAGAAAATTCTATTCAGACGGTTCTCTTTCATGTTAAAGACTTCATTAGGAGTCTCTAACAACAATCCTGCGCTCATATAACCCTGGATGCTTAAAGTTCGATTGATATGCAGACAAGACATGTGCTGCCAATAATTATCCAAGACACAGTGAACGTTAACATAAGAGCACTTATAAAGACAGTGTATTCTGTTACATATTTCCCTTTGCTAGATGTGCTTTTCTGCATAAATCATATACCATTTCCCTAGCACTGTTATTCAACCCAGGAAGAATGTTGTGTATTTTGATTTCTTTTTTATTGTGTTAAGTAACACAGAGTCAGTTCCAATTCACAGTGATTGAAAATACAATAGAACTAAAACACGTCTCCCTCAACACCATAATCACAATGATTAGTTTTAGCTCATTGCTACAGCCACTGTGTCAATCTATCTCATCATGTACCTTGTTCTTCATTGATCTCCTACTTTATCATGGATGATGTCTTTCTCAAGGGACAGGAATCATAACTTTACATGAAACAAAGTCTCCCCATCCTTGATTCTAAGGAACTCTCTCACTGTACTCCCTTCAAAACAGATCCATTTGTTATATTGCCAGTCCATCCCACAGTACTTTCATCATTCTTTTTCAACATCACAAGTTGAAGGCCATCATTTTTTCTATGACCTTCCTTATTTATAGTCCAGAGTTAATATTTATATAATAATATTGAAAATGTCATGACTTGGTTTCTAAAAGTGACCTTTAAGAAACCCTGTAACATGTGCCTGCTGGTGCAGAGATATGAAGGGATATGGTGGTGCTGAGGGATAGGATATGGTTGCTCACCACAATGTCAGGGATTCAAACCAGATAAGGAATCCTCCTGAGTAAGAAGAAGTTGTCTATTCCTGTAAGTAATTACAGTCACAAAAAAGCCTAAGGAGCAGTTCTAACAAGTCTTATAGTGTTCCTATTAGAATAGATGCACTCACAGGGGGTTTGGTTTTGGAGGAAGAGCTTGTTCGTTTCCTAAATCAGCTGCTTGCTTTCTTGGTTTTCCCTCAGTGTAGAAGAAGATCTGGTATTTTTCTAGCTCTCAGACCTAACAAAAAATAAATTAATTAATGAAATAGTAGAAGTATATGTTCACATCAAACAATATTGTACACTGGAACTCTGATAATTTTATAGTTGCTAATATTGGAATCTAAGGAGCCTCCTAGTTTAAGGCATGCCTGTGGGTCACATCACTCCCATCTCTGTCATCCAACTTGTTTCAGCAACCAGCTCTGGAGACACTTTGTTGTGGAGCTGTGGTGCCTGTGCATTATCACTCTGGTCATAGTCCCCACCTCTTATAACAGCCAGGAACACTCCTAGGGAAATGCCTGTTGTGGTTTCTTTCATAACGAGACCACCACCATCACCGCCCTGTGATAAGAGAATTCCAGAACCTTCTGAGTAAGGGAGCTTTTGATACAGAAACGTCAGTCTCCTTTCTCTTCCGCCTGATAGTACTAGTTCTCCCATCAGGTCAGTGGCAGGGAGATGCAGAGGGTCACAGCAGATTCAAAGACCCATTGGTCCTTTAATGCTTGTTCCGAAGACTCCAGTGGTCCTGTACGAAACACAGGTTGGGTTGGGAAGACAGCGTTGGGGTTCACACTGACTCTTCTTTACTGTTTATCTTGCACACTCATACAAAGTTGTGTCCTCAATTTCAATCCATTAATTTTCACAGGAAAAATATTTTTGAAATAATTTCTTTTTAAAAAATCATTTCATTGTGGGCTCATATACTTCTTATCACAATCCATACATACATCCATTGTGTCAAAAAACATATGTACATTTGTTGCCATTATCATTCTCAAAACATTTGTCTTCTACTTGAGTCCTTAGTATCTGCTGCTCATTTTCCCCCTCCCTCGCCACTCCCCCCTACCTCATGAACTCTTCATCATTCATAAATTTTTATTTTGTCATATACTACACTGTCCAACATCTTCCCCCGCCTTCTTCTCTGCTGTCCATCCCCCAGGGAGGAGGCTATAGGTAGATTCTTGTCATCAGTTCCCTCTCTCTACCCCACATTCTCTCCAACCTCCAGGTATTGCAATTCTCACCACTGGTCCTGAAGAAGTCATCTGTCTTAGATTCCCTGTGTTTCCAGTTGCTATCTGTACCTATGTACATCCTCTGGTCTTGCCAGATTTGTAAGGTAGAATTGGGATCATGATAGTGGTGGGAGGAAGCATTCAAGAAGTAGAGGAAAGTTATATGTTTCATTGTTGCTACTGTGCACCCTGACTGGCTCATCTCCTCCCCACCACCCTTCAGTAAGGGGTGTCCGGTTGGCTGCCAATGGGCTTTGAGTATCCACTCTGCACTCACCCACTTTTTCAATGATATGATTTTTTGTTCCTTGATGCTTGATACCTTATCCTTTTGACAGCTCGTGGTCACACAGGCTGGTGTGTTTCTTCCATGTTGGCTTTGTTGCTTCTGAACTAGATGGCCACTTATTTATCTTAGAGTCCTTAAGACACCACATGCTATATCTTTTGATAGCTGGGCACCATCAGCTTTCTTCACCACATTTGCTTATGCACACATTTGTCTTCATGGATTGTATCAGGGAGGTGGGCACCCACTGGTATGATTTTTAGTTATTTGATATCTGATAACTGGTACCTTCTGTACTTCATGGTCAGCCAAGCTGGTGTGCATCTTCCATGTGGGCTTTGATGCTTCTCAGCTAGATGGCCGCTTGTTTATCTTCAAGCTTTTAACACTGCAGATGCTATATCTTTTGATAGCCAGGCACCATCAGCTTTCTTCACCACATTTGCTTATGCACACATTGTTCTTCAGCAATCGTGTTGGGAAGGTGTGCATCCTGGAATGCCAGTTTAATAGAACAAAGTGTTTTTGCATTGAGTAAGTGCTTGAGTGGAGGCCCAACGTCCATTTGCTGCCTTAATACTAAACCTATAAATATATGCACATAGATCTGTTTCCCTCTACTCATATAAAATATTTACATATGTACATTCCAGTCTTTAGACCTCTATAAATACCCTTTGTCACCTAGTTCTTTCCTCTATTTTCTTTTACTTTCCTCTGTCCCACTATCATGCTCAGCCTTCATTTGGCTTTCAGTAATTTCGGTTACCTTGCCCTTGCTGAATCCCTACCAGGTCACTCACACTCTCCTTGCTACTGAGTTTGGATCACTTATTGCTCCCCTGTCCCTGGGTTGGTTAGCACCACCTCCTTTCCCCCTCCTACCTCTCTCCAATGTCCCTCCAGAACCATTGGTCCCGTTGTTTTCTCCTCCAGACTGTTCATCCAGTCTATCATATTAAGATAGATCTGTAGAGATAATAATATGCACCAAAATCAAGTCATAGCAAGAAAGGCGATGAGTGAGAAGACAGCTTGGACAACAAAAAAGGAATCCAATTACCCATACAAGAGTAAATTAATAAAAAGAAAAAAAATTTTTAAAGGAAAGAAAAACCTGTAAATAGATCAAGGTCTGATTTTTGATCTCTAGGTATGTCCCCCAGTCAGGTCCAATGGGGTACCATGCTTTGGCCCCCGAGTCTGTCCTTTGTACTCCCTCAGGGGCTCCCTGCTCTGCTTCTACGGTTGCTCTGCAGCACACTTTTAGTGGTTTGTCACAGGGTCAGTCTTAGCCAGTCCTGGCCCTGAGTCTGCAGTGTTGACCCCTTAGGGCCCGGGGCCATCAAGGGATGGTGTTTCTCTTAGTGGGATCAGCCATATTGTCCACTCAGTCCATTGGCTGCTCAGAGTGGGGATATCATTCTCCAGGCCTGATGGGCCAGGAAGTGCTCCATTGTCCCTTCCTCCCCATTCTTTGCTCCCATTTGCTCTCATCAAAAATGCCCCTCTCCCCTAGGTGCAGCTTCAATGCCGTCCTCTCAAGTAATTGAAATCATTTCTTCAGGTAGTTAATCTGCCTGGATTAGTGAAACATTCTGCTGTGTGACCTTGGGCTTTATATATGCACCAATTTGTTCGAGTATCTTCTCTAGATTCTACCTAATTCATATCCAGAAAACCTGAAACACGAGTGTGTGTTTTTTTTTTTTTACTGGTGGACATTTCCAGAGAAGAGTGTCTTAGGGATTCGGAGACAAGTCTAGCAGTAGTCCACTTGAACTGTGATTGTCCTTTTTCCCTCAGGCCAATCTCAGGTGCAGTTGTAGGGATTGTCCCCCACCCAAAAAAAAAACAAAAAACAACAACACCGAATTTATTGCTGTTAAATCAATTAAGACTCATAGAAACTGTAAAGGACAAAACATCATTGCTTTTTGAACTTCTGAGACTCTGAAACCTTCTATGATCAGAAAGTTTTATCTTTCTCCTGAGGATTAGATGGTGGTCTTGAACTGCAGAACTTGTAATTAATAGTCTATTGTGTAATTCACAACACCACTGGATTTACTAAGTTTGGTTTGTGTGTGTGTAGCTTTGGCCTTTGTTATGACAGATATATTTCATTTTTTTAATTAATGAGTAATTTCTTTAAAATTTGATCAGTAATAGATGCTGGGATCTTGTTCAGAAGTTAATTATAATGATAATAAAATTACAATTATAGATTGCTTAGAGTGTGTTATTTTCACAAAGTTGAGCCTTCCTCTTCATAAACATGGTCTATTATTCTAATTATTTGCATTTCTTTTGGTATCTTGGAGTAGTGTTTTTCTTATAGTTTTCTTTACACAAGAATTTTGTTTCTCTGCTTAGGTTTATTCCATTTATTTTATCTTTTAGGTGGCTATTGTAAACTGTATTATTTTCTGATTTCATTTTTAGAGCTTTCAATATTATTCTTCTAGGGCTTTTGCATTTTCTATGTTTAGAAAATCATCAGCAATTATAGAGAGTTATCAGCAATTATAGAGTGTTTTATTTCTTTGATGCCATTTTGGATGCATTTGTTTTACATTTGTTGATTGATAACTATTGTTCAGAGTTTGTGTTAGTCAGGATTAACTAGAGAAACAAATTCATAGACACTCAAATCTGTTTAAGAAAGACCTTTATATAAAAGAGCAATTGTATATTGAGAAAACATCCCAACCAAATCCAGATCAAGTCCATAAGTCCTATATTAACCCATATGTCCAATATCAATCTACAAATTCTTCTTCAGACTCATGCAACACATGCAATGATCACAGGCCAGTAGGTGGAAAGACGTGGATCCAGTGGCAATGGAAGCATCTCAACACTGGCAGGGGTCTCTACAGGCCCCTCCAGCTGCAGGACTCTAGTGTAGCTCCATGTGTCTTATCAGTAGGAATGTCTCGCGGGGAGTGTGGAGGAAAAGCCATTCCCCCACAATGAATCACGGGTTTAATAGGCACAATTGTAAAGTTGAGGTATATAATGATTATAATAATGTCATAGAGAATAAGGAGAGATAGAAGAGAGATTTAAATAATGGAATCAGACATGTTTCATGATAGCATGCTCACCTCAGTCCAGATTGATGGTCCACGTGGAGATGGTAGACATGAGGGCAGGTGGGAGGGGGAGGGGAAGGGGGACAAGGGGAAAGGAAACAGGGGAGCGAGGATGGTGGGATGGGGAGAGAGCCAGAGAGAGAGGGGAGAGAGCTTTTTACTGTTAACCCAGGCTTATGTATCTTTTTTTTGGGGGGGGGGGGCGTGCAAGCCCCTAATTACAGATTAATACATAGAGGAAAAGGTTGTGCTATAGGTTATACAGTAATGGGAGGGCAGTGATCTAGGGGTACATACCTAAAGGAATAGGAGGGATTAAGGGTATATATGTGACAAGATGGGCAGATCCTAGGTTCAGGATGGCAGCCTAACTTTGCATGTCACCATGCGGATTTGACCTGTTCTCTGGCTCTCCATGGAAACATTATCAGTAGGATGTGAACCCCACCTACAGTGGACCAGATATCCTCACGGAGAATATCTCTAAACATATGACCTCCCACCATGTGCTGGAATATAGCCTCTAATGTTTGGCATATCTTTGGGGGAGACAAAGCTGGGAAGGCATTTGTATCCTACAAGGGAGTGAGTGTGGATCCCGTCTCCAGCAAGCTATTTATTTCCATAGTGTTACCAAATGAGGTCATCAAGCTATCACCTGATTGACAGGCTAAATTCCACCCCATTCGCTATCATAATTCTCAAGTTGACACCAGATTATGTAACTACCACAGTTTCAGCACAATATGAACTAAGATTGGTATTCAATGGTAGCCTTATCTAGTTCCAATTTGAAAGGAGAATGCCTTCACTTACTTTCCATTGAGTTCAATGTTTGTCATTGACCTTGCATTTTAAGTCCTATCAAATCAGTTTGGACTCACAGCAACATGAGAGAAAACAGAATGAAGCATGGGTCTTGCTTCATCCTCACAGCTGTGATTCATGAGGCCTTTGTTGCAGTTACTCTGCCAATCTATCATGTTAAAGGTCAGCTTTTTAAAAAATTACTTTATGCTTTATAAAGCATTAGGTCCTTATTCAAGCTCTGATTCTCCTGACATATGTCCAAAGTACTTGAGATGAGTAATCACCTCACTTATTTCTATTAAGCATTAAACATCATGCAATATACAATTGTTTGTTCTTCTGGTGCTCCACCCTACCATCAAATTATTCACCAGTACCACAATTCAAGTACATCGTTTGATTTTCTATCTTTTTCATTCATTGTCTGACTTGCATGTGCATATGAGACAATTGGAAACCGCATAGTTTTGGCCAGGTACATCTCAGTCCTCAAAGTATCATCCTTGCTCTTCAACCTGTAAGGAGGTCTGTGCAGCAGGTTTGCTCAACGAACTGCATCATTTAATTGACTGTGGCTTCCATGAGTATTGATTGCAGATCCAAGTGAGATGAACTCCTTCACAGCTTCAATATTATCTCCATTTATCTGATATTTTCCATTGGTCACATAGTGGAGAGTTTAATTTCTTTACATTGAATTTTAAACTAAGGGGAAAGCAGCAGTCCCGCTCTTTATCAGTAAGTTTTACAAGCCATGCTGCCTTACAATATGTAGTTTTGTGTCATTTGTACATGACAGATCATTAACATGACTTCCTACAATCTTGATGTCATGGTTTTCAGTTAGTACAGCTTCTCAGGTTATTTGCTGAGTATAGCATGTTTCTCAGAGAAACTACTGAAGTTTTCAATGCTTCTATATTACTGTGATGTACACTGAAAATCCATGGAAACAAAAAAATACACCACAGATTGCATTGAAGGTATATGTTTAAAAGAAGAAGAAAAAAGGTTCCATGAAAGTACTAAAAATGTTATCTGGGAAATATGGCCAGGTCCTCTCTAACTATTCCAAAAATGGTCTGAAAAACAAAATCAATCAAATAATAACAACACCAATGAGTAATGGAAGTTAACATATTTGTATGTGTATCTTTGCAATGTGGATACCTCTTTTAGTCATGTATCTATTCATTTCTTTTGCCCATTTTGTGCCTCGAAACTGTACATGTACATTGTCTCAACTGGTGCTGATTTAGATGTTAGAAAAAATAAAGAGGATTGAATTCTCAAGAGAATATTCAGAGAAACGAGGAAACACAGTAGAATTAATATCCACTGTCAACTGGGGGTTTTAATGAAATCAGAATTTCTTAACACTCTCTATGCTTTCTGTGTCCAGACATTTTCTCTGCTCTTCAGCTTAAGGATCTTGTGTTCTCAATAAATGGAGGCCAATCCCAGAGAAGATGAAGACATTAGACTTTCTCTTTTCGGTTTTTGAGAAAAGACTGAAAGTTTCTCTACTTTTTCCTCCTGAAACTTTTTCCTCCTGAAACACGCAGATCACACCTTCAATTTTCGGGTTAAATTTCAAAACATGATGAAAGACACGACACTGTGGTCAGAGATCTCTACGAACTACATAACTTGTCCATAAGTTTTTATTTTCTTTCGGATATTCTTTGGCCTGGTGGTTATGTATTTCTCACAATATCAAGATGTTTTAAAATGGTTGATATAAAAGAGGCTTACATTAGTTGTCATCATGGATTTTTCTCCCTGTCCTGGGTGCCCTGTGACAGGTACACCATCAGGATTTGAGCCCAGGAGTGATGAATCCCTCACAAATCCTCCCCCTAAGATTTGCTGTCTCTTGTGGCTCCATATTTCTGGAGCTAAATCTACCACAACCTGCAGAAAAGTTTGCAGTGGTTGTAATCAATATGTTTGATCAGCAGAAAACAATTACCCACCTCAAAGGAGTTGACTATCAAGCTCCAGAAGAACATCCACCAAGTCGTTCACCCGGCAACTGAGCTCAATGACCACTGAGGGACACAGCTGTCCATTACTATGTGAGAGGAACAGTGAGAGGACTCAGTACCATCCCAGGCACAACCTTCCCTGCAATAATGACCTCAGTCTATAGGGATCACATGGGCTGCACAGAGCACAGGAGCCAGACTTCTGGGTAAGGGCAATGGGGGAGGCATGGGAGCAAGGAGCTTCCTCTTAGTATCTAGGGTTTCCTTTCCCTCCAAAATATTTTCTCCAATAATCATTGCTTCCTTAATATTTATTACAAAATCACACATCAATTTCAATGTTAATTCATTTATAAGTTGTATGCATAAACACAATTAAATATATGTACGCATGCACACATGAATCGTGAGGGTATAGTGGTTGCTCATTAAGCTGAGACTTCAAATTTCAGGAGATCTGAACCACCAGCTGTTCCACAGTAGAGAAATGGGTCTTGCTGTTCCCATAAAGAGTTACAGCTTCAGAAATGCTCAGGGGCAATTCTATCCTGTCCCCGTGAGTCACTGTGAGTCTGCACTGACTCATGGCAGTGAGTGAGTGTGAGTGACGAATACATGGATGTATACTATATTATTTGTATCATTAACATGCATTTAATGATTTTCGCATACTGAATGGCTGTACTGGGTTAAATGAAAATGAAATCACAAGACAACAAACTGTGGGGTTTATCTGAAGAGAACTTAGAAAGCAGTTCATAACCACACACATTTGAATAGTGTGGAAGCAAAACTCTGAAATTGATTACCTCCATTTCCAATTAATGGACCTAGAAAAAGATGAGTATGCATAGGTAGTATCCATAGCATAGGTAGCAGAGGGGAGGAGGCAATATAAAAGGAACCAAGATAAATGAAATTATAGGAACACCATCAGTAAGCCAATGATATGAAAACTAACTCTTTTAGAAAATAAAGAAAAGTGAAAATTAGCCAGGTTTCCTGATCATGACAAAAGAAGGGGGACTTGAATCTCCCAGATCAGAAACCAGAGAGACACCATTCTGCATGTTTTGTGGACATGCCTTATGAACAGCTTCCTGTCCACAGGGTACAAATGTCACTGAAATGTGGGAATGCTTTGGAAGGCAAGAAAATCAGTAAGATTCCCACACCAGAAACATATAATTGAATGGCCACTATCATCATGTATATCCACATCTTAAGGGGAATGAGAGAGGATGCATTGTGAGCGTTCATACCACAAAGTTAAAAAGTTTGTTTTGTATGTAATATAAAGTTTACAAATAGAAAACTACTTTATAAAATATTGATAATATAGAACAATTAAAGCAATGCTTGATAAACAGTTTGTTAAAGTGCAGTTTTTCTTTGATAGTGTTTGTATTTCTCTGGGTCCGAGGGAGAAGTATTGCCTAAATTTTCTACTCATCTGCTTCTAAATATCAGGGGATATGCAAATGCAACTCTCTGTCTGCTGATAAACCAGCCACAGTCCCTGATGTGGGCCTTCTCAGAAGACAGTCTGTCTCCGGGGTCTTAGTTACTATTTTGAACTCAGGAGCTAGTACAGAGGACACGTAATGAATGTTATACCAAAGTTGGCTTTCATTTTGACAATTTTACATGGCTATTGCTGAGAGCTTGCTGTATATGTGTATAATTGCGATTGTCTGTGATTGTATGTGTTTCGTCTAATCACAGTGACTCTATGTTTAGAGGTGTCCAGTGTGAGGTGCAACTGGTGGAGTCTGGGGTGACCTAAGAAAGCCTGGGGGTTCACTGAGACTCTCCTGTGCAGCCTCTGGATTCACCTGCAGTGACTATGGCATGAACTGGGTCCGCCAGGTTTCAGGGAAAGGCCTGCAGTGGGTGGCAACCATAAGCTACGATGGTGGTAGTACATACTACACAGACTCTGTAAAAGGCCGATTCACCCTCTCCAGAGACAACTCCAAGAACACACTCTATCTTCAAATGAATAACCTGAAAGCTGAGGGAACAGCCTTGCATTACTGTGCAAGTGACACAGTAAGGGGAAGTCAGTGTGTGCCCAGACACAAACCCCACTTGCAGGGAGGAGACTGGTCCCCAGGAGGCGCTCAGGACCCTCAGAGCACAGGACTCAGACCCAGGAGCAGGTGCAGCGCGAGCTTCAACGCTAGTTTCCTGTTGTCATGTGTGGATTCTCTAAATTTTAGAGTTCCCTCGGGGAATCTCCGTCTAATTTAAAAATAATAATTCTGTGCCTACTCCTGTTATCTATATTCAAAAGTTATATTGTAACAGGAAAAGATATTCTGTCCTACAGCAACAATCAACTTGCTAACCTTTAAGGACAAGAAATGACTCTGCCAGGGGTCCCTGCATCAGAGTTCTCATGACTTTCAGATAAATACTTTCCAATCAGACTCTAGGAACATTGTAGCTGGCAAAGTGAACTCTTAAGTGTTTGACTATTTGCTGGAAATTCCACAGCATGTTCTTCCAACACAATTTGTGAGGCATTCTGACAATCATCTAGCTAAAGATGTAGTTAAAATCTAGGCAGTCAGCATGTTTTATGTTGAAATTATTCTTCACATGACACAGATTTTGTTGTTGCTGCTGTTGTTTGGTTTGGTTGTTTTCCTAATCTGGATGGTAGCCTACGTGTGTGTGTCTTTTCTGGAGCCCCATATGAAAACACACAAGCTCATCCATTGCATTTTATTATCTGTGTGCTAATATCTTGTGTTGATCTATCCTTCAGAACCTTCAACCCGTGATAATTCAGAGACACGAACTTATCTGTGCAAATTCAGTATTCAGGGAGATCTCTAGGGCCAAAAGGGATCATTCAGTTCTTCATGCTGGATGCTGTATCTTCACCTTCACAGCCTCACAGAATGTCAGCCACTCTTTCTGGTTTCACCCAGAGAGTCCATACCTGTCACTCTCCTTCTGGTGGCTTTGCTACTATTTTGTATTGGGATACCAGTAACATTCCCAATATCTAGTGACATGCAACTTTACGTGAGGATTTTCGGATATTTCAGTATAAGAATCTGTATTAAATGTAAAATTAGGTGTGAATGACATTATTAACGATGACATTTTGTATGAGAAATATCTTCCTGTGACAAAGGTAAATTGCTTTACAGTGATATGTACTCTTTCCACAGTAGAATGACTCTTAAGTAGACATGGCAGTGTAGTTGTTGAAGAAAAGCTCTTTCTCTTTAGTGACTTACAAAAGCCATTCCTATTTACAGCAATCATTGAATTGGAGCCACTTTGGGAAGAATTCACTGAGATTGCTAGATTTAGCTGATCTTCTAACTTTTGAATAATTCTACCATAATCTAATGGAGAGGAGAAAATGTGTATCTGACCGTTTAAATGTTCTTGGTTTTGTGATGTGTGCCTGATAAATATATAAGTTCCCGATAGTAGAGGACTACTGCCTTTATTGCTAAAGTCATCCTCAATGCTAAGCCAAGTCTACCTCCTCAGCCATCTTCCCCATCACTTTCTGTGTTCTGGAAGAATGGGACCTTCGTCTTGGTGAATGGGAAAGTCATGGACAGGATTGTGTTCTCTGAGGATACAGTCAACAATCTCAACCAAGATGAACCCATTTTAAAATGTATTAAAAAGCTACCAATGACATGCAAATCTCCAACCAGATATAGTTTCATGATGTATTTATTTAAATTTAGGTCTCATTCACTCTTTGTAATACATCTCAGAACCATGGACCTCATTCCCAAGAATATGTCGGTTTCGTCATATTGGGGCAGCTCTCAGATGTGAGTAGGTCAGAGACTGAAACGTGAAGGTTTGGCAATACTTCATCTGAGCACCTGGATCTCTGTCTCCAGGCCAATGTGCTGGGGTTGGACCAATGTATAAAGTGTATACATTTTGTCTCACTATTCTGTCTCCTGATTCTCTTACATCAGCTACGAGTCAGTGTATTATGGAGTGGTGTGTGCAGACTATACTCCTCCTCCCATATATCAAGTACACATCCCCAGTGACCCTGTTCATAGTCACATTCATTGAACACTGAGCTCCATTGCTGCGCTGGCGATTGCTGTGCATCCCTGTGAAAGGAGGTGGGGGAGAAGGCAATGTGAAGTCCAGGAGAAGAAAGGCGTATGAGCTGCATAAGGCTACATGATCTCCGTTTCTGTGTATTCTTGTTTTCTCTTACACGTAATGTACATTATTGGATAGAATGTTCTTTATTTTCTATAGTAATAGTCTCCAAAAATAAATACCCACTTTATGTTTTTCTTTGTATTAGGTCATCTTTGTGACCTTGTTAATGATATTATTTATACCACATTTATTGACATTTTCCTGTAGGTTTTTTAATCATAATTTTAGGGTTTCATATTTAACTTTATAGTGCCCATCTCTGTGTCAATCATGTATCCCAAATTGATGTGTATCACTTACAACCGTTTCTTACTATTTAGTATTACCCATAATATTTGTGGATAGATGGGCATGTTCAATATGTCCACATATATCAGCATATTATGTTCTGTATGATGTTTTCTATTGAGGACTGATTATGACCAAAGTTCTGCTAGGCTTTAATTGTCAGAGTTTGTTAAAATATAGTCATGGATCCATTTGTAGTTAACTACAAACAATGTACATCACTGCTAACCTTGGTTTTTATTTAAAATACTAAAGGACTCAAATTCTTCTATAAAACTCTTTTTAAAATGTGTTTGCTCTGTGTTCACTTGCACTATCGCTAGAGAGAATCTCGATATTAACTTCCCTGATGCACCCTGCTGTTATTTTTACTGAGTGCGGGTGCCTGTTGTGGCAGGGTGAGGGCCATGAGCATTTCTCTGGTCTTTTGACTGAGCCTCATTCCAAGGGGGTCCTCCTGGACGGGGCTCTGAGATGTGGTTTCTACCTTTTCCTTTTAGTCTGCAAAGGTTCTACGGATCTACACGTTCTGCCTGCCCTTTCCCATTGGGCAGAGAACTTTCCTTCCAAGTTGTTCATTCCCTTGCTGCAAAGGTTCCCCAGGGCCTCAGCTACGAATCATTATGCTCTTCCTCTTCCGATGGAAGACTTCATGCCTAAATAGAGAGCTGCTCGGGGCATGACTTTAGACTTGTCCTTTTAAAGATAGATTAAAAAAAAACATTTTATTAGGGGCTCATACAACTCTTATCACAATTCATACATAAACATACATCAATTGTACAAAGGACATCTGTACATTCTTTGCCCTAATCATTTTCTTTTTTTTTCCTTTTATTTTTTTACATTTTATTAGGGGCTCATACAACTCTTATCACAATCCACACATATACAAACATCAACTGTATAAAGCACATCCACACATTGCTTGCCCCAATCATTCTCAAAGCATTTGCTCTCCACTTAAGCCCTTTGCATCAGGTCCTCTTTTTTTTCCCTCCCTCCTCGCTCCCCCCTCCCTCATGTGCCCTTGGTAATATAGACATCGTTATTTTGTCATCTCTTGCCCTATCCGGAGTCTCCCTTCCCCCCCTTCTCTGCCGTCCATCTCCCAGGGAGGAGGTCACTTTTGGATCCTTGTAATCAGTTCCCCATTTCCAACCCACTCACCCTCCACTCTCCCAGCATCGCCCCTCACACCCTTGGTCCTGAAGGTATCATCCACCCTGGATTCCCTGTGCCTCCAGCTCCCATATGCACCAGTGTACAACCTCGGCCCTATCCAGTTCTGCAAGGTAGAATTCGGATCATGGTAGTTGGGGGAGGAAGCATCCAGGATCTGGGGGAAAGCTGTGTTCTTCATCGGTACTACATCGCACCCTGACTGACCCATCTCCTCTCCTAAACCCCTCTATGAGGGGATCTCCAGTGGCCGACACTTGAGCCTTGGGTCTCCACTCTGCTCATCCCCCTTCATTCAATATGGTATATATATATATATATATATATACACACACACATATATATACATATATATATATATATATCTTTTTTTTCATGATGACTTATACCTGGTCCCTTTGGCACCTCATGATCGCACTGGCTGGTGTGCTTCTTCCATGTGGGCTTTTTTGCTTCTGAGCTAGATGGCCGCTTGTTCATCTTCAAGCCTTTAAGACCCCAGACACTATTTCTTTTGATAGCCAGGCACCATCAGCTTTCTTCGCCACATTTGCTTATGCACCCATTTGTCTTCAGCGATCCTATCATGGAGGTGTGCAGCCAATGATAGGATTTTTTGTTCTTTGATGCCTGATAACTGATCCTTTCGGGACCACTCAATCACACAGGCTGGTGTGTTCTTTCCATGTGGGCTTTGTTGCTAATGAGCTAGATGGCCGCTTGTTTAAAAGATAGATTTTTACCAATTGGTATTGAGCCTTAAAGTCATTTTGTTCTTCTCAGAGTCAGGAGTGGTGGATCTTGGTGCATGGGGCAGTGACTCCTCATCTGTTACTGTAGCCATGATCAAGGGATATAAGGAAATAGGGTTTTGTTTATTATCTGCATCGTAAGGGATTGTTCTGCAAGAAAACAGTATTTTTTTAAGTCTGTGCTCCATGGAGATGCTATTTACTTTAACCCAAGGAACATTTAACTGTTTCTTAAATGTTTCAGACTCACCTTATTGAGTTTAAATATCATCCAACACATCTCCAGAGAAGGTAAGAACTTGCTCCTTTTCCTTCCTGATAGCAGCTCTCTCTCCCAAAATACGATGTTTGTTGTTTTAAATGTAATGATCAAGGACCTAATATGAATCCCAAAGCTATGAAGACCATTTATAAGGAAGCAGGGACACATGTTAGTGCCCCATTTCAGGGCATTCATACGCTGTCAAACACAGCAAAGGAAGTACACACAAAGAAGACAACATAGATGAGAGTGAACTTCTAAAAATCAGACATTTATGTGCATCAAAAGAGTTAAAAGGGAAATCAAGCAACAAATATAAAGCAAAAAGCTCTTTCAATTTTAAGCTGCAATGTATATCTGTTCCGTGTACAACAATAGACAACTGCAAATATTATTGCATTTTCATAAGCCATATTTTCTATTATTTCCATCTTTCAGAATTTTGAGAGATGCAGTGCACCTTGATTAAGAGACTGACCAAGCCCAACCTCATGAGATGGGGGACTGCAAAAGAAACCCAGACATCTGAGTCTAGAAGAGTTCGATGTGTTGCTTCTTCAGAGTACAGGGAGACAGCAGGAGATCATTGAGAACATGTGTACCAAACATGTTAGGATAGTGATGTGTACATGAATAATGTCATGTGGTTGACACTTAAGAAGACCCCTATTAATCACTGCTATGAAATTATGATATGATCATGGCAGTGACCTGAACTAGTGTGCAGCTCTGTGGTAGTCACCTAATCTGGTGTCAATTTAAGGACTGAGAGTGTAAGGGTGGAGTCTAGGTTGTCAATCTGAAGATAGCCAAAGGGACCTCTGTTGGCATGACCTTCTGAGAATTCTGATACTTCCTCTTTGGAGGAAGAAGACACCTCTCTCTCTCTGCTACTCCCTGGGAGACATTCCAGAAGACAAGCCACATGGACAGAACCAGACCACAGAAGCCAGAGAAGCCACAGAGACTTCTGCCAGGGCTAAGATATTCCTAATGATACTGGATCCAAAGGCTTCCTACCCACTGGCCTGTGATCTTCTGCATTTGGCATCATTGCATGTGTTGTGTGAATCTCAAGAGGACTTTGCAGATTGATATCAGAAATATGGGCTAATATCGGATGTATGGACTTGATCTGGACTTTGCTGAGATGTTTTTCAATGTTCAATTGCTCTTGTATATAAATATCTTTCTTATACACATATGTGTGTCCATGGATTTCTTTCTCTAGTCTACCCAGATTAACACAAGCTACATCACGGTCTCAAGCTTGAATCGGTTAGACAAGCACCAAGAGCAGACAGTGAGATGGGGGGTTGATGAAATGAACAGGATCAAGTGATGCTCTGCCAGTGTGCATATGAAAAGTGAACCAACTCAATGATCTCCAAATGAAAATTGCTAGAGTGTCCTGTGCTTTCACCCCTGGATTGTAGTGAGTACAATGTGTCTTCACTTTAAAGTAATTGCTTATTCCCTTCAGCAAATTCTGGCACAAAGAAGTCCAGGTGATCAACACCTAGTGCTTGGATTTCCCCACCGTAAAAAGAAACATTAATTTGGAGGTGTACAGATTCTAATTAATCAGCAAATGAGTGTTGTCAACCCTCAGTCTGAGGAAAATATTTTAAACTTTATGAGGAAAGAATCTATAAACTACATGTTTATAGATGTCACAACTTCTATAGCCAATAATATGTACCATTTTCCAAAATTAGACAATCCTTGAGTTGAGGGAATAAATGTCAGGTGAGACCCATGAGCAGCTGTGATGTGGCTGTGCCCAGAGCACAAATGGAGAGGCTGTCTGTGGTTGGAGATGCTCACATTTCAATGGAACCAGAGTCCCAGGGCAAGGGACATTTACAAGAGTGTCTGTTTAATCTCTAAATGTCGAGGATCAGTTGGATGGATGGACCTAATTATAATGACGAGTGCCTCGTGGGTTTCAGGAAAAGGTCTTTGGTTTCAAAGTCGAAAATATTGTACTTGACTCTTACTTTGAGCCTTTTCTTAAATGATTATTTTTCATTTACTGGTTTTCTCCATCTTTGTACTTGAAATCATGACTCGACTGATTTTTCACTATTCCGGATATTCTAGCAAACCAGGGAGTGGTTTTCTATTCAGAATCTTGCATTTCTTAGAGGCTACTGAATTAAAATATTGTCTTGTCTGGGGCCCAACTTTTCCAGGTGTCACGTTCTTCCCTGAGACCCAATAACACTTGAATCACTTTACTTACACTGAGGTTGACCTCGATCATCGGGCTCTGGGATGTAGTGTGGGTATTACAGGTAAGAGTAGTGGGGTTGGTGATGACCATGGCCCAAGTTTGGGAAATCCTGGCTGCAACAGATTAGCAGAGGGACAATGTTGACTGGAAACATTCTGCCTGAGGCTTCAGGTCAGATGTGTGCAAATAAACTGCAAAACTTGGAGTGGAGCTTGTCCTTTGGGCACAGCATCTGGTTTACCCTTTCCTGAGTGTCAGAATTTGGACTGAACAGAACCCACCGCCACGTGATTCCTTTCCTCAAAATTTCATTAATTTCTTTTGGATTTTTCATTGATTCACAGAATCCAGAAACATAAGGGAATCTCCTCAAGAGTGGAGTATGTGGAAATTGGAACTGAATGGCTTCATAGAAGAGTTGGACCTTTGGGATCTTATCAACCACAACACCTTGGGACTAACCTGATATTCATGCTTCTCAAAGATGTCACTCCCACACAAGGAAAACTATTAAGGCTCTGAGGAGGTTAATTAAGAGGTTTCAGGGTATACAGGAAAAAAAGGACCTTGGAAATTGTGAGGTCTGAAGATGACTTGGGGTCCAATTGATGGTTTTAACAAACTATATTCTGCCCACTCTCTGGGGCACAGGACATATAGGAGCCCAAGGCAGGGCAGGAACAATGAGGACCTGGAAGGAAAGAACACTGGGCTCAGAAATTCTGGGCACTCTTTGACCTCTCCCGCACACCTCTTGATAAAAACTTCTTCTGTTATAGACTAATATGCATATGAGTTCAAACATTTACCCTACCATGAGCTCAGAAGATAGAGGGGGTCTGGTCACTATCACTTTCTGTTTATAAGGACAGGACATCCTCATATGCAAATTATATTTCAGGTACTAGGGTACAATTTCACCCTTCGGGTGGGAAAGCTATCAGTTCTCTTCAGACAGGGCTGTAGGTCTCTTGGGAAAGCAGAGGTGTGGTGTTAAGATGCTATTGTTATGTGTTCTCCTATGCTTGGTGACAGTTCCCCAAGGTGAGAGATACAGATATCTGACCTGGGTCTATGGGGATAGTTATGACTTCAAGTGACTGACATGGAACATTTGTTTTTGTTTTCAGGGGTCCTGTCCCAGGTGCAGCTTCAGGAGTCGGGTCCAGGACGGGTGAAGCCCTCCCAGAAGCTGTCCATCACCTGCATTGTCTCTGGTTTCGCCATCACAAGCAGTGGTTACTGCTGGCACTGGATTCGCCAGACTTCTGGAAAGGGGCTGCAGTGGATGGGAGAGATATGCTCTAGTGGTAATACATATTATAACCCGTCTTTTCAAAGCCGACTCTCCATCACCAGAAACACATCGAAGAATCAGTTCTCCCTGCAGCTGAACCCCATGACTGCTGAGGACACGGCCATGTATTACTGTGCAAGGGAAACACACAGTGAGGGGAAGTAAGTGTGAACCCAGACGCAAATCTCCCCTGCAGGGGAGACACTGGGCAGCAGGGGGCACGCAGGATTCATGAGCACAGACACCTAGTCCTAGACAGGCACAGATAGATGACAGGGAGGATTTCCTGTTGGAATTAGGGCTTTCTCACTTAGCTCTTAGCCTCCACTGGGACAGTTTTTTTTTTAATTTTGCCATCTTTTTTGTTTATTTTATATTGAGATGCAAAGTGCAAGGTCAGTAGTTTGAAACCACCAGTTCCTCCAAGGGAGAAAGATGAGGCTGTTTGCTCCTCCAAAAAATTAATAGTGTCTGTAACCCTACGGAGCTGTTCTACTCTGTCCGAGAGTCACTGTGATTTGGGATTCACTTGGTGCCAATGGCTTACAGTTATCAAATTTCTGAATTTGTATCTTGTTTTGTTTGTTTATGTCCATTAATTGCTTTCTGTGTATTCTGTATTTTGTTTAATCATATTTGATATTATCAGGAATTGTTCTATTTTTTCCATCATCCTGGTCTCCATAGAACTTCAATACATCGTGTTTTCATTTTAATTATATCATCCTTTTCTGTGACACCTTTTATGATATTATTTATAAAATTATTATTAACACGTTAATGGTTCCCTTTTACATATATTTTGCTGGTTGTGCTTCAATTTACAAGGTACTTTTATAAAAATAACCTTAGTCTCCCTTCAAGTTGAATTACTCCCCTTCTTGTGTACTGCACAAAATATAACTGTTGATTTCTGTAAAACGAGTGTGTGAGGTCACTGACAAAAGCTCAGCTCACACACAGGCTCTGTGTGCAACAGTCGTTTGCTCTCACAGAGAAGAGACAGGGCCGGCTCATCATCAAAGTAGGCAGCAGTCCTCACAGCCAGTGGCTTCACCTGTGGCCAGTGCAGGAATGGAGGTTTGCAAGCATGTCTTGTTTGTGCTGCAGTTGTAGAATAGTGTTCCTTCCTCAACAGCAAACATAGAGAAATAGGGTTGTGCTGTGAGCTGAAACCTCCTGGAAGGCAGGGAGTTGGTTGTGTTGTTTTTGTTGTTGTTGCTTGGTGTATTTAATGTCATGTGAAGGACAAGCCGTTTGCTTGTTCAGCATGAGCCACAGGGTGTGTTGCAGGATACCAGCTACTAAAGAGTGCTTTTGGTTCCAGAAAATCCTGAGAAAGGCGGTCAACTCGCAAGATCCTCACATTCCAGTAGCCAGACTGACACATCTGAAACACACCTAGGTCTGTTATGGATTCTGGGCAAGGGCCGCAGACTATACTTGGACTGCCTACTTCCTCAATTTAAAATTCCTATTAGAGTTTATCTCATGTGTTTTCTCATTGGGGGATAGCATTATTGAATTTCTGTGATATGTTTTTCTGTTTGACTGTAGATGAAAGCCAGAATTGATGTACATAAAGAGACAGCAAGTAGAATAAGGGCTTCTGGGGCTACAGTTGGGGGTGGGGGAGTGGAATAAAGGAAGATGATGCCATTAGTTGAAGAAGGAAGATGATGTTTTGAAGCTAATTGTGGTAGCAGTCATACAATGCTGCTTGATGCACTTGAACTACTGATGAACATGACACCTGTATTTTCTCCCAAAAAAATGGTTTTGGAGGGAAAAAAGTGAGAAAATAATTAAAATATTAACTAAAGACTATTCCATTGCTAACAATTTTTACAAATTCAAATTTTGGGCTTATTTCATAATCTCTTTTCGGGTTCAATGTTTTAGCTAGCTTTTTGAAGTGTTGCTGTACCAGCAATACTTTCCATCAGTTTCTGATTGTGGTTGAAAAACTATGTCATATTTTTAAAGTTATTTTTCTCATACACGTGCAACAAACTAATATTTTCATCACTCTTCTCATGCATAATTCAATGGAGAGGGAGGTGGTTTATTGTACCAACCTGGTAGATAAACACATGTGGGGTCAATTGAGGGGCGGAGGGATAAATGACTCGGTGAGCCTTGCCTTTCTAGTTTTTGGGTCTCTTGCTTTCTGATGGTTGGACCAGATTGCAGATCCCTTACCAGTGCCATGCTTGATCTGGCAAGGCTCACTTCCTGCAAGAACATCCCCAAGGACACACCGCATGTACCTACCCCAATGCAGCCCTGGGTGCTGGAATAGCTCTGTGGAGACCCCTGCCAGCGCTGAGATGCTTACACTGCTCACTGATTCAGTTTTCCTCCTGCAATCAGCCTCATTGCATGTGTTTTGTGACATGGAAGAGGACTTTGTGCATTAGTGTTGGACATATGGGCTAATGTTGGACTTGTGAACTTGGGTAGTGCTTGGTTGTGATATTTTCCTGATGTAAACTTACCATTTATATAAAACTTTCTCTTATTCAAATGAGTTTCTGTGGACTCGTTTCTCTAATATACCCACACTAACACAAATGGAATTAGATTATTACTGTGTTCAACAATTATCAACAGCTGAAAATTTTCCTATCACATGTCACTGAAACCCATAAAAAAGAATTCTGACTTGTCAATTTCCTCCTTAACATGGAATAAATAACTCTATAACTCTCTTGCTTTAATTAATTTGAATAGAAATCTTCTTTAAGTACGTTTCCTCTTCCTGTGGAAAGAATGAAGCCTAACCGGTGTTCAATATTTGATTGTTTTTCAGGCAAATTTCTTTCTTGATCGGTATTTTATTGTGGTATATATCTCAATCTCAAAATCTAGATAAATATCTACATGTATATATCGTACTTCCTTTCACTGCAACCAATTCAGAGTGTTTGCAACTTGTATCACACTCTATGTCCAAAGTATTTTATACTGAGGGAGAGTCAGTGGGAGTCCAGACATAAAACTAACCTCAGGGGGTGGGCTGACTTGCAAGGATATAAGAACCCACCCACTCTGGACCAAGTGAAGAAAGAGGTGAGCACGGGAGCCTGGATAAGGACTGCAGTGCCCGGTCAGCTAGAACTGCTGTGCTGACCACTATGGTAGCTCTATGTGGACTCATCGTTGCAGCCTTTGTGACAATCCATCTCATTGAGAGTCTCTCCCATTTTCATTGACATTCTACTTTACCAAGCACAAGACCATTCTCTGGGTTCTTGTTCCTCCTAATGTAATGCCCAGATAAGTGAGATAAAATCTTACTTGAAAACTTACAAGAATTAAACAAGATGTGCTTACTCTAAGACAGAACTTCAGGCAGCCCATGGCAGATTTAACATTATTCTCTAACGCCATGTGTTAGTCCAGGCAGACTAGAGAAGTAAATCCATGGAGACACTCACATGTGTATAGGAAAGAGCTTTATATCAAAGAGTAACTGTATATTAAGAAAACATCCCAGCTCTGATCACATCTATAAGTCCAATATTAGCCCATATGTCTGACACCAATCTATAAATTCTTCTTCAGACTCACACAACACATGTAGTGGCAAAGATCACACGCTAGTGGGTGGAAAGTCTTGTGGATCTGGTGGTGGTGGAAGCATCTCAGCACTGGCATGGGTCTTCACATTGCCTCTCCAGTGTCAGGGCTCTGGCTATTATCAGTGTAGCACCATGTTGCTTTGTAAACAGGAATATTTCAACAGGTAGAGATTCTATCTGGGTCTGGCTTCCAGTGAGCTATTTATCATGCTGTGACCTGATTGATAGGCTAGACTCCATCCCTTCCCAAGTTGACAAGAGATTATGAAACTGCCACACCATATCCCAAATGCGCCAATTCCTTGATATGTTTTATGGGGTATTTGGCTATTATAGTAGCCACTCTTAGTTTGCACAACTCTGGGAGGTGTTTCTGGCACTGAAGATGGTGCCCAGGGTTACTATTAAAATCACACAATGCCTAGGACAGAATCCCATAGTAAATACTCAAGGAACACAAAATAGTAATAGTACTTGCATTGAAGAACTCTACTTAATGACTTAAGACCAGTCATCATGCACAGAAATGTTCACCTGTAGAAAGTAAAAATAGATGCATATAAATTGTACATAGGTGAACCTGAAACACAGAACTATGTGAGCATAATTAAATGCTCAACTTCTAGCCAAAAGGTAGACAGTTCAAAACCTTGGCAATTCAGTTGGTTAAAGACCTGATATGGTTATCCAATTATTATTACAGAAAAGAAAATCCTTTCAGACAGTTCTCTTTCATGTAGGGTCAATACGAGTCTTTAACTGTTTTTGCACCCAAACAACCTTGGATGCTTAATGTTCTATAAATATGTAGATAAGACTTTTGCAACTAATAACTAATGAAGGCACAGGGAACTTCAACGTAAGAACAGTTATAGTGTATTCTGTTACATATTTCTTTTTCTAAGGAAAAGAAAACATATACCCATTCCCCCAGCACTGTCATTCAATCTGGGAAGAACATTGTGTCTTTTCATTTGTTTTGATGATGTTACGTGCCACAGAGACAATTGCAATGCTAAGTGATTCAATGTAAAACTGAACTAAATCATGCCTAGTTCAGTACCATAACCATAACGAATATTTTTAAGCTTATTGTTAGAGTCACTGTATCAATCCATCACCTTCTTCTTCACTGATCCCATGCTTTATCGTGGATGATGTCTTTCTCAACAGACTGGTGTCATGATAGCCTGTCCAAATTACATGAAACAAAGTCTCATCATCCTTCCTTCTAAGGTATTCCTTGGCTGTATTTCCCTCAAAACAGATGTTTGTTATATTGATAGCCCAGTTTGTGGTGCTTTCGACATTCTTTTCCAAAAGGTAAGTGAATGGCCATAATTTTGGATATGGCCCCCCTTATTCAGAGCCCAGAGCTCATAGTCACATAATAGTATTAAAAAATCACTACTTGGCTTCTCAATGTGACATTTATAAAGCCCTTTATACGGGCTTCTTGGTGTAGAGATATATGAAGATATGGTGACACAGTGGGATAAGTATTGGATTGCTCACTGCAAACCAGCCCACTGTGCCTCCCGAGTAAGATGAGGTTGTCTTTTCCTGTAAGTATTTATGGTCAAAGAAGTTCTCATGAACATTTATAATCAGTCTTATAAGGTTCCCATGAGACAGGATAGGTGCACTAGCAGTGGGCTTAGTTTGAGGACGAGATCATTCGTTTCTTAGCTCATTCGTTTCTTGCTTGGTTTACTGATTTTCCCTCCGTGCAGAAGACTGTCTGGTGTCTTCATAGCTCTCAGAACTCACAATGGATACAGTAATGCATACATTAGTGGATGCGTGTGTTCAAATCAAACAATTCATATACAATGGAACCCTGATAATTTTGTGATTGCAAATGTTGGGATCTGGGCAGGGTAAAAATTCAGTGTATGCCTGTGGGCCACCTCACTCACATTTCTGACATATTTTTGCCATCCAACTTGCTTCAAGGACCAGCTCTGGAGAAGCTTCCTTGTGGAGCTGTGACCCCTGTCCATTAGCACCAGCAGAAGACTGGTGTGGTTTATTTTCTCAAATGATATGAACACCCACCTTCACTCCCCTCAAGATTCTCCTCTGGAACCAGAATTCCAGAGCCTGCTGAGCCAGGGAGACTTTGATACAGAAATGTCTGTCTCCATCCGCTTCCTTGTTTTGATGGTCCTAGGTCTCCCATCGGGTCAGTGGCAGGGAGATGCACTAGGTCACAGCAGATTTAAGGACAGATGGGATATTCAAACTTGTTTCCTAAGACTCCTGGTGTCCTGTCCCAGGTGCAGCTTTAGTAGTCAGGCCCTGAGGTGGTGAGACCATCACAGTACCTCACTCTCATCTGCACCATTACTGGGGACTCAGTCGCCAGCACCAGTGCCACATGGGAGCAGATCAGGCAGCCCTGAGAGAGGCTGTGAGTGGATGGGAAGGAGCTTCTACAGGTCAGAGTGGTTTAGCGAATACACACCAAATCTCAGAGATCTAGTCAGCAACCCAGACACATCCAAGAACCAGTTCTCCCTGCACCTGAGTTCTGTGACCATTGAGGATCCAGCTGTGTATGGCTGTGCAAGAAGACACAGAGAGAGAAGTCCATGCGAATTCCCACACAAACCACTCTGCAGCACAGGGGTGGGGTTGGACTGAAGGGAATTTGGGGCAATGGGTGTGCTCAGGCCCAAATAGCACAGGCCCAGGTTCCAGGAGCAGGTTCAAGTGAGAGCACAAATAGGATGGTCTGCTGTGTTTTTTAGTTTATTTTGTTAAAACAAAATTTGGATTTTAGCAACAGATTTAGCAGGAATTTCAGTAGGAATCATTCTATTTTCTCTTAATTTAAAAGAAAAAGAAGATGAAGCAGCAGCAGCAGTGGTAGTGGTAGTAGTAGTAGTAGAAGAACAACAACAAGAAGAAGAACAAGAAGAAGAAGAAGAAAAAGAAGAAGAAGATTGCTGTAAAGCTTTAGAAAGGAAATAGTAGAGTAAGGTAAAAAGTTGTGAAAAGAGGAAAACAATTATATTCCATGAAATAAGTGCTAAAAAGTGGTGAGGTGGAAAACTGGAAAGACCAGGGGTAGAGTGCAGGGATGGCCTCATTGGAGTGGACAATGATTTCTCTTCACTACAGTTTGCTGGGTCATTCATGTCTGTGCCTTCAGGTTTCAATCCATTAATTTGCAAAGTGAAACTGTTTTCAAATCTCTCTTGAGTGGTTCACCTGCCTTTGCTTTATGAAGCATTTTATGTTGTGTGACCATTGGCTTATATAGAAATACATCCTTTCCAGCCTCTTCCCTAATATCTGGTTGATTTACATTTAGAAAAATCAAAACACAGTGAGTCTATTCTGAGACGTTTTCAGAGGAGAGTGCCTTAGTGATTCAGACATGATAGTGTGGAGATGCTTCTCTTGATCACATGGCTCATTGTGATTGTCCTTGTTTCCTTGGGTCTATCTCAGTTGCAGGTATAGAGGCTGGACCCCAAACACCCAACTCACTGCTGTCCAGTCACTTAAGAATATTAGAAACCCTATAAGGCTCTGGTTCTCAACCTATGGTTCAAGACCACTTGGTGGGGGGGGGGGATGGGTGAACGACATTTGAGGTATTTACTCGTGCCAACATGTCTGGTAAACACATGTGGGGTTAAATGAGGGGCTGAAGGATAAATGGCTCGATGATCCTCACCTTTCTAGTTCTTGGGTCTCTTGCTTTGCCATAGTCGGACTAGGGTGCAGCTGCCTTGGCCAGTTCCCTGTTTCAGCTGGCAAGGCTCACTTCCTGCAAGACATCCCCAAGGAGAAGTCACATAGACCTACTCCAGTGCAGCCCTGGGTGCTGGAGCAGCCGTGTGGAGACCCCCGCCAGCTCTGAGATGCTTACAGGTTCACTGATTTGGCTTTCCTCCTTCAGTCAGTGTTATTGCATGTCTTTTGTGAGATATAGGAGTGCTTTATGGATTGGTGTCATACATATGGGTTAATCTTGGACTTGTGGACTTGGGTAGCACTGGATTGGGATGTTTTCTTGCTGTGCACTTAACCTTTATATAAAACTCTCTCTTATACATGAATTTCTGTAGATTTGTTTCTCTAAAGTGCCCAGACTAGCAAAACCCTTTCACAGTGATCACCTAAGATCATCAGAAAACACATTTTCCAATGGTCTTAGAAATCAAGACACCACTCCTCCATCCATCTCCAGGTGGGTATACCCACATGCAGATGCACCCACATATGGGTAACTGGTGTGATGACATCATCGCGCCTACCCCATACAAATACAAGTGTATGTGAAAGGGTTGGCACCATAATGTGCTTAAGCGGACCAGTAACACATGTGTAGAGAGCAGCTACTCTGTAGAGATCAGTTGCTTTGTTGCAAGCAGTTAGCTACTCTGCTAAAAGCAGCTACTGTGTTGAAAGCAGCAGTATTGGAGGTAAAACGACACTTCATGAATTATAATTATTGGGTAAATGTAAAATCCTGTACCGTGAAATCATCAACTACAGCAAAAATATGTGGATATCTGTACCATGGCAACTTAATCCTGACGCTGATTGGTCTTGTTAAGTTCAGCTATGGTTGATAGGAATATTACTTCCTTGTGAGAGTAACAGGTATGTAAAAAAACACAAACAAACCAAAACCACAGAATGGTAAATCACAGGAAACTTTAACGAACTCTATTGACTGAACTGTGCCGTGTATCACCTTTTGTATTATTAAAGCGATTGTTTTATATTATTTTCATTAGAAAACCATGCCATGACAATGAATCATGTGGAGAAGAATGTTAACAAAATAAAATATAGCGAGGATTTTTTTACAGTATGTATTTATCTCAATATTTACAGCAGGAATTGAGGAATCACAATGTGTTGTTTGTTGTGAAGTTCTATCAGCTGAATATATGAAGCCAAAGAAACTATAACGCTATTTTGTTAGCAAGCATCTGAGTTTGCCAACAATTATACCAACTATTTTAGAAGCAAAGCTCATGGACTCAAGAAAGCCAGACTTGACACTGGTGGCAAAACCACAAACCAAACGTTAACAGCCAATGAAGCTTCATACTTGGTGGCACTCAGAGTTGCCAGAGCTATGAAACCTCACACCATTGCTGAGGATTTATTGTTGCAAGTGACCAAAGTCATTGTTTGAGTTATGATTGGAGACAAACTTGTTATGAAATTGAGTTCAATTTCCTTATCTAATGATACTGTCCGCAGAAGAATAGATGACAAGTTTGCTGATATCCTTGATCAGGTCATCCCAGAAATTAAATCTGCTCCACTTCCAATATTTAGCATCCAGTCACTTCCAATATTTAGCATCCAGTTTGATGAATCTACAGACATTGCAACCTGTTCCCAGTTACTGGTTTACCTGAGGTATATTAATGATGGCAACTTTAAAGAAGAGTTTCTTTTTTGCAAACCTCTTGAAACGACAACTACTGCAGATGATGTATTTGACACAGTTGGTTCATTTCTGAAAGAGCATAAGATCTCTTGGGAAAAGTTTATGGAGTTTACTCAGATGGTGCTCCAGCTATGCTAGGATGCCTACCTGCATTTCAACGTTTGGTACTGAATGAGTCACTAAAAGTCAACGGAATTCACTGTATGATTCATCGGCAAATATTAGCAATGAAGATGCTTCCACAAGAGTTACAAGAAATAATGAATAGTGTCATAAGTTCTGTCAATTTTGTAAAGGCGAGCACTTTAAACAGTTGACTGCAACTGCAGAACGAGATGGATGAGCACAATAATGCTCTGCTATTTCACACAGAAGTAAGATGGTTGTTAAGAGTAAACGTTTTAAAACGTGTTTTTGAGCTTTGTGATGAACTCAAAGCATTTTAAAATCAGAAGGCAACAACGCAGTTCAAAGCACTTTTCAGCGATCAAAGTAAACTACAGAAAATAGCTTACTTGGTTGACACATTTTCCATCTTGAATGAGTTAAATTGATCACTGTGAGGAACAAATGCAACATGACTTGATTTTCTAAAAAGATCTGATCATTCCAAATGAAACTTTAGCTTTGGCACAAAAAAAAGGATGAAAATAAAATTTATATGTTGCCTAACTTATCTGCTTTTTTTGAGGAACATGACATTGAACCAGACAAAAGAATGACGATGATCATTCCTATGAAAGAACACTTGCACATGCTTGCAGATAAAATTTCATTGTACTTTCCAAATCTACCTGACATTCCATTTGCACTTGCTAGGAACCCATTCACAGTCAAAGTTGAAGATGCTCCGGAGACAGTTCAAGAGGTGTTCATTGAACTCATTAACAGTGAGGCAGCACAAACTGATTTTGCTACAATGCCAGTTACAAAATTCTGGATCAAGTGTTGGCAGTCATATACCTATCTGAGACTGTGTTGCATCTTCTTCCATTTCCAACAACATATCTGTGAAACAGGGCTTTCCAGCTTTTTGGTTATCAAGTCTAAATACCAAAGTAGACTTCGTTGTGCTCTTGCAAAGACTGAGAACTTCTGATCTGGTGAGAAAGGTTTCTCAGAATTTGCATGGACGCTGGCTTTTTATGCATACAGTCGCAAAATGTAACAATGCAGTTTATTGTCATTATATTAAAGACTGTTAACCATGCTACACCATGCTTCAAGACAAAATTTCATTTATTTGTAATCAGAAATAAATATTTCACAATACATAATTACATATTGTTTTTGTGATTAATCACTATGCTTTCATTATGCTCAATTTGTAACAAAGAAAATGCATCCTGCATATCAGATATTTATATTACAATTCTTAACAGTAGCAAAATTACATTTATGAAGTAGCAAAGAAAATAATTTTATGGTGTGGGTTCTCCACAACATAACATGAGGAACAACTGTATGAAAGGGTCATGGCATTTGAAAGGCTGAGAACCACTGCTATTGGACAAGGGCTAACTGGCCGTTTTGGATTTCTGAGATCGTAAAACTTTTCAGGATCATCTTACTCCGAAAGAGTAGCTGGCAGTTTTTAACTGAGGCCCATGCAGTTAGTAGCCCATTGTATAATCCACTGCACCATCAGAGCTTCTAGGCATAGAATCTCTTCCCTTTCTTTTTCAACTTTTCAGAAAGATGCTGGGATCTGAATCAGAATTGCATTATAATTAGAGATCACTTGTGGTGTGTTTGATATTTTCACAAAGTAAAATTCCCTATTAAAGAGTATGGCTAATTTTTCAATTTATGTCTTATGGTATCCTGTAGTAGTGTTTTTAAAGTTTTCTTTGTACAGATGTTTGTTTTTCTGCCCAGGGTTTTTCCATTTTATCTTATAGGTGGCTCTTGTAAATGTTATTATTTTCTTGATTTTCTTTCCAGAGCGTTCTCTGTTGGTACACGGAATCCAAATGGACTTTTCTATATTGACCTATGGCCTGTGAAATTGCTGAACATTTCATTTGGATGCAATGGTTTTTTGTAGGGCCTTGGATTGTCCATGTTTAGAGTGATACCATCTCCAATTATAGTTTTACATCTTTGCTACCATTTTCAGCTTTTATTAGACACTTGTTGATCAATAACTGCCATAAAGACTTGCAGCATATTATTAAATAAAAGTGGTATTAAATGGTATCCTTATCAGGTGCCAATATGTAAAGGGAAAAATTTAATTAACTAACCATCAAGCAAAATGTTTGTCATTGGCATTGCATTTTGCTGTTTAAGTCAAATTAAACCATGTCACTCTCATAGAAATGTTAGGAAAAAAAGAATGAAACACATATGGGTCCTGCTTCCTTCTCACAGTTGTCAAGTTTGAGCTCTTAGGTGCAGTTACTGTGATGTTCTATATTGTTGAAGTTCATCCTTTTTTCAATATTTTGCTTTATCAAGCATGATGTCCTTTAATGGACAGATCTCTCAACAAATGTCTAATATACTTAAAATGAAATTTTCATAGTATCCATTTATGACAAGCATTATAATTGTACAACTTCTAAGCTACAATTGACAGTGCATCAAACTATAAAATTCTTCACTAGCACTATAATTAAAATGCATCATTTTACTTTTAAACATCCTCATTCATTTTTCAACTTTCAGTGGCATATGAGACAATTAAAAATAAAATAGCTTGGATCTGGTAAATATTAGTTCTCAAATAGACAATGCTTTTTAAATGTTGAAAGAGGTCCTGGGAAACAAATATGCCCAGGGAAACGCATCACTTGTCTATGGCTTCTGTGTATATTGATTGAGGTCCAAGTGAAATGAAATCCTTGACAACTTCAATCATATCTCCATTTTTCATGGTAATTTGTATTGGTCCTATAGTGAGGATTTTGGTTTTCTTTCATCGAGCTGTATTCTGTAGTTAAGGCACCAGTCTCTGATCTTCATCAGTACGTTTTTCAAGTCAGACTACCTTATGGCATGCAGTATTAAGGCATCTGCATACTACAGGGAATTAATAAGGCTTTCACAAATATTATTTCCGTGCTCTTCTATATTTAGGACAACTTCTTAGATTATTTTCTTTTTTTAACATTTTATTAGGGACTCATACAACTCTTATCACAATTCATACGTATACATACATCAATTGTATAAAGCACATCTGTACATTCTTTGTCCTCATCATTTTCAAAGCATTTGCTCTCCATTTAAGCCCTTTGCATCAGATCCTCTTTTTTCCCCTCCCTCCCTGCTACCCCTACCTCATGAGCCCTTAATAATTTTAAAATTATTATTTTGTCATATCTTGCCCTATCCAGCATCTCCCTTCACCCCTTTTCTGTTGTCTGTCCCCCAAGGAGGAGGTCACATGTAGATCCTTGTAATCGGTTTCCCCTTTCCAGCCCACTCACCCTCTACCCTCCCAATATCACCCCTCACACTCCTGGTCCTGAAGGTATCATCCACCCTGGATTCCCTGTGCCTCCAGCTCCTATATGCACCAGTGTACAACCTCTGCTCTATCAAGGTAGATTTCGGATCATGATAGTTGGGGGGTGGAGTGGAGGAAGCATTTAGGAACTGGAGGAAAGTTGTATACTTCATTGGTGCTACATCGCACCCTGACTGACTCATCTCCTCCCCTAGACTCCTCTGTGAGGGGATCTCCAGTGGCTGACAAATGGGCTTTGGGTCTCCACTCTACACTTTCCCCTTCATTCACGATGTTAAGTTTTTTGTTTTTTGATGATGATGCCTTATTCCTGATCCCTTTGGCACCTCGTGATCACACAAGCTGGTGTGCTTCTTCCGTGTGGGCTTTATTGCTTCTGAGCTAGATGGCCGCTTGTTCATCTTCAAGGCTTTAAGACCCCAGACACTATCTCTTTCGATAGCCAGGCAACATCAGCTTCCTTCGCCACGTTTGCTTATGCACCCGTTTGTCCTCGACAATCGTATCATGGAGCTGTGCAGCCAATGATATGATTTTTTGTTCTTTGATACCTTAAAACTGATCCCTTCGGGACCATGTGATCACACAAGCTGATGTGCTCTTCCATGTGGGCTTTGTTGCTTCTGAGCTAGATGGCCACTTGTTCACCTTCAAGGCTTTAAGACCCCAGATGCTATCTCTTTTGATAGCCGGGCACCATCAACTTTCTTCATATTTACTTGTTCAACTGCTTTGGCTTCAGCAATTGTGTCGGGAGTGTGAGGATCATAGAGTGACAATTTAATAGAAGAAACTATTCATGTATTGAGGGAGTGCTTCAGTAGAGGCCCAAGGTCCTTCCGCCACCTTAATACTAAACCTACAAATATAGACACATAGATCTATTTCCCAATCCTCATATATATATTTGCATGTACATGTCTTTGTCTAGACCTCTATAAATGCACTTTGCCTCCTAGTTCTTTCCTCTATTTCCCTTGACTTTCCTCCTGCCCCACTATCATGCTCCATCCCCACCTGGGTTACAGCTATACCTCTTCTTTAAGTAACCTTGCCCTTATCATTCCCTACCAGGCCAGCCAATCCCCACCTCGCCACCAATTCGGATCCCATGTTGTTCCCTTGTCCCTGGGTTTGTTAACACCACTTCTTTACGCCCAACCTCCCCCTATCCCAGGTACCCCCAGAACTGTCGGTCCCTTTGTTTTTCCTCCAGATAGTTCATCCAGCCTGTCTTATGTAGACAAACCTGTGGAGATAATAACATGCACAAAAATAAGACAGAGGAAAACAAAGCAAGAGTATACAGCCAGACAACAAAACAACAAACCACTGACAAAGAACAAAACAAAACACATCAAGATAGAAAAGCTTGTAGTTAGTTCAAGGTTCGTTTGTTGGCCTTTAGGAGTGTTTTCCAGTCCAGTCTGTGTGGGCACCACGCCCTGGCCCCAAATCCACTTTCAGCATTCCCTGGGGACCTTGCCACTCCATTCCCTTGCTGTTCCGCTGAACTCCCCCAGTGATTTGCCTCGGTGTGGTGGGATCAGGTCAGGTGCAATCTGCACACTGTGTCTCTGGTGCTTTCCCCTGTAGGGCCATTGGTCACTGAGGGGTATCATGTCTTATAGTGCGGGCCATGTTGTCCTCTCTGTGGACTGGCTGCTATAATCAGGAACATCATCCTCACGGCCTGGTGGGCAAGGCTGTGCTCCACTCTCTCCTCCTCCCCTTCATCTGCGCCCGTGTGCTCTGATCCGATATATCCCTCTGCCCGAGCTGTAGAATCAATGTCGTCCTTTGAAACAAATTCTTCTTGGGGGAGGGGCAGGAATCCACTTAATTTTTGGTGTTGGGCCCAGCCTCCCAGACCTCTCCACTGGTTCCCTACTCCACGTCGGAATGTTGCATTCACACCTTGCGGCACTGGGTGGAAGTCTGGTCCCACTTTCCCTGTGGAGATATAAACAATACACTCCCCTTGGGTGGGTTAGTGCCCCATGCCCCAGTTCACCTTTTCTTCCTTATATTCATCCTTTTATTTTTCTTTCCCCACCTCCTCCCCAGTTGTCTACTGTTTGCATCCCTGGTTTTGATCTGGTCTCTGCCATACTACACAGTCAACCCAAAAATGTTAGTATATAGTAACTTTTTCCCCTAGGCCACTTCAACATTTTTTAAAATATTTGCCTCAGCGAGATCATGTTTTACTTGTCCTTTTGTACCTGACTTACTTCACTTAGTATGATTTCATTCAGTTCTTCCCAAGCCGGTATGTGCATCATAGTTGAGTTTCTTTCCCTGTGATCTATCTTTCTCAGAGTGGTGTGTTGAAGTCACCCACTATAACTGTCGGGTCTGTGATTTTTTCTTAATCTTTTGGAGTGTTTGGTTGACATAATCAGCTGGTCTCTCATTCGGGGAATATATGTTTACAATGCTTAGTGGTTCATTGTCTATGATTCCCTTGAGCATTAGATAGTATCCCTCCTTATCTCTTTTTATGGTTTGTACTTGAGGTCAATTTAATCCGAGATTAGGATTGCAACCCCTGCTTTTTTTGTATTGCTGTGTACTTGGTAGGTCCTTCTCCAGCCTTTGATTCTCAGCCTATTTTTGTCTGTAAACTTGAGATGTGACTCCTGTAGGCAGCAAACTGATGGGTTGTGTTTTCTAAGCCATTCTGCTAGTCTCAGTCTTTTAATGCCTGAGTTCAGGCCATTGATATTCAGGGTTATTATCTCCATCTGTGAACTCTGTGATGCCATTTTATACCTTTTGTTTTGGGAGTTTTCCTACTTTCCTTTCTCATTAGTGTGTGTTTTTTGTGTGTACCATTCTTGACTTCTTTCCATCCTTAAACCATTGCTATCTTGGGGTCTCTTTTCTCCTTGTTGTGCTCTGGGTGAAGTTGTTCTATGTGGTGGTCTCTTATTTGTGCTTGGTGAGTGTTGTTCATCTGCCCATACTGAGTCGGCGAGGATCTTTTGTAAGGCTGGGTTTGTTGTAACGTATTTTTTGAGTTTTTCCTTGTCTGGGAAGACTTTTACTTCTCCATCGATCTTGATCGATAATTTGGCTGGGTAGAGTATTCTTGGATTTGCGTTGTTTTCCTTCAATTTGTGGAGTATGTTACTTCACTCTCTCCTTTTTTTCCCATAGTTTCTGCTGATAGGTCTGAGCATATCCTTATGTGGGAACCTTTATATGTGACTGCTTGTTTTTCCCTGGCTGCTCTCATGATTTTCTCCTTTTCCTCAAAGTTGGGTAGTTTAACTATTATGTGCCTTGGTGATTTCATCTTGGGGTCCCGTCATGCTGGTGTTCTTTCTGCCTCCTGGATGGTTGCCTGGTTTTCATTCATTAGGCTGGGGAAGTTTTCCTCCAAGAATTCTCTCGCTATTGTAGCAGATGATTCTTTGTTGTGTCTTCTTCTGGTAGGCCAATAATTCTAATGTTCCGCTTCATAGCATCAGACATAGCTCTTAAGTTTTCTTCAGCTTCTCTGATGCTCTTGTTAGATTTTTGTTCACGTTTATTAAAGTCTGCTTGGCTGTCCTCCAAGACACTGATAGGGTTCTCTGATTCCTCCAATCAATTTTCAAGGAACATGATTCTGCTATTGTTTTTCGTTATCTCCTTGCTAAGCTCCTGTATCATTTCATCCTTTTTCTGTATTGTTTCCCTCATGTCCTGCATGGCTCCAAGCAGCATTCTGAGAATTTCTTTGTGTGGCATCTCAATGTCTGCTTCTTCTATGTATGTTGTTATGTTCAGGACATCTTCTGCCTTTGTCTTTTTTTCTCTCCTGTTTTTTCGTTGAGGTCGTTAGGGGTGATGGCATTTTGCGTTGAGTTATTTTAGAGGGACCAGGTGCCATTTTCTAGTCTCTCTCTGGAAGACTTACAGGAATGCTTCTTCGAACTGCCTACAGCTGATTTTGCTATGGTATTAACCTACCACTTTATCTTCCTGTGAGTTCCCTATCAGGGGAGTACTCCAGATGGCAGGTCGGCTGCCTGCCCCAGTGTTGCACAGGCTGGGCTGATGTTCCTGTTATTGGTTTGAATGTTGAAAAGTGTTGGCTGAGCTGCCTTAAGTCCCCAGGTACTCAGGCAGGAACTCTCTGGTGAGAAGTCTGAGGAGTATCCCCTGGAGAGCAAGCAGGCCTTTCCCTAGCCTTTGGCTATCTATGCAGGGTGGAGCTCACCTAGCTGGGTGTGGCCAAGGTGCAAATGCCCTAGGGCAATGGGACTGCCCCATATGTCTGCAAAGGACCATGAGAGAGCAGGGTAGGAATAAAGAGCAGGGGGAGAAAAATTAAAATGTTAAACTAGACTCTGCAGGGGTATAGGGAAGTGAGGGAAGCAAAAGCAACTATGTAGCTGAGTCCCACTCCCTGCCTGTGGAGCTGCAAGGGCTTACTCCCTGCCCCAAGCCCCAGCTGCTATACGCAGCTGAGCCCCAAGAGTAGCAAGAAAGCTGCTGAGCAGCCCCCAAAGAAGTGGGGGGACACAGAGCAGAGATGCTAACAGATGCAGCAGTGTAGCTGAACCCTGATTCCTGCCTGTGGAGTGTTGAGTTTAGTCCCTGCTCAGACCACGTAGGCACGGCAAGCTGTGGCCATGACATGAAAAAGCTGTGCAGCCCTCCAAGGCTGTGTTGGAATAGAGAGCATAGATATAAACAGAAGCAACAATGTAGCTGAACCCTGATCCCTGCTGGTGGAGCTGCCAGGGTCCTATCCCTGCCCTGAGGCAGGCAGGGGAAAACTGTGGCTGTGTTTAGACCAAGCCCTGCTACAGGCTCCAAATGGTCCTGGCTCCGGCAAATACATTGGCTGGGGTCCAAATGGTCCCAGCTCCAGCACATACAGGCTGGGCTAAGGGCAAGCCCCTGGCGGCTTCCACTGATGTAAGCCAAAACCCACAGTCCTTCAAAACCCAGTGGATATGTGCCTACTTATCTTTATGATGCACCTCCTGTGATCCAGCAGTGTTGAATTTCCCTCTAGGCAACTCTCCTGGGCTGGATTCTGCAGAGTCCCCCTGGCATGTGTCACTCCCTTGCCATCGTCCTGTGGGCTCGAACTGATAGTTCTTAAATTGGGGATAGGATTTAGTGCAACCTCCAAACCCATTCCTTGATCTATTCTTTTATTTGATAAAATTAAAATTATATAACTTGGGAACCACTGTATAGGTCATATTGTTCCATAGTTCAATTCTGTCAAAACTAATTGTGCAATTTCTTGCATACTCATACATGTTTTCCAAATTATAGGGTTCCTTCCTAGACTTCTTGAAATCATCTCTCTTTTTTCTCCTCCACCCTTCAAGCACCCTAAAACCTTGTTATGCTTTCTTTCCCTGTGGGCACAACATCCCTAGGTTTCATTTTCTGAAAAATAACCAAACAAATTACACTGCTTCAAGACGGTGAGCTACAATGGCGGCACACCTCTGAGAAACAGTCTAATGTAGATGAGTATAAGCAGACTGCAACAGAACAGCCACACAGAGTTGCCAGGATAATATGTCTTAACACAGCACACTTGCTGTACCAAGACTTGTTTGTTAGACAACCAATAGTAGACAGCTCTTGGTACAGCTGCTTTCTTCAAACCCAGACACCATGTGTTTTCCAGCTTAAATCCTCAGGTTACAGTGAGTCTGGGGTAGAATCCAGTTCCCCCAGTGGAGTTCCCATTTGGGGATCCCACAGAAGCAGCTCTGCAGCATGACTTGTACTCTGAGAGTCAGGATTCAGTTTCCCGCTGTTCTGTGACATCTGACCTGGCTTCCCAGGTAACCCCAGAGTCCTAGGTCAGCTCTGCTCTCCGAGTGCAAGTCATGAAATACCCTCCCTACCTGTTGATCCCAAGAGCACCTGCAGTCCCTCCTTCCCCCACTTGGCTGTCAGCTCTCCTTTCCCACACCCCAACAGACACGCACTTATGTTCACCCAAAATTGACTGTTCCATCCCCCCTCTTCAGTGCTGCCCATCCCCTACCATCACTAAGCCTCACCCCTTTGAGAGGGCCACCACCCTCTCCAGGGGACCTCACCCCAGATCCATATTGCTACTACTCAGCATCCTGCCCCCTTTCCCCCACCAATGGATTCCAGCTATCAGGAGGTCAGGAAGTGCCCTCTGGCCAAATGACCTCCACTATACTTACCTTGAACAGAGGATTTGTGGTTCATGGCACTGGTCCAGCACTTTCCCAGGCGATCTAGCTCCTAGCCAGAGGGCCTGATGACGTGCAAACTTGAGCTTGTGCCCTTTCTGCTGCTTTTTCGAAGTGGAGTGAACTTAAATAGCATTTGTCCTTTTGTGCTTGACTAACTTCACTAAGCATGTCTTCCAGATCCTTCCACGACTAGAGGTGTTTCAATGCTGCTTTTTAGGGATTCATATTATTTGTGTTTACATCAGAGTTGTTTTTTTTTAATGTATCCACTTTTCTCTTGATGGGAATTTAGGCTGTTTCCAGTTTCGTGCTATTGTGAACTGTGCTGCAATGATCATGGGGGAACACATGTCTGTTCGTCATCTCTTTCTTATTTCTTTGGGGTATATGCCCAGTAATGGTATTGGTGAGTCAGATGGTAGTTCAATTTCCATATGTTTTAGGTATCGCCATATCTCCTTCTATAGTGGCTGTACATATTTACATGACTACTAGCAGTTGTGCAAAAGTCCTTATCCCACCAGACCCTGTCCAGCCTTTATTGTTCTGTTATGTTTTGTTTTTAAATTGGGATACATTACTGGGCCTTAGTTGGTATCACATTGTTGTTTTGATTTCCAATTCCTGAATGACTACCGACCTAGGACATTTCCACATGTGTTTATTAGCCATTTACCTATCATCTTGTATGAATTGTTTGTTCAGGTCTTTAGCCCATCTTATCAAAAGTTTTTTTCTTGCTATAACCTTGTAAAATTCTGTGGATCTTAATCATTAGTCTTTTATATGATGTGTCATTACTAAATATCCTTTTCCAGTCTGTGGGTTCTCTTTTTACTCTTTTATTAAATAAACTCTATTGATTTACACAAGTGTTTTCTTTTTCATTGGTCCCATTCATCTATTTTACCTTCTATGGAGTATGTTTCTTTTGTTAATTCTGCCAGCCCATGTATTCCCTGGACTAATGATGCTGCTAGCTCTGGATTTTACATGTAGGTGTTTAATCCACCTGGAGTTATTTTAGTACATAGAATGAGATATTTCATTTCATTCTTCTGCAGGTGTATATCCAGATTTTCCAGCACCATTTATTGAGGAGGGCACCTGCTTCCCATTTAATGTCTTTTGGGCCAATGTAAAAATCAATTGTATGTGGATGTTTTTATTGTTGGGTTTTCTGTCCTGATTCATTGACCTGAGAATATTGGTCTTTTAAAATAAATTTATATGCTGTTGGATTCTATTGGCCAGGACTTTGTTGAGGATTTTTGCATCCATATTCATGAGAGATACCGGTCTGTATTTCCAGAGGCTATTGTGGTTTGGGGCAAGGGAGGAGCATAATCAATCCACTAGAGTCCCTTATGTACCCTGTGAATTATTTTTAGAAGAGTGCACTTTTATTGTGCTTATAACAGTGGTTTCCTAAACAGCTCAGAATTATCCGCTGTTTTTTTTTTTGAGTATGTGTGCTATTTTTTTTTAATTATTTTTTATTTTTTAACAAATTATTGGGGCTGATACAATTCTTTTCACAGTTCATACATATACATACATCAATTGTATAAAGCACATCTGTACAGTCTTTGCCCTAATCATATTTTTCTCCTCTTTTCTTCATTTACATTTTATTAGGGACTCCAACAACTCTTACCACAATCCATACATATACATACATCAATTGTATAAAGCACACCCATACATTCCCTGTCCCAATCATTCTCAAGGCATTTGCTCTTCACTTAAGCCCCTTGCATCAGGTCCTCTTTTTTTTTTTCCCCTCCCTCCCTTTTCCCCCCTCCCTCATATGCCCTTGGTAATTTATACCTCGTTATTTTGTCATATCTTGCCCTATTCGGGGTCTCCCTTCCCCCCTTCTCTGCTGTCCCTCTCCCAGGGAAGAGGTCACATGTGGCTCCTTGTAATCAGTTCCCCCTTTCCAACCCACTCACCCTCCACTCTCCCAGCATCGTCCCTCACGCCCTTGGTCCTGGAGGTATCATCCACCCTAGATTCCCTGTATCTCCAACCCTCATATGTACCAGTGCACAGCCTCTGTCCTATCCAGCCCTGCAAGGTAGAATTCGGATCATGGTAGTTGGGGGGAGGAAGCATCCAGGATCTGGGGGAAAGCTGTGTTCTTCATCGATACTACCTCACACCCTAATTAACCCATCTCCTTTCCTAAGCCCCTCTATGAGGGGATCTCCATTGGCCGACACTTGGGCCTTGGGTCTCCACTCTGCACTTCCCCCTTCATTTAGTATAATATATATATACGCATACATATATACATATACACATATATACACATACATACACACACTTATATCTTTTTTTTTTTTTTTTGCATGATGCCTTATATCTGGTCCCTTGGGCACCTCGTGATCGCACTGGCCGGTGTGCTTCTTCCATGTGGGCTTATTTGTTTCTGAGCGAGATGGCCGCTTGTTCACCTTCAAGCCTTTAAGACCCCAAACACTATCTCTTTTGATAGCCGGGCACCATCAGCTTTCTTCACCACATTTACTTGTTCGCCCATTTTGGCTCCAGCTGTTGTGTCGGGAGAGTGAGCAACATAGAGTTCCAATTTAATAAAAGAAGGTATTCATGCATAGAGGGAGTGTTTGAGTAGAGGCCCAAGGTCCTTCCGCCACCTTAATACTTGACCTATAAATATAGACACAAAGATCTATTTCCCCAACCTCCTATATATATTTGCATGTACATGTCTTTGTCTAGACCTCCATGAATGCCCTTTGACTCCTAGCTCTTTCCTCCATCTCCCTTGACCTTCCTCCTGCCCTACTACCATGCTTCATTGCCACCTGGGCTAGAGTATACCTCTTCTCTAAGCAACCTTACCCTTGATCATTTCCCACCAGGCCTGCCACTCCCCCTTCTCTACCCTTTGGGGTCCCATGTTTTTCCCTTGTCCCTGGGTTTGTTAATACCACTTCCTTACCCCCCCTACCCCCCACCCCAAGTCCCCCCGGAACTGTCGGTCCCGTTGTTTTTCATCCAGATAGTTCATCCAGCCTGTCCTATTCAGACAGACCTGTGGAGTCACTAACATGCACGAAAACTAGACAGAGGAACACAAAGCAACAGTATACAACCAGACAACAAAACAACCAAAACAAACCACTGAAAAAGAACAGAACAAAACAGTTCACAAGAGAAAAGCTTGTAGTTAGTTCAGGGATCTTTGCTGGCCCTTAGGAGCGTTTTCCAGTCCAGTCTGTTGGGGCACCACGCCCTGGCCCCAAAGTCCACTTTCAGCATTCCCTGGGGACCTTGCCACTCCATTCCCTTGCTGTTCCGCTGCATTCCCCCAGTGCATTGCCTCGGTGTGGTGGGATCAGGTCAGGTGCAATTCCCACACTGTGTCTCCGGTGCTGTCCCCTGTATCGCCCTTAGTCACTGAGGGGCATCATGTCTCATAGTAGGGCCAGCCATGTTGTTCTCTCTGTGGACTGGCTGCTCTACTCAGGAACATCATCATCACGGCCTGGTGGGCCAGGCTGTGCTCCATTCTCTCCTCCTGCCCCTTCATCTGCTCCCGTGTGCTCTGATCAAATATGTCCATCTCCCATAGCTGCAGGGTCAATGTCATCCTTTGGAACAAGTTCTTTTCGGGGGAGGGGCAGGAATCCACTTAATTTATGGTGCTGGGGCCTGCCTCCCAGACCTCTCCACCGGTTCCGTCCTCCACGCCGGGATATTGCATTCACACCTTGCGACACTGGGTTGAAGTCTGGTCCCACTTTCCCTGTGGAGATATAAGCCATACCCTCCCCTTGGGTGGATTAATGCCCCATTTCTGTCATGCTGATTGTACTTACCTCAGAGGACTCATGTTGTACCTGTCCCTTTGGGACTGACTTACCTCGCTTAGCATAATTCCTTCCAGCTCTTCCCATGAAATAACGTGTTTCATGTGCTCATCGGTGCTTTTTAGTGCTGCATAATACTCCATTGTGTGTATGTGCCAAAGTTTGCTAATCCACTCGTCTATCGATGGAAACTTAGGCTGTTTCCAAGTCTTTGCTATTGTGAATTGTGCCGCAATAAACATTGGAGCGCATATGACTGGTCGTGTTTTATTTGCTGCTTCAACCGGGTATATGCCCAGTAGAGGGATGGCTGGGTCGTAGGGTAGATCAATTTCCATTTTCTTTAGGTATCGCCAGATTGCTTTCCACAGTGTCTGTACAAATCTGCACGACCACCAGCAGTGGAGGAGGGTTCCTATTTCACCACAGCCCCTCCAACACTTGTGGCTCTCTGATTTACTGATCTGGGCTAGCCTCAGGGGTGTTAGGTGGTATCTCATGGTTGTTTTGATTTGCATTTCTCTTATGGCAAGGGACTTCGAGCACTTTCTCATATATTTATTGGCCATATTGATCTCCTCTCTAGTGAAAGTTCTTCTCATTTCTTTTGCCCACTTCCTTAGGGGGTTAACTGTTTTCCTCTTTTTGCAGGTCATGATGGTGTTGTAGATTTTAGTAATGAGCCCTTTGTCTGACGTGTCATTACTAAAAATCTTCTCCCAGTCTGTGGGTTGCCTTGTCACCCTCTTGGCAAAGTCTTTCGAGGTGCACAGGTGTTTTATTCTTATTAGATCCCATTTGTCGATTTCCAGATCACCTGTGTGTGTCCCCTTCCCTGTTGCAGTGAGCCTATGTGCTCCCTGGGCCAGTGCTCTGAGATTAGCCCCGATTCCCTCCTTAATAGTCCTGATGGTTTGGGGTTTGACTTCTAGATCTGTGATCCACCTTGAGTGTATTCTTGTGCATGGGGTGAGGTAGGCGTCTTGTTTCAACTTTCTACATGTGGATATCCATTGTTTCCAGCACCACTTATTAAAGAGGGCATCTGCTTCCCACTTGACGTTTTTGGGACCCTTGTCGAAGATCAGTTGTCTATATGCTGATGATTTTACTCCTGGGCTTTCTATTCTTTTCCACTGGTCTGAGTGTCTATCATTGTGCCAGTACCATGCTGTTTTGACCACTGTAGCTGTGTAGTAGGCATTAAAATCAGGCAGGGCGAGTCCTCCAATTGTGTCCTTCTTCTTGAGGAGTTCTCTGCTAATTCTGGGTTTCTTCCCTCTCCATATGAAGTTGGTGGTCAGTTTTTCCAATTCTTTGAAGAAGGTTGATGGTAATTGGATTGGTATAGCATTGAACTTGTAGAGTGCTTTAGGAAGAACTGTCATCTTTACTATGTTCAGCCTACCTAACCATGAGCAGGGGAGCTTCATCCATTTGTGAAGGTCACTTTTGGTTTCCTGTAATAGGGTTTTATAATTATGCTTATAAAAGTCTTTAGTATTTTTTGTTAAATATATTCCTAGGTATTTCAGAATTATCCGCTGTTTATGCGTGGTCCTAGGCTGTCAATTTTCTATTACAGTGAACGGCCCAGGGAGGAGGAGTGTACATTCAGAAGTGGATCAGGCTAGAGTCTGGGCACCAGTTCCGAAAGGTACCAGGCCTGTGCAGAACAAGTGCCGGAAACCTGGAAATACCAGGTCCTATTTCTACTAGCACGGTGAGGTATTTTGTGATTCCTTTCTCAAAGCAATATAGAAACACCTCCACCGACACCTAGCCGTGCTCCTGGCAGATTCCAAGCACTCCTGTTTCCCCAGTGCTGAGCCTCTCTCCATGTGGCCTGATCTAATCATCTGCAGGAGGGAGCTGGGCATAGCTAGGAATTATCACCAGTGGGAGCTCTCCTCCCTCTGCAGACCTTGTGGTTCAGCATCAAGCCTCCAGTTGTCTCTGCAGGCTTCTGTGGAATGATCCTGAAGTAACAACAGTTCGGCCGGGAGTTGCCACAGCACCTGCAAGGGAAGCAAAGCACAGGAAGGTGCTGTGAACTCGGACGGCATGATTGAGAGCACAGCTGTGCTCTCTGTGGATAAACCAATTTAAAAGACACCCGGTATTATATCCCAGGCCCCAACCCAGCTACCTACCTGCAAATTTGGCAATCCCACAGCATTGAGCTGTTCACAGGGCCGATCAAACACTTAGCTTTCCTTTTAAATATATTTTTTCACTTGCTGTGCGTCAATTTAAAGGTAGATGTACAAAAATAGCCTTATTCTTCCTTCCAATAGTACCCCCTCTATTGTAATGTAAGCTTAACTTAACAGCATGAATCTGTTAAACCATTGTCTGCGGTCCCCAGCAAAAGCACAGTTTACCAACAAACACTGCATACAACAGTACTTTGCACACACAGAGAAGAGCTGGAGCTGGCTCATCAGTAATGGGTCTCACTGCCCCCAGCCAGCAGTCTCACTTTGCGGCCAGTGCAGGGATGTTGTTTTGTAAGCATCCTTCGTTTGCGCTGCTAAAAGAACAGTGTTCCCTCCTCACCGGCAAAGATGACAAAATAGGGCTGTGCTATGAGGGAGAATCTACTGGAAGGCAGGGAGTTAGTTTTGTCATTGTCGTCTGTATTCCTTGTAATATATTTAACAATCAGTTTGGGGAATGTTAGCATGTGTTCAACCAAAGGTAGAAGGTGCAGGCTGTAGGACACCAGACCTAAAGAGTATGTTTGAACACAGAAGCCCTGGAAAGGCAGTTATCCAGCAAGGTCCCCACATCCCAGGAGCCAAACTGACATAACAGATCCTAAACACAACTGGTTCAGTCCAGGACTCCAGGGAAGGACAGAAGAGTACACTTGGACTGCCTTCTTCCTCAACTTGCAATTCCTTTTGGGTTCATCTCAGATGTATTTTGCAATTGGGGGTAATATGCTTGAGTTTTGTTATGTGTCTTTCTGTTTAACAGTATACGAACCCAGAATTGATAAATGTATAGAGGCAGCAAGACAAACAAGGATTTCTTGGAGGTACAGTGGGGCAATGGGTGGGGTAAAAGGGAGCTTATATTAAAAGTTCAAGAAAGATGTTTTCATCCTGCTTGATGTGATGGAACTGTGGGATGATATGATATCTGTGTTACTCTGGGTAGACTAGAGAAACAAATTCATAGACACTCACGTCCTTGAGAAATAGCTTTATATACAAGAGAACTCAAATATCAAGAAAACATCCCGGCCCAGTCCAGTCCAGATCAAGTCCTTAAGTCCAATCTTAGACCATATGTCCGATACCTATTTTTAAAGTCTTCTTCAGACTCACAAAACACATGCAATGATGCCAAATGCAGCAAGACCACAGGCCAGTGGGTGGGAAGTCTTCTGGATCTGGTGGCATTGTAAGCATCTCAGCGCTCGCATGGGTCCACGTGATTTCTCCAGCTGAGAGCACTCGCATGGTTCCACGGGTCTTGTCAGCTGCAATGTCTCCCAGGAAGTCAACAGAAAGAGACAGAGAGAGACAGACTCCTACATTCAAGGAGGAATGAAGGAGTTCCCAGAATCCTCAGGAGAAGGCCACTCCAACACAGAGGCCACATTGGCTATGATCTGATTAACTGGCTAGACTCCACCCCTTCACTCTTAATCCTGTGAAATTGACAAATGATTATATGATGACCACAGCTAACTATAAGATGGTTTGGGCAAAAAACAAATAATCAAATAAAATAATAAACATACACTATTTCATTATGAAATTTTTTCTTGTAAATTCAGTTATTGGTTTATATCAAAATCCCTTTTCCTGTTCAGTATTTTAAAGTTTTTGAAATATTGTACTGGCAAGAATTTCTGTCCGTTTGCAGCTATGTGTGCAAAATTTTCTGTCATGTATTGGAACATATTTTTTTGTCATGAAACATGCAACAAAATACTATTTGCAACATTCTTCTCAGGTGTAGTTCAGTGGCATTAGAGTATTGTTTTCAACAATTACAAACATCTGCAAAATTTCCCATCAAACATAACAGAAAACCACCCCCAAAATAATTCTGACTAGAAACTTTCCCCTTAACATCAAATAATTAACTAAAAAGTTCCAGTTTAAATTATTTTGAATAGAAGCCTGATTTAAATACTTCCCCGTTCCTCTGTAAAGAAGGAAGCCTAAATCCTGTAGAATATCTTTGTCTTTGAACCAGATTTTCTTTACCAGTATTTTTTGTGGCGTATATCTCAATATCAAAATCTGTATAAAGAGCTATGTCTGTAGATCATACTTCCTTTCACTGTATCCAGGTCACAATGTTGGCAACTTGTAGCACTCTCTACCTCTAAAGCTTTTCCCACTGAGGGACCAGAGGTAAAAATAACCTCAGGGAGAAAGTTGACTTGCAGGGGTGCTAAGGCCCCACAGGAGCCTGGATACAGACTGCAGTTAGAGCTGCTGTGCTGACCACTATGGGAGCTCCACTGCCCGTGTTTGGAAATCTGCAGACAACTCTAGGCAACACTCCTGACCAACCGTCTGAATGCTTATGACCAGAGAAAATGTTACTGTGTGCCCCACAGAAGTTGGAAGACAGTGTAAGCTGAGGAAACACCTCTCCTGTATGTGATGGGTTGCTGTCAGCAGGGGGCTCAGAATACCCATCACACACATAGGGTACTAATCCATGGGACGAAACATGACCTTCTTATGATTTCTGTGGGTCTCTGTAACCCCACAAATAACCTTGTTGGTAGGAAACACTTTTATTTCAATATTAAACATGGACTATAACAGTATATTTTATCCCTTCCCAAATATTCTGAAATGTTATAGGGGAAAGGAGTTTTAGGGAGACATATACTGGTTTCCCTACGTGGTCAAAGGAATGACAAGATTCAGGTAGGCCTAGTCTTGATTCCATTGCATGGTAAGCATAGAGATTGTCTTTAATTTCACCAGATCATATGTGTACTTCTGATGGTAATAGATGTAAAGCTACATTAAACTTAAAATCTGCACAGATGTCCGCATGATTGGTAGAGTGAAGACCTCAAAGAGAGGGCTGTGTTCTCTCAAGGACTCCACCAGCATCGCTTTTCTAGTGTGAGTCCCAGAGGCAGGGGCCCCATTCAGCCCTTTCCACCTTTACATACCAGGCACCTCCCACACGCAAATGCCTGACAAGAACCCAAATAAAACCACAACATGGAAGGACTTAAATTCATATTCCTTCTCACCTGGAGAGCATTTTCTGGGTGTCACGAATCTTATCCACATGAACATGAAGCAAGTGTGGGTTTTCCTCTTTCTGGCAACTCAGGGTGGTGAGTGGTTCAGGGAGTCAGACATGAAGTCTGGGAGTGCAGCATCCGCGCACATGACTCACTGGGTTTCTCTCTATCCCCAGCTGTACAGGCCCAGGTGCAGCTACAAGAGTCAGGCCCTGGACTAGTGAGGCCCTCACAGACCCTGTCTCTCACTTGTGCTGTCTCTAGATTGTCTTTAACCAGCTATCATGTGACCTGGGTCCACCAGGCTCCAGGAAAGGATCTGGAGTGGATTGGGATAATATGGGAGAATGGGGGGCACAAACTATAATCTAGCTCTCCAGTACTGAGTCAGCATCACCAGGGATACATCCCAGAACCAGGTTAATTTAAAACTGAGCTCTGTGAATCCTGACGTCATGGCCATGTATTACTGTGCAAGTTACACAGTGATGGGAACTCAGTGTGAGCCCAGACACAAACTCAGTTTCAGCAGAGACAAGGGAATGAAGGCAGTGAGGCTTTCCTCTCAGAAGCTGTGGTTTCCCCACCTTGTCAGCACTTCTCCAGGGACTACCGTACATAGTCTAGGGAACCTTCATACATCTGAGGAAGAACATGCACTCTGTGGAAGTCTGGAAGGTCATCTGCTGCCAAAATGGTGGGCCATGTCAGTAGAGGGACAGCAACACAGAACACGGGTACCCATATGGTAAGTCACAACTGTCCGTTCACACACTTGGCCCAGGCCAAACTCCAGCACCTCTTCCTTTGTTTTGAAAGCTTTGTTACACTAACTCCAATGAAAGGTTTTCTTGTTGGAAATTTCTCATGATTAACGAGATCTGATGTCCACATATAAGATGTTCCACATTTAATTCATGCAAAGGGCTTTTTTCCTTTGTCAAATCTCTGATGTGCTGTAAGGCATTGTGTCTGGCTGAAAGCTTTTCCACATTCATCACATATATGGGGTTTCTCTCCAGTATGAATTCACTGATGAACAGTGAGAGAAGCCATCCAGATAAAGGCTTTTCCACATTCACAACATACATGGGGTTTCTCCCCAGTGTGAATTAGCTGATTAACAGTGAGAGAAATCTTCTGGATAAAGCTTTTGCCACATACATAGGGCTTTACTCCTGTGAATTTTTATATGAGTTTTGAGATTTCCTTTACGAATGAAGCTTTTTCCACATTCACTACATTTATGTGGTTTCTCTCCACTATGAGTTTGCTGATTAATAGTGAGAGCAGTCTTCTGGATAAAGCCTTTTCCACATTCACCACATACATGGGGGTTTCTCTCCAGTATGAGTTCGCTGATGAATTGTGAGAGCACACTTCTGCCTAAAGCCTTTGCCACATTCACCACATACATGGGGTTTCTCTCCAGTATGAGTTTGCTGATGAACAGTGAGACCATCCTTCGTGAGAAAGGTTTTTCCTCATTGACCACATACATGGGATTTCTCTCCAGTATGAGTTCGCTGATGAACAGTAAGGTTACACTTCTTGATAAAAGCTTTTCCACATTGACCACATACATGAGGTTTCTCTCCAGTATGAGTTCGCTGATGAACAGTGAGAACAGTCTTCTGGATAAAGCCTCTGCCACAGACACCACTTATATGGGGTTTCTCTCCAGTATGAGTTCGCTGATGAACAGTGAGATCGCTCTTCATTAAAAAGGCTTTGCCACATTCAACACACACATGGGGTTTCTCTCCAGTATGGGTTCGCTGATGAACAGTGAGAGCATGCTTCCAGAAAAAGGCTTTTCCACATTCACCACATACATGGGGTTTCTCTCCAGTATGAGTTCGCTGATGAACAGTGAGAGCAGTCTTCTGGATAAAGCCTCTGCCACAGACACCACATATATGGGGTTTCTCTCCAGTATGAGTTCGCTGATGAACAGTGAGATCGCTCTTCATTAAAAAGGCTTTGCCACATTCAACACACACATGGGGTTTCTCTCCAGTATGGGTTCGCTGATGAACAGTGAGAGCATGCTTCCAGAAAAAGGCTTTTCCACATTCACCACATACATGGGGTTTCTCTCCAGTATGAGTTCGCTGATGAACAGTGAGAGCAGTCTTCTGGATAAAGCCTCTGCCACAGACACCACATATATGGGGTTTCTCTCCAGTATGAGTTCGCTGATGAACAGTGAGATCGCTCTTCATTAAAAAGGCTTTGCCACATTCAACACACACATGGGGTTTCTCTCCAGTATGGGTTCGCTGATGAACAGTGAGAGCATGCTTCCAGAAAAAGGCTTTTCCACATTCATCACATAAATGGGGTTTCTCTCCAGTATGAGTTTGCTGATGAACAGTGAGAGCATGCTTCCGAATAAAGGCTTTTCCACAATCACCACATACATGGGGTTTCTCTCCAGTATGAGTTCGCTGATGAACAGTGAGAGCAGTCTTCTGGATAAAGCCTCTGCCACAGATACCACATACATGGGGTTTCTCTCCAGTATGAGTTCGCTGATGAACAGTGAGAGCATGCTTCCGAGTAAAGGCTTTTCCACAATCACCACATACATGGGGTTTCTCTCCAGTATGGGTTCGCTGATGAACAGTAAGTTTACTCTTCTGGCTAAAGCATTTGCCACATTCACCACATACATGGGGTTTCTCTCCAGTATGAGTTCGCTGATGAACAGTGAGAAGAGTCTTCCTGATAAAGGCTTTTCCACATTCACCACATATGTGGGGTTTCTCTCCAGTATGAGTTTGCTGATGAACAGTGAGAGCATGCTTCCAGAAAAAGGCTTTTCCACATTCACCACATACATGGGGTTTCTCTCCAGTATGAGTTCGCTGATGAACAGTGAGAGCATGCTTCCGAGTAAAGGCTTTTCCACAATCACCACATACATGGGGTTTCTCTCCAGTATGGGTTCGCTGATGAACGGTAAGTTTACTCTTCTGGCTAAAGCTTTTGCCACATTCACCACATACATGGGGTTTCTCTCCAGTATGAGTTCGCTGATGAACAGTGAGAAGAGTCTTCTTGATAAAGGCTTTTCCACATTCACCACATACATGGGGTTTCTCTCCAGTATGAGTTCGCTGATGAACAGTGAGATCGCTCTTCATTAAAAAGGCTTTTCCACAATCACCACATACATGGGGTTTCTCTCCAGTATGGGTTCGCTGATGAACAGTAAGTTTACTCTTCTGGCTAAAGCTTTTGCCACATTCACCACATACATGGGGTTTCTCTCCAGTATGAGTTTGCTGATGAACAGTGAGAGCATGCTTCCAGAAAAAGACTTTTCCACATTCACCACATACATGGGGTTTCTCTCCAGTATGAGTTCGCTGATGAACAGTGAGAGCATGCTTCCGAGTAAAGGCTTTTCCACAATCACCACATACATGGGGTTTCTCTCCAGTATGAGTTCGCTGATGAACAGTGAGAAGAGTCTTCCTGATAAAGGCTTTTCCACATTCACCACATATGTGGGGTTTCTCTCCAGTATGAGTTTGCTTATGAGCAGTGAGATCACTCTTCCTAGTGAAGCCTTTCCCACATTCACTGCATACATAGGACATTCCTGCCACATGAGGTTCCTGATGTCCCTTGAGGTATGATACACTGTGAAAAATTTTCCCACATTGCAAGCATTTTCCTAGCTTTTGTCCTTCATGACTTTTTTGATAATGTTCATTGAGTTTGAACATTTTCTTGAATTTTTGCCCACACTGACTGCATTCATAGGTCTTATCTAGTATACCAATAATCTGGTGTTCATAGAACACAGAGTCTTCAATGAAGGTTATTCCACATTTATCGCCTGTGTGTGGTTTCTCAATTTCATCAGACTCCTGATGCTGAATGCACTGTGACTTCATGAACCTGGGTGGTTCACACTCAGGGAATTTCATTTCAGTATAAAATTGCTCTTGTTCACTGTGGAGAAAAATTTTCTCATCTTCAGTGAGCACAACTGACTTCTGTATTTTGTTGCTTCTGTTCTGATTTAATTCCAGAATGATTAAATCTGATTTTACATTTTTTTCATGTAATCCAAACATCTCATAAGTTACCTTTGGAGGAAAATTATTTTTATGCTGAGAATATGTATTACATTTGTAGCACCATTCCATTCTGTCAATGCATCTTTCACATTGCAAGTGCTCAAGCAAATGATCATCATCTTTCTGGATTTCTATAAAAGAACACAACATTGACTCTTTTAAACATCTTGGTTTGCAATGGACCCCTTAAAATACACATCGATATAAAGTAGATCTTTAGTGACAACCCTCTTTTATGACTATAAATAAAACACTATGCTTAATGTTTATTGCCCATTGGACGAAATACAATCATGTAAACAATTAAAATGATAAAAATAGTTACTATAGAAATGAGGTTGGATATGAAACTGATAAATGGACACAGATTTGATATTTGCTTAAAGAGGTACATGAATACATACAACAAACATAACAGAAGGAAGACATGAGACCAATAGACCACAGGAGTGATATGACTTGCTAATTCCATTTGGTAGAGGTTAAATGTATTCATTTAATCAATCTTTACTGAAAGACAACTAAGTGCTAGATAAAGTTGGAAATGCGAAACATGGCGAATGTTCTACTTAGGAGAAAACCATTTTTACAGGTATATATGAAAGGGATTATGGTACAGAAACACATTCTTTATGTTTGTGGAGCCTGTATTCTAGCTCACAGCACTCATCTTACAGTGCTGTCCTGTGGTGGCGGGCAGGTTGCTGTGATGCCAGAAGACCTGCCACCCAGTGTTTCAAATACAAGCAGGACCACCCATGGTGCACAGGTCTTAGTGGAATCTTCAGAAATAGGGACTGGGAGGAAGATCTGGTGATCGACTTCTGGAACATGAACCTCTCAGGTTTAATGGCAATGAAATAACACTGAACAAGTACTAAATCCTCAAAGTACAGTTAACCGTAATGATGTAGATGGAGGAAGAGCTTTGGGGACCTTCAGTGCTTGACATGGCATGACTGAAAATGAGAAAAAATAGCTGCTAATATCCTCTAGTAAATGGAAAATGGCATACATGCAATATTATCATGAAAAAATTGCAAGTTGTCAAAACAAAATGGAATGGTAAAAAATTGATAGTGTATGCATTATTCGACTTTAATAGACTGGTACTGGCTATTTTTAATTAGATAATCAAGTGGTTTATAAGACTGAGATCGACAAATTCAAGAAGATTGGCATCATATTCATTATCCAAAAGCACACTGCAATATCTTCCCTGATGTATAATTTTGTCAGTGGTAGGCTAATATTCATATACCTGCCAGCAAGACCAGTTAGTACAAGTGTTATTCAGTTTTGTGCACCAATTAAAGCAAACATAGAAGCATTCACTAAGTTGGAGAAGAGTCCCAGTCACATTCACTTAGTTAAAAATCATCGCCACACTATCCTCTCATTATAGTGCCACCTTAATGATACCTCATACAAGCACATGGCTAATTACTATCTGCCAGCAGCTTTAACGACAAGAGCAGACATGTTGTTGTTATTTTTCTCCCCACTCAGGAGACAGTTACTCCACTCCACCTACCCTCAGCACTGGTCTTAAGTTGCTCATCCAATCATTTCAGGGATCCCCAGGCTAAAGATCCTGCCTACCTTGTTAGGTAGCTAGGTGTCTCCCTGTGTTTGTGTGGGAGGCGGGGGAGCTGCATGCCCTGAGATAATATAAATTGGTGAAAGAATGCAAAGCCTTTTTATTTCTGCCCTTCAATTACACACCTGTCCTTTAGGACCCATCCAGTGGGCATTTAAGAGAGAAAGAGATAATTGATTCCTTAAGTGACAGCAACAAAGGGAACCTGATTGCTTTCAAAGCTAGGCATCTTTCAGCTGAGAAGCAAGAAGTCAGGCACCTGTAACAGCTGTATACTAACATCTTACTGGAGGGCAGTTGGGGGAAAACTCTGTCTGGAGATTGATCAATAGCAGTTCTAGCTTTGGGACTTGTGGGGGTTTTCTTCCAACACTAGAACTGGTCTTCCAAGCCCTGTGGTAAGGAGTATAGAGATAAGGCTGCTCACACTTTCATCCAGGTTCTGTTTTCCACCACAATAATGAATTTGAGGGGAGAAGGGATAAAGGAGAGCTGATATCAAGGAATTAAAGAAGAAAAAGTTTTCAAACTGTGGTAGCTATTGTACAGGACTGCTCCATGTAATTGAACTATGGGAAGTTATGATATCTATAAGAGCTCCCAATAAAATATTTTAAAATATATATTGAAATTTTCACATGAATTTTTCAGCCTGACATTGATCAACCATACAATCATGCACACTGATAAGTGTAAAATTTGGGGAAAGTAGCAGTAGTTGGAAAATGTGACCTTAGTAACAGAAATGACACACAGGTTCACTGATAACATTTTGAGACTAATGATGAATTCATAGCAAATTCCTTATTAAACACCAGAAATGGAAACTACACATATGGATTTTCCGGAATGGAACAAATGAAAATCAAATCAACCACATCTATAGAAAGAAATGGTGGAGAAGCTTATTAGTCAAAACACGCCCAGGGGTTAACTGTGGAACAGATCATAAATTGCTCAAATCCAAGTAGAAGCTATCCAAAGTAGCTAGAGCACAGCTTAGAGACTATGTAAAGAATAAACATGAGGAATAAAAGTCTGACTGAAGACTAATGACAGAGACCAGATGAGATGTGGGATGACATGAAAGGCAACTTACACATGGAAACCAAAAGGCTACTCAAGAGACAGAAAAGAAAAGAGAACAATATTGAATGTACTATGCATTGTTTGAATAACAGCAATAAAACCTGTTGGAATATACTGCATAAATGTTCTTTAGAAGCAGCAACAGTCATCTTTCGTGTATTGGACCTATTAAGAAGGGGTGGGCCTAAGGAAGGCACACTACATAGTAAGAAATATATAGCAGACATTGCTTAATTAAAAAAAAAACATGCCCTTTCCACTTACAAAATTATTGGAGGAACAGACAACTTAAAAAAATCTTACAGGTAGAAAAAATGTAAGGTACAGTGCTAAAGTATACTTTAAGCTGATAATTTTCTTGCTAGGAAGATGATTTTAGATACCTGAAAACAACAGAAGTCATAAATATGTTTCACCAAAAGGAGTAAAATATGGGGAAATATGTCTGTTAAAGATTTCCAACAGAGAAGGCAAATTGACCATCTGTCTAAGAAAACAGAAAGAACAGATATCACCTGCATGAAGAAAACTTTAAAGGAACAGGACAACGAATGAGAAAATGGACACCAAACCTTTAGAGAAACTCCAAGGGGGGAAGCTAAGGAAGCACAAAGGAGACCCGTTTATGGTGGGAGCTCAAGATCCAAGACGGTGCTGCATACTGCAAATGGCAATCCATTCTGACTCAGTAGGGGAGGAATGTGCTGTATTCAGAGGACAGTTAAAATTCAGAGTCATCTGTTTGGAGAGAGGCGTGCAAGACAGATTTTCATAGTAAAGTGGAAACATAAAAGAAGGGAAAGTTTCAGAATGTTAAAGAAAATTATGGAAGCAAACACACATGGTGCAAAACAAGAAAACGGAAATCAATATCACAAGAGCTACAGGTCTACTTCCTTCAACATCTAGGACAAGTGAAGTCTAACATTCAAAGTAGCACACACTTGTATGCATTTTCTGACACCTTTCATAGATATGAGGCCTTCTCCCTGTTCAATCAACTACCGCAGCCAATTCCCCGTAAGGTATTTGGACCACGCATGAGAAAATTCCACTATAGCTTGCTTCTAATACCAAACACAGTTCTCTTGTGCCAATTGAGAGAAAGCTTCTGGGGTGACAACTAGATAACCTGTTATGAGAAATTACAGAATCTTGCACACACCAAAATTAACGTAATGTTTGTAAAGACTGCAGTTCTGTATTTCTAGGAAAATAATGTTCAAAGGAACAAAGTAAATAGCGTCCTTTCAAGGGCAGAAGACCTAACCCACTAACCTAGGATGAGACAATGCAATGAGAATCGACCTCTTTGAGAATACCACAAACACCGCAAAGTTTTTAACACATAAGACAGGAAAAGCCAGGGACGAGGTCAATGACTTGAGAGTTCTCCTCACCAATGGAAACCAGGTTGCGATAGTTCTCCAACATCACATCCTGATACAGGGTTTTCTGAGCAGAGTTCAGGAGCTGCCATTCCTCCCGGGTGAACTTTACAGCCACATCGTTGAATGTCAGTGGTTCCTATAGTAAGAGGGGTCTACTTAATGAAGTATTTTCCATTTGAAGATTTTTTTAAAAAAATATCTTACAGTAAAGAAAGCAAAACAGTAATAAAAACTATTGTGGTAGTTCATTCCATAATGTGTCATTAACTGAGGACTTGGTACAAAATATTTTACCTTATTTCTACATTCACGACCATCAGCCGAGAAAACTAGCCCTAATTTTAGAAAGATCTCCAGTGTTCTGAGAAATAAATGTTTTCAAATACACATTCTCCAGGTCAAATACTGTGCCCCCCACAATAGTTAGCTCCACATTAAGGAGCAGGCTTAAAGGAGCTCCCACAGTAGAGGAATCATTTCTGTGCCTGGCTACTTCACTATGCCTGAAGGTTATCTGTATATCTGAGCAATCAGGTTCTAGAGCCAGCCCAACATAAATGTAGCAAACGCCTGGGGAGGGCACAGGGCCAGTTTGAAGTTAACTAACACTAGGTCAAGATGGTAACTCAGCATTTTGCTTGTTTAGAATTTTACCCGCTTATGATATGACCCATTAACTATGTACATGCTAACTGCATGACACGAACGCCTTATGGAAAGATCTGTAAGCTCCATTATATATACCCATTGGAAAATATATTCACTCTCTCAGGCCTGACATGGGAAGAGAGCCCCCGTGACTGGCTGTCTGCTCTCTGTCTTTTAATATTTTCACAATTGCAATGTCACTCCTGAGGATCACTTTTGGAGTGTTGGGGACCCCAGTGCCTGAAAATAATGCACCCACTCATAACATTAGAATTTTGAGTTCCAGTGACATTATCTGAATGTTCTAGAAATAGCTCAGCTTTATAATCACACAAGGTAGATAAAGACCTATTTGTTATTAAATGGCATTAGGGTTTCTACCGGCATCACCATTATAAGAGGCTCGGTACCTTCAGTGGCAATAAGTACCAGGAACAGTGCAGATGTGGGAGGTCAAACATACCTCAACTCTCCAACACTTTTTGTCAACTCTAAAACAAGTCCACACTTCCACACCACTCTGACTCACTTCTGGGTTTGATAATCTGTTGCTGTGGTCACACAACACTCAATAGACCAAGGTGGTCTATTAATGAACAAGGTACAACTCGGGATCAGGAACAAGAAGCTATAAGTCAGAACCAAGATCAGAATGTTCATAGACATTATCTCCCTTACTGAGTGCAGAACAACTTTGTAAGCTCTTAAAGGCCACCTTAGGACAAGCTCCTCTTGATAACCTTAGGACAAATTCTCCTCAGCCACCTTTGGAGTGAATTATCTTAACTTTAATTGCAAGGTCCTCTTGAACTTGCCATCTTTCACCACATGCTCTCCAAGGCGCCCCCAGCCTAATTCTGCTGGGTGGATCTCTGGAGTCTTCCTAATCTTGCCTAGGCAGGGAAGGTGCTGGGTTGGCCCAAGAAGCCATCATATTAAGAGGGAGAGAGAGAACTGCCTGCAGGCATGGCTTGAGAAGAGGCAGTGAGGCATTATCCTGTCATCTGAGCTGTTGATTTGGGTTTATTAGCCCCTGCAGCCACACAGTTCAGAATGAACCCATGGATTAGGGATTTGCAGCTTCCAAAAAATTAATGTGGCATTTCCTTGAATGGCAACTATGAGCTGCCTGTGTAACCTGACTTGAGAGCTTCCTCCACTCTATGAGCCATTAGCTTGCTGTCTGACCTTCCCATTTGGGTTCCTCAGCACCTGCAATCTATTAGCTGATCAGATTCAACAACTTCGCCTTGTGAGGCAGTAGACTGTGGTCTGACCTGATGATCTGGTTCATCAGCGTTTGTAAACAAATCAATGAGGAAAAACCTACAGACTGATTCCTGACCTTTATATAGATCTGAGACTCACCAGCTTCCACATCTTGAAGAGGGATTTATTTACTTGATGACTTTTGAGTTTTGTGAGATGCTGCTGAGCAAATCATGGACCATCTTGAACCTCTAGCACATAGGGATGGGTCTACTGCTGCTCCTGCAAAATGAACTGTACTATTCATGGGTCAAGAGCTGCACCAATGGAGACAATGACCAGGGCAGAAGGGACAGAGTGACAGAGCCAATGGTGACAGGTCCAGAAAGGGCTTTTCAGTGGGACAGGCAGGCAAGATTAAGAAGAGGATATCCAAAAGGAGTTGAGAGGAGCATATAAAGATGGAACTAAGAAATGAGCCTATCTTTAGAAGGAAAGATGTCTGATAGGGGACAGGGAAAACAGGCCTTCCCTGAAGAAGAGCAAATGTGCCTACGTGGTTCTTTATTATGAAAGTCAGTGTGTAGCCTATTAATTCTGATACCAAATTACACTCTGTTACTGAATAAAACTTGTACCTGTGACTCTGGACTGTAATTAGTCCATGGCCACGGCAAAAAAAAAAAAAAATGAATGAGCTGAGTAGGAGAGGAGTGTGGCAAAGATGCTGGTGTCAGACTGGAAAACCATTGGAGGGTACAGGTGTGTCTAAGCTCTGCCTCATATGAATGAGAGCTGATGTTGACGGTTGATCCTCTCTCCTGCATCTCTAGTTAGAGGAGGTGAGATGCTGTCTCATTTTTAAACCACTAATGCAACAAGACTCATTTTAGATGCATTCATGAGAATGCTGCTGTGTGGGAGAGTATTTAACATATCTCCTTCAGAAAGAAGCATTCGGTTTACTGAACTCTCCTAAAGAAGTGATTTTGTTACTCCTTAAAAACCATGCATAGCATATCATTTGAAAGATATGCTGGCCATAGAATAATAAATTATGAGCTGGAAGATAATGTTATCCAAAGAATCCTCAGTGGTATACTATGTTCAATATCAATAGTTTATTGTTAATCCTATGATCAATATATTCCTAATCTTCTCCAGCCAAATGTTGAAATCAGAATAAAAGTTTAGCTCTAAGTTCTACTATTTCAAAGTTCTGCTTTTCCAATGAACTGAATCAGTATTATACAGGCTCCTACAATTCCAGTAGGAAATACAGAAAAGGATAAAACACATCAGAAGCACCTGAGCCTTGGCCATTTTCTTTGGTCCTTAGGACACTACAGGCAACTGGGATGCTCTGTCTTATCTGGATCAGCTCTAATGATGCTCACAAATTTCAATCTCTCGTGAGGAAATCCCAAAAGTAATAATACAAGGCACTCTTCTTCCTTCCTCTAAGCTGCTGGTGATGCACCATCTGCAGGCTGATGGGAGAATACAGTGTGAGTAACACATAACCAGTAGGTCCAGATGCTGTTACTGTTCTTTCCCTCTTCTTAACACCCAAAGTCCCCAATACTGTTAACGGTGCCCTTATTGAGTAATGGGAAACACGCTTATACCATGAGCAATAAAATCTAAAACTCATAATTTTCACATATGTGAATAAAAGATTACTTTATAACAAATAGATTGGGCAATCAAATATAAATATCAAAAAAGTAAACAAAATTTGGATCCCTACCTCACAGCATACAAACTACTAATTCCTTACTGTGTGACTCTCAAAGAGAATGACAAATCAATGAACCTTTAAGATGATTATGTTAACTAAAGCATCTGGAAACATTTTACATGGGCTATATAAAGAGCTATTATAAACTAAAGATTATTTTATAGAAGAACTATAAATTGAAAAATCACTTTAGAAACACTTTTAAACTCACCATGAAGTAGAGTTAGACGTATAAGCTGCAGAGAGGACACAGGAGAACTGCTGTACAGAGCTTCCAAGATTCTAAAGCCATGACAGGATGCTAATGGGTGCGTACCTCTGACCTTGAGGATAGAAGTCCAACACTTAACACATGTCAAAAACAAGGTTCCATAATAAACACTTATATGACACTTATTAGATTGAAATTTATATCTATACATATATAAATTACATATAAATGTAAATGAAGAAGTATATATCCCCCAATCATGAGTGCACTTTTGAATCCCAATATAGATAACGTTTTTAATGTATCATTATTTGTAGTACCTAATGCAGTTAGATCAGTGATTCTCCACCTATGCGTTGAGACCCCTTTGGGGGTCAAAGGACCCTTTCACAGCGGTCACCTGATTCATAACAGTAGTAAAATTACTGTCATGAAGTAGCAACAAAAGTAGTTTTATGGTTAAAGGTTCACCACAACATGACGAACTGTATTAAAGAATCGCAGCATTAGAAAGGTTGAGGATCACTGTGTTAGACAGGTGGCCTATACAAGTACACAGTCTAGCTATGTCCCCTTAACTTCCTCCAAATTATTTATCTGGGTTTGTCGCCTGCCAATGCGAACGAGGCAAAGTTGACTGTCATAGTGGTTACTGTTGGGCTGCTAATTGCAAGGTCAGCAGTTGGAAACCAATTTTTCCTCGAAAGCAGGATGAGGCTTCCTTCTCCCATGAGTGGCATGGCTTTCTACTCCGTTATAGAGTTACAGTCTTGGAAAACCACTGGGGCTGTCATATAAGTTCACTGTCATATATATAGGTTCACTATGAGTCATTGTTAACTTGATGGCAGTGAGTTTGCTTTTTCTTGGTTTAAGACGATTGGGCAGCTTGGCCAACAATACATTGGTACCGTTGTGCCTTGTGGTTATGTAAATAAACTGTCTGAAACCTAACCTACAGATTGGACACTTTGGAATTCATGTTACAACTAATTGAGTTATTTCAGAGACAGAAATAGGGATCTCACTACCAACAAAAAAGATGAACCAGGGGGACTTCCGGCAAGATGGAGGAGGAGTAACAAACACCAGAGGTACTCCACAGAATTCAGCCCAGGAGAGTTACTTAGAGATAATTGAACACTGGTGGAACGCAGGAGGAGCATCATAAAGATAAGTAGGCACAGACCCATGGGGTTTTGAGGGGCTGGGGGCTTTTGGCTTACTTCAGTGGAGGCTGGCTGGGGCTTGACCTTTGCCCCGCCACTGTCTCTGCCAGAGCCAGGACCATTTGGAGCCTGTAGAGCAGCTTGGTCTCAACACAGCCACAGTTTGCCACCACCTGCCTTGGGGCAGGCATTAGACCTTTGCATCTCTTCTCTGTCACCCTATCAGTCTTGGAGGGCTGTACAGCGGCCTTTTCTCAACACAGCCACAGCTTGCTGCTACCACCTACGAACAAAGATTAAACCCTTGCAGCTTCACTGGCCTGGATAAGGGCTCAGCTACATTGTTGCTTTGTATCCATCTTTTCACTATATTCCCCCTCCCCTGCCCCTCAGGGGGTCATTTGGCTTGCTTTTTTATTTTTTTTCTCCTCTTTTCCTCTTTCTTCGTCTCTCACACTCTACTGCTAACCTCCAGACCACTCTCCTTAGCCTAGGGCATTTACACCTGAGCCACACTGAGCTAGGTGAGCTCCACCCTGTGTAGCTAATGAGGCTGGGAAATCCCTGCTGACCCCCAACAGGGGATACTCTGCTCAACTTCTTACTGGGGAACTCCTTCCTGCCTTTGTGCCTGGGGGGCATAAGGCAGCTCAGCCAACACTCCTCAACAAAAGTTGCTGCAGGAGCCTCTGCCCAACCTCTGCAACACCAAAGCAGGCAACCTTCTGGGTCACTCCCCTAAGAGGAAAGCCACAGGAGGACAAAGTGGTAGGTTAATTCCATAGTGAAATAAGCTATAGGCAGTTCAAAGTCTCCCAGAGAGAGCCAGTGCTCTTCGACTCCCTGGAAAATGGCACCTTGCTCATCTAAAACAACGCAACACAAGCAGCCATCAGCCCCAACAACCTCAACCAAAAAAGGAGAGAAACAAAAGGCAAAGCCAGAAGATGTCCTGAACGTAATGCCATGCATAGAGGAAGCAGACATTGGGCTGCCACAGAAAGAAATTTTCAGAATGTTACTTGGAGTCGGGACATGAGGGAAACAATACAGGAAAAGGATGAAATGATAGAAAAGGTACAAAACATAAATCAAAGAGAAATACAGGAGCTTAGGGAGGAGATAACAAAAACCAGTGGCAGACTCATGGACCTCAACAAGCAACTGGAAGAATCAGAGACCCGCATCAGTGACTTGGAGGACAGCCAAGCAGACCTCAACAAACGAGAACAAAAATCTAATAAGATCATCAGAGAAGCTGAAGAAAACTTAAGAGCTATGTCTGATGCTATGAAGCGGTACAACATTAGAATGGCTTACTGGAGGAAGACACAACAAAGAAGTCATCTGCAACAGTAGTGAGAGAATTCTTGGAGGAAAGCTTCCCAAGCTTAGTGAATTAAAACAAAGCAACTATTCAGGAAGCTGAAAGAATCCCAGCAAGACTGGATCCCAAGAAGAAGTCATCAAGGCACATAATCGTTAAATTATCCAACTTTGAGGAAAAGGAGAAAATCATGAGAGCAGCAAGGGGAAAACAAGCAATCATATATAAAAGTTCCCAAATAAGAATATGATCAGACCTATCAGCAGAAACTATGAAGAAGAGGGGAGAGTGGAGTAACATTTTCAAAAAATTGAAGGAAAACAATGCAAACCCAAGAATATGCTACCCAGCCAAATTATTGATCAAGATAGATGGAGAAGAGTCATTACATTGCATGCTCATCTCCATAATATGATCGCTGAAGACAAATTTGTGCATAAGCAAATGTGGTGAAGAAAGTTGATGGTGCTGGGCTATCAAAAGATATAGCATCTGGGGTCTTAAAGGCTTGAAGTTAAAAAAGCGGCCATCTAGCTCAGAAGCAACAAAGCCCACATGGAAGAAGCATACCAGCCTGTGCAATCACAAGGTGTCACGGGATCAGGTATCAGGCATCATCAGAACAAAAAATCTTACCATAGTGAATCAGCTGGGGAGTATGGAGTGGAGACCCAAAGCCCATTTGTAGGCCACTGGACATTCCCTTACAGAAGGGTCTTGGGGAGGAGATGAAACATCAGGGTGTGATGTAGCAATGATGAAAAACACAACTTTGCACAAGTTTCTGGGTGCTTCCTCCCCTCCTCCAACTGTCATGGTCTGAATCCTGACTTGCAGGTCTGAGTAGACCAGGGGATGTACACTGGTGCAGATGGGAACTAAAAATGCAGGGAAGCCATGCCAGATAATCCCCTCAGGACTGGTGGTGTGAGTGGTGATACTGGAAGGGCATAGGGAGGGTGGGTTGGAAAGATGGAACCTATTTCAAGGATCTACATGTGACCTCCTCCCTGGGGGACATACAACAGAAAAATGGGACATGGAAATATATGACAAAATAACAATTTATAAATTATCAAGGGTTCATGAGGGAGGAGGGAGTGGGGAGGGAAGAGAAAAAATGAGGACCTGATGCCAGGGAATTGGGTGGAGAGCAAATGTTTTGAGAATGATGAAGGCAACAAATGTAAAAATGTGCTTTACACAAATGATGTATGTATGGGTTGTACTAGGAGTTATATGAGTCCCTAATAAAATGATTTTTTTAAAAAGAAGAAGAAGAAGCAGGAGTAGGGGCCTTTGGATCCCAGATTCTTGCATAGAAACTCTTCAATCCAGCAGACAGGCAGCTGTGACACAAGAGAGGAAGTGATGGAGAGAAGCAGCAACAGAAACATGGTGGCAGCAGAACCAAGAGCCTGAGACAGAGCAGTGGGAATCCCAGACCACAGAACAAGAGAGCTGAGTGCCTTTGGGCAGGAGGTTAGAGGTGAAATGGGGGTACAACTGAGTACTTATCTGGGGAACTAGATTTGCCAACCCATATAGAGCTGAGTGTATCTGGTATGAGGTTAAGGTGCAGAGAGAGAATTTATCCACAGAACCAAGAGAACTTTGTAACGTTTGTACATTTAGGACACAAGCCAGGGGGTTGTAGGGCCTGACCTCACCTGCAGGTAGGCTGTCAAGATGCTGTCCCAAAGAACTATACCTTGAGGCGCTGATGATCCTAAATTGTGTGTTAGGGTCGAAAAGTGACTCCTTTGTCAAATATAATTTAAGGAGAACATTTATTAAACTTTAAGAGACAACAAAAGACATGCACACACATCATATGGATAAGGGAGGCCATTAGCAGTTCAAATGCAACTAAGGATTCAGAGTTGGGACCCTGGATAAATAGGACACAGAACAAAAGGCCATGTCACAGATCATGATTGGTGGCAAAGCAATACATCAGATACAGGTGGGACTGCAGCAGCAGGAATGGGACCATAATTGGGACATGCACATTATTAGATAGAAAGACTTAAGATTGGTCCAGGGCCTTCAAACTGAGGCAGTCAAGGCGGGACTAATGACAATGGCCCCTGTGCTGTCCTCAGTAAGGTGAGCTCCATCAAGGATACATCTAGGCAGGCCCTTAGAGGGGGCTGGATGGAGAGGAGTGCAGGCAATCTATTTTGTAAAGGCATTCTCCGCAAGGGGAAGATGATCTACATTCTTGGTTAATGATCAAAAGGAATTCAATGGAGGCTTAATCAAACTGGGGAGGCAGCAAACGGACAGAGTTGTCACTGTCATCAGCAACGCAAACCTTAAACCCAACTCAGTGCCACAGAGTGGATTCTGGTTACAGTGACCCTTTAAAGGGAGGTAGAATGACCCCTTGTGGATTTCTGAGACTATAACTTTTTACAAAATTGGAAACCTTGTTTTCCTCCTCAGGCGTGACTTGTAATTCTGAATGGCTGACCTTGCAGTTAGCAGTCCAATCTGTAACCACTATGCCACCCACGTTTTGCAAATTGGAGTGCTCACAATTTAAGTTCTAATACAATTATAAATGGTTACATAACCAGCAAATTCTATCATTCAGGGAGATGCACAAATTGCTCGGACCCTGACCAATGGGGCAGCCTGGTTTAGTGTACACTGGTGTTTCCTGGGTTCAGACACCAGAAAGCTCAGATCCCTCCTGCTTCCCCTCAAACTCCTCTGCCCAGTACTGACCCCAGGAACCCCAGGGATGCTCACCCAGCTTGGAGTCAGATGAATGGATTTGGTTCACGACCCAGTCAGAAATTGAAATCCTTCCTTGTCATGCTTCAATGTGCAAGACACTAGTACCAGATTTCTAGCTCCCTAGACTGGACTGTATTTCTCTGTGGCAAATTTTGTACTGAAACAGAAGAGGGGGCAATGTTGAAAAAGGCATATCATGTTCTTGGCCTGTACTTCTTGTGCTGAATAGTGACCAGCCCCACCACCTGGGATCAAAATTATGCTCATAGCTGGGGGTTTGCATTAAAAAAGAGTCCACTCTATCTTTGCAGAGCAATTTTACTAATTTCCCAAATATCATTATCAACTTTGGATCCACAACCAATATATATAATATTTATTTTTAGAATAAAGTGGAAATATTTAAGGCCTCAAATTTCTCAAGTTCCATTAAAGGTAAATATCTTCTTTTCACCAGCAATCTAACTGAAGAACGGAATATTTTATGAAGAATGTTCTTTACTAGCCTCTCCTGTACCTCAGACCATAACCCTTGACATATTTGGCTAAAGTGAGCAAGCTAAATCATGGTCATATATGCCACTCCAGCCAAGTGTAACCCCAAGTTTGACCTGCTCCAATCCCCTTGCATCCTGGTACTCTTTACAACATATCTATTGTGTGTGAAGAGCCTATGGTTGGGTAGTCCATTTATGCACAATAGTGAGGTAAGTAGAGAAACTTGTTTTAGAGGTGGACAACAAGAGACAGGGGGACACCAATAGGACATCCTAGAGGTACCTTGGACAAGACAGAGATATTCTAAACAAGAAAAAAGCCAAGGGAAACCTTATTTGCTACTCTCTTAATCTCTTGTGTTTACAGATGCCTGATTTTAAAGCCTTTGTGAAAGACTGTAGCCTACAGTCACAGAATGGCAAGGGGCAGGTAGATGGGTCATGGCAAGAGCCAAGGTGAGGGAAGAAGCTTAAAAGTGCAAGATGGATCCAGAAAAGAGATGACTGATCAACCATTTTGTCATCTTCACCTAAATTTTGGATTCCAAGCTTTCTAGGTAACGCTGACTGATGGCAAACAACACACACTGTAGTAGTGGGCTTATTGGCTTAGGTTCAAGAATGTTCCATCCATAGTCTCAGGTGTGAGTGACGATTTGTCCATCAAGAGGGGTGTAAATCATTTATCACTCGACACTGAGGGGTCAGCTGCAAGGCCAGAAGATCCAGCCAGAGCAAGTGATCTATGAGAGTCGAGTGGGTTTCAGGATGTTCAGAAAGTTTACAATCAACTGAATAACAATTCAATTCCATGAGAAACTTCATGGCTAACTGTAAGACAGATTAAAGTTGAAGATTCTGGCAGCTAGACAGCAGAGTATTGATGCAATATGAATAGACACTTTATTCTTTTTGTCTAAGTTCACGTTATTGGGTGAAACATAACAATGATTATCAGAGTAACCTTACTAATATTTTCTATGAGACCAGTAATAACCTGTTAACAAGGTCAGATAATGATATTTCAAGAAAAATGTAGAGCAATATTGATAATGGATCTACATGAACACGTTTTTGAAAACATTGGGAATAGTCAGAAAACACATTAAAATAATTGCATATGATAATTAATTAGAATCTATCCTAGAGTTGATTTAACGTAAGAAAATGAGCACTGTAACATACCAATTGAGGGACGATGCTGGGAGAGTGTAGGGTGAGTGGGTTGGAAAGGGGGAACTGATTACAAGGATCCACATGTGACCTCCTCCCTGAGAGAGGGACAGCAGAGAAGGGGGGGAGGGAGACTCCAGATAGGACAAGATATGACAAAATAACTATGTATAAATTACCAAGGCACATGAGGGAGGGCGGAGCGGGGAGGGAGGGGGAAAAAAAGAGGACCTGATGCAAAGGGCTTAAGTGGAGAGCAAATGCTTTGAGAATGATTGGGGCAGGGAATGTATGGATGTGCTTTATACAATTGATGTATGTATATGTATGGATTGTGATAAGAGTTGTATGAGCCCCTAATAAAACGTTTTAAAAAAACATACCAATTAATGTAAAAAGAATTAATAATCTAAATAGACACATAAAACATACTAAACAAAGTCAAAGACTTTTCATGCTAAGGAAAAATACCTCTACAAATCTAACATAAAACAGATATAGTTCAATATGTTAATATGCTAATATACATTCCTAAAAAGCAAAAGTCAAAATGTCATACTTGAAAACACTTCACCCCACATCAGAAAAAGGACAACCATGAATGTCCACTGTTACCAGTGATATTAAAAATTGACTGTATGTTCTAACTAGAGCTACCAGGTTAACATTTTTTAAGGAAGAGGCTTCCAAAAAGAAATAAAATTCCTTTAATCATAATTTTATTATCATATCCATAAAATATTCACGATATGCCATGAATAGCTAATAAATGTTAAAACGTTGTAGGCTACATTTAAACACGCTGAAATAACTCTTGGTACCTAACTCCCTAACTATTAATTGCTAATCAGGAGGGGAAGGGGAAGGTGGGGGGAGAAAGAGGGAACCTATCACAATGATCTACGTATAACTCCCTCCCCAGGGGGATAGACAACAGAAAAGTGGGTGAAGGAAGACATCGGGCAGTGTAAGAGATGAACAAATAATACTTTACAAATTATCAAGGGCTCATGAGGAGGGGGGAATAAAAATGAGAAGCTGACAGCAAGGGCTCAAATAGAAGGAAAATGCTTTGAGAATGATGATGCCAACACATGTACTAATGTGCTTGACGCCATGGATGTATGTGTGGATTATGAGAGTTTTACAAGCCCCAATAAAATGATTTAATAAAAAAAGAAAATACAGCATGATCAAAATTATAGCACTTATCTCACAGAAAAGAAGTGCAAACTTATTCAAATTAAACCCTGAAACAGGGAATTTTTCCCCCCCATTCTGTGATGAAAGTCATGAATTTAGAGTCCTGTAGTTTTCTGTAGTGTTGAAGGTCCTCAATACTGATGAATTAATAAACTAAACCAAGGCATTCGTGTGCACATATAATATTAGAGTGACTATATAGACACACATATATGTATGTGATACACACACATATATTAAGCTGGACAGCAGAAAGGATTGATGCTCAGCCAAACACTGAAGTTTGGAGACTTGAACACACTGAGCCATGGATGCTCTAGGTAGCATTGGACCCATGGGCTTCAGTTGGACTGGGCTGGGATGTTCTCTTGATGAAAAGCTCTCTCTTATGCATATGTCAGTGTCTATAGTTTTATTTTTCTAGAGAACCCAGCCTAAGGCAGATCCCCATAACATTAGTGTCATATGAGGCCGAAAAGGTGTACCTGACATGCTGCTCTTGGAGAAAAACACATCACAAGGAAAGTGTGAAAAGATAATCAACAATTTGCTGACACTGAGCCAGTCCTATGTTCCTCTAGGTCTATGGAATTTTGGTGGGTGAAAATCTATTTACAACAAAAGTATCAGAGGGGCCAGCCCCAATCCCAACTAAGAGGACAGCTGCCCCTCCCCCCAGAAGAATTTACTTCAGAGGACAACACTGAAGCTACAGCTCAGGGAAAGGGACACGCCTGATCAGAGCACACGGGAGAAAATTAAGGGGGAGGAAGAGAGAGTGGAGCACACATCCTGGCCCACCCAGCTTTGAGGACAAAATGCCTGCTCTGAGCAGCCAATGCAAAAAGAGGGACTGTGGCTGCCCATCTATGAGTCATGACATCCCTCACTGACCTACAGCCCTATAGGGGACAACACTGGAGACACAGTGTGGGAATTGCATCTGATCTGACCCCACCACACCCAGGCAAAACACTAAGGGCGTCATGCAACAGAACAGCAAGGGGAGCAGAGCAAGGAAGTCCCAAGAGAGTACCAAAATTAGACTTAGGGGCCAGGGTGTGGCACGCCATCAGACTCCACAGGAAAACACTCCTAAAGGTCAACACACAAACCTCTAACTTTTTACAGGCTCTTCTCTTTTTTCCCATTGATTTTTTGTTGCTGTTGTTTTGTTTTCTTTTGTCATTTTGTTTTGCTGTTTTGTGTGTGTGTGTGTGTGTGTGCATATTATATCTGCAGTTCTAACTAGATAATATAGGTCGGATAAACAATCTGGAGGAGAAAGCAACAGGACCCATGGTTGGGGAGGGGTGCATGACATGGGAGAAGGGGAGGTGGGGGAAAGAAAGTGGTGTTAACCAACCTGGGGAAAAGGGAATAATCAATAAGTGATCCAAAATTGTGGGAAACATAAAGATTTCTCCCAAGTCATCTCCCCCAAATATATGTTAGACTTAGGACACTGCTCACAATTAATGGTAAATGATTGTCAAGTTACACCCCTGAAGGCAGTCAGCTGCCAGAGGACTGTCTAGTCCCACCACAAATAGGGCCCACTCCCTGCCATTAAGGACAATGAGATACTTCCCTCTAAAGGCTTCAATTTGGACCCTGCAAGATGGGTTTACAGTACACCTTACTGATAATGATTTCTATAGTGAGCCAGAGAACAGGTCAAACCTGCTCAGTGACATCCAAAGTTAGGCTGCCATGCTGAATCTCAGGTCCGCCCATCTTGTCACATGCATACCCTTACTCCCTCCTCTTCCAACAGCATACGAACCCCTACATCACCCCACTCCCATTACTATATTGCCTATAGCACAACACTTTCCTGTGATGGATTTCTTCACCTGTAATTAGGGGGCTTGCACATCCCCAGATGATATAAAAGCCTTGGTTAGCAATAAATATTTCTCTCCCCATGTGGACCACCAAGTAAGGCTGAGGTGAGCATGCTACTCTGAAATGTGTCTAACTCCATTATTTCAAAATCTCTTCTATCTCTCATGCTCCCTATGACTTTACTATAATCTTTACTTATTATCACTGCACAATTGCACCTACTGACCTGCTGTGATGTGTTAGGGGCTGGCCTTTCCCCTGATACAAAATAAGTGGCAAGGAGAGTGTAAGATGCCTGGTAGGGATTGATCAAGCCAATGTAACTGAGAAGAATTACTGAAACCCTGAAATTACTGAACTAAAGACTGAGCATGATAGTGGGACAAGAGGAAAGTAAAAGGAAATAGAGGAAAGAACTAGGAGACAAAGGGCATTTACAGAAGTCTAAATACAAGCATGTGCATATGTAAATGTATTTATATGAGAGTGAGGAAATAGATCTGCATGCATATATTAATAGGTTTAGTATTAAGGGATCAGATGGACATTGGGCCTCCACTCAAGTGCTCCCTCAATGCAAGAACACTTTGTTCTGTTACCTGGCATTCCATGATGCTCACCTTCCTAAGAGGATAGCTGAAGACAATTGTGTGCAAAGCAAAGGTGAAGAAAATTGATGGTGCCCAGCTACCAAAAGATATAACATATGGGATCTTAAAGGCTTGAAGGTAAACAAGTGGCCATCTAGCTTAGAAGCAAGAAAGCCCACATGGAAGAAGCACACAACCTATGGATTACAAGGTGTCGATGGGATCAGTATCAGGCATATTGTGAATGAAGGGGAGTGAAGATTGGGGATCCAAAGCCCGTTTGTCAGCAACTGGACAGCCCCTTACAGAAGGATCATAGGGAAGAGACGAGGCAATCAGGGTACAGTGTAGAAACAATGAAAATACAACTTTCCTCTAGTTCCTAAATGCTCCTCCTCCCCTCCACTATCATGATCACAATTCTGTCTTACAAATCCCGCGAGACCAGAGGATGTACACTGGTACAGAAGATGCCTTCAGGACCAGTGGTGAGAGTGGTGATATCTTGATGGTGAAAGGAAGGTGGGGCAGAAAGGGGAAACCGATTACAAGGATCTACATAAAACCCCCTCCCAGGGGGATGGACAACAGAAAAGTGGGTGAAGGGAGACATCAGACAGTGTAAAGATGAAAAAATAATAATTTATAAATTATAAAGGGTTCATGAAGGAGGGGCAGTGAGGAGGGAGGGGTAAATTGAGGAGCTGATACCAAGGGCTCAAGTAGAAAGCAAATGTTTTGAGAATGATGAGGTAACACATGTAGAAATGTGCTTGACACACAATGGATAAAGAGATAATAAATAGATAAAGCTATCATGTAAACCTTGTAAAAACACAGAGCTCTTACAAGGCACAACACACACATAGCCTCTCTGCACAAAAGGTCAACACTCACATTTGTAACACGTAAGGAAATTTAGTAGACATACAGTCACACTTGATATAAGAAATCAGTATAACACTAAGAGCCTTATATTCATGGGGGAAACATGACATGCATGCCCCTGAGAGGAAAGTACTACACTTGTTTATGCAACAGAGCATTCCCATTACTCAACCCACATACTGCAGTAGCATCAATGAGTATGAAATACACACAAATATATATATACACGCACACATCTTTTTCTTTTTAATGAAAATAATCATACCTACTGAGGCCAGGTTTCTAAAAGTTTCCATCATCCCATGTCTCTATACTTTCCTCTCAGAAAGGTTCAGCAATGCCCATTCTTCCTTGGAGAAATTCAGAGCCGCCTCCTCAACAGCCAGTGTCCTAAAACATCCCATAGATTCTGGTTCGGCAAGGTATCATGCATTCCATTATGTGAAAGGATGAAGATGACAGTCCTGGGAAACAGACCTCACATGGGCAGACACAGGGGTCTTGTTCTAAGGATTTCCATCAGGGTTTAGCTAACCCACTTCACCCACTGGATTAGCAGTTTTGAACTTGTAGGTTGCAACCACCATGGGGGTTGAATGACCCTCTCACAGGGGTCTCCCGTTCATAACAGTAGCAAAATTACAGTAATGAAAATAATTTCATGGTAGGGGGGGTGACCACACATGAGAAACTGTATTAAAGGGTGGCAGCATTAGGAAGGTTGAGAACCACTGCACTAGACACACTTCCTCACTAATTACATGTTTTCCCAAGGACTGCATGCTTCTAGCATAATGAGTTTATCTCTGTACAATTTGTCTTTGACCAACTGCAGTCATATTTCTATCTAGCTGTTTCAGAAATAGAGAACAGTCAGAACAAATAAATCAGATGAATGATCAAAAATAAAAGCCTTGATTCCACATTCATATTCTCTCTTCCATTGGAGGGAGGATAGAAATTCACCACCTTGGTGAACAAGCAGCCATCTAGCTCAGAAGCAATAAAGCCCACATGGAAGAAGCACAACAGCCAGTGCCATCACGAGGTGCCAAAGGGACCAGGTATAAGGCATCCTGCAAAAAAAGAATATATATTTATATATATGTGTGTGTGTGTGTGTGTGTGTGTGTGTATGCCATAGTGAATGAAGGGAGAAGTGCAGAGCGGAGACCCGAGGCCCAAGTGTCGACCACTGGAGATCGCCTCATAGAGGGGTTTAGGAGAGGAGATGGGTCAGTCAGGGTGCAATGTAGTACCGATGAAGAACACAGCTTTCCCCCAGATCCCGGATGCTTCCTCCCCCCAACTACCATGATCCGAATTCTACCTTGCAGGACTGGATAGAGCAGAGGTTGTACACTGGTGTATATGGGAGCTGGAGGCACAGGGAATCCAGGGTGGACGATACCTTCAGGACCAAGGGGTGAGGGGTGATACTGGGAGAGTGGAGGGTGAGTGGGTTGGAGAGGGAAACTGATTACAAGGATCCATATGTGACCTCCTCCCTGGGAAATGGACGGCAGAGAAGGGGGAAAGGGAGACTCCGGATAGGGCAAGATATGACAAAATAACAATCTGTGGATTATCAAGGGCTCATGAGGGAGGGGAGAGAAGGGAGGGAGAGGAAAAAATAGAGGACCTGATGCAGAGGGCTTATGTGGAGAGCAAATGCTTTGAGAGTGATTAGGGCAAAGAATGTATGGATGAGCTTTATATAATTGATGTATGTATATGTGTGGACTGTAATAAGAGTTGTATGAGCCCCTAATAAAATGTAAAAAAAAAAAAGAATTAGGGCAAAGAATGTCCAGATGTGCTTTATATAATTGATGTATGTATAAGTATGGATTGTGACAAGAGTTGTATGAGCCCCTAATAAAATGTTTTTTAAAAAAAGCAATTCACCACCTTGCACAGGACCAACCAGAATATTTATCAGAACGTGAAACACAAGGTGAAAGCAAGATAACAACTAGGAAACACTGCAGAATTTGTTTTTTTCCCTTTAGCCCCTCCTTAACCATTGGAGAACTGCAGGTGTGAACTAGCAAAGTAGCAACCCAAAGCCCTAGAGTCATGGTATCCTCTTGGAGAATTCTACATGATGATCAAGAGGTGACATATTACCTGGTGATAGAGATGATTGTTTGGGGAATTATGAAGTTTTCTGTAGTGTGTCTATGTTACTCGCCTACTTTCCAGTCACTCTGCAGTTGCACTCTTGTGTATTTTGTACTTTCAAGGAGATAGGACAAGCTATTGAAAAGGGGAAACTGGGCAAGAGTGAAAGGTAACAATAGAATATAGATACCCTCTGTACATTGGTGCAGACAGGAACTGGAAACAGGGAATCCAAGGTGGATGATCCATTCAGGTCCAGTGGTGAGAGTGGCGATACCAGGAGGATGGAGGGAGGGTGGGGTAGAAAGAGCAAACTGATTACAAGGATCTACATATAACCTCCTCCCTGGGGGGTTGACAACAGAAAAGTGGGTGAAGGGACATTTTGGACAGTATAAGATATGATAAAATAATAATTTATAAATTCTCAAGGGTTCATGAGGGAGGGGGTAGTGAGAAGGGAGAGGGAAAAATGAGGAGCTGATGTCAGGGGCTTAAGTGGAGTGCAAATGCTTTGAGATTTATGAGGGCAATGAATGTACAAATGTGCTTTACACAATTGATGTATGTATAAATTGTGATAAGAGTTGTAATGAACCCCTAATAAAAGAATTTTTTAAAAGAAGACTATATGTAGATATCTTGAAAATTTTCCCACTCTGAGACAAAGTTACTGTCACGTAATTCTTATGGACTGCTCCCCTAAAAGAATACTGGATACTTACATAAATATACACTAAGCTCGTAGGATATATTGAAAAAAGAGCACAATATGTTCAGTATCATAATAGCATGTCCTGTTTGCTGATTGGGAAGATGTAGTTAGATTCCAATTTTCTTATAATTTGAATGAACTTCAGTGCATTTGACTGTTAAACTGTGTTAGGATCCTAGTACTTTTACACCGGGTTTTGAGATTTTTTCACATTTTAGATTTTTAAAGATTTGTTCACATTTGCAGCTCATGGAAGGTCGACTAGCTGAACATGATGACCACTAGCATTCTCTCAGCTGTGGGACTGGCCTCCATGACTTGTCATCCTTTTGTTCCCACATTTTTTGAGGAGACACCAGTACCTGGAGAAGGACATGGTGCTTGGTAAGGGAGAGAGAAGCAAAGAAGAGAAAGGCCTTCGCCAACACGGATCGACACAGGGGCTGTCACAATGGCTCCATCGTGGGAACATGTGAGGATGGTGCAGGACAGGGCAGTGTGTCGCGCTGTTACATAGAGGGCTTTAGGGGCTGGAATGGACACGAAGCCCCCTAACAACAACATAGAAAAGGTTGCACTTTATGCTAAGATTTCACAGCATGGCCAACTAGCTATGACATAAAGTCACATGAGCTGTCACAGTCACTCCAAAATTCTGCTACAACAATGTAAGCTTATGTCGATCCAATAAGCCTTTCAAAATCTCATCCACAGCAGTGCATCGGGTGCCATGTTTTAAAGCCTTCCCATTCCTTCATGATGAACCAAATGGACTGCTGTCAAGTACATTTTAACTCATTTTGACCATAAAACAGGGAGTGGAACTGCTCGCTAGTGTCTCCAAGTCTGTAAATCTTCACGGGCCCAAGCAGCCTCCTTGTCCTCCCTTGATGGGCCTGGAATGCTGGAGCCACAGAGGGTCTGGCCAGTGGCCCATCGATTAAACCAGTGAACCACTAGGGCCCCTTTCACACAACATGTTCATGATCAAACACTGCATTTATCCAGCAACCACGATTCTGAGGCAATTTCCAAAAAGATTTGGCCACATAGGCTCATTTAGTCCTTTTGTCACTTTTAAGCAGATGTTGCTCCCAATGGGATAGAGCTGAAGTCACCAACGTTAATCACAATTTCAGTATTGCTCAAATGGCAACTTGTTGAACCGGGTCAGCATGTAGGTCCATGTGTGTACAACTAAATGCCTGGCAATTACATTTCTGTTCATATGCCGAGAGTTTGTTATTCTGTCAGTCATCAGTTACAGGGATGATCTAGATCTTCTGTGTAGTACAAAGAGGAGATGAAGAAAACAATCTATTCAATTCAGATATCTGGAACTCATTGTTCTGGAAAAGCCAGGCCCCTCAGACAATACTGCTTACCTCAGGGCCATATAACTGGCTCTTGCATATAAGAGATTTTTAGATTGATTGAGCAAATAAAAAACCATTGAGCAAATCAGAACAAAACCAGACCAATGTGTTCTGAGAGGGCACACCATTCCAAAACCAACAGTTCAACCCTGGACACATGAGGTGGCTATGAGTTGAAAATGACTCCACAGCAACTAACAAGAACAAAAGCACAAGGTCAAATGATAATAACTCGTATGAGAAATGCAACAGAGGTGGAGCCTAAGCATTAACACATACATATTTACATTTCGTGAGCTAGTGTAGGAGAAATAAAATGATCACTTTAGGAAACACTAGCCAGAGAACCCTGGCATGATAAGGAAATTCTAACAACATGGGAAGGTTCTGTGATGAGTTTGCAAATGCTCAGTTCGATTTCAGTTTCTCAAACATACAGGCAAAGGAGTCAAAGAGCACCCAAGACTTCATGGGCCGGAGAGGGAAGCTCCATGGTCAGCCACCAAATGAAAAGCTCATTAGCAATAAGCATTCATGGAACTTCCCACACTGGAAAAATAAGTGGAGCATGAAGAAGCACCAGCAAGAAAGTAAAACAAAAGAGGCAATATTTAAAAGAAATGCAAATGAGGATGTTCAGGTTTATGACCAATATGTGAAGAGCCCAAAGTCACCGTTCCAGTCTCAGAGAAAAAAGCTGACCATGTTGAAGTCAGAGTACAGAGGTCACAGGGCATGGTTTTCTTTCTGATGTACATTAAAAAAAAAATTACAGTCATTGAGTCAATTCTGACTCAAAGCATCCCCAGAGAGCAGAGTAGAACAGGACCTGTGCGCTTCTGAAACTGCAACTCTTTAAGGGAGTAGAAAGCCTCATCTACTGTAAACCAGTGAGTGGTTTTGAATGGCTGAACATGTGGGTACCAACCCAACGCATAGCACACTACATCACCATGGGTGCACAGTGTTGTATTATATTGGAGAAAACTAGATGGTAACGAACAACAAGAAAAGCATCCTTTTAAATGCCTCTAATTAATTATGCTAGTTAGGACCCAGAGCAAACATCTGTCCTCAATACACAGGGGAGGTGAACATAGGTACTCTCTCAGTTGATTTCCACTGTGAAAACATTCTGTGTACCTGCCTATGGGGCCCTTTTGTTTACAAGTGGTTTTCCTTATCTGCCCTTAGTAGTCTAATCAATTGCATTCATTGAAAACAGTGATTTGAAGGATGTGATGGGATTAACTAATGGGTAGTCCAAAAGAGTTTGTTCCTAGAGGAGAAAATACCAGACCACAGGGTATTAGGAAGGAATGTACTTGCTATGTTTTAAGGATAGTCAAACCCCAGGTTGAACAAATAAATTTTAATAAGGATGAAGGAGGTCAGAGAGGTGTGTCATTGAGACTTCAATGAAGAAATACAAAAAGATTGAAATCAATAAAAAAGTAGCATGTTCCAAAATTTCATACCATTGTGTGTTCAACTTCCCAATAAGATCACTAAAGACAAATGGGGGATGAACAACAGAAGAGTGGGTCAAGGGAGACATCGGACACAGTGGATGGATGTATGGATTGTGATAAGAGTTGTCTGAGCCCAAAGTAAATGATTAAAAAAAAATAGCATGTTCCAAAAAAACTCTCCTCCACTAATATATCATTCCCAAAACTGTCACCAAAAATATTTTATTTTTTGCACTTCACAAGAGTCCACAAAAAATGTGAATCAAACTGCATTTAGCCTCAAATAACTAATAATTGGTCAAGAACAAGGGCTGGCATTGTTCACACATAAATCCCTGCCACCACATCTGGTCCAACTCACAGCAGAGCTATCACACACAGCAGAACTCCCCGTAGGACTCCCACGCCTGCACATCTTTACTGGAGCAGGCAGACTCATCTTCTCTGCACATTTCTGGTGAGTGTGCACAGCTGCCCTTGCAGTCGAAGCCCAATATTTAACCCACTGGACAAAAGGGCTCCTTTGTTCACGTGTCCCACATACAATAAAGTATCATTACAGGAACTCATGAAAGACCTACAGAAAAAGAAAAGCAGCCCAGAAAGGCCCACCAATTTGTAAGGGAAGCTAATTCCTGACACATCAGGCCACACAGGGCTCTGCCTGCAAGCACTCACACTTCAAGATGCGGGTCCTTAAATGGAGTCCCTGAGTGGTGAGAGCAACTGAGTGCTCAGCTACCAAACAGAAGATTAGAAACTGAAGGCAAGGTAGCAGTACCTTAGAAAAAACCAACCAACTTCTGAAGTTAGCATTGAAAATCTTACCGAGTATAGCTTTACTCTGAAACCACATACGGTCACCATATGGAACCCAATGGTAGGCAAAATGACTGATATTTATCAAGTATTACCTAATTGAGATACAAGGAGCTCATTGGTAGCTAATCCTTCTTGCCATGAATGCACAAGGGGCTTTCAAAAAGGTCATGGGAAAATGGAATAAAGATAATGGAATTTTTCCATGCACCTTTGGAAGCCACTGCATATCTTTTCCTAATAAATTATGCAAAACAGTGCAATATTATGCTAAATAGAATAATGTAATAAATCTTTTTTAATTCCTCAAATATTGTACATCTTAAAAATCTTTAGGATCCCTGTTCATCTTCCATAATTCAGAAAGAATATTAAGCTATTTACATATAACATCGCTCATAAATATTTACTAAAGCTGATATTAATTTTAGTCTCTAGCTGTGGTAAAGAGACCAGTTAGGTTACCGTGTATCTATACGATTCACATAAAAATTTGATAGCTGAAAATTTACAGAATGACTTTATTTTTCTGTGTTCTGCAAATTTTAAAAATTCAACTGTGTGGTTTCTCATGTTATAGTTAGAAACTCAACCTCATTGTATAGTTTTGAATTTTCCTTCTTTGAAAGATTGCCAGGTTACATAGGTTCTGACATGTGTGTACATGCATGCGTGTATGTCTTGCTTAGTTTTTGATGTCCCTGAGCATGATATGGTTAACATGGATAGGTGTTCATGGAAAGGCTGGAAGTTTGTGTCTACTCAGTCTCCACGGAAGAAAGCCTGGGTGATGCACTTGAGAAACCAGTCACAGAAACCCCTCTGCAACATCCCTGTGCTCTGACTCACATGGAGTAGTCTCCAGGAGTTGGTGTGGGTTTGATGGCATATGCTTGATTTGGTTCATTCCTTGGCGGGGGGGGGGGGGGGGTTGGGGGGGGGCAGGAATGAATTCTGGCTTCATTTGCTACCCCGCAGGCTGGCAGTTCAACCCCACCAGGACATCTGCAAAAGGAAAATGAGGCTGGTTGCTTCTGTATAGATTTTGATATGAGATATCTATGGAGGAACACTATGAGTCAGAATTGACTGTGTGGCAATGAGTTTGTTTTGGGGACTAGGGACAATCAATGCTTCTAGGTGGCACAAACAGCTTGCACTAGACAGTTCCCCTGAGGCTTGATGGGGTAAACAGCCCGTATTACTGTGGAAGAACAGATCTGCTTCCACAAACATGATGCTCCAGAAACACTATGGAACTGTTCTGCTCTATAACACATGACATAGCCATGAGATGGAACTAACTCCATGACACCTAACCAAAGGGAAAATTGAACATGATGAGTGTATATCATGTCTATGTATGCACATGGATATTGTGTTGAAAATGTGATGAAATCAGAAACAAACATAATTCCCATTAAGAATCACCATGTCTATAATGAACAACATGTCAGCGTGGCCTTTCCAAATTAGTCCGTGAAGAAGCCCCACTGCTCCAGTGGTTAAAGGACTGGCAGCTCCATGAAATGAAAGCAGTTGTGATCCATGAGGCGGCCATCTGGTAACAGACGATTATAGCCTAGAAACCCCAAGGAGGAGTGTAAGGTACTGTGGCATCACTCACAGAATCCACTGTAGCGCAGTGGACAAAACAAGCCTCTGATCAAGAACACGTGGATAAAAGGCTAGAACATTCAAGCATTACCATGCAGTGGGGCACAGAGAAAATGGTATCTTATTTCAAATAATATGTTACCTTACTATATTTAAGAGTTATATATCTGGAGGTTGCCTTGTATTAGAAATAATCATGACACAAGTTTTCAAAGGAGGAGCTATTAGTAGGACTCAGTTCTTGAACAGCAAATGCAAAAAAATTGAAGAAAGAGTTAACATATGAAAAAAGTAAATCAAAAGGATAAAAAGAATTACACACTTAGAATTCGGTTCCAAGAAAATGTTATATCCAGGTCTGAAGATTAATCAGGGCCACACGGAAAAGGATCAAATGCAAAGCTTCACTGGAGCTGGCCGCCAGGACACAGCTGGCACTCAATCCATCGGGCCCCAAGCGTACTACTCGAACTCTGGTTTATACAGCAAGAAACCACGAACGGGTGGGAATACTTTTCTCCTCTGATCACAACTGTACCCGCTGACTAAGGGGGATGGAGCAGCTAGGGAACTTCCTGCTGGTATCCAACATGGGCATGGGCAGCAGCCCACTAACATTTTGAATCTGGTGGTTCTGGGGACCAATGCAGAAATAGCAAGCATAAACAATGGAAATAAAGAGAGTCCAGTGTCAGCAGGTTAGCAAATGAGACTTAGGGTCGTTCAGTCACAGTATACAACCATTAGGATGTGGATGTATGTCCACCATTAATGATTTCAAAATAAATCATGTGCGGAGAGGGGGTTGGGGAGGATGGGGACCAACTCAATTAAGCATTAGCTGGAAAATACAGAAGCTAAATTCAGCTGGTTAATTAATAAACATCAGGATAATTCAAAACGCTTTCTGTATACAGTAGGATAAATGATAGATTTCAATTCTATGTGACTGTGAAAATAAAATAACTGAAATTACCAAAAAGTGCTGACCTTGACCGCATGTGCCACTAACTTACATCAATTCTGACTCACAGTGACCCTCAGAACAGAGTAGAAGTGCCCTGTGGATTTTCAAAACTGAAACACTACAGGGGAAGACCTATTATTTCTCCAGATTAATACATAAAATGACTTGAAAATAAGTAAGTAAAATAATTGCTGGGTCCTGCAAATCAAAAGGATGTAAAAGGAAGCCAAAATTTCCTATTAAAAATATGAGTGGATATTAAATCTGGGCCCGCAAGCTCTAAAAGCCAAGAAGGATCATAAGAGGGCGGCGGCAGGGGGGGAAGAGCGCAGTTTAAAGAGAGATGAGCCATCAATGCAACCAATCTCTGAGGTGAGGCTTATTAGGGGAAACATCCCCCTCTGGGACTCTTCACACTCCAAGTGGAAAAGTCCAGCATCCGCAGACACAAATCTCAGGAGCTATATTAGAGATTAAAGTCTTAGCACTCCGGTGAGTAAAGCGCTATAGGATAGATGGCTGTAGATTAAGCCTCCATTGAATTCTTTCTGATCATCAAGCAAGGAAATAGATTAAATTGGCCCAGAGGCAGCAGAACTTGGAAAGTGGACACCATCCACCTATCTCCAGGCAATGCAGGGGGTCCTATAGTCTGGAGCCATGCCTTAGCAGTTGAGCCCTGACTGCCTGGGTCAGAAGGACTTGGAACAATCTTGTAAAATGCTCTATCTGGCAATGAAGGTGGCTCAGTTACGGTTCTGTCCCTGCTTCTGTAGTCCCATTGATAACAATGCTGTATTGATGCTCCTCCAATGAGAAACGTGTGACCGTTTCCTCTGTTGCAATCTTATTTCATTAGATTCCCGACTTGACTGTTTCCCTGAACTGCACTATGATCTCCTGCGTCTTTGGATTCTCTTCATCTCTTTTAAGACTTAATAAATGTTCTCCGTAAATTATATTTGAGATTGGAGTTCCTTTTGCTCTAAATCAGAGAACAAACTAGCTTTTGATGGGCAGAAACGGTTAAGAACATGCAGTAGAGTAAAAAGGAGACCCCGTTTTAAATATAGTTTAAAGAGAACATCTATTAAATCTTATGAGGGAAAGACAGCACAAGGACACAAACACATCACCTGAATGAAGGAAGCCACCAACAGGAGGTGGAAATGGCTTCCAAGGTTCACAACTGAGATGTGAGCTAAAGAGGGTGTGGGGGAGGGGCAGGGCAAAGGAAACCCACAAAAGCATGCATCTCAATGGCAGACATTCCATCCTTAGATAGCGGGCTTACAAGATGGGTCCAGGGCCTCCTGACCAATGCAGTCAGGGCAAGGCTGATAGGACATGGCTCCTGCCTAGGAGTCCCCTGGAAGGACTGTCTCCAGTTTGGTGACCTCTATCAAGGACACACACTCAGGCAAACCTCCAAGAGAGACTGCTTCTCCATGGGCTGCCTGCAGAGTTGAAGCTAAGCCACCCTGCAAAGCCTGAGGACCAGATTACCTACTACCTTGGTTCCTGGGCAGAAACCATTCAATGGAGGCTCACTCCATGTGGGGCTCTGCAATCTATGCAAGGACCTAATCTGTGCGGGGATTTGGGGCTGTCACTGCTCTGGTACCCTTTTGCAAAACAAGGTGCTGAGAAGTTAAGCTCTAATACAGACCTCGGTCGGCAGTGGGGTGGCCCGAAGACTGCAAGGCTGGCCTCTGCTTTCAGTAAAGGCCACTCTGGGGTCCCCATGCTCTACTGCCCACGACCTGACACGAAGGGACAGGCCCCAGGAAAAAAACTCACCCGCAATCGCGCCTTTCTGGAGGGAGGGGTGAGGATGCAGGAAGAGCTCTGAGCAGGAAAAGCCACCAGAGTATTCCCGCGCCCTAAGGCAGAAGCCTGCAACCAATTCAAGAAGGATTTAACTGGAAATGTCCCCAGGGGGTCGCGGCAACCTGGAACGCTGTCGGACAGGGTGCAGGAAGTGTAACGTCCACGGGAACCCGGACACAGCTGGGGACTCCAGGCCTGCGGGGGATTCAGCGCCCGGGGTCAGCACAGAAACACAGAAACGCACTCACCTGCAGAAACTCGTGGGTCGCCCTCTCGGATCCTTCTCACTCAGAGGAAGAGGGTCAGCAGGAAATTGTATCACCTGGGGAGGTGGTGGGGTGGTGTCTGCGCAAAGGGGCGGGGCCTGGAGATAATGAGGGTGTCTTGGAGGATGGGCCTGCAGGTGAGGTTCTGGGCCTGGAATGGCAAAGAATTCATTCTTAGTAGTTTCTTCTTAGTCTGGAAGCCCTGCTGAAACCTGATCACTTTGGATGGCCCTGCTTGCATTTGAAAAGCGTTTGCATTTGAATCACAACACCACACAAGCCCAGGCACAAAGACCAACTGAAAGAAAAGTGGTGGAAGAAAAAAAAGAAAAGTGGTGGGTAGAAGGCATGCTTCCCAAGTGGGAATTTCCCCAAGAGACACCCCAGCAGCTAGGGCCAGAGACACACAGTTGACAGCATCTGCTGCCATCTGCTCCACCTGACCACGTCTCTCCTGCTTTTCACCTGGACGCCTCTGAAACTCAGACGCTGATTTCAGGCTCTGCACCCTGTGTATGATCAGGTGATCATCAAGATGGGAATTCCTGAAAATAGCACAGTTGTCCATTTGCCTTCTTCTCCCCTGCTCTCTCCCTCTCCTCACCGCTAAAATTTATTTCCCCCCAATCTGTGGGTTCTGTATTTCTCTTTTTATGAAACCTTTCTATGTGAACAAGTGTCTATTTTGAGCACGTTCCAGTCAACTAATTGTCCTACACAGAATGTGTTTCCTTTAATATATTTCATGTGTTGAGGTCTCTCCTTTCTATTTCTATGTTATTGAGGGTTTTTATCAGGAATAGGTGGTAGATGTTGTCAAATGCCTTTTATGCATCTATTAATATGATATGGGTCTTCACCATATCATATTATTTGTCCTATTTATGTGGTCGGTTACATTATTGTATCCCTGGTAATAATCCCACTTAGTGAAGTTGAAATATGAACTCAAAGTCAGAGATAGGCGCTCTCTAACTCAATCGATCCCATTTCCACAAATGTAAAGATAAACTGTTCTGATGTATGATCTAATTACTCTCCTAAACCAATAGAGTTATGTAATCATCAAATATGTTCCTTTATTGTTAAAACACCTGTATAACACATTCTATTGTAGAGTCCATTTTATAATTTTACCCCATATTCTCTATAGTCATAAAATGTTCTTTTAAAGTTTCTCATGCGTTAAAATAATAAATAAGGTTTCTTGTAGAAATCGACATGTATTGAATTTTGTCCTTCACTATTGTTTCATCTTGCAGGTATACATTTTTTTTTTTTGCATGATGCCTTATACCTGGTCCCTTTGGCACCTCGTGATCGCACAGGCTGGTGTGCTTCTTCCATGTGGGCTTTGTTGCTTCTGAGCAAGATGGCCACTTGTTCACCTTCAAGCCTTTAAGACCCCAGACACTATCTCTTTTGATAGCCTGGCACCATCAGCTTTCTTCGCCACATTTGCTCATGCACCCGTTTGTCTTCGGCGATCATATCATGGAGGTGTGCAGCCAATGATATGATTTTTTTGTTCTTTGATGCCTGATAACTGATCCCTTCAGGACCATGTGATCACACAGCCTGGTGTGTTCTACCATGTGGGCTTTGTTGCTTCTGAGCTAGATGGCCGCTTGTTTATCTTCAAGCCTTTAAGACCCCAGACACTATCTCTTTTGATAGCCGGGCACCATCAGCTTTCTTCACCACATTTGCTTGTTCACCTGCTTTGGCTTCAGCAGTTGTGTCAGGAGGGTGAGCATCACAGAGTTCCAATTTAATTAAAGAAATTATTCATGCATTGAGGGAGTGCTTGAGTAGAGGCCCAAGGTTGGAAAAATATCCTAAGGGAATTTGAGATTTGTTCATGCAACCCTCTGCCTCTCATAATAATTTGTATCTTGTAGATATTGTCTGATAATCATCAGCATGTATTCTCTATTAAGATATATATGTGAAGCTCAGTCCAGTGCCTTGTCCTGTTTTGTTCCTCTTGTGACCCTGGTCACTCAACAAAGCCCAGTGGTCAAAATAGTGAAGCAGAGTGATAGCAAGGAGGATTCTCAGGCTGCCCTGAACAGTACTGGAGAGAAGCTTGGTGTGATTCACTTCTCAGCCTCGTAGTGGGGGCCTTTCTGTCATTCCCTGTGTGCAAAGTCTGGCAATGCGGCCTGCCTTGAAGTTGATGCGGATGACTCCTAGGACGTCGCTTCTGAGTGCGAAGTCAAATGTATGCCAGCATTTCAGTTGTATAAAGGTGGGTGAATTTTCTGGTGCTAATAAGGAAAAACTTGAAGCTACCATTAATGAGTTAATTATGCTTCCTGAAAATGTAACTAGCCATCAGCTGTGTAAATCTTTTTGTATTTAAAAAAGGAATAATCAATTACCATCTGATTGTAAATGACAATAAAATATTAATTCTACCCTTAAAAAAACCAACATGGTTATATATTTTCAACAAGATTCTGGAATGATTATTACTTTACTGCTTATTTAAAAAAGAAACACTCTAACATTTCAGTACTTATTGTACATACAGTCCCTGTACAAGAGAGGTTGTTGTTAGGTGTCACTAAGTTAGTTCCAAATCATAGTGACCCTATTACCACAGGGAGAAACACTGGCTTGCCTTAAACCGTCCCCATAATTGTTCTTATATTTGAGCCCCTTGTCTCACCTTTATCAATCTAAAAAGTTTCCTCTTGTTTGCTGCCTCTATACTTTGCCAAGCACCATGGTTGAAGTGATGTATCTCTTGTTTTTCCCTCCGGTTTGCAAATACACAAAACTCTAAGGTTTTACTTATATGTAATAAGAAAATGCATTTAAAAGAACAATAAAGTCAGGGCTGTTGTGTGAATTCTGACTCATAGAACCATAGAGAGCAGAGTAACAGCTCCTTGGGCTTTTGTTTTTTACATTTTATAGAACATGTTTCATCTTTACCACAGCAAGTAGTGTCCTTATAGACAATAGTCCAAAACTAGACAGGTGATGTAGTGGTTGATTTTCTGTCTCAGACATGTAGAAGCACCATATGGAAGTTAAAATGTACTGGACTATCCAAGAGCTGAAGAACATATTCAGTTTGTTTTGTATACAACTGTGTCGATATGGTAGAAGTGTATTGTTAATTGTTTTATGTGGCCCTGAGCACAGCTGTGATATTCTGGTTGTAAGAGAATCACATCTTGACCCACTATCACAGTGACTCAGGCGTCACCTTTTACCATGTGGATACTCAATGTCACAGATAGGTTGGTGCTTTTACCTCAGTGCTGTATGGGGTATGTGACTTTGATCATACATCTGATAATAATCTAGCCGTTTATCAGGATAAGAATCTGGTGGGTTCCCCCCCCCCCCACTAAGACCTATATATTGCATTATTTCCAATTCATCTGAATTCATTCCTGTATGGTCAGTGTTATTAAGAACAAACTTTCAAATATGTTGGTGGGAATTTAAGCACCAAGAACTACTGTTTTTGATGTCTGCCACATCCATATTAATTTCTGCCACATCCATATTTTCCTGAATAGCTATACTTAATGAAGTCTAAGTCCTGACTGAATTTTTACTTATGTGTTTCCCAATCACACCCATGACTATGCTTCTCCTATTCTGGGTCACGCTGCGACAGGGCGGAAGTGGCGGTGTCCTAGCTGGAAGTGAAGGTCATAGCTAGGTTCCTACTTGCTGTGCACGTTGTGTGGAGCCAGAGAAGCGCCTGCATCCTGAGATCTGTGTAGTCAGCGCGCCCACGTTGGGGTCGCGTTGGTGACCAGTTGGGGTAACCCTGCCGCACACAGCAGCCTGGGCGGGGTGCAAGCACCTTTCTCCCCTCACCCAACCACCCCCCCCTTGCCCTGTGCTTCACTCCTTGCATGGTGAGATGTGGGAGGCTGTCGGAGAGACTGGTCCCATCCCGTTTGGGGATTAGTTGGGATTCCTTGTGAGAATCCGTTTGATAAAGGGGGATCCCAGACTGGTTTGGGGTGTCAGTGTTCCCGATTAGTCGCTTTGCAGGTCTCTCCTAACCCCCCTACATTGTCTCCATACAGCGGTGCCTCCTCCCCGAGACTCCTGGAACATCTTCAGCTCAAAGGTGAGCCCCGGGTGCCTTTCTTCTCTCGCTACGTATTCCTGAACGTTATTCAGTAAGCGAGTGGCTGCAGCTGGTGCACAGAACGTTAGGGCTTCCTCCTGAGGTTTGCCCAGTGTTGTCACCTGTGCAGTGACTTCCCCCGGGAGCAGGGCGGGGGGAGAACCGGTCTGGAAACACCCTGGCTCCTTGCCAGCCAGTAGGGCGTCTGCGGCGAGTACACCCAGCCTTGAGGGTGTTGAAGTGATATTCCAGCACACCCACCGCGCACTGAGACATGATTGGCATTCCCAGGTTGCTGGGCTAAGTCCTTCCAGGACTGGGGGCCTCAAGGAGGTGACCCAGTTTGGTTGCTATCAGTCAACAGTCTGGCAGGTGGCAAGTGAAAGGAGAAAGAGATGGGCTCAGCTGTACAAAGATGGGGTTCAGTGAGCAGGAACTCAGCCAAAGTGAAGGCTAGTCTTTCTTTGGGAAAGTGTATAGGTCTCCATAGAAGGGCAAGACCCCTTCAGTAAGGAAGATCTCCCGGTCCCACATCCAGTCTTCAAAAATTGTGCCTGTTGTTTCTTTAATTTTTACCAAACCGTTTGTTTGTGTTTAACAGTAGAAAGAAGCCAGAGGAAAACGTTCCTCGTGGAGGACAGACAGCTGGAGAGAAGGTTTCTTTAAGAGGAACAGGAGAAAATTGCCCTCAATAATTAATTGCTTTTCATGCAGAGAAAGTAGCCAGTAAAAGACATCCAGGCAGTTGAACTGGATCCACATTTCTGCAAATTTGTTAGTGTGGGGGAGTGTGGGAGCTGCTCCTGCTTATTGCCTACAGGGAAATTTCCGTTTCTGTTGCCTCTGAAGAAGTTTCTGGTAGCTTGTCCTATGTTTAGATGTATGCAGACTCCATTTTAACTGTGTATTCCCACCTGGAGTCATTTTATCTCTATTTTAATAAAAATTCCCTGAGTGTGTTGCTTGGTTTTGGGGCTTCTTTTTGGTTTTGTTTTGTTTTTGAATAAGCGGTTTTAGAAAAAGTTCCAGCTTTAACAAAGCCATGACCCAGATCCAGGAGGCCATAGAGTTGCTCAAGGAAATCATCCAGGTGCAGCGTGGCTCTGCCAGTGAGAGACTGAGGGGCTGGCCCTGGTGCCCCACACCACTTCCTGAATAGGTGCTCAAATGACAAGAGGCAGCACTCCCCTCCAAACTCACTGCCAGCGATTCTGACCCAGGGACCCTATGGACAGCGTAAAACTGCCTCTGAGGGTTTCCCAGACTGTAACTCTTCAAAGGAGTAGAAAGCTTCATCTTTTTGCAGCCAGTGGTTTCTCCAGCTGATGGCTCTTTGGTTAGAAGCCCAGCATGCAACCCACCAGACACCAGGACACCTGCTCTCTACTGTAGTCTTAATTCTCCACCTCCCAATCTAGCGGGTCTAGGAAAGCCAAGCCACATGGGACTTCCCCATCCCCAAGCCACATGGGAATCCCTACAGGCCCCTGGCCAGGGGGAAGTTCTGCTCCAGTCCCTGCCTGAGTCTGGAGGGTGATTCATTTGCAGAGACCTGCTCTTGTTCATTCCATGAAGGTTCACACTGTACTTTCAAGATGCCAGCTCCTGTGTAGAGACCAAAGCCCTCCAACATGTCTGTGTAGGCTGACAGGTCCCTACAGTGAGAATTCTACAGCTACAGATCAAATTCTAGTCTTCTATTCATTAGCTGATTTCCTTGGGAAAGTCTTTGAGCCTCCTTGGGCCTCTAGTGGTTGGTCTTTAACATGAGCCTGATGTTTGCATTGAGGGTTAAGTGACTCAGTGCAGGTCTGGCGTGCAGTCTGTGGCTGCTGCTGTCATCTGTGCTGCCGAGAGACCGAGAGGTGTGCACACACATCCTAATGATGCTGGGCTGAGTGGAAATCAAGGTCATGGGGCCCTACAACTGAGGATGAAGGTGCAGGAACATTGCTGGGGCCTGTCCTCCCTTTCAAATGCCTCAGGGACACAGGCATTTGAAAGGACAAGAAGAAGGAGCTGGACACAGGCCAGCCAGGTCCTGGTGCTAACCGGGCTCCAATAACTCCTATCAGGCTTCCTGATGAGGAAAGAGAACCTTTGTAGGGAGTTGAGTGGAGCAGTGACGTGGTCAGGGCAATATTAGGTACGTCACTGGGGCTTCAGTGTGGAGCCTGGTGCAGGCACGTGGAGAAGGTGCAGGTGTGGATGCAGCCAGAGCAGGTAAGAGGTTGTTGGGATAGTTCAAGAATGTGGTGTGGCCATGGCCAAGGGAAAGGAGTGGGGGCTGATGGGAGATACTGGGGCCATTTTGGGGTGGGGGCAGATGGTGGGAGGTGCTGGCAGGATTTGGTAGCATATAAGGTGAAAGAATGAAGCTGACACTCAACTTTGTGATGTGGGCATTGGAACAGATCGGACCGAGGGGACAGTTTTAGGGTGGGGAAGATGATGGAGTCCAGCTTGGAGACCAGGATGTGGATCAGGAGGCAGGATGTGGGCATCTTATGCAGGCATTTGTGTTGCTTACCAGAGCAAGTGCCCCGGGAATAGCTTGCTAAGTTGACTGGCTGGGTCTTTTCCCTCCATGTTGCAGCAAGCTTTCCCAAATGACGAAGCAGCCGGACTGCGACCTGGAGAAAATTGAGAACAAAGAAGATCCTACCATAGCCATGCTTCCCAATTACCTCGCATTCCTGCAAGGTGGGGCTGGCTGCAAGGGGGTGTGGATTTTTGGGGGTAGGGAGTGTGGGGGGCCTTTGCTGGCTCCTGGACAACTACAGGTGTTGGCAGCTCTGCTTTGAGTGAGCATGGGGCCTGGGGAACACTGGTCACCCCAGTAGACCATGCTATTCCAGCTTTCAGGAAGGCCCTGGTCCTAGTTATGCAGGTGCAAGAGCAGGCCAGCAAACAAATCAGCAGCAAAAATTAGCCCCAGTGATGACTGCAAATAAAATTGAAAATAATGGAAGTTTCCCACCAACTTCTTGAAGCCCCCTTGTATCTCCATCACACAACGTTTGCCTGTTTATTATTTCCAGGTTTTAGCCTATTGACAGCAATTACAAGAATCTGCTTGCAAGCTAACATTCCATGATCCATGTAGTTTTTCCATCACCCCTTCCCTCCACCCCCCACTTTCTCTATCCTGACCCTAGTAACTATTAATAAACTTTGATATCTAAACATTTGCCTTTTCTTGTCTTTTTATATACGTGAAGTCATACAATATGTGTCCTTTTGTGATTGGCTTGTTTCATTCAGCATGTCTTCAAGCTCTGCCCTTACTGTATCCAGATTTCATTTCTTCTACCGCACAGCAGTACTTGTATTTACATTTTGTTTGTATGTTCATCTGTTGATAAACATTTATTGTAGCTGTTTGGTTATTGCTGACATTTCTGCAATGAACAATGGTATCCCCGTCCCTCTATGAGGATCTGCTTTCAAGTCTTTTGGGTCTATACACAATCAGAGTGGATGTCACTGTTCATCTGTCAGTTGGTCAGAATGTGGTGGTCTGTGTCATGCTGGAAACTATGCCAGCTGCTTTGTCAAATACCACCCATGGTAGTCAGGACTCAGCGTTTTCAGACTCACACAGACTAAGGTTGAGAGGCAGACCGCCTCTGAAACATTAGCTACTGAAAACAGTATTAATAGCAGCAGATCATCATCTGATGCAGTGCCAGAAGATGATCCCTCAGGTAGGACGACACTCAAACTAGGATTAGGGAAGAATTGCCACCTCAAAAGATAGGTCCTCAGAGATCCTCAAGTTGGCGCCAACTCATAGTCACCCTGTGTACAAAACACTGGTCATTTCTGTGCCACCCCTGCCCTTGTGTTTGAGCCCATGTGACAGCCACTGTTATGCAGGACCTTCCTCTTTTTCAATGATCCTCCATTTTACCTAGTGTGATAACCTTTTGCAGTAACAGGTCTTTCCTGATGACATGTCTAGATATGTGAGACTAAGGCTTACCATCCTCACGTCTTAGAAGTACTCTGGCTGTTCTTCCTCCAAGATGGATATGGTTTATTCTTCTGACAGGTCACTTCCAATATTCTCTCTAAGTAGAGTTGACCTTAATGATCTAGTCAGCAGTTCTCAACCTGTGGGTCGTGACCCCTTTGGGGGTTGAATGACCCTTTCACGGGGATGGAACCACCCTTTCACAAGGGTTGCCCAATTCATAAATAGGAAAATTACAGTCATGAAGTAGCAATGAAATTCATTTTATGGTTGGGGTGGGTCAGCACAACATCAGGGACTGTTTTAAGGGTCACACATTAGGAAGGTTGAGAACCTCTGATTGAGATGAAGCAAGTCTTTTCGTGACCTTTCTTGGGTAATATGGCATAACTCAAACTGAGAAGAAACCATTGAAACATCCATTAATCATGATGTGGTATGTACAAAATATGAGTCTTGGAAAATTAGAAGTCATTAAAAATGGATTTGCACAGGCCATTTTGAATCATGCAGTCATATGATTTACTATGCTAGGAAATAAGAATTGAAGAGGAATGACATTGTTTTTTTAATCAGCCTTTGGTTCCCCTTAGATACATCTTTGTGAATTAATGGTGGAGAATCTTATTAATCATCAACTTGGAGCTTAAGAGTCTTCCATTAATAGTGTCATTGATTAGAGCCTAATACCAATTTTTAAGACATTCTTGAGGGATGGATATTGGACCAGTGTAGCCTAGCTGCACATTATAATAACTGAGTTATTTACCTGTACAGAATTAATCTTTCCATGACTGGAAGCTATTTACACAAACAATAGGGTTGGTCATCAGGCAAAATTTATAATAATGTTCACTGACAATGTAAATCACAGGTCTGCCAGAATAATATATATCTTAATAGATCAAGTAAGATATTAATGTACTAAGTCAATCTTAGTACATGTTCTAAACCAGCGGTCAATATATGGTGCTGTGTCTCCAATATCCAGAATTCATGGGTCCAGGAACCAAATGGTGGAAGCTGGAATGGCACCACTCACTATTATTCCTAGTGATCCACTTGGAGCATTTTTACTTCCTGTCCCAGCAACCCTGTGTTCCTCAGGCCTGGAGGTCCTGGTCCCGAGGGAAGGAACTCTCCCACCTGGAAACACAGCATGGATTTCACTGAACTGGCAGCTTATAATGTCCCCTGGCCACTTTGGGCTTCTCAGGCCTTTGGATCAACAGGTCAGGAAGGGGTGTAATGGTACTAAGTGTTGTGATTGATCCTGATTACCAAGGAGAAATTGGACTGGTACTACATAATGGAGGTAAAGAAGTGTATGTCTGGAATCCAGGAGATCCCATAGGCCGACTCTTAGTGCTAACATGCCCTGTTATTAAAGTAAATGGTAAATTATAGCAATCCAATCCTGACAGGACTTATAATGACCCAGACCCCTCAGGAATGAAGGCCTGGGTCACTCCACCAGGCAAAAAAAAACGCAACCAGCTGAGGTGCTTGCTGAGAGCAAAGGTAACACAGAATTGGTAGTAGTAGAAGGTAGTTCTACCTATCAATTACGACCTCATGATCAATTGCAAAAGCGAGGTTTGTAATTGTCAATGTATTTTCTTTTTATGTGCTTACTGCAAATCTTTCCTTTGTTCAGGTATGATATATCAGATACAATTGGACTTCGTGTGTTTTTATTTACATATATGATAGATGATTGATGATAAGTATAAGTGTGTTTTTAGCAATGTCTGGAAAGGTTGCCAAGGGGTGGATTGCGATAGTTTATTGTGCCAGCCTGGCTGATAAACTCAAGTGAGATTAATTGAAGGCCGGAGAGATAAGTGGCTCGTGAGCCTCGCCTTTCTTGTCTCTTCCTCTTTGATCAATGGACCAGCGTGCGGCTGCCTTGCTTGTTCTGTGACTCAATTTAGAGGCTAAACTACCTGTCGGACGCATAGCCAGTGGACCGTGTCACTGTAAGTTGAGGTCCCTTTAAGCCCACATGATTGGAATGTACATCTCTAGAGCTGGGGACCGAAAGTTGGTGACAGTTAGTGACCTGTCTTGCTGTTTGCTGCCTGGGGATATACAGCCCAGCTCTACAGAGGTGGAACTGGCAGCCCTCAAGACTTAAAGGACTGCTAGTGTCTCCCAACACTCTCAGGGGAGTGAGTTGCACTGAGTCATTTGTATTGCTTTATAATTTAACTGTTCATTTCTTATGTTATATATCTATCTGTATATAATTTAATAGTTCATTTCTTGTGTTATATATCTATCTTCATAAATATATATAGAAAATTACTAGCAATCTGGTTTTGTCTCTCTAGAGAACCCTGTCTAGCACAACATTTAATACATATTCTTTACATATAATATTCAATGTTAGAGTAAATCGGATGTTTTTAAGATATAAATAACCTCAAGCCCCATTAAAGATAAACAACTTTTTTCACAAGACATTTAATTTAAGGAAGTTATATGTTATAAAGGAAGTTATTTACCAGACCACACTCCACCACTGTCCGTAACTCTTGGCATGGTTGGCGAAAGTAATCCAACTGAATCATGCTCATCCATGCCGCTGAAACCCATGCTGAGCTCTTCATAAAACTTTAGCACCACCCATGCCCTTAGATAAAATATCTATTGTGTGTTAAGAAATGACTGCTGTTTCCAAGGGCCCAAGTAGAAAGAAAGTGTTTTGGAAATGATGATGGCAACATATGTACAAATGTGCTTGATACAATTGATGTATGGATTGTTATGAGCGCTGTTAAGAGTCCCCAATAAAATGGTTTTTTAAAAATTTTTTTAAAGAAATAAACAAAACAAAAAACTGAAAGAAATAAAAAGAAATGACTACGGTTGAGGGAGTCCATTAAAGGCCCATAATAATATGCACAGCAGAGTGTGGTAGCCAGAGAAACTTCTTTAGAAGTGGATAACAAGGGACAGAAGGACATGAGCAGCAAATCCTAGAGGTCACTTTGTCAATGCAGAGACAACCTTAACTAGGGAACAAGCACAAAGGGGTGTTTATTTTCTCTTCTCTGCAGCTCTTGTGTTTAAGGATGCCCAATGGTAAAGCCTTTGTAAAAGACTACAACTTACACTCAAGGAATGGCTAAGGGTAGGTAGATAGGTGATGCCAAGAGCCAGGGTGAGGGCAGAAGCTTAAAATTACATGAGATGGATCAAGGAAAGATATGCCTTATCCATTATGTCATCTGGGCCTAGAGCAAGGGTTTCAATCTCTCCAAGTAATGCTGATTGATGATAAATAACACAAACTGTGGGAGAGAACTTATCGATTTGGGTTAGGATGTCCCATCCATAGTCTTGGACTTCTAGGGAGAGGGGAGAAAGCTAGTGTGGAGGCATGAGCTTGTAAAATATGTTCCACCAGGAAGACTGGAGGGGTAGGAAGACAAAATGAGTGCGGAGGGAAGAGGCTATGCTATGATAAAGTAGGCAGCATTAGCCTGAGTGGCTACTTGGATATCATTGGCATTGCCCTCTTGCAAGCCCCAGAGAGTTTCTAAGGAAAGGAGTTGTAAAGTGGCTGTTATTTGACAGGGTGTAGATTAGTGCCCCTATAAAACTAATCTGCAAGTCAGGCTACTAGAAAAATACACACTTTATTTTTGACTGTCTCCTGCCCAGTCATCATGAATATCTGAAATGTAAGACTCACCATTTCCCTAGGTGTTAAGTCCAGGTTTCACTCTTCGAGCTCTGAGGCAGGTGGGTTGAAGAACAAGGTTGGATACCAGGCCCCTCCTTGATCAAAGTTCTTAATCTAAGCTTGAGTAAATGTTAACTCCTTCCAGAAAAATGGTTAGCTTATAAGCAAAAAATGAAGAAAAAAAAAAACCCAAAAACCTTGAATGGTGAATGTAACCATCAAGAGATCAATACAGATATTGCATTGGATAAATCTGCTGAAGAATGCCTCTTTAGAGTGATGGAAAAACAAAGATATTACTTAGAAGACTGGGTTCATTTGACCCAAACATGCTATTGTCTATGGCTTCATATGCATTTGAAAGATGGACACTGAATAAGGAAGGCTGAAGAAGATTCACTGTGTTTGAATTGTAGTGCTGGCCAACAATATCCCAAGTACCATGGACATTCAAAGTACACACAAGCCTGTCTTGGCAGAAGTAATGTCAGAGTGCTACTGGAGGTAAGGATGGTGAGTGTTCAAATTATGTACTTTGGACATGTTATCAAAGAGAACAGTCTCGGGAGTAGGACATTATGTTTGGTAAAGAAGAGAGGCATTGAAAAATAGGAATCCCTCTACTAAATGGATTAACAAAGTGACTGCCCCAATGGGTTCATCCTAAATTGTGAGGACGGCACAGGAGAGTGCAGTGTTTTGTTCTGTTGTGCACTCTGTCCCTGTGAGATGGAATTAACTCAATGACAGCTAACATAACAACAGCCTCAGCAACCACTAATAAGCACCCAAGACATAGACAAAAACATGCTAGTATATTAGTTGTGTTTACAAAAGTTATTATTTCTCTTATGTAAAGGGGGAAGTGGTTACTTTTGTTTGATTTTTAAAAAATAGAACAAACAAGGTGACGACAAAAGCATTGAGGAATTCCTACCCCTCGGAAAACTATTCTTTTGGAGGTGAGCTGAAGAAGATTCTCTAAAGTCCACACAGGATGCCTTATGGCACAGGATTTTCAGAACATGGACTCTAGTGTAAGGGCAGCACACAGTCACTCAGTCGTGAGCAGCTATTTATCTTTGAATGAAGCATGAATCATATAGGCCTCTACACTGAGGGGTGAGCTGGAATATCAGAGCAAGGGATTGATGATACTTAAGTGGGTTTCAGCCCATTTAGAAAGTCTATAATCAATTGAATCAATAAAATTTCATGTGAAGTTTCTAGCTTAACTGTAAGATAGATGAAAACTGAAGATTCTGGCAGCTAGAAACCAGAGTACTTACATAGGATGAATAAACACCTTTTTGCTGTTTATGTTCAAGTTATTGGGTTCAAACACAACAGTAATTTTGGAAGATAACTCTTTCTATGAGAACAGAAATAAACCTGACACCAATGTCAGAAAATGATACTTTAAGAAAACTGTAGTCTAATATTGATAATGAGGCTGCTAGAATGAGTTCTTTCAAAAATTGAAAACTGAGTCAAACAATTTATGTAACTAAGTATACATCATGATTAATTGTAATGTATCCCATTCCCATAATTGATTTAACACAAGAAAATAAGTACTCAAATACACCTGTTGATGGAAAAAAAGAATCAATTATCTAAACAGACACAGAATATATACTATACAAAATCAAAGGCGTTTCACGGAGGCACAGGGAATCCAGGGTGGATGATACCTTCACGACCAGGGGTGTGAGGGGCGGTGCTGGGAGAGTGGAGGGTGAGTGGGTTGGAAAGGGGGAACTGATTACAAGGATCCACATGTGACCTCCTCCCTGGGAGAGGGACTGCAGAGAAGGGGGGGAAGGGAGACTCTGGATAGGGCAAGATATGACAAAATAACAATGTATAAATTACCAGGGGCACATGGGGGAGGGGGGAGTGGGGAGGGAGGAGAAAAAAAAGAGGGGCTGATGCAAAGGGCTTAAGTGGAGAGCAAATGCTTTGAGAATGATTGGGGCAGGGAATGTGCGGATGTGCTTTATACAATTGATGTATGTATATGTATGGATTGTGATAAGAGTTGTATGAGTCCCTAATAAAATGTAAAAAGAGAAAAGAAAAAAAAGATTAGGGCAAAGAATGTACAGATGTGCTTTATACAATTGATGTATGCATATGTATGGATTGTGATAAGAGTTGTATGAGCCCCTAATAAAATGTTTTAAAAAAAACAGTTACAAATCGCACATGAAACAGGTATAACCCAATATATTAATATACATTCATGAGAACAACAACAAACATTGCAAATGTCAGGCTTAGTAGAAAGACAAAAGCATTACCCCACCTCAGAAACAGGCAAAACATACATATTCATTTTCACCACTCAGTAAAAAATTGTACTGTCTGTACTAGCTAAACAAACTTGAAAAAGATTTTTTTAAAGGAAGAAAAACTACCCCAAAGTAAAAATTCCTTGCTCATCAAAAATTAATGATTTCATACATAAAAGATTCCAAATAGGCCATAAATACTATAGTTGATAAATGTAAGAAAAAAAAGTTGTAGACTGCATTTGAACACACAGAATGACTTTTGATACTTAAATCCCTAACTGTTAACTGCTAATCACCAACTTCCAAACCATTAACCCTTACACATTAACATACTAGCATCTTTACAAATCACTGATACGTCCTAACGCACTGCACCCCTAACCACCTGAAAAGCCCCTTAGCATACAGAACTTCTATGAACACCCTCAGTATTCCCTGCTACCCACAGCAAATTCAACATGCTTCACAAATCCTATGACCATACACTCTAAATCTAGTCTAATGCATGTAAGCCAAATCTTTAAATCGGCATCACAACTTTGAATATATTCTAGAATCTTAATTCTAACTTTATAACCCTTAATCTGAAATTCAGAAACCAAAGCCTCAAATTTCTAATCTTAAAGCCAAGATTCTACATCATTACAATTTAACACATATGCTCCTAATCAACTCAAAACATAATCTTTTAAGCACTGCATTTTCTAATGATAAAACCCTTTAATCTGGCTTGACTCATGACACTTAACTCCTAATTCTATCCCTTGAGTCTTTTTCTTGAACTGGAAACATTGATTAATCCCAGAACCTAGATTCTTATCTTAACTACAGACTGATTCTAACAATGATACATTTTCAAGTTCGTGAATCCTATGGAACGTCCTATCTAGGAAAACACATTTGCATATGTTGATTAAATTTTTGTTCTCCCCCATTTTGACACTTGATAGTGTACCTGATCTTTTACATGGCTGCAAAATATCACAGTTCTAGCTGCCTACGCGCTCATCATCCCTCACCCTAAACCTCAATTCTTCCTCTCACATGACTTGCACTAGGGGGGAAATGGATGAACTACAGGAACAGGAAAACAGGAGGGCAAGCAGTGATGTGTACACACTACTCATATGCGAACTATTTTACTTAGTTTTTTTTTTCTTTACCCCTAATTCAGTAAATTCACCTAATCCATGGTTCTTTTTTTCCAGTTTACATTACTAAGTGTGTTCATATGCTTAAAAACTTTGTAAAAAATATGTACAAGGGAGGAGCCAGCTAGGGTGCAATATAGCACCGATGTAACATACAACATTCCTCTAGTCCTTTAATGCTTCCTTCCCCCAACTATCATGACCCCAATTCTACCTTACAAATCTGGCATGTATACTGGTCCAGATAAGAGCTCTTGACACAGGGAATCCAGGATAGGTAACCCCCTCAGGAACAATAATGGGAGTAGCTACACTATGGGGGTAGGAGGCAGGTGAGGGGGAAAAGGGTAAACCGATCACAATAGATATATAATCCCCTCTTAGGGGGGTGAACAACAGAAACGTGGGTGAAGGGAGACAGTGGTTAGTGTAAGCTATGAAAAAATAGTACTTTGTAAATTATCAAGACTTCATGAGGGAGGGAGGAAGGGTGGGGAAATAATGAAGAGCTGATACCAAGGGCTCAAGTAGAAAGAAAATGATTTGAAAATGATGACAACATATATACAAATGCGCTAGACAAAACGGATGTATGGATTGTTATAAGTGTAAGAGCCTCCATTAAAGTGAATTTTTAAAATGTCATTTGTTTCCAAACCATCTAAAAATTCAATTCACATTCAAACAAGAGGCCAGCATATATTTTTATAACTCGACAAACTGATTCTACAATGAAAGAATAAAGGTTTGAAACAGCTTTATAAAAATTATATGTATATATGTATATATGCATGCTAGCCTCAGCAGGGGTTAAGGGTATCCAGTTAATTGGGGAAATGTTTATGAGAGAAAGTGCAGAGAAGACCATAGAAACTGGAATCACTCATTTCAGATGCAAGTCTTCTTACCCTGAGTAAAGTAACACAAAAAAAAAGAGGTAGGAGGAACTTTCTTTTATATCAGTGGACCCCCCCAAATGTTCAGGAAATTTACCAGGCTACCTGAATACAAACTCACCCATTAGAGAACCGCCTCACTTCTCATAAGCATGTCTATGCTTCGTTTACGGAATCTGCTCTTCTTGGCCTTGGCTTGTGCTAGCCCTCAGAAGACCAGTCTTCTGCAAAAACTAAGCAGCAGAATTCAGAAGCAATGTTTCTTCCATGTCTCATTATGCTCATTGTGGTTGAAATGGAATTATACTCTCAGATTTGATTATGTTGCTATATTTTAGAGATTAAAACATGTTCATATTTTTCTGGTAACATAAATAGATACATAGGATGTCTTTTGTACTGGATTAGATCGAAAGAAATCATTCCTCATTAGTGGCATTCTCATATGTAATAATTTCTAACTTTGTTTCCAAACAATATCCTGCTCTTGTTTGCTTGGGATTTTCATGTCATTTCCTGAAGACTGTCTCAATCTTCTCTCTGTAGTATTTTTTTAAATCATTTTATTGGGGCTCATACAACTAATCACAATCTGCACATACATCAATTGAGTAAAACACACTTATACATTCCTTGCTCTCATCATTCTCAAACTCGTTTTCCACTTGGGCCCCTGGAATCAGTTCCTCATATCCCTCCCCTGCCTCCCTCATGAACCCTTGATAATTTATAAATTATTATTGTATCTTATCTTACACTGCCCAGTGTCTCCCTTCACCTACTTTTTTGTTGCCCATCCCCCAGGGAGAAGGTTATATGTAGATCCTTGTGATAGGTTTCCCCTTTCTACTGCCCCTTCCCTCCTGGAATTGACATTTTCACCACTGGTCCTGAGGGGTTCATCTCTCCTGGTTTCCCTGTGTTTCCAGTTCCCATCTGCACCACTGTATATCCTCTGGTCTAACCAGGCTTACAAGGCAGAATTGGGAACATGATAGTTGGAGGGGAGGAAGCGTTTAAGAACTAGAGAAAGGTTGTGTTTCATTATTGCTACACTGAACACTGAGTAACTAATCTCCTCCCCACTACCCTTCTGCAAGGGATGTCCAGTTGTCTACAAATGGGCATTGGGTCCCCATCACACGCTCCCCTCATTCATGATGATATGAATCCCGCCCCCTCACCTTTGGTGCTTGATACCTGGTCCCTATGATTCTTCATGATCACACATGCTGGTGTGCTGCTTCTATGTGGGCTTTGTTGCTTCTGGGCTAGATGGCCACTTGTTTACTTTCAAGCCTTTAAGACCCCAGATGCTATATCTCTCGATACTTGGGCACCATCAGCCTTCTTCACCACACTTACTTATGCACACATTTGACTTCAACGTTTATATGGGGAAGGTGATCATACAATGATGGTTTTTGTTTTTTGGTGTCTGCTACCTGATCCCTTCAATACCTCGCGATCACACAGGCTTGTGTGTTTCTTATCTGTGGGCTTTGTTGCTTCTGTGCTTGTTTGCCTTCATGTCTTTAAGAGCCCACACTATATCTTTTGATAGCTAGGCACCATCAGCTTTCTTCACCATGTTTGCTTATGCACACGTTTGTCTTTAGTGATCATGTAGGGAAGGTGGGTATCACGGAATGACAGTTTAGCTGAGAAAAGTGCTCTTGTATTAAGGGAATGTGTATGAGGAGGCCCAATGTCCACCTGTTACCCTACTACTAAAGCTATAATTATATGCAAATAGGTCTATTTCCCCCATAATCATAAATATATTTACATATGTACATGTCTGTATTTAGGCCTGTAAGTATGCCCTTTGCCTCCTACTCCTTTCCTCTATTTCCTTATGCTTTCCTCCTGTCCCAATACCATGTTCATCCTTCATTCTGGTTTCAGTAATTCCTCTCACTTACATTGTTCCTGGTCACTCCCTACTAGTCCTCTCATCCCTCTCTGCCACTGGCTTTGAACCACTTGTTTTTCCCTTGTGCCTGGGTTGGACAATAACTCCTCCCTTCCCCCACCTCCAATGCTCTCATGTCCCTACAGGACCATTGGTTCCATTATTTTCTTCTCATATTGCTTATCCAGCCTATCTTATCTAGATGGACCTGCAGAAATAATAATGTGTGCATAAATTGCGGATGGCTTCGACAACACCAAAGTCACACATAAGAACATGGCAATGACAGCAGCAACACTGACAAAGTAACAAACAAAAAAGTCACTGACATACAAAATTTAAAAGAGAAAAAAAACACACCACAAAAAACAAAACCAAAAAAAGAAATAAAAGCCTGCTAACAGTCCAAGGTCTGTTTGCTGACCTTTAGGAGTGTTTTCTGGATGAGTCTGATAGGGTGTCAAGTCCTGGCCCCAAAGTCCATCCTTTACACTCCCCCGGGGCCTCCTTGCTCTGCTTTCCCCGACACTCAACTACATGCTCCAGTGTTTTGCCTCAGTGTGGTGGGGCAAACTCAGTCACACATCCCATAATGTCTCCGGTGCTGTCCTATGTTGAGGCATGGGTCAGTGCAGCATGTCACATCTCGCAGTGGGGCAGACCACATGGTCCTCTCTGTGCATTGGGCACTCTAGCTGGGCTATCATCCTCTGAGCTTGGTGGGCCCAGGTGTGCTCCACCCCTTCCACCTCCTTCATTTACTTCAGCTTCCTTCTGGGTATGGTAGGTCAGTTCCTTTCCCTCACCAGACGGTCTGTTTTCATTTTCTGTGGCACTCCCATCCATGGTGGGGGTCGGGCTGATTCTGGTTAGGGCCGGGTGTATGGTCCAGTCTTTTTGTGGATTCTTCCACGTGTTACGTTGCCCTCCTGGTTTGGCGTGTCATGGCGGGATCTATATGCACATTCCAGTTCTTTGGGGACACAACCAATACTTTCCCCTTGGGTGGGTTAGTGCCCTGTTCCCCCTGTGACATCAACTCAGTTTCTCCCCACCCCAATTCTCCCTCCACCTGCCCCACTTCCCAGTCTTACTCTCCTCTCTGTAGTTCTTTATAAAGATAAAATTTTAGTGTGTTTTTGATGTTAACTCAGCAAATTAGATTCTTATTTGACATTTTTCTCACACATATTTAGGGACACTAATTATATAAATTATTACCATGTTGTTATTGTTTCTTGCTAATCTCCACTTGCTCTTCTCATCTTTTCCTTATAATAATCACTTGCTTTCTGTACCCATGTGTGTACATATCATTTTAGATTTTAAATGGAGTCCTGTACTAAATAGTAATATTCTTTATTTTTGTGCCATCTTTGTTTGTTTTTCAACAAAAGTTGATTCCAGGGGGCAATTTCTGTTCAAATTCGAAAGAGAATTTGAGAAAACCATATCAGTGTCCTCCAACTTTAAAGAGAGGTGAAATAATTCTGAAAGTGGTAAAGAAATTGATTTCTGCTATACATTTTTCTCTCCCATCCTGATCCATACTGATCTTATCAGGGTGTTTTGTAGTGATATTCAGCATCATCAGTTTTCCTCATCTTTTTATTTTTTTTATTGACTATTGTTCCTGTCAATTAGTTTCTTTTCTGAGACTTTCATTTGCTCCTTTCTCAAGCAGTTACCACTAGTTCCATCTCACAGGGCTGCTCAAATGCTCTTAACACCACAGCCTCTACTTATCCATATCATGCATTTTCCTATTATAATCTATCAGTAATGGATAAGGGTCCCACTATTAAGTCATCCTTTTCAAAACTTGTAATCACGTTTTAAAACGTGATTGCCATTTGAATTGGTGTAATATGATATCTAATCCCTGATTTTGATTTATATTTCTCTAATGACTAATGAAAGGAGATCTGCTGTCTTAGTGGGTTAAGTCAAAAACAGCCAAATGAGTGGGCTAAACACATCAGCTACTGTAATGAAGGGAGATGAGGCTGTTTGCTTACAGAAAGACAGTTTTGAAAGCCATAAGATACTATCCTTTAGGATCCTATGAGCGACAATGGATTGGACAGTATTGTCTCCACTTTAACAAAGGCTGACTGTGAGTCAGAACTGAGGATAAGGATGAGTCAGGACAAAGTCCATGGCTCTTAACAAGAAATGCATAAAGCACTGTGTCAGAGATAGGCATTTTAGGATCCATAAATAGAATTCAATATATGAATTATGCTTCTAAATGAAATATTCTCACCACATTAATTCAAATTTCCTAACACAATTCTTATTGGGTTACACCTACCCAGATTCTAATGTGAAAATTCTATCACAGTGTCTTATTTAAGCCTATGTTATCTCCACCCACCTTCTAATTGATCCACTCTTATGCCACACCTAACAAGCATCTCAGAAACATTAGTAAGAGCAAACTGAATGCAACGTCTTTTTCCTAAAACCTTGGAGAATTTTACTAGACAATCAAACAAATATAAATGCAAACACAAAAATCTTAAATGGAACAACTTTGTTAGAAAAAGTTAACACCCCCTTCAAATTAAAGCATCACAATGTGTCATTTTCCTTCTTGAAATAAATTTGAAATTCATAGTAATTCTTTAAACTTGGAGCCCCTAATTATTCAAATAGTTACCATATTTAACAGCTAACTGAGAAGTTGGTGCATTTCTCCTCAGAGAAAATTTAAAAGATAGGTCTGGTGAGTTATTTTGAAAAATCAACCTTTGAAAACACTATGAGGCATGGTTCTTCTCTGACAAACATAAATTAAAAGCAACTGAATGTCAAATGTTATCTAAACACTCTTAAACTGAGAATACGAAGACAATTGCCTCTCACAAGCAAAAGGTGGCCTGTGAGAATGTCACTAGAACAACCAGGGGCAGCGAGATGAAGGGCCAGGACTCCACCGTGACTTCCACTGTCTCCCTATATCTCTGGGCAACAGCTGCTATGAACAATGGTGGGAAAGTTCTATGGTCAGCCATTCCAGAGAGGCCATGGGTAAAGCCTCATTTTTCAACAAACACAGGATGGCAAATTCCAAAATACTGGGTCCCTGAACTCATTCTGATGAATCTGCTCCAAAAGGAATCCTGACCTGTGAATGGTAAGTTGTGTCTTCTGAGACCTCAGAGAGAGCCAAGCTGGTTACTGCGGCCCTCCATAATCTTGCCCTCAACATCCTTATTCACTCTATTGAGTCAATGCTTACTCATAAAAACCCTATAGAAAAGATAAATGGCCCCATGTGAGTTTCTGAGCCTCTACCCCAAAACAAAGCCCTGTTTTCTCCTGTCCCGCCATGCCTACAGAGTCTCACAAATAGGAAGAATTCTATTCACAGTACTCACCTTTTCAATTCACAGTTGTAGAGGCCAGAGAGGCTCAGATATCAGTCTGGACCCTTGTCTTGATTCAAGTAAGTCCAGTGCCTCATGAACCCAAAATGGGTGGATCAGGTGGCAGGCTGCTTCCTCTTGGGTTGTGCAGATGGATGAATCCAAGCTAAATAGGAAATATGGCAAGATGCTGTCTCATGTCTGGCGATCCACCCATCTGGTGAGGTCCTGGACATGGCCAAAAGCTACACAGCTAACAGAGAGGATTCACTTACCAATCTACTGGGGAAAACCACACCCACCAGGATAACACCTCCAACTCTTTGGCTGCTGTCAGAAAATCTCTTCATTGAAGTGATGGCATTATATCAAGCATAGTCACCCGGGCTGCTGTTATCATAATTGCTAACTCTCTGAGAATCCTGGCCTAGAGAAGTTGATACCCAGCCTCAGGCATTACACATTACCAACCCAAGTGGTTTAAAGTAACAGAAAAATGTGAAAGGGAAGGAGGTGTGAGCAATACCCTTCCAGAAATAGCTTTATCAAACGGAATCTCATGCCATATGCTTTTGATATTTTGAATATTTATCTATCTGGCCTCTGCACTTAGCACAAATTTACTGCCATCTTGTCTATTGCTAGTCAGAGCAGTTTTATAGAAAATAGGAGAAGTGTCCCTTTGGTTTTCAAGAAAACTCAGATTCTCAGCTACTCATTCAATTCTCCAGCAAGACAACCCTGTAAGACAGCTGTTCTCAACCAGTGGGTCATGACCCCTTTTGGGGGTCGAATGACCCCCTTGCAGGGGCCACCCAATTAATAACAATAGCTAAGTTAGTTATGAAGTAGCAACAAAAATGACTTTATGGTTGGGGATCACCACAATATGAGGAACTGTATTAAAGGATCGAGGCATTAGGAAGGTTGAAAAACACTGCTATAGGAGGTGTGATAGTTAAGGTTTATTGTTCCAACATGCCTATAAACACAAGTGGGATTAAAGGGTACTTTAATTGAAGGGCAGAGAGATAAATGGCTTGGTGATCCTAGCCCATCTTGTCCCTTGTTCTCTGATGACTGGACAAATGTGCAGCTGCCATACCTAGTTCTCTGCCTCAGCTGGCAAGGCTCACTTCCTGAGATATCCCTGAGAAGCCACATGGACCTACCCTGATGCAGTTTTCATGCTGGAGAAGCCTCATGGAGACCCCTCCCAGTGCTGAGATGCTTACATACTCACTGATTTGGCTTTCTTCCCACATTCGGTGTCATTAGGTGTATTTTGTGAGATTAAGGAGAACTTTGTAGATCGGTGTTGGACATATGGGCTAATGTCAGACTTATGGGCTTGGACAGCACTGGGTTGGGATGTTTTCTTAATGTACACTTAACCTTTACATAAAATTCTCTTATACACATATGAGTTTCTGTGGATTCGCTTCTATAGTCTACCTAGACTAAGTCATTATGGTTTCAGGAGTGGGATACTGGAGAAACAAATCATAAAGATGGAGAGTGGATGTGCTTCTACTTTAGTTAGCCAGAAGTCATATCAAAGCAGTTTACTGAATCGTTTTCTGGAAATATGAGGTTAAAGTTTTGATTATTACATTTGGTTGTAGCCTTTGGTTATTCCTGTGTGAAATGGCAAAATATGAATGTTAATATATATATATTGAGCTCAGAAACAATGCTGCTCAAGGAAAATGGCTGATAGAAGATCAAAATGCCTGACAAAAAGCCTGGATCTGGGCAAAAAGCGATCCTTGAACTAACTACAAGCTTTTCTTTCTCGATGTCTTTTGTTTTGATCGTCAGTGGTTTGTTGTTGTTTTGTTGTATACAGTTGCGTTGTTTTCCTCTGTCTTGTTTCTGTGCATGTTATTATCTCTACAGGTCTGTCTAAATAAGATAGGCTGAACTATCTGGAGGAAAAACAACGGAGCCGACAGTTCCGGGGGGACTGGGGATAGGGGATGGTGGGGGGTAAGGAAGTGGTGTTAACAAACCAAGGGACAAGAGAACAACAAGGGATCCAAATTGGTGGTGAGGTGGGAGTGGCAGGCCTGGTAGGGAGTGATCAAGGGTAAGGTAACGAAGAGGTATAGCTGTAACCCAGGTGGGTATGGAGCATGCTAGTGGGGCAGGAGGAAAGTCAAGGGAAATAGAGGAAAGAGCTAGGAGGCAAAGGGCATTTATAGAGGATGAGACAAAGACATGTACATATGCAAATATATACATGAGGATGGGGAAATAAATCTATGTGCCTATATTTATAGGTTTAGTATTAAGGTGGCAGAAGGACCTTGGGCCTCTACTCAAGCACTCCCTCAATGCATGAATACTTTCTTCTATTAAATTGGCATTCTATGATGCTCACCCTCCCTACACAACCGCTGAAGCTAAAGCAGGTGAACAAGCAAATGTGGTGAAGAAAGCTGATGGTGCCTGGCGATCAAAAGAGATAACATCTGGGGTCTTAAAGACTTGAAGATAAACAAGCGGCCATCTAGCTCAGAAGTAACAAAGCCCACATGGAAGAACATACCAGCCAGTGTGATCACGTGGTTCCAAAGGGAACAGATATGAGGCATCAAAGAACAAAAAAATCATATCATTGGCTGCACACCTCCATGATACGATCGTCATGGACAAACGGGTACATAAGCGAATGAGGCGAAGAAATCTGATGGTGCCCGGCTATCAAAAGAGATAGTGTCTGGGGTCGGCTTGAAGGTGAACAAGTAGCCATCTAGCTCAGAAGCAACAAAGCCCACATGAAAGAAGCACACCAGCCTGTGCGATCACAAGGTATTGAAGGGATCAGGTATAAGGTATCATCAAAACAAATGTTACCATAGTGAATGAAGGGGGACGTGCAGAGCGGAGACCCAAAGCCCATTCGTCAGCCACTGGAGATGCCCTCACAGAAGGGTATACTGGAGGAGATGAGTCAGTCAGGGTGCGATGTAGCACAGATGAAGAATACAGCATTCCTCTAGTTCCTAAATGCTTCCTCCCCGCCCCCCCCAACTACCATGATCCGAATTTTACCTTGCAAATCTGGATAGAGCAGAGTAGGTACACTGGTGCAGATAGGAGCTGAAGGCACTGGGAATCCAGGGTGGATGATACCTTCAGGACTAGGGGTGTGAGGGGCAATAAGGGGAGGGTAGAGGGTGAGTGGGTTGGAAAGAGGGAACCAAATACAAGAATCTACATGTGACGTCTTCCCTGGGGGATGGACAACAGAGAAGGAGGTGAAGGGAGATGCCGGACAGGGCAAGATATGACAAAATAATAATTGATAAATTATCAAGGGCTCATGAGGGAGGAGGGAGAAAAAGAGGACTCGATACAAAGGGCTTAAGTGGAGGGCAAATGCTTTGAAAATGATGAGGGCAAAGAATGTACAGATATGCTTTATATAATTGATGTATGTATGGAATCCTGGAATGATTTTTTAAAATGTGCCAAGCAGAAAGATCTCCATGTGATTTTAGCAAATTCCCACACAGGACCTTTGTTGGCAACTAAGGGTAGTGCAGCAGCTAGCCCAGGATCCTGTCCCTAAGGTAGTTTACCCTACTCTTCCCAAGGAGTCTGACCTTCCCCAGCCTTATGTTAAACCCTGCAGGAAGGAAGTGCCCCATTGACTCCTGGAGAATCAAAAGACCAGGGTTTGTCTCCTCTACACACCCATAGTGAGGCCCCTCACAATGTCCAAGTTCAGTCCCTGGAAGAGGCACCAACCAGCATAAAAAAGACCAACCCATTTTTAGCTTTTCCCCTCCAAAAGCTAGGAAAAATTAACTTGCCTTAGCCTTTGTAAAAGGAGAGTCAAGTCCTCAGCCTCTCCCTGCTTACCCACTGAAAGAAACGTAATACCCTCAGCCCCTCGACTGCCAAACTGGCTTTCGGAGACACATGGATCTTCCCAGAGCTCACTGGCTAGAATAGTCTCCCAATTTAGACATAAATAAATCACACCACTTATGCGCATCCAAAGACAGCATTAGAAGAGTGAAATGGGAGCCCACGGATTAGGAAAATGTTTATTTATTTTTAACCAAAGACACATCAGACAAAGGGCTGATTAAGAAAATATACAGATTTTTACAACATCTCAAAAAGAAAATAACAAGAGACCCAATCAAGTAATGTGAAAAGATATGAACACAGTTCACTAAAAATGAAGGACAAATGATTAACAGATGTAAAAAAAATGCCCATGATCACTAGCCTTCAGTGAGATGCAAATTCAAACCACAATGAGAGCACTTAACACCTAATTCCAGCCAAAACCAAAGAAGCAAAACGACAAATGCTGGCGGATATGGAAGGATTGGGAGTCATATATACTGCTGGTGGACTTATAAATACATACAGACACACACAAGTACCATGCAGCCACTGTGAAAAACCATCTCACTACTTAAAACAACCAGTACTTGAAATCCCATATAATCCAGCAATACCACTAGTAGACATCATGGAAGTCTTATACCGAGGAATATATTTTTAAAAACAACAACGGAAAAAAGATAAAGGTCCATCAAAAAGGAATATTAAACACTACATATTTTAAATGAGTCAAAAAGGATATCAAAGGATAAAGGTTTATATTTTACCTTAACTGCATCTGCAAACATCCACTTTCCAAAGAATTCTGCATGACAACAAGGCCATTTACATTCTTGTTCAATAGTACAGTATCTCTCCAATTAACGGAATTAACATGGGTCAAGAGAGATCAAATGTAAAATCAGACATTGGACTTGGTACATATGCACACAGGATGAGTCCATCAGCTTTCCCAGTCTCTGTACTCATGTGGTTTCCTGCAGGATTTACATTGTATTCAAACAATGTGGCAGACATTTTATTCAGCCCTTTTGTCCAATTATTATATCACAGTTTATCCTATGGGCTTTCTGGAACATAAAATAAAATGTAATTGGATACTGGAGGCACTGCCAGTCACCAAAAGCATATGCATGGTAACGTTTCATGTATTCATGAGGTGTCTGCTATACAAATCCCAAACCAGAACTATGTCAGTTAGAATCCTAATGTAGTTTACTGGCAGATGAGGCCAAAAAATTTGCAGTCACTATATTGCCAGAGCTTTCCTCCTGCATGGGATCAGTGTTATGTGATATCAAGTGATTCCCTGTGGAGAGTTTTCCCATCTTGACTGAACTTAAGCCTTTTCACTGTCGTGTGTTTATGTCAAGAACACTGGTAAAAGTTTACCCACACTCACTACAGCTACATGGGACTATCCTACAAGAAATAATTGATGAGACATGAACTCTTAATTTTTTAAAAAAACTTTAGAGAGTAAATTGGTTTTCCATTCAAAACTTCCTATGTAGATTGCAATCCCCAAGATGTACCAGCACGCTCCCCACTTTCGCCCTCCCTGTGTTTTACCATCATTATTCATCCTTCTTTTCTGTTCTGTCTTGCTTTTAAGATTTTTTATCCATAAGCAAATGCTGTCCTTTTTATTTGGAATGATTGATTTTTTTTAAAGGAGTGTATACCTCTTGAATGTTACTCTTCCCCTCCAAGCCTGTATGTACATTGTTGGGTTTAAACCTCAGTCAGAGGAGTGAGGACAGTTCTAGGAGTGAAGGGCTATAGTCTTGGTATTCCACTACTTTCCATCAGACCAGTAAGTCTGGTCTGTTTTATGATACTGAGTTTTGTTCCACTTTGTTCTCCCAGTCTAACAAGGACCCTCTTTTGAGATCCTGTTCAGAGTAATTAACAGCGGTAGCTGGGTACCACTTAGTTCTTCTGGTCTCAGGGTCGTGGAGACTGAGGTTTGCTGTAGTCCATTCATCCTCTGAACTAATTGTTCCCATACATTTTCTATTTTCCCCAGTCTTATTTTATGATACTATTGTGCTGTGTCTGGGTGGTAACAAAGGCCATGCAGATGGAGTGGACACTACTGGCACCTGGGAGGGCACTCTACTGCTTGGCATAGCTGTGATCCAGAAACACCAAATTCAGCTCTCGTTTGGGTACTGAAAGCCTGAAGAGCAACGAGGTGCCCATGCACTGTGCAGAACTTTGGAAGACCCTCTCCCCACAACAGTGGGCCATGTCAGTAAAGTGACAGCCATTCAGAGAATGTGTAGTCACATGGTAAGTTACAATTATCTGGTCCTGCAATCAGCCCAGACCAAGCCCTAGTACCTCTTTGTTTTGGAAGATTTGTTACACTTGCCCCATTGAAAGGTTTTCTCATTAAGAATTTTCTCATGTTGAATTATACTTGATAGATATTCCACATTTAAAGGTCTTCATGTGTGAAAAATCTGATGTATTGTAAGGCACAGTTTCTGGCTGAAAGATTTACCACCATCACCATATATATAAGGTTTTTAATCAGAATGAATGCGTAGATGAGTTTTGAGATGTGATGTCTGGATAAAGGCTTTTCCACATTCACCACATACATGGGGTTTCTCTCCAGTATGAGTTCGCTGATGAACAGTGAGGCCCTTCTTCCAGGTAAAGGCTTTTCCACATTCACCACATACATGGGGTTTCTTTCCTGTGTGACACATCTGATGTGCTCTAAGGTATCGCTTCTGGCTGAAAGCTTTACCACACTCATCACATACATAAGGGGTTTCTCCATTATGAGTTCGTAGATGAGTTTTGAGATGTGCTATCTGAATAAAGCCTTTGCCACATTCATAGGATTTCTCTCCAGCATGAGTTCGCTGATGAGCAATGAGATCACTGTTAGTACTGAAGGCTTTCCCACATTCACTGCATACACAGGGCATCCCTGCCACATGCGTTTTCTCATATTTCTTGAGGTATGATTTTCTATGAAAAGCTTGGCCACGTTCCAAGCATTTATATGTTTTTTTTCCTTTATCAGCTGTTCGATAATGTGCAGTGAGTTTGAATACTTTGTCGAATTCTTGCCCACACTGACTGCTTTCATAATTCTTATTTAGTATATGAATGAACTGATGTTCACAGAGGATAGACTCCTTGGGGAAGGTTTTCCCACATTTATCACCTATGTGTGGTTTCTCAATTTTGTCAGATTCCCGATGCTGAATGCATTGTGACTACATACCACTGGATTTTTCACACTCTGAGAACTTCATTCCAGTACAAAATTGCTCTTGTTCAATTTCAAGAAAACGTTTCTCATCCCCATTGAGCACAACTAACTTCTTTATTTTGCTGCTATTCTTCAGATTTAATGCAAGAATGATTAAACCTTATCCTACATTTTTTTCATGTAAGCCAAATATCTCATAATTTTCCTGTTGAGGAAAATTATTTTTGTGATGAAAAATATTTTCCAATGTATTAAATTTATAGCATTTTTTGGTTTTGTCCAGATTTCTTTTATGTTGTGAGTGCTGCAGCGCATGATCATCAACGTTTTAGATCTCTGTAAAAGAACAGAACATTGAATCTTTTCATCATCTCGATTTACAATGGAACCTAAAAACATGCATTGATGCAAGGTAGATCTTTAGTGACAACGCTCATATGAATGTCAATAAAATACTGTGCTTAATGCTTCTTGCTCACCATTACAAATGTAATTGTGTAAACAATCCAAATTGTAAAAACAGTTACTGTAGAAACCGGGTTAAATATGAAAATGATGAATGAACCGATATTTGGTAGTTGCTTAAATATGCCCAAGAAAATATACAAAGAACATAACACAAGCATGACACTGAGACCCATAGATTATAGGGGAGTAAGGACTGCTAATTTCAGTTGCTAGACGTCAGATATTCATTCTACCAATCTTTACTGGAAGACAGCTAAGTACTAGACAAAGTTGGGAATATGAAAAATGGAGACTGTTCTAGTTAGGAGAAAAAATTTTATAAGTATATATGAAAGTTATTACAGTACACAAAGATATTCCTTATGTTAATGGAGAGCCTACACTCTAGCTTACAAAACTCAATTTCCAGTGTCCTGTGGTGTCTTGCATGTTGCTGTGATGTTGGAAGCAATGCCACCCAGTATTTCAAATTCAAGCAGGATCAACCATGATGCCCAGGAGCAGGAACTGGTAATTTACTTCTAGAACATGAGCCCCTCAGGTTTACTGGCACCAGAATAACATTTTAGAAGTACTAACTTCTCAAAGTACAGTCAACAGCAATGATGTGAATGGAATAACGCTTTGGGGACCTTCAGTGGGTGACATGGCATCAATGAAAATGAAAAAAATGAGTGAAAATAATTAGAAGATGAAATTTATGAAGTATTATCAAGAATAATTTTAAGTTGTCAAAAGCAAAATGAAATGTTCAAATGCTTACAGTATATGTATTATTGGACATTAAGTTGTAGCCATTTTAATTAGATAATCAAGTGGTTTATATGGCTGAGATTGACAAATTCAAGAAGACTAGTGTTATATTCAACATCAAAAAACACATTGCAAAATCTTTCCTGAAGTTCAATGTTGTCAGTGGTAGGTTAAGAGTTATGTGCCTGCAAAACCAATTACTACAAGTGTTATTTAAATTCTTTCACCAAGTGTTAAATCAAACAAAGTGTGGGATCAAGCCCCATAGTCAAATGAGTCCTTAGGAGCAGCATGTGAAATTAAGGAAGACGAAGCAGACAGCAAAGACAGGGTACTGAGGCCTCATCTGCAATGCCGAATAAGTGATCGAGTTCATTTAACAGTGAATTTATATAGTAGCAAGGCATGCAAGCCTTCAGCAGGCATATACAACAAAATTGGAAAAATATGAATCTGGGATAGACTGATTCTTTTAGGAGAACGCTTCATGACAAGTATCAAGCTGTGGGAATTGAGGACCAGGAAGAGAATAGAAGCAGACAAATTCGCTATTGTCAGAATTAAAGAAGCCTGTAAGACCAGGATTCTGGGTGGAGGGAGCCTTCGCATCGGTGGGCTACAGAAGACTCGCAGTCATAATTTTTCTATTAAACTTCATTACCATCATCCTCACAATATCCTCCCATTAAAGTGATACCTTAATGATATCTCATAAAAGTGCATGACTAATCACGAGCAGCCCCCAGTTTTTTTCTGTAAGAACAGAAGTGTTATTGTTCTCCCTGCTCAAGGAATAAGTCACTCCCCTCTATCTGCTCTCAGCACTGGGGCTAAGTAACTCAACCAACTAGTTCAGGGACCTCCATGGTCAGACACTGACCACCTTGTTAGGTATGTATGTGTGTGTAAGTTTGGATAGTAAACTGGTTTATATATGGTTGGGGGAAGGGAGACACCTGTTTTGGGGTGGGGGGATAGCTTGCATGGCCCTAGACTATGTAAATTGGTGATAGAATACAGTCTCTTTCTCTATCCCACTCAGACCAGGCATCAAGGAGGTGGCGAGTGCCTACATGCTTTTGTCTGCCTTTTTAGAGCTGCGGTTCAATTACACAACTATCCCTTAGCACTCATCCAGAAGGCATTTAAGAGACAAAGAAACAGTTGACTCCTAGAGTGACAGCAACAAAGGGAACCTGTTTAGTCTATTATCCAGGTTCTGTTTTCCACAAAAAGGAAATTTAAGGGGTGGGGTGCGGTTGATAAAGGGGAGTTGATATCCAGAACTTCAAGAAGAAATTGTTTTGAAACTGATTGTGGTATCAGTTGTAAAATGCTGCTTGATGTGATTTAACTATGGAATGTTTTGATATATATAAGAGCTCCCAATAGAATGATTTAAAAATATATTCAAAATTTGACCTGACTTTTGCAGACTGAAATTGCAGACATGCATTTAATGACAGAACCAAGAATACAGGATTTTTAAAATGTCTCATTTTCACTGACAAAATTATCAGAGGAGTAAACAACTTTAAAGATAATCTCACAGGTGGAAAAACATTGAAGGTAGAATGCTAAGGGATAGCCTACATTGATAACTTTTCTGCTGGGAAGATGGCCTTAAATACCTTAAAATAACACAAGTCATAAACGTGTTGCATCAAAAGGAGTAAAATATAGAGAAACGTGTATGTTAAGAAATCCCAACAGTGAAGGCAATTTGACCATCTCTATTAGAAAAAGGAAAGAATAAAGAAAACTTTAAAGGGACAGGAGAACAAATGAGCAAATGGAAATGAGAAACTTAAGGGAAAATCCAAGTGGGGAAGCTAAGGAAGCACAAGAGAGACCCGTTTATGGCGGGAGCTCCAAGCTGGGGGTGGAGAGATACTACAAAGGGAAATCCATTCTTATTCAATGGGGGAGGAATGTGCTGTATTTGGAGGATGGTTAAGAATTAAAAGTTCTAGGGAATTTGAAGATGGCCGACAGGGACACCCGCATACTCTGAGAGCTCCTCCAAACAAAGCGGGCTTGGCGACCAGGTAGCTGAATAGTAAGAGTCTGGTGAGTGAAATATCCTCCTGGGACAGTACCCCAGTCCCACCCCACGTATTTGTCCTGAGCAGGGGTCTAGGTGAAAGAGGACCGGACTCGTGGGACATCTCTGGTCACTAAGCTGCCGTGAGCTCACTGGCGACCGGCCTAGGCTCCATCCCCAAACCAGACACCAGCCCAGAGCGGTTTGCCTGCCCTGCCTAGACAGGCGCAGCAGGTCATGCTCCCCTACACCAGCGGCTCACTTGCGGATCCCCACTGGGAGAGAAGCTTTCCTCTCCCGCGGTTCCCCTCTCCTGGCAGGGCAGCGATCTGCCCTCGGGCCCATGTCCCTCCCTCCATTCATCCAAGCTCAGGGGAGCGGACCCGCGGGTTGTCTGGCGACCCCCACGGGGGACCATCCACCCGCACCGCTGCCGCGGACCTCTCCACCTGCCCTCCGTGCGCCGGCCTCCCACCCCCGCCCGCCCCTGGCAGCCTAGCGCCAGCTCCACTCCTGACCGGGACCCTGCGCTGAGCACTTCCCGCCGACAGGAGCCATAGCCAAACCCGCGCCTGTCCCGGACCCTGAGCTTCCGCGGAGCGCCGCGGCCCGCGCTGCTGAGTCTGCCAGCCAAGGGCCCCTCCCTGCGCAAGGCACAAGAGTACGTGACCACCCCAGGGTGCTGCGGGGACCCCGGCGGCCACAACTCTGTGCCTGAGCGGAGGAAGGGTGCCATTGCCCCCTGCGGTTTCGCGCCAAGCCTCCTTTGCCGGCGCCATTACCCCCTGCGGTTTCGCGCCAAGCCACTAAGGTCAGAGGGGTTCTGAGCTCAGAGCTGGGCGGAGGGTGAACACCATTGTTCCCTGCAGTGTCGCGCCGCTGTCTGCGCAGCTGTCCGAGGGGCCTCCCCGCGCCCACTCACAGCCCCGGCAGATCAAACATTCCACCTGCAGTGGAGCCTGGGTCTCGGCTTTGCAGTCCCTGAGGAGCGATCAGTGAGCTCCAGCCAGCTCACCATCTGGGGGCCCTGTGGGGTCCCCAGTGCCAGCCCTAAGCCTGCCGCAGCCCGCCCCAGCCACTCCAGGAGACGGCACAGCGGCCTGAGCCTCCACACAATAAGGTTACTCCAGTCTCCCAGAAGCATGGGGCCTATGAAAGGATCAAGGAAAAATCAACAGACCACATCACTCCCAACAAAAAAATCAGAGAAACGAGGCACTTTAACAGACCTAATGTCACTCATAGAAGAAACAGATATAGATCAGCCACAAAAGGAAATCTTCAGAACTCTGCTTGCAGTAATACAGGAGCTAAGAGAAGCAAACCAATATAAGGATGCAACGATAGAGGGGATGAAATGCACAATAGAGGGGATGAAGTCCACAATAGAGGGGATGAATACTATCCACCAAAAGGAACTGCAGAAACTAACAGAGGAGGTAGCAGAGGCCACACAAAAGGTCACAGAAGCTACATCTAGGCTTGAGGAGGCTGAGAACCGTATCAGTGAACTCGAGGACGCTCAAACCAAATGAAGCAAGCGAGAAAAACAATCAGATAGGAAAATTAAAGAAACAGAAGACAGCCTGAGATCAATGGCAGATTCTATGAAGAAGAATAATATTCAAATAATCGGTCTACCAGAACACAACATAACACACAAATCGACTGCCAAGATAGCAAAGGAATTTCTGGAAGAAAATTCCCCCAACCTAACAAAGGAGAATCCGACTCTCATACAGGAAGCAGAGAGGACGCCGGCTAAGCTAAACACCAAGAAGAACACGCCAAGACATAAAATTGTAAAATTATCCAACTTAGAGGAAAAAGAGAAAATTTTACGAGCATCAAGAGAAAGGAAGACAGTCACATACAAAGGAGCGCAGGTAAGAATATGCTCAGACTTATCAGCAGAAACATGAAGAGGAGGAGAGAATGGAGCAACATCTTCCAAAAACTGAAAGATAAAAATGCCTCCCCCAGAATCCTATACCCTGCCAAGTTATCCATTAAGATAGAGGGTAAGATAAGGGTCTTCCAGGACAAGGAAGAACTCAAAAAATATACTGCAAGTCACCCGCCCCTGCAGAACATACTGGATGACTCACTATGGCCAGAAGATCAAGCTCCAACTAGAACCACCAGGAGACCACCATATAGCCCATCTCCATCTAGAAGCCAACATGCCAGCAACACGTAGCAGGACAACACGGTCTCAGATGGAAAAGAGGACAGGATAGAAACCCTCCACTCAAACGCAGTACACTGATATGAAGGAAGATAGGCAAAGACCCAAAACACAAAACAGAATATGGCAACCATGAAGCCAGAGATTGTAATAATCACTCTGAATACAAATGGGCTCAATTCATATGTTAAAAGAAAGAGGCTGGAGGATTGGATTAGAAAACATAACCCATCAATCTGCTGCCTGCAAGAGACACACCTTAAGCGAGCAGACAAGCATATGCTGAGAATAAAGGGCTGGCAGAAAGTTTACCAAGCAAATGGTAACTCCAAGAAGGCAGGAGTAGCTATCTTAATCTCCGACAAAATGGATCTCAAGATCCAAAACATAAAAAGAGACAAAGAGGGACATTACATAATGCTCAAAGGCTCAGTAAACCAGGAAGCACTTAGCATACTGAATATTTACGCACCTAATAATGGCGCGGCAAATTTCGTCAAACAAACTATTAAAAAAATGACAGAAGAAATCACGGAAACAACAATAATAGTGGAGGACTTCAACACTCCACTATCAGAGAAAGACAGGTCACAGGGAAAGAAGCTCAGCAAAGAGGCCAGAGAGCTAAACAATGTAATTAGGCAACAGGGCCTGATAGACATCTATAGAGCCTTTCATCCAAAAGCAAAAGGTTTCACATTCTTCTCCAATCCACACGGATCTTTCTCAAGAATAGATCACATGCTGGGACACAAGGCCAGCCTGAGTAAATTCAAACACATAGATATTATCCAGACGTCTTTCTCAGACCACCATGCCATAAAGCTGGAGATTAATAGGAGGGCACCCAGAAAAGCAAGGGCAACCAATTGGAGAATAAACAACGATCTCCTGCGACATGAATGGGTTAAGGTCCAGATCAGAGAGGATATCAGGAAGTTTCTAGAAACTAATGAGAACGAGCATACAACATATCAAAACTTATGGGACACGGCAAACGCAGTTATCAGAGGTAGCTTGATATCACTGAATGCATATATGAAAAAAGAAGAAAGGCGTATGACAGATATGTTAACACAAAACCTCCAACAACTAGAACAGAGTCAACAGAACTACCCCTCCAATAGCAAGAGAAAAGAAATAATAAAAATCAGGGCGGAGTTAAACCAGTGGGAAGACAAAAGAACAATGCAAAGGATTAACGCAACTAGAAGCTGGTTTTATGAACGAATTAATAAAATTGACACTCCCTTGGCAAAGCTTACCAAAGATAGAAAGGAGCAAACGTCAATAGCCACGATGAGGGATGAATCGGGGGCTATAACAACAGACCCCAATGAGATAAAAAGGATAATCACAAAGTACTATGAAGGTTTGTATTCTAATGAATTCAGAAACCTGGAAGACATGGATAAATATTTAGAAAAACAATCTATCCCTAGAATATCTGAGACAGAGATCAAGAACCTCAACAAACCCATAGCGAAGGAAAAAATAGAGAGTGTCATCAAAAACCTACCAAGGAAAAAGGCCCCAGGGCCAGATGGCTACACAGCAGAATTTTACCAAACATTCAGGGAAGAGCTGACACCGATCCTCCACAAAGTATTCCATAACATAGAAAAGAACGGCAAGCTCCCAAACTCATTTTACGAAGCCAGCATTACTTTGATACCCAAACAGGGAAAAGACCCCACAGGTGTAGAGAATTATAGACCAATATCTCTAATGAACATAGATGCAAAAATCCTTAACAAAATATTGGCCAAAAGAATACAAAGGAACATCAAACATATCATTCACCACGACCAAGTAGGATTCATCCCAGCGATGCAGGGATGGTTTAACATCAGAAAATCCATCAATATCATACACCACATCGAGAAGAAAAAGGATAAAAACCATATGATAATATCCATAGATGCAGAAAAAGCATTTGACAACATCCAGCACCCATTCCTAATCAAAACACTCACGAAGATAGGATTGAAAGGTAAGTTCCTCAAGCTCATACAAGCTATCTATGAAAGACCAACAGCCAACATCATAGTCAATGGAGAAAAGACAAGAACAATACCACTGAAAAAGGGTACAAGACAAGGATGCCCCCTGTTCCCTCTTCTATTCAATATCGTTTTGGAGGTTCTGGCTAACAACATAAGACAGCAGAAGGACATCAAGGGATCCAGTTGGGAGAGGAGGAGGTGAAACTATCGTTATTTGCAGATGACATGATCCTATACATTGAAGACCCCCAAAACTCCACAGTTGGAATAATTACAGCAATAGAGGAATATGGAAGAGTAGCAGGATACAATATCAATAAACAGAAGTCGGTAGGGTTTCTATACACATCGGACAGGACCAGGGAAGAGGCGATTAAGAGGGAAGTACCCTTCACAGTAGCCAAGAACAAACTGAAATACCTAGGAATATATTTAACAAAAAATACTAAAGACCTTTATAAGCATAATTATAAAACCCTATTACAGGAAACCAAAAGTGACCTTCACAAATGGATGACCCTCCCCTGCTCATGGTTAGGTAGGCTGAACATAGTAAAGATGACAGTTCTTCCTAAAGCACTCTACAAGTTCAATGCTATACCAATCCAATTACCATCAACCTTCTTCAAAGAATTGGAAAAACTGACCACCAACTTCATAGGGAGAGGGAAGAAACCCAGAATTAGCAGAGAACTCCTCAAGAAGAAGGACACAATTGGAGGACTCGCCCTACCTGATTTTAATGCCTACTACACAGCTACAGTGGTCAAAACAGCATGGTACTGGCACAATCATAGACACTCAGACCAGTGGAAAAGAATAGAAAGCCCAGGAGTAAAATCATCAGCATATAGACAACTGATCTTTGACAAGGGTCCCAAAAACGTCAAGTGGGAAGCAGATGCCCTCTTTAATAAGTGGTGCTGGAAACAATGGATATCCACATGTAGAAAGTTGAAACAAGACGTCTACCTGACCCCATGCACAAGAATACACTCAAGGTGGATCACAGATCTAGAAGTCAAACCCCAAACCATCAGGACCATTAAGGAGGGAATCGGGGCTAATCTCAGAGCACTGGCCCAGGGAGCACATAGGCTCACTGCAACAGGGAAGGGGACACACACAGGTGATCTGGAAATCGACAAATGGGATCTAATAAGAATAAAACACCTGTGCACCTCGAAAGACTTTGCCAAGAGGGTGACAAGGCAACCCACAGACTGGGAGAAGATTTTTAGTAATGACACATCAGACAAAGGGCTCATTACTAAAATCTACAACACCATCGTGACCTGCAAAAAGAGGAAAACAGTTAACCCCCTAAGGAAGTGGGCAAAAGAAATGAGAAGAACTTTCACTAGAGAGGAGATCAATATGGACAATAAATATATGAGAAAGTGCTCGAAGTCCCTTGCCATAAGAGAAATGCAAATCAAAACAACCATGAGATACCACCTAACACCCCTGAGGCTAGCCCAGATCAGTAAATCAGAGAGCAACAAGTGTTGGAGGGGCTGTGGTGAAGTAGGAACCCTCCTCCACTGCTGGTGGTCGTGCAGATTTGTACAGCCACTGTGGAAAGCAATCTGGCGATACCTAAAGAAAATGGAAATTGATCTACCTTACGACCCAGCCATCCCTCTACTGGGCATATACCCGGTTGAAGCAGCAAATAAAACATGACCAGTCATATGCGCTCCAATGTTTAGTGCGGCACAATTCACAATAGCAAAGACTTGGAAACAGCCTAAGTTTCCATCGATAGATGAGTGGATTAGCAAACTTTGGCACATACACACAATGGAGTATTATGCAGCACTGAAAAGCACCGATGAGCACATGAAACACTTTATTTCATGGGAAGAGCTGGAAGGAATTATGTTAAGCGAGGTAAGCCAGACCCAAAGGGACAGGTACAACATGAGTCCCCTGAGGTAAGTACAATCAGCATGACAGAAATAGAAGAATAAACATCCATCCCACAATAAATGGGAGGAAGCATAGATAGTTGGAGGGAGGACAGGCCACACCTAGGGAGGTACATGAGAGCCCAGCATAAAGAATGTGTAGTGGGGTAGAGAGAGGGAGAACCGGGAGGGGGAGAATCTGAATGGATGGTACGGGGGGGGGGGCAGGGTACTAACCCACCCGGGGGAGAGTATCGGTTGTTTCCCCACAGATCTGGAACATGCATACGGACCCCAACACGACACACCAAACAAGGAGGGCAACGCAAAGTACAGAGGTCTACACAAAGAGGATGGACGACAAGCCGGCCCAAACCAGAATTAGGCCGACCCCCACACTCGAAGGGAACACCACAGAAAACAAAAATAGATCGTCTGGAGTGGGAAAGGAACTGACCCACCACACCACATCCAGAAGGAAGCTGAAACAAAAGAAGGAGAAAGGACGTAGTGGAGTACACCTGGGTCCACCAAGCCCAAGGTTGACAGACCAGCTAGAAGGGCCCATCATACAGAGAGGACCATTCAGCTGACCACACTACGAGATACGACATCCTGCACCAACACATGACCCTACACGGGACAGCACCTGAGACACAATGGGGGATGGGCGACTGAGCTGACCCCGCCACACTGAGGCAAACACTGGGGGCGTGCAATGGAGCAGCGGAGGAAGCAGAGCAAAGGGAGCCCGAGGGAGTATAAAGGATGGTCTAAAGGCCAACGAAAGGACCTTGAACTACTAGCAATTTTTCTTTTAATATTTGCTGTCTTTTTGCTTAGTCTTTTAAAATTTGTTTTGTTTTTTACCTTGTAAATTTTGTATGTTAGTGGCTTTTCTGCTTATCAGCGTGTCGATGTTGCTTCTGTCAAAGCCATGTTCTTATGGGCCACTTGGGTGCAGTCAAAGTCATATCCATTTGTATGCACATATTACTATGTCAGCAGGTCCACCTAGACAAGATAGGCTGGACAAATAATGAGAGAAGAAAACAACAGGACCAACGGTCCTGGAGGGACATGAGAGTGTGGGAGGTAGGGGAAGGGAGGAGGTGTCGCCCAACACAGGAACAAGGGAACAGCGAATGGTTCAAAACCAGAGGAGGGAGGGGAGGGGAGGACTGGAAGGGAGCGACCAAGAGCAAGGTAACTGAGAGGAACTACTGAATCCAGAATGAAGGCCAAACATGGTAATGGGTCGGGAGGTAAGCGAAAGGAAATAGAGGAAAGGAGTAGGAGGCAAAGTGCATACAGAGAACCCTAAATACAGACATGTACATATGTAAATATATTTATGTTTATGGGGGCAATAGATTTATATGCATATATTTATAGGTTCAGTAGTAGGGTAGCAGATGGACATTGGGCCTCCTCATGCATAATCCCCCAATACAATAGCACCTTGCCCTGCTAAGCAGCCATTGCAGGATACCCATCTTCCCGACATGATCACTGAAGACAGCCGTGTGTGTAAGCAAATGTGGTGAAGAAAGCTGATGGTGCCCGGCTATCAAAAAAAGATATAGCGTCTGGGGTCTTAAAGGCTTGAAGGCAAATAAGCGGACATCTAGCTCAGAAGCAACAAAGCCCACAGAGAAGAAGCACACGGCCTAAGCGAACACAAGGTGTTGAATGGACCATGTTGCAGATACAAAGGAACAAAAACAATCATTGTGTGATCACCTTCTTCACATAATGGCTGAAGACGAAAGTGTGCATAAGCAAGTGTGGTGAAGAAGGCGGATGGTGCCCGGCTACTGAGAGATATAGCGTCTGGGGACTTAAAGGCTTGAAAGCAAACAAGCGGCCATCTAGCCCAGAAGCAACCGAGCCCACACAGAAGCAGCACACCAACATAGGTGACCATCAAGGACAGAGGAGACCAGGTCTCCAACATCAAAGGTGGGGTGGTGGTGAGAATCACATCACCGTGAAAGAGGGGGAGTGCATGATGGGGACCCAATGCCCACCTGTAGAGAGCTGAACACCCCTTCCAGAGGGGTAGTGAGGAGGAGATGGGCCACTCAGGGTTCAGTGTAACAACAATGAAACTCAAAACCTTCCTCTAGTTCCTGAACGCTTCCTCCCCTCCCAATCATCATGTCCCCAATCCTACCTTGCCTTGCGGACCTGGTTGTACCAGAGGATGTACAGCGGTGCAGTGGGGATCTGGAGGAACAGGGAATCTAGGACAGACAAACCCTTCAACACCAGCGGTGGGAGTGGCGACACCAGGAGGGAAGGGCATGTAGAAAGGGAGAACCGATCTCGGAGATCTATGTGTAACCTCCTCTCTGGGAGATTGGCAAGGGGGAGGCGGGTGAGGGGAGACGCCGGGGAGTGTAAGATAAGATAGAATAATTATTTATAAACTATCAAGGGACCAGGGGTGGGATCGGGGAGGGAGGGGGTTGGGGGGAAAAAAAGGGAAACCGAGCTGATTCCAGGAACCCAAGTGGAAGGTGAATTATGAGAGTGACGAGTGCAACGAATGCATAAGGGTGCTTTGCTCAATTGATGTATGTACAGATTGTGATAAGAGCCTTATGAGCCCCAATAAAAAGATTTTAAAAAAAAGAATTAAAAGTTCTCTGTTTGGAGAGAAGCTTGCAAGTTAAGGCTTTCATAGTAAGGTGGGAGAACATAAAAAAGGGAAAGGTTTGAGAATCTCCAAGAAAGAAAATTTTGGAAGCAAACATACAAATCAATGGAAATCTAATCTCACAGAGCTAGAGGAGTTTTTCTCTGTACATCTATGGAAAGTGAGGACTCACATTGAAGCACGGAGTTTCAGTGTATGATCTGATACCTAGCGTGGATGCGAGGCCTTATGCCAGTTGAATCAACTCCCCCAGAAAATTCCCCTTAAGGTTTTTTGCTCACACACCTGAAAAACTTCCACTACAGCTTTTTTTCTCATACAGACCACAGTTGTTCTTGTTCCAATTGAGACAAAGCTTCTGGGTTGACAACAAAATAACCAATTCATAAGAAATTGCAAAATATTAGACACACAAAAATTAAACATAGGTTTGTGAAGCCTGTAGTGGTGTATTTCTGGGGAAATAATATTCAAAGCAACAAAGCAAAGGGTGTTCGTTCAAGTGTATTAGACTGCACCCTCTAACCTAGGACCAGAGGATGCAATGAGAATCTACCTCTTGAGTTCACTACAGACACTGCAAAGATTTTAATACGTAAGGTGGGAATTCTCCTCACCAATGCAAACCAATTTGCAATAGTTGTCCAACATCACATCCTGATACAGGGTCTTCTGAGCAGAGTTCAGGAGCTGCCATTCCTCCCAGGTGAACTTTACAGCCACATCATCGAATGTCAGTGATTCCTATAGAAAGAGGAGACTATTTAATGAGGTATTTTCCATTTGAAGATTTAAGAGAGTGTATCTTACAATAAAGAAAGCAAGAGAGTAATAAAAACTATTCTGTGATAGTGCATTCCATAATTTGTGGTAAACTGAAGGTTGGGAGAAACTATTTGAACTTATCGCTAAACTCGCAACCACGGGCACAAAAAACTAGCCCTATTTTGAGAAAGATCTCATTGTTCTGAGATAAAAATGGTTTCAATACACGTTCTTCAGGCCGAATAAAGTGCCCCCTGCAAAAGCACTCCATTACGGAGCAGTCTTAAAGGAGCTACCATAATAGATGCCTCATTTCTGTCTCTGGATAAGTCGCTATGCCTGAAGGCTGTCTGTAGATAAGAGCAATCTTGTTCTATAGTAAACAATCCGTAATTGTAGCAAAACCTGGGAAGGTTTGGGAGTGGGGGTGGAAGGTTTGAGGTCAGCTACCACTAGGTCAAAGTGGCGACTCACCTCCATTTTTTAATTGTTACCTGCTTATATTACCCATTGACTATATAAGTTAACTGTAACATGTACTTGACTTATGAGAGATTTGTAAGCCCCTTTATTTATACCCATTGGAAAATACATTCCCTCTCAGTTTTGACATGGGAAGAGGAGTCCCTGTGCCTGTTGTCTGTCTTATCTTTAATATTTTCCACAATCACAAAGTTGCTCCTGAGGACCCGTTTGAGTGTTGGGGCCACCCATGCCCCAACAATAATGCACCCACTCATAAAACTAGAATTTTCAGAAGTGAAATTATCTGAATGATCTAGAAAGAGCTCAGATTTATACTCACACACAGTAGATAAACACAGACCTGTTTATATTAACAAGCATGTTAACAGTATATGTGAAATGGAATTAGGAGTCCTAACAGCATCTCCATTATGAGATGTTCTATACCTTCAGTGCTGACAGCTATCCGGCTCAATTCAGAACTGATCCCTATGATGGAAGTTCAAAGATACCTCAGTTGTCCAAAATTTGTTGTCAATTCTTACATAAGTCATTCTGCCCACAGCATTGTCTCTCTTCTGGGTTTATTAATCCTTTGCTATGGCCACACAAAACTCATAGATAAAAGTGATTTATTAATGAACAAGGTACAACTCAGGATCAGGAACAAGATGCTATAACTCAGGACCAAGAACAGAAAGTTTATAGGCAATATCTACCTTCCTGAGTGCAGAACAACGTTCTATACTCCTAAAGGCCACTTTAGAACAAGGTCCTCTTGCCTACCTTCGGACAAATTCTTCTCAGCCACCTTTGGAGAGTATTGCCTTAACTTTAATTACAATGTCCTCTTGGACCTCCCATCTTTCACTATATGCTCTCCAATGGGCCTCTCCTAGTTCTGTTGCCATTCTAATCTTGCCTAGGCGGGAAAGGTGCTAGATGGGCCCAAGAAGCCATCATGTCAAGATGGAGAGACAGAAAGAGTGAGGGGCGGGATAGAGAGAACTGCCTGCAGGCATGGTTGAGAAGAGACAGTGGAATATTGGCCTGTCATCTGACCTGCTGGTTTGGTTTTGTTAGCTCTTGCAGGCACATGGTTCAGCTTGAACTCTTGAATTGGGAATTTTCCAGCTTCCAGAAATGCAGGAGCCATTTCCTTGACATCCCTGTAACTGGGAGTCACCTGTGTGACCTAATTTCAGAGTTTCCACCACTCTGTGAACCAAAAGCCTGCTATGTGACCTTCCCATTTGGGTTCCTCAGCCTGCAACCTATTAGCTGACCAGATTCAACAACTTCACTTTGTGAGGCAGTGGACTGTGGTCTCACCTGATGATCTGGTTCATCAGCCTTTGTAAACAACACATCAATGAGGTGAATCCACCAGACCAGCGGTTCTCAATCTATGGGTCTCAACCCCTTTGGGGATCAAATGGCACGTTCACAGGGGCCACCTAAGACCATCAGAAAACACATATTTCCAATGTCTTAGGAACCAAAACACCGCTCCTCTATCTGTATCCAGGCAGGTCCACCCACGTGCAGATACTCCCACATATGAGTACTGGGTGTGAAGACTATTATCCATACTACACATTGCTTCAAAACAAAATTTCATTTATTTGTCATTAGAAACAAATATTTCACAATATCTAATTACATATTGTTTTGTGATTAAACACTATGCTTTAATTATGGTCAATTTGTAACAATGAAAACACATCCTGTTTACATTATGTTTCCTAACAGCAGAAAAATTACTCTTATGAAGAAGGAAGGAAAATAATTTTATGATTGGGGGTCACAACGTAAGGAACTGTATTAAAAGGTTGCCGTATTAGGAAGGTTGAGAACCACTGCTCCAGAGTGATAACTGACCTGTGGATTTGGGACTCACCAGCTTCCACATCTTGAAGAGTTATTTACTTGGTGGCTATTTAGTTTTGCGAGATACTGCAGGGCAAATCATGGAACATCCTGAACCTCTACCTCATAGGGACAGGTCTACTGCTGGTCCTGCAAAATGAACTGTAATATTCATGGAGCAAGAGATATACCAATGAAGATAATGACCAGGGCAGATGGGACACAGTGACAGAGCCAATGGTGAGAGATCCACAAAGAACTTTTCAGCCAAGATTGTCGGACAGGCAGGCAAGATCAAGAGGACCATATCACCAAGGAGCTGAGAGGAGACTGTAAAGATGGAACTAAGAAATGAGCCTATATTGAGAAGGCACAATGGCTGAGAGGGGCAGAAAGAACAGGCCTGCTCTGAAGAGGAGCAAATCTGCCTACATGTTTCCTTAATATGAATCCCAATGTCTATCCTATTGATTCTGATAGCAAGTTACATTTTGTTACTTAATAAAACTTGTACCTATGACTGGACTGTAATTTATATGTGGCCACTGCAAAAAATTAATGAACTGAGAAGGAGATAACTGTGGTAAAGATAACTGCTGTTAGAACTGGAAAACCATTGGAGAGTACATGTATGTTTAAGTTCACATGAATCAGGGCTGAAGCTGATAGTTGATTCTCTCTCCTACATCTAGAATTAGAGGAGGTGAAAAGCTGACACCCATTTTTAAATTAGTATTGCTACAAGGCCCATTCAGATGCATTAATGAGAATGCTGCAGTTTGGGAGACTATTTAATACCACCTTCAGAAAGAAACATTAAAGAAACTTACTCAGACAAAAAACCCATGGAATAATGGACTTTCCTAAAGAAGTGATCTTATTTCTCCTTAAAAACAAAGCATAGTGTTAAATTTGAATGATTCTCATGGATTGCCCATAGAATAATGAATTATCAGTTGAAAGCTCATATCACCCAAAGAATCCGTAGTGATGTATTATGTTCAATGTCAGTAGTTTAGTGTTATTCCTGTGATCAACATATTCCTAATCTTCTCCATCCCAATGTTGAAGTCAAAGTCAAAGTTCATCTCTAACTTCTACTATTTCAAATTTCCACTTTCCAAGGAACCGAATCAGTTATTATACAGGTTCTGCACTTCCAGTAGGAAATACAGAAAAGGATAAAACGCATCAGAATTACCTGAGCCTTGGTCATTTTCTTTGGTCCTTGTAACATTGCCAGGAACTGGGATGTTCTATGTTTGTCTTATCTGTATCAGCTCCAATGATGCTCACGAATTTCAGTCTCTCATGAGGACATCCCAGAAATAATAATACCCAAACCAGGCACTTCTTCCTCCTGCAGGCTGATGGGAGGATACAATGTGAGTAGTTTAGGTCCAGATGCTGTAAGTGTTCCTGTCCGTCTTCTTAACACAGTCCCCAATACTGTTAACGGTCTCCTACTGAGTGACGGAAAACATGTTAACACCATGAGCAATAAAAGCTAAAACTCATAATTTTCAGACCTATGAGTAAAAGATGACTTTATAATAAATAGAGATTGGACAACCAAATACACATGTCAAAAAGAAGAAACAATAAACCTGGACCGCTACCTCAAAGCACATGGACTATCAATTCCTTACTGTGGGACTGTCAAGGAGAATGACAAATCAATGAACCTTTATGATGATGGTGTTAATTAAAGCATCTGGAAAGTTTGAAATGGGCTATATAAAGAACTATTATAAACGGAATGCTATTTTTCTACAGGAGCTGTAAATTGTACAATCACTTTAGAAACACTTTCAAAGTCACCATCAAGGAGAGTTACACATATAAGCACCGATAGGACAGAGGAGAACTGTTCTATAGTTTCTGAGACTAGAAAGCCACGGCAGGCAGCTGATGAGTTTGTACCTCTAACCTTGAGGTTAGCAATCCAACACTTAACACATGTCAAAACCAGGGCTCCAAATTAAACACTTATACATCATCTATTAGTTTAAAATCTATATACATGTATGTATATAAGAATGAAGAAGTAAATATTCCCCCATAGTGAGTGCACTTTTGAACTCCAAGACAAATGACATTTTAATTGTAGTATTATTTGCAGTAACCCAATGCAGTTAGTTGACCTGTACGTCTTTCTAGCGATGGTCCCTTAACTCCTTCCAAATGCTTAGGTGGGTGTGTCATCCAACAATGTGAATGAGGAAAAGGAGATCTGGTGGCACATAGGTTACTGTTGGGCTTCTCACAGCAAGGTCAGCAGTTGGAAACCACCAATTTCTCCTAGAACGAAAGATGGGGATTTCTTCTTTCACGAGTGACATGGCTTTCTAGTCCACTAAAGAGTGACAGTCTTGGAAACCCACGTGGGGCAGTTGTACCCTGTCATACAGGCTCGCTATAAGTCAGTGTTAACTTGATGGCAGTGAGTTTGGTTTTTTTGGTTTAAGAGAATTGTGAAAATTGCCAAACAATAGATTGGTACCCTTGAGACTTGGGGCTATGCAAGTAAGCTGCCTGAAAACCCAACCTGGTAATGAGTCACATTGGACGTCTGTTAGGTTTAACTGAGGCATTTCTCAGACAGAAATTGGGATCTCACTACCATCGAAAAAAGAGAAAGAACCCGGAGTAGGGGCCTTTGAAACTCAGATCCTTGCACTGAAACTCTTCAGTCCAGCAGACAGGCAGCTGTGACACAAGAGAGGAAGTGATGGGGAGAAGCAGCAACAGAGACATGGTGGCTGCAGAACCAAGAGACTGAAACAGAGCAGTGCAATTCCCAGGCCACAGAACAAGAGAGCTGAGTGCCTCTGGGCAGGAGGTTAATACGTGAAGTGGTGTACATCTGAGTATTTATCTGGGGAACCAGATCTGCCAACCTATACAGAGGTCCATGAGTCTAAGGGACAGAGTGGGCACTTATCTGCAGAACTAAAAGACCTTTGTAACACTTGCCCATTCAGGACAGAAGCCAAGGGGCTGCAGGGCCGCACTTTAGCTGCAGGTATGGCTGTCAAGATGCTGTCCCAAAGTAGAACTGTATCTTGAGTCATTTAGGATCCAAATTGTGTATTAGGGTACAAAAGTTACCCCTATGCCAAATATAATTTAAGGAGAACATTTATTGAACTTTAAGAGACAACAAGAGACACACACCATATGGATAAGGGAGATCATTAGCACGAGGTCAAAATAACACCTGAGGATTCACAGCCTGGACCCTGGATAACAGGGCATAGAACAAAAGGCATGTCACAGATCATGACTGGTGGCAGATCAATACATCACAGGTACAGGTGGGACTTCAGAAGCAGGAAAGGCACCATGAGTAGGACATGCACCTCATTCAATAGAAGGACTTACAAGACTGGTCCAGGGCTTTCATACAAAGCCAGTCAAGGCAACAGTCACGACAATGTCCCTTGTTCTGTCTTCAGTAAGGTGACCTCCATCAGGCATACACCGAGGCAGGCCCGCAAAGAGGGCTGGCTGCAGAGTTAAGACGATCTACTTTCTAATGCATTTTCCCAGTGGGAGGGATGATCTATATACTTCGTTAATGATCAGAGAGAATTTAATGGCGACTTAATAAGGTGGGAACGCAGCAAATGGGCACTGCGTTATTACTGTCACCAGCAACCCAAACCTAAAACCCCACTGACTGCCATCGAGTGGATTCCGATTACAGCGACCCCTTTAGGAGCAGTTGGACCTGCCCCGGGTGGGTTACCGAGATTGTAACTCTTGACAAGAGTAGAAACCCTGCTTTTCTGTCCAGGTGTGGCTCGTAATTCTGAACTGCTGACCTTGAAGTTAGCAGCCCAATCTGTAACCACTGAGGCCACCACTTTTTGCAAATTGGAGCGCTCAGAATTTAAGAAGCTCTCATACAATTATAAGCGGTTGTCCATCCAGTGAATTCTGTCGTTCAGGGAGAGGCGCAAAGCCCTCTGGCCCTGACGCGCAGGACAGCCAGGCGATTGCGGTGGGTGCTCTCCCTGTTGGACCCCAGAAAGCATGGCTCCCGCCTGCTGCCCACCGAGCTCCTCTGCCCAGCCTCGCCCTCAGGTGCCAGGGTCCTGACGCTGCCCGTCCCCGCGTCACTCACCAGGTTTCAGACAGAAACGCACTTGTTCTCCTCACTCACCGTCGTCCCGACAACTTATACTTACTTCCCAAAGGCTCCACCGCCCCGGCGGTGCTCAGGACCCTCTTCAAATTCCTGAGGCAGCTCCGAGTGTCCAGGGACGGTGTGTGTGACTAAGGCGGCCGCCAAAGGCCAAAATACACGCCAGTCGCTGGTGACACGCACTTCCGGCCCTGCCCTGCACAGACTTGGTGGAGGGCGCCATGCTTAGATTGTTCTAGTTTCATACACCTTATTCGCATGGCCGTAAAGGGGTGGTGGTGTGTGGGTGTGTCCCACTTGTTCTAGTTTCGTATACCTTATTTGCATGGCCTCGCGCATTCATTTGGAGGGAAAAACAAAGTGTAATAGCCTGAGTGGAAGCATCTTGTAGCAGTCTCCATTTTGTGTCAAGCTATGGAAATTCCCCTGAGGTTAAGGTCAAGCAAACATTTGCCAGAAAATAGCAGCTGCAAGATAAGGCCACACATCTATCTCAAAGGAAAAAAGACGTTTCAAAATGTCAAGGCTAACTGCAAAGTCTGCTTCTGTTCTTGCTTGCTTGTTTGCACAGCTAAAAAGCCCCCATTGTTTATCCCACCCTATAAAAACCCAAGTCTGAAAGCAATCAAGACCAGCCATTCTCCCTCTCTTTGAGGAGGCTGGTCCCTGCGCAGGTTCTTTTTTCTCTTTTCTGTCCCCCTTAAATAAACTGTTTTGTTTCTTACCAGAGAATGAGTTGTTCTTGTCTGGTTCATGTACAACATTTTGGAGGTTCCACCAAGATCTGGTGACCAGGATGTACATTAGCGGGACAAGCGAGACCCCGGGAATGGGTGTTCTTCTCCGCATGTGCCTCAACTAGAGGAAGGCCTCAGAAAGACGTTCCTCCGTCCCGGTTGTCGGATCTTGTCCAGAGCGCTACAAGGTTGGTGTGCACACTCTGGGTTGCGAGGATAGGCTCTGTTGGACGCAACTTTAGGGCACTCCCAGAGGGCCAGAGAGACATCTCTGTGTCCTCCTGTATCTTTAAACTGATGCCTCATTGATGGCATATTCTTATTTTCTTTATATGTTTAAGTCCTGTGTTTCTTGTATATTGTTTTTTTTCGCTGTGTGTTGCTTGCTCGCAGTCCTGCTTGTCTTCCATGATTGTTTAATTTTTTTTTTAGCAGGTGAAGTGAAACCATGGGACAGACAGTCCACTCGAGTACAGTGCCTTTTGAATAATTTCTCTGAGTTTTCTAAAAGGTCTATGTTAAGTTATGGATTTTATAAAAAAATTCGTCTCATCTCAGGACCTTTTCTGAGAGAGATTGGGTTGCGGCAGTGTCTGATTGAACCTCAGTGGGGACCTTTTCCCTATCTCTTTTATACCAGGTGCAGAAATATGTCTACAGAAAACCAGGTCATCTGGATCAAATCTCCTACATAAATGTGTAAATTGACATAGCCTCTAATCTTCCTCCGCATATTTGGAAGTTTCTTCCCCACAAGCGGGTGGCAAGGAATAGGAGACTCAAGTAAAAATAAGACGCCCCAGCGACTTTACCCTGTCCTCCGAGTGCTGAAGGGAGCTTGACACCCTTCCTCCACCAGGAGCCCCTCTTGTGGCAGCCAGGCCCTCCTGCTCTGCTTCCTCCTCCATACCCGCCTGCTGGGGCGGGCTCAGCACCTGGTACTGCAGAAGCTGCCTCATTCAGTCCTCCCAACACGGAGGGTGTGTATGTGTGTGTAAAGGTATACGCTGAGGCAGCATGCAAACAGGGCAAGCCTGCTGAAGTCCCGGTCAGTATTTTTCCCTTGAGACAAACTGTTCCTCCACCCGGGGTGGACCAAGCAGTCCCCTTCATGGTGTGTGTCCCTTTCTCCACCAGTCACCTCTACAACTGGAAGCAACAAAACCCGTCCATCTCTGATAAGCCCCAAGGCTTAATCTCCTTATTAGAAACTATTTGTCATACCCACCAGTCCACTTGGGATGATTGTCAGCAACTTTTACAGGTTCTCTTCATGGCGGAAGAACGGGAAAGTATCCAGAGGTCACCACGGAAACTGAGGTACTGTGGTCCACCTCCCTGCGCCCGGTACCTCAGCCCAAAAGGCAGAACGTATCGCCGTGACACAGGCACTCAAGCTGGGAAAAGGAAAGTCCGTCGATATGTGGGCAGATAGCCGTTATTCTTTCACTTCAGCTCACTTCCATGGAGCCTTATCAAGAAAGGGGACTGCTAACCTCCGAAGGAGAGGAAAGTGAGCACAAGGCTGAAATACAAGACCTCCTTCGAGCCTTGTGGGAGCCTAAGCGTCTCCCTACAATCCATTGCAAGGTCCATCAACGAGGACACTCAACGGTGATCCGAGGCAACAACCTGGCTGACCAGGCAGCCCAGAAGGCAACATTGGCATCACCAGGACCAGTAATGGGACTAGCAAATACAGAAGGAAAACAGCCTCTTACCTTGTTACAGCCAAACCTGCCTACTCGCCTGCTACTCAAAACAGAAATGGGAACTGGCACACCGGTTAGCAAAAGGGGCTGGTCAAATAGCTTGTATTAAAGACCCTGACGGGTGGCTGATTCTCCCTGGTCCCCGCAAGTTGGTCCCAGAGGAGACTGGCAGGGAATTGGTGGATCAGTTGGATCAGACCATCCATTTGGGAGGAAACAAACTCTACTCATATCTGTCTAAAGGATACAAAATTCCAAATCTTCAAAAGTGGACACAGACAATGGCCGAAAACAACCCAAGTAAACAACCACTGCCACCACCACCAATCCCCACCCCCTCCACACACACACAGAACACAACAGCCACCCCAGCCACGAGAGCGAGGACATTCCCCGGTCAATACTGGGAAGTTGACTTTGCCGAGGAAAGCCAGGACTGTATGGTTATAAATATTTGCTGGTCTTTGTAGATACCTTCTCTGGTTGGACAGGGGCTTTCCCAACCAAGGCAGAAACGGCCACCGTGGTATGCAAACTGCTGTTAACTGAGATCCTCCCTAGATTTGGCATTCCCTGGTGCACTGGCTGTGATAATGACCCTGCCTACATGGCCCAAATTTCTAAAATGATCAGTAAAATGTTATGTGATAGCTGAAAGCTCCATTGTGCCTATCGGCCTCAAAGTTCAGGTCAAGTGGAGAGAATGACTGGAAGCTTAAAGAAAGTATTCGCTACATTATGCACAGATACTGGCGAAAACTGCCTAAGACTTTTGCCTTTTGCTTTAATGCGCATCCATTGCACCCCTTACCTTAAAAACCTTGCGCCTTATAAAATTATATATGGTAGACCCCCTCCTTTCCTACCTAGGGTTGGAATGGAGCAGTTGGCTCACCTCACTAATATTGAACCTTTAAAGTCTATACAGGCTGTGCAGGGAGTCCGCAACACTAACAACGCCTTGTTGCACCGCCTCCACCATCCAGACACCGCAGGAGATCCCGGATCGGAGCAGTCGCATGGATCCGGACCCTTCCATGACCTAACCCCTGGTGATTGGGCCTGCGTCAAGCGGCACAAGACCCCTGCACTAGAGCCAAGGTGGACTGGGCCATAGCAGGTAATCCTTACCACTGCGACCATGGTAAAGGTTGCAGGCAAGTTGCCATGGATCCAGTACACCCAAGTGAAGAAAACCATGGTGGGACATGTTCCCAAGGAATGCACCATACAGAAAACAGACAACCCACTCACGGTAAAGCTGTGAAAGCTACCCTAATTGAACGAATCCTGCTGTGTAGTATCAGGGTCAATGCCAACCGCCATTGACCACATCCATACATCTGGACTCTGACAGACTTTACTACTGGCACTATCACAAACACCAGCACCCCCACCGTGCTTTCCCCCACCGTTGAATTTGATTTGTGTACCCCGTTTAAGCAAAAAATAGCAATTAACTCCATTTCACATTATGGCTATGACAGGCGGGGGGCTGTCTTTTAAAAGTTTATGGTGTAGGGAGGCAGGGATAGAATGGTCGCTGTAAACAACAGATATATATGCATGCCCAGCCGACGGTGGCCCTTCATGCCAGCCTACCACTGAGTTTTATTGTGCCAAGAGGGGATGTGAAATTATGGTGGCTGGCAACAACCTGGCTACTTCTTCCCATTTTGGGGAGAAAAGGACATTATCACTGGTCTGTATGCCATGTAGGGGCTTGTAAGTTCATAAAGTGACAGGTTAAAAACCACCAATCACCAGAATGGGTAACTGGAAAAACCTGGGGAGTTAGATTATATGTCAGTGGACCAGATCCTGGTGTTATAGTTATGATTCAAAACTGGCTTGCTCCTACAAAACCTGCCCAGCCTATTGGACTCAACAAGGTTCTAAATCCTCCTGTAAAACCCAGGCCCACATCCCTGCCTCATGTTACCAGGACTTATACCTCCGAAGTAACCTCCACACATAGCCCAGAGCCTGAGGTAGCCAAAATAACCCCCCCACACCCCTGTGTTACTAGAAGTTAAAACCCTAGAAACCTTTTTGGCTTTTATAAATGCTACTAACCCAAACTTCACCAGCGATGGTTGGCTATGTCTTAACCCGGCACCACCCTACATTGTAGGAATTGGATCTAATGATACCTCCTCAGTAGCCAACATCACACTGTCCTATGATAATAACAGTGTGTGCAGGTGGAAGGAAGCTTGGGAAATGTCCACCTTAACTCTGGAAGAGTTACAAGGGAAAGGACACTATTACCAAACCAGCTGGAAACCCCAACGGTATAGTCGGTATTGTGCCAGTGTTTCTGTTATACCCAGTTCCAAGGAACCCATTCTGTTAGTAGCCCCACCAGGAATGTGGTTTGCTTGTTCTACTGGAATCACTCCCTGCCTGTTCTCTACAACCTTACTGACCTCTAACCATTCTGGACTTTGTATATTGGTTCATATTTTACCCCAAGTGTTTCTGTATTCAGGGGAAGCCGGGTGGCAGCATTTTAACACTTATTCCAGAGTCAAAAGAGCCCCCCATATTGGTTCCTTTACTTGTGGGACTAGGTGTAGCCAGGTCAGCAACAGTAGGAATGGTGGACTTAATACAAGGAAATGAAAATTATAAAATTTTAAGTCAGCGAACTGATAATGATTTACTGGATTTAAAGAAGTCTTTCAGTTATCTAGAAAAATCCCTCAATTCCCTTGCTAAAGTAGTATTACAAAACAGGCGAGGATTAAACATTTTATTTCTTAAGCAAGGCGGCCTTTGTATGGCTCTGGGTGAAACTTGCTGCTCTTATGTCAAGCATTCAGGAATAATCAAAATACCTTAGCTTTAGTCAGAAAAAGATTAAGCAAGCGAGAAGAAAACAGAAAAAGCCAAGAAAGTTGGTTCCAGCAAATGTTTAGCTGGTCTCCATGACTCACCACCCTAATCTCCAGCCTAGCAGGCCCTCTGCTTTTGCTTTTAATAGGACTAACTTATGGCCCGCTAATCATCAATAAATTAGTGCAGTTTGTACAAGACCGAGTGCAATCTGTCAAGTTGTTGGTACTAAGTAAATCGTATGACCGACTAGCCCAGAGTGAGCCCTTTCCACAGCCCTATGAACGCTTGCACCTGGAAGATTCACAGGTGGAATAACCACAGGCAGGAATGTGATAGTTAGCCTGAGTGGAACCATCTTGTAGCAGTCTCCATTTTGTGTCAAGCTATGGGATTCCCCTCAGGTTAAGGTCAAGCAAACATTTGCCAGAAAAAGCAGCTGCAAGATAAGGCCACACATCTATCTCAAAGGAAAAACGACGTTTCAAAATGTCAAGGCTAACTGCAAAATCTGCTTCTGTTCTTGCATATTCGCACAGCTGAAAAGGCCCCACTGTTTACCCCCCCTATAAAAACCCAAGTCCGTGAGCGATGGAGACCAGCCATTCTCCCTCTCTTCAGGGAGCTGGTCCCTGCGCAGGTTTTTTCTCTTTTCGGTCCCCCTTAAATGAACTGTTTAGCTTCTTACCAGAGACTGAGTTGTTCTTGTCCGGTTCATGTAAAACACCTTGACTTCCACTAATGATCTCCTTCATCCGGGTGACTTCTGTTTGTGTCTTTGTATTCTCTTTGTCTCTATTATGACTTAATAAATGTTCTCCTTAAGTTATATTTGAGATTGGAGTCCCTTTTGCAGTTTGTAACAGAGCACAAGCTAGTTTCTGGTGGCAGAAATGAGTGAGGAGGCACACACAGGACAGATCTGTTCTGGAGACCCATTTTCAGTGTAGTTTAAAGGGAACACTTGTTAACTCTTAAGAAACACAGACAGCACAAAGACACAAACACATCATCTGGGTGAGGGAAGCCACCTACAAGTGGAAATGGCTTCCCAGGTTCACAATTGAGATGTGAACTAAAGAGGGTGTGGGGGAGGGGCAGGGCAAAGGAAATGGTCATAAAAGCATGATTGGTGGCCAATCAATACATCACAATAACAGACACTTGTTTGATACTGACCCAGGGCCTCTGAGACCCCTGTACAGTCTCATTTGGTAACCTCCATCAAGGACCCAGACTTGGAAGCTTATAAGCAAGACCGCCCTCCCCAGATGCCTGGAGAGAGATGAAGGTAATCCTCACTCCAAAGCCCTCTGCCTGAGGGCCATGTTACCTACAACCTTGCTTCCTAGACAGAAAGCACTCAATGGAAGCTTACTCTGTGTGGGCTCTGCAATCTATGTGAGGACTAAATCTATGCGGGGATCTGGGGCTGTCACTGCTACTGTGCCCTTTTGCAAAGCAAGGTGCTGAGAAGTTAAGCTCTAATACAGACCTTGTTGATCAGGGGAGTGGCCTGATGACTGCAAGGCTGGCCTCTCCTTTCAGTAAAGGCCATGCTGGGGTCCCCTGCTCTCCTGCCCGATAACTGACAAGGAGGGAACCAGACCTAGGCAAGAACCCACCCTCAATCAGGCCTTTCTGGCCTGAGGTGTGAGGGTGAATGAGGGGCTCTGGGCAGGAAAAGGGGACCGGCATATTCCCAAGACCTAAGGCAAAGAGGCTTGTAACCAGCTTAGAAAGGATTTAACTGGAAATATCCCAGGGGGTCGTGGCGACCTGGAACGCAGGCAGACAGGATGCAGGAATAGTAATATCTGTGGGGATCTGGGCACAGCTGGGGATGCAGGGTCTGTAAGGGACTCTGAGCCTGGGTTGAGCATAGAAACAGAGACTCACTTACCCTCTGGGGACGCTCAGGCTGCACCTTCTCAGTCAGAGGAAGTGAGTTCTGCAGGAAATTGTGTCACCTTGTAGGGGTTGGGTGTTTCCCAAGGGGCGGGGTCTGGAGGTAATGAGGGCCTCCTGGAGGGAGGGGCCTGGAAGTGAAGCTCAAAGCCTGGAGTGGCAACCATTCCCTTCTTAGTATCTTCTTAGTCTGGAAGTTCTGCTAAAAGCTCTTCACTCTGGGTGACCCGGCTTGCATTTGAAGCACCTTGCATTTGAATCACAATAACACACAGCCTGGAGATAAAGACAACCTGACAGAAAAGTGGTGGGTGGAGGGCTTGCTTCCCAACTTCTTAGACTTGTTAATTAGCAATTCAGGAAAAGTACATAATATTAAAACAAAAAAAAAGTTGAATGGGCTAAGGCTTTCCTTGAAGAACAGTTCTAAGTAGACAGAGGTAATAAAGTGAGCACAAACCTGATAAAAATGGACCTTGTCTTAGTGACAATAGAACACATCACTGAGTGATTGAAATTAGCAATTCAGAGAGAAAGAACACCTCATTAAATTAGCTGGGGAGGTTTCTGATCTATTTCATTGTTTCACCTATAATCACATGGGTTGTCTTTTCTTTATCTGAATTCATCTAATGTCCCATTCAATACCTTATGTACATTGGTCTGTCCTTGATAGTCAATGATCCACAAGATTTTTACCTTCCCAATCTTTAGTGTGGCCAGGATTGTTTATCATTGCTATTGAAACAGCAAGTGAAAAAGCAGAATTTGGACTCACAATGAAAAGTGGTCAGTGATCATCAGGCAACCACGGAAAAAAATAACTTAAAAGACTTTTGACAGAGGACAATTTCTATTGGACACTGAGATAGAATGAATTTCTCTGCCTTGGGAATGTGTTCCTTATCAACTCTGGAAGAAATCATATTGCAATTTAAAAACCAGCAACAACAGTTTCTTCCCTCTTTTCTCTTGTCCCATGTCTTAGTCTGCTTCTTAACTTATGTCTATTTGTCTAAGCGTTTTACTATGCTGCTCTCAGTTTCCAGCATAATTGATAAAGTGACCAATGGGGAAGGTCGGTGGGGGGTGGGGGAGGTTCTTGGGTCCTTGAATAAAAATTTGGTCTATATGGAGCAACAAAAATTTTCTTTCTTTTTTTTTTTTTTTTGGTGCACCGTTCCTGGAAGCACTGCAATACCAGGTCGATGCGTGGAGGGGACGGAGCAAGCTCCTATTCCAACTCCCTGCTCCAAAAATCCATTTAATATATTGTCCTCGGATAGAGAACGTATCAGATATTAAACTGATAAGAACAGATACTGCACTTGATCTTAGCCAAAAGGCCGAGAAGCGATCATAGAATGCAAAAACAGTATTGTAATATATTTTTTCAAATTTCAACATAAGTACAATTTACAAATATAACACATTAAAATTATGTATAGTATTATTTTTTTCATGGACATATTTCTCATTTGATTGAAGTTTTTGAGTAGATTGCTGTCGTTGTTTAAAAGGTCATGAAATTTATCCCAAGAATTTGTAAAATTATGTCACACATGAAATTGCTTTCAAAGTCTCAACACTTAATTGTGATTTTTCTGATGTACACACTTTATTTAACATAGAAAAAACACATTCAGTCGCAGCATTAGTGCCTGGTAAGGACAGCAGGTATTTCACAATTTTTAGTGCATTATTGTATGGAACATGGTTTGTTTCAAAATGATGAAATATTTCTAACCATTTGTTCTCTATTATGAGTTTTGCTGATGCCCAAGGTTTAACCTTTTCCTTATCAATATATTTTTAATAATTATACCTAATTAAAAAGATCATTTTCAGAAATTTTGAGTAATATGATCGAATGATTTTTGCACATAATTCCATTTAAGTTCTTGTTTTAATGAAACCCAATGAAAATGTTCAATATAATTATAATGTACTGTCCACTCTTCTAAATAATCCATGCAGTTACTATAGAACTTTTCAGCGTGATTCATGATATCTGCACGATTTATTGCACCGTGCTCTTCTAGCTGGCTTATACTATTATGGATTGTTAACGGAAGAAAAATATTCTCTAACTGCTCTTGCCACTGAAATTCTAAATTATTAACTTCATTTGCTACTTCGATTATCAAAATTTTGTCACCTTTAATAAGTTTTATAGTATTTTGAAAAAGAGCTGCTTGATTGTGTGAAAACTCTAGCCAAATGTTTGAAGATTCCTTTTTAAAAAATTCTTCTAAAATTCTAGGACATTTATCCTGTGATAGAAAGTAAGATTTCAAAGGATCATATATTTTCAAAATTCTTTTGACAGAGGGCCAAACAGCTAACCAGCACGTTTTACTGTATCCAAGTATTTTCAGATATTCGACTTCCGCAGTTTCACAAAACCCTTTAAGCATTTTAATGTGCACATCGTATATATAGCAATAAGAATATATTATATATATATATATTTACATATTTTAGGGGCTCATACAACTCTTATCACAATCCATACATATACATACATCAATTGTATAAAGCTATAAAGCACATCTATACATTCTTTGCCCTAATCACTTTCAAAGCATTTGCTCTCCACTTAAGCCCTTTGCATCAAGTCCTCTTTTTTCCCCCTCCCTCCCTGCTCCCGCCTCCCTCAAGAGCCCTTGATAATTTATAGATTGTTATTTTGTCATATCTTGCCCTATCCGGAGTCTCCCTTCCCCCCCTTCTCAGCTGTCCCTCTCCCAGGGAGGAGGTCACATGTGGATCCTTGTAATCAGTTCCCCCTTTCCAAGCCACTCATCCTCCACTCTCCCAGCATCGCCCCTCACACCCCGGTCCTGAAGGTATCTTCCACCCTGGATTCCCTGTGCCTCCAGCTCCCATATGCACCAGTGTACTACCTCTGCCCTATCCAGTCCTGCAAGGTAGAATTCGGATCATGGTAGTTGGGGGGAGGAAGCATGCAGGATCTGGGGGAAAGCTGTGTTCTTCATCGGTACTACATCACACCCTGACTCCTCTCCTAACCCCCTCTATGAGGGAATCTCCAGTGGCCGACAAATGGGCCTTGGGTCTCCACTCTGCACATCCCCCTTCATTCACCATGGTGTGTGTATGTGTGTATATTCTTTTTTTTTTTTTGCATGTTGCCTTATACCTGGTCCCTTTGGCACCTTGTGATCGCACATGTGGGCATTGTTGCTTTTGAGCTAGATGGCCGCTTGTTTATCTTCAAGCCTGTAAGACCCCAGACGCTTTAAGGTGATTCTGTTAGGTAGCTTAGCCTAGGAAATTGGGAAGTCCATTTACGCATGCCCAGGAGAGCCAGCAAAAGACAAAAGCTGGATTTTCCCGCTGGTGGGCTTGGATGGGCGTTACACCTGGAGCAGCCCACCTGGGCTGGGTGATTGCAATTCAGCCAATGGAATCGACCTGGGGTCGTTCACCACACCTCCCTCAGGAACCCTTTAAAAGGCAGGGACCGGAAGGGAGAGGCCCTCTTGGGCTCTTGGTCTTTTGGTCTTGTCTTGCTTGGATGGTCTGGTCGTCTTCGTGGGAAGGGAGAGATCCTTGCGTGTCCCGGAGCAGTCTCTGCCAGGCCGCATGGTCAAAGGAATCCTATGGGTGCCGCGTAAAACCTGATGCTTCCTTGAACTTTCATTAAATTCACTTGGATCACGAGCCCGGCTTCGGCGTGAAATCTTTCTCGCGTAGAGCTAAGGACCGAGGCTGAGATTTAGGCCGGAGAGAGAAACTTAACAATTCCTCAGTCACCTTAAAAATGGTCTCTTACAATCCTTGTCTTACAATCCTCACAGCTGTGCATAGGGCCAGGAAAGACAATTAATATACATCTACCATATCAACACTGTGGGGGGAGGTCGGATGCTTACAGACATCCTCCCTGAAGAGAGTCAGTCACTAGGGAGTAGGCCCAGCTCCCTGCTGTTAAGGAAAATGGACAGGCCTGCAGTCATTGATTTGGTTCCTGCAGGTGGAGTTCACACCCTACTGATAATGGCTCCTATGGAGATCCAGAGAACAGGTCATCCTAAATCTAGGATCCGCCCATCTTGTCACATGTATACCCCAATCCCTCCTCTTCCTATTGGTGTATGTCCCTAGACCACCCCTTCTAACTGCTGTAGAACCTATAGTGCCAATTCTTCCTGTGACATATGTCTTTACCTGTGATCAGTGGGCTTGCATGCCCCCAAAAGGTATTTAGGCCTGGGTTAGCTATGATAGATCTCTCTCTCTCTCTCTCTCTCTCTCTCTCTCTCTCTCTCTCTCTCTCTCTCTCAGCTCCTCCTCTCCTCCTTCCCTTCCCCCTCTCTCCACATGAACCACCAGGCAGGGCTGAGGTGAGCAATGCTACCATGAAATGTGTGCCTGACTCCATTATTTGACTCTCTCTTCTAGCTCTCATGTTCTTGATGACTTTAATATACTACTTATATATCTCAACCATGCAATTGTGCTTACTGAACCCGTAATTACTGGTGGGGGACTGGCACCCCCCCCCCCACCTCGTACCACACAACACAATTTTAATTTTATACAAAATAAACAGAATATTTTCTTCAGCTCTTGGATACTCAAGTACACTAGAACACTTTAACTTCCATGTGGAGCTTATCTATGTCTGAGACCACAAAAATTAACCACTACATCACCTGTCTCGTTTTGGACTATTTTTATAAGGACACTACCTGCTGTGGTAAAGATGAAACATTATGGTTTATAAAATACAAAAAACAAAAGCCTACGGAGCTTTTACTCTGCTCCTTATGGTTCTATGAGTCAGAATTCACATGGCAGCTCTGACTTTATTGTTCTTTTAAATGCATTCTGTTATGCCATATAAGTAAAACCTTAGTGTGTTTGTGTATTTGCAAACTAGAGGCAAATACAAAAGATAAATCACTTCAAACATGGTGCTTGGTAGAGGGGAAGCAAACAAGAGGAAAACTTTAGATTGACAAATCCTAAAACAGGCTCAAATACAAGAACAATTCTGAGGCTGATCCAGGACAGGACAGTGTTTCTCCCTGTGGTACACGGGGTCACTATGATTTGGAACTCACTGAGTGACCCCTAACAATCACCTCCCTTGTATAAGTACTGAAATGTTAGTGTTTCTTTTAAAAATATGCAGTAAAGTAATAATCATTCCAGAATCATTGTTGAAAATATATAATCATGATTTTAATATAAATACCTGCAAGATGAAGCAATAATCAAGGACAAAATTGAACAAGGGTAGTAGATTGGTATGAGAAACTTTATTTATTTATTTATTACTTTAATGCCTGAGAAACTATAAAAGAAAATTTTAAGACTACAGAGTATATGGGGTAAAATTATTTATAAAACACATCACAACAGGATTCATTATACTGGTGTTTTAACAATAAAGTAGCATATTTGACGATTACATAATTTTATTGGATTAGAATAGTGATTAGATCATATATCAGAGCAGTGTATCTCTACATTTGTGGAAATGGGATGGATTGAGTTTGAGAGCCCCTATCCTTGACTTTGAGTTCATATTTCAACTGGACTCAGGGGGATTATTACCAGGGATGCAAATATGATTCAGTATTAGAAAAACCATTATTTAACCAACTATATGAACAGGACTAAGAATAAGAACCATATGATCATATTGATAGGTGCAGAAAAGGCATTTGACAATATCTAACAACCATTCCTGATAAAAACACTCAATGACATAGAAATAGAAAGGAGAGACCTCAACACATGAAATGTTTTAAAGGAACCACAGTCCGTGAAGGATAATTAGTTGACTGGAACTTGCTGAAAATAAGACACTTATTCACACGGAAAGTTTCATCAAAAGAGTCATACAGAACCCACAGATTATGGGGAAATAGATCTTTACCAGTGAGGGGAGAGAGAGAGCAGGGGAGGAGGAGATGACAACTGGACAACTGTGGCATTTTCAGGAATTCCCATCTTGCTGCTCACTGGGCATGCATCAAGGGACAGGAGTCTCGGGTCTGGGTGCTGTAGCACAGGGAGCAGAGTCTGACATCCTTGTCTGAGGATGAAGCAGGTTGTGCAGGGTCTCCCCGTTGTGGCTCTTGATTCTACAGAGCTTAGGCCTGTTCTTTGAGTTGGGTGGTTGAGAGGCGTTCAGGTAGAAGCCAGGAGAGAGGTGGTCAAGTGGAGCAGATGGCATCAGATGCTGTCAAGTGTGTGTCTCTGTGGCCTTAGGTGCTGGAGTCTCTCAGGGGAAATTCCCTCTTGGGAAGCATGCCTTCCACCCACCACTTTTTTTACAGTTTGTCTTTCTGACTGGGCTTGTGTGTTGCTGTGATTCAAATGCAAACGCGTTTCAAATGCAAGCAAGGCCACCCAAATGGCACAGGTTTCTGCAGGATTTCCAGACTAAGAAGAAACCACTAAGAATGGATCCTTAGCCCTGAGCCTCACCTCCAGGCCCCTCCCTTCAGACCGCCCTTATTATCTCCAGGCCCTGACCCTTCGCACAGACACCACCCCACCCCCTCCCCAGGTGATAACAGTTTCCTGCTGACTCCATTTCCTCTGACTGAGAAGGATCCGAGTGAGCATCGCGCGTGTTTCCAAGGGTGAGTGAATTTCTGTGTTTCTGTGCTGATCCCAGGCGCGGAATTCCCCACAGGCCTGGTATCCCCAGCTGTGTCTGGATTCCCAGGGAACAGGCCTGGCTTCCATAGCTGTGTCCGGGTTCTCAAGGAAATTATTGTCTGCCAGTGTTCCAGGTCACCGCGACCCCTGGGACATTCCAGTTAAATCCTTTCTGAGCTGGCTACAGGCCTCAGCGTTCGGGCTCCGGCTTCTTTTCTTGCTCAGAGCTGCTCCTGCTCACCCCTCACCCCAGAAAGACGCGATTGGGGGTGGGTTCTTGCCTGGGGCCTGTCCCTTCCATGTCAGGTCGCAGGCATGAGAGTAAGGGGACCCCAGAGTGGCCTTTACTGAAAGGAGAGGCAGCCTTGCAGTCATCAGGCCACCCCACTGATGACCGAGATTGGCTGGAGAAAGGTGGATGGTGTCTACTTTCCAAGTTCCTCTGCCCCCGGGCAAATTTAATCCACCTGTTTGCTTAATGATCAGAAAGAATTCATTGGGGGCTTAGTCTACACTGCCATCCATAGCCCTTTACTAACTGACCCCAGTTAGTATTTGGGATGGGTCCAGACCATGCAGCCCCCTCCCCCAGCCTCTCAGAAAATGATGACCTGCTGGACTTTGCAGCCCCCTTGCCCCAGCTTCTCAGAAGAATGACCTGCTGGACTTTGCAGTCCTTGCCTCCAGCATTCCGAGGAGCTTCTCTCTTCTGGCAGGGCCCACACAGCCCCTTCCCCCAGCATTCTGGGAAGCAGGTCTGCAGAAAACCAACATGATTTATTCACAGAGACATCCTGACTCAAGGCCTTGCAGCTGTAGCGCTAAAAGCCTTCCCCTTATCAACACATACTCCTTGTCTGGGACCCTATTCAAGTCCCACTGCCCCACTGCCAGGCGCGACTTTCTTGACCTAGCTCCTTGGGTTGTGGAATCTGCCTGCAATTTCTTTCCCTGCCTAAATAAAGCCTTTCTTAACTTCACATTCCGGGCTGAAGTCAATCTCTGCTCTGCATCTCAGTTTTCACCTCTCAGGGTGCTAAGATTTAGACTCTAATAGAGCCCCTGCGATTTGTGTGCTGCTGCTGTACCTTTCCACTTGGAGTGTGAAGAGCCCCACGGGGGGGGGGGGGGATGTGTCCCCTAATAAGCCTCACCTCAGAGATTGGTTGTGTTAATGGCTCATCTCTCTTTAACACTGTGCTCTTCCACCCCTGCCACCACCCCCTTGCCATCCCTCTTGGCTCTTAGAGTATTGCTGACCCAGCTTTAATATCCACTAATTTTCTTAATAGCGAATTTTGGTTTCCTTTGTCATCCTTTTGATTTGCAGAATCCAGCAATTATTTATTTTCAGGTCCTTTTCTGTATTAATCTGGAGAAATAATAGATTTTCTTCACCTGTAATGTTTCAGTGTTGAAAATCCACAGGGCAGTTCTACCCTATCCTATAGTGTCACTGTGAGTCAGAATTGGTGTATTTTCGTGGCACGTACCCTCAAGGTCAGCACTTTTAAAAAATTCGAGTTATTTTCACAGTGACAAAGAATTTAAATCGATCATTTATCATTTATCCTAGTGGATACAGAAAACGTTTTGAAATATCCTGGTGTTTATTAATTAACCAGCTGAATTTAGCTTCTGTATTTTCTTGCTCATGTTTAACTGAGTTGGTCCCCATTACCCACTCCACCCCTCTCCCCACATGACTTATTTTGAAATCATTAATGTTGGACATTCATCCACATCCTAGGGGCTGCATACTTTGACTGAAGGACCTTGAGTCTCATTTGCTAACCTGCTGACACTTGCCTCTCTACTTTTCCATTGTTTAAGCTTGCTATTTCTGCATTGGTCCCCAGACCCACCAGATTCAAAATGTTAGTGGGCTGCTGCCCATGCCCATGTTGGATACCAGCAGGAAGTTCCCTAGCTGCTCCATCCCCCTTACTCAGCGAGTACTGTTGTGATCGGAGGAGAAAAGTATTCCCACCCGTTCCTGGTTTCTTGCTGTATAAACCAGAGTTCGAGTAGTGCGCTTGGGGCCCGATGGATTGAGCGCCAGCTGTGTCCTGGCGGCCAGCTCCAGTGAAGCTTTGCATTTGATCCTTTTCTGTGTGGCCCTGATTAATCTTCAGACCTGGACATAACAGTTTCTTGGAAGCAAATTCTAAGTATGTAAATTTTGATTGACTTTTTTCATAAGTTAGCTCTTTTTTCAATTTGTTTGCATTTGCTGTTCAAGAAATGTGTCCTACTACTAGCTCTTCATTTCAAAAATTATGTCATAATTATTTCTAATACAAGGCAACATCCAGATATATAACTCTTATATATAGTAAGATAGGATCTTATTTGAAATAAGATACCATTTCCTCTGTGCCCATGCATGGTAATGCTTGAATAGTCTAGTATTTATCCACGTGTTCTTGATCAGAGGCCTGTTTTGTCCACTGTGCTACAGTGGATTCTGTGAGTGATGCCGCAGCACCTTAAACTCCTCCTTGGGGTTTCTAGGCTATAATCATGTGTTACCAGATGGCCACTTCATGGAACACAACTGCTTTCATTTCATGGACCTCCCAGTCCTTTAACCACTGGAGGAGTAGGGCTTCTTCACGGACTAATTTAGATGGGCCATGCTGACATGTTGTTCATTATAGACATGGTGATTCTTAATGGGAATTGTGTTTGTTTCTCATTTAGTCATATTTTCAACACAATATCCATGTGCATACATAGACAGGATATGCACTCATCATGATCAATTTCCCATTTGGTTAGGTGCCATGGAGTTAGTTCCATCTCATGGCTGTGTCATGTGTTATATAGCAGAACAGTTCCATAGTGTTTCTGGAGCATCATGATAGTGGAGGCAGATCTGTTCTTCCACCGTAATGCAGGCTGAGTTTACCTCATCAATCCTCAGTGGAACCGTTCAATCTGTTTGTGCCACCTAGAAATATTCATTGACCCTAACCCCCCAAAACTAACTCACTGCCACTAAGTCAATTCTGACTCATAGTGTTCCTCTATAGGTATCTGAGATCTATACAGGAGCAATCAGCCTCATATTCCTCTCTTAGATCTGCTGCTAGAGTTGAACTGCCAGCCTTGAGGGTAGCAAATGAGGCCAGAATTCATTTCCCCCCCTAGAAATGAATCAATTCAAGCAGATGCCATCAAATCCACACCAACTCCTGGAGACTCCTGGTGTGTCAGAGCACAGGGATGTTGCATAGGGGTTTCAGTGACTGGTTTCTCAAAGTGCATCACTCAGGCTTTCATCCCTGGAGACTTTGAGGAGACACAAACTTCCAGTCTCTCCATGAACACCTATCCATGTTAACCATCTGTAATGCTCAGGGACATCAAAAATGAAGCAAGGCACACATGTGTGCATGGACACACACAGGAAAGCCAGAACCTATGTAAGTTGGAAATCTTTCAGAGATGGAAAACTCTAAAGTAAAAAATAAGGTTGAGTTTCTAACCATAATATGACAAACCACACAGTTGAATTTGTAAAATTACAGGACCCAGAACAATAGACATTCTGTTAGTTTTCAGCTATCAAGTTTGTTGTGAATCATACAAATATACTGTAACCTAACTGGTGTCTTTACCATAGCTAGAGAATAAAATTAATGTCAACTTTAATAGATCTTTAAGAGAGATGTTATATGTAAACAGCTTAATATTCTTCCTGAATTTTCATGGAAGTTGAACAGGTGTCCTAAGGATTTCTAAGATGTACAATATTTGAGGAATGAATACAAATGTATTACATTATTCTGTTTAGCATAATCTATTAGGAACAGATATGCAGTAGCTTCAAAAGTTTCATGGATAAATTCCATTATCTTTATTCCATTTTTCATGACCTTTTTGAAAGCCCCTTGTGCTTTCATGAATATGGCATGAATGATTGGCTACCAATGAGCTCCTTGTATCTCAATTAGTTAATAGTTTGGTAAATATCAATCATTTTGCCTACCATATGATTCTATATGGTGACCATATGTGGTTTCCGAGTAAAATTATACTCCGTAAGATTTTCATTGGCTAACTTCAGAAGTTGGCTGATTTCTTCTAAGGTTGCCTTCAGTCTCCAATCTTTTGTTTGGTAGCTGAGCACTCAGTTGCTCTCACCACTCAGGGACTCCATTTAAGGAACTGCATCTTGAAGTGTGAGTGCTTGCAGGCAGAGCCCTGTGTGGCCTGATGTGTCATGAATTAGCTTCCCTTACAAATTGGTGGGCCTTTCTGGGGCTGCCTTTCTTTTTCTGTAGGTCTTTCATGAGTTCCTAAAATGATACTTTATTGCATATGGGGTATATGAACAAAGGAACGCTTTTGTCACAGTGGGTTAAATATTGGGTTGCTGACTGCAAGGGCAGCTGTTCATACTCACCAAAAATGTGCAGGAGAAGATGAGTCTGCCTGCTCCAGTAAAGATGTACAGGTTTGGGAGAACTATAGGGAGTTCTACTCTGTGTGATAGCTCTGCTGTGAGTTGGACCAAACGTGGTGGCAGGGAGTTATGTTGTGGACAACGCCAGACCTTGTTCTTGACCACTTATTACCTATTTGAGGCTAAATGCAATTAGATTCATGTTTTGTGGAATCTTGTGAAGTGCAAAAAAAATGTTTGTGACAGTTTTCGGAAGTGATTATTTGTGGTGGAGAGTTGTTTTGGAACATGCTACTTTTTTATAGATTACAGTCTTCTTTGTATTTCTTCATTGAAGTGGCAGTGATACAACTTTCTGACATCATTTATCCTTATTAAAATTTATTTGGTCAACCTGGGGTTTGCCTATCCTTAAAACATAACAAGTACATCCCCACCTGATGCCCTGTGGTCTGGTATTTTGTCCTCCTGGAGTAAAGTCTTTTGGGCTATCCCTTAGTTAAGTCCATCACGTCCTTCAAATCACTGTTGTCAATGAATTGAATTGATTAGACTATTAAGGGCAGATGATTAAAACCACCACTGAACAAAAGGGCCCCATAGGCAGATACAGAGAATGATTTCACAGTGGAAATCAGCTGAGAGAGTACCTATTTTCACCTCCCCTCTGTTTTGAGGACAGATGTTTGCGCTGTGTCCTAATTAGATTAATTAATTAGAGGCATTGAAGAGAATGCCTTTCTTGATGTTAGTTGCCCTCTAGTTTTCTCACTGTTGTTTTATAACAACACTGTGCACCCATGGTGAGGTAGTGGGCTATGTGTTGAGTTGGTGAAGTAGTGGGCTATGTGTTGAGTTGGTGAGGTAGTGGGCTCTGTGTTGAGTTGGTGATGTAGTGGGCTCTGTGTTGAGTTGGTGATGTAGTGGGCTCTGTGTTGAGTTGGTGATGTAGTGGGCTATGTGTTGAACATGTGCCCACATATTCAGCCATTCAAAGCCACTAACTGGTCCACAGTAGAAAGATGAGACTTTCTACTCCCTTAAAGAGTTGTGGTTTCAGAAACACACAGGGCCTATTCTACTCTGCTCTTTAGGGATGTTTTGAATCAGAATTGACCCAATGACTGTTTTTTTTTAATGTACAACATTAAAACATGAAAACCATGCCCTGTGACCTCCGTACTCTGACTTCAACATGGTCAGCTTTTTTGATCTGAGACTGAAATGGTGACTTTGGGCTCTTCACATATTGGTCATAAACCTGAAAGTCCTCCTTTGCATTTCTTGTAACTATTGCCTCTTTTGTTAGACTTTCTTGCTAGTGCTTCTTCAGGCTCCATTTATTTTTCTTGTGTGGGATTTTCCATGAATGCTTATTGCTAATGAGCTTTTCATTTGGTGGGTGACCATGGAGTTTCCCTCTCCTGCCCATGAAGACCTGGATGCTCTCTGACTTCTTTGCTTGTATGTTTGAGAAATGGAAATCGAACTGAGCATTTGCAAACTCATCACAGAACCTTCCCACGTTGTTAGAATTTCCTTATCATGCCGGGGTTCTCTGGCTAGTGTTTCCTAAAGTGATCATTTTATTTCTCCTACATTAGCTCACGAAATGTAAATATGCATGTGTTAATGCTTAGGCTCCACCTTTGTTGCATTTCTCATACAAGTTGTTAGCATTTGACCTTGTCCTTCTGTTCTTAGTAGTTGCTGTGGAGTCATTTTTAACTCATAGCCACCTCATGTGTCCAGGGTGAACTCTGTGGGTTTGGGAATGGTGTGCCCTGTCTGAGCAGATTGGTCTTGTTTTCTTTTGATTTCCTCCATGCTTTGCCTAGGTGTTATATTACTTCAATCAGTCTAATAAATGCAAGAGCCAGCTCTACGGGCCTGAGGTAAGCTGTATTGTCTGAGAGCCCTGGATTTCCAGGAAATTGAGTTCCAGTTAACTGAATTGAATAGATTGTTTTCTTTGTCTCCTCTTTGTGCTATTCAGAAGATGTCTAGATCATCTCTGTAACTGATGACTGACAGAATACAGACTATCGGCATATGAACAGAAATGTAGTTGCCAGGCACTTAGTTGTAGGTAGACACATGGACCTCCATGCTGACTTGATTCAACAGCTTACCATTTGAGCAATGCTGAACATGGACTTAATGGTTCATGACTTTCCTCAGCTGTATCCCATTAGAAGCAACACCTGCTTAAAAGAGACAAGATGACTAAATGAGCCAATGTGTCTAAATCTCTTTGGAAATTGCTTCAGAATCGTGGTTGCTGAATAAATGCAAGGTTTTATCACGAACATGTTGTGTGAAAGAGACCCTAGTGGTTCACTGGTTTAATCGATTGGTTGTTGGTTAGACCCTCTTTTTCTCCAGCATACCAGGCCAATCAAGGGAGGACAATGAGACTATTTGTGCTCTTCAGTCTTGGAAAAACTAATGAGCACTTTCATTCCCTCTTAGAAGGTCAAAATGAGTTAGAATTTACTTGACAGCACTGCATTTTGTTTTTGTTCATCATAAAGGAACGAAATTTTGGCTTGGGAAGCCTTTAAAACATGTCACCTGATGCATTGCTGTAGATGAGATTTTGAAAGGCTTATTGGATCGACATTATGTTACACTGTTGTAGCAGAATTGTAGATTGACCATGCAGTTCATGTGACTTTATATTATAGCTAGTTAGCGATGCCGTGAAATATTAGCATCAAAGTGCGGCCTTTTCTGTGTTGTTGTTAAGTGTCATTGTGTCCATTCCAATCCCCTAAAACCCTCTATATATCAGCATGGCACACTGCCCTGTCCTGCACCATCCTCACAAATGTCCCATGTTTGAGCCCCTGTGTCGATCCATTTTGTTGGAAGGCCTTTCTCTTCTTTACCTCTCTCTCCCTTACCAAGCACAATGTCTGGGGAAACAGGATTTCTCCCAAGTTGTCTCCCCCAAATACATGCCAAACTTAGCTGCTTGTTACATGCGTCAAATGACTACACTTGGGGGTCAACAGAAGTAGGTGAGGGGATATTTTCCCTAAGGGTTATCAGCCATTCAGAATAAGCAGACACTACTGTTTATCCCATAACAAGCAGAGCCCACTCTCTTCTGATAAGGAGAGTACTAAATTGTTTCTCTGAAGGAGAACCCAGGGAGGTCAAGCCCACTCACGGGTGATCAAGGTTTGGCTGCCATATTGAGTCTAGGGAGCTGCCCTTCTTGTCACATGTATGCCCTTAGTCCCTCCCCTTCCCATCATGTGTTCACCCCTAGCTCATCCCCTTCCTGTTACTCCTATGGCCATTGTATATCCCCCCTCCTATTACTTGTAGTGACTATGGTTCAGCCCCTTCCTGTGACGTCTGGTTACCTGTAATCATGCCCCCTAACTAGATATAAGCCTCCGTTAGCTATGTGTTGGGACCGATAAATCGATGCACTTCACCTTGCTCTCCTGCCCTCGACTCATGCTGTGTGTGGACCTGGCTGCTAAGATCATGGTCGTCCATGAGGTGAGCATGCTACCATGAAATGTGTCTAACTCCATTATGTCAATCTCTTATCTCTCATGCTCTCTATGACTTTATTATAATCCTTATGTATCTTAACCATACAATGCGCTTACTGAACCCATGATTAGTTGTGGGGGGCTGGCTTTGCCCCCCACCAATGTCCTTCGCCAGGGACTGGTCTCCTGACAAAATGTGGGAACAAAAGTCTGACAAGTCATAGAGGCCAGTCCCACAGCTAAGAGAATGCTAGTGGTCATCATGTTCAGCTAGTCTGCCTTCCATGATCTTCAAATGTGAAAAATCTAACAGTGGCCCATTCAAGGCCTGGTGTGTAAGTCCTAGAATCCTAACACAGTTTAACAGGCAAATGCATTGAAGTTCAGTCGACTTATAAGAAAATTGGAACCTAAATACATTTTCCCAATCAGCAAAAAGAAGGACATGCTATTATGATACTGCCCATATTGTGCTCTTTTGTCAGTATATCCTATGAGCTCAGTGTGTATTGATGTGTGTATTCAGTATTTTTGGAGGGGAGCAGTCCATAATAATTACATGACAGTAGCTTTGTGTCTCAGAGTGGGACAATTTTAAGGATATCTTTTTTTTTTAGAAGGAAGTTTTTATTAAGGATATCTATTCTATTGTTGCCTTTTACTCTTGCCCTCTTGCCCTTTTCAATAGCTTGGCCTATCTCCACAAAGGTACAAAATACACAAGAGGGCAACTGTAGAGTGACTGAAAAGTAGGCGAGTAACATAGAAACACTTCAGAAATTTTCATAATTCCCCAAATAATCATCTCTTTCAGTAGGTAATATGCCAGCTTTTGATGACGTAGAATTTTCCAAGAGGATACCATGAATCCAGGCCTTTGGTTGCTACTTTGCTAGTTCACACTTGCAGCTCTCCAGTGGGTAAGGAGGGGCTAAAGGGAAAAACAACAAATTCTGCAGTGTTTCCTAGTTGTTATCTTGCTTTCACCCTGTGCTTCATGTTTTGATAAATATTCTGGTTGGTCCTGTGCAAGGAGGTGAATTTCTATCCTCCCTCCAATAGAAGAGAGGATGTGAATGTGCAATCATTTGCCTGATTTAATTATGTGTTCTGACTGTTTTCTATTCTGCACCATATAGAGAGGACTAAGGTTGCAGTTGGTCACAGACAAACTGTACAGAGATAAACGCATAATGCTAGAAGCATGCAGTTGTTGGGATAGCATGTAATTAGTGAGGAAGTATGTCTAGTGCAGTGGTTCTCAACCTTCCTAATGCTGCGACCCTTTCATAGAGTTCTCATGTGTACTCACCCCCCAACCAAAAAATTATTTTCATTACTACTTCATTACTGTAATTTTGCTACTGTTAGGAATTGGGCGACACCTATGAAAAGGTCATTCGGCCCCCAAGGGATGTCAACCCACAGGTTGAGAACCGCTGGTCTAGAAGGGATGAGGCTGGTAGCTAGACCCTGATGGTCAACCTTAGTAGAACAAGACCCCTGTGTCTAATCCCCATGTGAGGCCTCTGTTTCCCAGGACTGTCATCTTCATCCTCTCACATAGTGGAATGCATGGTACCTTGCTGAACCAGAGTCTATGGGTGTTTTAGGCACTGTGGCTGTTGAAGTGGTGTCTGTGGACTTCTATGAAGAATGGGCATTGCTGGATCCTTTTCAGAGGAAACTCCATAGACATGTGATGATGGAATCTTTTAGAAACCTGGCCGCATTAGGTATGACTATTTTCATTAAAAAGGAAAATATATATGTGTGTGGGGGGGGCATAGTCATTGATGCTACTGTAGTATGTCGGCTGAGTAATGGGAATACTTGTTACATAAACGAGTGTGTAATTTCCTCTCCGCAGTGTGCATGTCATGCTTCCCCCATGAATATAAAGCTCTTAGTGTTATACTAACTTCTTACATCAAGTGTGACCATGAGTCTACTAAGTTCTTTACATGTTATAAATGTGAGTGTTGACATTTGATGCAGAGAATATGTGTGTGTTGTGCCTTGTAAGTGTTCTGTGTTTTTTACAAGCTTAACAGGATACTTTTATTATAAATAGATTTACACCCACCCCAAATCCACAGCCCTGGAGAAACATAGGATTGGCTCGGTGTCAGGGAATTGTTGATCATCTTTTCAGACTTCCTGGTGATGTGCCTTTCTCCAAGAGCAGCTTGTCAGATACACCTTTTCGCCCTCATAGGACACCAATATGATGGAGACCTGCGTTAGGCTGGGTTGTCTAGAAAAATACAACTATAGACACTGACATGTGCATAACAAAGTGCTTCATATCAAGAAGTAAACTTTTATCAAGAGAACCCAGCCCAGCTCAACTGAAGCTCATGGGTCCAATGCTAGCTGGAGCATCCATGGCTCAGGGTGTTCAAGTCCCCAAACTTCAGTTTTTGGGTGAACATCAATCCTTTTTGCTGTCCAGCTTAATATACATGTGTGTATCATATACATATATGCGTGTCTATATATGTAAATCCATATATATTCACTCTAATATGTGCATAGAATTTTCTTGTTTTAGTTCATTAATTCATCAGTATATGAGGACCTTCAACACTAGAAAACTATAGGACTCTAAATCCATGACATCATCACAAAATGGGTGGAAGCATGTTCCCTGCTTTAGGGTTCTGATCTGAATAATTTTGCACTTCCTTTTCTGTAAGATAAATGCTGTAATTTTGATCATGCTGTATTTCTTAAATTAAAACATTGGGGCCTTGTAAAACTCTTATCACAATCCACACATCCATCCATTGTGTCAAGCACATTTGTACATTTGTTGGCATAGTCATTCTCAAAACATTTTCTTTCTACTTGAGCCCTTGCTATCAGCTTCTCATTTTTATTCCCCTCTATCCCTCATGAACCCTTGATAATTTGTAAATTATTATTATTTTTTCATGTCTTACACTGACTGATGTCTTCCTTCACACGCTTCTGATTTCCATCGCTCTGGGAGGGGGTTATATATAGATCATTGTGATCAGTTTCCTTTCTCCCACCATTTTCCCTTTACCCTCCTGATTAGCAATTATGGTTAGTGAGTTAAGTACCAAAAGTTATTACTGTGTGTTGAAATGTAGCCTACAGCATTTTAATATTTATTAGCTATGTATGGCATGTCGTTAATGTTTTATGGATATGACAACTAAATTATGATTAGAGGAATTTGTATTTCTTTTTGGAAGTCTCTTCCTTTACAAATGTTAATCTCATTGCTGTAGTTAGAACATATAGTCAGTTTTTAATATCATTGGTAAAAGTGTACATTTATGTTTGTCCTTTTTCTGAGGTGGCATGATGTTTTTTCTCTCTCCTCTAAGTGTGACATTTTGACTTTTCCTTTTTTTAGGACTGTATATTAGCTTATTAACATACTGAGCTATATTATCTGTTTTATGTTAGATTTGTAGATTTTTTCTTAGCATGGAAAGCCTTTGATTTGTTTAGTATGTGTGATAGTCTGGGTACTTTAGAGAAACAAATCCTCAGAAACTCATGAATAAAAGAGAGTTTTATATAAATGGTAAGTGCACATCAAGAAAACATCCAAACCTAGTGCTGCCCAAGCTAATAAGCCCAATATGAACCCATGTGTTCATACCAATCCACAAAGTTCTCCTCCATCTCTCTCTCAAAACAGACACAGTGATGCCAACTGCAGAAGGAAAGCTGAATCAGTGGATGTGTAACCATCTCAGTGCTAGCAGGGGTCTCCACACGGGTGTTCCAGCACTCAGGGCTGCATCGGGGTAGATCCATTTGGCTTCTCCTCAGGGATAACTTGCAGGAAGTGAGCCTTGCTAGCTGAAGCAGGGAACTGGCTAAGGCACCTGCACCCTGGTCCCACCATTAGAAAGAAAGAGACACGAGAAAGGCGAGGCTCACCAGGCCATTTATCCTTCTGCCCTTCAATTAACCCCACATGTGTTTATCGGCCAGGTTTAGATATTAATTCTTTTTTTACATTAATTGGTATATTACAGTGCTTATTTTCTTATGGTAAGTCAACTAACTACTGTGGGACATATTTCAATTAATCATCATATATAATTATTTTAATGTGTTCCCTGACTCAATTACCAATATTTTAATGAACTTTTTCATGTTCTTGAAAATCCATTATCACTATTGCTCTACAGTTTTCTTGAAGTATCATCTCATCTTGTTAACAGGTTATTACTGGTCTCATAGAAAATGTAAGTGTACTCTCATAACCATTGTAAGGTTTCACCCAATAACTTGAACTTAGACAAAAAACATAAACGTGTTTATTCATACTATGTGAATACTCTGCTGTCTAGTTGCCAGAGTCTTCAACTTTAATCTGACTTACATTACCCTTGAAATTTCTCTGGAAGTTAATTTTGATTCAGTTTTTTATAGACCTTCTGAGCATCCTGAAACCCACTCAACTCTCATAGATCACTTGCTCTGACTAGATCCTCTAGATCCCTGCAGCTGCGTCCTCGGTGTAGAGTGATAAATGATTTACACTAATCTTGACAAATAGTCACGCACACCTGAGACTATGGATGGGACATCTTAGAACCCAAGCCAATAAGCTCTCTTCTACAATGTGTGTTGTTTTCCATTGGTCAACATTAACTAGAAAGCTTGGAATCCAGAATCTGGGCCAAGATGACACAATGATTGCTCAATCATCTCTTTCCTGGATCCATCTTGTTCTTTTTTCTTTTTTTTTGGGGGGGGGTCTCACAGGTTTCTTTTATTTCCTTATCTTTGACTTGAACTTGTTCTTTTTTTTATTAACATTTTATTAGGGGCTCGTACAACTCTTATCACAATCCATACATATACATACATCAATTGTATAAAGCACATCCATAAATTCCCTGCCCCAATCATTCTCAAAGCATTTGCTCTCCACTTAAGCCCTTTGCATCACGTCCTCTTTTTTTTTCCCCTCCCTCCCCGCTCCCCCCTCCCTCATGTGCCCTTGGTAATTTATACCTCGTTATTTTGTCATATCTTGCCCTATCCGGAGTCTCCCTTCCCCGCCTTCCCTGCCGTCCCTCTCCCAGGAAGGAGGTCACATGTGGGTCCTTGTAATCAGTTCCCCCTTTCCAACCCACTTGCCCTCCACTCTCCCAGCATCGCCCCTCACACCCTTGGTCCTGAAGGTATCATCCACCCTAGATTCCCTGTGCCTCTAGCCCTCATATGTACCAGTGTACAACCTCTGCCCTATCCAGCCCTGCAACGTAGAATTCGGATGATGGTAGTTGGGGGGAGGAAGCATCCAGGATCTGGGGGAAAGCTGTGTTCTTCATCGGTACTACCTCGCACCCTAATTGACCCATCTCCTCTCCTGAACCCCTCTATGAGGGGATCTCCATTGGCCGACACTTGGGCCTTGGGTCTCCTCCACTCTGCACTTCCCCCTTCATTCAATATGGTATATATATATATATATATATATACACATATATACATATACATACACACACACATATATATACACACACACACATATATCTTTTTTTTTTTGCATGATGTCTTATACCTCGTCCCTTTGGCACCTCGTGATCGCACTGGCCAGTGTGCTTCTTCCATGTGGGCTTTTTTGCTTCTGAGCTAGATGGCCGCTTGTTCACCTTCAAGCCTTTAAGACCCCAGACACTATTTCTTTTGATAGCCGGGCACCATCAGCTTTCACCACATTTGCTTATGCACCCATTTGTCTTCAGCGATCCTATCATGGAGGTGTGCAGTCAATGATATGATTTTTTTGTTCTTTGATGCCTGATAACTGATCCCTTCGGGACCACTCGATCACACAGGCTGGTGTGTTCTTCCATGTGGACTTTGTTGCTTCTGAGCTAGATGGCCGCTTGTTTATCTTCAACCCTTTAAGACCCCAGTCACTATCTCTTTTGATAGACGGGCACCATCAGCTTTCTTCACCACATTTACTTGTTCACCCACTTTGGCTCCAGCCGTTGTGTCGGGAGAGTGAGCATCATAGAGTTCCAATTAAATAAAAGAAAGTATTCATACATTGAGGCAGTGTTTGAGTAGAGGCCCAAGGTCCTTCCACCACCTTAATGCTTAACCTATAAATATAGACACATCGATCTATTTCCCCATCCTCCTATATATATTTGCATGTACATGTCTTTGTCTAGACCTTCATAAATGCACTTTGACTCCTAGCTCTTTGCTCCATCTCCCTTGACTTTCCTCCTGTCCTACTACCATGCTTCGTTGCCACCTGGGCTAGAGTATACCTCTTCTCTACGCAACCTTACCCTTGATCATTCCCCACCAGGCCTGCCATTCCCCCCTCTCTACCATTTGGGGTCCCATGTTGTTCACTTGTCCCTGTGTTTGTTAACCCCACTTCCTTACCCCCCCTAACCCCCCACCCAAAGTCCCCCCTGAACTGTCGGTCCCATTGTTTTTCCTCCAGATAGTTCATCCAGCCTGTCCTATTCAGACAGCCCTGTGGAGACACTAACATGCACAAAAAGAAGACAGAGGAAAACAAAGCAACAGTATACAACCAGACAACAAAACAACAAAAACAAACCAGTGACAAAGAACAAAACAGAACACTTCACAAGAGAAAAGCTTGTAGTTAGTTCAGGGATCGCTTGCTGGCCCTTAGGAGCATTTTCCAGTCCAGTCTGTTGGGGCACCACGCCCTGGCCCCAAAGTCCACTTTCAGCATTCCCTGGGGACCTTGCCACTCCATTCCCTTGCTGTTCTGCTGCTCTCCCCCAGTGCTTCGCCTTGGTGTGGTGGGATCAGGTCTGGTGCAATTCCCACACTGTGTCTCCTGTGCTGTGCCCTGTATCGCCCTTAGTCACTGAGTGACACCATCTTGTTCTTTTAAGCTTCTGCCCTTACCTTTGCTCTGGGCATCACCTATTTACCTACCCCTTGACATTCCTTGACTGTAGGCTGCAGACTTTCCGAAAGGCTTTAAAATTAGACATCCGTAAACATAAGAGCTTAAGAGAGTAGTAAATAAGGATTCCCCTGACTTGTTTTTTTGTTTAGAATATCTTTGTCTTGCCCAACGTACCTCTAGGATGTCCTTTGGTGTCCCTCTGTCTCTTGTTGTCCACCTCTAAAGCAAGTTTCTCTACTTACCTCACTATTGTGCATAAATGGGCTACCCAACCATAGGCATCTCTTCACACACAATAGATATGTTGTAAAGAGTAGCCAGGATGCAAGGGGATTGGAGCAGGACAAACTTGGGTTACACTTGGCTGGAGTGGCATACATGACCATGATTCAGCTTGATCACTTTAGCCAAATATGTCAAGGGTTATGGTCTGAGGTGCAGTAGTGACTGGTAAAGCAAATTCTTCATAAAATATTCTTCTTCAGTTAGATTGCTGGTGAAAAGAAGATATTTATCTTCAATGGAATTTGAGAATGTTGAGGCCTTAAATACTTCTACTTTATTCTAAAAATAAATATTGTATATATAGGATGTGGATCCAAAATTGATAATGATATTTGAGAAATTAGTAAAATTGCAATGTAAAGATAGGGTGAGTGCTTGTTTAATGTAAACACCCTCACACTGGAGCTTGACTTTGATCCCGAGGGTTGGGGGTGGTCACTATTTAGCACAGGAAGTGCAGGCTAACAACCTGACATGCCTTTCTTAGCATTGCCTCCTCTTCTGTTTCAGAACAAAGATTTGCCACAGACAAATATGGTCCAGTCTAGGGAGCTAGAAATCTGTCTTGCACATTGAAGCATCACAAGGAAGGATTTCAACTTCTGATGGGGTTCTGAACCAAATCCATTCACCTGACACCAAACAGGTTGAGCAACTCTGGAGTTCCTAGGGGCGTCGCTAGGTGGAGGAGCTTGAGGGGAAGCAGGAGGGATCCAGGCTTCCTGGGGTCTGAACCCAGGAAAACACCAGTGTACAAGGGCCCAGGCTGCCCCAATAGTCAGGGTCCAAGTTCTTTGTGCATGTCGCTGTATGATAGAATGCACTGGTTACGTAACCGTTTAATAATTGTATTAGAACTTAAATTGTGAGCACTCTGATTTTCAAAAAGCTGGTGGCATAGTGGATACAGATTGGACAGCTAACTGCAAGGTCCGTGGTTCAGAATTACAAGTCACCCCTGGAGAGAAAGACAGTGTTTCTAATCTTATAAAAAGTTACAGCCTCGGAAATGCACAAAGGGTTGTTCCACCTTCTTTTAAAAGTCGCTATAACCAGAATCCATTTGGTGGCAGTGAGTTGGGTTTTAGGTTTGCACTGCTGATGACATGACAACTGTCCATTTCCTGCTTCCCCACTTTGATTAAGCCTCCATTGAATTCTTTCTTATCATTAACCCAGAATGTAGATCATCTTCCCCTTGGGGAGAATGCCTTAGAAAATAGATTGCCTGCACTCCTCTCCAGCCAGCTCCCTCCAAGGGCCTGCCTAGATGTATCCTTGATGGAGCTCATCTTACTGAGGACAGCACAGGAGTCATTGTCATGAGTCTGACCTTGACTGCCTCAGTTTGAAGGCCCTGGGCCAATCTTGTAATTTTTTCTATCTAATAATGTGCAGGTCCTAATTATGATGTCATTCCTGCTGCTACAGTCCCACCTGTATCTGTGATGTATTGATCTGCCACCAATCGTGATCTGCGACATGCCTTTTGTTCTGTGCCCTATTATCCAGGGTCCCGACTGAATCCTCAATTGCATTTTCACCTCCTACTAATGGCCCCCCTTTTCCATACGGTATGTGTGTGTCTTTTTTTGTCTCTTAAAGTTTAATTAATGTTTTCCTGAATTTATATTTGACAAAAGGGTCACTTTTCTACTCTAACACACAATTTGGGAGGGATCTGAAATGACTCAAGGTACAGTTCTTTGGGACAGCATCTTGACAGCCATCCCTGCAGGTGAGGTCAGGCCCTTCAAACCCCTGGCTTCTGTCCTAAATGTGCAAACATTACAAAGGTCTTTTAGTTCTGTGGATAAATGCTCACTCTGTACCTTAGCCTCACACCAAACACACTCAGCTCTTTGTAGGGTGGCAAATCTAGTTCTCCACATAAGTAATCATATGTACCTCACTTTACTTACTAACCTTCTGCCCAAAGGCACTCAACCCTTGTCCTGTGGCCCGGGAATCCCACTGTTCTGTCTCAGTCTCTTGGTTCTGCTGCCACCATGTCTGTGTTGCTGCTTCTCCCCATCACTTTCTCTCTTGTGTCACAGCTCTCTGTCTTTGGGATTGAAGAGTTTCAATGCAAGAATCTAGGATCCACAGCCCCCTACTCCTGGCTCATTTTTTTGATGGTTGTGAGATCCCAATTTCTCTCTCTGAAATGACTCAATTAGTCCTAATATGATTTCCAATCTGACTAATTCTCAGGTTAGGTTTCAGACCGTTTATTTACATAACTATAAGGCTTAAACAAACAAACAAAAAATCAAACTCACTGCCATCAAGTTAACACTGACTCATAGCGAGCCTGTATGACCGGGTAGAACAATCCCCGTGGGTTTCCAAGACTGTCACACTGTAGCGGAGTAGAAAGCCATATCACTCGTGGGAGAAGGAAGCCCCATCTGCTTTCGAGGACAAATTGGTGGTTTCAAACTGCTGAACTTGCAATTAGCAGTTCAACAGTCACCACTATGATGGGCTCCTTTCCTCGTTCACATTGGTGGGCGACAAACCCACATAAATAATTTGGAAGAAGTTAAGGGGACATAGCTAGAAAGACTGTAAAACTTGTATAGGTCAACTGTCTTAACTCAGTGATGATCAACCTTCCTAATGCCGCGAGCCTTTAATACAGTTCCTCATGTTGTGGTGATCCCCCAACCATAAAATTACTTTGGTTACTATTTTAAAACAGTTATTTCGCTACTGTTATGGATCAGGCAACCCCTGTAAAAGGGTCATTCGACCCCCAAAGGGGTCTCGAACCATAGATTGAGAACCGTGATGTAACTGCATTAAGTAATACAAAAAATACTACATTAACAACATTATCTATATTGGGATTCAAAAGTGCACTCACTATTGGGGGATGTATACTTCTTCATTTATATATATATAATATTTCATATATATATTTCAATCTCATAGATGTCATATAAGTGTTTATTATGGAGCCTTGGTTTTGACATGTGTTAAGAGTTGGCCTGCTATCCTCAAGATCAGAGGTACACACCCATTAGCTTCCGGTCATGGCTTTAGGGTCTCGGGAGCTCTGTTCTCCTGTGTCCTATCTGCAACTTATGCGTCTAACTCTACTTGATGGTGAGTTTTAAAGTGTTTCTAAAGTGATTGCACAATTTATAGTTCCTCTGTAAGATAATCTTTAGTTTATTTTAAATTAAAAGATCATTTTTTTCGGGACACTTCCAACTCTTGTTACAATCCATATATCGGTTGCATCCGGCATATTTGTACATATGTTGCCTTCATTCCTTTCTAGACACTTACTTTCTTTTTTAAAAAAATCTTTTTATTAGAGGCTAATACAACTCCTATCACAATCCACATATACATCAATTGTGTAAAGCACATCTGTACATTCGTTGCCCTCATCCCTCTCAAACACCCACTCTCCACCCAAGCCTCTGGCATCAGGTCCTCATTTTTTTCCCCTCCCTCCCCAGCTCCCCCTCCCTCATGAACCCTTGATAATTTATAAATTATTATTTTGTCATATCTTGCTCGGTCCCACGTTTCCCTTCACCCACTTTTCTGCTGTCTGTCCCCCAGGGAGGAGGTCACATGTAGATTCTTAAAATCGATTCCCTCTTTCCACCCCATCCTCCTCCTACTCTCCCAGTATCGCCACTCACACCACTGGTCCTGAGGGGATCATCCACCCTGGATTCCCTGTGTTTCCAGTTCCCATCTGTGCCAGTGTACATCCTCTGGTCTAGTCAGACTTGCAATTGCAAGGTAGGATTCGGATCATGACAGTGTGTGTGTGTTGAGGGGTGGGTGGGAGGAATTTAGGAACTAGATGAAAGTTGGATTTTTCATTGTTGGTATATTGCACCCTGACTGTCTCATCTCTTACCCAAGAACCTTCTGTAAGGAGATGTCCAGTGGCCCACAAATGGGCTTTGTGTCTCTATTCCGCACTCCCCACTCATTCACTATGGTAAGATTTTTTGTTCTGATGATGCCTGATACCTGATCTCTTTGACACCTTGTGATTGCACAGGCTGGTGTGCTGCTTCCATGTGGGCTTTGTTGCTTCTGAGCTAGATGGCCGCTTGTTTACCTTCAAGCCTTTAAGACCCCAGACGCTATATTTCTTCATAGCCGGGCACCATCAGCTTTCTTCACCACATTTGCTTATGCACCCACTTGGTCTTCAGAGGTCGTATCATGGAGGTGAGAACACAATGATATGACTTTTTTGTTCTTTGTTGCTAGATAACTGATCCCTTGAGCATCTCATTGTCACACAGGTTGGTGTAATTCTTCCATGTGGGTGGGCTTTATTCTTTCTGAGCCAGATGGCTGCTTGTTTACCTTCAAGCCTTTAAGACCCCAGATGCTATATCTTTTGATAGCTGGACACCAACAGCTTTCTTCACCACATTTGGTTGTTCATCCTCTTTGTCTTCAGTGGTTGTGTTGTGAAGGTGAGCATCATAGAATGCCAATTTAATAGAAAGTATTCTTGCATTGAGGGAGTACTTTGAGTGGAGGCCTAATGTCCTTCTGCTACCTTAATGCTAACCCTATAAATTTATGCACATAGATCTAGTTCCCAATCCTCATGTATATATTTGCATATATACATGCCTTTATCTAGACCTCTATAAATGTCCTTTGCCTCCCAGCTCTTTCCTCTGTTTCCTTTGACTGCCCTCCTGTCCCACTATCATGCTCAATCCCCACCAGGGTCTCAGCAATTCCTCTTAGTTACATTACCCTTGATCATGCCCAACCAGGCCTCCCATCCCCTCCTCATCACCGATTTAGATCGCTTGTTGTTCCTTTGTCCCTGGGTTTATTAACACCACTACCTTTTCCCCCACCTTCCCCTCTCACATGTCCCCGTGCAACTCTCGGTCCCCTTGTTTTCTCCTCCAATTGTTCATCCAGCCTATCTTATTTAGACAGAACTGCGGATATAATAACATGCACAAGACAAGACAGAGCACAACTAAGCAACTATATACAACAAAAAACAACAAACCAATAACAAAAACTACAAAACAAAACACAACAAGAAAGAAAAGCTTGTAGTTAGTTCAAGGATTGTTTGTTGGCCTTTAGGAGTGTTTTGCAGTCCAGTATGTTGGGGCACCACGTCCTGGCCCCAAAGTATACTTTCCACATTCCCTGGGGACCTTGTAGCTCCATTCCCTTGTGGTTATGTTGCACCCCCTTAATATTTTGCCTCGGTGTGGTAGGATTTGATCGGGTGCAATTCCCACACTGTATCTCCAGTATTGTCCCCTGTAGGGCTATGGGCACTGAGGGACGTCATGTCCCATGGTGGGACAGGCCATGTGCTCTTCTCTGTTGCCTGGCTGCTCTCATTGGGAACATTGACCTCCGGGTCTGTTGAGTTCTGATGTGCTCCACTCTCTCCTCCGCCCCCTTCATCTGCTCCCGTGTGCTCCGATCAGATATGTCCCTCTTTTTCGGAGCTGTAGATTCAGTGCTGTCCTTTGAAATAAATGCTTCTGAGGGGAGGGGCAGGTGTCCACTTAGTAGTTGGTATTGGGACTGACCCACCCAGACCTCTCCACTGGTTCCCTACTCCACACCGGCATGTTGCATTGACATCTTGGAGCACCGGGTTGAAGTCTGGTCCCTCTTTCCCTGTGGAGATATAAATAATACCCTCCCCTTGGGTGGGTTAGTGCCCAGTGCCCCGGCTACCCTTTTCTTTTAATTATTATTTTTTGCTTTCTCCACCTCCTTTTTATGTGTCTACCATTTGTATCCCTGTATTTGGTCTGGTCCCTATCATATTACCTGGTCCTCAGCCCGGTAATGTTTTTATACTGTAGCTTTTTCCCTATGCCCCTTTTTTCCTTTTTTTTTATTTTCTAAAGTTTACCTCAGCAGCCTTTGAAGTCTTTCTTTAAGTCAATGTTATCTTGAGGTCTGTTTTGTCTCTTTTGCCCTCTGGGTGAGGTTGTTCTATGTGGTGGTCTCTTATTTATGCTTGGTGAGTGTTATTTTTCTGCCCATACTGGGTCGTCTAGGATCTTTTGTAGGTATGGGTTTCTTCTAATGTATTCTTTGGGTTTTTCCTTGTCTGGGAATACTTACTTCTCCATCTATCTTGATCGATAATTTGGCTGGGTATAGTATTCTTGGGTTTGCATTGTTTTCCTTCTTTGGAATATGTTACTCCATTCTCTCCTCTTCTTCATAGCTTTTGCTGATAGGTCTGAGAAGATTCTTATTTGGGAAGCTTTATATGTGATTGTTTGTTTTTCCCTAGCTGCTCTCATGATTTTCTCCTTTTCCTCAACGTTGGATAATTTAACTATTATGAGCCTTGGTGACTTCTTCTTGGGATCTAGTCTTGCTGGTGTTCTTTCAGCCTCCTGAACGGTTGCCTGGTTTTCACTCATTAACCTGAGGAAGCTTTCTTTCATGAATTCTCTATTGTTGCAAATGACTTCTTTGTTGTGTCTTCCTCTGGTATGCCAATAATTCTAATGTTGTTCTGCTTCATAGTATCAGATATAGCTCTTCAGTTTTCTTCAGCTTTTCTGATGATCTGATTAGACTTTTGTTTGCGTTTGTTAAAGTCTGCTTGGGGATCCTCCAAGTCACTGATGCAGTTCTCTGATTCCTCCAGTCGCTTCTGGACATCCGTGAGTCTGCTACTCGTTTTTGTTATCTCCTCCCTAAGCTCCTGTATTTCTCTTTGATTTATGGCTTTTATCTCCTCTGTCATTTCATCCTTTTTCTGTATTGTTTCACTGATATCCTCTATGACTCCAAGTAGCATTCTGAAAATTTCTTTCCGTGGCAGTTCAATGTCTGTTTCCTCTATGCATGTCATTATGGTCAGGACATCTCCTGGCATTGCCTTTAGTTTCTCCTGTTTTTTCATTGAGGTCGTTGGGGCTAATGACTGTTTGCGTTGTTTTGTTTTAGATGAGCCAGGTGCCATTTTTCAGGGAGACGAAGGCCACTGGCTCTCTCGGGGAGACTTGTAGGAGTACTTCTTTGAACTGCCTATAGCTTATTTCACTATGGAATTAAACTACCACTTTACCCTCCTGTGGCTTCTCTCTCAGTGGAGTGACCCAGAAGGGTTGCCTGCTTTGGTGTTGCAGAGGTTGGGGAAGGTTTCTGCCTCAGCGTTGAGGAGTGTTGGCGGAGCTGTCTCATGCCCCCCTGGCACCCAGGCAGTAATTTCCCAGTAAGGAGTTGAGCAGAGTAGCCCCTGGTGGAAATATGGAGGGCCTTCCCAGACTCGGGCTAGCTACACAGCAATGGAGCTCACCTACCTGGGTGTGTTGCAGCATAGACTAAGGGGAGTGGTCTGGAGGCTAGCAGTAGTGTGTGAGAGATGAAGAAAGAGACAAGGAAGAGAAAAAGAGTTAAAAGGCAAGCCCTCTGGGCCTGTGTGGGGTGGAGGAGGGGGGATATAGTGAAGAGATGGAAACAAAACAACAATGTATCTGAGTTGCAATCCCCTCCAGTGGAGTTGCACAGGTTTTGTTCCTGCTCCTAGGAGGCAGCTGGCAAGCCGTGACTGTGTTGAGAAAAGCTCCCTGCACAGCCCTGCACCCCTCCAAGTCCGAGGGTGGGGGGACAGAGAGGAGCCGCAAGTGTCCAGTCCTTGTCCCAAGGCGGGTGTTGGCAAACTGGCTATGTTGAGAACAATCCGCCCTTCATGATCCAAATGGTCCTGGGCTCCAGCAAAAACAGTGGTAGGGCCAAGGTCAAGCCCCAGCTGGCCTCCACTGAGTTTAGCCAAAATCCCCCAGCCCCTCCAAACCCCATGAGTCTGTGCCTACTTTACTTTATGATGTTCCTCCTGCACTCCAGCATTGTTGAATTTCCCTCTAAGCAACTCTCGTGGGCTGAATTCTGCGTAGTACCTCTGGTCAATCTTTAGTTTATAATAGCTATTTATATAGCCCATTTAAAATGTTTCCAGATGCTTTAATTAACAGTCATCTTCAAGGTTCCTTAATTTGCCATTTTCCTTGAGAGTCACACAGTAAGGAATTGATATTTTTGTATGCTGTGAGGTAATTGATATTTTTTTTTTCTTTTGTTGACGTTTATATTTGATTGCCCAATCTCTATTTGTTATAAAGTCATCTTTTATTCACATGTCTGAAAATTATGAGTTTAAATTTTATTGCTCGTGGTATAAGCATACTTACCATCACACAAAAAGGCACCATTAAAAATATTGAGAACTTTGTGTGTTAAGAAGAAAGAAAGAACAGTAACAGCATCTGAAACTACAAGTTATGTGTTACTCACATTGTATTCTCCCATCAGCCTGCAGATGGTGCATTATCAGCCGCTTAGAGGAAGGAGGAAGAAGGGCCTGGTATTACTACTTTGGGGATGTCCTCATTAGAGATTGAAATTTGTGAGCAGCATTAGAGCTGATCCAGATAAGACAAACAGAACACCCCAGTTGCCTGCAGTGCCCTAAGGACCAAAGAAAATGACCAAGGCTCAGGTGATTCTGATGTGTTTTATCCTTTTCTGTATTTCCTACTGGAATTGAAGAACCTTTATAATACTGATTCAGTTCATTGGAAAAGCGGAGACTTGAAATATTAGAAATTAGAGATAAACTTTGACTCTGACTTCAACATTTTGCTGGAAAAATTAGGAATATATTGATCATAGGATTAACACTGAACTATTGATATTCAATATAATACATAATTGGTGATGGTTTGGATGGCATTATCTTCCAAATCATAATTCATTATTCTATGGCCAGCTCCTGAGAATCATCAAAATGATACGCTATGCATAGTTTTTAAGGAGAAATAAAATCACTTCTTTAGGAAAGTTCACTATTCCATGGGACTTTTGTCTGATTAAGTTTCTTTAATGCTTCTTTCTGGAGGTGATATGTTACATACTCTCCCAAACAATAACATTCTCATTAATGCATCTAAAATGGGCCTTGTAGCAATACTGGCTTAAAAATAGTTGATAGCATCTCATCTCCTCTAACTATAGATGCAGCATCAACCGTCAATGAGGCAGAGCTTAAACATACCTGTATGAGGCAGTGTTTAAACATACTTGTACCCTCCAGTAGTTTTCCAGTTATGACACCAGTATCTTTGCCACAGCCCGCTCCTAACTCAGCTCATTACTTTAATGCAGTGGCCATGGACTAATTACAGTCCAGAGTCACAGGTACCAGTTTTGTTTGGTAACAATGTAATTTGGTATCAGAATTAATACGCTACACATTGGCATTCATATTAAAGAACCATGTAGGCACATTTGTTCTTCTTCAGGGAAGGCCTGTTTTCCCTGTCCCCTATCAGACATTTTTCCTTCTAAACATAGGCTCATTTCTTAGTTCTATCTTTATAGGCTCCTCTCAACTCCTTTTGGATATCCTCTTATTGATCTTGCCTGCCTGTCCCACTATCTTGGCTGAAAAGCCCTTTTTGGACCTATCACCATTGGCTCTGTCACTGTGTCCCTTCTGCCCTGGTCATTGTCTCCATTGGTGCAGCTCTTGACCCATGAATAGTACAGTTCATTTTCCAGGAGCATCAGTAGACCAGTCCCTATGAGGTAGAGGTTCAAGATGGTCCATAATTTGCTCTGCAGCATCTCAAAAACCTAAATAGTCATGAAGTAAATAAATCCCTCTTCAAGATGTGGAAGATGGTATGTCCCAAATCTATATACAGAGCAGATATCAGTCTGTAGAATTCTCCTGATTAATGTGTTTGCGAAGGCTGATGAACCACATCATCAGGTCAGACAACAGTCCACTGCCTCACAAAGTGAAGTTGTTGATTCTGGTCAGCTAATAGGTTGCAGGGAGTGAGGAATCCAAATAGGAAGGTGGGACAGCAAGCTGCTGGCTCATGGAGTGGAGGAAGCTCTCAAGTCAGGTCACACAGGCAGCTCATAGTTTCCATTCAAGAAAATGGCTCACAAATTTTTGGAAGCTGACAAATCCCTAATCCATGAGTTCATTCTGAACTCTGTGGTTGCAGGGGCTAACAAAACCAAATGTGTCTCACTCTCTCTCACCACAGCATGCCTGCAGAAAGTTCTCTCGCTCCCTCTTGAGATGATGGCTTCTTGGCCCAACCTAGCACCTTCCCTGCTTAGGGAAGATTATGAGGGCTCCAGAGGTCTACCCAATGGCATTAGAGCTAGGACGGGCCCCTTGGAGAGAATGCGGTCAAAGATGACAGGTTCAAGAGCACCTTGCAATTAAAGTTAAGGCAAAGGTGGCTGAGAAGAATTTGTCCTAATGTTGTCAAGAGTAGATTTTGCTAAGGTGTCCTTTAAGAATTTAGAAAGTTGTTCTGCATTCCTGAAGGGAGGTATTGCCTATGATTATTCTGATAATGGTTCTGAGTTATAGCTTCTTGTTCCTGATCCCAGGTTGTACCTTGTTCATTTTAGACGACTTGATCTATTTGGTAAAGTTTTATTTGGTAACAGCATGTAATTTGGTATCAGACAAAGAATGGAGTGGGAGGAATGACTTGAGTATTGACCAAATATGTGGGAGAGCTGAGGTATGTTTGACCTCCCCCATTTGAACTGTTCCTGATACCTATCGCCACTGAAGGTACAGAGCCTCTTATAATGGTGATACTGCTAGAACTCCTCATTCCATTTCACAATGTACTGTAAACTTGTTTGTTAATATAAACAAGTGTGTGAATATAAATCTATGTTGTGTGAAATAAATCTGAGGCATTTTTATCTACTTTGTATGAATATAAATCTGAGCTATATCTAGCTCATTCAGATAATTTCACTGGTACTCAACATTCTAATTTTATGACTGGATGCATTATTTTGGAGCATGGTGGTCCCACCACTCAAACGGTGATCCTCAGGAGTGACATTGCAATTGTGGCAAATAGTGAAGACAGAGAGCAGACAGTGGGGAACAGGGGCTCCTTATCATGTCAGGACTGAGAAAGTGAATGTATTTTCTAATGGGTCTATATAATTGAGCTTAAAGATCTTTCCATAAGGAATGCACTTAATGGAATTAGTGTATACGTAGTCAATGGGTAATGTCATAAGCAGGTAACATAATAAAGAAGCAAGATGATGAGTCACCATCTTTACCTAGTGTTAGTTGACTTCAAAACCTCTGAGCCCTCCTCAGGTATTTGCTACATTTATGATGGGTTGGACTCAGAATCTGATTGCTCTGATCTACAGATAACCTTCAGGCACAGTGAAGTAGCCAGGCACAGAAATGATTCATCTACTATGGTAGCTCCTTTAAGACTGCTCCTTAATGGAGAACTATTGTTGGCGGAGCACATTATTTGATCTGGAAAATGTGTATATGAAAACATTAATTTCTAGAACAAAGGAGATCTTTGTGAAAATAGGGCTAGTTTTCCATCCCCATGGTTGCCAATGTCAAAATAAGGTCAAATACACTTTCTACCAAGTTCTCAGTTTACTACATATTATGGAATGTACAGTTTTCATTACTGTTTTGCTTTCTTTACTATAAGATATTTTTAAAAATCTTCAAATGAAAAATATATCATTAAATAGACTCCCTTTACTACAGGAATCACTGACATTCAGTGACGTAGCTGTAAAGTTCACCTGGGAGGAATGGGAGCTCCTGAACCCTGCTCAGAAGACCCTATATCGGGATGTGATGTCGGAGAACTATTGTAACCTGGTTTTCATTGGTGAGGAGAATTCTCAAGTCATTGACCTCGTCCCTGGCTTTTCCTATCTTATGTGTTAAAATCTTTGCAGTGTCTGTGGTGTTCCTAAGGAGGTAGATTCTCATTGCATTCTCTGGGCCTGAGTTAATGGGTAAGGTCTTCTATCCTTGAGAGAACACCCTTTATTTTGTTGCTTTGAACATGAGTTTCCTAGAACTACAACATTCTTCAGGCCTTACAAACTTTAGGCTAATTTTGGTGTGTCTAAGATTCTGTAATTTCTCATACACATGTTATCTAGTTGACATTGAGAAGGTTTCTCTCAACTCCAACAAGGAGAACTTTGGTCAGTATTAGAAACAAGCTACAGCAGAACTTTTCAGGGGTATGGTTAAAATACCTTTAGGGGAATTGGCTGGACGAGTTGATTCAACTGGCAGAAGGCCTCACATCCATGGTCGGTATCGGAAAATGCATAAAAGTGTGTGCTTCTTTGAATGTGAGAGCTCTCTTTTCCTAGAAGTTGAGAGAAGTACTTCTGTAGCTCTCATGAGATTAGATTTCCAGTTATTTGATTTATATTATTGTATGTTTGCTTCCATAATTTTCTTTCTTTAAGATTCTCAAAACTTCCCCTCTTTTATATGCTTCTACCTTACTATGAAAATCCATCTTACAAACTTCTCTCCAGAGAACTCTGAATTTGTAACTGTCCTCTGAATACACCACATTCCTCCCCTACTGAGTAAGAATGGATTGATTGCCCTGTGTAGTATGCAGCACCATCTTGGATCTTGAGCTCCCACTATAAATGGGTTTCCTTTGTGCTTCCTTAGCTTTCCCTAAAGGTTTTGATGTCCATTTTCTCATTTGTTCTCTTGTCCCTTTAAAGTTTTCTTCATTCTGGTGAAATAAGTTCTTTCTGTTTTCTAATAGAGATGGTCAAATTGCCTTCTCTGTTGGATTTCTTTAATGGTCGCATTTCTCCATATTTTACTCCTTTTGGTGAACCACATTTATAACTTCTGTTATTTTCAGGTATCGAAAATCAACTTTCTAGCATGAAAAATCTTATCAGCTTAGGATATACTTTAGCATTGTTCCTCCACTTTTTTTTCTACTTGTAAGATTTTTTAAAATTCGTCTGTTTCTCCGATAATTTTGTAAGTGGAAAGGGTCTTCTTGGTTTTTTTTATTAAACGCATGTCTGCTATATATTCCTTACTATACAGTATGCCTCTGCTGCTTTTAAAGAGCAGTTTGACTGTATGTTCCAACAGATATTTGTTGTTGTTATTCATATAATGCACAGTATATTCAATAGTGTTCTCTCATTTTTTGTCTATTCTACATTGCTCTCTCTTGTTTTCTGTCTTTTGAGTTGTTTCTGTTTCCATATGTGCGATGCTGTCTTTGGTGTCTTCCAACAACTCACCTTGTTTTAGTCATTAGTCTTCAGATATCAGTCTCGCCTTGTTTTGACTAATGAGCTCCATCAGTTCATTTACTAGATGTGGTTGATTTGATTTTTGTTTGTTCCATTCAGAAAGATCCATGTGTTCAGTTTCCATTTCTGTTGTTTAATAAGGAATTTGCTGTGAATTCATCATTGGTCTCAAAATTTTATCAGTAAACTTACGTGTCATTTGTGTCAGTAAGGCCACATTTTCCAACTACTAATACTGTTCCCAAATTTTGCAGTGATAGGTGCACATGATTGTATGGTTGATTAATGTCAGCCTGAAAAAGTTATGTGATATATATATATATAATATATTTTGGGGGGAGCTCTTAAAGCTATTACTACATTCCACAGTTCAATCACATCGAGCAGTGCTGTACAATTCCTATCACAGTTTCAAAACATTTTCTTCTTGAATTCTTTGATATTAGCTCCAATTTATCGCCTCTTTCCCCCCACCCTCAATTTATTTATTCTGGAAAACAGAACCTGGATCAAAGTGTAAGCAGCCATATCTCTATATTCCTGACTACAGGGCTTGGACAACCAGTGCTAATGTTAGAAGAAAAACTCCATAAGCCCCAAGGATGAAGGTAGAGCTGATAATGCACAATCTCCAGATAGAATTTTCTCTGTATCTGCCCTCCAGTAAGATGTTAGTATACAGCCCCTACAAGTGCCTGACTTCTTGCTACTCAACTAAAAGATGCCTAGCTTTAAAAGCAATCAGGTTCCCTTTGTTGCTATCATTCAAGGAATCAACTGTCACTTTGTCTTTTAAATGCCCTCTGGATGGGTCCTAAAGGACAGTCCTGTAATTGAAGGGCACATGTAGGAAAGCTTTGTATTATTTCACCAATTTATATAGTCTCAGGGCATGCAGCTACCTCCTACACACACACACACACACACACACACACACACACACACACACACGCGCGCACAACCCTACACCTACAGATACCTACCTATATAACAAGGTAGGCAGTATCTTTACCCTGTAGGTCCCTGAACTAATTTGGGTGAGCAGCTTAAGACCAGTGCTGAGGCTGAGGGCAGGTGAAGGGGATAAACTGACCTCTGAGCAGGGAGAACAATAACAACATTTCTGCTCTTGTAGTTAAAGTTGGTGGCAGATAGTAATGATGCTTGTATGAGGCATCATTAAGGTAGCATGGTCATGAGAGGATATTGTGAGGCTGATTTTTAATTAAGCGAATGTAACTGGGATTCTTCTCTAACTTAAAAATGTGAATGCCTCCTTCCAACCAGATACCTGGCCTTGCAATCTTCGTGAATTCTGAGAATAAAGAATTGCTCTGCATCCATTCCCTCCTTGGTCTTCAGTTTCCCACAGCCTGGTACTTATCAAAAAGTGTTCTAAAAGAGTTCAACAGATGCCCACATTTCTACTTGTCCACTACGTGTGTCTGAGCCTTTTGGAGGCTTGCACACCTTGCTACTATATGAACTCACTGTTAAATGACCTTGCTATCTTATTCCATCATCGGAGATGAAGCCACTCTACCCTGTTTTTGCAGTCTGCTTTATTTTCCTTAATTGCACATGCTATTCCTACGAGTCCTTTCGACTATGGGGCTGGATCCCATGCTTTATGTTTGCTTAAACAGTTGGTGCACAAATGTAATAGCGCTTGTAGTAACTGGTCTTACTTGCAGGCATAGGAGTATTAAGCGTCCACTGACAGAATGGTACTTCAGGGAAGATCTTGCAGTGTACTTTTTGATGATGAATATGATGCCAATCTTCTTTAATTTGTCAGCCTCAGCCTTATAAATCACTTGAATATCTGATTAAAAATAGCCAATTCCAGTCTATTTAGTTGAATAACTCATACACTATCAATTATTAAACATTGCATTTTGTTTTGACAACTTGAAATTTTTTTCTTGATAAAATCTCATATATTCCATCTTCCCATTATTAGAGGATGTGTGCAGCTATTTTTTTCTCATTTTTAGTCGTGGCATGTCAACCACTGAGGGTCCCCAAGCTCCCCTCCATCCACATCATTACCATTGTCTGTACTTTGAGGATTTAGTACTTCTTCAGTGTTATTCCATTGCCATTAAATCTGAAGGGTTCATGTTCCAGAATTAGATACATCACAAGTTCTTCCTCCCAGGCCCTATTTCTGGAGATTTCACTAATCCCTGTGCACCATGGGTGATCCTGCTTGAATTAGACATACTGGGTGGCAGTGCTTCTGGCATCACAGAAACATGCAAGCCACCACAAGATAACACTGAAATATGAGTGGTATAAGTTAGAATACAGACTCCATAGACATAAAGAATATGTTTCTGTACGATAATACCTTTTATATATACCTGTGAAAATTGTTTTCTCCCTAGTAGAACATTCTGCATTTTTCACACTCCCAACTTTATGTAGTATTTAGTTGTCCTTCAGTAAAGATTGATGGAGTGAATGTATCTGACCTCTACCACCTGGAATTAGCAATCCTTAGCACCCCTGCAGTCTATGGGTCTCAGTGTATTCCTTGTATTATGTTTGTTGTATATTTTCATGTACCTCTTTAAGCAAATACCAACTCCGTGTTCATTCATCACTTTCATATCCTACCTGATTGCTACGATAACTTTTTATCATTTGGATTGTTTACACAATTGTATTTCTTCCAATGGACAATAAACATTAATCATACCGTTTTATTTATATTCATATAACAGGGAAGTCAGTTGTGCTCAGTGAAGATGAGATAACCTTTCTCCACATTGAACAAGAGCAGTTTTGTACTGAAATGAAATTCCCTGAGTGTGAACCACCCAGGCTCATGAAGTCACAATGCATTCAGTTTCAGGAGTCTGATGAAATTGAGAAACCACACACAGGCGATAAATGTGGAACAGCCTTCATCGAGGACTCTGTGCTCTATGAACACCAGATTATTGATGTATTAGATAAGACCTATGAATGCAGTCAGTGTGGGCAAAAATTCAAGAAAGTGTTCCAACTCAATGAACATTATCAAAAAAGTCATGAAGGACAAAAGCTAGGAAAATCCTTACAATGTGGGAAAACTTTTCACAGTGTATCATACCTCAAGGGACATCAGGAACCTCATGTGTCAGGAATGTCCTATATATTCAGTGAATGTGGGAAAGGCTTCACCAGGAGGAATGATCTCACTGTTCATCAGCAAACTCATACTGGAGAGAAACCCCATGTATGTGGTGAATGTGGAAAAGCTTTTATCAGGAAGAGTACACTTACTGTTCATCAGCGAACTCATACTGGAGAGAAACCCCATGTATGTGGTGAATGTGGAAAAGCCTTTATCACAAAGACTGCTCTCACTGTTCATCAGAAAACTCATACTGGAGAGAAACCCCATGTATGTGGTGAATGTGGAAAAGCCTTCATCACGAAGACTGCTCTCACTGTTCATCAGCGAACTCACACTGGAGAGAAACCCCATGTATGTGGTGAATGTGGCAAAGGCTTTATCACGAAGTCTTTTCTCACTGTTCACCAGCAAACTCATACTGGAGAGAAACCCCATGTATGTGGTGACTGTGGCAAAGGCTTTAGCCAGAAGAGTGCTCTCACTGCTCATCAGCGAACTCATACTGGAGAGAAACCCCATGTATGTGGTGACTGTGGCAAAGGCTTTAGCCAGAAGAGTGCTCTCACTGTTCATCAGAAAACTCATACTGGAGATAAAGCACATGTGTGCGGTCAATGTGGAAAAGCCTTTCTCAGAAAGGATGGTCTCACTGCTCATCAGAAAACTCATACTGGAGAGAAACCCCATGTATGTGGTGAATGTGGAAAAGCCTTTCTCAGGAAGGATGGTCTCACTGTTCATCAGTGCACTCATACTGGAGAGAAACCCCATGTATGTGGTGAATGTGGAAAAGCCTTTCTCAGAAAGGGTGCTCTCACTGTTCACCAGCGAACTCATACTGGAGAGAAACCCCATGTATGTGGTGAATGTAGCAAAGGCTTTAGCCAGAAGAGTGCTCTCACTGTTCATCAGCGAACTCATACTGGAGAGAAACCCCATGTATGTGGTGACTGTGGCAAAGGTTTTAGCCAGAAGTGTGCTCTCACTGCTCATCAGCGAACTCATACTGAAGAGAAACTCTATGTATGTCATCAATGTGGAAAAGCTTTTATGTGGATGACTTCTCTCACTGTTCATCAGCGAACTCATACTGCAGAGAAACCCCATGTATGTAGTGAATGTGGCAAAAGCTTCATTCATAAAGGAAATCTCAAAACTCATCTACAAATTCACAGGAGAAAAACCCCATGTATGTGGTGAGTGTGTTAAAGCTTTCAGCCAGATGTGATGCCTTACACCACATCAGAGATTTCACAAAGGAAAAAAGTCCTTTGCATGAATTAAATGTGGAAAATCTTATATGTGAAAGTCAGAACTCGTTAAACGTGACAAAATTCCCAAAAAAGAAAAACTTTCACTGGAATTAGTGTGACAAAGCTTTCAAAACCATGGAAGATGTGTTAGAGTTTGGCCTGGGCCAAGCATGGGAACAGACAATTGTGACAAATCTTATGAGGACCCATGTTCTGCATTGCTGTCCCTCTACTGACATGACCCACCAGTATAGGGAGAGGATCTTCCGCACTTCCACAGGGTACATGGGTACCTCATTGCTCTTCCAGCTTTCAGTGCCAAGAGAGCTGAACCTGGTGTTTCTGGATCACAGCTATACCAAGCAGTAGAGTGCCCACCCAGATTCCACTTGATCCTGCCTCACCTGCATGCTCCTTGATGTATGTGAACAATTAATCCAGAAGATTAATAGTCCACAACAAACCTCAGCCTCCACAACCCTGAAACCAGAACTAGACGGTGCTCAGCTTCCACTGCTTACTAAGAAAGGGATCACAAAAGAGGGTCCCTGAGTCAAGTGGGAGAAGAAAGTGGAACAAAACCAAAATCATAAAATAGATCCGGCTTACAGGTCTGAAGGAGACTTGGAATCTGCAGATTATGACCTTTAGTGGCCGTTCACTCTTGGACCTGTACTCACACCTCTGCTTCAGCTTTCAGCCAAACAATATATAGGCTTGGAGGGGAAGAATAACATCAACGAATAACATACACTCCCTGGAAGATGAACTGTACAAAATCAAAAGAACAGCAGTTGTTTATGGATTAAAACTGTGGAACAAGAAGGAACAGGAAAGAAGGATGAATAATATAAAAACTAAGGGAGGGCTGAAGTGGGAAGAAGGCCGATATATCTCGGGGAATACAGTCAATGTATGAATTGAATTGAAATCCAATTTACTCTGTAATGTTTTAAATCATTAAAAAAATGAAGAGCTCAAGCCTCATCAGTGATTTTATGTAGGACAGTTACCATATAGCTGTAATGTAACAAACTTTAACAAACTTTTACCTGTGTTTCTAAATTTTCTTGACATAAATACACAAAATTGACAAGCCTTAAATTAAGTCAAGATGGGAAACTCCACAGGAAGTCATGTGGCATCACATACCAGTGAACTCATGGAGAAGGAAAGCTCTGACAATATATTGACTTTGCAAATACCCTCTTTGGTTTCTCTCAGTGTGTCCGTAAACTACATTAGGATTTTAACCAATGTAGTTCAAGTTGGCTGGCCTTTAGCCCAAAAGGAATCATGTGACAATAGAGGATTTGCACAACAGATAAATCATGAATACAGGGAATGTGGCAGTTTATAGGCATTCAGTGACTGGCACTGCCTCCAGTATCCAATTATATTTTCTTTTATGTTCCCCAAATTCCATTGGATAAACTGATGCACTAATTGGACAGAAAAGGACTGGACAAAATGTCTGTACTTTCATTGTATGACTGCAATGTAAATCCTGCAGGAAATCATGAATACAGAAACTGGAAAAGCCTGATAGACTCATCATGTGTGCATATGTACATTGATATGAAGACCAATATCTGATTTTACATTTGATCTCTCTTTGACCCATGTTAACTAGGTTAACTGGAGAAATACTGTGACCATAGAGCAGGAATGTGAATAGCCTTGTTCTCATGCAGAATTCTTTGGAAGGTGGATTATTGCAGATGCAGTTAAGTTAATATCTATCCCTTTATCCTTTGAGATCCTTTTTGACCATTTTAAATCTGTTGTAGTTTTTAATATTCCTCTTTTGGATTGAGGTTTATCTCTGTTTAACTTTGTTGTTGCTTTTTAAAATATATTTATCTGTCTATGAATTCCATGATGCCTACTCGTGATATTACTGGATCATATGGGATTTCAAATTCTGTTTGTTTTTAAGTAGTGCCACATTGATTTCCTCAGTGGCCGTATGTGTTTAAAAATCCACCAGCAGTATGTATGAATCCCAATCCCTCCAGATTCTCTCCAGCATTTGTTGTTTTGATTCTTTGGTTTGGGATGACATTATAGCAGTTATGTGCTAGCTCATTGTTGCTTGAATTTGCATCTTCCTGAAGGCTGTTGAACATGAGCATTTTTTATGTTTGTTAATCATTTGTATTTCATTTTTGGTGAACTGTCTGTTCATATCTTCCCATTTTATTGGGTCTTGTTATTTTATTATTGAGGTGTTAAAGAGTTCTTTATATTTTTGTATTTAACCCTTTGTCTGATGTGTCATTGGTAAAAATAATTTCCTAATCCATGGGCTCTCATTTCAGTCCTCTGATGTGAATAAGTGGTGTAATTTCATTTGTGTCCAAATTTGGAGTCTTTATTCTAGCCGGTGGCTTCTGGGATGATTCAATTCTCTCCAAAATGACTCAAGGCCCAATGATATTCAGGTGGGTTTATAAGGACAAAAACCAACGCAGGTTTGGCTATCAGGAGGGGTTGAGAATATTACATTTCTTTCAGTGGGTAAGCAGGGTAGGGTTGGGGATCCCACATTCCTTTCAGTAAGCAGTTTACAGAAGCTAAGATACGCATTAATCTAACTTTTTGAGGCAGGGTGGAATGGGGTATGGGACACAGGACACATACTGAGAAATGGAGGATATTGACGTTTGGGTAATAATACACTGCAAAGTGGGAAAAGTAGGTGTAGAGGAGAAAGAGGCTACATACTTTAGTGAGGAAAGAGGCCTGGACAGCATTTTCAAAATTCTTTAACGGGGCACACGAGTCGAGAGAAATTCTTACAGCACTGCACTGCGAACCAAATGGCTGGTGATTCAAACTCACTCAGATGTCTTGTAAGTCAGGCTTAGTGAATTAGTTCTCAAAGGTCTCAGTCTTTAAAATAGAAATGCAGTTCTATTTTTTGCACAACGTGACACAGTGAATCAGAATCACCCCTATGGAATCTAAAACAGTACTTGGTTGTTTTGGTTTGTTTAATAGCTATAAGCATATGGAAACCCTGGATGCACAGTGGTAGGGCATTGACCGCCTGAAATCCAGCTTCCAGGAAGAATGATAAAAGGGTCTCTGTCGCAGTCCAGCTGCAGCAAGGTCTGGGGGTCCCTCAAGTGGTCCCTCCCATGGCGTCGGCGAGTTGGGTACAGAAACCACACGACTCAAATGTTGCGGGTGACTGTTCCAATTTTATGCATGCCAAGCTGTGGGATACAGAAGGATTTCTCCCAAGCTGTCTTCCCCAAATATATGCCAGACAGCTGCTTGGGAATGACTACACTTGGAGGTCATCAGAAGTAGGTCAGGGGTTATTCTCCCTGAGAGCTATCAACCATCTAGAGCAATTAGTCACCCTTCTTTATCCCACAATAAATAGGGCCCACTCCCTTCTGATAAGGATAATGGTTGTCTGTTTCCTTGTAGGAGACCCCAGAGAAGTCAAACCCACCCAAGGATGACCAAGGTTAGGCCTCCATCTTGGATCTAGGGTCTGCCCATCTTTTCACATGTATACCCTGAATCCCTCTTCCTATTGCATGTATGTCCCTAGACCACCCCTTCTGATTACTGTATTACATATAGTACAAGCCCCTTCCTGTGACGTATGTCCTCACTTATAATTAGGGGGCTTGCATGTCCCCAGAGAAGATAAATAGCCTGGGCTAGCATTAAATCTCTCTCCCTCCCTCCACGTGGACCATCAGTGGGGCAGAGGTGAGCATGCTACCATGAAAAGTGTCTGACTCCCATTTATTTCAATACTTCATTTCTATCTCTCATGCTCTCAATAACTTTACTATGATCTTTACTTATTATCGCTGTACAATTGCGCCTACCGGACTCGTAATGATGTGTTAGGGGCTGGCTTCCCCTGACATCAAGCTTCAACTTATACATTCTTTTTCTTGGCTGAAAGCTTATTGCCTGAGGTCATAAATCAGGACATTCTCAAGCCAAAAGACGATGACAAGTTACATAAATCACATCATGATTCTTGATTAAAAATTAGTGCATCTTGAAACTAAAACTTTCTCAACTACAAGTGTGATAAATATAAACCTTCTAAGAATATCTGAGCACACTTCATCCAACTAGGGCACATTGTTCTAACTATGAAATCAATAAAGCATTAATACATTTCATTATCAAAAAATTACTTTAGAGGCTTTGGCTGCTCTTTCTTAGGCTATTCCTCTAGGGCTTTTATTTCTTTTTCTTTCTTTTCCACTAAGTTCCCCAAATTCTTTCTGTATCAACGTATGACTTGCCTCACAATAGGTAGCTTTGCCTGAGTGCACTTCAAATTGCCTTACATTAGGAAGCTTTGCTTCAGTGGACTTCGAACACCACAGGGCCCTCCTCTTGCTAACCTTTCCATAAAACTTAAACTACTAAAAGGAACTTGTACACCTTCTTTGTTAACCATTCTTATGCCATTTTCATTGTAAGCCCTTGTTTAAGGTAAATCAGGGTTAGGAACTCTATGTATCTTTGGGTTATTTCCTGGTGGGGGAACACCATGTTCTACCCCCTATGTGGTAACCAATATAAGGAGGGGGGAAATCCATGGGAAAAGGATGATAAACTTTTTTAGGGTCTTGCACAAAAGTTTCAAAATGAGCCTCTGAGATTTCCATGGGTTTTGGTTGCAATAGCTCAGCCTGCTCCAGATCTAACATAAATTCCTTAAGGGGGGTTACTGGCTTCCAGCTTCTAGTATTATTATACAATACACTTTGCACGCAATCATGACGTGGATCTTTCAAAGCCATAGGAAGGGGAGTAACCTCAATTTCTGGGGAATATTCCTCAGTTAACATCAGTTGTTTCCTAAAAGGGGAAGTGATCAAAACTATCAGGAACCAGAGAGCAGCTACAATTATCAATAATATCAGGCCAATAATTCCACAGGGTTCACAGAAGAGACTTCCTTGGTGGAGCCTTCTTTGAATGCTCCTCCTCCATGCGCTGACTTTGTCAAGGCCCATGGTTGGAAGTGGGCTCGGCATGTCTGCTTCCCCAAAATTTACAATCCAGCCCTTAAAATGCCCCTGTGAGTTCAAATTCATTCAGTGACTGTGTTTGTGGCCTAATTGTGTAATTTGAGTCAAAGAAGGACAGCAAACCAATTGTCAAAGTCATTCCCTCGGTCCTGGGATGCTGGCATTTTCTGGATATGAGTTTTCACTGGTTCTTACATAGTCACAGGTGGCAATGTCCTCAGACTGCAGTCTGATAATCTGAAGATGTCCTGTGCTGACTGAAATAAGCATGGAGAAGACCTTTCCTTCTGTAAAGTCCTCAAGGAGATGCATTGATACAGTGACTGCAGTGCTAGCCTCAAACATAGCAGGTCTTGTTTTGATGATGCTGTGTAATTTCTAGGGGTCCTGTAGTCAGTTCTGATTCCCTGTGAACCCGCATACAATAGTCACAAACACTGCGTGGACTTAGATTTGGTCAGTCATCCTCAAGGTGCACTAAACCTCCCAATATTCTGAAATGTGGAAATGATTGTAGAAAATATGATTCAAAGGAAAATACAATCCAATTGGCTGGAGTTGTGTTCTGTTAATTGGCAAACAAGAATAAAACTTTGTAGGTTAAAATTCCAAATACTTTGTTATTGTTTTGTTTTTCTGACTCTATGACTAAGAGATGGCATGGAGGAGGAGATCCCCTTCCAGATCTTATCTAGTGCCCGCTTGAAAAGCTCAACAGATGAATGGAGCCTTTCTTCAAAGATGGCTTTGCCTTAAGTCTGGCATGCTGTCCTGGCTGTAAGATAGGAATGCAGACAGGGTTGAGGGCCAGGGCCTTGACCTACAACTTGGATCTCTCTTTTGGACTGAGATTCTGCCCAACATGGTCCCTGGGAGTGTCTCCTGAAAGTCATGATATAAACAAAGTGAAAGCTATATAAAATTTTATTGATTTTCATTTAAATTAAAATTATGAAATAAAATTATTTAGGTTAATATGGTCTACAACAGTGGTTCTCAACTTGTGGGTCACAACCCATTTGGGGTTTGAATGACCCTTTCACAGGGTTCTCCTGATTCATAGCAGTAGCAAAATTACAGTTATGAAGTAGCAAGAAAGATGACATAAACTGTGTTAAAGGTTCACGGCATTAGGCAGGTTGAGAAACACTGCTCTAAGCGATCTATAATTACAATGCAATTCTGAACAAGATCCCAGCATCTTTCTTTAAGGACATGGAAATTTCTCATCAAATAGACCCAGGATAAACAAGGTTGGAAGAAGCATTAAAGGACCCATGGGCCTTTGAATCTGCTGTGACCCACTGCATCTCCCTGTCACTGACCTGATGGGAGACCCACCACCATCAGTGGGAGGAAGAGAAGGGAGGCAGATACTTCTGTATCATTGGCTCCCTGACTCAGAAGGCTCTGGAATCCCGATTGCAGGGCGGTGATGGTGGTGGTGTCATTAAGTAAGAACCCACAACAGGGATTTGCCGAGGAGTGATCCTGGCTGATATAAGAGGTGGGGACTATGAATAGTGTGCTAATGCACAGGCACCACAGCTCCACAACAAACTCTCTCCAGAGCTGGTTGTTGAAACAAGTTGGATCACAGAGATGGATCACAGAGTGGATCAAGTTGGATCACAGTGATGTGACCCACAAGTATGCCTTGAATTAGTAAGTTCCACAAGAAGTGTCTCCAGAGCTGGTTGTTGAAACAAGTTGGATGACAGAGATGGGAGTGATGTGACCCACAGGCATGCCTTGAATTAGTAAGCTCCTTAGATTCCATTATTTGCAATTAGAAAATTATGAGTTCCAGTGCAGCATTATGGTTTGATTTGACCATATGCATCCACTAATTAATGCACTAATTTATTCTTTGTGGGATCTGAGAACTATGAACACACCAAACATTCTTCTGCACTGAGGGAAAACCAATAAAGCAAGCAACCGAGCTAAGAAACGAACAAGCTCTTCCACCAAAAACAAACCCACTGTGATTGCATCTCTTCTGAGCCATGGGAACCTTAGAAGACTAATTAGAACTGCTCATTAGGCTTTCTCTGACTGTAATTATTTACAGGAATAAACGTCATCTTACTCAGGGAACCGTTAGCTGGTATGAATCCCTGACCTTGTGGTGAGCAATCAAATCTTATCCCACAGCACCACCATAGCCCTTTATATCTCTGCACCAACAAGCCCATATTACAGGGTTTCCTAAAATGTCACTTATAGAAGCCAAGTCATACTTTTTAATATTATTATATGAATTTGAATAAGGAAAGCCATAAAATGATGAACTTTGACTTATGGTTTTTAAAAATAATGATGAAAATACTGTGGGACAACCTTCCAATAAAAGAAATGTTTGAGTGAAATGCAGCCAGAGTTCCTTAGAATCAAGGATAGTGAGACTGTTTCATGCAGTGTTATCATGATCCCAGTCCCTTGAGAAAGATCCTCCATGATAAAGTAGGGGATCAATGAAGAAGCTACATCATGAGACGGATTGGCACGGTGGTGTAACAATGGGCTCAGGAGGCATTATTTTGTTCTGTTGCTCATTGAATCACTTAGAATTGGAATGGACTTTGGCATTAGCAACATCAAAACAAATCAAAGCACACAAGATTCTTTCAGGTTGAATAACAATGCCGGGGGAACGGGGAGATGTTTTATGTGGGAAACACACCTAACAAAGGGAAATATGTAACAGAATACACTGTCTTGATCATTGCCCATACGTTGAAGCTCACTGTGTCTTAACTAATTGGTGGTTGAAAATGTCTGGTCAACATTTATAGAACAACTTTAAGCGTCCAAGGTTGTTTGGGTTCAGGATAGTGGTTAGACGCTCCATCAAAGAGAAGAACTGGCTGAAAAGGATTTTCTTTTCCGTAATACTCATGGGAGAAAGTAATCATATCTTTAACAAACTGAATCAAATTGAATCAATTTTAACAAGTTGAACTGCCACCCCTTTGGCTAAAATTTGAGCATTTAATCATTGTGCCACATAATGTTGTGGTTCAGGTTCACTTAAGTATAACTTACATGCATTGACCTTTATTTCTGTCGATGAATGTTTATCTTCTTGTTGCCCCAAGTTTAGGCATTACATAGATTTCTTCCATGTCAGCACTATTGCTATTTTCTGCTCCTGAGTGTTTATTGCGTGGGGCTGCCTTACACATTGTATGACTTTAGAAGCACCCCGGACACTGTCTGTCGTGCCAGAAACAACTGCCGCAGTTGTGAAAACTAAGAGTGACTCCCATAATGGCCCAAACCCTGTAAGAAATATCAAAGAAGAATTGATGCATCTGGGTTATGGTATTAGGGAATACCGTTAAATATATCATGGCGGCCTGAAGGACAAGAAGGTCTGTTTTGAAATAGGCACATCTTGAATATTTTTTAAATCATTTCATTGGAGGCTCGTACACACATACATTGTCTGAAGCACATTTGTACATTTGTTGCCATCATCCTCAAAAGATTTGCTTTCTACTTGGGCCCTTGTTATCAGCTCATCATTTTCTCCCTCCATCCCCTGCCGCCCCTCCATCATGAATCCTTGATAATTTATAAATTATTATTTTGTCATATCTTACACTGTCTGACATCTCCCTTCACCCACTTTTCCGTTGTCCAACATCTTGAATATTTCTTGGAAGCATTCGAGTAAGACTTCATTGCACTTATTTGGTCATGTCATCAAGAGAAACTAGTCCCCAGAGAACGGTCTTGTGCTTGGTAAAGTAAAATGTCAATGAAAGTGAGAGAGACTTTCAACTATCACAAAGGCTGCAATGATCAGTCCAAACAGAGGAATGATTGTTAGGATAGTGCACGTCCGGGCAGCATTTCATCCTGTTGTACGTAGGATCTCTGAGTTGAAGCCAACTCAAGCTTACCTAATAATATCAACACATGCAATATTATCCAGGTCACTGTAAGTTAAAATTATTACATAAATATACATGTGGGAGCATGTATGAATACATCTGATTGTCTAGAGAAAATTTGAGACAGAAATTTTTCCTGCATTAAGGTTTCTTTAAGGATCCCTCTTGTGAAAAGTAGTTATGCTTTGGGCAGAGATCTGCACATAAACAGTTTAAAACAACCAGATGTCCCCTGGAAGAAAGGGCTTTTTACTCCTGTAAACAGTTATAGTCTCAGAAACTCACAATGGCATCACTGTGAGTTGGCATGGTGTTTGGTGTTTTGGAATGTCTCTGGCTTTGACAACAAATAACTCTAGTTAGTACAGTCAATTGCAGACATATCTCATCAAGACATCTAAGTGTTAACTCTGTTATATGCATGGTCAAAGATAGACAAAGCCCATCCCAATGAAAAGAAGGCACTTTCACATACATGAAGATTCCCCAGAGTGTATACATGACAATCCCTAGAGATGTGCTGAAAATGTGGGGGAACCCACAGCTTCTGAGAGGAAAGCATCCCTTATTCCTCTCTCGTGCATATTCATGGCCCGTTGCAGGGAGGTTTGTGTCTGGGCTCACACTGACTTCCCATCACTGTGTCTCTAGCACAGCAATACATGCTGTGTTCTCAGGATTCACAGACCTGTTTTAAATAACTTGGCTCTTGGAAATGCCCTTGGTGATGCTGACTCGTGACTGGAGAGATGGATTGTAGTATATTTTCCCATCATGTTATTATCTCAACTTACCCCAGGCCCTTTCCTGGAGCCTGGCAATCCAGTGCACATAATAGCTAGTTAAAGAGAATCCAGAGACAGCACAGGTGAGATACAAGGTCTGTGAGGGCGTCACCACTCCTGGGTCTGACTCTTGTAGCTGCACCTGAGCCAGGACACCTGGCGAAGAAGAGAAACAGAGTCATGTGCTCAAATGCTACATCCCAGACTTCATGTAGGAATTCCTGAAGCACTCACCTCCCAGAGTTGCCACCAGAAAGGAAAACCCACACATGCTTCATGTTCATATGGATAAGATTGATGACACCCCAAAATGCTCTTCAGAATGATGAGGATTTTGAATTTAAATATACATGTGCTGTAGCTTCATGTGGCTGCCAAAGAGGTATTTGCACGTTGGAGGTGCATTTGTACATCAAGGTGAACAGAATAAAGTGAGGCCCCTGAGTCTGCACCTCCCACTCAAAGAATGCTGCTAGTAGTGCCTTTAGGGTAACCCAGATTTCTTCTGAAGTCTTCACTTTATCTGCTGCAGAGTTCTCTTAATCCACACAAGAGTGTAGTCTGTTCTGGGAGCTATATGCAGCCACAGATTGAGGACATTTTTATTCCCAGTGATAAGTAGACACAGATAACACACACACAGAGAAATAAACATACAGACAGAAAGGAGGATAAAATGACTATGTAAACAGCTAATGAAAATATCCACCACACACCAGGGCCATATCTCTTCTGATTCATGACATCCTACGTTAGTCTATATTTAAACAATGAAATATTGTGGGGTGGTCAGACAACATCCAAATCGCCAAAAATATTGTTAAATTGGGTAACCATGTCTTTACTGAAACTTACTGCCATACGCCTTCATACCAAGTTTAACTCATGTGATGGTATTTTCAATTGCTTCATGTGCTTGTGAAAGTTGGGCATTGAATAAAGAAGAGTGAAGAATCATTGCATGTGAACTGAGGTGCTATTGAGGAATACTGGAATTACCATGGACTCTCAAAGGAACCAACCATGTGGATCACAGAGTAAAGGTTAACTGATGAACCACCAGCAGCAGAAGCTCCGCAGGAGAAAGACTGGACTTTCTATTCCTGTAAACCGTTACAGTCTTGGAAACCCACAGGGCGGTCGCTATGACTCAGTACTGACTTAATGCTAGTGGTTTTGGTTTGGCCAAAGGAACAAATCTTTCATGATGTAGTATATCCAGAATATTCCTTAGAAACAAGGATGATGGTACTTCATCTCACATTTTTGAACATCATATCAAGAGAGCCCAGTCCCTGGAAAAGGGTATCATACTAGGCAAAGTAGAGGCAGTCAAATAGAGTAAGGCCCATGAGGAAACGGAATGACAATAGCTTCAATAATGGGCTCAGAGTTATGAACCATAATGAAGATGACTCAATATTGTACGTTGGTTTGTTCTTTTGCGTATAGGGTTGTTATGAGTTGGAAATGAATGAACTTACCTAACACAAAAAACAAAAAGCACATAGTTAAGAGTGAAAGGGGTGGAGGTTAGCCTGTCAATCAGGTAGCAGCTTGATGACCTCTTTGGAGGCGCTAAGGAGACATATAGCTCACTGGGGGTGGATGGTGCGACCCGCCGGGGTGGGACATTCCCCTCCCACCCCCGCTAGACATCTCTTTTAACAAGCCACATGGGGAAAGGCTGATGGAGCCAGAGCCCTGGGAATTGTAGGAGCCATGGGGAGACCCCTGCCAGCACTGAGGTGCTTCTGCCACTGGATTTACAAGACTTTCCACCCATTGGCCTGTGATCTTCCTGCATCCATCGTTTGCCTGTGTGAGTGTAACAGGAATTTATGGACTAGTATTGCACATCTGGACTAATGTTGGGCTTATGGACTTGATCTGGACTGGGCTGGGATGTTTTCTTTTTATTTATTTATTTATTTATTTATTGGTGAGTTAGTGAGGAGAGAGTGAATGAGGAGAGAGTGAGTGAGTGAGGAGAGAGTGAGTGAGTTAGTGAGGAGAGAGTGAGTGAGTTAGTGAGGAGAGAGTGAGTGAGTGAGTGAGGAGAGAGTGAGTGAGTGAGTGAGGAGAGAGAGAGTGAGTGGGGATGTTTTCTTAATACCCAATTGTTCTTGTATATAAAGTTTTTTTTTTCTTATACACATGAGTGTCTATGAATTTGTTTCTCTAGTCTACCCAGACTAACAAATATGCTGAAACCAACACCATTGATACTTATATCCTGGAAAACTTATGGTTATAAAAATTCATACAAAGTTCTCACACAGGATATTCATAAAAGGATTGCATATGAATCAGAGAAGTAAGAATTGAAGAGAGATTGAGAATATTGAAGCACATGATTTCCTCCCTTTCATGGTTCTGAATTTTACTAGTTTAACTGAACACAAACTCAATGTATGTAATACCAGTATCATCACCTACTTGTGTTCTCCTAAAGGCAGGCTGGCAGTTATTCACAAGGCATTTGAAGGGGCTGATCTTGGAAATCATCCCAGATTTTTGGTCTCTGGATTAGTAGACTAAATAAAATGTGGTCTTCTGTGATGTCTTCAAAAGTGCCACCAAGCTGTATGTTAAGATGGATAAAAAACGAGCAGGTTAAGTGATATGTTCCTGAATGAAGAGATAGAAGGGAAGTTAGTGTTGTCCCTCTTAAAACAAATAATGATAATAATAATATCTTCAAAAAGACCTGTTGCAGAAGCAGGACATCCAGAATTCTCATTGGAAGTTAAGAGACAAGGCTTTTTTAAAAATCATTTTGTTGGGTGCTCGTACAATTCTTATCACAATCCCCCATACATCCATCCAGTGTGTCAAGCACATTTGTACATTAGTTACCATTGTGATTCTCAAAACATTTGCTTTCTACTTGAGGCCCTGGTATCAGCTCATTTTTGCCCTCCCTCCCCACTCCCTCGTCCCTCATGAACCTTTCATAATTTATGTTACTTTGTCATATCTTACACTGTCCAACATCTCCCTTCACCAACTTTTCTGTTGTCAATTCCCCAAGGAGGAGGTTATATGTAGATTCTTGTAATTGGTTCCCCCTTTCTACCCTGCCTTCTCTCCACCCTCCAGGTATCACCACACTCACCACTGGTCCTGAAGGGTTCATCTGTTCTGGATTCCCTGTGTTCAGGTTCCTATCTGTACCTGTGGACATCTCTGGTCTAGCCAGATTTATAAGGTAGAATTGGTATCATGATAGAGGAGGGAGGAAGCATTTCAGAACTAGAAGAAAGTTATAAGTTTCATCGTTGCTACCCTGCACCGTGACTGGCTCATCTCTCTGCAACCCTTCAATAAGGGAGTGTCCAGTTGCCTACAGATGGGCTTTGAGTCTCCACTTTGCATGCACCCTCATTTACGATTATATGATTTTTTGTTCTTTGATACCTGATCCCTTTGACGCCTCGTGGTCCCACAGGCTGATCTGCTACTTCCATGTCTAAGGTAAACTGATTTAGGGTGGCAGGTGCTCTTTCCACACTAGAATGGCTCTTGAGGAGACATAGCAGTGTAGTTGTCAAAGAAACGTTCTTCCTTTTTAGCGACTCACAAAAGCCATTCCTATTTACAGAAAACATTGGATTGGAACCACTTTTGGCTGAAATCAGTAAGATTGCTAGAGTTAGCTGATTTTCCAATTTTTGAATATCTAATAATGTTCCCATGATCTAATGCAGAAAATGTGTGTCTGAAACATTTTAGATGCAGAGGGCTTAAGTGGAGAGCAAATGCTTTGAGAGTGGTTAGGGCAAAGAATGTACGGATGTGCTTTATACAATTGATGTATGTATAGATTGTGATAAGAGCTGTATGAGCCCCTAATTAAAAAAAAGAAAGTCATCCTCAATCCTAAGACCTGTCTACCTCCTCAACCATCTTCCACATCATTTTCTGTGGCCTGGAAAAACTGGACTTTGGTCTTGATGAATGGAGAAGTCATGGACAGGACTGTGTTCTCTGAGGAAAGTCAACATTCCCACCCCAGATGAACCCCTTTTTAACTTTATTACAAAGGTACCACTCACATGCAATCTCCACATAATCCATCAGATAGAGTCTCATAATGTATTTCTTTAAATTTAGGTCTTACTCACTCTGGATAATACAACTGGGAATCATGGACCACATTCCTGAGAATATTTCGCTTTCTTCCTCTTCTTGGGGGGAGCTCTCATAGGTGAATAGTTCGAAGACTGAAAGATGAAGCTTTTTTGAATGCTTTATCTCAGCACCTGCCTCACTGTCTCCAGGTGTAACTACAGGAGTTGGACCAGGATTTTTAAAACTCATAGACGTTATGCCTCACCTGTTCGGTCTGTAGATCCTTTTAATCAGCGATGAGTCCATATACTATGGAGTGGAGAGTACAGACTATGTTACTACTCTGATGTCTTGAGTACACAAGACCCCTTTAATAGTTAAAATTATTGAATGCTGAGCTCCATTGCTGCCCAGGCCATTGACATGCATCCCTGTGAAAAGAGGCGGGGAAAAGGCAGTGTGACTCCAGAACTCCTGGTGAAGAAAGGGGTCTGAGCTGCACTCTGCTCCATTATATTTATGTCTGTGTATCCTTTGTTTTCCTTGAACATATTTTACATTATTGTCTAGAATTGTTCTTTATTTTGATATTATAATTGTCTCCAAAAAATAAATTCCTACTTTTTAAAATTAGGTCATCTTCTTTGTGTCCTTATCATACTATTTATAACACATGTAATGACATTTTCCTTATTCTACTTAGTTTGAGTTTCATATTTTACTTTATAGTGCCCATCTCTATGTCCAGTGGGAGTCTCACCTTTGCTGTTTCATACATTATGACCCTTTTCTTCCTCTTTTGTGTGACTCATAACTTTTTGTGGATAGATGGACATGTTCAATATGACCATACATATCAGCATATTGTTTTATACACTGTGTTTTCCCTAGGGAATTGATAATGAGCTAACTCCTATAGACTGGTGGATTATTGTCAAGGTTTGTGAAAATATAGTCAGGCTCCCATATGCAGTTAACTATATGTAATGTCCATCACATTCCCTTGTTGTTCATTCCCTTCCTGCAAAAGGTTTTTATCAGTATTTTCAGCTACACATGTGTAAGGTCTTCCTCTTCAGATTGAAAACTTCACGCTTAAACAAAGCAAAGAGAAGTGGTTCTGGACGTGCTTTCACACTTGTTTGGCTGTTGCTAGTTAGGTGAAGAGTTTTATGAAGGTATTCCTAGCCTTTCAGTTATGTTGTTCTGTTTAGACTCAGGAGAGGGAGGTCTGGATGCTTTTGGGCAGTGCTACCATAGCCACCATCAAGGGAAGAGAAGAAAATTTATTTTGCTTATTATTTACATCTTAATGGAATGTGCTGCAATCAAACAAGTGTTATCTAAAGGTTGGGCTCATGGGAGAAACTATTCACTTTAACACAAGAAACTTCAAACTAAAAGTTTCAGGCTAACTTTTATACGGTTTAAACGTCATCCAAGACATCTGAAGATCAGACCTTGGTCGTCTTCTTTTTCTTCTTCTTTTTTTTCAACATTAGGGACTCATACAACTCTTATCACAATCCATACATATACACACATCAATTGTATAAAGCAATCTGTACATTCTTTGTCCTAATCATTTTCAAAGCATTTGCTTTCCACTTAAGCCCTTTACATCAAGTCTTCTTTTTTCCCCTCCCTTCCCGCTTCCCCCTCCCTCATAAGCCCTTTTCTTCTTAAGGGCAACTCTCTCTCTCTCAAACTATGATGGTTTTGTTATTTTTAATGTTACTAAGGTCACGTAATTTAGCATTCCATTTTTAATATAGTGTTGGAGAAAACCACTCAACTCTACTGAGTGCATAGGAAAACAATAGCAGACAGTAGAGGTGGGCATATCTAAATGCTAATAAAATGTTATTTACAAAGACAGGCACTGGGCCATGAGCCATAGCCTGTTAATCAAAACCCTAAACTGAAAGTCTGTGTAAGTGATAGATGACCTTCTGGTTCTTTTTAAAAAAGACCGGTTTATTGTAATTTCATGCACATTAAAATACAATTCAATCATATCAAGAAAAATCATATACTATATCATCATCACTATAGTTTCAAAAAATTTCTTCTTCCTTGTATTCATTGCTATTTATGTAATTAAAATTTTAATTTGGAAAAATATACACAATAAAAAATCCCCCAATTCAACAACCATTATATGTATAAATCAGTGTATTTGATTATATGCTTCATGTTTTAAAATCATTATTGATATCCTTTTCCAAGTTATCTCACCACCATTAATATAAATTAAATGTCCCATAAGGAACACCCCTTTAAAAAAAAAAGGAACAACCCTTTCTCCTTCACCCATTGTAACCACTGGTCAACTTTGTTTCTTTTTTAAAGTAGTTTTCTTGATATAATATCTACATAGCATACACTTACTTAGTTAAATCACTTTTTAAAAGAATCGTATGTATATGAATACATACATATATATCAACATAATCAATCTATATGTTCTCTCCCATTTCCCACATTCATTGTTTGCTCCCCAAATCACTTCATCCTACCTACTACTCCATGCCCCATGCGCCTCATAAACCATTATATCAGTTACTGTCTCTATGCATCCAATCTTTCTGTGATTTACAAACTTGGAAACCCATTAGAATACTAGAAAACAAAAAAAAAAAAACCCAGCAAGAATAAAATTAAAATAATATAAAATTAAAATAAAGGGTAAGAAAGAAAAGACCACCCTCCATACTTAAAAATTCGGACAAGAAATTTCTGTTGTGGAAAAAGTGAGAAATATTTGACCCTGGAGCAAATTTTGGTTGGATCAAGAGGTAAGTCAACTGGCCAAGTATCATATCATGCCGTGGTCCGATCCACCATGATCAAGTTTAGCTTTTGTCTGAAAGTAAGGCTTTTCAAGCCCCGCCTTATCTAGATAGACCTGCAGCACAGTATTTCTTAACGTCTATATTTTAGGTTCTCTGGTGCAAGATATTCTGCACCTGGGCGCTCTCAGACTTGACAAAATAGCATGAATTGTAGAAAATGAGTTTTCTTTGTTAGGTCTTCAAAAAAGTTTTTGTTTTCACTGTGTTTTTTGGAGTGTAGATTAATGGAAATCATCCCTAATTTGGAAAAAGAGCCCAAGTAGAGGCTTTACATCTGCAGAATGTAGAGAACAACTGCAGGAGACCTACAGCGAAACCATTCTCTACAGGAGACCTACAGCGAAACCAAATAGCCCACCGGTCTTTTGTGGGACCATATTTTTGTTTATATCTTTCTTCAGTGGGACAAGTGCAATTGTCCCTCCAAGTGTAATTGTCTAGGCCTTGTCCCTGATGGAGGTCTAAAGGATCGTCGGTAAATTGTTGCACTGATCAAAGGTCAGGACTTTTTACACGTATATTTATAAAAGTTTATACAAGACTTATACAAGAATGATGTATATTGCCAAACCAATAAAATATACATCATTAGCAAAGTGGAATTTCTTTGATACTATGAGCCACTGTCAAAGCACGTGGAAGTTCTGAGCTGTCTTTGATCTCATCAATGAGCAAACTGGCTTTATGCCACTCTTCTGTCACTTCGATGGTAACTTGCAGTTTGTCTTCTGGAACAATGATTAACAGCTTGTTAAAGCTTGGTTCTTGCTTGCTTACCTGGTAACTGAAATCAGTACTTGTAGGGTTCTAGGAGACTTCTTTGGACTGTTTCTTGAGCCGTCGTCACTGTTTTTAAATTTCAGAGCATGGTTTAACGTGGGTATCACGATTTGCTCAGTATGAGTGTGGAACTAGCTGGGTCCAGGATTAAGTTCCCACGTGACAGTTCAGACCACAGTTCCCTCTGACGCCTACTTGACTCCCTGCCCTACTTCATAGAATTCTCCACCCTCAGGTGCCAGCCACACCGCCTTACTCGGTGCAAGAGAATACATCATCCCGGTCACCAATGTAATTCTTCTTAATAAAATTACTTTGTTTAAAACGTATTTCTGAATGCAACTGAGGTTTACTAATAATTCATTTATTTGGAAGGAGGGGATCAAAATACTCCTACTTTGGAAACATATTAACTTTCAAAATAATCACATTTTCCACACTTTGCAACACAGAAAGCTGAGTTCCTGGATGCTGTCATTAGGAAAATATGTTTGAAATTCTTTACATTTTCAGGGGAAATGACATCTTTAATGTGACTCTTCCAGACATGTTTCTAAGTCCCACAAAATGACCTTTCCCTGCTTGGGTCTAGTAGGAATGTGGGGGAGCAATAATGAAGGGGTTCACCTGAGTAATTTCAGAATAAGATTCCCTGGAGAAGATCCCACTGTCTATAAAATGAGCCCTATGAGAAGCAGGAGGAAGGATGGCATTACCCACAAGTCTCGGATGGATGGAATTATCCAGTTCTGTGATCCCTGCACAGCGGACCTCCCCAATCCAGATGACAGCTATCCCATCAGAGACAGGGCGTGGAACCCTGATGCACTTCCCAATCCACAGAGTAAATTAACATGACTGTTCTTGGGCAGGAGGCTTGCTGACTGGACTGTCTCTGGGGACTCCTTCAGAAAGTTGGGCTCGCTGACTGTAGAAACTGGCGCTGAGTGCCTTCTGATGAGGTTTGCTGGAGTTGGGTGCTTCAAGGAGCTTAAGCGGAATGCCTTCAGTCTGATATTTGTAACTGAGTGGTATCAGCAGACTCGACGGAACTGTAACATGTCCTGATAAAGAACTCAGTGACATTTCTAACTGGAACTACTGTTCCTGGAGTTGCTGAAGGAGTTGCCAAGAGCAATCGGGTTATATCAGAAAGGAAGAAGTTTGTGTGGCCACCCTTGTCTCAGTGGGTGCGTATCCAGAAACAGCCTTCACAGCTGGGGTCTTACGGACTTTTACAAGAAAGGGATTACTCACAGGAGGTTGTTGGGGATTGGCAGGCCAGTGGATGACAGAAGCTAAAAAAGGCAGGTAAGCGTATCTCAGTGGAGGGTGGAGGGAAGGTGTGTTAGCCATGGCAGGGGCTTTTTGCATTTCTTTGAGGCCTCTTATCTCTGGAGCAGTGAGTTGTCCCTGCCTCATTACAACTTGTTTGTGAATTCTGTGTAGCCATTACAATGGAACTTAGAACCTAGAGATGTGCAGTAGGTAACCCTAAGTAAGATATTATCCTATCCATAGGAAGTTAGTCTCTTCTGTATACAGGGAAAGAACATTGTCCTTAGGTCTCTGGGACACCCAGAGCTATCTCTCACACTGGGGAAACTTCTCAAAGCCAGGAGTGCAGGAGAATCTTGAGTGGAGAGTGGGCATTTCTCCCGCGCGTGGCTTCCTTCCTCATGTGTGACATTCAGAATGTCATTGGCTGTGCGCTACAATCTGTAGTGGTTCCAAACTGAGTGTTTGCATCTTCTACACAACCCCCAGCATCGCCTGAGGAGAAGCAATGGAAGTGCTGGGAGGTGATCATTTCCCCTGGATTTCCGCCTCTCCTTACATGTGGTCCACTTCAATTTCAGGGAAACACAGGAACAACTGTATTCAAAGGCAGCTGATGTACCGAGTTCTCTCTACAGACTATTCTTGTATCACTTCTGAACCCCCACATGCAAATCACTCAGCCATGGAGGGAGGAGGGTTTTCAGCTTGGGCAGGTCAGTGCCGCTTTCAGTGAGGACTGGAGTCTGTGAGCAAGGCAGGATCCTCCGAGAGGAGAACACGGTGTGGTTGCGTCTCCTTCTCTGCCCGGTGGCTGCAGTCCCAGGTGAGATCGTCCCTGATTTCAGAGATCAGAACAAGGCACGGTAGGTCTGTCTGGAACTCACTGTGGTTTTCTTTGTTCCCAGGTGTTCTGTCCCAGGTGCAGCTGCAGGAGTCAGGGGCCGGACTGGTGAAGCCCTCACAGACCCTGTCACTCACCTGCACAGTCTGTGATTCTCCATCACCACCAGTGGTTACTGCTGGGAGTGGACCTGCCAGCGCACAGGGAAGGGGCTGCACTGGACTGGGGAGATTTGTGCTAGTGGTAACACTTACTACAGCTCTTCCTTCAAGAGTCGCAGCTCCATCTCTAGGGACACAGCCAGGAACCAATTCTCCCTGCAAGTGAATTCACTAACTGCTGAGGACACAGCTGTGCATTATTGTGCAAGAAACACGGGGAGGGGAAGTCAGTGTGAGCCCAGACACAAGCCTACGCTGCAGGCTGACGAAGGCTCAGGCTGAAGGTTGTGCCCAGAACCCAAGTGTCAGAGCTCATACCCAGGTGTGTGGAGCCGGTGTTAGGAGAAAAATCACACCAGCTCTGTGCTCTGCTTGCTGTTCTTATGTTTTCCCACTGCTCTGCTCTTCTTTTTCCCTCTATGAACAAACAGTGACCCATAGCCCTCTGCCCCCATCCTGCCTTCATAACTTCTATTTCAAACAAGCTAACAAACAAAAACAAAACTTTCGAATCTGTTTTCTTCACATATGGAGTCTTAAAGGCTTGCTTCCAAACAAGTGTCCCTCTAAGTGAGATGTCAACTAAGCCTACATGGAAGAAGCACACCATCATCAGTCACTGCAGGATGGTAAACCATTTAATCTGAAGTTGCAGGAGGATCTGGTATCAAAGGCTAAATTGTGATGGTTGAGAATGGTAGCCCAAGATTCATTTGTGGAACTTCATAGGAAATAAGTCTTCAGAGAAGTCCCTCTATCTACAATTGAGGGATGGAGAAATGTGGTTCCCAAACAGAGAGCTTTGGAGAGATGAGTATAAAGGATCAAAAATGTCAATCTTACTTGAACAGTTACAACATTGTCAGTAGATTCGCCTGCTCTACTGATGAGGCTGATCCTTATCTGGTGTCCTACATTTTCTGTATTTTTGGTTCGTGGTATTTGCTTTGGTTTGTGCTTGTCCATATTTGAATATATTTCAGAGGTGTTGTCATTGGAGGTCACCTTCTTGAATTTGTTGTATATTTTCCATTTTTTGTTATTTGCATCCTATGATTGATGAACGTATAGAGACAACAAGTAGAATGAGGGTTTTGGGAGGAGGAGGGGGGTACAATGGTGGAGGAGGGTAAAGTGGAGACAATGTCAAGGAGGCCGTGCAGAGAAAGAATGTTTGGAAACCGTCATAGCAATTGTACAACTCTGCTGAATGTTTTAACTATTGAATTATATCATACCTATCATATTATTATTATATATAATAAAATAAAACCTGGCTTCTTCAATAGTGTACTTCTTAGTTGGGGCAGCATTGAGCATTCTCATAATGGAGAACTCTGACAAATCCTTCCTCAGCCAGGTGATCAAGGTCAAATTAACACTGTTAAGTTTGTGACAGTGTATATCCTGTCACAATAACATAGACAGTTTCCAATCAGGCTATTCTCCAAAACAAACCAACAAAAAACAAAAACAAAATAAAAACTTGGCAAACACTGTCAGAGTTGTCAAGATAATTTTAAAAATAGAAAGGAATTTCTCAGAATTTGTCACATTAGAGAGCAAGCTAAAGGGGCATGATGACTAAATGGAATACGATGTCTTGTATGGGATCCCATGGCAGGGATAGTACCTTACGTAAGATTTAAGGAAATCCAAACAAATCATAGATTTTAATTCATAACAATGTATCAATATTGGTTTTTGATGATGAATATGTGCCATTATAATGCAAGGGAAAATCAGGAACAGCTGGGAGGTAGTGGTTTGGGGGAGATTATATAGGTATCTCTATTTACTGGTAAAATTAAAAATAACTTAATGAGCTTACATCTCTGCCATTGTATTAAACATTATGCAGAAACTGGTCCGAAGTCCATTCCCTCCCACTGACCTGCTGCCCTGGAGTCATTTCTGTCTCACATCAGTGGATGGGAGAGCAGTGCTTCCCCGCCTCTCTGAAAGGGCATTTCCAAAAGAAGCACCGTGATGCACCGTTCACTTTAGGAGTAGCTGACGGATTTGAACCACAAACACTTATAGATAATACCAAGCCCATGTTTGACCTGTTGCACCACCAGCAATCCTTGATGTGAATTTGAGCTCATCCCTTCATCTTCCCAATAAACAGTTTGGTTCCTTGAAGGCAAATTTATAAAGTTCCCTTCAAATAACTGGAGTCACTCTGGGCAGTGTCATTCCAAGGGCACTTTCCCATGGACTCAGCGACATTATCAGCTTGCAGAACCTTTTTTGCAAGGCTTCCAAGTCCAACATTTCAAGTATCCAGTGAAGCAGAGTTAATGATCCTGATTACATGATTGTCCAGTTGATAGGAATTTATGAAGAACTGATATGAACTAAGATGATCTCCATTCAATATGTTTGTACATAAAATCTCCAGGGAAAATGTACATTTTTCAAAAGTGAATAATTGTAGTTTCAAAATGTGCTTTATTGTATTGGGTTATACATTTCACCATTAAGTTTGAATGAACCAGGAAAATAAAGTTCTGGAATCTGTTCTTCTAGATCCTTTTGAATAAATTTCTCTCTCCATCATCAGCCCAGTAACTTACCAGGTGCTGGCAGATGTCGCTGTTGCCTCCACCTGCAACCCAGAGGTTTCTCACAGGCTGCAGCATCCAGCTCCTACAGCTGGGCTTGTGCCTTCTTCTAGAGAGAACTGTCCTCATCAAAGCTGCTCCTTAGGTTGAGATGTGTGCCCTCTGTACCATGGGCTGACTCAGTGTCCACAAGTTCATCTTCTGGCTCAAGACAGGATAAGTTTGCAGGATAAGTTTGCAGGAAGAGCCCTTGGTGTCTGTCCTGGTTGTTCATTGCCACATGACCCCCATACGCCAAAAGACAGCTTCTTGAAGAACACGAAAATTGGGCAGCCCAAGGGCATTAGGCCCTTTTACAGAGAGAGTTCTCATATGATAGGCACTCTTCCTGGGCACATAAATCGATCAGAACCTTCACCCACGAACCCATGGCAATATTGCTGTTGTTGTTAGAAGTTGTCCATCAGTTCGGACTCCTCTCCACCCTGTGTAGAGGAGAATGAAACACTGCCCGAGCCTGTGGCATCCTCAGAATTGTTCTTGTTGTTGGAGCCACTGTGTCCATCATCTTCTCAAGAGTCTTCCTCCTTTTGCTGCCTCTCTACTTTACGAGGCATGAGGGCCTTCTGCAGAGACAAGTCTGTCAGATAATATGTCCAAAGTCTCACCATGCTTTCCTCTGAAAAGAATTCTGGCTGGACTTCTTTGAAGATGAGTTTATGAATATTTTTGTTAGGACATGGTACTTTAAATATTTTTAACCAACATCAAAATTCAAATGTGTCAATTCCATTCTGGTCTTCCATTTTCCATGTGCAACTTTAGCATGCATAGGAGGGCCATTAAAAATGCTTGGCGTTTGTTTTTGTTGTTTTATTGTCTGGTTGCATACTGTTGCTTTGTTTTCCTCTGTCTTGTTTTCATGCATGTTAGTGTCTCCACAGGCAGGCCCGTCTGAATAGGACAGGCTGGATGAACTATCTGGAGGAAAAACAAAGGGACAGACAGTTCCTGGGGGACAGACAGTCCCGGGTGGGGGAGGGGGGGAGGGTAAGGAAGTGGTGTTAATAAACACAGGGACAAGGGAACAACATGGGACCCAAAATGGTAGTGAGGGGGGAGTGGCAGGCCTGATGGGGAACGACCAAGGGTAAGGTTGCGTAGAGAAGAGGTATAGCTGTAGCCTAGGTGGGGACGGAGCATGGTAGTGGGGCAGGAGGAAAGTCAAGGGAGATGGAGGAAGGAGCTGGGAGTCAAGGGGCATTTATGGAGGTCTAGACAAAGACATGTACATGCAAATATATATAGGAGGATGGGGAAATAGATCTAAGTGTCTACATTTATAGGTTTAATATTAAGGTGGCGGAAGGACCTTGGGCCTCTACGCAAGCACTCCCTCAATGCATGAATACTTTCGTTTATTAAATTGGCACTCTATGATGCTCACTTTCCCGACACAACTGCTGAAGCCAAAGTGGGTGAACAAGTAAATGTGGTGAAAGCTGATGGTGCCCGGCTATCAAAAGAGATAGTGACTGGGGTCTTAAAGTCTTGAAGATAAACAAGCGGCCATCTAGCTCAGAAGCAACAAAGCCCACATGGAAGAACATACCAGCCTGTGTGATCGAGTGGTCCCAAAGGGATCAGTTATCAAGCATCAAAGAACAAAAAATCATATCACTGGCTGCACACCTCCATGATAGGATCGCTGAAGACAAATGGGTGCATAAGCAAATGTGGCGAAGGAAGCTGATGGTGCCCGGCTATCAAAAGAGATAGTGTCTGGGGTCTTAAATGCTTGAAGGTGAACAAATAGCCATCTAGCTCAGAAGCAAAAAAGCCCACATGGAAGAAGCACACCAGCCAGTGCGATCATGAGGTGCCCAAGAGGCCAGGTATAAGGCATCATGCAAAAAAAAAAAGAATATATGTATGTATATATATGTATATATGTGTATATATATATATATATACACACACACACCATATTGAATGAAGGGGGAAGTGCAGAGTGGAGACCCAAGGCCCAAGGGTCAGCCACTGGAGATCCCCTCATAGAGGGGTTTAGGAGAGGAGATGGGTCAGTCAGGGTGCGAGGTAGTACCGATGAAGTATACAGCTTTCCCCCAGATCCTGGATGCTTCCTCCCCCCAACTACCATCATCCGAATTCTACCTTGCAGGGCTGGATAGGGCAGAGGTTGTACACTGGTACATATGAGGGCTAGACGCACAGGGAATCCAGGGTGGATGATACCTTCAGGACCAAGGGTGTGAGGGGCAATGCTGGGAGAGTGGAGGGTGAGTGGGTTGGAAAGGGGAACATGATTACAAGGATCCACATGTGACCTCCTCCCTGGGAGAGGGACGGCAGAGAAGGGGGGGAAGGGAGACTCCGGATAGAGCAAGATTATGACAAAATAACGAGGTATAAATTACCAAGGGCACATGAGGGAGGGGGGAGCGGGGAGGGACGGAAAAAAAAGAGGATCTGATGCAAAGGGCTTAAGTGGAGAGCAAATGCTTTGAGAATGATTGGGGCAGGGAATGTATGGATGTGCTTTATACAACTGATGTATGTATATGTATGGATTGTGATAAGAGTTGAATGAGCCCCTAATAAAACGTTTAAAAAAAAACTCAAAACCCAGATACCAGATCCTAATTCATAACATGATTTTCAAAAACCTCAATGATTTGAATAAAGACTATATTCAGAGACTATAAACAAAATGCTTGGCTTGGGTGAAGTGCATCTTTTTGGTCACAGGACCACTTGGTCCCCAGGAGTCATGAACCAGACTGCAGTTTCCCCAAAGCAGCGTTGTGATAGCATACCTCTCCAAGACTGACTTCCCTCCCCTATCACAGTTTCTAGCACTCCACTCCTGTCCCCACCTCCCATTCATAATCCTGCTCCCTCTCTGCTCTACTCCAAGAAGAACGGATTCCTCCTCACCCCTGGATATTCACGTTCCCTTCTATCTACATTTATTCCTCCTCACAGTCTTACCACATTGACTTTCAACATGAGAGGCACTGGAAGATTCCATCACAGGAACATTTTCCCTGATGGCAGGTCCTAAGGTGAATGACACAGAAAACAACAAACTGCTCATTGCTGTACCTTCCTGAATCCAGTTCTGATTCACAGCAACCTGACAAGCCCTGCCCCCTGCCTCCTGCCACACCATTATGTGCTTTTTTCCCCCTCCTGGGTCATCCTTTTCATATCTCATCCTTAAGAATTTTTCAAGTCACTTTTTGACAATATGGCATCTCCCCTATACTCTGCACTGAGCATGCTGAGTCACATTTTACCAAGAAAATCTCAGCATGCAGTTCTGTGCTTCCTTTGGGAGATACACCCTGCAGTTGCTTGTCCCAACTCAGCCTTCTCTGACATGAAGGGGAGGTGACCAGAGAATGTTCCTACTCCATTTCAATGTTGCTTTGCAAAGGATCAGAAGCAAAGCCTGAGCTTCTGTCAATTAAAAAAGACAAATAAGCATATTTTGAAATGCTTCGTTATATTTTTGGTACCTTTTCTGTCATTTCTCCTAGACCATGCATTTTAAAGTGCTGGTTTTTCCTCTTATAGCTTATGAAGAAATTTCTCCCCAATTTGTCCTTAATTATCTGTCCCCAAGACAAAGGAACTTGCATATGGACGGTGCAGTATCAGACAGTGTTCTGTTGCTGTTCACAGGGTCACTGTGGGTCAGAACTGACTCAGTAGCACCTATCCACAACAACCACCACAACATGACCGTGAACTCCAATCTTGCCTTCATCCAGGACACAATGCTTTAGTGGGAAGAAGATATTTTAATTGCCCAATAATTTGGTCGACTTTCTGTTGGGATACCTATTTTATAGAGTAATCATGTAGAAATCCAAATAGGTTTCAGGGTGATGATCAGGGTTCATATGAAAAAGTTGTAAGAAGATATAAAACTGCATTTGTGAGAAAAAGAAGTTGGGTCAAGTATTTATTATTTTTAAAATCCTTCATGACTTTGTATCTATTTATTTTTCAAGGATAGCAAGGGAACATAATTTGGAAACTTTTGTTCATCCACCCTAAAACCCTGATCATTCACCTTCCCAAATATTTTTGTTCCAAAATTTAAAAGGCTATTAAGAAGAAACACACACTGAGAGTTCCTCAAAGATATAACAAATACACTTATTACATTTCTGTTTATATTATTATTCCTATCAATCAGATATAAATTTACACACATTTTGTGTGTAAATAGAAAAATAAAATGGATTAATGTGTGATGACAATTTACTATAGAATGTCACATAATACATTATATTAATGACATTATTATTGTGCCCTTCACACCTAAAACACTCAGATCTGTTCTAGGAACAGAATCCTCAGATCTCAGAAGTCATGCAACTCCATTTATTGCAATATAGTAAGTGGGCATTGCAAATCCCCCACTGCTCTGCCGATGAAAGCCAACGCGATCCCAACCCTGCAGCTCTGGAAGTGCTCCTGGATTCTCAGGAGTCCCCACTCAGTGATCATGACTGAGCACAACACATACAACATGGAGTCTGTGCTGAAAGGGGTTTTTCCTTGTTGCTATTTTAAGAGATGATTTTTTGTCAAGAACCAGTTTGTGTGCTTGGGTGTGAGTGAGAGACACGGTGAATATGTGTGATGGTTTTCCTGCCCAGGATATCTGTGCTTGCAAACGTTGAGAGTGAGGTGCAGCTAGTGGAGTATGGAGGCACCTTGGGACAGTCTAAGGGGCCTCTGAGACTCTCCTGCACTGCCTCTAGTTTGCCCTAAAGTAGCTAAGTCATGATGTAGGTCCACCAGACTCTGAAGAGGACCTGAAGTCGGTCTCAATCATCAGTATCTGCGGGTAGTGGTGGTATATAACACAAAGACTTTGTGAAGGGCCAATTCACTATCTCCAACGACAATTCCTAGAACATGTTTCAACTGCGCACGAACAGACTGAATTTCCAGGACATGCCTTTGTGTTACTGTGCTACCATCACAGCGAGGAGAATTCAGATTCAACCAGGATACAAGCTCCCCTGCAGGGAGAAAACAGGTCCCCAGGTGGCGCTCAAGACCCACAAAGCACAGGTCTCAGGTCCAGGAGCAGGTGCAGAGAGAGGTTCAGGGCTGCTTTCCTGTTGTGGTATTGGTGTTCTTCTCCATCTCTTCGTTTCCCTCAGAGAATCTCTCTATTTTAATACCATGCAGTGCCTATCCCTGAAATGTTCTACATTACAATAATTGTATTATAACAAGTAAACGTTCTGTACAAAAGTCATTCTGTTTGGTGTGGATGAAAATTACTCAGCCACGTGTGTCTCAGAATCAGGGTCCAGAAGATAATCAAGGAAACTCAGAGCTCCAAATGTAATGTGATTTAGAGAAGTGGAGCGATTGGGTGCTGTCAAAGGTTAGACTTTGAATTGGATCAGAAAGACTGGTTATTCAAACTCTCCAAATAGTGCCTGAAGAGAAAGATGGTGATGTGCTGTTGAAAGGACAGAGAGCAGAGGCTTCCATATAATTCCCCACTTGTGACATTGAGTTCCAGGTTAGAGTTATGCAGCCGGCTAGGTAGGGAACGAACCACATTAAAGCAGAGTGTGCCTCCTTTCGTCAGTGGGAACTGTGCAGGTCAGACTCAGCACTGGTCTGAAGTCTCTTTCTGTCTTTATCTATTTTCTGTGTCTCTTGTTCATCAAGATGATATGATTCAGGAAAGTTTTTGCTTCCCAATGCAAGTCTGTTCACATTCACATTCTCAATATGCCATGTTCATGGAAAAGGATACTCAACACCAAGGATATATCAAAACTACACAATACTGTCTCTAAATACCATGTAATTGTGATCCAAATGACAAATTAATCCATTAAGGAAATGGGAAATAGTTCCTCATTTTATATGGAGAATCCTAGGATAATCAAGGGACCCCAAAAGATTGAGATCAAGGTAGGGGCCCTCACACAAACTAACCTGAAAACTATTCCACAGCCACAGCAGTCAAAACAGCCTGGTACTCGTACAGTGAAAGGTAAGTTGACCAATGGAACAGAATAGAAAAATAACAAATAATCCATCCACACAACAGACAACTGATCTTCACGAAAGGCCAAAGGGACTTTATAAGGGAGAGTGACATTCTGTTCAACAATGATGCCGGCACAATTGGATCGTCACCCTCAGAAGCATGAAAGACAACTGAAACCTCAGCTCATGTAAAAATAGAAACACAAGATGATCAAAGACAGAATGTCAATCCCTGCGCTATAGAGACCATTTATAAGGAAGTAGGGACACACCTAAGTGGCTCCATTGCAGGACGTTCATACACTGTAAAACAGAGCAAAGGAAGCACACACAAAGAAGACAACATGGATGAGGGTGACCTTCTAAAATCAGACATTTATGTGCATCAAGAGAGTAAAAAGGGAACTCAAGCAATGAATAAAAAGCAAAAAGCTCCTGTAATTTTAAGCTGCAGAGTTGTATGTCTATTTACTGTACAATAGACTACCAGGGAAAATATTATTGCATTTTCCTTGGACATATTTTCTATCATTTCCACCTTTCAGAATTTTGAGAGATACAGTGTACCTTGACTAAGTGATTGACCAAAACTAAACCAGGAGATGGGGGACCGCAAAGCAAACCCAGAAATCTGAGTCTAGAAGAGCTCAATGTGTTGCTTCTTCGGAGTGCAGGGAGCACTCAGGAGCTCATTGAGAACATGTGTACCAAACCTGTTAGGAAAGTGATGTGCACATGGATAATGTCATGAGGGTGTCACTTAAGGAGACCCCTACTAACCACTGCTATGAAATTATCTGAGACAATCATGGCAGTCAAATTCAGAGATGGAAGTGGCTTGAACTCCTTGAACTCTTGTGCAGCTATATCACGATCTCAAGCTTAAATCGGTTAGAAAACCACCAAGAGCAGATGGTGAGATGGGGGCTTGGTAAAATGAACAGGATCAAGTGATGCTCTGCCAGTGTGCATATGAAAAGGGAACTGACACAATGATCTCCAAACGAAAAATGCTAGAGTGTCCTGTGCTTGGACCCCTGGATTTTGGTGAAAATCATGTGTATTCGTTTCAAAGCATTTGCTTATTCCCTTCAGCAAATTCTGGCCCAAAGAAGTCCAGGTGACCAATACTGAATGCTTGGATTTCCCCCCATTGAAAAACATATATTAATTTGGAGATATAAAGAGATTCTAATTCAGTAAATGGGTGGTCTCAAAACATAGTCTGGGGACAATATTTTATACTTTGTTATTGAGGCAGACTAGCAAAAGAAATTCCATTTTTGTAAGCTGCTAAGTAACTTGCCCATTCCTCCCTCCTATCTCAGAAAGTTGACTGCTAATTGGTCTTCTTGTTCTCCCTCCCCTTATGGGAAATTCTCTGCTGGTGATTAATTTTAGCATGTGCTTCCATAGGTTCTGGACACTACAATTAGTTTTGACTATTCTTCAATATATCATTTGTTCTGATTCAATATTGCTCCCTGTGATGTGATAATCTGAACGGTGTAGTTAATCATGTTATGGTAACCAGGATGTTATAGTCAATTTTGGTATTGTTTCATTCTGATAAGGAATGTACCGTGTAATGCATACTTGGTCTTCTTGAAGTTACCAGAATATTATAATCAATGCTGTAACTTGTAAGGCTCCTTAACCCTAAAGAATAGTAACATTGATTTTGCTTTCTGCTTCTATTCATGCTAGCTTAAATCTTAAACAAATGACAATGGAGTTTTTTGCATTGAAAAGATGGACTGAAACGTGGACTTAGGACTTCAACCAAGGACTCACTTTTAGATTCTAGCAGTCCAGTTATAAGTAAATAACGACTCATAAATTATGAAGACATTATAGTGGCTGCCATTTATTTGAACCTGCAACATTATGTAGAAAGAATGTGAAGGGGTTTCTGTTCTAAAACTGCATGGTTAGAGATAGTGCCACACCTTCTAGAGTCAGTAATATGAACAGTTTTCAAAAATTAGACAATCCTTGAGTTTAGGGAATAAATGTAAGGTGAGATCCATGAGCATTTGTGATGGGGCTGTGTCCAAAACACAAATGGAGAGGTTGTCCTTGGTTGGAGATGCTCACACTTCGATTGAACCAGAGCCCCCTGGGTAAGGGACATTTACAAGCGTGTCTGAGCTCATTCTCTAAATTTTGAGGATCAGTTGTATGGATGAACCTAACTTTAGTGGAAAGTGCCTACTGGGTCTCAGGAAAATGTCCTTTTGTTGAAGATCTAAAATACTGCACTTGGCTTTTCGTTTTACTCTGATTATTTTCTGAAAGGATTATATTCCATCTACTGCTCTACTGAATCTTTATACTTGAAATCAAGACTCGACTTATTGTGCATCATTTTGGATATTCCAGCAAACAAAGGTGTGTGTGTGTGTGGGGGGGGGTGTCTATTCAGAATCTTACATTTTTAGACACTACACAGTTAAAATATTAACTTGTCTGAAGACCAACTTTTCTTGGTGGCACATTCTTCCCTGAGACGTTATGGCACTTGAATCTCTTTACTTACATTGAGGTTGACCTCATTCATCAGGCTTTGGGATGTAGTGTGGATATTGCTTGTAGGAGTGGTGGGGTTGGTAAAGACCATGGCCCAAGGTCAGAAAAATCCTGGCTAAATAAGATTAGTAGCAGGACTACTCCTACTGGAAACATTCTTTCAGAGTCTTCAGATTATGTGTGCATAAATAAAATGCAGAGCTAGGAGTGGAGACTGTTCTTCAGGCCCAGCAACTGGTTTACCCTTTTCTGAACTGCAGAATTTTGACTGAACAGAACCCTCCACCACAATTCATTACCTCAGACTTGCATGAATTTCTGTTGGACGCTGCAGTGATTCTCAGAACCCAGAAATCTGAGGGGATCTCCTCAAGGGTGGAGTGGGTGGGAATTGGAGCTGAAAGGCTTCATTGAAGAGTTGGACCTTTGGGTCATTATCAATCCTTGGAACAAATTTGGTATTCGTGTTTCTAAAAGATGTTACTCTCACACATGGAAAACTACTAAGGACTATGAGGAGGTTAATTAAGAGGTGTCAGGATGTACAGGAAAAAATGGGTCTTGGAGAGTGTGAAGACCGAAGATGCTTTAAACAAACATCATATAGAAACCCAAGGAAGGGCAGGGGCAAAGAGGGGCTGGAAGGAGAGAACACTGGGCTCAGAAATTCTGGGCATTCTTTGACTTTTCCCACATACCTCTTGAGAAAAACCTTCTTTCATTATAGATTAACATGCATATGAGTTAAAGCAAACAGTTACCCTACAATGGGCTCATAAGGAAGAGGGGAGTCTGATCTCCATTACTTTCTGATTATAAGGACAGGGCTCCCTCATATGCAAATTATTCTTCAGACACTAAGGTCAAATTCACCATTGGTCTGGGAAAGCTATCAGTTTTCTGCAGACACGGGTGTAGGTCTCTTGGGAAAGCCCGGCTGCGGTCTGAAGATACTATTGCTGTGTGTTCTTCTGTGCCTGGTGACAGTCCCCCAAGGCAGGAGATTCAGATATCTGACCTGGGTCTATGGGGATGTTTTTGACCTCAAGTGACTGACAGGGACCATCTGTGTTTGCTTGCAGGGGTCCTGTCCCAGTGCAGCTTCAGGAGTCAGGTCCAGGATTGGTGAAGCCTTCCCAGAAGCGGTCCCTCACCTGCACTATCTCTGGTTTCTCCATCACAAGTATTGGTTACAGCTGGAACTGGATCCACAAGACCTCGGGGAAGGGGCTTCAGTGGATGAGAAACATATGGTATGATGGTGACACATATTATAAGCCGTCCTTCCAAAGCCAACTCTCCATCACCAGATACACATCGAAGAATCAGTTCACCTTGCAGCTGAGCTCCGTGACTGCTGAGGACACAGCCATGTATTACTGTGCAGGCAGCACAGTGAGGGGGAGTCAGTGTGAGCCCAGACACAAACCACCCCTGCAGGGAAGACAGTGGGCAGGAGGGGGCATGCAGGACCCTCAAAGCACAGACACCCAGCCCTAGACAAGCCCAGATGGATGACACGGAGGATTTCCTGTTGGATTTCCTCTCTTAGCTCTCAGCATCCCCAAGGATGGCTTTTCTTTTTCTCTAAATTCTCTCCTCACTGAAGGCTTGAAATAAGGAATTGGCATTTTCTGTAGCAGTACAAATACTAAACCTGACTCTGATCCTTCATTGTCATCAACGATCTTTTTCTTTCTTGACAAGCAGGTTAACATTATCATTCTCATTCTGTCTCTTAATCTAAGTTTGTTGAAGGGTCAGGTCTCTGGAGATGTCTCTCTGCATTGCTCCCTGTGGGCTGTGGGTAGTGATTGACTAAAGATCTCTAGGTCTGAGAAAATAATTGTGGTGACTTCTGGGCCTAAACTTGTGACTTGTCTTCAGGGATGCTTGCTACCCATTGTCTCCCTTGATGCAGAAACAAAGCATATGGAGACCCTTGACAGCGGGAACAGGTGCACTGCTTGGCGGAGTCCTTTGTGAGACTCCTCTTTGGAGTCATAAAGAGTCCACATTCTTTGGAAGGACACTTTTGATTTTAATAATAGCAAATGTGTCACGAGAGGAGGGAATTCCAGACTAATATCTAAGAATTCTCTTCAGAATTGAGAATAGTGAGACTTCTCACATATTTTGAACATGTTATTGGGGAACCAGTCCCGAGAGAAGAACATCCTGTTTAGTAGAGTGTCAGCAAAACAGAGGAAAATGCTCAGTTAGATGCACAGACAGAGTGGTCTCAAACATGGTCTCAAACTCAGGAGCAAGTGAGGATGGTTCAAGACTTGGCAGTTTCATGTGTTTCTTCTCTGGTGCACAGTTATGGTGAGTAAAACTGACTCAAAAGCTCCCAGCAACATCCCTGATGAAGTGAGGTACAGAACATTTAGACTAATTCTGGTTAGCCCAGTAATTAACAAAAATAACTATATATGATAGTTTTTTATATTCGAAAGTGATAAATTATTTAATATATAATATATAAAATTCAATACATATACCATTCTTATTAAATTTAACTATATGACTATCAAAAATTAGGAAAACAAAGTGTAATAAATAAGTAATAAAATGATAAATAAAGATGATATATAAATATACTCTCCCTGATACCATAGTGGATGCTACATTGGAATGCTAAGTACAAGAATAGTAGTTCAAAATCACATGCAATCCAAGGGAGAGCTATAAGGCTCTAAAAAGATGTCCCAGGATTGTAAATTTTATCATTAAACTCCAAAGGGGGAAGAATATCATGGCTTAAATTGGGAGATTCTGGTGTGCAGAAAGCTGTGGGTGACAGTGAAAACTCAAAACACTTACAGGATTTACACGGTTTATAAGTCTCCAGAAACTTCCCTCTAACCATAATTGAGGAATGGGAACAACCTGGTGCTCAGACTGAGAACACTGGAGAAGGGACTAAATTAAAATGGCAAATCTGACTTGAATGATTAAAACGTTATCATTTGATCTCCCTTTTGATACCCTTTGTGCTTGATTTGGTTTTTAATATTTTCAGTGGGTTTTTTTCCAGAGATAGGTTTATTGATACTGTATTTTGTCATTGTTGGTAATCTTTTTGACTCCTGGTTAGGTCTTTTTTTATATTTAAAAATTTTTGAACCCCAGGATGGGTGAATCTACAGAGACAATAATGAGAATAAGGGTTGTGGGGGCTATGGCAGGGGATGTGGCAGGTAAAGGGAAGTTAACATAAAAGATTTCAAAATGAACAGTGTTTTGAAACGGATTGTGGTAACGATTGTACAACACTGCTTAATATGACTGAACTATAGAATAGTATGATGTTTGAAATAAATGCTCATAAAATGTTTTTAAGACAATATTAAAGGATCTTAATAGATAAACAAATGTTTTAGAATATTTTTATTTTGAAAATATTTAAAAATTACTTTTATAAAATACAGTTGCACATTCAAAAGGGAGTTCAAAATTTATATATTTTATAATACATATTTCATAGGAAAATGTGTCAATTTCTGAATGAAAGAAAAAGATTTCTGGCAGCTTGAAACAACCCTAAGGAGCAGTCTCCTCAGTCCTAGAGGGTCACTGTGAGTGTGGGTTCACTTGCTGCCAGTGGGTTATGGAATTGTGTTTCCAATTTGTATCTTATTTTGGTTGCGTTTCTCCAGTAGTTTGTTTTCTGTGTTTTTGGTATTTTGTTTAACCATATTTAATATTATTGTCAGGAATTGTTCTATTTTTCCATTATCTTGGTCTCCACAGAATTTTCTTCATGGCATTCTTATTTTATTTATGCCCTTTCATCTGTGACATCACTTATGATATCATTTATAATATCTTCATTAAGATGTTAATGGTTCACGTTGTTTATAATTTATTTACTCAAAAATCCTGTCATGGAGAATTTTACAATCGGCCCCACATCAATTTTAGAGCATCGTCCCCTGCCCCGCCATAGGTAAATTGCCTCTAAGATGGTTTATGCAATCACAATCTGTCCTAGTGCTCCCACCCCCTCCCATCTTCATTAGTTACTCCCCAAATCCCGCTTCCCTCCCGATCTTCCCCTACCTATTCCTATAGACCCTTATAGACGTTATTATCAACATGCATCCGCTCTACCTGTACTTCACTGCTGGGAGACCCAACAAAAACAAACAAACAAAAATGCGCTAAGGTGGTAAGGGTAAAAACATAATAGTATAACGACAAACATACAAACAATGTGTAAGAAGGAAAAGACCACCAAAAATATTAAAAAAAACAGGGAAGAGGTTTCTGTCATAGAACTGGTAAGAAATGCTTGCGCCCAGAACAAATTCAAGTCTCATCTGTTTGGTGGTCCCCTGGCCGAGTGTTGAATTCAACCTTGCATAATCAGGATGACCATGGTCTCTGTCTGATAGTAAGGTTGATGGAGACTCTTGCCTGTGACTAGAGCCATCTGCCAGTGGCTCCGTCTGACCAGATGCTCTGCAGATGGGTTTGGGGCTCTCACCATCCCCATAGGCCTCCGCAAATTGGGTGTTCACAATGTGTGCTCTGATGCTCTTCTCCCCACTGTACTGATGGTTTGTAATTGCCATCTTTGGGTCACACGAGCTGCTGTGCTTTCTCAGTGTGGAGTTAGAGGACTCCTTGCTTAGATGGCTGCTTGTTTGAATACAAGCTTTTAAGTCCGCAGACACTGTTTTGATTGATAGTCAGGCACCATCTGGTTTCTTCACCACTTTTCCGTAGCACCCTTATATCAAGAGATCATTTCATTAAGCGGAGGATCAAGCAGGGCCATGATGTAAGAACGGATTGTTCTTAAGCTGGGGATAGGATTTAGTGCAAGCTCCAAACCCATTCCTTGATTTATTCTTTTATTTCCTTTTATTTGATAAAATTAAAATGATTTAACTTGGGAACCACTGCACAGGTCATATTGTTCCATAGTTCAATTCTGTCAAAACCAATTGTGCAATTTCTTGCATACTCCTACATGTTTTCCAAATGATAGGGCTCCTTCCTAGACTTCTTGAAATCCTTTCCCTTTTGATCCTCCCCCCTTTGAGCACCCTAAACTCTTGTTATACTTTATTTCCCTTCGGGCTCAACATCCCTAGGTTTCATTTTCTGAAAAATAATAAAATAAATCACACTGCTTCAACACGGTGAGCTCCAATGGCGGCACACCTCTGAGACACAGTCTAATGTAGATGAGTATAAGCAGACGGCAACAGGACAGCCATCACAGGGTTGCCAAGATAATACTTGTCTTCACACAGCACACTCGCTATACCAAGACTTGTTTGTTTGGCAACCAATAGTACAGAGCTCTTGGTACAGCTGTTTTCTTCAACCCCAGACATCATGTGTTTTCCAGCTTAAATCCTCAGGTTACAGAGTCTGGGGTAGTATCCAGTTCCCCCAGTGGAGTTCCCATTTGGGGATCTCACAGATGCAGCTCTGCAGCATGACTTGTACTCTGAGAGTCAGGATTCAGTTTCCCACTGTTCTGTGACATCTGGTCTGGCTTCCCAGGTAACCCCAGAGCCCTAGGTCAGCTCTGCTATCCCAGTGCAAGTCATGAAATACCCTTCCTACCTGTTGATCCCAAGAGCACCTGCAGTCCCTCCTTCCCTCACTTGGCTGTCAGCTCCCCTTTCCCATACCCCAACAGACACACACTTAAGTTCACCCAAAATTGACTGTTCCATCCCCCCTCTTCAGTGCTGCCCACCCCCTACCATCACTAAGCCTCACCCCTTTGAGAGGGCCACCACCCTTTCCAGGGGACCTCACCCCAGATCCATATTGCTCCCACTCAGCATCCTGTCCGCTTTGCCCCCACCAATGGATCCCAGCTACCAGGAGGTCAGGAAGTGCCCTCTGGCCAAATGACCTCCACTATACTTACCTTGAACAGAGGATTTGCAGTTCATGGCACTGGTCCAGCTCTTTCCCAGGCGATCTAGTTCCCACCCAGAAGACCTGATGGCCGCAAACTTGAGCTGTGCCCTTTCTGCTACTTAAAGGCTTGAAGATAAACAGACATCTAGCTGAGAAGCAAAAAAGCCCACATGGAAGAAGCACACCAGCCTGTGTAGTCATGAGGTGCCAAAGGGACCAGGTATAAGGCATCATCCCCCCCCCAAATATATATATACACACACACACATACATACCATAGTGAATGAAGGGGCAAGTCAGAGTGGAGACCCAAAGACCATTTGTCGGCCACTGGAGATCACCTTGCAGAGGGGTCTAGAGGAGGAGATGAGTCAGTCAGGGTGCGATGTAGCACCGATGAGAATTCAGCTTTCCTCTAGTTCCTAAATGCTTTCTCTCCACCCCCCATCCCCCAACTACCATGAACCGAATTCTACCTTGCAAGTCTGGATAGAGCAGAGGTTGTACACTGGTGCATAAAGTAGCTGGAGAAACAGGGAATCCAGGGTGGATGATACCTTTAGGACCAAGGGTGTGAGGGGCGATACTGGGAGAGTAGAGGGAGAGTGGGTTGGAAAAGGGGAACCGATGACAAGGATCTACATGTGACCTCCTCCCTGATGGATGGACAACAGAAAAGGGGGTGAAGGGAGATGCCGGATAGGGCATGACAAAATAATAATCTATAAGTTATCAAGGGCTCCTGAGGGAGGGGGTAGCTGGGAGGGAGGGGAAAAATAAAAGACCTGAAGCAAAGGACTTAAGCGGAGAGCAAATGCTTTGAAAATGATTAGGGCAAAGAATGTACAGATGTCCTTTATACAATTGATGCATTTTTATGGATGGATTGTGATAAGAATTGTATGAGCCCCTAATAAAATGTTTAAAAATAATAATAATAACCTCAGGGAAAAAGTTGACTTGCAGGGGTGCTAAGGCCCCACAGGAGCCTGGATACAGACTGCAGTTAGAGCTGCTGTGCTGACCACTATGGGAGCTCCACTGCCCGTGTTTTGAAATCTGCAGAGACAACTCCAGGTAACACTCCCGACCAATAGTCTGAATGCTTATGACCAGAGAAAATGTTACTGTGTGCCCCACAGAAGTTGGAAGACAGTGTAAGCCCAGGAAACACCTCTCCTGTATGTGATGGGTTGCTGTCAGCAGGGAGATCAGAATACCCATCACCTACATAGGGTACTAATCCATGTGAAGAAAAACGACCTTCTTATGATTTCTGTGGTTTCCTGTAACCTCACAAATAACCTTGTTGTTAGGAAACACTTTTATTCCAGTATTAAATATAGAATATAAAAGTATCTTTTATTCTTTCCCAAATATTCTGAAATGTTATAGGGGAAAGGAGTTTTAGGGATGACATATACTTGTTTCCCTACATGGTCAAAGGAATGACAAGATTCAGGTAGGCCTGGTCTTGATTCCATTGCATGGTAAGCATAGAGACTGTCTTTAATTTCACCAGATCATCTGTGTACTTCTGATGGTAATGGATGTAAAGCTACATTAAACTTAAAATCTGCACAGCTGTCCGCATGATTGGTAGAGGGAAGACCTCAAAGAGAGGGCTGTGTTCTCCCAAGGACTCCACCAGCATCACTTTTCTAGTGTGAGTCCCAGAGGCAGGGGCCCCATTCAGTCCTTTCCACCTTTACATACCATGCACCTCCCACACGCAAATGCCTGACAAGAACCCAAATGAAAGCACAGCATGCATGGACTTAAATTCATATTCCTTCTCACCCGGAGAGCATTTTCTGGGTGTCATGAATCTTATCCACATGAACACGAAGCAAGTGTGGGTTTTCCTCTTTCTGGTAACTCAGGGTGGTGAGTGGTTCAGGGAGTCAAACATGAAGTCTGGGAGTGCAGTATCCGAGCACATGACTAACTGGGTTTCTATGCCCAGCTGTATAGGCCCAGGTGCAGCTACAAGAGTCAGGCCCTGGACTAGTGAGGCCCTCACAGACCCTGTCTCTCACTTGTGCTGTCTCTAGATTCTCTTTAACCAGATAACATGTAACCTGGAAAGGCTCCAGTAAAGGGTCAGGAGTGGATTGGGGTAATATGGGATAATGGGGGCACAAAATATAATCCAGCTCTCCAGTACTGAGTCAGCATCACCAGGGACACCTCCCAGAACCACATTTATTTAAAACTGAGCTCTGTGAATCCTGAGGGCACAGCTATGTATTACTGAGCAAGTTACAGTGCTGGGAAGTCAGTGTGAACACAGACACAAACTCCGTTTCAGCCGAGGCAAGGAATGAAGGCAGTGAGGCTTTCCTCTCAGAAATTGTGGTTTCCCCACCTTGTCAGCACTTCTCCAGGGACCACCTTGCATAGACTCTAGGGAAACTTCATGCATCTGACCATGCCTTCTTTTCACTGGAATAGGTTTTGTCTATCTTTCACCAGGCAGATTTCAGAGCACTATGTATTGTTCAGACCTCAGTGTACAATTCAGATACTACCTACTGTCATTTGTTGTCAAAGTTAGAAATATTTAATGCAGTAAAAAAAGATCACATTGAGTCTCAAATTTTGTCCATACCCTCAGATATATCTTCATTTTTTTCATTCTAATGTATACTCACTACTGCACATTGTGCAATAATTTCCTCTTAGAACACCCTAGAAAATATTGTCTATGCCAATACTGTTGTTAGGAGACAAATAATTATTAAAAAATTCTCAAAAAAACGAATTCAAAAGAAAAAAGTACAAAGTAAGGTAAGGTTCTTGCTTCATTTTTCTGCAGGTACATATCTATTTTTCTGACATCATTTATTGAAGATGGCATCTGCTTCCCATTTAATATTTGGGAGGCCCTTATCAAAGATCAGTTGCCTGTATGCTGATGTTTTTATTTCTGGGTCTTCAGCTCTTTGCCATTGGTCTGATTATCTGTCATTATGCCAGTACCACTCTTGACTACAGTGGCCGTAAAGTATGTGCAAAGTTCAGGTAGAGCAGGCACTCCAAATAGCCTGATCTAAATACTTCCCCTTTCCTTTGTAAAGAATGCAACCTAAATCCTGTGAAATATCTTTATTGTCTTTGAGCCAGATTTTTTTACCAGTATTTTATTGTGGCATATATCTCAATATCAAAATCTATATAAATAGCTATGTCTGTAGATTATACTTCCTTGAGCTTGTGCCCTTTCTGCTACTTTTTCCAAGTGCAGTGGGCTTAGTGGTTAAAATCCTACTGTAGTTTACTGACACTGAGAGAAACCAAGGAGGGTATTTGCAAAGTCACTATACAGCCAGAGCTTTCCTTCTGCGTGAGATCACTGGTGTGTGATGTAACATGACTTCCTGTGGAGAGTTTCCCATCTTAACTGAATTTTTATTTTTAAATTTTGTAGATTTATGTCAAGAAAGCTTAGAAACGCAGGTAAAAGTTTGTTACCCAAACCCATTACAGCTACTGATAACTATCCTACAAGAAATCATTGATGACACATGAGCTCTTCATTTTTTTAAAAGCTTTTTTATGATTTTAAAACTTTACAGAGTAAATTGGATTCCATTCAATTCATACATTAATTGAAATTCCCAAGACATACCAGCATTCTTCCCACTTCAATCCTCCTTGTGTTTTTATATTATTCATCCTTCTTTCCTATTCCTTCTTACTTTCAAAAGTTCTTATCCATAAGCAAATGCTGTCCTTTTCATTTAGTATCATTGATTTTTCTAAGGAGTGTATACCTCTCAGATGTAATTCTTACCCTCCAAGCCTGTATATTGTTGGGCTGAAATCTGAGTCAGAGGAGCGAGTACAGGTCCAAGAGTGAAGAGTCACTAGAAGCCATAATCTCGGGATTCCAAGTCTACATCAGACCAGTAAGCATGATTTAATTTATGATTTTGGTTTGTTCCAGTTTCTTCTCCCAATCGAATCAGGACCTTCTTTTGTGATCCCTTTAGAGTAATTAGCAGTGGAAGCTGGGCACCATCTAGTTCTTCTTGTCTCAGGGTTGTGGAGGCTGAGGTTCACTCTGGTCCATTCATCATCAGGATGAATTATTCCCACACATCTTCTTTACCACACTTACTACAAACATAGGGGTTTTCTCCTATTAATTTGTAGATGTTTTGAGATTTCCTTTATGAATGAAGCCTTTGCCACATTCACCACATACATTGGGGTTTCTCTCCAGTATGAGTTCGCTGATGAACTGTGAGTCCATCCTTCCTGAGGAAGGCTTTTCCACATTGACTACATACATGGGATTTCTCTCTTATGAGTTCGCTGATGAACAGTGAGAGCAGTCTTTGTGATGAAGACTTTTCCACATTATCTACAAACATGGGATTTCTCTCCAGTATGAGTTCGCTGATGAACAGTGAGTCCATCCTTCCTGAGAAAGGCTTTTCCACATTGATTACATACATGGTATTTCTCTCCAGTATTAATTCGCTGATGAACACTGAGAGCAGTCTTCTGCATAAAGCCTTTGCCACAATGACCACATACATGGTGTTTCTCTCCAGTATGAGTTCGCTGATGAACAGTGAGTCTATCCTTCCTAAGGAAGGCTTTTCCACATTGACTACATACATGGGATTTCTCTCCAGTATGAATTAGCTGATGAACAGTGAGAGCAGTCTTCTGGATAAAGCATTTGCCACATTCACCACATACATGGGGTTTCTCTCCAGTATGAGTTCTCTGATGAACAGTGAGAGAAATCTTCTGGATAAAGGCTTTGCCACATTCACCACATACATGAGGTTTCTCTCCAGTATGAGTTCGCTGATGAACAGTGAGTCCATCCTTCCTGAGGAAGGCTTTTCCACATTGACTACATACATGGGATTTCTCTCCAGTATGAGTTCGCTGATGAACAGTGAGAGTACACTTGTGCATAAAGCCTTTGCCACATTCATCACATACATGGGGTTTCTCTCCATTATGAGTTCGCTGATGAAAAGTGAGAGAAATCTTCTGGATATAGGCTTTGCCACATTCACCACATACATGGGGTTTCTCTCCAGTATGAGTTCGCTGATGAACAGTGAGAGCACTCTTCTGGCTAAAGCCTTTGCCACATTCACCACATACATGGGGTTTCCCTCCAGTATGAGTTCGCTGATGACTAGTGAGAACATCCTTCCTGAGAAAGGCTTTTCCACATTGATCACATACATGGGATTTCTCTCCAGTATGAATTCGCTGATGAACACTACGCTTACTCTTCCTGATAAAAGCTTTTCCATATTCAGCACATACACAGGGTTTCTCTCCAAGATGAGTTTGCTGATGAACAGTAAGCATACTCTTTCTGATAAACGCTTTTCCACATTCACCACATGCGTGGGGTTTCTCTCCAGTATGAGTTTGCTGATGCACAGTGAGATCATTCCTCCTGATAAAAGTTTTTCCACATATGTGGGGTTTCTCTCCAGTATGAGTTCGCTGATGAACAGTGAGAACAGTCTTCCTGAGAAAGCCTTTTCCACATTCACCACATACATGGGGCTTCTCACCAGTATGAGTTTGGTGGTGAACAGTAAGACCATCTTTCCTGAAAAAGGCTTTTCCACATTGACCACATACATGGGGTTTCTCTCCAGTATGAGTTAGCTGATGAACAGTAAGCTTACTCTTCCTGAGAAATGCTTTTCCACATTCACCACATACGTGGGGTTTCTCTCCATTATGAATATGCTGAGGAGCAGTCAGATCACTCTTCCTGGTGAAGCCTTTCCTACATTCACTGCATACATAGGACATTGCTGCCACATGAGGTTCCTGATGTCCCTTGAGGCATGATACACTGTGAAAAGTTTTCCCACATTGCAAGCATTTTCCTAGCTTTTGTCCTTCATGACTTTTTTGATAATGTTCATTGAGTTTGAACATTTTCTTGAATATTTGCCCACACTGACTACATTCATAGGTCTTATCTAGTACATCAATAATCTGCTGCTCATAGAGCACAGAGTCCTCGATGAAGGCTGTTCCACATTTATCGCCTGTGTGTGGTTTCTCAATTTCATCACAATCCTGATGCTGACTGCATTGTGACTTCATGAGCCTGGGTGGTTCACACTCAGGGAATTTCATTTCAGTACAAAATTGCTCTTGTTCAATGTGGAGAAAAGTTTTCTCATCTTCACTGAGCACACCTGACTTGTGGATTTTGTTGCTTCTGTTCTGATTTAATTCTAGAATGATTAAATTTGATTTTATAATTTTTTCATGTAATCCAAACATCTCATAAGTTTCCTTTAGAGGAAAATTATTTTTATGCTGAGAATATGTATTAAATTTATAGCATTGTTCTATTCTGTCCATGCATCTTTCACATTGCAAGTGCTCAAGCAAATGATCATCATCTTTCTGGGTTTCTATAAAAGAACAGAACATTGACTCTTTTCAACATCTTGATTTACAATGGACCCCTTAAAAAATGCATTGATTTAAAGTAGATCTTTAGTGACAACCCTCTTATATGAATATAAATAAAACACTATGCTTACTGTTTATTGCCCATTGGACAAAATACCATCATGTAAACAATCCAAATGATAAAAACAGTTATTATAGAAATCAGGTTGGATATGAAAGTGATGAATGGACACAGATTTGATATATGCTTAAAGATGTACATGAAAACATACAACAAACATAGCGGAAGGACGAGATTGAGACCAATAGACCACAGGAGTGAGAAGACTTGCTAATTCCAATTGGTAGAGGTTAGATGTATCCATTTCATCAATCTAAATGAAAAACAACTAAGTACTAGATAAAGTTGGGAATGTGAAACATGTCGAATGTCCTACTTGGGAGAAAACCATTTTTACAGGTATATATGAAAGGGATTATGGCACAGAAACACATTCTTTATGTTCATGGAGTCTGTATTCTAGCTCACAGCACTCATCTTACAGTGTTGTTCTGTGGTGGCGTGCAGGTTGCTGTGATGCCAGAAGCACTGCCACCCAGTGTTTCAAATACAAGCAGGACCACCCATGGTGCACAGGTCTTAGTGGATTCTCCAGAAATAGGGACTGGGAGGAAGACCTGGTGATCGACTTCTGGAACATGAACCCCTCAGGTTTAATGGCAATGAAATAACACTGAGGAAGTACTAAATCCTTAAAGTACACTCAACAGTACTGATGTGGATGGAGGATGAGCTTTGGGGACCTTAAGTGCTTGACATGCCATGACTGAAAATGAGAAAAAAAATAGCTGCTAACATCCTCTAATTGGAAAATGGCACACATGCAATATTTTCATGAAAATTTTGTAAGTTGTCAAAACAAAATGGAATGGTAAAATTTGATAGTGTATGCATTATTCAGCTTTAATAGACTGGTACTGGCTATTTTTAATTAGATAATCAAGTAGTTTATAAAGCTGAGATTGACAAAATTCAAGAAGATTGTCATCATATTCATTATCCAAAAAAACACTTCAATATTTTCCCTGATGTATAATTTTGTCCGTGGTAGGCTAATATTCATATGCCTGCCAGCAAGACCAGTTAGTCCAAGTGTTATTTAGTTTTGTGCACCAATTAAAGCAAACATAGAAGCATTCACTAAGTTGGAGAAGAGTCCCAGTCAAATTCTCTAATTAAATATCGCCACAATATCCTCTCATTATAGTGCTACCTTAATGATACTTCATACATGCACATGACTAATTATTACCTGCCAGCAGCTGAAAGTACAAAAGCAGACATGTTGTTGTTATTGTTCTCCCCACTCAGGAGACAGTTACTCCACTCCACCTACTCTCAGCACTGGTCTTAAGTTGCTCATCCAATTATTTCAGGATCTCCCGGGTAAAGATCTGCCTACTTTGTTAGGCAGGTAGGTGTCTGCCTGTGTGTGTGTGTGTGGGGGGGGGTGGGCTGCATGCTCTGAGATTACATAAACTGGTGAAAGAATGCAAGGCCTTTTTATTTCTGCTCTTCAATTACACAACTGTCCTTTAGGACCCAACCAGAGGGCATTTAAGAGACAAAGTGATAATTGATACCTTGAGTGACAGCAACAAAGGGAACCTGATTGCTTTTAAAGCTAGGCATCTTTCAGCTGAGTAGAAGAAGTCAGGCGCCTGTAGCAGCTGTATACTAACAACTTACTGGAGGGCAGTTGTGGGGAAAACTCTATGTGGAGATTGTGCATTAGCAGTTCTAGCTTTGGGGCTTGTGGAGGCTTTCTGCCAACACTAGTACTGGTCTTCCAAGTCCTGTATTCAGGAGTATAGAGATAAGGCTGCTTACACTTTCATCCAGGTTCTGTTTTCCACAACAATGAAATTGAGGGGAGAAGGGGAGAAGGGATAAAGGAGAGCTGATATCAAGGAATTCAAGAAGAAAATGTTTTCAAATGGTGGTAGCAATTGTACAGTACTGCGCCATGTAATTGAACTATGGGAAGTTATGATATCTATAAGAGCTCGCAATAAAATATTTTTAAAAATATATTGAAAAATTTACATGAATTTTTCAGCCTGACATTGATCAACCATACAATCATGTACACTGATGAATGTAAAATTTGGGGAAAGTATCAGTAATTGGAAAATGTGATCTTAGTCACAGAAATGACACACAAGTTTACTGATAAAATTTTGAGACTAATGATGAATTCATAGCAAATTCCTTACTAAACACCAGAAATGGAAACTATACATATGGAGCTTTCAGAATGGAACAAATGAAAATCAAATCAACCACATCTAAAAAAAAAAAATGGTGGTGACGCTTATTAGTCAAAACACGCCCATGGGTTAACTGTGGAACAGATCATAAATTGCTCAAATCCAAGTAGAAGCTATCCAAAGTAGCTAGAGCACAAAGCTTAGAGACTATGTAAAGAATAAACTTGAGGAATAAAAGACTGACTGAAGACTAATGACAGAGAGCAGATGGGATGTGGGATGACATGAAAGCCAACTTCCATATGGAAACCAAAAGGCTACTCAAAAGACAGAAAAGAAAAGAAAGCAATATTGAATATACTATGCATTGTTTGAATAACTAATAAAATCTATTGGAATATGTTGCAAAAATGTTCTTTACAAGCAGCAACGGTCATCTTTCGTGTATTGGACCTGTTAAGAAGGGGTGGGCCTAAGAAGACACACTGTATACTAAGGAATCTACAGCAAACATGTGCTTAATGAAAAAAGCAAGAATATAAGATGTTAAAAATGCCCTTTCCACTTAGAAAATTACTAGAGGAATAGACAACTTAAAATAAAAATCTTCCAGGTACAAAAATATTGAAGGTACAGTGCTAAAGTATGTTCTAAGCTGATAACAATTTTCTTGTTAGGAAGATGATTTTAGATACCTAAAAATAACAGAAGTCATAAATGTGTTTTAACAAGAGGAATAAAATATGGAGAAACATGTCTGTTAAAGAATTCCAACAGAGCAGGCAATTTGACCATCTCTCTAAGAAAACAGAAAGAACAGATGTCACCTGCATGAAGAAAACTTTAAAGGAACAGGACAACGAATGAGAAAATGGACACCAAAACCTTCAGAGAAACTCCAAGGGGGGAAGCTAAGGAAGCCCAAAGGAGACCGTTTATGATGGGAGTTCAAGATGCAAGACGGTGCTGCATACTGCAAATGGCAATCCATTCTGACTCAGTAGGGGAGGAATGTGCTGTATTCAGAGGAGTTATAAATTCAGAGTTCTCTGTTTGGAGAGAGGCGTGCAAGACAGATTTTCATAGTAAAGTGGAAACATAAAAGAAGGGAAAATTTCAGAATGTTAAAGAAAATTATGGAAGCAAACATACAATAGTGGAAAACAAGAAAATGGAAATCTAATCTCATAAGAGCTACAGGTGTACTTCTCTCAACATCTAGGACAAGTGAACTCTCACATTCAAAGTAGCACACACTTTTATGCATTTTTGGACCCCTATCATAGATATGAGGCCTTCTCCCTGTTGAATCAACTACCCCAGCCAATTCCCCTTAAGGTATTTTGACCATGCCTCTGAGGAAATTCCATTATACCTTGCGTCAAATACCAAACACAGTTCTCTTGTTTCAATCGAAAGGTTCTGGGTTGACAACTCGATAACCTGTTTATGAGAAATTACTGAATCTTAAGACACCAACATTAATGTAAAGCTTGTAAAGTCTGCAGAATTTTGTATTTTTAGGAAAATAATGCTCAAAGGAACAAAGTAAATAGTGTTCTCTCAAGGGCAGAAGACCTAACCCACTAACCTAGGATGAGACAATGCAATGAGAATCTACCTCTTTGAGAATACCACAAACACCGCAAAGTTTTAACATATAAGACAGGAAAAGCCAGTGACGAGGTCAATGACTTGAGAGTTCTCCTCACCAATGGAAACCAGGTTGTGATAGTTCTCCAACATCACATCCTGATACAGGGTTTTCTGAGCAGGGTTCAGGAGCTGCCATTCCTCCCGGGTGAACTTTACAGCCACATCGTTGAATGTCAGTGGTTCCTGTAGTAAGGGGAGTTTATTTAATGGAGTATTTTACACTTGAAGATTTTAAAAATATATCTTACAATAAAGAAAGCAAAACAGTAATAAAACTGTTGCGGTAGCTCATTCCATAATGTGTCATTAACTGAGGACATGGCAGACAATATTTCACCTTGTTTCTACATTCACGACCATCGGCCCAGAAAACTAGGCCTATTTTTAGAAAGATCTCCAGTGTTCTGAGAAATGTTTTCAAATACATATTCTCCAGGTCAAATAATGTGCCCCTTACAATAGCTAGCTCTACATTAAGGAGCAGATTTAAAGAAGCTCCCATAGTAGATGAATCACTTCTGTGCCTGGCTACTTCACTATGCAAGAAAGTTATCTGGAGGTCCGAGCAATGAGGTTCTAGAGCCAGCCCAACATAAATATAGCAAACACCTGGGAGGGCACAGGGCCGGTTTGAAGTCAACTAACACTAGGTTAAGATGGTAACTCAGCATCTTGATTGTTTATAATTTTACCCACTTGAGATATGACCCATTAACTATGTACATGCTAACTGCATGACATGAATGCCTTATGGAAAGATCTGTAAGCTCCATTATATATACCCATTGGAAAATATATTCACTCCCTCAGGTCTGACATGGGAAGAGAGCCCCTGTGTCCGGCTGTCTGCTCTCTGTCTTTTAATATTTGCCACAACTGCAATGTCACTCCGAGGATAACTTTTGGAGTGTTGGGGACCCCAGTGTCCGAAAATAATGCACCCCCTCATAAAATAAGAATTTCGAGGTCCAGTAACATTATTTGAATGTTCTAGAAATAGCTCAGCTTTATAATCACTCAAAGTAGATAAACACCTGTTTGTTATTAAATGGAATTAGGGTTTCTAACGGCATCACCATTATAAGAGGCTCGGTACCTTTAGTGGCAACATGTACCGGGAACAGTGCAGATGGGGGCGGTCAAACATACCTCAACTCTCCAACATTTTCTGTCAACACTAAAAAAAGACAGTCCTTCCACACCACTCTGTCTCACTTCTGGGTTTGATAATCTGTTGCTGTGGTCACACAACACTCAATAGATCAAAGTGGTCTATTAATGAACAAGGTACAACTCGGGATCAGGAAAAAGAAGCCATAACTCAGAACCAAGATCAGAATGTTCACAGACATTATCTCCCTTCCTAAATGCAGAACAACTTTCTAAGTTCTTAATGGCCACCTTAGGACAAGCTCCTCTTGACAACCTTAGGACAAATTCTCTCAGCCACCTTTGGAGCGAATTACCTTAACTTTAATTGCAAGGTCCTCTTGAACCTGCCATCTTTCACTACATGCTCCCCAAGGGGGTCCTCCTAGTTCTTTTGGGTGGATCTCTGGAGCCTTCCTAACCTTGGCTAGGCAGGGAAGGTGCTGGTTGGCCCAATAAGCCATCATATTAAGAGGGAGAGAGAGAACTGCCTGCAGGCATGGATTGAGAAAGACAGTGAGGCATTATCCTGTCATTTGAGCTGCTGATTTGGGGTTGTTAGCCGCTGCAGCCACACAGTTCAGAAGGAATCCATGGATTAGGGATTTGCAGCTTCCAGATATTCATGAGCCATTTCTTTGAATGACAACTGCGAGCCGCCTGTGTGAACTTACTTGAAAGTTTCCTCCACTCCATGAGCCAAAAGCTTGTTGGTCTGACCTTCCCATTTGGGTTCCTCAGCCCCTGCAACCTATTATCGGACCAGATTCAACAACTTCACCTTGTGAGGCAGTGTACTGTTGTCCTGGTGATCTGGTTCATCAGCCTTTGCAAACACATCAATGAGGAGAACCTTCCAGACCAGCGGTTCTCAATCTATGGCTCTCAACCCCTTTGGGGGTCTAATGACACTTTCACAGGGGTCTCCTAAGACCAGTGGAACACACATATTTCCAATGGTCTTAGGAACCAAGATACCGCTCCTCCTCTATCTTTATCCAGGCAAGTCCACTCACATGCAGATACGCCCACATATGAGTACCGGGTGTGAAGACTATTACCCATGCTACACATGCTTCAAAACAAAATTTCATTTTTTTGTCATTAGAAAGAATTATTTCACAACATAATGACATATTGTTTTGTGATTAATCACTATGCTTTAATTATGGTCAATTTGTAACAATGAAAACACATCCTGCTTACATTATAATTCATAACTGTAGCAAAATTATACTTATGAAGTAATAACGAAAATAATTTTATGATTTGTGGTCATAACGTGAGAAACTGTACTAAAAGGTTGCGGCAGTAGGAAGGTTGAGAACCACTGCTCCAGAGTGATACCTGACCTATGGATTTGGGACTCACCAGCTTCCACACCTTGAAGAGGGATTTATTTACTTGATGGCTATTTAGTTTTGTGAGATACAGCAGGGCAAATCATGGAGCATCCTGAAGCTCTATCTCATAGGGACAGGTCTACTGCTGGTCCTGCAAAATGAACTGTAATACTCATGGATCAAGAGCTATACCAATGAAGATAATGACCAGGGCACATGGGACACAGTGACAGAGCCAAAAAAGAGCTTTCCAGCCAAGATCGAGGAACAGGCCGGCAAAAACCAGAGGACAATCTCAATAACGCGCTGATATAGATGAACTGATAAAGATGGAACAAAGAAATGAGCCTATATTCAGAAGGCACAGTGTCTGAGAGGGACACAGAGAACAGGCCTGCTCTGAAGGAGCGCAAATCTGCCTACATGTTTCCTTAACATGAATCCCAATGTCTATCCTATTGATTCTGTTAGCAAGTTACATTTTGTTACTTAATAAAACTTGTGCCTGTGATTCTGGACTGTAATTTCTATGTGGCCACTGCAAAAAATTAATGATCTGCGAAGGAGAGAATTGTGTAAATATAACTGCTGTCAGAACTGGAAACCCATTGGAGGGTAGATTTACGTTTAAGTTCTGCCTCACATGAATCAGGGCTGATGCTGATGGATGGTTCTCTCTCCTACATCTCTAATTAGAGGAAGTGAGAAGCCATCAACCATTTTAAAATTAGTATTCCTACAAGGCCCATTTCAGAGGCATTAATGGGAATGCTGCAGTTTGGGATATTATTCAACACCACCTTCAGAAAGAACCATTACGGAAACTCACTCAGACAAAAAAAAAACCCGTGGAATAACGGACTCTCCTAAAGAAGTGATCTTATTTCTCTTTAAAAACTTAGCATAGTGTTAAATTTGAATGATTCTCATGGGTTGGCCATAAAATAATGAATTATCAGTTGAAAGCTAATATCATCCAAAGAATCCTTAGTGATGTATTATGTTCAATGTCAGTAGTTTAGTGTTATTCCTGTGATCAACATATTCCTAATCTTCTCCATCCCAATGTTGAAGTAAGAGTAAAAGTTCATCTCTAACTTCTACTACTTCAAATTTCCACTATCCAGTGAACTGAATCAGTATTATACAGGCTTCTACACTTCTAGTAAGTAATACAGAAAAGGAAAAAATGCATCAGAATTACCTGAGTCTTGGTCATTTTCTTTGGTCCTTGTAACACTGCCAGCAACTGGGATGTTCTATGTTTTTCTTATCTGTATCAGCTCCAATGATGCTCATGAATTTCAGCCTCTCAGGAGGACATCCCAGAAATAATAATACCCAAACCAGGCATTTCTTCCTTCTTCCTCTAAGCTGCTGGTTGGTGAAAATCTGCAGGCTGATGGGAGGATACAATGTGAGTAGTTTAGGTCCAGATGCTGTAAGTGTTCCTGTCCATCTTCTTAACACAGTCCCCAATACTGTTAACGGTCTCCTTATTGAGTGACAGAAAACATCTTAATACCATGAGCAATAAAAGCTAAAACTCATAATTTTCAGACTTATGTGTAAAAGATGACTTTATAATAAATAGAGATTGGGTAATCAAATACACATGTCAAAAATAAGAAACAACCTGGACCGCTACCTCAAAACACATGAAATATCAATTCCTTACTGTGTGACTCTCAAGGAGAATGACAAATCAATGAACCTTTATGATGATTATGTTAATTAAAGAATCTGGAAAATTTGAAATGGGCTATATAAAGAACTATTTAAAACTGAATGCTGTTTTTCTAGAGCTGTAAATTCTACAATCACTTTAGAAACACTTTAAAACTCACCATCAAGTAGAGTTACACATATAAGCAACGATAGGACACAAGAGAACGGTTCACAGTGTTCCCGAGACTATAGAGGCACTACAGGCAGCTAATGGGTTAGCAGTCCTACACTTAACACTTGTCAAAAACCACAGCTCCATATTAAACACATATATCACCTATTAGTTTGAAATTCATATATATATATGTAGAAGTATACATTCCCCCATAGTGAGTGCACTTTTGAACTCCAAGACAAAGAACATTTTTATTGTAGCATTATTTGCAGTAACTCAATGCAGTTAGTTGCCTGTAAATCTTTCTAGTGATGGCCCCTTAACTCCTTCCAAATATTTAGGTGGGTGTGTCATCCGTCAATGTGATTGAGGAAAAGGAGATCTGGTGGCATAGTGGTTACTGTTGGGCTTCTAATAGCAAGGTCAGCAGTTGGAAACCACCAATTTCTCCTAGAAAGAAAGATGGGATTTCTTCTTTCACGAGTGACATGGCTTTCTAGTCCACTAAAGAGTGACAGTCTTGGAAACCCTCATGGGGCAGTTGTACCCTGTCATACAGGCTCGCTATGAGTCAGTGTTAACTTGATGGCAGTGAGTTTGGTTTTTTTTGTTTAAGAGAATTGTGAAAATTGCCAAACAATAGATTGGAACCCTTGAGACTTGGGGCTATGCAAGTAAGCTGCCTGAAAACCCAACCTGGTAATGAGTCACATTGGACGTCTGTTAGGTTTAACTGAGGCATTTCTCAGACAGAAATTGGGATCTCACTACCATCAAAAAAAAAAAAAATGAGAGAGCCAGGAGAAGGGGCCTTTGGATCTCAGATTCTTGCATTGAAACTCTTCAATGTAGAAGACAGAGAGCTGTGACACAAGAGAGCAAGTGATGGGGAGAAGCAGCAACAGAGACATGGTGGCAGCAGAACCAAGAGACTGAGACAGAGCAGTGCAATTGCCAGGCCACGGAATAAGAGAGCTGAGTGCCTCTGGGCAGGAGGTTAATACGTGAAGTGGCATACATCTGAGTATTTATCTGGGGAACCAGATCTGCCAACGTACACAGAACTAAAAGACCTTTGTAACACTTGCCCATTCAGGACAGAAGCCAAGGGGCTGCAGGGCCGCACTTTAGCTGCAGGTATGGCTGTCAAGATGCTGTCCCAAAGTAGAACTGTATCTTGAGTTATTTAGGATCCAAATTGTGTGTTAGGGAACAAAAGTTACCCCTATGGCAAATATAATTTAAGGAGAACATTTACTGAACTTTAAGAGAAAACAAAACACACACACACACACACACACACACACACACACACACACAACCGGATGGATAAGGGAGACCACTAGCACGAGGTCAAAATAACACCTGAGGATTCACAGCCTGGACCCTGGATAACAGGGCATAGAACAAAAGGCATGTCACAGATCATGACTGGTGGCAGATCAATACATCACAGGTACAGGTGGGACTTCAGAAGCAGGAAAGGGACCATGACTAGGACATGTACCTTATTCAATAGAAGAACTTACAAGACTGCTCCAGGACCTTTATACAAAGCCAGTCAAGCAAGACTCGACAATGTCCCTTGTTCTGTCCTCAGTAAGGTGACCTCCATCAGGCATACACCGAGGCAGGCCCGCGGAGAGGGCTGGCTGCAGAGGAGTGCAGGCAATCTACTTTCTCACGCATTCTTCCGGAGGGGGAGATGATCTATATCCTTGGTTAATGATCAGAGAGAATTTAATGGCGGCTTAATCAAAGTGGGGACGCAGCAAATGGACACTGAGTTATCACTGTCAAAAGCAACCCAAACCTAAAACCCCACTGACTGCCATCGAGTGGATTCCGATTACAGCGACCCTTTAGGAGCAGTTGGACCTGCCCCGGGTGGGTTCCCGAGACTGTAACTCTTGACAAGAGTAGAAACCCTGCTTTTCTGTCCAGATGTGGCTTGTATTTCTGAACTGCTGACCTTGCAGTTAGCAGCCCAATCTGTAACCACTGAGGCCACCACTTTTTGCAAATTGGAGCGCTCAGAATTTAAGAAGCTCTAATACAATTATAAGCGGTTGTCCATCCAGTGAATTCTGTCGTTCAGGGAGAGGTGCAAAGCCCTCTGGCCCTGACGCGCAGGACAGCCCGGCGATTGTGGTGGGCGCTCTCCCTGTCGGACCCCAGAAAGCATGGCTCCCGCCAGCTGCCCGCCGAGCTTCTCTGCTCCGCCTCGCCCTCAGGAGCCCGGGTCCTGACGCCGCACGTCGGCGCGTCGCTCGCCCTGTTTCAGAGACAGAAACACACTTGTTCTCCTCTCTCACCGTCGTCCCGACAACTTACACTTACTTCCCAAAGGCACCACCGCCCCGCCGGTGCACAGGACCCTCCTCAAACTCCCGCCACAGCTCCTGGACGACCGGAACGCAGAGCGTGACTATGGCGGCCGCCGAGGGCCGAAATACACGCACTTCCGGCCCCGCCCTTCACAGACTTGATGGAAGCCGCCATGCTTAGATACTATCCGTACAAAAGGAAAGCATGTGTGCGTTACTTTCCGTAAAAGAGGAAAGGGTGGGTGGGTGTATGTGTATGTGTGTCTCCCACTTGTTCTAATTTCATACACCTTATTTGCATGGCCTTACCCATTCTTTTATTGAGAAGGACAAAGCAGTGGACAGAAAGGCCATATAAAAGCAATCCATCACTCCACATTGGTTCATGAGGTTAGTCACTCACTTTCAAATATAGATGCAATCTTTCCGCTGTGAAATATCAACTAGTTTTGAAATTTTATTGCCTGGGATCCTTTAAATTTTGATTTCACGGAATTTCATATATTTTTTCAACATATATATGTATATATACGCACATACACAATTCCCATTATACTTTACATTTTCATTATATAGTCATAGCTATAAAACAGGAAGTCTTGGTCTGAGGATGTTCAATTTGGTAGGGTGGTAACACATGTCTAGGTAACACATGAAATGTGATCAATATAAATAAAAAACAGGATTGTAAATTTTAAGGTTTGTATTTTTAAATCGTCACAAAGTAGTGCCATTAAGTTATTGCTAATTTATTTAGGAATGAAAACTGAAAAAAATTTAAGGAATTTGTAATAACCTGTGGGGAGATACGCATTTATGATGTAGCTTAATTATTTGAGTAATTCACAGTGGAATAGATTTTCAATCAGCATAAAGGTGATTATTATAAGCTGGAGGTCAGATATACCACTACTGTTCTCCAACTCCTTCACTATTTCTAAACCCAACAGTTCCCTGTACTTTACTCCCTGCTCAGCTGGGTTTGACAACTCCATCCACTAGCTGTACAGACTCACACCACACTCACAGGTATGTAGTTAATTGGAGGCTGGAAACGGGTTATACATTGGGATAAAAATTAATTTGAAATCAGGGGCTCAAGTGGTAAGAGAATCCTTTGAAAATGATGATGGTGGCTTTTGTGTAAATGTGCTTGACACATTAGAGGAACATATGGATTGTGATAAGAGATGTAAGAGCCCCCCAAAAAGGTATTTGTTGAAAGAAAAATAATAATTTGAAAGTAACAAGATACAAATTGTATGTAGTTGGCTAACCAGGGGAGCTTTCGAAGCAGATAAACCTTGGAACAGAAATATTCCCTGTTGATACAATTCTTGATCAGAGCATTGGACAGTTTTCTGCCAGTGGGGTCTCTCTGCTGCTCACTGGTCTAACTCCAGGTCAGTACAGCATTTCTGCATTTGGTCTCTGCACTAGCAACCTCTCTACTGCTATGTGACCTAGCTCACAGGCAGTGGATAGCAGATTTCTCAGCCCTTACCTGCTATCTACATTGGGTAGCTCAGGTGCCAGAATCCCTGCCATCAGATTCTCTGCTACTAACTGGCCTGGAAGATCTTCTAGTCAGACCTCTCCACTGTACTGCCTCTTGACTCATTACCTTTCTGCAATCACGGGATCAGATCCTAAACAATTATGTTTACAGACACGGTATCACATTGGTGACCATTCTGCTTACACACGACTCTGTGTTATGGTCAACCTACTTCCCAGCCAGCATGCTTTCTGTCATTCAAATGACTCAATCACAACCATCACACATTTGTTGTTGTTACCTGCCATCCAGTTAGTTACAACCCTATAGCGAACGGTACGCAACAGAACAAAACACAGCACGCTCCTGCGCTTTCTTTACAATCGTTCCCATGCTTCAGCCCATCGTTGTAGACACTGTCAGTCCAGTTCCTTGAAGGCCTTCTTCTTTCCATACCCCTTCACTTCACTCCAAGTTAGACAGTTTGTCCTTTGAGCAGTCGCCAGTACTTTCAACTTTCTTCTTCAGGACCACAATTCAAATGGATAGATTTTTTGGGGTCTTCCTTATTCAATGCCAAACTTTTAAAACTCACACATGTAAATCATCCTTCAGGCACTAGGTTAAAATTTCACTCTCGAGCACTGAAGGTTGTCAGTTATCTTCAGCAGAACTCTAGGTCTCTTGGCAAAGCAGAGCTGTGTTCTATTGCTCTGTGTGCTATTGCTCTGTTCTCCTGTGCCAGGTGACAGTTCCCTAGGGTGGGAGATTCAGATATCTGACCTGGGTCTATAGGAATGGTTGTAACTGCAAGTAATTGACAGAGACCAATTCTCTTTATTTACAGGAGTGCAGCCTCAGCAGTCGAGACCAGGATGGGTGAAGCCCTCCCAAAAGCAGTCCCTCACCTGCACTGTCTCAGTTTTCTCCATCACCAGTATTTCCTGCTGGAACTGGATCTGCCAGACCTCAGAAAAGGGACTGCAGTGGATGTGAGTAATATGCTATGAGGGTAGTACAAGTTATAACCCATCCTTCCAAAGCCAACTCTCCATCACCAGAGACACACTAAGGAATCAGTTCTTCCTGCAGCTGAACTCCATCAACGCTCAGGACACAGCCATGGATTACTGTGCAAGGAGCACAGTGAGGGGATGTCAGTGTAAGTTCAGACACAAAACTCCACTGAAGGGGAGACACGGGCAGCAGGGGGCGCACAGGACCCACTGAGCACATACACAAAGCCATAGACAGGCACAGAAAATGACAGGGAGGATTACGTGTTAGAGTTAAGGCTTCCCCTCTTAGCTCTCAGTATCCCCTGGACAGTTTTTCTCTAAATTTCTCCTCACTGCAAGCTTGATAGGAGAAACTAGCATTCTCTGTTTGCAGTCCAAATATTAAAAGTGACCCTGACCCTTCATTGGTATCCCATATGATCAATTTTCCTTCTTAGCATACAGATTGTCATGGTTATTATCATTCTGTCTGTTAATCAGAACTTGAAGGGTCAGGTGTCTGACTGCTTTGCTCCCTCTGCAATGTGAGTAGTGACTGATTGATTTTCTATGTCTGAGATAATTAATGTGGTGACACCTGGGGCTGTACTTGTGACATGTCATTAGTGATGCTTGTTACTCATGGTCTCAGTTTATGCAGACACAAGTGTTTCAGGCAGAGAGAGATCTCTAACATAGGGAACAGGGGAACTGGAATGACCTTTGTGGTTGAGATTACTCTTTGGAGTCATAAAAAAGCAAACATTCAACGGAAGGAAACTTTGATAAAAAAAATAGCAAATTTGTCACAAGAGGGAGAAATTGCAGACTAATATCTCAGAATGCTCTTTAGAATTGAGAATAGTGGGACTTTTCACATATTTTGAACCCTTGATTAGGGAATCCAGTTCCTAGAGAAGGACATCCTGTTTGACAGAGTGTCAGCAAAATAGAGGAAAATAGTTAATTAGATACACAGAGAGTGGCTACAAAATTGTTCTCTAGGAACAAGTGGGGACGGTCCAAGATGTGGCAGTTTATGTATTTTTTCTGATGGACACAGAACCATGATGATTAAAGTTGACACAAAAGCACTCAACAACATCTCTGATGAAGTGAGGTGCAGAAAGTTTAGATTAATGCTGTTTAGTCAAGTAATTACCTAAAATAGTAATATAGATTTTTACATTCACAAAGTGTTAAATTATTTAATGCTTAACATTCAATACATATACCATTCCTTATTCAGTTTAGCTGTATGGCTATCAAACAATCAGGAAAATAATGTGCAATAAATACAAAATAAATACTATATACCAATGAATATAATTGGGGATTCCACTGTCATCCACAGTTTCCTGCAAAACAGAATCTCACCATTTAGACAAATGCAGTCCCTTCTCTTACTTTCCAGGCATCTTTGTGAAGTGATTCACTAGACCTTACTCTCAGGCACCTCTGGGTGAGTGTGAATCACCTGTCATTTGGTGAGCAGAATCGAGTGTAATCCTTCACAGAGGAACTCCATATAGACCAATGGAGTAACTTTTAAAGTAAAAATTATATGCTTATACAACTGAGGTAAACTTATTTAATATAAGAGTATTAAATCCTCTTACATGAAGTAACCATTAAATAAATGATTCTGTAAGAATTAGATTTCCGGGACTTCCGGGAAGATGGCGACGGAGTGACACATACCAGGGGGACTCCACAGAATCCAGCCGAGGAGAGTTGCTTAGAGGGAAATTCAAGACTGTGGGATCACAGGAGGTGCATCATAAAGATAAGTCTGTCCAGATGGGATGGGATGGATGAACTGTCTGGAGGGGGGACGGCGGGACCAGCAGTTCTGGAGGGACTTGGGATGGGGGGAGGTGGGGGGGTGGGGAGGTGGTGTTGACTGGTCCACGGATAGGGGAACAACATGAGATCCAAATTGATGGTGAGGGGGGAGTGGCAGGCCTGTTAGGGAATGACCAAGGGTGAGGTAACGTGAAGAAGAGGTGTAGCGGTGGCCCTGGTGGGGACGGAGCATGTTAGTGTGGCAGGAGGAAAGTCAAGGGAGGTGGAGAAGGGAGCTGCGAGGCAAGGGCATTTATAGAGGTCTAGACAAAGATGTGTACATGCAAATATATATATGAGGATGGTGAAATAGATCTATGTGTCTATGTTTATAGGTTTAGTATTGGGGTGGCAGAGGGACCTTGGGCCTCTACTCAAGCACTCCCTCAATGCATGTATGTTTTCTTTTATTGGATTGGCGCTATGTGATGCTCGCCCTCCCGATACAATTGCTGAAGCCAAAGCGTGTGAACAGGTAGGTGTGATGAGGAGGGCTGATGGTGCCCGGCTGTGGAGGGGATTTGGCGTCTGGAATCTTGAAGGCTTGGGGATGGACAGGCGGCCATCTGGCTCGGGGGCAGTGGAGCCCACATGGAAGAACACACCAGCTTGTGTGATCACGTGGTTCCTAAGGGACCAGTTATCAGGCATCACAGAAAAGAAAATCTTATCATTGGCAGCACACCTCCATGATACGATCGCCGAGGACAAATGGGTGCGTAAGTAGGTGTGGTGAGGAGGGCTGATGGTGCCCGGCTATCAGGGGGAATGGTGTCTGGGCTCTTGGAGGCTGGGGGTGGGGGGACAGGTGGCCATCTGGCTCGGAAGCAACAAAGCCCACATGGAAGAAGTACACCAGCCTATTGCGACCATGGGATGTCAAAAGGATCAGGTATAAGGCATCATCAAAAAAAACCTTACCATAGTGAATGGAGGGGGAGGTGCAGAGTGGAAATCCAAGGCGATTTGTCAGTCACTGGAGATCCCCTCACAGAGGGGTCTAGGTGAGAAGATGAGTCAGTCAGGGTGCAACGTAGCACCGATGAAGAATATAGCTTTCCTCCAGTTCCTAAATGCTTACTCCTTCCCCCGACCCCCCACTACCATGATCCAAATTCTACCTTGCAAGACTGGATAGAGCAGAGGTTGTACACTGGTGCATATAGGAGCTGGAGGCACAGGGTGGATGATACCTTCAGGACCAAGGGTGTGAGGGGTGATACTAGGAGAGTAGAGGGTGAGTGGGTTGGAAAGGGGGAACCGATTACAAGGATCTACATGTGACCTCCTCCCTGGGGGACGGACAACAGAAAAGGGGGTGAAGGGAGACGCCAGATAGGGCAAGAATATGACAAAATAATAATTTGTAGATTCTCAAGGGCTCATGAGGAAGGGGGGAGCAGAGAGGGAGGGGAAAAGCGAGGACCTGATGCAGGGGGCTTAGGTGGAGAGCAAATGCATCGAAAAGGATGAGGGCAATGAATGTACAGATGTGCTTTATACAATTGATGTATGTATATGTATGGATTGTGTTGGGAGTTGTATGAGCCCCTAATAATAAAAAAAAAGAATTAAGATTTCCATGTGCCGAAAAATGAATCCGTGTATCAGATCATGTCCCCCACCCGGCACACACAGACATACAACTAAAAATATCCAAAGATCTAAGCATGAAAAATGAAGTCATTTTTAAGTAAGTATAAGACTATTATTTAAAAGTTTTATTTAATGAGAAATAAACATATGACAGCAGAAGCAAGAAGCATAAATGACAAAGTAGGTTAAAGTCTGTCTTATCACAAACCTGGCTTGTGGCCCAAGACCAGAGGCACAAGTGTGGGGAAAAACACCAATAATTAAGACTAACGGGGGCTGTATAATCTATCTATTGGGTCAGTTAAAGACATAAAAGTTAACTCAGAAGCTTATGATGAGTAAATTTTGTTATAAATCATTAATCTTCAAAGATTTTTTTTAAACTGAGGAAATAGAACATGGAACATATTATGAATTTTTAAGAAAATGGAAACATGCAATGATGGGCACATGTGTGGATAGAAGAATTGAGGATTTATTCCCCATTGGGACATTGTGCTCACCTATTCTTTTAGGTATGAAGAGTTGTCCTCTGATAGTTTCCTATGAAAATCTTACAAATTTCACCCTATAGCACTGAAGTAGCTTACCTCAAAATCTTAGTTTTTTCCCCTAAAAGCTCAAAGAACATGGACAAAGAGCATGAGGTGAGTCTCTGGGGGATACACAGCTGAAATTTTAAGAAATTCATTTGTAGTTTTACACCTATAAAGTTGAGATGGTAACAGTGCCTCTACCCATATTTTGTCTATTTATTAAAAGATGCAATAAAGTGATCTGTTCTCTCCGTTTAGTAAAATTATACATACCTTCTTTTACCCAGAATGCAGTGTCCTTCCAAAAGCACATCCAAAAACCATCACTGTCGTTGAGTCATTTCCTCTCAAAAGACACAAGGAGACAGAGTAGCACTGCCCCTGTAGGTGTGTTTGGGTGCAAATCTCAGTGGAAGTGGAAAGCCTCATCTTCCTCCCAATGAACCACTGGTGGTTCATACTGCTGACTTTGTAATTAGCAGCCTAACTCATCATAAACAACACCCCTGAGACTCCCCATGATACTTAGGACATTCATCTGCTCTTGTGATGACCTTCTCAGAAGTCATGCACTTCACTTACTGGTGTCGACCCTTCCTTCTGCTGATAAAACCACACCAGCCCTGGGAGAAGTGCCTCAACTCTGGAATTCCCAGGTGTCCAAATTCAATTATCAGGACTGAACACAAGTCACCTTTGAGTGATGATCCAGGTTTTCCTTGTTACTATGTGAAGAAGTGGTTTTACAGAGAACAAGCATGTGTGAATGTGCATGGTGGAGAGACACAGTGGATGACACAGAGGGTTTTGCTGACCAGAATGTCCCTGTTTGCAGGTGTGCAGTGTGAGATGCAACTGGTGGAGGTTGGGAGAAGCTGGAGGCAAACTCTTGGGGGCAAAACTGTCTACTTCTTGGACTAGTAGGGCAGGATCATCACTTCCTTTGGCGGAGACAGGGCCGTGTCCTTCACCTAAGAGACAGTTGACAGTTCCCCTCTTGTTCCCTGTAAAACCGCTGAAGCACGATGATCTGCCCATCAACTATGCTTCCTCTTCCCAGCTTCCCACACTCCTCGACTAGCCATGAAATTCCTTATGCCGTGCCTGTATAAATTAATGTGCTGCAGTTGCCAGGAAGTCTCCTTCCTCATCAGGGAAAAGGCTCCACCTGCCTCAGCTTCTTGTATCAGGTCTCCTGTCTTTCTTCCATCCCCCACCATCCTCCTCCCTGTGTTCCAGGAGCTGGGCAGGTGGCTGCAGCCCTTATGGGTTTGCAAATGTAAACTTTGAACGATGAGTTGGCCCCAATTTGATGCAACCTGTTGTTGGCAGTAGCCTGGTTTCTCTCTAATAAAGTCACTATTATGAATACATCTGAAACCAAACATCACAAAGAGGTGAACTCATTTCAAACCCAGACACCATCCAAAATGGACACTTTCCTATCTCTTTTTCAAAAAGCGGTGGTTGGGACAGGGGCTCGAACTTACACTCAGATGTATGACAATTACCCCCCGAAACCATTTTATTGGGAGCTCTTACAAAAATCATACCAATTCACGTTGGTCTTTTCTTTCTTACCAACTATTGGTATTTTTATCTCTGTCATGTTATTGTATTATCCTTGCAACGTATTTTTTTCTCTTTATACTGCTTCTGTTTGTTTTACAGGTTGCTAAGCACAGAAGGAGTAGAAGCATAGACATAAGAACTAATGCAAGGGTCTATAAGGGATGTAGGGGTTAGGGTGGGAGTTAGGGAGAGTAGGTATTGAGGGAGCAAACGATGCATGTGGGATGGGGAAGGGAGTACTCTTTAGAAATGATAATGATTATGCAACTTATTTTAAAAGTGCTTTAACCATGGAGTCGGGAGTACATGTTCAAAAATAATTTTATTGAGTAATGAGTGTACAAATCTTCTTGTTATGATTGAACTAATGAACTGTGTGATATGTGGATTACATGCCTATAACACTATTAAAATAGTTTTAAATGAACAAAACCATAAAAAAATCCAGACATGATCATGTACTATAGTAAGGAGACAAGAATGTCATATATCAATAATGTGTTGTGTTGAATAAAATAGAGGGAAGTTCTGGGGGCAGGGAAGAAGGAGGGGTGATTTGTCCTTCAGGAGAAAGGACCAAAATATTTCGTAGGATTAATATGGGGAGATTGCAGTAGATGAAATGCCACACTTCTCATTTACAGAGTTAAGGCACATATTCAAGAGATAAGTGGGAGTGCTGATAACAAAATTTTGGGCCAAGTTGAGACCCAACAAAATAAAACTAGGATCTTGTAGGTCAAGGCTTCTGAGTACGCACTGTTGTATCTGAAAACTTTGACCCTGATTATCCACTATTGGTAAGTGCCAATGCTACATGGCCACATATAGACTTACCCTGGTGCCTAGAGAGTAAAACTACTCCACACATATTAGGAAACTGAGAGCCACAGGGCTAAGTACTATGAGACCCACTGGATCAGATATAAATGCCCTCAGGAATTGCAGTTTCAAGGAGTAATAGCCACATCCTTTACATAGAAAACCTTATGTGTCCTTGTTTCAGCACAGGCTGGTAGTGGTGCCATTGACGAGTCACAGCACACAGAACATAGTTCTAGTTAAGATTTCTATAGACAATATAATCACCTCAATATGTACGGGGTTCCTTGTACAGTTATCAGCTACCAAATGCCCTGTCTCACTATCACTTACAACACACATAGTTAGTGTTCCTCCTGAAAGGAGTCGCTGCTCTTCCCTCAGAATCTACATTGAAATCCTACTCATGGGGTCACAAAATGCCACAGGTCCTTAAAAACAAGTTGACAAATTCTTTTTAAAAAATCATTTGATTAGGGGCTCATACAACTCTTATCACAATCCATTAATACATCAATTGTGTAAAGCACATTTGTACATTCATTGTCCTCATCATTCTCAAAACATTTGCTCTCCACTTGAGGGCCTGGCATCAGGTCCTCATTCTTTCCCCTCCCTCCCCACTCCCTCATGAACCTTTGATAATTTATAAATTATTACTTTGTCATGTATTTCCCTATCCGACTTCTCCCTTCATTCACTTTTCTGTTGTCCATCCCCTGGGGAGGAGGTCGCATGTAGATCCTTGTAATCAGTTCCCCCTTTCCAATCCACTCTCCCTCTACACTCCCAATATCACCATTCACCACTGGTCTTGATGGGATCGTCCACCCTAGATTCCCTGTCTTTCTGGTTCCTATCTGTACCACGGTACATTCTCTGGTCTAGCCAGACTTGCAAGGTAGCATTGGGATCATGATAGTGGGGTGAGGATGAAGCATTTAGGAACTAGACAAAAGTTGTATTTTTCATCGTTGCTACATCGCACCCTGAGTCTCCTCCCCGAAACCCTTCTGTAAGGGGATCTCCAGTGGCCTACAAATGGGCTTTGGGTCTCCCCGCCCCCTCAGTCACTATGGCAAGATTTTTTGTTCTGATGATGCCTGATACCTGATCCCTTCGACACCTCATGATCGAATAGGCTGGTGTACTTCTTCCATGTGGTCTTTGTTGATTCTGAGCTAGATGGCCGCTTGTTCACCTTCAAGCCTTTAAGACCCCAGCCGCTATTTCTTTTGATAGCCGGACACCATCAGCTTTCTTCGCCACATTTGCTTATGCACCTATTTGTCTTCAGCAATCGTATCATGGAGGTGAGCACACAATGATATGACTTTTTGTTCATTGATGCCTGATAACTGATCCCTTTGGCACCTTGTGATCATACAGTCTGCTGTGCTTCTTCCGTGTGAACTTTTTTTGCTTCTGCACTAGACGGCCGCTTGTTTACCTTCAAGCCTTTAAGACCCCAGATGCTGTATCTTTTGATAGTCAGGCACCATTAGCTTTCTTCACCATATTTGTTTGTTTCACCGGCTTTGTCTTCAGAGGTTGTGTCGGGAAAGTGAGCATCATAGAATGCCAATGCAATAGAAGAAAGTATTCTTGCATTAAGGGAGTACTTGAGTGGAGGCCCAATGTCCTTCTGCTGCCTTAATACTAAACCTATAAATATATGCACATAGATCTATTTCTGCATCCTCATATATATATTTGCATATGTACATGTTTTCATCTAGACCTCTATAAATGCCCTTTGCCTCCCAGCTCTTTCCTCTATTTCCTTTGACTTTCCCCATCCCACCACCCTACTCAGTCCCCACCAGGGTTTCAGCAATTCCTCTTGGTTACATTACCCTTGATCATGCCCAACCTGGCCTCCCCCACCTTCCTCACTACTGATTTGGATCACTTGTTGTTCCCTTGTCCCTGACTTTGTTAGCACCACTACCTCCCCCTCTCCTATGTCCCCTGGAACTGTCGGTCCCATTGTTTTCTCCTCGAGATTGTTCATCCAGCCTATCTTATTTAGACAGACCTGAGACATAATAACATGCCACAAAAACAATACAGAGTAAAACCAAGCAACAATATACAACAGATGACAAAAAAAAAAAAAACCAACAACCAACAAAATACAACAAGAAAGAAAAGCTTGTAGTTAGTTCAACGATCGTTTGTTGGCCTTTAGGAGTGTTTTCAAGTCCAGTCTGCTGGGACACCATGCCCTGGCCCCAAAGTCCACCTTCAACATACCCTGGGGACCTCGTTGCTCCATTCCCTTGCTGTTCTGTTGCATCCCCTTAGAGTTTTGCCTAGGTGTGGTGGGATCAGAACGGTGCAATTTCCACACTGTGTCTCCGGTGTTGTCCCCTGTAGGGCTATGAGTCAGTGAGGGGCTTCATGTCTCATAGTGGGGCTGGCCATGTGGTCCTCTCTGTGGACTGGCTGTTCTAATTGGGAACAGTATCCTCACGCCCTGGTCGGCCAGATGTGCTCCACTCTCTCCTCCTCCCCTTTCATCTGTCCCATGTGAGCTGATTAGATATGTCCTTTTCTGAAAGCTGCAGATTCAATGCCGTCCTTTGAAGTAAAAATTTCTGGTCAGAGGGTCAGGTGTCCACTTAATAGTTGAAATTGGGGCTGGACTCCCAGACTTCTCCACTGGTTCCTTACTCCAATGCCGACATGTTGCATTCACATCTTGAAATCTGGTTCCCGTTGGGTGGGTTAGTGCCCTGTGCCCCTGCTACACACTTCTTTTTTTATTACTTATTTCCTTTTGCCCAGCTATTTTTTAGTTGTCTACCATGTGTACCCCTGTATTTGGTCTGGTCCCTGCCATATTACCTGGTCCTCACCCCAGGAATGTTTGTATATACTAGCTTTTTCCCTATGCCCCTTTTGATTTTTTTTTTAAAGCTTACCTCAGCAGACTCATGTGGTACTTGTCCTTTTGTCCTTGACTTACTTTGTTTAGCATGATTTCCTCCAGTATTTCCCATGCAGTGTTGTGCTTATACATTCATCACTGCTTTTTAGCGATGCATAGTACTCCATTGTATGTATATACTACAGCTTTTTAATCCAATCGTCACTTGTTGGAAATTTGGGTTGTTTCCAACTCAGCATTTGTGAACTGTGCCACAATGAACACTGAAGCACAGATGTCTGGCCTTGGTTTGTTTCTTGCCTCTTCTGGGTATATGCCCAGTAGGGGGATTGCTGGGTCATATGGTCGCTTGATTTCCATCTACTTAGATATCGCCAAATCGATTTCCATAGTGGCTGTACAACCTTACAGGTCCACCAACAGTGGATGAGAGTTTCTTTCTCCCCACAGCCCCTCCAACACTTGTTGCTTTCTGATTTTTTTAATTGGGCTACCTTTCAGGGTTTTAGGTGGTACCTCATTGTTGTTTTAATTTGCATTTCTCTTATGACTAAAGATCCGGAACATTTTCTCATATGCTTGTTGGCCATTCAGATTTCTGCCCCTGTGAAACTTCTGTTCAGGTCCTTTGCCCACCTCACAAGTGGGCAATCAGGTTTTTTTTGTTTTTGGTGGGGAGGCTAGTAGAGTATTGTAGATTTTAGTAATAAGGCCTTTGTCTGATATGTCATTGCTAAAGATGTTTCCCAGTTCGTGGACTCTCTTATTACTCTCTTGGTGAATTCTTTCTTTGACACAGGTGTTTTATCTTCAGTCTATCCCATTTGTCAATTTGTGCCTCCTGTTTGTTTGTGTCCTTCCCTATTTCTAATAGCCTATGTATTCCCTGTGCCAAAGTTCTCAAGTTGGTCCCAAATCCCTAATTGATGGCCCTAATAGTTTGGGGTTTAACTTCAAGGTCTGTGATCCCTCTTGAGTTTATTCTTGTGCATGGAGTGAGATAAGGGTCAAACTTCATTTTTCTGCAGGTAAATATCCATTTTTTCCAGCACCACTTGTTAAAGAGGGCATCTATTTCCCATTTGATATTTTGGGGGCTCTTATCAAAGATCAGTTGTCTGTATGCTGATGCTTTTATTTCTGGGTTTTCAGTTCTTTTCCATTGGTCTGAGTATCTGTCATTGTCCCAGTACCATGTGGTTTTGACAACAGTGGCTGTATAGAATGTGCTAAAGTCAGGTAAAGCAAGTCCTCCCACTGTGTCCTTTTTGAGGAGTTCTCTGGTAATTCTTGGCTTCTTCCTTCTCCATATGAAGTTGGTAATCATTTTTTCGATTTCTTTGAAGAAAAATGAGGGTAATTGTATCAGGATTGCATTAAACTATATGGTGCCTTTGACAGAACTGACATAAAAATAACTCAATAAGAGAATTAATACTTATCTCCTGGACTGGAAAACCATCATGACCAATGACATAGGGGCAATTACATACCTCTAAAATATATAAAATGATGCAAAACTTTAATAAGAAAAAACTCCAAATAAATCAACAATAAAGGCAGTAAAACATTATACCTAGACAGTTAACCAAAACAGGCATCCAAATGTCAAACAGACACATTAAGAATGTTCCTGATCAAGTGAGTGCTCGGCTTGCAGCAACCATAGAAAATGTTCCTGATCATGAGCCATACAGAAGATGCAGATACGAAAAAAAGTAGAAATATCATTTTACACTGAAAATGGTAGCTCATGAAAAGAAAGAAAAACAAAGAATATGTACCAGAGAAGAAGCAGAGAAATTGGAACTCTCAGACACTGCTGCTGGTAGTTCTGTCCAACTACTCTGCAAAGTGATATGGTGATACCACAAATAAATGGGACAATAAATTGCATGCACTCCAGCAATGCTTTTAGTGGGTATACTAAGATCACAAATTAAAGATAGAAATATGAACATCCATGTTAATCAAAGTACTCTTCAAAATATCAAGAAATTGGCAATAACCAAAAGCCAATGAATAGAAGATTGGATAAAGCAACTTTGGTACCTACACACAATGGGATACTATATATGTGTAGGAAATACTGGAACACAGACAAAACTCATCACTACACACATAGACCTAGACAACATTATGCTGAGTTAAAGCAGTCGATCTCAAAAGGGCAAATATTGCATGAGACCACTATCAGCATAAACAACAACAGAGTCTCAGACCTGCTCTCAGATTAGGTAATCATTTCATATGATGCCCCAGGCAATGTTGTTACATGACTCTAATGTTTATTACTCTATGACATTTCTATCTCAAAAATATAAAATGAAAATAGTGCTTCAATGGAAGCTCCACCTTGGACGGGGACATTTTGGCATTTAGCAGGAAAAGATCAAATAACTCTTGCAATGCAGCAGCAGCATAGGGTTAGCTCAGCTCAATTTAATAGTATAACTTACTTTGCTGTTATTAAAGGAATGGAAATATTCCATTGGACTTAAAGCTGGGATATCCTGGTATGGGAGGCACAGATTACTGCTAACCCAAAGCCATGGGCTTCAGAGTATGACCCAAGGATTTCACATGGTAAAGCCAAATTCAGAGGAGGGAATGTTATTAGAGGTTCAATCCGTGGGTATTAGAGTTGAAGTTCTTTCTTTGCTTCTTTTGCTTGGCTTTGCACTCTCCAGAAACAAACATCAAAAATCCCCCAAACCTCACTTGCCTTTCCAGCACTCTCAGGTGCATTCAGGGTTATTATATTTAATGATGGTTAGTTTTGTGATGGGGCTTTGCTAAAGGGAGTGGTGATTAATCTAATCTTCTGACTTTGCATTATTTTTAAGGGAGCATCATGAACCAAAGTCTGGGTTGGGACCTTGAAAGTATCCATGTTTCTCCCTCAGGGGAATTATGGGCCCAGGAGAAATTTCTGACCCTTTCTCATCCTCCCTCCGACACCCATCTTTTCCACCAGTTAGTTTTCCACATGTGACGATGACATCCTTATTTTGGTGTCAATCGCTTGTACACTTGGGCAATTATCTTATGGATGACAGGAGTTGTGTTATGGGGGAAATTTTGTTCCCTATGTTCCTCTTGGTGTCTGTGTGGATTAATCAGTGCCGTAAACTCATATAATCAGATATCATGTTTTTCCAAACACTATAATTCGCAGCTATTTGCCCCAGGACAACCTTCTCCTCAGCTATCTTTATAATGAAAGCATCTCCCAAGGAGCGCATTAGTCTGCTGATGAAGAGCAGCCTAGCCTAACCCTTAAATTCGAGGAACGAGAGTGCACAGCCATGGACTGCCCAGGTCTCCCCATTCACTGAGCAGGTGTGATTATGCACAAGTCCCAGTGGAGTTTGCTGACCTAAGGTTCCCTGGTGGCAATTATAAAAAAGGAAGAAAAGATGATGAACAAGATAAACAGTGGATATGTGTGATAGTTTCCTGGACAGGATGTCTTTGTGTTTCCAGATGTCTAGGGTAAAGAGCAGCTTGTAGAGTCTGGGGTAGACCCAAGGCCGACTAAACAATGTCTGAGACTCTCCTGTCTCTCTTGTCCTGTCTCTGCATTTACCAGCAGCAGTTATGACATGGATTGCATCAGCCAGCTCCAGGGAAGGGCCTGCAGTGGGTCTCAATTACTAGTACTAATGTTGGTACACATCCTACATAAGCTCAGTGGGTGGCTGACTGGCAGTTCCCAGAGACAATGACAAGAACATTCCCCATATTCAAATAGTCAGGCTCAAAGTTAAGGACATAACCTGTATCACCAAAACAGACACAGTAAAGGGAATCATTAAACGTTTATACATAAATCTCCCTACAGTGGGATACTGGACTAGAATGATTGCTGAGGACCCTAAGACCCAGGGCTCAGTTCCAGCAGACCAAACAGAGAGGAGTTAAAAGCTGGCTTGCTGTCTGTGTGTGGGGCTTCCTCTCTAGCTCACCATTTCCCTTGAGGATCTCTCTAGATGTGTGGGTTTGTATCAAAAACCAAAAGCCACACATGGAGGCACATCATCCAGAGGGAACGAGGCAAAGCTGACGGACCTGTCGGCTCTGATGCAACCCTGTCCCCAGTAACTGATACCAGGAGGAGAGGATATAGGATGGTCAAGACTTCCCTAAATTTTGCTCAGTCCAGGGTAGACCAGCAAGAGCATAATGGTATCCTCAAGCCATAATTGCTCATCAGAGTTGGCAGGTGGGTCTAAAAAACTGGTGGCCTAAATCCTGCTACCATCCTAAGCCACTGACTGGGAATCAGGACAGAAGAAGTGATTGGTTTCAGAGGACACATTTGGAGCCCTTGGAATAGTGTGCTCCTGTGCTTGAAGCAAGGAGAGGTGCTTATTCCTGAGTAAAACGCTACATGTTCCCTTGTGAGGCTGAGTGAATATAATTACCGAACGTATTCATAATGTGTCAGCTCTTAGAGACCATGTTAATTTAAATAATTTCATTTCATAACTTTAATTTAAATATAAGTGAAAATCAATAAATTTTCATGTAACTTTCATTTTATTTAACTCATGAATTACAGGAGACACCTAAGCACCATGTTGGGGGGAAGCTCAGTCCAAAGGAGAGATCCAGGTGCTAGAACAAGGTCCTGGCCCTCAGCCCTGTATGCATTCCTAGCTTACAACCAGGCCAGCATGCCAGACTTAAGACAAAGCCATCTTGGAAGAAAAGGCTCCATTAATCTGCTGAGCTTTTCAATTGGGCACTAGATAAGATCTGGAATGGAACAATCTCCTCCATGCCATTTCTTAGATATAGAGTCAGATAAACAGAAACAAAATCAGAATTTTTAGCTGCAAAGCTTTATTCTTATTTACCATTTAACTGAACACAGCCAGTGTAAATTTGATTGTATATTCCTTTGATCATATTTTAGATCATTTTGACATTCCAGAATATTGAGGTACTTAGTGCATCTGAGTAAATGACTGACCAAATCCAACCCCATATTTGGTGCACTGGAAAACAAGCCCAGTACATCTGAGTTCAGAGGCCCAAAATGTTCCTGGATAGTTCAGGGAGTAGTCCTGAGCTCATTAAGGACATGTTTAGTAGACCTGACAGGAAAGTTATGTGCAGGCAGATAATGTCATCAGGTGACACTGAAGCACTCCCATACTAACCACTGTCATGAAATGAACTGAGATGAGCATGGCAGTAACAGTCTGACAGGAAGGTGACTTGGACTAATGTGCAGCTACGTCACAGGATGGAACTTAAAACTGGTCAACCAACAAGAAGTACAGATGCTATGAGATGGGAGTTTGCTGAAATGACAAAGTGATGTCATATTAGTCTGCATTTGAAAAGTAAACTAACTCAATGGCCTCCAAATGATCAATGTTAGTGTCCTGTGCTTGAATTCTTGGATTTTGGTGAAATTTATGATTCTTTTTTTGCAAAGCAATAGCTGATTCCCATCTGCAAATTCTGGGCCAGAGAATTCCAGGTGACCACAAGCTTGTGCTCATATCCTCACACCATTGATATATGCATCTATACAGATATCTAAAAATATTATAACTGGCCAGAAAATGAGTGTGGCCAACTCTAATCTGGGGAAAATAATATTTGTTATGAGGGAGCAAAATGAGGAAGGAATCTGAATGGGGAATGGCTTTGTAAACTGCATGTTTAGAGACAGTCTCACTGATTCCATAGTCAGTAAGATGAGCTATTTTCCTTGAGTCTAGGGAATAAGCTCAAAGATCACATCCCCGAACAGTTATCAGGGAGCTGTGTACAGTGAATAAATGGAGAGGCTGAATGCCCCGACCCGCGGGACTCAGTTATTTGAGGAGTTCCGAGGGGGACCCAGCCTGAAAGAGAAACGGGCGAGAGAGAGGAGCGAGACCAAGCAGATTCTTGTCAAGGTCTCAGTTTATTGCTACACAAGCTTCTTTTTAAAGGGTGAGGCAAACAAAGGAATTCCAAGGGAAGATTAAAAAAAAGGGAGGACTGGGGTGTAGAGCACACAGGGCGGACAGACACAAATCTACGGCTGGAATGTCTGGTGCTGGAATAAACAAAGGTGGGCCATCTGGTATTTGTCAGGGTAAGATAAGGTTGAGGCTGCCGGGCAGGCAATATGGAGTTGGTTTTGTCAGGCTGATTATGTCCGGTTCCCAACATCTCCCCCTTCCTTACATTATTAAAAAAAAAAAGGGGGGTACGGCGTGCAGTGACCATCCTTCAGGGAATTCCGCCTGTCTTAGGTGGCTAGGGCGCAACTCAGTCCTTACCCGTCATCGGCTAGGAGGCCCTCTTGGCGGCCAACGCCTGTCCTAGGTTGGTAAAGAGTGCCCCCAGTCCTTATCCGTCATTGGCTGCAAACTCAGCACTGAAGGCGGGGGGGGGGGGTGTCTTACAATTGACAAATATGCCGCTTTTGGTCTTACAATTTGGTCAAATATGCCACCCCGATGAGGGCAACCATGGCCCGGTCACGTGCCGCAGGGGAGGGAACAAAACGGATGTTTGTATGCACTGACAATGTTATCAATGGCTTTTAGCCGAAGTCCAGGCCCTGAGCGGCCAGAATTGAGGCAGAGTGACCTCAGATACAAGGGTGGAGAGTCGTAATCCCGGGGACTCTGTTTCCCGGGACAGGTCCTCGTGAGATGTCACGTCATCAAGCTCTTGGGTGTCGATTCGATGGTAATGAATGGAGACCGGCTTTGAGCGTAAGGTGGCGTCAATCTGTGACTTAACAAAACTGGTTAACTTGCTAAAGGCCCAAGGGCCAAAAGTTAAAAGTAGAATAGGACCTACAAGAGGTCCCAACAAGCTGGGGAGTAAAGTGGAGAGCCAAGGGGAAGTAGAAAACCAATTTTTATACCAAGATTCCTGCTGTTCGCTTTCCTTTTTTCCAAGCTGTCTCTGACCTTTTGCAAACTGTTTTCCACCAATCCTAACTTATCCACATAAAAACAACATTCTTCCTTAAGCACGGCACATAGGCCACCTTGCAAGAAAAGCAAATCTAGCCCTCTTCTATTTTGCAAGACTACTTCGGCGAGGGAGCTCACTGAATCTTTGAGATTGGCAAGCCCCGCCTGTAGGTCTTGAAGATCTTTGTCGATAGCTGCACTTAACTGGGTGTACTGTTGATTGGTGGTAATCAATGAAGCAATTCCAGTACCTGCCCCAGCGGCTCCGAGGCCGAGGACCACAGCTAAGGTGAGTGCAGTGAGGGACTCACGTTTGACTCTTGAGGGGGGAGGCGTTTTTTGTTCCCCAAACTGCAAAAAATCTGCGGGGCTGTGGACAGTTAAATGGGGCAAAAGTAAAACTTGAACACAATATTTCTTATTTTTTAAAAAGGTGGCGGTGATTATGAAGGTGGTTAATCCTGAGGAGCAAGCAAAATAGGAATGATTTGTAGAAGAAACGTATGTAAAAGAAGCATTCACTACAAGGGTTTGGTTACAAATATCAACTAATTCTTTGGGTGGTAGCATATGTGGTCCTAGAAGGCAGAGTCCCGCCCCTGAGATCTGAGAGTGAGGCCCTGCTGCTCCTCGGGGTTCCATCGAAGCTCAGTAGTTGAGTTCGTGAATACTGGGTTGCCAAAATGAGCTACTCCTTCATAAAAAGGGGGAAGGGAGGAATAACACACCCAACAGTTATCTGAAAAAGTAAGGTTAGATTTTTGAAGGGCATGCACTGAGGCGTTAACTACTGCCAACAAAAGATCCGCGGTTGAGGGGGGCCCTACGGGGAGGGTAGGTTGAAACAATGCTGAGGAATGGGTGACAGAGGGGCTTTTTGTAGGAGCAGCCGGATTATGCCTTAGTACAGGGGCTTGGCCATGGCCCCGACCATTGTGGAGCTCCAGATTAGGCCCAACAGCGGCTGGACGTTGGGCGTTGGGAAGTGATTTAGTTAATTTTATTTTAAAGGTAAGTCCTATGTCTGGCCCAGCTTTATATATGCGAAGGCCCCACTTAAACCCTACACTTGTGCCTGCTGACTTCCAGGCCTGTAGAGACACACAAAAAAGAGGAGCATCTCTCAGGGGGTTGTTTTCTCCCTGGAGGGCATTATTTCCGGCTGTTGGTCCATTAATTTGACCAGCCTGTCTGGTAGCCATCTGGCATTTTGTGCTTTGGAGTCATAGACACACGTGTGTCATTTTCCCCAAATGAGGACCGGGTCTGGTCCCTGCCATTTATTGAGCAGGGGGTCCTTCCATAATGCCTGTGCGTAGCCTCCGGCTATGGCTGGGTGCCAAAGGCGACCAGCAGCCGTTTTGCCACTGGCATCGTAAGTGAGGAAATTTAAAACAAACAGTGCGTGGTTTAAAAGAGTTTTGGAGTTGCCAGAGCGGGGATATAAAGACTCCCCCCCTGACTGTAGTTTGAAAAGCATGTCTTTTAAAGTTTGGTGCGTTCTCTCCACAATGCCCTGACCTTGAGGGTTGTAAGGGATGCCAGTAACATGGTGGATGCCCATTTGTGCGCAAAATTGTTTAAAAGTGGAGCTGGTATATCCAGGGCCATTGTCCGTCTTAAGTACCTTGGGTTCAGGGGTGGCAGCCAAGCAAGAGAGATGTGATAAATGACGTGCTTGGTGGCCTCCCCAGTTTGAAGGGAGGCACAAATGAAGCCGTTAAACGTGTCGGCCGAAACATGGATATATTTAAGTTTGCCAAAGGGTGGGTGGTGGGTAACATCCATTTGCCACAACTCTCCAGGCACGAGCCCACGGGGGTTGACCCCGTTGTGAGGCTCGGGTAAAAGGGTCAAGCAGCCTTTGCATTGTCGTACAATTTGTCTGGCCTGCTCCCGTGTAATGGAATATTTGAGCCTGAGGGTATGGGCATTAAGGTGGTGTAAATCATGTGCCTTTTGGGCTGCTTCAAGGGGAGTTATAGAGAGGTTGGCTGCAATTAATTGCGTGGCTTGGTCAAGCAGATTGTTTCCTTCCGACAACGGTCCTGGCAATCCAGTATGGGCACGGATGTGGCCTATAAAGAACGGGGCTGTACGGGCAAAAATTAATTTTTGTAATTGGGAAAACAAGGGGGAGGCATTAGTTGTAGGGTGGATATAAGGGACCGTTTCTAAAAGCGGAACAGAAGCGGCGACATAAGCACTGTCAGTATACAAATTAAAAGGATTATCTGGCAAGGTCTTAAAAATTTTTATGATGGCGCTTAATTCCACTGACTGAGCTGAGGAGAACTTGGTCCGAAATTGAGAGACCTGCCCATTTATGCTTAAGGCGGCCATTCCAGAAGACGATCCGTCAGAGAAAACCAACAGGGCCCCCACAACTGGAGCCATCTTAGTCCAATGGGGGAAAATAACAGGGGATCTTTGGAAAAACTGGATTAATTTATCGGCCGGATAATGAATATCTATGGAGCCCTGAAAAGAAGTACAATTAACAGACCAATCATCATCACTTTGGAGGAGCCACTGGACCTGGGCGGCGGTGTACGGCACAATTATAGTCTCAGGATCTCTACCAAACAGTTTTAAAGCAGCTTCCCTGCCAAGGCATAAGAGTTGGGCAACCAGATGAGGGTAAGTAGGTAATACTCGGTTAGGGGAAGCGGGCAAATAAACCCAAAATAAAGGCTCGAGCTGCCAGAGCAACCCTGTGGGAGAATGGGGGGTGGGGAAAATAATAAAATTGAACAGCAATTCTGGGGAAAAATAACCAATGCTTTGATTGTTAATGGCTTGCTAGACCTGGGCTAAGGCTTGTTGGGCCTCAGGGGTGAGCGCGCGAGGGGAAGAGGGATCAGCATCTCCCCGCAAAATGTCAAATAAAGGCTTAAGTTCTTTGGTAGTGAGCTTCAAGTAAGGGCGGAGCCAGTTAATGTCCCCGAGTAACCTTTGGAAGTCATTTAAAGTATGCAATGCGTCAGTACGTAACTGGATCTTTTGAGAATAAACTCGATTAGGTAACAATTCAAACCCCAGAAATAATTGTGGGGGGTGGACTTGAATTTTCTCCGGGGAAATTTGGAGACCGCTATTTTGGAGGGCAATGATGAGTTGCTGTCCCACCTGATGGAGCTGTTGCTCGCGGGGCCCTGCCAACAAAATGTTGTCCATGTAATGGATAATATATAAGTTAGGAAATGACAAGCGGAAGGGGTCAACCGTTTGAGCCACAAATTTCTGACACAGGGTGGGGCTTGTGGTCCCCCCCTGCGGGAGGACCCGCCACTGAAAACGAGGGGAAGGCCCTACGCAATTAATTATAGGGAGACTGAATGCAAAACGCTTGCAATCCTCAGGGTGAAGAGGGATAGAAAAAAAACAATCTTTAAGATCAATAATTAGTTTAACAAAATTTTTAGGAATAGCTATTGGCGAAGGGAGACCTGGTTGTAGGGCGCCCATAGGAACCATGGTTTTATTAATTGCCCTTAAATCTTGCAACAACCGCCACTTCCCTGTTTTCTTTTTAATAACAAACACAGGCGTATTCCAGGGCGAGGTGTCCAGCCTCCAGCTGTTCCTGCACCAACTGTGTGGCGGCGGACAACTTATGTGATGGGAGGGGCCATTGGTCAATCCAGACAGGCTCATCACTCTTCCATGTAATCTTTTCTGCCTGGAGTGCAGGAGGAGCAATGGCCCTTACAAAAAATGATTAGAAAATCCTAAGCCCGTGCGATCATTTTTTGGGACAGCTGCGACGGGCGTTGAGTCTCCCTGACTTAGTTTGCCTAATCCCTGCCCGGGCAAATAACCCTGGGAAAGCATTTGTTGGGAGACGACTTCGTTAGGGCTGCACATAAAAACCTTCATTTGAGAAAGAACATCCCTGCCCCAGAGATTGACGGGCAGGCCGGGAACAACAAAAGGCTGAATTGTACCTGTATTGCCCTCGCTATCCTCCCAGGTTAGAAGTTGGGAACGTTGCAGGGTATTTTTTGACTGCCCAATCCCTTGCGGATGAGTTAAAGAGGCCTATAAAGGCCAAGGAGAAGGCCAGGAGCTTTGAGAAAGGACAGTGGAGTCTGCTCCAGAGTCTAAGATGCCCTCAAAGGCCTTTCTCTGGATCTTAAGAGTAAGTGTTGGGCGATCCTTAGTAATGGCCTGGACCCAATAAAGGTCAGAGGAGCCCGGTCGGGAGGCACCACGAGTATTGCTGATCGCCGGGTGAGAAGTGTTCAGAGGCAGCGGTAGGGCCTGGAGCCAGGCGCTGCCCTCGCAGGATGGAAACAATACCTTTAGAAACACTTGCCAAAATCTTTATTTCTCCTGCATAATCACTATCTACCAATGAGGGGTGAACAGTAATACCATTTAGGGTGGTTGAAGAGTGTCCCAAAATCAGAAAAAAAGGTGCCTGGTGGTGGGGGGCCAAAAATTCCAGTGTCGATAATTCGCACTCCATCTTCGGGGGTTAGTATTGTGGGGGTGGCGGTACACAGGTCCACTCCTGCATTTCCTGGGGTGGCCCGGTACAGGGAGGGTCGGGCTGCCGGCTGTTCCCCAAGGCCGGAACAAAGGGAATGGGTTCAAGGGCTCGGGGCTGGCCCCGCTGGCCGTTTCCCGAGAGCGGAGGCAAGGGACGCCTGTTGATATCGGTAATGGAGCGGCAGGCAGTAACCCAATGCTTTCCCTTTTTACATCGGGGGCAAGGGGTAGCGGGGATGGCGGGGCAGGCGCTCGATTCCGCAGGGGAGGTAATTTTAGTGAAGAAGGGGGCTGCGACAGGGCACTGCCGGGCGAAGTGTCCTGGTTGGCCGCACTTAAAACAATTTTTCGAAGAATTATTGACCTGCAAGGCGGCGCCCACTGCAAGATGAATGGCCTGGGAAACCTTAGCGGAAAAAGGGTCGACATCCTGGCACAAGTGTAACATTTCATCAAGGGTCTTATCTCTAGCCTTGCCGCGCATAACCGCCCTGCAGGAGAAATTAGCATTTTCATAGGCCAGCTGTTTAATGAGCTTATCACTAGCAGCCTCATGGTCGAGGGTCCGTTCGGCCCCTTCCAAAAGGCGGCTAATGAACTCATTGTATGGCTCCTGCAGCCCTTGAGTTATTTTAGTGAGGGGGATAATGGCTGAACCTTAAGTGGGAAGCGCTCGCCACGCGCCAAGGGTGGCATTGGCAGTTTGGGCTAAGAGACCGATTGGGAAGCGTTGCTGGCGTGTTTCAGCAGCATACTTGCCCTGCCCACTAAGCTTTTTAAAGGTCCAAGCAGCCGAAGGTGATCGAGGGGATTTGAGGTTAGTGGCGGCAATAGACTGACATCTATCCAAAAAATCGGCTTTCCAAGTTAAAAACTGGACTCGAGTCAAAACAGCCTGCACTACTTGCGTCCACTCGGCGGGAAGCATATGGCCCCCGCGGGAGACGGCGTCCAAAACACTTAAGGTGTAAGGGGCATTGGCTCCGTAAGTTCGGACTGCGGTGTTGAGTTCCTTTAAGTTTTTAAGGTGGATCTTACGGAATTCCCGAGTTTTAGAGCCAGTACAGGCGGCTCCTCATCTTCGCTCCCGCTTTCGTTTTCGTTCTCAGACCCCGACGTGTTATCGTTTTTCGCCTCCCCGTCCTCGTTACCAGAGCCCACGGGCGGGGAGCCGGCGGACTCTGCCTGAGGGTTATCAGGGGTGGACCTTGCGGAGGACCTGGTGGAGCGGGTGAGAACGGGGAGCAAGAGCTGGGCAGGTTTGGCCTTCTTTGTTTTAGGGACATGCTCTTTAGCGGACCCGCAAGGGTGTGCTGCCTGGCAAGGTGAACAAAAAATAGTTTCTCGGAGGGACGTTTGAAGGGAGGAAAGTGTTAAAATAAGATTAGTCCCAAGAAATTGTTTGTGCGTAAAGCAATTTTATCAGGATGTTATTATTACACTATGCAAGCTATTACCTTTTGCTCTTACCCGTTTGCACGCACCCTCCCCATTCCCTCTGGAGCTGTCCAGCCTCAGTCCATTTGAAATATTTTATAGGCGACCCTTCCTTTTCTCCCCTTTCCCTCCCAGTGACAGCCCTCCATTAGCCTCATATTTACCATATTTTTCTTTACTCCGCAACCTCCTTAGACAACACGTTAACTCCGTTATCCCTGAATCTTCTCCAGCCACTCCCAACCTCCCAGTCAGTACATCCTGGAGATACCATATTAAATCTTTAACACCCAAACCTTTGGCACCTCAGTGGGAAGGTCTGTACACTGTCATTCTCACCACTCTCTCGGCTGTCAAAGTAGTAGGTCTACACTCTTGGATATACCTCTCCAGAGTCAAACCGGTAACCAAAGTTAATCATGTTCCCCAGTGGTCTGTTCAGTCTACTGGTCCTATGTCTCTCCGCCTCACTCGCCTCACCAAACCAGCCAGCTAAGCCTAGCATTAACTTCCCCTTTCGCCTGGAGGTTTTTTTCTCACTGAAAATGTAACTAACCCCCAATATCACCAGCATCACCTACTCACTGGAAAAAGTTATCTCCTAGCCACAGCTGATTGCCTGGTCACTAGTTATTCTGGCCCAGTCTACCTTAATTTCACCTTGTTCAAACACAGTTCCAACTCCCTGAATGCGCACCTTCTCCCAAAACCAACTTCCCCCATCGTTTGTTTTCTATATGACCAAACCTCTAACCCCGCTTGTGCACAAAAATGGGTAAAACAAAACACAGGGTGCCCTGAAGGTCCTACAATATTCACCATGCTCGCCCCTACCCTGTAACCAAATCCCACCTGTTCTTTTGGTCAGGAATACAATTCCCCTTAACCATCCCTGACCCGTACAACAACAGATAGACCAAACCAGTCAAGGGAGGCTGGTATTTTAACTCCCACAGCACATATCCTAATGCTAAACTGTTCATATAAAGGTTGTTAGCCCAGGTCCAATCCACCATCCACCGTAATATTCAGATCCCAAAACATCAACTCATTAACCAAATTTCTAAACCTTCCAAGTCTCTCTTCTCCTGGATCGCCCTGCTACAACAGGGACTGGCCATCACCAACCTTGCTAAATTAGGCAACCTTTCCACCTGCCTCATGTGTGCAGCCCTGGAATGCCCTCCTCTAGCAGCAGTCCCAGTTCCCAGCTGGTCATCTGCACTTAAGGTCTCCACCATGCAACCCATAATTATCCCCAATGTCCCTCTGTACTTCACACCAGGGTACGCACAGGTGCCGTTTTGCTACTCCAATGCATCCACTCAACTGTGCAACACCACAATGCCATCCTCCCAGCCAATAACAGCACCAGCAGAATTTTTCTTCTGGTGCAATTATACACTCACCAAACTTCTTAACATCAGTAGCAGGTCTGCCTTCTTGTGCCTACCTGTCACTCTAGTTCCGCAGCTCACTGTCTACACCCCAGCTAAATTCCAGAACAAATACACCCAGACACATAGTCACCACAGTAAAAAAGCAGTTTTTCTCCCGGTTATTGTAGGCCTTTCCCTAAGCGTACTCACCAGTCGCGGTGGGACTGAGTGGTGGCACCCTGGGACACTCCATCACCACAACCAATCAGTTAGCTGAACGCTTCCAATCGACATTCGATATCTCCGCAGAATCTTTAGACTCCTTACAAAAACAAATAACCTCTATTGCTCAAGTTACCTTACAGAACCGTCGCGCTCTAGACCTCATCACGGCAGAAAAGGGAGGAACCTGCCTCTTCCTCCAGGAGGAATGCTGTTATTACATCAATGAGTTGGGAATTGTGAAAACCAATATCCAGATCACTAACAAACTAAGCCGTGAGTTACAGAGCACCAGGCCAACAACAGATGGAACTATTCCCTGGTGGAGCACTTCTCTGTACTCCTTTTTAGCCCCCCTAATAGGACCCATAATTTTAATTACACTTTTATTTTTAATTGCTCCTTGTTTTATCCAGTTTTTCCAAAACAGGCTCCGCAACATCACCCAAGCTGCAGTTCACCAAATGATGTTGCAGCTGCATGAAGCCCAATATGAAACTGTCTGGGAGCCTCGATATGAATTCCCCCATCGTGCGTCGACCCTAGAATCCCAGTACTCCGCCTTACAAAGCCCCCCTCCCCCTTAAATCGTCGTCCATGGTCAGCATGAAGCAGTTACGGAAAGACAACATCGTCCATTTTCCCTATAGGGTGGAGTCTGGGATGTAGGATCTTAGCACAAGTAACTCCATTTTGATTTTGGAACTATGTTAAGTTCTTGTAACTTACCCTGTACCTACCCCCCCTTGTGGGAAGCCGCAGCTCTCGCCGCCATTACAAGATGGCGCCGGGCAGTCAGGGCGGTGGCCCAGTTAAGTGGTAAACAACCACTTAGAGCATGCGCACTGCTTAGATGACGTAGTCATAACTCCACCCTGGAGTATGCTAATAAGGGTTCTGGTGAACGCACCAATCAATGCACAGCACGTCCCCATAGAGCGCATATAAGCAGCAGTAGTTTGGGGCTTCAAGGTCTTTTTCCGCATCTGCAAATCGAACCCGCATTAAATGCCTGTGGAAGAATCCTGTTGTGGCGCGTCCTTCTTGCTGGCGAGACTGAGCGCGCGACAAGTGGTGCCGAAACTCGGGAACGACCACCTCCGGCATGAGCGGAGACCCCCTGTCATCAGGGAGGATTCAGAACCGCACGGCGTGGGAAGAAATGGTAAGTTCTGAGAGACATGAGCCTGAATGATTGTTAAGCCGCTTGCTGGTGCTTGAGTGTTGGCGTGTGAATACTTCCGCTTTCGGTTTTAACGGCGAACAGCCAGCTGCCTTTTCTTTATCGCGCATAAATCGGGTGTAGATAAATCCGTGCGCGCCCGTGTGTTAAGTCTTTGTATACATAAGCAGGCAACATGGGGAACGTGGCAATAAAGACTATGGTTACGGCTCTCGATGCCCTATTGAGAAATAGAGGATTAAAAATTTCAGAACAGACTTTGTGTAAATTTGTAAAAAACATAGATGAGATAGCACCATGGTTTGTTTCCACAGGCTCGCTAACATCCGCGAGCTGGAATAAGCTAGGGCGAGACATAGACCGAGCCGCTGAAGCCGGACGGCTGAAGCCGGGGATTAGACCCATTTGGAAGCTAGTGAAAGCATGCATTGAGGACAAAGAGTGTGAGCAGCCATTGCGCCAAGGGCAGCAGGCTTTAGAAGATGTTCAGGAGAGCATGTCAGAAACAGAGCGGGAGGAAGAACAAGGAGCTCGTAGGAAGCAGCACAAAGCTGTTAAAAATGAGGAGGCTGCGCAGTTAAAATTAAAACAGGAAGTTGATCAACAGAAGAAGAGCCGTGCCCGCCATTCGGAGCCCTTGTACCCGTGGCGAGAACTAGAGCTTCTTGAGTTATCAGAGGAAGAAGAGGAACAGTTAGAGGAGGCAGCCGCTCGCTACGAGGAGGGACGGTATAATGCTTTTCAAGTAACCGCTGTGAGCCTGTCCGCACCACCCCCTTTTGCCCACCCGGTACCCGCAGAGCAATACAACAAATGTACCCAGTATTTGAAGACCAGAATAATGCTCGTTATCATACGCCTTTAGAGCATAAACAAGTGAAGGACTTAGCTGAAGCAGTAAGATCTTATGGTGTCAATGCAAATTATACTCAGTCCCTGATTGAGAGACTTACAGGCAATGCTATGACACCTGCTGATTGGACTTTTGTTACAAAAGCAGTCTTGACAACAGGACAGTATTTGGAGTGGAAATCCTTGTGGCAGGACCTATTAATGGCTCAGGCTAGGGAAAATGCCGCGGCGGGGCAACCCGCATGGAATTTTGAAATGCTGACAGGTCAAGGAAGATGGGTTAACAATCAAACAGCCTTCCCAATACAGGTATAGCAACAAATAAATACTGCCGCGAGCAAGGCATGGAGGACCTTGGCTAATAAAGGAGAGGTTAGAGGTAACTTAAATAAAATTATACAGGGACCTACTGAGCCTTTCTCAGATTTTGTTGCCCGTATGTTGGAAGCGGCAGGAAAAATCTTTGGAGATCAGGAAACAGCCATGCCTCTCATTGAGCAGTTAGTTTTTGAGCAGTGTACTAAAGAATGTAGAACAGTTATAACGCCCTGGAAGTCCAAAGGACTGCAGGCATGGATGAAGGCTTGCAGGGAAGTTGGTGGTCCTTTGACAAATACAGGATTGGCTGCTGCAGTATTGGCGGCCCTAAAAAGAGGCCCCCTAAAATGCTTTCAGTGTGGTAAGGAAGGACACATTAAAAAACATTGCCCTACTGGCACCGCGAGTCAAACTAGGATAGGGACCAAAAGGACCCCGGGAGTTTGCCCTCGGTGTGGTAAGGGTAGACATTGGGACAACGAATGCAGATCTGTGAAAGATAGCAAGGGGCGCCCCCTAGAGCAAAATGACTAGGAGCCAAAAAACGGGAAGCGGGGCCCTCATCCCCAGGGCCCGCAAATGTATGGGGCAATCCAGGAGGACGGCCTCCCCCCACTGGGGAGGCCACTCCCAAAAGGGCCACTGCGGGATTCGCAGGGGTGGACCTCAGTTCCACCACCAGAGCAGTACTAACGCCACAGCAGGGATGCCAGCCCATCCCTACGGATTTTTATGGTCCCCTTCCAGAAGGCACCGTGAGCTTGCTGCTTGGTAGGTCCTCCACCACCTTAAAAGGCTTAATTGTGCACCCAGGAGTCATTGATCAGGATTTTACAGGACAAGTAAAGGCAATGTGCTCCTCCCCACGAGGAATATATGCCATCTCACCTGGAGACCGTATCGCGCAGCTCTTGGTGTTGTCTAACAAGCATGCACTATTCCCAAGTACTAAAGTTAGTAGAGAAAAAATGAGCTTTGGATCATCAGGAGAAGCTGGGGCCTTTTTCTCAGTGCAGTTAGATCAACCCCCAACTTTGACATTGGACATTGAAGGGAAAACCTTTGAAGGTATATTAGACAAAGGGGCAGACAAAAGCATTATATCCACCAAATGGTGGCCTTCCTGCTGGCCGGTAACACAATCTTCACAGTCTCTACAAGGACTCGGGTATGCATCCATGCCTATGATAAGCACCAGACAGTTGCACTGGAAAGCTGAGGAAGGACAATCAGGCCAGTTACAACCATATGTCCTCCCCTTACCTGTAAATTTGTGGGGAAGGGACATGTTGACAGACCTAGGATTAATACTAACCAATGATTACTCACCTATAAGTCAAGAACTTATGCAAAAAATGGGATATGTACCGGGAAAGGGAGTTGGGAAACACCTACAGGGTCGTCCTGAACCAATAGAGGTAGCAGTGAAGAAAGATCGCACAGGTCTGGGTTTTTCCTAGGGGCCACTGTGGAGCCGCTACCCATTCTGTGGCTCTCAGCAGAGCCAGTTAGGGTACCACAGTGGCCGCTCCCAGTAGAAAAATTAATTGCAGCACAAAGGCTAGTTAAGGAACAGCTAGAACTAGGACATTTAGAACCATCCGTGTCCCCGTGGAACACACCCATATTTGTTATTAAGAAAAAATCAGGGAAGTGGAGATTGTTGCATGATTTAAGAGCCATCAACGCCCAAATGTCACTCATGGGCCCGGTGCAGAAAGGCCTCCCATTGCTATCTGCAATACCTAAAGGCTGGACCATCATTATAATAGACATTAAGGATTGTTTTTTCTCCATCCCTTTGCATAAGAAAGATAAGGAAAGATTTGCCTTTACCCTACCCTCCATTAATCATGAAGAACCTGACAAACGCTTTCAGTGGCGAGTTTTGCCACAGAAAATGGCCAATAGTCCTACTATGTGCCAGTTATTTGTGGACCACGCCCTAGCACCCGTCAGAGAAAAATTTGGTCAGTTAAAAATCTACCATTACATGGATGACATATTAATAACTGGAGAAGAGGAGCCAGATGTGCAGCAGGGATACAGAGAGGTAGTTAAGGAATTAGAATCCCATCAGTTAGCCATAGCACCAGATAAGGTCCAACAATCTTCAATTGGACAGTTTTTAGGAGCCACAATAAGCCCATGTCACATAATACCTCAAAAATTGACTATACGGAAGGATCAGTTAAAGACATTAAATGATTTTCAAAAGTTGCTAGGAGATATCAATTGGCTCCGCCCATATTTAAAGGTATCCACTGCTGACCTTAAGCCATTGTTCAATATCTTGGAAGGAGAAAGCCTTGTTACTTCTCCTCGAGAAATCACTCCTCAAGCCCAGAAAGTATTAGAACAGGTTGAAAAGGCCATTTCTGAAGCGCAGTTAGGTAGAATAGACATAAAATCTCCTTTTCAGCTGTGCATTCTAAAAACTGCCTGTGCGCCAACTGCGGTCTTGTGGCAGACTGGGCCTTTGTTGTGGATCCATGCCCACTCCTCACCTTCCAAAACTATTGAACACTACCCTTTTATGGTAGCCACAATGGCCCTAAGGGGTGTTAAGACAGCTATTATGCATTTTGGAAGAGAGCCTAGCAGCGTCATTGTCCCATATACTAGTGAGCAAGTTTCTACACTGTGCGCCACTACAGATGAGTGGGCAATTTTTAAATGCAGTTTTAATGGACTAATAGAAAACCATTATCCTAAACATTCCTTGTTGCAATTTGTGACTGCTCATCCAGTAATTTTTCCCCGTGTCACTGTTAACAACCCCATTAAGGAAGCTTTAGACATTTATACAGATGGCTCTAGTACAGGCAAAGGATGTTATGTAATAAACGATCAAGTGACTACATTACAATTTTTAGCTGATGCACCCCAATTAGTAGAATGTTTGGTGGTCTTAGAAGTTTTTAAGAAATTCACGGAGCCAATTAACATCATATCTGACTCCCATTACGTAGTCAACGCGGTGTCTAAGCTAGAAATTGCTGGCTACATTAAGCAATCCAGCAAGGTAGCAGACATCGTGTCTCAAATTAGAAAATGTATTTTGCAACGAAAACACCCATTTTATATTCAGCATATACGTGTTCATAGCTTGCTCCCGGGACCCATGGTAAAAGGTAATGATTTGGCTGATCAAGCTACAAGAGCTTTCCCTGTGTTAACTAAATCCCACTTTGAACTTGCTAAAGACTTTCATGAGCTGTATCATGTGCCTGCTGCCACCCTACGCATTAAGTTTCCAATTACTCGCGCAGAGGCTCACACTATTGTGTTGCAGTGCGCCAAGTGTGCAGAATTTATTTCCAAACCCTCGGTCGGGGTAAACCCTCGAGGCGTCCGTCCTCTCAACATCTGGCAAATGGACGTTACCCATGTATCTGCTTTTGGAAAGTTGCAGTACGTGCATGTGTCAGTGGACACCAGTTCTGGCATTGTACATGCAACACCCCTAACGGGGGAAAAATCCAGCCAAGTAATTCAACACTGCTTAGAAGCCTGGAGTGCATGGGGCAAGCCCACCATGTTAAAAACAGATAATGGGCCTGCATACACTTCCACCAAGTTCCGACAGTTTTGCTTGCAAATGCAAGTGAAGCACTTCACGGGTTTGCTGTACAATCCCCAAGGGCAAGGAATTGTGGAACGATGTCATCGCACTCTAAAGCAATATTTATCAAAGCAAAAAGGGGGAATAGAGACCGTGACGGTCACTACCCCTAGAATGGCTTTATCTCTAACCCTTTTCACCCTAAATTTTTAAAATTTGGATGAGAAAGGCCAATCAGCTGCAGACAGACACGGGCAATGGCCAAAGCCACCAAAGGAAATGGCCCGGTGGAAAAATGTCCTAGACAACAAATGGTATGGCCCGGACCTCATATTAATCATTTTGTGTTTTTCCACAGGAAGAAGAAAACCCCATCTGGGTGCCAGAGAGACTGGTGAGACTAATTAAGAAGGAGGATGAAGATCGTGGGAGCAGAAAGAATGAAGAAGACAGCGATCCATCCAGCGCTACTATTGACGCTAATGGTGATATGGGCCCTGGTAGCACAGGGAATTAAGAACAGTATTGTGTCTCAAACCGCTGAAGCGTTACTGCAATGTCAGCGTGTGGATGCCCATCTGACCTCTGGCATTTTTTAATTAAATCAAAAAACAGATTTGCTCCAGCAGCAAATCAACCAGTTTACCACTATGGTACAATTAAGCTGTGTTTCTTCCACCACAGCACTTTGCATCACTCCAGTGTTATATGATAATTTTAGTGCATTGAGTGCTAGTATTTCTCAGTATCTCACAGGACAATGGACCAAATAGTTGAACCAGCTGCAAGAAGACCTCCTGAATCAAGTTGTCCTATTGAATGGAACACACGTAGAACCCCTTACCCTTGAAATTTTTCCTTCTTGGCTTTCATCTGCATTTTCCTAATTTAAGGAGTGGGTGGGGGTGTTTACATTTGCTGCAATAATGTGCTGTGGAGGAGTGTTGTTGCTATGGTTGCTCTGCAAACTTAAAGCTCAGCAAAGGCGTGCCAAGGTCATCATTGCGCAGGTGCTCTTAGCGATTGAGTGCGGTGGTTCCCATGATCTTTGGCTTTCTTTGTTAAAAGAAAACTAACCCCCATAAGTTGTCAGCTCTCGCACCCCAAGGGGAAGACCCCATTGCACTGGGAAGAGTGACAGAAATTGGATCTTGGCCAGCCCTTGCACCATGCGGAGCTCTGCTCATTGCACGCATCAGGGTGACCAGATTTGGGTTCTTATATCCATCTTGATCTCCTGGGGCTGCTGGAGGCTCCGGGATGGATCGATGGATTAGGCCTAAAATAAATAAGAAAGGAGGAGATGTGGGAAGCCGCAGCTCTCGCCGCCATTACAAGATGGCGCTGGGCAGTCAGGGCGGTGGCCCAGTTAAGTGGTAAACAACCACTTAGAGTATGCGCACTGCTTAGATGACGTAGTCATAACTCCACCCTGGAGTATGCTAATAAGGGTTCTGGCGAACGCACCAATCAATGCACAGCACGTCCCCATAGAGCGCATATAAGCAGCAGTAGTTTGGGGCTTCAGGGTCTTTTTCCGCATCTGCAAATCGAACCCGCATTAAACACCTGTGGAAGAATCCTGTTGTGGCGCGTCCTTCTTGCTGGCGAGACTGAGCGCGCGACACCCCCTCCCTTGTATAAAACCAGCATATTTTTACTAATAGGACGCTTGCTCAGTCAGCTTGCCCAACTTTTGGACGCTTGCTCCGCTAGTTTGCCCAATGCCCACCCAACTCCCAGAAAATTTTAACAATTACTTCCTTTTCTTACAATCCCTTGCGTAAGCATAGTTATCCCCCTTTTTCCCCCTGTGCCTGTCAGAAAGGGGTATAAAAACACCATTCACACTTCCCTCTGCACGGCTTCAATAACTCAATGCCCTGAGTTGCTGATCCCGCCCGCAAGCTTCTCAATAAAGCCTGCTTCTAAAACTTTCTTAATTGGATCTCTGGTTCTGTTTCGCGCCCAAATAAACCTTACAGAAAGTTCCGCAGAAAGGCGGGCGAAATCCTTTTGGAGGTTTAAAACTTCTTTTAATTCAGCGACTTGGGAGCAAAGTTTTGCCTTTGCCTCAGAGAGGGCGGGCATTAAGGCGGCGGGGACTGGGAGAGCGGGGGCGCACATCTGATAGTTATAAGGTGGAGGTCTGGCTAAAAGGACAGGGGGCCAGTCAGGGTTATGGTAACGTGCCGCTTCTTCCTCCAGAGTGGCCACGTCCTCTGGGTCTAGGGGCTCGTCATTAGTGGCTTTGGAAAACACAGGGTAGGTAGCAGGCAAATTTTTGAGGCTATACTTCTCTTGTGGGAGGGGAAGGTAATGGGAGGTAGTGGGGGCAGGCTCCCCCGCAGCGGGCTTTTCTGAGTCAGGTTTCTCTGAACCTGGCACTTCTATGATTACCGAGGAAGATTTGGAAGGGTTTTTATCCGAACAAAGGGAAGAAACGGAGGCCGAGCGAGAGAGTGGGTGGAGGCAATATTCCGCCACCGAGAGAAGTTGTTGCTTATCTGGGTCCTTAGAAGCGGCCTCAACAATGTCCCTGATCAATCCCCAATAAGAAAAAACTGCGGCGGGAACAGCATCGGGTCCTTCTTTATGCAGTTTGTCATTTAAATCCCTCCCGACCTTTTGCCATTTCCCACGATGTATTTCAGGCCCATTCACTATAAACCATGGACAGACTTTGTCTACAAAAAGAAAGAATCTTATCAAATCCTTTTTCTTAACTCTTACTCCTCTCTCTCTGAGGGAAACTTTAAGGTCCTTTATAAAGACCATCTCTTTAGTTAGTTTTGGGCCCATCTCTATGGGACGGACGAAGTTCTACTCACCGAGGCTGATCAGTCTTCGTGAGCGGCGAAGACAGTCCACGACTTCTTCTTCATCTCTTCATCGGGGTCCGGCTGGGCGTCTTCTTCTGGGAGCTCTTCTGGAGCTGGGGGTCCAACCGGCAAGGGTCCACACCTCAGGCCCCACGTTGGGCGCCACTTGCCCCGACTGGCGGGACTCAGTTATTCGAGGAGTTCCGAGGGGGACCCAGCCTGAAAGAGAAACGGGCGAGAGAGGAGCGAGACCAAGCAGATTCTTGTCAACGTCTCAGTTTATTGCTACACAAGCTTTTTAAAGGGTGAGGCAAACAAAGGAATTCCAAGGGAAGATAAAAAAAGGGAGGACGGGGGGTGTAGAGCACACAGGGCAGACAGACACAAATCTACGGCTGGAATGTCTGGTGCTGGAATAAACAAAGGTGGGCCATCTGGTGTTTGTCAGGGTAAGATAAGGTTGAGGCTGCCGGGCAGGCAATATGGAATTGGTTTTGTCAGGCTGATTATGTCCGGTTCCCAACAGCTGACTTTGGTTGGAAATGCACACATTTTAGATGCAGCAGAGTCCCCTGGGAAAGGGACATTTTAAATAGTGTCTATGGTCATCCCCTAAATTTCAGGGATTAGTTTTCTAGATAGACAATACTTTAATCTAGGGTGCCTGCTGGGTCTCAAGCAGATGTCTTTTTGTTCCAAACCTGAAATATTGTTATTCTTATTCTGCTCCCCCCCCCCCCCGCCCCGCTCCCATTAGCTTTGACTTTCCACTCACTGCTCTGCTGTATGTTTCTACTTGATCTCCTGACTGGTTTTGCCCGAATTTTGGATGTGCTCTGGCAAACCAGGGGTTTCTCATCTCACAGTCTTGCATCAATTAGAAGTTAAAGAGTTGAAACTATTCTATTCTGGGGCCAACATTCTCCAATTGGAAACCTCCTCCCTGCGACCTTATGACACTTGAATGTCTTTATTTACATTAAGACTGGCCTTAGTTATCAAAACTTGAGACATGTTGTTTGTAGGAGTGCTGGAGTTGGTGATGGCAGTGGACCAAAGAAAACCCCTGAAGACTTTGAGGAGGTTGATAAGGAAGTGTTGGTGTGGAAAGAAAAGATGTATGGAGACTGTGGGTGTTGACGATACCCTGGTGTCCACCTGATGTTTTCAACAAATGATAGTCTGTCCACTCTCTGGGACACAGGACATACAGGAGTCCAAGGCAGGGCAGAGACCTTGAGGGGCTGGAGGGAGAGCACACTGAGCTCAGAAATACTTGGTTTTCCTTTGACCCTTAATGCTCACCGCTTAGGTCAAGTGCTCTCTCATTATAGACTAACAGGCATATGGTTCGAACAAAGAGTTACCCTAAGATGGGCTCAGAAGGTAGAGGGTTGTCTGTTCTCTATCACTTTCTGTTTATAAAGACTAGACTCCGTCACATGCAAATCATTCTTCAGGCACTAGGGTAAATTTCACCCTTTAGCTGGGAAAGCTATCAGTTCTCTTTAGACACGGCTGTAGGTCTTTTGGAAAAGTAGAGCTGTGGTCTACAGATGCTACTGCTGTGTGTTCTCCTTTGCCTGGTGACAGTTCTCCAAGGTGGGAGATTCAGATATCTGACTTGAATCTATGGGGATGGCTGTGACTTCAAGTGAATGACAGGAACCATCGTTTTTGTTTGCAGGTGTCCTGTCCCAGTTGCAACTTCAGGAGTTGGGTCCAGGACTGGAGAAGCCCTCCCAGAAGCTGTCCCTCACCTGCTCTGTCTCTGCTTTCTCTATCACAAATAGTGGTTACTGCTGGAGCTGGATCTGCCAGACCTCGGGGAAGGGGCTGCAGTGGTTGGTACACAGATGCTTTAATGGTAATACATATTTTAACCCGTCATACCAAAGCCGACTCTCAATCACCAGAGACACATCGAAGAACCAGTTCTCCCTGCAGCTGAACTCCATGACTGCTGAGGACACGGCCATGTATTACTGCGCAAGCGTCACAGCCAGGGGAAGTCATTTTCCTTCTTCAAAACAGGTTATCATGGTAATTCTCACCCTATCCGTTACTCAAAACCTGTTGACAATGAAATACAGTCATGTCCAGATTCATGCATTCAATGCACGATTTTAAATATACTGAGCTCAGTGACCTCCTACTGCCCAGGGTCAGGTCTGTGAAGGTTTCTTTCTGAATAGCTCTCTGTGCACTCTTGGCAGTGAATGACTAATGATTTTTATGTCTCAGAAAATAGTTGTGGTGATTTCTAGGGCTAAATTGGTGACGTGCCCTTAGTGATGCTTGTTACACATTGTCTCCCTAGATGCAGAAACAGTGTTCCAGGCACAGAGAGACCCCTGACACCCGGAACAGGTGAACTGCAATGACCTGTTTGGTGGGCAGAGTCATTAGTAAGATCATTCATTGGACAAAATGAAGGGGACACTCATTCGAAGGACAAGTTTGATTCCAAAAGATAGTAAATGTGTCACAAGAGGAGGAAATTGAAAGCTACTTTCTCAGAATGTTCTTTAGGTCCTGTTTTCGGCAGATGCCAGGGAATGAAGTCAGTGATGCTTTCCTCTCAGAAGCTGTGGTTTCTCCACCTTGTCACATCTCTCTAGAGACACCATGTGTAATAACTTTTGGGAAACGTCCTGCATTGGAACCTGCCTTCTCTTCATTGTAATGGGCTTTGTCTGTCTTTCAACATCTATCCAAAGGCAGGCTTCAGAGTAATAAGTATTGATGAGCTCTCAGTTTACACTCCAGGATACTAACTAGTGGCATTTGTAGTCAAAATTAGAAACATTTCATGCAAAAATGTATTCTCATGTTGAGTGGATATTTTCTCCACACACTCTAATGTATCTTGAAGCTTTTCATTCTAACGAATACTCACTCACAAATGTGTATTTATTCAACAAACATCTCTTAGAATGATCTCAAAAACGTTTTCTATGCCAATATTATCGTTTGGAAGCATATAATTATTAAGATTCTCAAGGAAAATGGAAAGAATGAAAAAAAGTTTATCCAAAAGAAAAACAAGTGCAGAATATAAAGACTTACAAAATAATAAAAAAACAAAAATTAAGAGAAAACATATAAAATGAACTGAGGGCAGAAAAATTGAGGGGGAAATCAGTAATTCCACAAAGGGGGGGATAAAACCAGAAAGATAACCCAATGCATAATGACAGCAATAAATGCAGACACATCAATAATGACATGAAATATAAATGGATTCTATGCACCTCTCAAGTGGCAGAGAGAAGCACAATGGATAAGGAAACTTGATCCATAATTCTATGCTTACAAGAAACACATTTGAGACATAAAGACAAATATAACCTAAAAATGAAAGATAGAAGAAAATATATCAAGAAAATGGCAATAAAAAAGCAATATTAACCAGTGACAATTTTAAAATGGAGTACTAGCAATAAAAATAAAAAATAAAATAGACTTCAAGACCCAATCCTTAATGGGAAACAAACAAGGGCATTATATGATAAAAGGTACAAAAGAGCACAAAGGGAAAAAAAATATATGCACTCAATGGCAGACCCTCAAAATATATTAATCACACGCTTATAGACTTAAAGAGAGAAATACATAATTTTACAGTAATAGAGTTAAATATGCCCCACTGAGTTTTACAGAACAACTCAAAAGATCAATTGGACAATAAATCTGGATAACACAATTTACTGACCTCATAGACATATAGGAAGCATACTGTGTAAGTCTGGGTAAACTAGAGAAACAAATTCACAAAAACTCATATGAACAGAGAGTTTTATATAAAAGGTAAGTGTACATTAAGAAAGCTTCCCAACCCAGTGCTGTCCAAGCCCACAAGTCCAACATTTGTCCCTATGTCGGACACTAATCCACAAAGTCCTCCTCCATCTCACAAAGCACACGCAATGATGCTGACTGCAGGAGGAAAGCCGAATCAGAGAGAGTGTAAGCATCACAGTGCTGGCAGGGGTCTCCACATAGCTGCTTCAGCACCCAGGGGTGCATCAGGGTGGGTATACATGGCTTCTCCTCAGGGATGTCTTTCAGGAAGTGAATCTTGCCAGCTGAAGCAGGGAACTGGCTAAGGCACCTGCACCCTGGTCCAACCATCAGAGAGCAAGAGACCCAAGAACTCAAAAGGCGAGGCTCATGGAGCCATTTATCTCTCTCTGCTCTTCACTGTGAACCCTTAGAGGTACTATTGCCAATCCTTGATTGTTTGGTTACCAAAATAAACTCTTTAATTTTTAACAGAAACCCTTTTGCTCTTTGACAGGAATGATGGAAGATGAGATAGTATGTACATTTTTCTCAAGGCTGTTTATCAATCACTGCTACATCTAGAAAGGAAGGAAAGAAAGAAGGGGATGAGGGAAGGATTGAGGAATGGACGGAGCGAGAGGAATAGAGAAGCAACAATACATGGAAATAGAGTTGCCATCTTAAGGAAATTTTATTTTTATTTATCTAGTAGCTAAATTTTGGTGACAAGGATGTATTTACTACCAATAAATTAGTTAAGAAGAATCAGATCCCAAAATAAGAATAATGAAGTCATTGGACAATCTCTATGAGTCCACTGCCCAACCTGCTTAACCCTGTGTAACACTGTAAATTTCACACTTGCCCAAAGAGCCTCCCCTGGGATATGACATATGGACGCACGATAATGAAATATATATACCTCATATGGTGCCGATATTTATTCTGTATTTTCCTTCCTGACACTCTGTTGACACATTTCTTTCTAGAAAAGTATACCATTCCACCAACCTACTATCAGTTATGTCTAAATATATTGGGCAAACATGCAGATAAAGGACAGTCCCAAGTTCAGGTTAACATGGAACAGAAAAACATCGCCACATCAAATCATAAGACATTTAGAAGGAGGAATTACGAAAAACCCATCTCTTTTTAAAAGTCACAACCCCACCCTGATGCATACTCAGGAATGTTTCTGTGAAATTGGTACATACCCACGATCCCCTATATTTCCTTCGTTGTGTACATACCTAAAACTATAAACCACACTCCTCACTGTTTTTTTTCCTTAAGGAGCTTGCTTTTGGGATTCTTCTGGCTCACTCCTTGCTTATTCCAAGTAAAGCTTCCCCATTTCATTTTTATGCAGCCCATTGGTAACTTGGGACCCACTTCCTCTTGCTGTGTGTTTATTCAACATGACATTACATATTCATCTACCCCTGCCTCCCCCACTCCCTGAGAACTGTTATTCTACAAGAGCCTGTGAGGAGTACTGCTGTGTGTTTTGACATATTTTTGTTTACTGAGTTACCTTTGGGATTGTTCCAATTTATATCAACACTGTGACCAAGAGAACAGAGCACGGACTGATGTTGTGCCATCATCACACTTGCTATGCTTGATCTCATGGCTACACCTGTTGTATCAATCCATGCCACTGAGGAGCTTCCTCTTTTTCACTGACCGTCGACTTTACTGAGCATGGAGTCTTTTCCGGGTACTGCTCTCTCCTCATAGCATGACCAAAGTGTGTGAGGTGAAGTATCACCAATCTTGGTCCAAAGAACTTCTCTGGTTGTGCTCCCCTTTAAGACAGATCAGCTTATTTTTATGACATTGCCTGGTATTTTCAATATTCTTCACCCACACTATCATCAAGGTCCATGAAGCACTACTCCAGTCCTCCTTCACAACGGTCTAGCATTGACATGCATATAATGTGATTGAAAGCCCTGACCCATGGTTATTTTCATGGCCTCCTTAATCCTCAACATGACAGCATAGTCCCATGTAATACAGACCCCTAGGAAAGAGGTATGCATACCTGAGTGACACATTGAATTAAGTATCTGGTTATTGAATTAAAGTTCATGGATTTAAAATAACTAGTTAGTCCTTGTCAGGAATAGGAGGTTATCTGACCCAGAGAATATTTATACAATGTGATACTCTATCAAAAATCCTACAGAACAGTTCTATTAACCATACAGGGTCTCTGTGATTCAGAAAAGACTCGATGACATTGAGTTTGGTTTGGGAGCAAATATTATTTGCTTGCTTGTTGATTTGCTTGCTTGATTCAATGATTTGTCCTCAGTGGAGAGGATTCCTGGTGTGTGAATAGCTCTCAGATCTCACAATAAAAAAATGAAAGAAGAAATGTGAATGAAAATTGGATATGTTCACATCAAACAATACAGATAAACCTGGACCCTGGCTAACTTAAGATAGCACACACTTCCATCTGGGAAGACACTAAACTGAGCCTATGTGTAGGCGTCCAAATACCTCCATCTCTGCTCACTGTCTTGGTCCCACATGCACAGGCGCGAGTCTTGGAGAAAATAGCTTTTGGAGTGGTAGGACCTATGTTCCCACGAGCTGTTCACAGTCTCCAGACCTTATCCAGCCATTGACACTCATAGGCAAATTGCTCACGTGATTTCCTGTTTAAATGCTGCCTCTCCCTCAGGGGACACACGCAACTGCTGAATCAGGGTGACTTTGCTCCTGAAATGTCTGCTTCCTTCCTCTTTATCCTCATGGTGCTGAGTCTCCCATTGGGTCAGTGTCAGGGGGATATGGAATCCTCCCCAGCAGATTAACTGACAGATGGGTGTTTAATATTTATTTCTTATGTCTTCAGGGGACCTGGCCCTGGTGCAGCTACAGGAGTCTGGTCCTCAGATAGTGAGGCCTTCACAGACCCTCACTCTCATCTGAACCACCACGGGGACTCTGTTTCCAGCACCAGTGCTACTTGGGATTCGATCAGGCAGCACCCTGGAAGAGGCCTTGAGTGGCTGGGAAGGACTTAGTACAGAACAAAGTGAAACAGATTATGCACCATCTCTAAATGATCATCTAGTCATCAACCCAGACACATCGGAGAACCCGTTCTCCCTGCAACTGAGCTCTGTGACCACAGAGGATGCGGTTGTGTATATCTGTGCAAGAGACACAGTGAGGGTACATCAGTGTGGGCCCTCACACAAACCTCCCTGAAGAACAGGTGATGGAACTGAGATGCAGGGGGTGTTCAGACCAGAAGAGGGAAATCAAGCATAAACAGCACAAGCCCAGGATCCTAGAGCAGGTGTAGGAGTGAGCCCAGATGTGGATTTTTTGCTTCCCTAAGTTATTCCGGAATAGCTATTTCATAGCATTTGTAGCTTTAATATTGCTTGCATCAGATTCACCTTAGTCCTGGATTTGACATCTGCTTTAATCCTTAAAATCTGTCTTTTGTAGCAGTGCATCAAAAGACAGAGATTCTCCACTCAAGTACACCCTCAATGCAAAAAAAAAAAAACCACTTTGCTATATTAAACTGGCATTCCATGATGGTCACCTTCCCGACACGATCAATTAAGACAATTGTGTGCATAAGCAAATGTGCTGAAGAAAGTTGATGGTGCCAAGCTATCAGAAGATATAGCATCTAGGGTCTTAAAGACTTGAAGGTAAGCAAACGGCCATCTATCTTACAACCAACAAAGCTGACATGGAAGAAGCACAGCAGCCTGTGTCACCCCGAGGTCTCGAAGGGATCAATTATCAGGCATCAAAGAAAAAAAAATTCTTATCATTGTAAATGATGGGGAGTGCAGAATGGAGACCCAAAGCCCATCTCTAGGCAATTGGACACACCCTTACTGAAGGGTTGTTGGGAGGGGATGAGCCAGTCAGGGTGCAGTGGAGAAAAGATGAAACATACAACTTTCCTCTCGTTCTTAAATGTTTCCTCCCCCCACTATCATGATCCCAATTCTACCTTACAAATCTGACAAGAACAGAGGATGTACATTGGTAAAAATAGGAAATGGAAACACAGGGAAACCAGGATAGATAGATGACCCCTTCAGGACCAGTGTTAAGAGTGTTGATACCTGGACATTGGAGGGGAGGTGGGGCAAAAAGGGGGAACTGAGCACAAGGATCTACATATAACCTCCTCCCTGGGGGATGGACAAAAGAAAAGTGGATGAAGGGAGAAGTTGAACAGTGTAAGGTATGACATAATAATTTCTGAACTACAAAGAGTTCATGAGCGAGAGGAAGGTGGGGAGGGAGGGGGGAATGAGGAGCTGATATTAAGGGCTCAAGTAGAAAACAAATGTTTTGAGAATGATGATGGCAACAAATGTACAAATGTGCATGATACAATGAATGGATGTATGGATTGTGATAAGAATTGCATGAGCCCCCAATAAAACGATTGGAAAAAAACTTACTAGTGACTTTGAGCTTAGCAGCCTCAGTGTAATGAACCACACACATAGGACCTGCAAGATATCTAGAATATACTTATATACACTTGGAATGACCCTCTTAGAAGTCATTCAACTTCACTTATGGATATATTGTGAGAGGGTATGCAAATAGAGCCCCTCCTGCTGATGAGAACCACCCAGCCCCAACTCTGAAAGTCTTCCAGAGGTGTCCCAGCACTGGAATTTCCGGTTGTCCCCATTCAGGACTTAGCACATTGAGTAACCATGGAGTTTCCACTGAGCTCACCATTACTTATTGGAATTTTAAAAGATGATTTGATGGATAACAAGTGTGTGTTTAAGTGGGCACGAGTGAGAGACGGAATATGGGTTACGGTTTCCATTACCAGGATGCGTTTGCAGGTGTCCAGGGAGAGGCGTAGCTGGTGGAATCTGAGGGAGACTTGAGGTTTCTCTGAGATTCCTCTCTGAAGTCTCTGTATTCACTATCTATAACTGTCATATGCACTGGGTCTGCGTACCTCCAGAGAAGGGGCTGCTGTGGGTTTCATATATTTATACTGTTGGTAGGACATCCCAGACAGACTCAAGGGCCAATCCACCATCTCCCGATACAACAGCAAGAACATGCAATATGAAATGGACAACCTGAAATTCGAGGATACAGCCATGTCTGACTGCAAAAGACGCACAGTGAGTGGAACTAGAGGTTAACCCAGGCACGAATGTCCCCTAGTTGGAGGGGCTGGGCTGCAGGGGGCTCTCAGGACCCACACAGCACAAGACTCACTGGTGGACCATCACTACTGGCTTCCTGTTTTGTCTAGGGGTTCTTGTCCATATCAGTATCCCTCAGGGAAATTGTGGATCTCCTCACTTCTGTCAGCACTATGAGCCAACCTCCCTGTAATGATATGATGATTTTCAACTTAGTTTCTGTTCTTTTTTCACCTTTAATCCCCTAAACTTCCCATATTCATTGGTAATTCCTATGTCTAGGTTGAATTCTCTTCATCTCATCTGCTTCCTCAATCACTTTATGCCTTACAATCAATTCTGCTCCTGTACCTGTGCTGCGCAGGATCTAACTTTATTATGATTGTTATATATTTTCAGACAAAGAACACTAAAAGAGCTTAAGACCAGTACACCTATCCAAAGTCATGTCATCCTGTCTCCATCCATGCAATCAGGAGTTTTCCTAAGTTCATTCATTATAATAATTCACAACACCTGTTTGTCCCTGTTCACCACAGACTCATTTGAGAGTCAATCATTTCTCTGAATTCAAATTTGTTTTTTTTGGTTTCATTTAGTAATTGTAAATATTGATACAGGTGTGGGAAGGGAAAGACAGACACTTTTATTCTGAATCTCAATTTGCATCCACAGAACTCACCTCCCTTCCAGTCCTGTGTCCCCTTCCCATGGACTATACAAGTCCTATTCAGTTCAGGGCATCCAGTGGTGCCCTACATGTTCAGTGGATGGCAGGACCTCCAACATCACTCCAGATCAGACTATCCTTCTCTAGAGACATGCCAGGGACTGAAATTCCCTCTGCTAGCTCTACGACCGCTATAGTTATGATCACATATTTCTGAATCAGACACACACAGAAGGAAAGACAGTCGGAGCCTAGACACAAACCTCAATAGAGGGAGAGGGCTGGGCTTGAGGGATCACCCAAGATCCAAAGATAATAGGGACCCACAGGGAAGAAAATGCATAGGAGCATTAAGAGGAATTTGTTTTTGTAAACAAAACCTACTTCCTTTTCTGCAGAGAAAATGTCTCTACCACTGGGACAGTTAACAATTATTGCACCAACCTGGCTGATAAACACATGTGAGCTTAATTGAAAGGCGGAGAGGTAAATGGCTCTGTGAGCCTCGCCTTTCCAGTTCTTGGGTCTCTTGCTTTCTGATGGTTGGACCAGCAGCGCCTTAACCAGTTCCTTGCTTCAACTGGCAAGGCTCACTTCCTGCAAGACATCAAGGAGGAGTGCTGGAGCAGCCACATGGAGACCCCTGCCAGCTCTGAGATGCTTACACGCTCACTGATTCAGTTGGCATCATGAGGACTTAGTGGATTGGTGTCAGACATATGGACTAATGTTGGACTTGTGGGCTTGGGCAGCATTGGGTTGGAATGTTTTCTTATTCATGAGTCTCTGTGAATTTGTTTCTCACATGTACCCAGACTAACACAGCCACTGACCTCCATATTCTTTAACTACCTCTCTGCATATGATCTGTGGAGAGTACTCAGTGGTACTATCCATCAGGTTGAAGAACAGTTACAATTTCCAGGGACAACCCAACAAACACAATCACTGTAAAAATGACAGACCTGAAAGCAGAGGATACAGCCATATATTACTGTACAAGGGACACAGTGTGTGGAAGTCACAGGGAGCCCAGACACAAACCTCCCCAGCAGGAATGGGGTGGACCTGCAGCTGGTGCTCAGCTTGCATGTAGTAAAGGAAGCCTGCAGGGAGCAGCTGCAGAGGAAGTCCAAGCTTTCCTTTTAATCTCACTCTTCACTGTTCACACTCAGCAACAACCTTAGACATGAACATTAGTGCTTGTCTTTTGTAAATCCTGATTATTCTCAGACAAAGAGAGTTATCATAGGACAGTGATTCAGTTCATTATTTAAACCTTCATTTTTCATACTTTAGCAATAATTTTTTGGGTAACATTATACTGGTTAGGAAATCACATTTCTTCAATCCAAACCAAATAGTTATGTGTCATTGAATTTGTTTTTAATTATAGTGTTTCTATGTATATCAGAATAAAACACTGCCTGATCCTAAATCTTCATCATATTTGGCATGTCTTATCACATTGTTACAGTGTCAATCCATCTTGTTTATCCTCTAATAAGAAAGCAAAATGTCATTCTCCAGGGACTGGCCCCTCCTGAAATCTTGAGCAGTTTCTGATCTGTCAACATTCAAATTTCTAAGAAATGTTCTTATGGTACTTCTTCCAACACAGAAATTTATCACTATCCTGGTAGTCACTGATATCCTCAATATTCCCCCAACACCTAATTATAAGGATAAACTCTGTATCAGTCTTCTTTAATCATTGTACAGATTTCCCACGCATATGAGATTTTCCATGTAGTACTGGTTGCTTGGATCAGGTTCACGTTAGTCCTGGATTTGACCATATTGCTCTTTAATCTTTAAAATCTGTGTTTTGTGACAGTACATTAAAAGACAGAGACCCTGAGTTCACATATATATTGGCCTTGAATAAGGATAAGATTAAAAGCATTTATTTAATAAAGTTTTCTGTGTAACCTTGTAGAAACTTATGTTCACATATATACCAGTATATATATATATATATATATATATATATATATATATATATACACACACACACACATTTGGTTGTGAACATTTTCATCGTTGTTATGTACCATTGGTTTACTGCAAACATTGAGTTCAATTGTGGAAAAATTAATAGCATTCTCCTTGCAAACAAGAGTCAGACAAATATGTCCCCTATCACCACTCTCATTCACCTTTGTGCTGGAAATATTAGTGAGAAATATTACATAACAATACAACTGGGCAAACAAAAGGTAAATTTTTCATTATTCACAGACATAATATTCAATGCATAAATGAACAAAGATGAGACAGTTTGTGTGACAATATGTCAAAATATAAGATTAACACAAAAATAGCAATATTACTGTAAACCAATGAAGAGAGCACTGGGGAAAAAAAGCAACAAAGAAAATGGTCATTTACAATAGCCACACAAAAAATGAAATACCCAGGATAAAAACAATCCAGAGAAATAAAATATGTGTACAAACAAAACTATAGAACAATGCAGCCAGAATGCTCCTTAGAGTGAAGGATGACAAGACTTTATCTGACACATATAAGAAATGTCATCAGCAGAGAACAGTTGCTGAAGCAGAACATCATGCTTGGTAAATAAGAAGGTCAGTGAAAAAGTGGAATACCTTCAACACAATGGAGACACAGTAGCTGCATGCATGGGCTCAAACAATAGAACAATTATGAGGGTAGCGCAGGACTACATAGTGTTTCCTTGTGTTGTGCATGGGGTTGCTATAAGTCAGAAACCTATTCCACGGCACCTAAGAACAACAAGAAACCAAAAGAGACCTACACAAATAGAAGAATAGCTCATGTTCATGGATAAGAAGGATCAGTATCATATAAATATAAATGTCACTGAAAACAATCTCTTAATTATAACAAAATAATGACCAAGTAGCAACTTTAGTCTATACAGAAATGTTAAAAGTAATTATCACCGTCATATGAACAGGGAAAATATGCAGGATAAGCAATAAACTGCAAAAAATGAAGAATGAAGTAAGAGGTCTCCAACTACCCAGCCTCAAAACAGTAGTCAAAACTGCATGGTACTTTGGAAAACATATAAAAACATTCAAAAAAGGGCCAAAAAATATTGAATGGGAAAGAATTTCTCGATTCAACAAATGGTGATTGCAAATTTCATCTCCACCATCTACAGAAGAATTACGCAGGACACATACCTCATCCCACAAACAACAACAAACTCAAGATTGATTTAAAAAAAACACCAGGGTGAACAAGTAAATGTGGTGAAGAAAGCTGATGGTGCCTGACTATCAAAAGATAGTGACTGGGGTCTTAAAGGCTTGAAGATAAACAAGCGGCCATCTAGCTCAGAAGCAACAAAGTCCACATGGAAGAACACACCAGCCTGTGTGATCGAGTGGTCCCAAAGGGATCAGTTACCAGGCATCTAAGAACAAAAAATCATATCATTGACTGCACACCTCCATGATAGGATCGCTGAAGACAAATGGGTGCATAAGCAAATGTGGTGAAGAAAGCTGATGGTGCCTGGCTATCAAAAGAGATAGTGTCTGGGGTCTTAAAGGCTTGAAGGTGAACAAGCGGCCATCAAGCTCAGAAGCAAAAAAGCCCACATGGAAGAAGCACTCCGGCCAGTGCGATCACGAGGTGCCAAGGGAACAGGTATAAGGCATCATGCAAAAAAAACAACAACGATATAAGTGTGTGTATATATGTGTATATGTATATGTATATATATATATATATATACCATATTAAATGAAGGGGGAAGTGCAGAGTGGAGACCCAAGGCCCAAGTGTCGGCCAATGGAGATCCACTCATAGAGGGGTTTAGGAGAGGAGATGGGTTAATTAGGGTGCGAGGTAGTACCGATGAAGAACACAGCTTTCCCCCAGATCCTGGATGCTTCCTCCCCCCAACTACCATGATCCGAATTCTACCTTGCAGGACTGGATAGGGCAGGGGCTGTACACTGGTACATATGAGGGCTGGAGGTACAGGGAATCCAGGGTGGATGATACCTTCAGAACCAAGGGTGTGAGGGGCGATGCTGGGAGAGTGGAGGGTGAGTGGGTTGGAAGGGGGGAACTGATTACAAGGATCCACATGTGACCTCTTCCCTGGGAGAGGGACAGCAGAAAAGGGGGGAAGGGAGACTCCGGATAGGGCAAGATATGACAAAATAACGAGGTATAAATTACCAAGGGCACATGAGGGAGGGGGGAAAGGGGAGGGAGGGGTAAAAAAAGAGGACCTGATGCAAGGGGCTTAAGTGGAGAGCAAATGCTTTGAGAATGATTGGGGCAGGGAATGTATGGATGTGCTTTATACAATTGATGTATGTATATGTATGGATGGTGATAAGAGTTGTATGGGTCCCTAATAAAATGTAAAAAAAGAAAAGAGGAGAAAAAAATGATTAGGGCAGGGACTGTACAGATGTGCTTTATACAATTGATGTATGTATATATATGAACTGTGATAAGAATTGTATGAGCCCCTAATAAATTGTTAAAATTTAAAAAAAATTCTTAAAAAAAGATAAAAAAATGATTAGGGCAAAGAATGTACAGATGTGTTTTATACAATTGATGTATGTATATGTATGGATTGTGATAAGAGTTGTATGAGCCCCTAATAAAATGTTTTTTAATAAAAAAAAAACACCAGACAAAAACAACTTACACATAGTGGGTGGGAGAAAACATTAAAGAACCAGAAGAATATTGTATGTTTCACCGGTGCTATACTGTACACTGGATGGTTCATTTCTTCCTTGTGAACCTTCTGTGAGGAAATGTCCAATTGTCTACAGATGGGCTTTGAGTCTCCACTCCAACCTCCCTCATTCCCATTAATGTTGGTTTTTGGTCTAAATATCCCTGATACCTGATCCTCTCAACAATTTATGATCACACAGGCTGGTGTGCTTCTTCCATGTGGGCTTTAAACCTTTAAAACCCCAGATGCTCTATCTTTCAACATCCGGGCACCCTCTGCTTTATTCATCACACTGTTTTTGCACTTATTTTGTCTTCAGCGATCGTGTCAGGAAAGTGAGCATCACAAAATGCCATGTTTTTATAACAAAGTGCTATTTTATTGAGGGGATACTTCAGTAGAGAACCAATATCTATCTGCTACCTTAATAATATAAATATATGCACATAGATCTATGTCCATATCATTATATATAAATATATTTTTATATATGCACCTGTATTTATAACTCTATAAATGTCCTTTCCCTCCCAGTTCATTCCTCTAGTTCTTTGATGCTTTGCATGCACACACACATTTTCCTGACCCCAGTTCTACGTTACAAATCCAGCTAGACCACAGCATGTACCGGCTAGACACAGAGATCTGTACCAGTGATCTCTAATAGCTCTCGACACATGGAATTCAGGACAGATAAGCCCCTCAGGTACCATAATGGGAGTAACTCTACCATGATGGTGGGGGGAAGGCCCGGGGGAGAAATGGGAAACCTATCGCAAAGATGGAGGTACAACACCCCCCACCCAGGGTGATGAACAAGAAGAACATGGATTAAAGAAAGCTGTGGATAGTGTAAGATATGAAAATAATAACCATCACTTATCAAGAGTTCTGAGAGTGGGAGGATGGGGCAGGGAGGAATAAAATGAGGAGCTGATACCAAGAGTTCAAATAGAAAGAAAATGTTTTGAAAGGATGATGGCGACATGTACCAATGTGCTTGACATAAAGGATGTATGGATTGTTATAAGAGATGCAAGAGCCACCAGTAAAATTATTTTTAAAAAACCTGAACATAAATCCAGAGCTATAAAAATCATCAATAGGTACAAACAGAAGGACCTAGTTGGAGGTATACACATATTATAACACATATTAGAGAAAATACACACAATAGAAGACAAAATAAATGGCCAGTCTTACTAAGAATAAGAACAATTTTTGAATCAAAATATCCAATAAGAGAACAAAATGCTATCCATAAACTAGAAAACAATCCTAAGCAACGGACACAATGGACAACTTAAATCTAAAATCTAGAGAATTCTGTAATACCACAATAAAAATTAATAATTCAATTATAAATGTAGCAAAACCCATAGACATTACCAGTTTCCATTGACACACAAGCTTAGTTGTGGAATTTCAGATAGTTTGGGATAAGATCCTGTATAAAATGCAAGTTTAGGTGTGAATAACTTCAAAATGATGACTTTGTGGATAATACATGTCTTTCTGTGTCAAAGGTAACTTTTTTTCAGTGTTGCATGTACTTTTTCTTCACTAGAATGACTCTGGAGTAGATGTAGGAGTGTAGTTGTCAATGAAAATCTCTTTATTCACAAACGGGTGCATAAGCAAATGTGGCGAAGCTACTGATGGTGCCCGAGTATCAAAAGAGATAGTGTCTGGGGTCTTAAAGGCTTGAAGGTGAACAAGCGGCCATCTAGCTCAGAAGCAACAAAGCCCACATGGAAGAAGCACACCAGCCTGTACGATCATGAGGTATCGAAGGGATCAGGTATAAGACATCATCCAAAAAAAATATTATCACAGTGAATGAAGAGGGAAGTACAGAGTGGAGGCTAAAAGCCCATTTGTCAGCCAATGGAGATCCCCTCCCAGACGGGTCTACAGGAGGAGATGAGTCAGTCAGAGTGCAATGTAGCACCGATGAAGAATACAGCTTTCCTCCAGTTCCTAAATGCTTCCTCCAACCACGCCCCCACCCCCCACCCCCCAACCCACTACCAAGATCCGAATTCTACCTTGCAAGTCTGGATAGAGCAGAGGTTGTTCATAGGAGACAATCTCTTCCTTCTTAGTGACTCACAAAAGCCATTCCTATTTAGAGCGCACATTGAATGGGAGTCACTTTTGGCTGAATTCAATGAGATTGCTGGATTCAACTGGCCTTCAAACTTTTTAAATGTCTAATAATTTTCCATAATCTATTGCAGAAGACAAAATGTGTATCTGACAATTTAAGTATTCTTGGTTTTGATCTGAGTGTCTTAGAAAGATGTAAGTCCCTGAGAGTAGAGGACCACTGCCTTTATTCCTAAAGTCATCCTCAATCTTCTCATGTCTCCTTCCTCAACCATCTTCTTCATCACTTTCTGTGGCCTGAAAGAACAGGAGCTTGGTCTTGAAGAATGGAAAAATCATGGAAGGGAATTTGTTCTCTGAGGGAGAAGCCAACTTTCTCATCCCAGATTGACTCCTTTTAAGCTTTATTACAAAGTTACCACTCACATGCAAATCTCCACATAGTCCATCGCATATAGTCTCATGATGTATTTATTCAAACTTGTCTTACACACTCTGATTAATATACCTGGGATAATAGGCCTCGCTGCCAATATGTCAGTTTCTTCCTCTTCTTGGGAGCAACTCTTAGAGGTAAAACACTCAGGGATTGAAACAAGAGGTTTTTGCGACTGCTTTATCTGTGCACATGGCTCATTCTCTCCAGGAGCAGTATTTGCAAAGAGGCCCTCCTTCTGCTGATAAAAAGCACCCCAATCCCAACAATACAGTTCTTGGAGAAGATTCTCAGTACCATAATCTGCAAGAGTCCCTATTCTGCAATTTGTATGAACACAGAATCATCATGGAGTCTGTACTAAGCTGGTTTTTTCAGACAGCTATTTTAAGAAGTAATTTTATTGAGAGCAAGTGTGTGTGAGTGGGTATGAGTGGCAGGCATTTGAGATGTGTGATGGTTTTCATGCCTGTCATATACAGTGTTTGCAAATGTCAACTGTTATGTGCAACTGGTTGAGTCTGAAGGAGACCTGAGGGAGCATAAGACATCTTTGAGATTCTGCTGTGCAAACTCTGGATTCACTTTTCTTAGCTCTTCCATGACCTGTGTCAGCCAAGTTCCAGGCCTGCAGTGGGTCTTATTAGTACTGTTGATATCCCATGGTATACAGATTCCATGAAAGCTGGTTTACCATCTCTAGAGACATTGCCAAGAACACACTGTATCAGTGAAAGGACAGTCTAAAAGTCAATCACATGTCCATATATAATGGTGGGGAAGACACACAGAGAGAAGTCAGAGTGAGTACAGATACAAACCTCCTATGCAGGGAGGGAGCAGTGTTGCAGGGCTCTGTAAGGGCATGAACAGAAGGAAGGATTGTGACTCATGAGCATCTGGAGAGGGAGTTTCTAGTCTGGGTTTCTATTGTGATTCAGGGTTCTTCATCTCAGTTTCCCACTAGGAATTTATGTGGTGTTTTTTTTTTAATGATTCAGTGCCTACGCTTAATATCTGTGAATTCAAAGTTGTATTGTAAGAAAAGAAAACATTCTCATAGAGAGAAAAACAGCCAACAAAAATGAGCTTGTTCCATAGGGAGTAGAAATTTTCCAGGCGTGATCAGCATGTATTTTGAAAAGGTCAGTGTATTAGTCCTGGTGGACTGGAGAAACAAATTCATAGACACTCCTACGTGTATAGGAAAAAGCTTTACATAAAAAGCAATGGTACAGTGAGGAAACATACCAGTCCAGTCCAGATCAAACCTATAAGTCCAATATTAGCCCATATGTCTGATACCATTCTGTAAATTTCTCTTCAAACTCATGAAACAGATGATACAACACTGAGTGCAAGAAGATCACAGGCTAGTGGGTGGAAAGTCTTGTGGATCCAGTGGTATTAGAAGCATCTTAGTGCTGGCGTGGGCCTTTACGTGGCTCCTCCAGCTCCAAGATTCTGGCTGCCATTAGCATAACTCCATGTGGCTTGTCAACAGCAATGCCTCACAGGGAGAGTGTATCTAGCCTTCAATGAGTTTTTTATCTCCTTCGCACCTCCAAATGAAGTCATTAAGGTGGGACCTGATTGACAAGCTAGACTCCACCCCTTGCAAGTTGACAAGAGATCATGTAACTGCCAGTCGAAGTATCTTTCAGGCAGACTCAGTGGATTGCCTGGGTAGTGCTAACTGTTAAGGACTCAACTAATGGCTGTAAAGTTGATGGTTTGAAACTTGGTGTCATTGATTCAAGTACAATATAGTGTAAAATGTTGCTTTTCACCCAAACTAAAATTCTGTTGACACTGATCAGTTCCAACTCATAGTAATCCTAGAGGGCAGACTAGAACTGCTCCTATGAGATTTCCTAGCCTGTATTTCCTTATGGGATTATTCTACCACAAATTCTCCCACAGAGAAGTTGGTGGGTCTGAATGATTGAATTTTCATTTAACAGATAGGCAAGTCACCACTGTCCTACTAGGATTGGTAGTCCTAACCTATTTATCAGTGATTAAAAAAAATGTTATATTCTGTCGAACAATCATCATAGTTTAGAATAATGTATTTCATGACGCCTTGCTGTTTTTCTTCCAGACTCTTCCCCTAGATCAGGGGTCAACAAATTTATTTTTTGAAAAAGATCGCTGAAAACCATAATTTATGATTCCATTGGTCATATAGTCTTGGAGACAATTATTCAACCTTACTGATTGTGAAAACTACAGCAAGCAGTAGAGAAGGACATAGAATGTTAATAGAATGTGTGCTAATAGAATGCTATTCACAAAGACAGGAAATGGGCCATGAGCCTGTTAACCAAAGCCCTACACTGAGGGTCTGTGTATGTAACAGATGGTGGTCTGTTTCTTTTCTAAAAACAGTTATTGGAATTTCAAGCACATATGATACAATTCAACAATTCAATCCTATCAAGAAGAGGCATACATGTCAGACTTCTCTGCAGTAGGAGCAGCTAGCCTGCCACTACACCTCATCCCCTAAAAATTTTCGCGGGCGCCGAATTCTTCTCCACCCATCCCCTGGTGAGAAGCACCTCCCAGCTGATGAGGTGACCCTGGTCTGTGGTGCACAAACAGCACAGACACTGACAGAGGAGTGCATCTTGGCAGCCCCACATTCCCTCCTCACTGATCCCTAGTCACAGCTTCCAAACCAGCACAATCTCAAGGGACATTGACACAGCAGCCAAGCTTATTGGGACCGGGACTAGAAGAGCTGGAGTGGTATCTCTGGAGCCGGCATTGGGACTGGGTTTGTGAGCCTCATCCTTGGTTATGCCAAGAACCCTTCTCTGAAGCAGCCACTCTTCTACGCCAACCTGGGCTTTGCCTTCTCGAAGGCCCTCAGGCTTTTCTGCCTGATGGTGGCCTTCCTCGTGCTTTTTGCCATGTGAAGGAGCTGTCACCAACCCCCACATTTCTCTGTCCCACGTCTGTCTGCCCAATATGTTCCTTTCCCTGCACCTCCCCGGGCGGCCTGGGGAAAATAATTGGCTCAGAGTTTGACAGAGAGAAGACAAATAAATACTGTATTAATAAAGATGATTCTTTAAAAAAAAAAAAAGTGGGGGCATATAATCATCATCACTATCGATTAAAATTTTTCTTCTTCGTTGTTCATATCATTACATTTTTATTTTGGCAAAACGTACACAGCATAACATTCTCCAATTCAACCACTATTATACGTACAATTGAGTGTCTTTGATTATACTCTTCATGTTTACAACCATTATTGATATCCTTTTCAAAATTATCCCGCCACCATTCATGTAAACTGACTTCCCCCTAAGCAACTACCCTATCTCCTTCACCCATGGCAATCACTGGTCAAGCTTTCTGTTTTAAAAATAGATGTACATAATATTCACATATCATACACTTACATAGTTAAATATTTTTAAAGTGTTATAAAATATAACATATGCATATATATCATAACGAATTCTTATGTTCCCTCCCCCTCCCACAGTCATTGTTTGCTCCCAAAATGTCCTCACCCTTCCTACTCCTCTGCTTCCAAAGCGCCCAACAGACCATTGCATCAGTTATTGTCTCTATGGATCTGCACCTTCTGTGCTTTACAAATTTGGAAACCCAATAACAACAAAAAACAAAACCAAAATAAAACAGCAAGAAGAAAATAATAATAATATTAAGATAAAAATGAAAATAAAGAGTAAGAAAGGAAAGACTACCATCAATATTTTAAAGTTCAGTCAAAAAAAATTCGTCATGGAATAAGTGAGAAATAATTCACCTTGGAGCAAAATCAGGTTGGATCAAGAGATGGGTCAACTGACAAATTATCATGTTATGCCATGGTCCAATCCACCATGATGAAGGTAACAATCACCTCTGACACTAAAGTTTTTCAAGGGGATCTGCCAGAGGTTTACTATGACTAGATATTCTTCAGATGGATTTTTTTTTGTGTTCTCACTGTTCACCTACCCTTCGACAAATTGGATGTTCATAATTTGAGCTGCGAATCTTTTTCTTTCATCATATTTGAATTTAAGTGTCACTATTTTTGGATCACACATGCTGGTGTGCTTCTTCATTTTGGACTTACTTGAAACCTCACTTAGATGGCTGCTTGTTTGAAGACAATTCTTTAAGACCCCAGATAATTGATAGCCTGGCACCATCTGCTTTTTTCACCACACTTTGCTGTAATGCCCTTATCTTCATTGATTTTTCAATGAAGGTAAGTATTGAGCAGAGCCATGTTAAGATCCTCTATACAGAATATGATCAACTAGAGGAGAGATCTAGCTAAACCTTGTCATAAACCATGGGCACCTTTACCGAGTTCCTGGAAAGTGAACATGTGAAACTCTACAATTGTACTAGTCTGGGAGGACTAAAAAAACAAATTTATAGACATTCATGTGTATAAGATAAAACTTTATATCAAAGAGCAATTGTGCATTAAAAAAGCACACCAGCCCAGTCCAGTTCAACTCCCTAAGTCTGATATTAGCCCATATATCCGATGCCAGACTATAAATTTCTCTTCACACTCATGCAACATGAGCAATAATGCCGACCGCAGGAAGACCGCATGCCAGAGGGTGGAAAGTCTTTTGGATCCAGTGGAAATGGAAACATCTCAACCCTTTCAGGGGTCTCCACGTGGCTATTTCAGCTCCAAGGCTCTAGTGTAGCTCCATGTGTCTTATTCACAGGAATGTCTCACAGGGCCTGAACCTGTGTCCTGCCTCCAGCGAGCTGTTTATCTCCTCAGCGCCTCCAAGTGATGTCATCAAACTGCACCCGGACTGACAGACTAAACTCCACCCCTTCACCCTTAACTCTCAAATTGACAACAGATTATGCAACTACCACAACAACCATGGAGGCAGATGAAGAGGAAGACAGGAAAAGAGAAGTAGGAACCTTTTCTATTTGTTTTGCACCTTATTTTTATCTTTATGCTATTATTTTTTCTTTGTTTTTAATTGTTTTTGTTATTGTCTCCCTGTTTGGAAGCAAAGAAGTGGCTACATAGAGACAATAACTGAGGCAATGGTTTATATGGAAGGGGGAGGGGAATTGGGGAGTAATCAGTGGACCTGTGAGGCAGGAGGGAGCATTAAGCTTATTTTGATGATGGACTTACAACTCTTTTTTAGAAGTGTTTTAGGTCTGAAAATGTGAACATTATATCAGGAACATTACTAAAGAAAGAAAAGAATGAAAGCAAGCATGTGTGAAGGGGAAGAGTTTTTGCTTAGGGGGCAGTGAATTAATTTTAATGACGGCAGAACAATATGCAGGGGGATAAAAATAATGGTTGTACAACATGAAAAGAATACTCAATGGCACTGAATTACACATGTAGAAGTTGTTGAACTGGTGAAAGTTTTGTTGTATACATTTTTGCAAGTATGTGAAATATGTTACATGAATACTGATTACGGAGGGGGAGAAATTGTTCTATAATTGACTGTGGTACAGATTATACAACTCTTCTTGATATGGTTGAAGTATTGAATTATATGATAAGTGGAAAAGTGCAAATAAAGTGTTTTGTTTTATTTTTAAGAGAAGTGGACACTCAAAAATGTTCATCATTTTACCTTCCACTTTAACTCAACAGCCTGCATATCTCATGGGCTACCCTTGTCCTAAGGGTAGGACTGGGCTGCCCAGAGAGAAAGTGGAACATTCCTAGGACAATAGTATCCCCAGGAATTCCCTTCATTATGGCTCACACCTCAGGCCAACTGCCTGCATTTCTACAAATCTACACATGGTTTTCAGGAAGGACTTGTTTGTCCACAGTCAGTGGAAACGATGAAGGGTAGAGATTGACCTTGCATAACAGGGGTCAGGAAAATCCCCTCTAGAGTCCATTACTGCTCCTACTCAGAGCCATCCTCCTTCTGCTTCCACAAGCACAGCACATGTGAATCACCTACAGTAAAATATGGTAACAGAGCTTTAAGTCACACATTAAAGTCAGGCTTCTTAGGCCTTCATCCTTACCATATTGATTATAGATGCCTGCGGAGGTAACACCCTTCTGGATTCTTCTTGGTGACATGAATGTCCTACCCTGTAAGCAATTTCATGTCAAAAGCAGTGCTTTTCATCTTAGAATGGTTTTAAATTATATTTCCCACCTTATTCCTAGGTATGATCATGCAGGTAGAGCTGCTACAGACCAGTCATGAGTTGGGAAAGCTATGTGCTATGTCTCAAAGTGCTATGTCTAGCTTCCAGGTCTGAAGTTATCAAGTTTCTATATCTAAAAGGCTCTGGGAAACACAACCTGTGTTAGGTGGCACAGAAGCCTTGTGATGAGTCTTAGCAACAACTAAGTTTTCACATATTGATGCAATGAAACCACTATAGCTCAACCAGCTGCATGTGTTTTCACAATCTGAAACCTGAGGACACTGACATGTAAAATGTAGGAAACGTACCAGGAGACACAATGAAGGCTTAGTGGTCAAACATCTCAAGCATCACAACACTAATTGGGCAGCAGAGGGAGCTCAGGGTACATGGGACACAGTCTTTTCCACAGGAGCAGGTGCAGGGGGTGCCAAGTGTTTGCTCCTGCGTCTGGAGTTTCCCAATTCACCCATGTAGAGAACCACTTTAAGGACACTTCAGCGACTAGGTCGCATACCTCTTATTTTACTAGAGGGCTGATCCTAAAAATTAAAAGCCCATGTTCTTCCTGAGAAAACAGGGGAGAAAGAAGTCACACTTGGGACAAGTTGAAATCAATCCCAGAAGGACCGGTAGTCTCACTATGTCGTTAAATTCTGACCTCCATGTGCTTCACTCAACACAATCAGTTTCTCTCCATCCTAATTCTTTTTCCAAATTACTGTAGGCTGAAACTGTATGTGTGTGAATCCCAGCCCAAGTATCTCCTGTGAAGAGAAAACCAAACCAAACCTGATTTTACCATTTCTGAAATAATTGACAGTTGTATGTATTTTTGAAACTTGGGATAAACTGGTATTTTGAGATTCTTAATAAAGCATCAAAGTGTCTCATAGTCATTACAAATCATATAATGGGGCTGGCCCCAATCCCAACTATGTGGACTCATCCCCTTCTCTTCCCCCCACCCCCACGCACAGAAGGCACTTCAGAGGACAGCACTGAATCTGAAGCTTGGGGACAGGGGCATGTCTGATTAGAGCACACAGAGAAACGAAGAGGGTAGGAGAGTAAGAACACATCCTGACCTACTAATCCCCGAGGACAATATTCCTGCTCACAGCAGACAATGCACAGATAGGATCATAGGGCCGGTCCCACCACATGACATGATGTCCCTAACTGAACCATATCACTATGGGGGACAACACTGGAGGCTCAGGGTGGGACTTCTGTCAGATCTGACCCCATCACATTGGGGCAAAACACTAAGGGCATGCAACAGCAAGGGAAGCAAAGCAATAAAAACCCTGGGGAATACAAAAATTAGACTTTGGAACAGAGTGTGGTATACCACCCCTTCAGAGTCGACTGGAAAACATTCCTGAAAGTCTAAAAATAGACCTGGAACGAGTCATAGCCTTTTCTTGTTTTGTCATTGGCTATATTTTTGTTTGGTAATGCTGTTTGTTTGGTTGGTTTTGTCTTCCTTTGTTGTTTTCTTTGGCTTTGCCTTGTTTTTGTGCTTATTACTGTCTGCTTCTCCTTCTAGATAAAAGACGGGATAAACAATTCAGAGATGGAAAAAATAGGACCAGTGGTTTCGGGGGGGACATGGGAGAAGGAGAGGTGGAAGAAAAGAACGGGGGGGTCAACCAACCCAAGGACAAGTTAACAACAAATGAACTAAAATCGATGAAGAGAAGGCATAGGGTGCCTAGTGGGGATTAATCAAAGGCAAAGTAAGAGCGAGGAATTACTGAAACCCAAATGAAGGCCAAACATGGTAGTGGGACAAGAGGAAAGTAAAAAGAAATAGAGAAACAAACTAGGAGGCAAAGGGCATTTATAGAGGTCTAAATATAGGCATGTACCTATGTCAATATATTTATATATAATGGTAGGGAAATAGATGTGTGCACTTATATTTATGTTAGGTAGTAAGGTTAAAGATGCAAAGTGGGCCTCAACTCAAGCACTCCCCAAATGCAAGAATACTTTGTTCTAAAGCCCAGCATTCTGTGATGCTCACTTTCCCAACACGATGGTGGTAGACAAAATGGGTGCAGAAGCAAATGTGGTGAAGAAAGCTGATGGTTCATGTCTATCAAAAGATATAGTGTCTGCGGTCTTAAAGACTTGAAGATAAACAGACATCTAGCTGAGAAGCAAAAAAGCCCACATGGAAGAAGCACACCAGCCTGTGTGATCATGAGGTGTACATGTGATCATGTATCAGGCATCAAAGACCCAGAACAAAAAAATCTTATCTTTGTGAATGAAGAAGAGTGTGCAGTGGAGACCCAAAGCCCATCTATAGACAATTGGACATCCCCTTACAGAAAGGTCACGAGAAAGAGAAGAGACAGTCATGGTGCACTACAGCACTGATGAAGCAAACAACTTTCCTCTAGTTCTTTAATGCTTCTCCCCCCACTATCATGATCTGAATTCTAGCTTACTAATCTGAGTAGACCAGAACATGTACATTGCTACAGATAAGATCTCGCAACACAGGAAATCCAGGACCCCTTAGGGCCAATAATGAGAATAGGGATAGCAAGAAGGTAATGGGAAGTGGGATTAGAAAGGGGAAATCGATCACAAGGATTGACATATAACTCCCTCCCAGTGGGACAAACAGAAAGTGGGTGAAGTGAGACAGTGGACAATGCAAAATATTAAAATAATCATTTATAATTTATCAAAGTTCATGAAAGAGGGAGAGTGGGTGGGGGAGGGGAAAAATGAGGAGCTGATATCAAGGGCTCAAGTACAAAGCAAACACTTTGAAAATGATGATGGCAGCATATGTACAAATGTGCTTGACAATGGATGAATGCATGGATTGTGATAAGAGCCCCCCATAAAAGAGAAAGCATTGGTATTGTAAAGCGTAATACCTAGATTTGGAGAGCACAATCAACTCCCTGAGCATGGGAGACTTCCTCGAGTTTTTGGAAGATGCCCTGGAAACGTCCCGATGTGTTATCAAAATTCACAAACAGCATTGGTTTCTCTGGGAGAAGTAGAGACCTGCAGCATCTACCGAACTTCTAAGTTTAACTCAGTACCTTAAAACTCTTGGTGTGCAAAAGCCTTGCGAGGAGACAGCAAGTTTGATTCAAGACAGGACAAACCTGCAGGGAATGAGCGAGACTCAGGAGCCACTGTCATATCCAGCTCTAGGGGACAAATAAGGGCAGGTCCAGAAGGGGCTTGGGAGGGTTTTCCTTTTAGCATGTGAAATTTCCTTTTCCAAAAGATAATGTAAAACAGAATTAGACAAGGGAAGCTTGTATCAGATTAAATGCATATTTCTACGGGGAATATTTAACTGCATCAAGAAAAGTATATAATAAACACCACACTTGGAGGGGTGCACATTTCAAGGCAGTGTCTCTAACTGTAGGTTGACATTCCATTAAGTCAATCCTTTCTCATAACAACCGTACAGAATGGGACTGCCCTTGTAGGCTTCTGAGTCTGTAAACCTTCATGGGTGAGGAGAGCATTCTTTCCCCTGCAGAGACATTGGCGATTTAGAATGACTGACCTTGCATTTACCAGCACACTGCATAATGAACCCCACACGCAGGGCTTTCCAAGATGTTCAGAACATCCTTATCTACTCTGGGAGTGACTCTCTTAGAAGTCATTCAACATTACTTATGACTATATAGGCAGAAGGTATGCAAATAGACCCCTCTCTGCTGAGGAAAACCATCCAAGTCCCAACTCTGAAGCTCTTGGACAGTTGCTCCACCTCTGGAATTCCAAGGTACCCCCATTCAAGACTGAACAAATCAAGTCACAATGGAATCTCTATTGAGCTCAATTTTCCTTTTTGGAATTTCAAAAGGTGCTTTGATGGAGAGAAATTGTGTATGAGGGGGCATGAGTGAGAGGCAGTAAATTGTTATGATTTTCATGATCAGGATGTCTGTGTGTTTGCAGGTGTCCAGTGTGAGTGGAGCTATGGCATCTGAGGGAGACTTGAGGCAGCCTGAGGCTTCTCTGAGACTCTCTCCTGCAGACTCTGCATTCATTGCCTGTATTTATAATATACAATGGGTCTGCTTAGTCCCACAGAAGGGGCGGCAGTGGGTTTCATACATTAATAGTGTTGGTAGGACTCTCCAAAGGGCCAATTCACCATCTCCAAAGACAATGGTAAGGACATACTATAACTTCAAATGGACAACCTGAACTTCAAGGACACAGCTTTGTATTTCTGTGCAAAAGATGCACAGTATGGTAGTTATATAATCTGGTATAAATGTTGGACTTGAGAGGATAAAGAGGGAAGTGTTGGAGTCTGCCACTTGGATCATAGCCAATGATGCCTCTGTGTGGGCATGGCCTTCCCGAGAATTCTGGGAAATCCCATATTCCATCTTGGAGGTGGAAGACACTCTCTCTAATCCCTGGGAGACACCCTACTGACAAGGGTGACTCCCTGTGAGACATCCCTGAGTAGAAGCCACATGGACCTACCCCATGCAGCCGTGGGTGCTGGAGAAGCCATGTAGCGACCCTCACTGCTGAAAAGCTTACAATGCCAAAGGATCCAAAGACTGTCTGCCCACTGGCCTGTGATCATCTTGCATTCAGTATCCTTGCATGTATTACATGAGTCTGAAGAGGACTTTATACATTGGTGTTGGACATATGGGCTAATACTGGACTTATGGCCTTGGACCTGACTGGAGTAAGATGCTTTCTTAATGTACAATTGCCCTTTATATAAAAATATCTCTTATACACAATATACGTGTGTCTATGGATTTGTTTCTCCAGTCTACCCAGATTCACGCACACAGTGAGGGGAAGTCAGAGTTAACCCAGACATGAATGTACCCTAGTGGAAGAGGTTAGGCTGCAGGGACCCCTCAGGATCTGCAGAGCACAGGACTCAGACCCAGGAGTAGGTCCAAATGGAGCTTCACTACTGGCTTCCTGTTGTGTCTGGGGATTCTTCTCCTTCTCAGTATCCCTCAGGGAATCGGTGCATCTCTTCACGTCTTTCTGAAACACTCACCCAATCTCCCTCTGATGATAGGATGATTTTGAACTTAGCTTCTGTTTCATTTTCCCCTTGAATCGCCTCAAATTTCCCATATAATTGGTCATTCCTGCATCTAGGATGATTTCTGTTCAAATCAAAGGCTTCATCAAAAACTTTATCCCGTGCTTTCAATACCCCTCCTTTATTCCCTCCTTCCTCGGGACAACAGTCCCTGCTGTGCAAAGGATCTCACTTTATTATCTTTGTATGTGTGTGTCTGTGTGTGTGTGTGTGTGTGTGTGTATATATATTTCCAGACAACATACTACATGAAATTATCACCAGTAGCCCAATCCTCGATCAAGTCACTTCTCTCCATTCATCCAATCAGAGACTTTCTTCTCTGAGTTCATTCATTTTATTAATTCACAGCTCCTGTCTGTCCTTGTCCACCACAGACTAATTCGAGTGTCAGTTTTTTTTTCTCCAAAGGCTGTTGAATTTAGCAGTTGTGCATACTGACACAAGAGTGGGAACAGGGAGACAAGACACATTTTATGCTTAGTCTCAACATGCCTCCACAGCCCTCACCTCGCTTCATGCGCTATATCTCTTTGTGCATGGGCTATACGCTTCCTATTCTGTAAAGGGCACCCACAGGTTCCCTTCAAGTTCTGTGAGTGGCTAGGCCTCCACATATTATTGTGATCAGAATATCCTTCTCTAGCGACATGCCCAGGGACTGATTTTCTGTCAATTAGTACTGTGACTGCTGCAGTTATGATCACATATTTCTGAGTCAGACACACACACAGGGGTAAAAGCTATGGGAACCCAGACACAAACACCCATACAGGGAGAGGGCGGGGCTCAGGGGTCACTCAACCCCACAGGTAACAGGGACCCTCAGGGGAGAAATGTAGAGGAGCCTAAGAAGGATTAGTTAAATAAAGTACCTATTTCCTCTACCAGCAGGGAAAATGTCTCTTCCACACATCTCCACATTCTTGTAGCTCAGTGTGTGTACACTCTTGTATGCACTTTGTCTGTGTTTTTGTGAGTGCTAGTACACATGAACTACTCTTTGCCTTAAGATGTTATACTATGTGACAGAATTTGTAGTCTGTTCTGCGTTGATTTTATTATTATAATTCTAGTATATTTTAGTGTGTCTGTGGTTTTTTCTTAAGTAAATGCATGTGTATTTATTAACCTGAGGGTACTGTATGAAGATTTGTTAGTTCTAGTATATGTGCCTATTTGTTCATAGTAGGCATGTGTATGTTAATATGACTGTTAAAATACATATGTCATTATGTGAGATTCCTGCTTGCGTGTGTTCACTCCAACCCATGTGAGCTCTTCATCAAACTTTATGAGCTCATATCTCCTTGAATAAAATAATTTATTGAGTGTTAAGAAATTACTAAGCTAGGGGGAATCCATTATAGGCCCATAGTAATATGCACAGCAGAGTACACTAATCAGTGAAACTTCTTTTTGAAGTGGACAATAAGAAACAGAGGGACATGAACAGCAAATCCTAGAGGTGAACTAGTCAATGCAGAGACATCCTTAACTAGGAAGGAGGCCCAGAGGGATGTTTATTTTCTCCTCTCTGCAGCTCTTGTGTTTACGAATGGCAATGATAAAGCCTTTGTAAAAGAATGCATGCTACACTCAAAGAATGCCTAGTTGTAGGTACATGGGTGATACCAAGAGCCAACGTGAATGCAGAAGTTTAAAGGTAAATGAGATGGATCAAGGAAAGGGATGACTTATCTTCCATCATCTTTTCCCAGAGAATGGGGTTCAAGCTCTCTAAATAATGTTAACTGAGGAAAAACAACACAAACTATTGGAGAGGGCTTACTCCTATTCCTTTCAAACAGCTAAAAGAACTCAAGGTTGCTTGTGCCCAATATGGTCCACCTGCCCCTTTTACTCAATCTTTATTAGATACACTTTCCATCGCGGTACTTCCCCCTGCATAATGGAAACAACTGGCTTTTGGAAATGCAAATACTGCCTGCCAGGGAGCACTGAGACCTTTTAGAAAAAAAGGGCAACCTGTCCGATTGTATCAGACTATGCTTGGACATTGGACCTTTCTTTACTCAGGGGCTTGCGATAGCAGCTGCTTTGTAAGGAAAAACAATAAAGGAGGGTTAATGATACTATGGAACTTATGGGAGCCCTGCAGGCTGGGCTCCCTTCCCCCTCTGCTATTCCAGCCAATACATATAAGATCATTTTAGATTTAAAAGATTGTTTTTATACCATGCCCTTGGATCCAAATGATTGTAAAAGATTTGCTTTTAGTGTCCCTTCCACCATCTTCAAAGAGCCTATGAAGAGATATCATTGGCTTATTTTGCCTGGAGGAATGGCCCCAACCTGCTATTAATATGGGGAGGAGGGCATGTTTGGGTTTTTAAGCAGGATGCTGATGGAGCATGGGGGCTGCCTGAATGGTTGGTGCAGTTTGCAAACCATGCAGATGGTAATTTGCCTCAGAGTGCTTCTGGGGACATGGCGCAGAAAGCAGTACTAGGGTTAAGTTTCTGATCCACCGCTCTTACTTCCTGCTGTCTGGGAAGGTCCAGAAATCAAGATGTGGGTTAATGACTCACACCTTCTCTGTACAAAGTGAAGGAAATGTTATTTCAACCACTCTGCAGTCTTTTTCCTCATGTAGAATAGAGATTCAAAGTAATAATAAAACCGTATTGTAGAGATCGTGTCTCAAGGACAAGCCCATCTGGTATGACATCACAAAAGAGAGATGTATCATCGATTGTTCTGGCAACCAGGACAATACTCAAAAAAATACTGCCAAATGGGAAAAGGGGCTGTCTGCAGGACTTTGTTGGTCAGACTCGGTTTTCCACAAACTCAGTGGTGGAAAATAGGGGCTGCTTTGGGGGACATGAAGCTTATGGGCCCTTCCTCCAGACCACAGGGAAATGTTACTGCCTGCGTATCTTCGCCTTATGTACTTTTGGCAGGGAATATTACTATAGATCATGAGGATTCTAAGTTTAACAGGTCTTGTAATAAATGCAATTTGTATAATTGTATTACCTGGTCCCCTGATGTTATTGTCATCGCCATTTTGTATCAACCTTTTGTTATGCTGCCAGTGAATATTACTGGGCCTTGGTATTCAGAAAGAGGGTTACAGGTATTAGAAGAGATTGAAAAAGCATTAACCAGATTTAAGCGTTTTGCAGGTTCGCTTATAACAAATATTTTAGCTATATTAAGTTTAGTTGCTACTGCTACTACTGCAGCAATTGTACTTTCACAAATCATACAAACTGCCCACTGTGTAAATGAATTATCCAAAGATGTGACTAATGTGTTGGGTACTCAAGAAGATATAGACAGGAAGTTAGAACAAAAAGTAAATGCTCTTTATGACATGGTCATGTGTTTAGGAGACGAGGTGCAGGGGCTTAAGGCCAGGTCTAGTCTACAGTGCCATGCTGTACATACATGGATCTGTGTTACACCTAAATAGTACACTAACAGTCAGTATAGCTGGATTAAAGTGTAGAATCATCTTCAAGGTACTTGGCACAATGCTAATGAGTCTTTAGATTGATTACAACTCCATCAAGAAATATTAGCCATAAAAGATGCTAAGTCTCTTGATTTTGATGTCCACAAGGTTGCTGAGGATTGGCTCCAGCATTTTCGAGATTCTTGCCCTTCATTAGGAAATCTCAGAGGCCTACCTCACATGCTTTTGTCTCTAGTCACAGCGGGAGTGTGTGCATTGTTTATCTATGCATACTCCCTATGATACTGCACAAGGTTATGGTTGAATTATTGGCCTTAGGAACAAAGTTACATTAAGTACACCTGCGTACTTCACCCCCTCCCCAAACGGGAGTATAAGGCAGAGGCTGGTTATTCAGACGGGTAAGATCGAGTCTGAGTCTCCGACCCTAAGACAGGTCATAGTTTCCTGCAGACTGTGACTGATGACGGGTAAGGGTGATTTCAGGACTTGACAACCTAAGACAGACGTTTTGAGTAAAGACGTCTTCAGTAAATAAAAAAAGGGAGGATGTTGAAGGCCATTAAGACTCAGCTTTGAAATGGCTGAGAAGTCTCATGACCTATGTGTCAGTGTTTGCTGATTTCTTCTGTGACTTTACGTTTTGAACATACTGTTAAGAACAAGAACAACAACAAAAAAAGAACAAGAACAAGAAAGTATGCAAAGTCTGGGAAGATAGGTTGTTTAATTTTCTCAGGGATGTCTGGCTTGGCAGAAGATAGAATTGCTATGTGTATCAAATGTGCTTGCTTAACAATGAGATAATAAACCCCGGGTTGTTTCTGCATGGATAAAAGGAGTATGTAAACAAACTCGAGGCTTCAGTATTCACTGTTGCCCTCCCAACACTTTTAGTCTCTCCTTTTTACGCTAATAATCATTTCCCCTCTTTCAGGACTGTTTGACTCTTGAGCTGGCTCTGACAGCCCCTCCTTGATCAAAATTCTTAATCTAAAGCTTGAGTAAATTTTAACGCCTTCCAGAAAAACAAGGTTGGCTTATAGAAAAAAGATCAAACAAACAAAAACCCTGAATACTGAAAGTATAACAGTCAAGAGATCAATCATTGCATCAGATAAATCTGCTGAACAATGCCTCTTTAGAGTACTGAAAGGAAAAGATATTACCTCGAGGACTGGTTTCACCTGACCAAAGCATGCTATTGTCAAATGATTCATGTGCATTTGAAAGATGGACAAAGGAAGGCTGAAGAAGAATGAATGTATTAGAATTGTAGTTCTGGACAAGAATATCCCACATACCATGGACATGCAAAGGACAAACAAGTCTGTTTTGGAAGAAGTAATGTCAGAGTGCAACTTAGAGGTAAGGATGGTGAGAGTTCATATTACATACTTTGGACATATATCTTAAAAATCATTCATTGAAAAGGATATTTTGTTTGGTAAAGATGAAGGGCAGTGAAAAACATGAATCCCTCTACCAAATGGATTAACAAATTGACTGTGACAAATTGTTCACCCTCACATCATGGCCCACCAAACCCCAAGAATGATATTCCTGCTCAAATTGGCCAATGCACAGAGAGGACCATAGGGCTATTCCAATCACAAGACACGGCATCCCTCAATGACCCATAGCGCTATGAGGGAAACACTAGTGGCACAGTGTGGGAAATGTACTCGATCTGACTCCACCACACTGGGGCAAAACTCTAAGGGCATGTAACAGAGCAGCAAGAGGAGCAAAGCAATGAAGTGCCTTGGAAATACAAAAAAATAGACTGTGTGGCCAAGGCATGGTACCACATCGGACCCAACCAACAGTAAAATACTCCTAATGATCAACTAACAAACCTGGAGTGATTCCTAGTCTTTTCTCTTTATTTCCAGTGGTTGTTTAGTTTTGTTGTTGTTGTTTTGCTCTGTCTTGTTTCTGTGCTTATTTTTGTCTCTGCATGTCTATCTAGATAAGATAGGCAGGATAAACACACCAGAGGAGACAACAATGGGGCTGATGGTTCTGGGAGGATAAAGGAAACAGGGAAGTGGGGGGAAGGAAGTGGGTGTTTGCCTGGGGTCAAGGGCACAACAAGTGACCTAAAATCGATGTTGAGGAGAGTGTAGGATGCCTGGTAGGGCGTGATCAAGGGCAATGTAATGAGAGGAATTACTGAAAACTGATGAAGGCCAAACATGATAGTGGGACAAGAGGAAAGTAAAAGGAAATAGAGGAAAGAACTAGGAGACAAATGGAATTTATAGAGTTCTAAATACAGTCATTTACATATGTACACATATACATGACGAAAGGGTAATAGATCTATGTACATATATTTAAATTTTAAGTATTAAAGTAGCAGATAGACATTGGACCTCTACTCCAGTACTCTCTCAATGAAAGAAGACTTTGTTCTAATAACCTGGCATTCCGTGATGCTCAGCTTCCTGACACAATCAATTAAGAAAAAATGGTGCAGAAGCAAATATGGTGCAGAAAGTTGATGCTGCCTGGCTATCAAAAGATACAGCATCTGGGGTCCTAAAAGCCATCTAGTTGAGAAGCTACAAAGCCCACATGGAAGAACCACACAAGTCCATGTGATCATGAGGTGTCAATAGGATCAGGTATCTGGCATCAGAGACACGGAACAAAAAATCCTATCAATGTGAAAGAGGGGTAGTGTGGAATGAGACCCAAAGCCCATCTGTAGGCAATTGGACACTCCCTTACAGAAGGGTGTGTTATATAGAAACAAAACCAGGACACTTGTGAATATATATAGATATGTGCATATATATCTATTACATGTACAATATATAATCATTATATATTATATATAATAGACATATAAAGCACAAAAAATATAGCAGCTAATTTGTTCGCACAGCTGTACAGAGTGCTCAGTTCAACTCACTTCCATGAAACATTTAATATACTGGAAGTCCTTCAACTCATGAGGGTCACTGGGTCCAAGGTCAAGGAAGCAGACCGGTGAGTCTTATGTACGGCAATGCAGGCAGTCTGGATACAGGCAGCAAACAGAAGGGCAGATCATCAACAGAGAACTAGACGATAGGATCCAACAGTCCTAAGCTCAAATGATGCATACACTAGCAACATGATGAAGCAGTTCTCAAAGGAACCTCAAGCTCTAGCGACATGATCCACTGGTTGGCAGTCCAACAGTTATGTAGCCCACAAATTGTGGCAGAGAACTAGCAGGCGCACCCTGATCTGATGAGAAGAAAGCAAGAGAGAGAGAGGCAGGGTTTGCCTAGTCATTTATCTCTTTGCCCTCCAATCAAACTGCAACATTATTAATACCATGTTTCTATTGGCCAGGTTGGCACAATAAACCAACCTATCAGAATGGGTCACAAGGATGAGACGAGCCAGTCAGGGTGCAGTATAACACCTATGAAACATACAACTTTTGTCTAGTTCTTCAGTGCTTCCCAACCCCACTATCATGACCCCAAATCTACTGTACGAAACTGGCTAGACCAGAGAATGCACACGGGTACCGAAAAGAGCTAAAAACACAGGGAATCAAGGGCAGATAAACCTATCAGGATCAATAATCTGAGTAGCAATACCAGGAGAGTAAGGGGTAGGTGAGGGGTGAAATGAACACAATGATCTACATATAACCCTTTCTCAGGGGGATGGACAACAGAAAAGTGGGTGAAGGGAGACATCAGATAGTATAAGACATGAAAAAGCAATAAAAATTATGAATTATCAGGGCTTCATGAGGGAAGAATAAAATGAGCTGATACAGTGCTCAAGTAGAAAGAAAATGTTTTGAAAATGATGACAGCAACATATGTACAAATGTGCTTAACACAATGGATGTATGCATGCATTGTAATACAAGCTATACAAGCCCCAAATAAAATGAGTTAAAATAAATAAATTAATTACTTTATTAAAAACATGCGTTCATCCTCAATTGTGAGGATGGCACAGGAGAGTGCAGTGTTTTGTTCTGTTGTGCAATGGGTCCCAGTGAGATGGCACTGACTCAATGACAGCTGACATGACAGTCTCAGAAACCACAAATATACACCCAGCACAAACACAAAGACATTAGTGTTATGTTTACAAAAGATATTATTTCTCTCATTAAAAAAGGGAAGAGGTTTCTTCAGTTAAAAAAATTGGAACAAACAAGGTGCCAACAAAATCACTGAGGCATTCCTACCCCTCATTATCCATTCTTTTGGTGAGCTGAAGGCAGTTCTCTAAGGGCCTCACAGCATGCCAGATGGCAGAGTACTTTCAGGAACATGGGCTCTAGTCTAAGGGCAGCACACTCACTAAGTGGTGAGCAGCTATTTGTCTTTCTAGGAAACTGTAAATCATGCAGTCCTGTACACTGAGGGTTCAGCTGGAAATTCAGAGGATCCAGCAGAGCAAGGGACTCACTGGATTTCAGGATGCTTAGAAGGTCTATAATCAATTGAATCAAAATAAAATTTCATGAGAAACTTCCAGCCTAACTGTAAGATAGATGAAAACTAAAAATTCTGGCAGCTAGAGTATTCACATAAGATTAATAAGCACTTTTTTACTGTTTTGTTGCTTAAGTTCAACTTACTGGGTTCCAACATAACAATAGTTTTTAGAGAGCACTTAGTAACACTTTCGATGAGACAAGAAATAACCTGATACCAATGTCAGATGATGATACTTTAAGAAAACTGTAGACCAGTGTTGATAATGGATGTGAATGAAATAGTTATTTTTAAAATAGGAAACGGAGTCAGACAATTTATTAAAATAAGTATGTATCAAGATTAGTTCTAATTCATCCCAGAATTGATTTAACACAAGAACATAAACACTCAAATATGCCTAGTGATGGGGAAAAAGTCAATTATCTAAATAAGACAAAGAATGAATAATAAAGTAAAAAGCTTTTCATGTTAAAAACAACTACAAATCTAACATGAAATAGGTCAAATCCAATATGCTAATATACATTCTTGGAAAAAAAAGCATTGCAAATGTCACATGTAAGAGAAAAAAGTTCAGCCCATCTCAGAATCAGGATAAACATAGATGTCCATTTTCACCACTCATATTAAAAATTGTACTAGCTAGATTTATCAGAAAAAAGAATTAATAAAAAGAAGAAAAATGACTTCCAAAAAGAAGAAATGAAAATTCCTTATCATCATAAATTGAAGATGTCATGTAAATTAAATTACCAACTGAAGGCAAACAAGCGGCCATCAAGCTCGGAAGCAACAAAGCCCACAGAGAAGTGTGCAGCTTAAGCGAATACAAGGTGTTGAACAGACCAGGTGGCAGACACAAAGAACAAAAACCATCATTGTGTGATCACCTTCCTCACATCTCTGGGGAATGGGCAATGGGAAGGTGGGTGAGGGGAGAGGCCGGAAAGTATAAGATAAAATAATCAATTATAAACTATTAAGGGTTCATGGCGGAGGGGAGAGTGGGGAGGGAAGGGAATAGATAAAAAGGAAAACGAGCTGATTCCAGGAACCCAAGTGGAAGGAGAATTTTGAGAATGACGAAGACAATGAATGTATAAGGGTGCTTTACTCAATTGATGTATTTATGGATTGTGATAAGAGTTGTATGAGCCCCAATAAAAAGATTTATTATGTTTTCAAAAAGTTGCCAAATAGGTCATAAATACTATAGCTAGTAAATGTAAAAATGTTGTAGGCAACATTTCAACACACAAAAATACTTGGTACTTAAATCCCTAATGATAAACTGCTAATCTCCAACTCCCAAACCATTAACCCTTACATATTAAGATGCGGACCATCTTTCAAACCCACCTATACCCTTCTAAAACACAAGAGGAGGAGGAGTTGATGCTGTTTTCCAGAGAGCAGAGAGAGCCGGCCAGCCTGCCTGCGGGGCTAAAACGGGCAGAAGCAGTACTAGGAGATTGATATATGCACTTAGCAGGTAGCATACATTTTACCCGAACAAAACTACTGGTCAACCTCCTTAGTGGTGATCCAAAAGGATACTACAAAAACGTGTGTGGAGGCTGGGGAAGATGGCCGACAGGGACACCCGCATACTCTGAGAGCTCCTCCAAACAAAGCGGGATTGGCGACCAGGTAGCTGAATAGTAAGAGTCTGGTGAGTGAAATATCCCCCTGGGACAGCACCCCAGTCCTACCCCACGTATTTGTCCTGAGCAGGGGTCTAGGTGAAAGAGGACCGGACTAGTGGGACATCTCTGGCCACTAAGCAGCCGTGAGCTCACTGGCGACCGGCTTAGGCTCCATCCCCAAACCGGACGCCAGCCCAGAGCCGCTTGCCTGCCCTGCCTACTCCAGCGGCCCACTCCCCACTCCCCACTCGCGGATCCCCACTGGGAGAGAAGCTTTCCTCTCCCGCAGTTCCCCTCTCCCCGCAGGGCAGCGATCTGCCCTCGGGCCCACGTCCCTCCCTCCATTCATCCAAGCTCAGGGGAGCGGACCCGCGGGTTGTCTGGCGACCCCCACGGGGGACCATCCACCCGCACCGCTGCCGTGGACCTCTCCACCTGCCCTCCGTGCGCTGGCCTCCCACCCCCGCCCACCCCCGCCAGCCCCTGGCAGCCTAGCGCCAGCTCCACTCCTGGCGGGGACCCTGCGCTGAGCACTTCCCACCAACAGGAGCCATAGCCCAACCCGCGCCTGTCCCGGACCCTGAGCTTCCGCGGAGCGCCGCGCACCGCGCTGCTGAGTCTGCCCACCAAGGGCCCCTCCCTACACAAGGCACAAGAGTAGGTGCCCTCCCCAGGGTGCTGCGGGGACCCCAGCGGCCGCGACTCTGAGCCTGAGCGGAGGAAGGGCGCCATTGCCCCATGTGGTTTCGCGCCAAGCCTCCTTTGCCGGCGCCATTACGCCCTGCGGTTTCGCGCCAAAAGGGCGGAGAGCGAACACCATTGTTCCCTGCAGTGTCCCGCAGCTGCCTGCGCAGCTATCCAAGGGGCCTCCCCGCGCCCACTCACAGCCCGGGCAGATCAAACATTCCACCTGCAGTGGAGCCTGGGTCTCGGCTTTGCAGTCCCTGAGGAGCTGTCAGTGAGCTCCAGCCAGCTCTCACCACCTGGCGCCCTGTTGGGTCCCCAGTGCCAGCCCTAAGCCTGCCGCAGCCCACCCCAGCCACCCCAGGAGACGGCACAGTGGCCTGAGCCTCCACACAATAAGGTTACTCCTGTCTCCCAGAAGCATGGGGCCTATTAAAGGATCAAGGAAAAATTAACAGACCACATCACTCCCAACAAAAAAATCAGAGAAACGAGGCACTTTAACAGACCTAACGTCACTCATAGAAGAAACAGATATAGATCAGCCACAAAAGGAAATCTTCAGAACTCTGCTTGCAGTAATACAGGAGCTAAGAGAAGCAAACCAAAATAAGGATGCAACGATAGAAGGGATGAAATGCACAATAGAGGGGAAGAAGTCCACAATAGAGGGGATGAATACTATCCACCAAAAGGAACTGCAGAAACTAACAGAGGAGGTAGCAGAGGCCACACAAAAGGTCACAGAAGCTATATCTAGGCTTGAGGAGGCTGAGAACCGTATCAGTGAACTCGAGGACGCTCAAACCAAACGAAGCAAGCGAGAAAAACAATCAGATAGGAAAATTAAAGAAACAGAAGACAGCCTGAGATCAATGACAGATGCTATGAAGAGGAATAATATTCGAATAATCGGTCTACCGGAACACAACATAACACACAAATCGACTGACAAGATAGCAAAGGAATTCCTGGAAGAAAATTTCCCCAACCTAACAAAGGAGAATCCGACTCTCATACAGGAAGCAGAGAGGAAGCCGGCTAAGCTAAACATCAAGAAGAACACGCCAAGGCATATAATTGTAAAATTATCCAACTTAGAGGAAAAAGAGAAAATTCTACGAGCATCAAGAGAAAGGAAGACAGTCACATACAAAGGAGCGCAGGTAAGATTATGCTCAGACTTATCAGCTGAAACCATGAAGAGGAGGAGAGAATGGAGCAACATCTTCCAAAAACTGAAAGATAAAAATGCCTCCCCCAGAATCCTATACCCTGCCAAGTTATCCATTAAGATAGAGGGTAAGATAAGGGTCTTCCAGGACAAGGAAGAACTCAAAAAATATACTGCAAGTCACCCGACCCTGCAGAACATACTGGCTGACTCACTATGGCCAGAAGATCAAGCTCCAACTAGAACCACCAGGAGACCACCATATAGCCCATCTCCATCTAGAAGCCAACATGCCAGCAACACGTAGCAGGACAACACGGTCTCAGATGGAAAAGAGGACAGGATAGAAACCCTCCACTCAAACGCAGTACACTGATATGAAGGAAGATAGGCAAAGACCCAAAACACAAAACAGAATATGGCAACCATGAAGCCAGAGATTGTAATAATCACTTTGAATACAAATGGGCTCAATTCATATGTTAAAAGACAGAGGCTGGAGGATTGGATTAGAAAACATAACCCATCAATCTGCTGCCTGCAAGAGACACACCTTAAGCAAGCAGACAAGCATATGCTGAGAATAAAGGGCTGGCAGAAAGTTTACCAAGCAAATGGTAACTCCAAGAAGGCAGGAGTGGCTATCTTAATCTCCGACAAAATGGATCTCAAGATCCAAAACATAAAAAGAGACAAAGAGGGACATTACATAATGCTCAAAGGCTCAGTAAACCAGGAAGCAATAAGCATACTGAATATTTACGCACCTAATAATGGTGCTGCAAATGTCGTCAAACAAACTATTAAAAAAATGACAGAAGAAATCACGGAAACAACAATAATAGTGGGGGACTTCAACACTCCACTATCAGAGAAAGACAGGTCACAGGGAAAGAAGCTCAGCAAAGAGGCCAGAGAGCTAAACAATGTAATTAGGCAACAGGGCCTCATAGACATCTATAGAGCCTTTCATCCAAAAGCAAAAGGTTTCACATTCTTCTCCAATCCACACGGATCTTTCTCAAGAATAGATCACATGCTGGGACACAAGGCCAGCCTGAGTAAATTCAAACACATAGATATTATCCAGACGTCTTTCTCAGACCACCATGCCATAAAGCTGGAGATTAATAGGAGGGCACCCAGAAAAGCAAGGGCCACCAATTGGAGAATAAACAATGATCTCCTGCGACATGAATGGGTTAAGGTCCAGATCAGAGAGGATATCAGGAAATTTCTAGAAACTAATGAGAACGAGCATACAATATATCAAAACTTATGGGACACTGCAAAGGCAGTTATCAGAGGTAGCTTGATATCACTGAATGCATATATGAAAAAAGAAGAAAGGCGTATGACAGATATGTTAACACAAAACCTCCAACAACTAGAACAGAGTCAACAGAACTACCCCTCCAATAGCAAGAGAAAAGAAATAATAAAAATTAGGGCGGAGTTAAACCAGTGGGAAGACAAAAGAACAATGCAAAGGATTAACGCAACTAGAAGCTGGTTTTATGAACGAATTAATAAAATTGACACTCCTCTGGCAAAGCTTACCAAAGATAGAAAGGAACAATCATCAATAGCCAGGATGAGGGATGAATCGGGGGCAATAACAACAGACCCCAATGAGATAAAAAGGATAATCACAAAGTACTATGAAGGTTTGTATTCTAATGAATTCAGAAACCTGGAAGACATGGATAAATATTTAGAAAAACAATCTCTCCCTAGATTATCTGAGACAGAGATCAAGAACCTCAACAAACCCATAGCGAAGGAAGAAATAGAGAGTGTCATCAAAAACCTACCAAGGAAAAAGGCCCCAGGGCCAGATGGCTACACAGCAGAATTTTACCAAACATTCAGGGAAGAGCTGACACCGATCCTCCACAAAGTATTCCATAACATAGAAAAGAACGGCAAGCTCCCAAACTCATTTTACCAAGCCAGCATTACTTTGATACCCAAACAGGGAAAAGACCCCACAGGTGTAGAGAATTATAGACCAATATCTCTAATGAACATAGATGCAAAAATCCTTAACAAAATATTGGCGAATAGAATACAAAGGAACATCAAACATATCATTCACCACGACCAAGTAGGATTCATCCCAGCGATGCAGGGATGGTTTAACATCCAAAAATCCATCAATATCATACACCTCATCGAGAAGAAAAAGGATAAAAACCATATGATAATATCCATAGATGCAGAAAAAGCATTTGACACCATCCAGCATTCATTCCTAATCAAAACACTCATGAAGATAGGATTGAAAGGTAAGTTCCTCAAGCTCATACAAGCTATCTATGAAAGACCAACAGCCAACATCATAGTCAATGGAGAAAAGACAAGAACAATACCACTGAAAAAGGGTACAAGACAAGGATGCCCCCTGTCCCCTCTTCTATTCAATATCGTTTTGGAGGTTCTGGCTAACAACATAAGACAGCGGATGGACATCAAAGGGATCCAGTTGGGATAGGAGGAGGTGAAACTATCGTTATTTGCAGGTGACATGATCCTATACATTGAAGACCCCCAAAACTCCACAGTTGGAATACTTACAGCAATAGAGGAATACGGAAGAGTAGCAGGATACAAGATCAATAAACAGAAGTCGAGAGGGTTTCTATACACATCGGACTGGGCCATGGAAGAGGCGATTAAGAGGGAAGTACCCTTCACAGTAGCCAAGAACAAACTGAAATACCTAGGAATATACTTAACAAAAAATACTAAAGACCTTTATAAGCATAATTATAAAACCCTATTACAGGAAACCAAAAGTGACCTTCACAAATGGATGACCCTCCCCTGCTCATGGTTAGGTAGGCTGAACATAGTAAAGATGACAGTTCTTCCTAAAGCACTCTACAAGTTCAATGCTATACCAATCCAATTACCATCAACCTTCTTCAAAGAATTGGAAAAACTGACCACCAACTTCATATGCAGAGGGAAGAAACCCAGAATTAGCAGAGAACTCCTCAAGAAGAAGGACACAATTGGAGGACTCACCCTACCTGATTTTAATGCCTACTACACAGCTACAGTGGTCAAAACAGCATGGTACTGGCACAATGATAGACACTCAGACCAGTGGAAAAGAATAGAAAGCCCAGGAGTAAAATCATCAGCATATAGACAACTGATCTTCGACAAGGGTCCCAAAAACGTCAAGTGGGAAGCAGATGCCCTCTTTAATAAGTGGTGCTGGAAACAATGGATATCCACATGTAGAAAGTTGAAACAAGACGTCTACCTCACCCCATGCACAAGAATACACTCAAGGTGGATCACAGATCTAGAAGTCAAACTCCAAACCATCAGGACCATTAAGGAGGGAATCGGGACTAATCTCAGAGCACTGGCCCAGGGAGCACATAGGCTCACTGCAACAGGGAAGGGGACACACACAGGTGATCTGGAAATCGACAAATGGGATCTAATAAGAATAAAACACCTGTGCACCTCGAAAGACTTTGCCAAGAGGGTGACAAGGCAACCCACAGACTGGGAGAAGATTTTTAGTAATGACACGTCAGACAAAGGGCTCATTACTAAAATCTACAACACCATCATGACCTGCAAAAAGAGGAAAACAGTTAACCCCCTAAGGAAGTGGGCAAAAGAAATGAGAAGAACTTTCACTAGAGAGGAGATCAATATGGACAATAAATATATGAGAAAGTGCTCGAAGTCCCTTGCCATAAGAGAAATGCAAATCAAAACAACCATGAGATACCACCTAACACCCCTGAGGCTAGCCCAGATCAGTAAATCAGAGAGCAACAAGTGTTGGAGGGGCTGTGGTGAAATAGGAACCCTCCTCCACTGCTGGTGGTCGTGCAGATTTGTACAGACACTGTGGAAAGCAATCTGGCGATACCTAAAGAAAATGGAAATTGATCTACCTTACGACCCAGCCATCCCTCTACTGGGCATATACCTGGTTGAAGCAGCAAATAAAACACGACCAGTCATATGTGCTCCAATGTTTATTGCGGCACAATTCACAATAGCAAAGACTTGGAAACAGCCTAAGTTTCCATCGATAGACGAGTGGATTAGCAAACTTTGGCACATACACACAATGGAGTACTATGCAGCACTAAAAAGCACCGATGAGCACATGAAACACGTTATTTCATGGGAAGAGCTAGAAGGAATTATGTTAAGCGAGGTAAGCCAGACCCAAAGGGACAGGTACAACATGAGTCCCCTGAGGTAAGTACAATCAGCATGACACAAATGGGGGCATTAATCCACCCAAGGGGAGGGTATGGTTTATATCTCCACAGGGAAAGAGGGACCAGACTTCAACCCAGTGTCGCAAGGTGTGAATGCAATATCCCGGCGTGGAGGAGGGAACCGGTGGAGAGGTCTGGGAGGCTGGCCCCAGCACCATAAATTAAGTGGATTCCTGCCCCTCCCCCGAAAAGAACTTGTTCCAAAGGACGACATTGACTCTGCAGCTCTGGGAGATGGACATATTTGATCAGAGCACATGGGAGCAGATGAAGGGGCAGGAGGAGAGAGTGGAGCACAGCCTGGCCCACCAGGCCGTGATGATGATGTTCCTGAGTAGAGCAGCCAGTCCACAGAGAGAACAACATGGCTGGCCCTACTATGAGACATGATGCCCCTCAGTGACTAAGGGCGATACAGGGGACAGCACCGGAGACACAGTGTGGGAATTGCACCTGACCTGATCCCACCACACCGAGGCAAATCACTGGGGGAGTGCAGCGGAACAGCAAGGGAATGGAGTGGCAAGGTCCCCAGAGAATGCTGAAAGTGGACTTTGGGGCCAGGGCGTGGTACCCCAACAGACTGGACTGGAAAACGCTCCTAAGGGCCAGCAAAGATCCCTGAACTAACTACAAGCTTTTCTCTTGTGAACTGTTTTGTTCTGTTCTTTTTCAGTGGTTTGTTTTGGTTGTTTTGTTGTCTGGTTGTATACTGTTGCTTTGTGTTCCTCTGTCTAGTTTTCGTGCATGTTAGTGACTCCACAGGTCTGTCTGAATAGGACAGGCTGGATGAACTATCTGGATATAAAACAACGGGACCGACAGTTCCGGGGGGACTTGGGGTGGGGGGGTAGGGGGGGTAAGGAAATGGTGTTAACAAACCCAGGGACAAGGGAAAAACATGGGACCCCAAATGGTAGAGAAGGGGGAGTGGCAGGCCTGGTGGGAAATGATCAAGGGTAAGGTTGCTTAGAGAAGAGGTATACTCTAGCCCAGGTGGCGATGAAGCATGGTAGTAGGGCAGGAGGAAGGTCAAGGGAGATGGAGGAAAGAGCTAGGAGTCAAAGGGCATTCATGGAGGTCTAGACAAAGACATGTACATGCAAATATATATAGGAGGTTGGGGAAATAGATCTTTGTGTCTATATTTATAGGTCAAGTATTAAGGTGGCGGAAGGACCTTGGGCCTCTACTCAAACACTCCCTCAATGCATGAATAACTTCTTTTATTAAATTGGAACTCTATGATGCTCACTCTCCCGACACAACGGCTGGAGCCAAAGTGGGTGAACAAGTAAATGTGGTGAAGAAAGCTGATGGTGCCCGGCTATCAAAAGAGATAGTGACTGGGGTCTTAAAGGCTTGAAGATAAACAAGCGGCCATCTAGCTCAGAAGCAACAAAGCCCACATGGAAGAACACACCAGCCTGTGTGATCGAGTGGTCCCAAAGGGATCAGTTACCAGGCATCAAAGAACAAAAAATCATATCATTGACTGCACACCTCCATGATAGGATCTCTGAAGACAAATGGGTGCACAAGCAAATGTGGTGAAGAAAGCTGATGGTGCCCGGCTATCAAAAGAGATAGTGTCTGGGGTCTTAAAGGCTTGAAGGTGAACAAGCGGCCATCTCGCTCAGAAGCAAATAAGCCCACATGGAAGAAGCACACCGGCCAGTGCAATCACGAGGTGCACAAGGGACCAGATATAAGGCATCATGCAAAAAAAAAAAAAGATATAAGTGTGTGTATGTATGTGTATATATGTGTATATGTATATATGTATGTGTATATATATATATTATATTAAATGAAGGGGGAAGTGCAGAGTGGAGACCCAAGGCCCAAGTGTTGGCCAATGGAGATCCCCTCATAGAAGGGCTTAGGAGAGGAGATGGGTTAATTAGGGTGTGAGGTAGTATCGATGAAGAACACAGTTTTCCCCCAGATCCTGGATGCTTCCTCCCCCCAACTACCATGATCCGAATTCTACCTTGCAGGGCTGGATAGGACAGAGGCTGTACACTGGTACATATGAGGGTTGGAGGTACAAGGAATCCAGGGTGGATGATACCTTCAGGACCAAGGGCGTGAGGGACGATGCTGGGAGAGTGGAGGGTGAGTGGGTTGGAAAGGGGAAACTGATTACAAGGATCCACATGTGACCTCTTCCTTGGGAGAGGGACAGCAGAGAAGGGGGGAAGGGAGACCCCGGATAGGTCAAGATATGACAAAATAACGAGGTATAAATTACCAAGGGCATATGAGGGAGGGGGGAAAGGGGAGGGAGGGGGAGAAAAAAAAAAGAGGACCTGATGCAAGGGGCTTAAGTGGAGAGCAAATGCCTTGAGAATGATTGGGGCAGGGAATGTATGGATGTGCTTTATACAATTGATGTATGTATATGTATGGATTGTGGTAAGAGTTGTTTGAGTCCCTAATAAAATGTAAAAGAAGAAAAGAGAAAAAAAATGATTAGGGCAAAGACTGTACAGATGTGCTTTACACAATTGATGTATGTGTATGTATGAACTGTGAAAAGAATTGTATCAGCCCCAATAAATTGTTAAAAAAAAACGTGTGTGGTACAGACACATGCACTTATGTACACACTAAAATCACATAAATAAAATAATGAAATTGAAAATAGATTTTTTGTGTGTGAAACAATTTGAAACAATGATAAGATCTACGAAAGTAAAATGGAATCCAACTCAAATATTTAAAAGTTTGTGAGAACAGGAGGGAGAGCCTGGGGACCCCAGGGTGGGAGAGCGCCGACAGCGGGCCAGGGATCCAACCGGTAAGTTGACACACAAGTGCACAATGTGAGCATCTCCAACCCGTTTTCGTAACAGGATCTCCTAGTTGACCACCTACATAGTGTCGAGAAAAACAAGTCCCCACTCAGTGGCTGGCCTACCCACCTTGTCCGGCAGGTGGCAGCCCGGGGTTCCAGGCTAGGGGCCATCAGGGAGTGTGGAGGCAGCTCCAATCTCTCCCTCTCTCCTCCTTCCTCTCCTCTGTCCTCCCTCCTCTCTCCTCTACCCCTGCCCCTCACCCCGCCACCCCCATCTTACAAGGAAGATTAGATCAAATCATCCCAACACTGAAGGATTAAAAAGTGACATCACTATGAACACTTGGTCACCACAAGCCAGTTATCCCTGTGGTAACTTTTCCAACACTTCCTGCTGAAAACCCAAAAGGTCAGAGGGATCTAGACATCCTGCTTTCATGGTCTGTATTCCTACTGAAAATCAAGATCCAGTGAGCTTTAACAATTTCTGCTCCAGGGGAGGTTTCTGTCCTCCCTCAGCTCGCCTTAGGACACCTACATTACCTTTACCAGGTGTACCGTCCCAGTCAAACAACCCACCTGACCCTGCTAAGCCCCTGCCTGCTCCGGGGAGGGGCCATAAAGAGGCTGCAGCTAAGGCTCAGAGGGAGCACACCAAGAAATGCCAGTGCAGCAGCAAGGTGCTCCAGTAGGTCCACTCGGACTCTAGCATATCGTTCAGGGCCATGAGCGTTGTGCACTCGTTGATGAAAGACACCTTTGGGCGCATCGCCTACCAGCCATCTCAACTGGCACATTCAAAACTGCTCCACCATCACAGTCTGGGACATCCTAGCGACCATGTACCTGCTGCTGCCTGGACAGCTGGCAGAGGCGCCTTGGCCGAGGGCCCCAGGGCTAATGCTCACTACACCAGCCCCAAATAAATTGTCCTTCAACCTCACAACGTTCAAAACCCAAGGGACCACTTCAGGGTCACTTCCAGTTTCATCCCCCAAATAGAGGTTAAACACTTTAGCATTACCTTGTTTTTGGCTTCTTTGTTTCAGTTTTTTTTATTCTTCTGTGCATAGTTTAGTTAGATTGCTTTTGTGATGGAGATCCTCTTTCTTTTGTTTTTAACACTTTTGGGGAGTACTTAATCCACATATACCACAATTCCATAATTCAGCCATCTTAAGCATTCCACAATCATTACCACAATCGATTTCACACTGTCTATTTTCCCACTATGATTAAATCGCCTTTAAAATGACTTTTTAGTCACCTTCAGTTCTAGTCTTCAGTCCCCTCAATCCTTCATTCTTACTCCCCAAGTCCCCTCACCCTCCCCAACTCCGCCAGCCACCCACCCTGACCCCACCCAGACATGCTTGCAGACTCTTGCATGTTATTTCATCTCTAGGCATTCACTCCTTCTGTGCTTCACAAACGGAACCCAACAGAAAAAATAAAGAATAGAAAGGAAATGAAATGGGAATGATTTTTAAAACCTTAGTAATATATAGATAGAAATCAAAACAAGGAGTAAGAAGAAAGGGCCGCCACCAATATTTTAGAGCCAGGGAAGACGTTTCTGTCACGGACCAGCAAGAGATCTTGCGCCTAGAACAGACTCTGGTCGGGTCCAGAGGGAGTTCAGCAGAACAAGACCCCGGGACTCACCTTTGAGCTGAGGAGGCGCAAGGAGTCTCCGGAGGAGGCGCTGCTGTGTGGAAGGAAACGAGGGGGATTAGGAAACCCGCAAAGAGAGAATCGTGGAACTACAAAGCCCCAAACCCCAGCCGGGATCCCCTTTCCCCACAGGGACGCCCACCATGAACCCCAACCAATCCGAAAGCGGGGAAATAGGATGGCCTCGGGGAAACCCGCCCACCTCTCACTAAGAGAAGTGCTGGCAGGGTTCCCGGGGGGAGAAAGGGCGCTTGCACCCAAGCCAGGTGGACTAAAACAGCCTCCGCCCACATACATGTCCCGGAGCCCAGAGCTGCCCACCTGAGAGCGCCGGCAACAGGGTGCTTAGGCTGTGGGCGCTTCACTGGCACCACGAGCTGAGCAAGGGACAGCTGCAACCTTGCTGGGAGTGGCAGTTCTAGCTAAGACACCGCCACTTCCGGCCCTTTCTGGGCGTGACCCGGAGGGGGAGGAGCTAGCGGGGTCAGGGGGGAGTAGGGTCTCTGCCTTCACTCCTCTCAAGGCAACTCTTGCCCCGCCCATTTCTGCTGCTGCACCAATACAGGTGCCTGGTGAGGGTGGGCGGGGCCTGGTGGGCCTGGGGCGGGGCTCAGGGAGGAGCCAGGGAGAGGCGGTCCGCGCCAGAGGGCCCACAGCTGTGCTGAGACTCAGCTAACAATGGCCGAGGCTCCAGTACTCTCCCCCATAGCAGAGAGCGTGTATGGGTGACATGGGTGAAATGGAACAATGTACGTTGTGGGTGGAAGCCTGTGATCAGATCCCCCGGATGTGCATCCTCTTAACTAACTCCAAACACCCAACCATCCAATCCTGCCAAGGTGTTAATGGGTCTGAAGCAAGAACTTAGGGTCCTTGCTTAACCTTTACAGTGATGGGCCATTCTTTGACCTAAAGCACTGTCGTGTATGACTGATTTTGGGGAAAAGAGAAGTACCTACTGGCATGCACGTCTAGGTAACTTATATGTCGGTTTAACAAAATTTAAAAATAAACCTCAAGCAGGAGCAGTGAAAAGGGAATGGAGGAACGTGGCTGGGAGAATGATTGTTAAACTTGCCTGTCCTTAGAGCTGGAATTTATACTATCTTCTTGTTTGATTTCACCGGGAAGCTTGGGGACAGCTAAACATGAGAGTTATGTTCTTCTACGATGCTTATGATTCATGCACTCTGCTAATTTAATGTATCACTCATTCAAGTTTCTATCGGTCCAAGAGGTCGTTATGGACAGTGGGGAACACTTTTCCAAGTTGAGTGATCTGAAATTTAAATTTACTTCCTGCACGTAACTCTTGGCTGCCAGACACTCAGAATAAGTGTTTTTGGGAAATATCAAAGTGAACTATTTCTCCATTAACTTGCATCCATAAAGATTGTGCTTCTTTCATGCCAGTTATACTTGGGAATTCCTTTATGAAAGTTCAATGCAGATTCCAAAGTTCCTGGCTGAAAACAGAGAAAGGTGATTTGTAACACTCGGTTACGTTTCCCAATATGGTCAGATAGTTACCCAGATTGTACAGAAAACTGTCACCTGACTTTATCAGAAATCCACAAACGTCACTTATCAGCCAATATTTTCTGAATTAAACTGATTTATGTTCCCAGTTCTGCTGGAGCCACCTTATGCTTAGATCTGGAGAAACTTAGCCTAGGTTTTGCAACTAACGGGTGACTTCTCTGGAAATACTTGCTGTGTTATGCTGGGTAGACTAGAGAAACAAATTCACGGTCATTCAAATATGTGTAAAAAAGAGATTTACATCAATGACTAATAGATAACAAGAAAACATTTCATCCCAATCCAGATCAACTCTAAAAGTCTGATACTAGCCCATATATCTGATAGTAATCCACAATTTCCTCTTCAGATTCACACGGCACATGCAATGATGACGAGTGCAGGAAGACCACAGGCCAGTGGGTGAAAAGTCTTGTGTATCCAATGGTGGTAGAAGCATTTAGTGCTGGCGTGGGTCTCCGTGTGGCTCTTCCAGCTCTCCAAGTGACTCAAGAGCATGAAGGTGAAGCACAAAGGGAGGGAGCCCAGCTCCAAGGAAAAAGAATGGAAGTTCCAAGAATCTACATGAAAAGGTCATGCCCACCAGGAGGCATCATCAGGTTGTGACCTGATTGACAGGCTAACCTCTACCCCTAGACTTATTTCCCAAGTTGAAATGAAACTATGTAGCTACTACACCTGCTTTCATGTGAGGTTTCCTGTTTCTGTGGATAAATCATTAATTTCCCTTTCCCCAACCTCCACCATAAAAACCTCATTGTCATCGAGTCAATGCAGACTCACATAGATACTATAGGACAGGGGAGAACTTCCCTGGTGAGTTTCCAAGAATGAAAATCTTTGCTGGAGTAGAACGCTCATTCGTTCTCCTGTGGTGTTATAGGTGGTTCCAAAGTGCTAGTCTTAAAGTTAGCAGCCCAACTTATACCCTCTTCACAAACAAGGGTTTGTTCGTTCATTGTTGATCCACCCACAATAGCATGCAACTAGAGTCCAAAAGGTTCTCTACGTTGTACAAGCCACTTCCATTGGGTTGTTCACCTAAAATTAGTGATTGATCAGCAGAACGAGATATGCCCAGCCACCACTACCAAGTGCTCCAAAAGGAATCCCATTAGAAAGTCCTGGAGAGATTGGGAGAAAAATGTGGACCCAAACTCAGACTCACAAAAGAGACCCTCCAGGAAATGGCCTTTGGTCAATTTTATGTCCAGAACTGAACTAAGCCCCTGCTAGGCTAACCGTCATGTAAGTAAGATCAAGGACAGGATTTAGCTAATGGGGAAGATGGAAACAGGAGAGTCTTGGACAAAGTGGATAGTGTGTTGTTAGTTGCCCTCAAGTAGGTTCCAGCTCACAGAGAACCTAGGTACAATCAGATGAAACACTCCCAAGTCCTTCTCCATCTCAGGGTGGATTTTATGTTTGAGCCCATTGCTACAGTCAATGATCCAGTCCTTCACAAGGGTTTTCCTCTTTTCAATTGCCCTTTTACTTTACCAGGCATGATATCATTTTCCCAAGATGGATCTCTCCTGATAACATATTCAAAGTACATGAGACAACATGTCACCATCCTCACTTCTCAGGAGTATTAGCATGTGCAGTCAATGCTATTGTTACTCTTATTAATTCCTGTGCAAATCTGCTTGAAAGAATGGATGAATATATGAACTGTGATAAGAGATGTCAGGGCCCCCAATAAAATATTTAATAAAAAATAAATAAAATTTCATGAGACACTTCTAGCTTAATCGTAAGACTTTTAAAGGTGCAGATTCTGGGAGTTATGAATAAATACCATTCTTATTGTATTGTCATTTAAGTTCAAGTTTTTTGGGAACTGAGTCAGACAACATGTTCCTAATATTTTTTAAAAAACCTTTTTCATTTAGCTCCATTATCAATATTGGTCTACAGTTTTCTTGAAGTAGCATTATCTGACACTGGTATCAGAATATTACTGGACTCATAGAATGTTATTAATTGTTCTCTCTCAACCATCGTTATGTTTGTACCCAATTAACTTGAACTTAAATAATAATACAGTAAAATGCCATGTTGTTAGAACAAAGTGTTCTCGTGTTGAGGGAGGGCTGGAGAAGAATCCCAAAGTCCATCCACTTCCTCAATGTATGGCCATACAATTCTATGTAAATAAGTCAATACCTCTATTTTATGAATTAATGTATTTATATATGTACACCCTTATGTTTATACGTGTATCCATAGCTTTACTTCCTAGATCCTTTCTCTATTTCATTTTACATTCCCCCTGTCCTACCATCACACTCACCCCTTTGCTGCCTCTTAGTAATGCCACTCAGCTAAATTGCTATTATTCCAACACCTCCAGGATCTCTAAGTCCTCCTCATTATTGATTTAATTCCCTACTTGTTCCCCTACCTATGGAATTGTTTGATCACCACCCGCTCCCCCGACCCCCTCTTCCCCCAAACCCTCCAGAACCATTGGTCCAGTTGCTTCCCATGCCTATATGGGTAGGCAAAACAACAAAAGCTGAAATAAAACAAAAAGAAAAGATTGAATTAAAAGGGGGGAAAAACTAGCGATAAAAAACCCCCCAAGGCTAAGCTCGCCCCGTGGTCCCGTGGATCTGTGTCTTGTTTCAACAGTGTTTGAACGGAACAGATCCGGGGACTCCCTGCCTCCAACCTTCCGCCACGCAACAGGTTTCTTTCCGGAAGTAACTTGGGGACCTTCTTCTCGGCCAGCCCCTCCTCTTGGGACCAGCGAACACTTTTATTTGGTGTGTGGTGACCTCCAAACTGACTCATCATGAGCTCTCAGATCGGTCAGAATTATTCCGCCGACATGGAGGCCGATGTCAACCGTCTGGTCAACCTGCACCTGCAGGCCTCTTACACCTACTTCTCTCTGGGTTTCTTTTTTGACCTCAACGATGTGGCCTTGGAAGGCGTGGGGTACTTCTTCCGCGAGCTGGCGAAGGAGCAGCGCGAGGGGGCCGAGCATCTCTTGAAGCTGCAGAACCAGCGCGGTGGCCGCGCCCTCTTCCAGGATGTGCAGAAGCCGTCTCAAGATGAGTAGGGTCGAACCCTGGATGCCATGGAAGCTGCCCTAGCCCTGGAGAAAAAACTCAACCAGGATCTTCTGGACCTGCATGCCGTGGGGTCCACTCACACCGACCCTCATCTCTGTCACTTTCTGGAGAACCACTTCCTAGACAAGGAGGTGAAACTCCTCAAGAAGATGGGTGACCACCTGAACAACCTCCGCAGGCTGGCCAGCCCCCAGACCGGGCTGGGCAAGGCCCAGCCCGAGAGGCTCACTCTCAAAGACTAGGAACCTGTGGCGCCAAGTCACCTGCCAGGGGCCCTCTGCCTCCCCACTGCCGGCCCTAGCCCCTCTTCCTGAACCTGTCCGCGCGTGTGCGCCAGTCAGCTGCAATGCAATGCCACCGCCCTGGAGCCCCTCCCCCAAGCAGGGGACCACATGGAAACAGTAAAGCTTCCTTTTGCAGCAACCCCCCCCCCCAAAAAAACCCAAACATAAAAACATACATAATCGCAGGTCTGTCCACTGACCTTTATGACTCTCTCCCCACTGGTCCTGGGGGGGTTGGGAAATTTCCCCTCCTAGCCTGAAGTCTATCTTTCAGGCTCCTCAGGGGTTTGTGGCTTGGATTGGCTCCAGTTGCTGACCTGTTCTGTTCCCTTATTGGTTCACCCCACTGTGGAGGGAGGTGGGGGTCAGACCAGGCTCACTCCACACCATGTATCCCCAGTATGGTCCTCTGACGATGTACTCTCCAGCGAGTGGACATCATTTCTCAAGCTGATGTTGGCCTTACTGTCTTGTCTGTGTGCCAGGACAGATTTTTGCAAATAATGGTGATTAAAAAAATTACCATTCATGGTTAATCCCATTCATTCTATTTATCTCCCAATAACACACACATAAATAAGGAGACATAATTAAGCTAAACAATCTTTATAATTAATTAATTTGCTTTCATTGGTAATTATGCCCTGTGACGATGGTGTAGTGCCCTCTTAGTATTCAAAAATTACATACGTGAAAAATTTAAGCAGTCCACACTGAAAGGAGAAAGAGAGAGAGAGAGAGAATTTATAAAATTTAAGGGGTGGTTCCGGTTGAACGATGCACAATGAAGTTTGACAAGAGTTCATTTACTGATGAAAAAAACCTTGTTTGACAAATGAGATTAACAGAAAAAAACGTGCCACCAAGTATTACATTTTATAAATGCAACAAACACGCAGATCACGATGCTAAGCTCTGGGTTTTGGGTGAGCCTTTATTGTATGTTAAATATTATACATGGTCTCTTACCTCACTTGGCTTTTGAATTCTCTCTGTGTACATTTTAGGTTCTTGTTTGCTAATATTTTCATGTGTTCCCCTGTGTGCGTGTGTGTGTGTGCAAGGTGTTCCTAGAGCTGCCAAGTGTTTCCTAAGAACACCTCCCACAGCAACTTCACCCAATCCACCCCAGATTTATTCTGCCTTTATCTGGACCAGTGGTTCTCAACCTGTGGGTCGCGACCCCTTTAGGGGTCGACCGACCCTTTTACAGGGTTCACCTGATTCGTAACAGTAGCAAAATGATAGTTATGAAGTAGCAATGAAAAATAATTTTATGTTTGGGCATCACCACAATATGAGACACTGTATTAAAGGGTCTTGGCCGTAGGAAGGTTGAGAACCCCTGATTTTCTGGACTCACCAAAGGATGGAGATTCCTATAAGGAAGGCTCCTGGAGTATAAATTACGTCGATTTAATAATGATGCTGAAGTAATTACAGGTGATTACCCTTTAATCAGTCTCTCACCTTCCCTCCTTTATTTCCAGCTCCTGCTCAGGATCCAGGTGAGCCTGGACGCAGATAATTCAAGGTGCTGAAATTGGGGCAGATTTGGAATTCAGATTAGGCTGTGCCGTGTGGAAAGACAGTGGATCATCCTTGCTTGGATGTTTTGTGCTTCCTGGAAGGTAAAAGTACCTGGACCCTGGGCATGGGGACCTATTCCACACCAGGTACCCTCAGCTAGTATGTATGTAAGACAGGTTCAGGGAGGAAGTCCCTGGGTTTGAGCTCAAAGATATTCAGCCTGTGCTAACACGCTGACTCTGAAACCTCCACTAATGGCTTCTTAGTAGCTGATTTGTCCACATCCAGGTCTCACTTTCATTCCAGGGTATATTTAGATATCCACACGCCCAGGGTTTCTGGTCAGGATTTAACCGATGTAGTCAGCATGGGGTTGGCCTACTGTTGTTATCACGAGTGACTCTTTGAGTACGTACTTCTCCATGAGTGGAGAGCCCAGTGTGTGCTGAGAGGGAGTTCCTGGCACTGGACCCTCAGTATGTCCCTGGGAATAAATTCTTTACACTTAAGGGGTGAAGCTGCAGCTCCTACTTGAAGTATGTCTTGTGAGGTTAAGTGGTTGGTTTACTGGAAAATCAAGCAGTCACTGACCCAAATATTTTAGGGTTAGAAGGGTGTACTACATCTTCCTCAGAGCCCTTAAGTCTGAGGAAAAAGTCCAATGTTGTGAAAAATGGATATCATGGTTCCAATATAAGTACTTTTAATTTGATACCACCTCCATCTCTAGTGACATGAGGGTCCCTGGGAAAGAGGGAATGGAGGGGATCAAAGGTAGAATAACCAGTCATTTATTTGTTTCATTAAACATGGTTTCACTACATCCTTGAGGGAGAAACCAGGATACATTGTGACCTACAAATTCATGAGTAAGTACAATTGAGCTCTTGGTCACCTTGGTTATTGGGTAACACATCCCTGCATATGTCTAATAACAGAGAAGACTCCTTGAGTGCAGGACACAGTAGAGCTGAGGACCACAAGAGTCCTGTGATAGATCTTGGTCATAATGTTTTTTGTCATATTTAAACATTTATATATCCCTGCAATTTGCCAAATTTCATGAACCATTTGTAAAATTTAACTGAAAACAGAGGATGTGTTGGTGTTTCCTAATTGTGCATGTCTACCTCTCACAGTCTCTTACATTGAGGTAAAATCTGGGAGAGGAGACAGATCCACACACATAATCAGCAGCATGAGTTTTTCGGTGTGTTAGGTTTGGTGCTTAGCTTAGGGTTTTAGTGTGCTAGAGGCAGAGTCGGTACTTAAGATCAGAATCAAGTTCCTGAGATCAATCAATGTTCCTGGTTCAAAAATAAGAATCAAGGGATGAAATTAGGAGTTCATTGTGATGAATTGAGATTCAGGTGTTAGTGGACAGATTGAAGGTCATTATGTTTAGAACATTTCTGCCTAACAGATTATGTTTTGAGTTGATTAGGAACGTACATGTTAAGGTATAATGATGTAGAGTTACTGTTTAAGGATTAGAGTTTTCAGGGTAGTTTCTGAATTTGAGGTTTAGGGTCATAAGGTTAGGATTAGGTTGATAGACTCTGATTCAAATAATTGGAATGAATGCATTAGGTTAGATTAGGGTGCATGATCATTGGATTTGTTAAGCACATGTTAACTTTGTTGTGGCATCAGGCGATGCTCAGGGTGTTAGTAAAAGTTCTGGAGGATGAGTGGCTTTTCAGCTAGTTATCAGTGTGTTGTAAGGATACTCAGCAGGTTACGTATAAGGGTTAATGGTTTGGGAGATGGTAATAAGCAGTGAATGCGTAGGGATTGAAGTACCAAGTTAATATCGTCTGCTGAAATGTAGCCGACAACATTTTTCTGTTTATCAGCTATAGTATTTATGATATATTTAGAATCATTTATGCATAAAAGCATCTTTTTTATGGTTAGAGGAATTTTTATTTCTTCTCTTTGGAAGCCTTTCTTCTTCCCTACCAAAAAAAATTGTCTTGTTTTGAGATACACAAGCTCATCTGCCGCCTAGTTCCTGCTCTGCCCAGGACGCAGCGGAGCTGCCCTGGAGCTGCTGCCAGGGCCACACAAGCAGGCCTGGTATTTCAGCAGCAGTCAGCTGGTCCTCAGCGTTCGCCAACAGAAGCAACCACAGCCTTCAGCCCTCACCAGGTCCAGCGAGCCACGGACACAGCGAGGCGAGCTCTGGGCGGATGTCAGCCTTCAGGGTGGCACGGAGAAGCAAGAGAAAGACCGAGAAGAAACCTGCCCAATGGGAAGAAGCAAAATTGTTGGCGGGATCCATGGCCGTCAGGAATGACATGTGAAGATGGAGAACTTTGTGTGATGTGATTCTCGTGGTCCAGGAAAGAGAGATCCATGTTCATCGTGTGGTCCTGGCTGCGGCCAACCCATTTTTTAACGTCATGTCCACAACTGACAAGCTCGATTCAAAGTCCTTTGATGTAGAACTCAAGGACGCCGACCTGACATTATTGAACACCTGGTGGAATTTGCTTCCGCTGCTAGGATCTCTGTGAATAGCAACAACGTGCAGTCTCTGTTGGATACCGCAAATCAGTGCCAGATGGAACCTGTGAAGAACATGTGTGTTGATTTTTTGAACGAGCAAGTGGATGCTTCAAACTGTCTTGGTCTAAGCATTCTAGCAGCACATCTAGACCGTCCTGAGTTGAAAGCCACTGCAGACGCCTTTATTCACTAGCATTTCACTGACGTTTCCAAAACTGAGGAGTTTCTCCAACTTGATGCTCAGCGAGTAACAAGTCTCCTCAACCAGGACCTTGAGCGCAGAGGAGCAGGTTTATGATGCTGCTATCAGGAGGCTGAGACACGATTTGCCTCATCGCCAGCCTTTTATGGTGGATGTCTTCACTCACTTCAGATTTCCTCTCATCGCCCAGCATTTCTTATGTAAAACTGTCCCAGCTGAGCCATTCATTCAAGACAACCCTGAGCGCCTTAAGATGGTGATGAGTGGAATGCGGTATCATCTGCTGTCTCCTGCGGATCAGAAAGAACTGGCAGATGGAAGAAGGCCTCGAAGACCACAGTCTTGTAGATATGTAACCCAAAGTTGGAAAAAGGTACATATTGCACACGATCCTGAAGTGAGAATGTAACTGCAGAAATCTCATTGATGCATGTTTTGCTCTTTAAAATGAGCTGTGTTGATAACGATTTTGTATATTCAACCACACGTTTTTGGTCTTCAAGTTTAAATAACTGAACAGTTTAAATAACTGAAGAATTGACCCCTGATTTTCCATAAAGTCTCATTTAATAAAGTATGTTATTCCCTGAAGCCAGCACTATTAGAATTCCATCACAACATGTATTCAGTATTTATGTTCAATGTGCCCACCCCTCCCTTATTTTTGTTATAAAACTTTGTCTTGGAAATATTTTGCCATTTACTAGGACCTAGGTATATATTATAATTTTCATATTAATTATTTCTAATATAATAACTGCAGAGAAAGCTTTTGTGAGAAATCATTTACCTTGCCTCATCCAAAGTGAACATTAGTTTATAGTGTGATGTAAGTAGAACACTTATTAAACAGGATTGTTTAGTAATTATTTTTAAATTCTTATACTTGGCATTTTTCAGAAATGTTGGAATTATATTAGCTATTATTCAATGAGACCCACCCGTAGGTATCCTATACCTGCCAGGAATGGTGACTTATTATTAAATTGATCTCCTTCAGAGAATATTTTCAGTAGTAACATGTAATTGTCCAGAATTAAGCCAATATACTTTTTTTGAGCTAATAAACTTATATACTATTATCTCTATATATTCCTTGGATTTAAATGATGACAGGAGGAAAATGTGTATTAAATTCTGGCTGAAAATGATAGAAAAGAAAGTCTTAATCTTTTTCCTGAATACCGTCAGGAAATGACCTCTTGGCTCTCTATTTTAAAGGTAAATCATACCATTCCGAGGATGCCAGGGAAGAGAGAAGAACTTTTAATCTATTAAAAGAAGATAATTGAGTTTCAAATCGTTCACTGAGAAATGTAATTAAAAAGTAACAAGTTTTCTTTTTTCCCCCACAACTTTTGGAAGACTATGATCCTGAGGGAAGGAGAGTGGGGTGGGGGGTATGATGGGCAGAAATTATACTAACCTTGTTCATTTCAAGGAAGGTTCAGCATTGCCATTGGGTGTTCTAATTGGAAAATTCTCCTCTAGAGATGACAGACTATTTCTTGTGCTCCTCATTTTAAGTGGGGCTCCTCTTCGGGCTTGATATTTCTGTATAATATACGCGATAGGTTCCATGGTCCTTTGTGTGCACTGTAGATTGAGAAAAGGGCAAGCCATTCTTAGGCCTGGCACACTCTTGATAAATTTTTATGTAGAAACCCTAGTTTTTTATTTCATTTTCCCTCTTACCATACATATAGATGTTTCAGATATATCTCTTCTATTGATTATATGGAGTTGGGTATTTCTCAACCTACCGACATTCGCATGTGAGACAACTTCAAATTCTGTTTAAGACCATTGCCTCTATCCTTTTCTGGGGATTTTATTACATAGCCGGTAGTCATTCAAGACTCTTGTCTACATTTTCTATTTATTACATATTTTGTAATGTATGTTGGATTTTGAGTGTGAACATGGCAAAGGTAATTTCTTTTTTGTATTCAAACTAGAACCAACAACTCTGTTTTTTCAATACATTGTGAACACATGTTCTCTTAATAAACACTTTCATAATTAGTAGTATGATAGACAAAAATCATTTTCATCTGTTGAAATCTACTATGTGGTTCATTTTGCATAAGCGTGATAATAAATGTAAGACAGGTGTAACAGTACTGAAAAAGAAGAAATGAAAATAATGAAATCATCTTTATGAAGGTCACAGAAAATTTGTTCTCCCTTTATTTCTGAGTCGTAGCTCAGAAACTGTTAACAGAGGTTTCTGCTTCTTAGCCCAGATTAGGTGGAGGATAGGACTGAGATGGAAAACCCCTTGCTTAGAGTTAAACATTATACATGTCAATTAAACGTTTCTGTAAACTGTGTTTCTCTCTATATTTGTAAGTGATGATGTAGCAATCCCTGGTGACACAAAGTTCAAGATCGTGGATGCTATTTGAAAGGTGAGCAGGTACCACCCACCATTTGGTCCCTTGCACAATTAAACTGACAATCTGTGTCCAAAAAGATTATCGTTTAGAGATCCCTATGGGGCAGTTCCAGTCTCTATAAAGGGTGACCTTTAGTCAAAATGGACGGTACATATACAAAACAACACGTCATTTTCAAATACGATGCAGTCTGGATTCTTCCTAAAAGATATTAAACACATGTTTCTTCCTGGGGCTCCTAATCTGAATTCTAGTCCCAGTCAACCGTTTTGGATAATGGCAATTTGCTCTTTATGATACTACTTAGCGGTATCATAAATAATTTTCAGTTTGTCTTTTAAACTTGGAAGATTTTCCTGAAGCCTCTGGCTTTATGTATTACTTTCATTATATTTTGAAATTAATTGTTATTTATGTTTTCTTTATTCACTGGTACACCTCACTTACGCTCTATGACAATGTGATCATCTCTTAAGTCTCCTCACTATTTAAAAAACAAAACAAACATTTTATTGAGGCTCTTACAATTCTTGTACCCACACATCAATTGTATCAAGAACTTTTGTACATATGTCCCCATCATTATTCCCTAGACATTTCTTTTCTTCTTTTTAAAAATCAATTTATTGGGGGCTCGTAAAACTGTTATCACAGTCCATACATACATCCATGGTCGTCTTCTCACTCTTAGTTTGCAGATTTCAATGTGCTCTGCAGAGCATTTTGTCCCACGGTCTCCTCTTCTAGGAAGAAGGGCTCTGTTTCCCACAGCACTCCATTTCCAGACCCGTGTGTCCTGCGCACTTCTACTGGACAAGCTACAGCGATTTAACAAAGAATATTAATAGGTTGAGAAATTGAAAAAATACTCAGTTCAGTTTTCAACGTAAAATAAACATAAAATTTAAAAACCTTTAATACAAATAATGAGTTAAATTTGAGGTATGGCAACACAGAAAACCAGTCTACAAATGAGATGGGTGTATTCAGATAAATGAAAATTTATCTTAGTATTTCGTGTTTCTTTGAGATAGAAACATTTTTCACCCTGTTTTCAGAATTAAGTTTTGTGGGGATTCATGCAAATCTGGCAAGAGTTAGACCATAGTAATGTTTGCTATATGTCATTTGCTTTGTTTTGTTTTTTTCTCCTCAGAGGAGCAGATTCTTCCCATTCTTAATTGTAATGCAGGATTGTGATGCTGGGAATCTACATGGTGATGAAGTGGGAGAACAGGGAGTTTTCTGTGTGTTCTTCTGATTGAGGCTGATTTTTTTTATAGTACCTGGGCAGTAAGGCTCTGACCTTCATGCCTGTGTTGTAGTTTACAGTTTGGCCTGTCCATGTTCCTTCTCCTCATTTCAGTATATCCTTTCTTTATCTTTGAATATTTAATACCTATTCACTATACCCTCCCAGTTAGGTCTCATGGGTAGGATATGGGGTATGTGGTTGATAGGGGAAATATTTCACCTCCAGCTATGAAATGTCAATGGAATTGACTTTTCTCTGGTGAATAATCTTTTGAGTTGATAAAAGTCTCCCCCTCCAGTGTCTGAAACATGGCTTATTTTGAATGTTCATGCGAAAATCTGGCGGGGTTTTATAGTCAAAGCCCACAAAATGCAGGGTTCCACTAATGACTGGCCCCAGTTTTTCCCTGTCACAGTAAACAGTACTCAGTCTCTAGAAATTTATAAATTTTTAATTTACATTTTTGCTGTATTTTGATTTCTTTTTTTCAATTACATGTGTTTGGTAGCTTCTGATTCAGGTAAGCAGAACACAGCTGTTCCCATCTGAATAGACCTCCTCTAGATTTCAGATGGCATTTGATATGTCAATTCATTTCAGTTCTCTGATGGTGCATGCCAGGACGCCCAGCATCAGTGCACCCACGGCTCATGTTGCAGAATAAGGAGCAGGTGCCTGACTCAGGAGAGGAGGAAACAGCTGAAGAGAGACAGAGCAGGGGTCCAGAGTGGAAATGGAGTGGCAGGTGTCCAAAGAGGGCCTAGAGCTTGTACGTGGGCAGAGAGTTGTGGTCATCTCCACACGACTATACATTATAGAGGAACGAGTAGACAGATAGTATAGGGTGTTTCATCTCCCAGCATCAGGAAACTGATCTACATTTGATCAACCCTTATGCTTTATCCCTCGGTTCTTCGAGCTGAAAACTGAGAAACCAGTCCCCTGCCCTTGAATTGAAGAGCATCCAATGGTTACTGAGTTTCCTCGAGCCCTAAGCACTTGAATTGTTTTAGGACCATTCAGGCAAGGAAGGTTTTTTTTCCCCCATAAAATAGGTACTGTACACTAGAAAAATATGTGAGTTTGTAGAGATATGTCCTAATCTTATGGGCTCTTGCTAATCTTTTTCACCACACTGATATCATTTTTAAATTAAAATGTACAACTTATGTTAATTTTGTTAATGTACCTTTAATAAATCTTGCAAAATTATTAAATTTATTTGGGGGATTCTATCAGACTTATGGTGACAGAGCAATATTTCCTTATATTTTAAAGATTGTATTGCTTGGCTTTGTATGTTTTCTGAACACTTTACATATTTTATATTATTTAATTGTTTGCTTTTCAATTTTCTTATACAATATTTTGTGGGCTGGTTTTTATGTGAGGAGAGGAAATAAGAAAACTTTATGCCTATTAAAATAACATTTTGGTATACATTATTTTAAACAAGAAAAAATAAAAGTTCATGGAAGATACAGATGACTATTTATGAAAACACACTCATTACAAATATAGTAATATTGAGGATAATATAGTAAAATGAGTAAGACTTACCCCACACCCACCCCAGTGAATCAGTGAAAAATCACTATACCTCAGCACAGACACAGAGGAATGGCCTTCTTGATTGGTCAGTATTAGTCCATGAGAAGCTGATTTTGTCAGCTCTCATCTATGAAGTCAGTGAAATTATAGGGGTTGAGTATAAGTCATGAAAAGCTGTCAAACCACATCATGAGATCATGAGAAACACCCCCCACTAGCCATCAGGATTTCAGACCACATTTGAGATGAGCAGCGGAGCTATCCTGGTGTGTGACTCTGTCAAGTTCTCCAAGTTTCCTCTTATTTATACCTGATGTAGACCAGAAATGCATTCGTGAATGTGAATTAATTGTATGTACAAGTGCCCTATAGAGTTAAAAGCTGAAGCCATCTCTTTGATACAATATTAAGCAAGGACATTGCTGCATAGGTTGCACCTAAACCTCTGACACCAAAGTACACCCATCAAGGAGTGACTGTGGAGCGTTATTTTCCTATTGGCAGCCGCCCTCGGTAAGATAAGACATGGGGCTGGAGAGAAGACTGGCAGCTCCAGAGCCCTCACCTTCTGGTTTAGTTCCTCACAGGTGTGCATGCCCAGATGCAGTTAGTGCAGTCTGAGGCCGAGGTGCAGAAGCCAGGAGAGTAGGTGAAGGTGTCCTGCAGGACTTCCAGATACACCTTCTCCAGCTACAGTACGGATTGGGTCTGACAAGCACCAGGAAGAGGCCGTTAGTGGATGGGTTGGATCAACAACCACGCTGGGAAGTCACCATATGCCCAGGGCTTCACACAAGGCAGGAAGACATCTCCTGGGATGCGTCATTCAGCACAGCTTATCTACAGATTGGCAGCCTGAACTCCGAGGACACTGCCACCTCTTCCTGTGTGAGACACACGCTGTAGAAATCCACATCCCGAGAGCGTCAGAACACCTGAGGGCAGGGCAGCTATACTCGCTGAGGCAGTGACTCAGAATATTCAGTTGAATCTTCTCTTTATTTCCCAGTTATGACTTTAGAGATGAGAAACACAGAACATTACTTCCTGTGAAATTAGCATTAAAATACTGTGAAATTAAATCAGCCCCTCGAGGGGGGAGGATAAGAAATACCTTGGTATGTAGCCTTTCCTTAGCTCTCTGTGTAAATACTTCCATCTCCGTACTGAGAACTATGCAGACTCCATGAAGGTTCGATTTACCACCTCCAGACACAATGACAAAAACACAGTTGATTGGTAAATAGAAACTTAGAAAAAGGAAGGCAAGGCCATGTAGTGCTCTGTGAGAAAAGAGGGAGAGGGAGTCAGTGTGATCCCAGACACAGACTCCCTGCTGGGAGAGACCTGTGCTGCAGGGGGCACTCAGATTCCACAGATCACAGGACACACCCCAGGGGCAGATGTTGATGCACGGTTTCAGGGATGGATTCTTGTTGTGGTCTGGGGATGCTTCTCCATTACACTGTTTCCTCCAATGAATTTATCTATTTTTATGACAAAGGAATGCAAGATCAATGTATAAGAAATATGTAAAATCAGACCTATTGCATGTAGGATGTATTATAATGGAATTGAAAACTCAACAGTAGAAAGTGGGGAGGAAGGAGCACATAAAATATAAATTTTATTTATTAGTGTTATGCCTCACTTATTTTTATGTTAAAGTTTACAGAAAATGCATTTTTCAAGTACTGTTTGATAATAGTTGTATTGGTTGGATTTCCTCTTTAAAAAAAAAACATTTTATTAGGGGCTCATACAACTCTTATCACAATCCATACATATACATACATCAATTGTACAAAGCACACCCGTACATTCTTTACCCTAATCACTCTCAAAGCATTTGCTCTCCATTTAAGCCCTCTGCATCAGGTCCTCTTTTTTTCCCCTCCCTTGCCGCTCCCCCCTCCCTCATGAGCCCTTGATAATCCACAGATTGTTATTTTGTCATATCTTGCCCTATCCGGAGTCTCCCTCCGCCCCCCCCCCTCTTCTCTGTCGTCCATCTCCCAGGGAGGAGGTCACATAAGGATCCTTGTAATCAGTTCCCCCTTTTCAACCCACTGACCCTCCACTCTCCCAGCATCGCCCCTCACACCCCTAGTCCTGAAGGGTTGGATTTCTTTGAAGGCAGATATGATCTTATCACAGACAGTACTGTATTTCATGGTGGGTTTAGCAAGATCCTTTCTGACAATGCCATCCCCTTCTCTTCATTGTGTTTTTCCCGTCATAGTAAATCTTATGATTTCCTGATCAACTTGCAATACCATTTAAGTACATTTAAGCTCACTAATGGCTAGGATAACAAGCAAACTTCAAGCATCCCATTTCATCCTTGGCCCCTTCCAATTTTCCTAAATTTGTAGTATGCAAATGATAAGTTTTGATCATTAGAAGACTTTTGCAGCTCTTTCTCTTTACCTTGAGACATGCCCCGTCAGCAAATGAATATCCTGACTGCTCCGCTCCCAGAGCCTTTACCTAAATTACGTCTTCATGGCCGACTCCTCTCCAAGAAACCAGCTCCTCTTCAGTGACATTTTGAGTGCCCTCAAACCTGAGGACCCCATCCTCTGGCAGTAGCTTCAACAATTTCCTAATTCCTTTCCTTAGGCTGTCAGTATTCAACAATGCTTCAAAGTTATGCATACGATTTTCAATGCTTCTTTCACTGAAGAAGGTAGTGGGGTCCTTCTGCATTGTCTAGTCTTAGACTGGAAGCTTTGATGAAATCTGTTCACTTTGGGTGACCCTGCTGGCATTTGATATAACAGTGACATATCTTCCAGCATCACAGCAACACACAAGCCACCACAGTATGATGAACGAACAGACAGGTGGTGAGAATATAACATTATTTCTTCAAAATATATCACACAAATTTTGGCTAATATTTTAAATGCAATAAATAAGTAACAGCAGAACTCCACCAAATAGTGGAGTGATTCAATTCAATATTTTCAATTATGGTCTTAACATTTAAATAAAAAGCCATGAGGACATCAAGAATTTAATAAGTAAACAAACAAACAAATGGGTCTAGCAAACTAGAATCAATGACCAATACATAGCATATGGAACCAAAAACAAAACATAGTGCTCCCGTTAAGCAGGGCTTTATTTCAGAAATAAAGGTAAACATGAAATGAATAGAAACAAACATAGATAGAAAATAGAAGTACAGATATATGAGAGATACAAGATATAGACAGGCTATATAGAGAAAATTGACAGCGAAATAGATAGTTCAGCAGATTGATAGACCAATTAATGGATTTATGATAGATAGATAGATAGATAGATAGATAGATAGATAGATAGATAGATAGATAGATAGATAGCAGAGGTAGAAATATGTATAGATGGATGACATAGAGAAAGAGAAACTCATTCAACAGACACCAGTGTCATTGTGCATTCAGGTTCAGGGATTTGGGCTGAGTCCAGGCAGATGGTGTTCAGAGAACACTCTTGTCTATCCTGAGATAAATTGAAGACTAAATGCACAGACTACTCTGTGAGGTGTGTCATAAGGAGTAAGGATGTTATAAAACAATGACTCACTCTTTAAGAGATTATAGCAAGTAACTGGGTCCCCACAACAGGACCATATCACTTATTTGATGCGTGTGGTGATGCTGATAAAAGCATGTCAGGAAAGCTATGTGAGACCAGATTGCAAGCACCAAGAAGGGCAGAGTAGGATGTATTGCACAGGGTCTCAGGAAAAACAGGCACATCATCCAGATTCAAGACTCAGTGCATGGGGAGCAAGATACAGGTTTCTTAGCAGCATTTGGGGCTCCTCTATTCCATTTTCCCCTGGGTCAAGGTTTTTAGTCCTCTTCCTGTCCCTGAGCATTGAGATTTAGATGTCTTTAGCATAACCGTCAACTCCAGAGAACAGAGGGAGGAGAACTAAGCATCGAATTAGGACATCTTCTCTGGGTCCTTGTTCTTTTCTTGGGAGATCCCGAGTGCACAAACCACAACCTGAGGTGCTCTCTCCCCATCAGAGGAGAGCTGAAGGGAAACATTTTAATATTATTTTCTATTTTTATCTTTACTCTTTCTTGTGGATTGCGTGAAAATTTACCGAGAAGATTAATGCTCATTCAACTATTCATACACTCTTGTTTCATTTCATTGACTGTAATACACACTAACTCCTGTTACAATTACCTTTTCTTTCCAAACATTCTTAATTTTCCCTTGGATAAATGTTGTCCTTTTAATCACAGAAGTTTGATTATTCTAAGGTAATTGTATCTCCTCAGGACTATTGCTCCCTGGTAGGCTTGCCAATTATTTGACTGGATTATTTGAAGGGGTGAGTTCAGTCCCACACCTGAAGGAATGCTGACAGCCATAGTCTCAGGACTTGCACAGGTCTACCCAACCAGTAAGCCTAGGCTTTTTATTTTTCTTTTCTTTTGTGTGCGTGTGTGTATGCGCGCGCGCATGTGTATTGTTTCACTTTTTGTCTCATTGTACCCAAGACCTTCTAATGCTACCTTATCCAAAAAAGTAGGCACTGATAGCAAGGCACCATTTATTTCTTCTGGTCTTAGAGTTCAGGAGACTCTATCCATGATTTATTACAGCATGGGACGAATGGTTTCCACGTGTCTACAATGATCACCACTCTGGAAAGAGAGAGACATTTAGCTGCACATCATGTGTTTTAAAGTCCCCAGTCACTACCCTCAAAACCCAGATGTAGGACATTGTCTTTTTGGGCAGTTATGTCAGCGGGTCTTGGTGTCCTCTGAATCCCAAGGCCTCCTCCTCAGAGAGAGAAAAGTTAACCCACTGATGGTTTTCTTTAGTTCAGATCAGAGTAGATCAGAGAAATGTTTAGGCAGATTATGAAACTGATGAAGGTGAAATGTTCCCCATGTTGGACTTTTAACTTCTCTTGTGAACAGAGCTCCACTGTCAGAGAGATGGTGACAAGGGCCAGGTTGACCATGAGTATTCAGAGTGACACACTCATCTTTGGCTTTAATCTGCACGGATTTGTCTGACACTCCGAGAAAAGCTGACAGTCTCTGAGATTTGTTTCCTCTCCTCAGGCAGCAGGAAGCACAGGGGAGACCTGGGTGCTAGGACACACCTGAGAGTCTACTGAGAAGGGACCACTAGGTTGATGGGATTCTTCAAAGTCTTCACGAAGGAGAGAGAGGTATGTTCTATCCTGGACATAATTCCCCACAGACAGTAAGGAGGGACTGTATGTGAGGGCCCAGGCTCCTCGGGCTGCAGCCTCACACCAGGTGTCAAACCACTCTCCCCTGAGTGTGGACTGAGAGATGCACTGAGTGGAGAGCCACAGTTCAATACTGTCCGGGGTTAAGGTGCCAATGCCTGTGTGTGTGTGTGTGTGTTGTGTGATGTTATTAGGATCAGGTTCTGTCCCTCCCAGCAGTCCCAAGACCCGCATCTCCCCCTGCCTTGGCTTTCCAGGGTTATAAAGTTGGAGGAGTGTGACATATAGGGCAGGGCAGAAATATGCAAAGTGGGTGACTTCCATTTTAGACCCACAGGCTACCTCCACACGGAAGCACTCTCCTTACCCAGGTGGGATCCTCAGTGTGATTACACTCCATCCTCCTTGCAAGATGGAGTCTGCTATCCTAGATCTCCTCATTTCTTTTCTCCCACGTCAGGTTTGCCACAGGGTTTGAGATGAATGGAGATGTGTGTGTGTGTGTGTGTGTGTGTGTGTGTGTGTGTGTGTGTGTGTGTAGAGGGAATCTCTGATCTCTGAATCCTATCTCCACAGGTGTGTGTGCTCAGGTGCAGCTGGTGCAGTCTGGGGCAGAGGTGAAGAGACTTGGAGAATCTTTGAGGACCTCCCATAAGACATCTGGGTACAGCTTTACTAGCTACTATTTGCACTGGATTAGGCAGACACCTGTAAAAAGGCATGGAATGGACAGGAAGTATTTATCCTAGAGACTCTGAAACCACATACAACCCATCCTTCCTAGGAAAAGTCACCATCTCCACAGACAACTCCATCAGCACCATGTCCCTGCAGTGGAGCACCCTGAAGGACTCAGACACAGCCATGTATTACTGTGCAAGACACACAGTGAGAGAAACCCCTTCCTGAGAGGGGCAGAAATCCTCAGCCTGATGCAGCTGCAGCACAGGAGTCTCTGAGGCAATGCAGAGGCTGAGCAGAGAGAAAAGCTGTTGCTGTCTCCTAGAGAGTGAGAACATGAGATCATGTCACCGGTCACTGATATGACAGGGAAGCATCTCCCCACGTCAGGTCACTTATGCCTTTTATGGATTTGACTCCCCTGGAGTAGCCCAGTCTGTGACAGCTGAATAACAGCAGTGTTGTAGAGCATATGAAGTATGGTTTTATAATGACATTCTCAGAGTTCAGCCCTTGCTGCCCTGGAAGAATGAGCAGGTGCATTGTCTTATAGGACAGAAAAACCTCAGCTCAAATTTCCTGGCCTTTTTCTCACGAATGCCATTCTCAGTATTATTAGAACTTCTTCCTGATAAGGAGCCACAATCACAATCACAATCGTGTGTTCATTTGTTTGCCTTCTAACTTGATTCATCTGCCTGCATTCAAATTGATTTGGAGACAGCTTTAGGAAACTCTCCTGGTGGAGCGGTGGTGCTGTGGCATTAGCAAACTGCTCATGGATCCCAGACCTTACACCAGTCAGTTACACTCATAGGGACATACTTGGTGTAGTTTCCTGGTTAAAAATGACCCCCCCCCCAGGAGGAGACTTGAGCCTGCTGAGCCAGGATGTACTTGGTTCAGAAATGTTTACCTCCTTCCTGCTCCTCTTTCTCCTGAAGATGCTGGACCTACCATGCGGTCAGAGTCAGGGAGAATATTTTGGATTGATTAGATTCAGGCAGCACCCAGAAAGAGGCCATTGTGTACAGGGATCTCCTACTTGTCGTCACTGCAGTGCTGACCTTGACCCTGCCAAGAAACAGTTCTAACTACCCATGACCTCTGTGAGCACCAAGGACATATCTGTGTATTACATTGCAGGTGGACACAGACAGGGGAGTCAGTGTGGCCCTCACAGGACAGCTCTGGGGATGGACTGCATGTGGCATTCTGACCAGCAAGGGAAGTTCAAGACAAATGAGCCCAGGATGCAGGAGCAGGTACATTGCTGAGCACAGGTGAGGCTTTCTGCTGTGTCTTGAGTTGGTTTTGTTCCCACAGTTCACAAAGAGATCCAGGGGAAACCCTATTTACAATTGCAGAAGTGTACTAATGTCTCCTAAATTGTAACAAGAACCTCTCGCTGATATCAAGTTGACTTTCTACCCAAAGTGACCTTATAGGACAGGCTCGAAATACCTCTGTAAAAGGTATTTGCATAGAAGTGGCTGGTCTTCACATCCAAGGGTACATAAGGTAGTAAACTGAAAAGGAGGGGTGGTGAGGAAAGGGGGAAAAAAAGAGATGTGTGGCGGGGCAATAGGGCACAGCGCCACCCAGGGGAGAATATTGTTTCTGTTTCCACAGGGAAAGAGGGACCAGACTCAAATTCAGTGTTCTGGGATGCGAATGCACCCTGATGGCATGGACTGGGGGGCCAGTGAAGGGGCCTGAGGGCTCCGTCCCAATACCAGCTACATGGACAACTGCCTCTCCTTCCCAGAAGAAATTACTTTAGAGGATGGCACTAAAGCTGCAACTAGGGGAGAGGGACATGTCTGATCAGAGCACACGGGAGCAAATGAAAGGGGAGGAAGGGAGAGTGGAGCACAACCTGGCACACCAGGCCTGGAGGACAATACCCCTGCTCTGAACAGCCAATGCACAGAGTGAACCATATAGCTGGCCCCAGTATGAGACACGACGTCCCTCATGGATCCATGGACCTATGGGGAACAACACTGGAGACTCAGTGTTGAGATTGGCCCGGACTGACCCCATGACACCGAAGCCAAATACTAAAGGCATGCGACAGAGCAATGCAGGGAGCAGAGCAGGGAGCTCCCAAGGGGTGCAAAGGATAGGCTTGGGGCCAGAGCGTGGCGCCCCATTGGACTTGGTTGCAGGAAACGCCTACAGGTCAAAAACCAGACCTTGATCTATTTACAGGTTTTTCTTTCTTTAAAAATTTTTCTATTTCTTTTTAAAATTAATTTACTCTTTTAGGAGTCATTGGTTTTCTTTTTTTGTTGTCATCATTGTGTTCTCTTTTGTCGCTTTGTCTTGCCTTGTTTTTTGGGTGCATATTATTATTATTTCTGCAGATCTAACTAGAAAAGATAGGCTGGATGAACAGTCTGGAGGAGAAAACAATGGGACCTATGTTTCTGAGGGGACATAGGAGAGGGGTAGGTTGGGGGTAAGAAGGTAGTGTTGACCAACCCAGGGACAAGGGAGCAACAAGTGATCCAAAATTAGTAGCAAGGAGGGTGTGAGAGGCCTGGTAAGGGGAATGTAACCAAGAGAAATTACTGAAACCCGAATGAAGGCTGAGCATGATAGTGGGACAAGAGGAAAGGAAAAGGAAATAGAGGAAAGAACTAGGAGGCAAGGGGTATTCTTAAAGATCTACATACAGGCATGTACATGTGTAAATATATTTTTATATGATGATGGGGAAATAGATCTATGTGCATATATTTATAGGTATAGTATAACCTTTAAGGTAGCAGATGGACATTGAACCTCCACTCAAGTACTTACTCAATGCAAGAGCACATTGTTCTACTAAATTGGCATTCCATGCTGCTCACCTTCCAGACACGATCACTTAAGACAAATGTGTGCATATGCAAATGTGGTGAAGAAAGCTGACGATGCCCAGCTATCAAAATATAAAGCATCTGGGCTCTTAAAGGTTTGAAGATAAATAAGAAGCCATCGAGCTCAGAAGCACAAAGCCAACATGGAAGAAGCACACCATCCCGCGTGACCACGAGCTGTTGAAAGGATCAGGTACCAGGCATCAAAGAACAAAAAAATCATATCATTTTAAATGAGGATGAGTGCAGAATTGGAGAGCCAAAGCCTATCTGTAGGGAACTGGACATTCCCTTACTGAATGGTAGCGGGGAGGAGATGAGTCGGTCAGGTTGCAGGGCAGCAATGATGAAACATACAACTTTCCACAAAGGAAAATACAAATATAGTCCACAAAATAAGTGATATGAAAGGGGCAGGCTTATCCCCAGTTGATAGTGGAAAATGTGTGAGTCCAGAGGCTGAGTGTGTGGGGTGATCAGGCAGTCCCACTGGGTTCCTGCTGTCACCAGAGTCATTGTATGTTATTCACTGCACAGCATGGTGTCTATTAGCAACTTTCCATCCTCTGCAGTCTGAAAATGAATGACTTTCTAAATTGCTAGTATTATGATGAAGGTAAAACAAATTTATTTTGTTTTTAACTTGACATTTAATTCGAGAAGTGTGACTATTTCTCAGAAAGTGAATTTTCGTACAAATGCTAACTAAAAGTTAGTGCAAATTTATATCACAAGTAGAGAATATTTAAGAATAAATTTTTTTCAAGGGAACAACAAGTGATCAAAATTGGTGGTGAGGAGGGTGTAGAAGGCTAGGTAGGGTTTGATCACGGGTAATGTAAAACCTATAGGAATTACTGAAACCCAAATGAAGGCTGAGTATGATAGTGGGACAAGAGGAAAGTAAAAGGAAATAGAAGAAAGAAATAGGAGGCAAAGGACATATATAGGGGTCTAAATAAAGGCATACACATAAATAAATATATTTATATAGGATGATGGGGAAATAGATCTATCTATATATATTTATAGGTTTAGTATTAAGGTAGCAGATGGACATTGGGTCTCCACTCAAATACACTCTCAATGCAAGAATACTTTGTTCTGTTAAACTGGCATTCCATGATGCTCACCTTCCCGAACGGTTGCTGAAGACAACGCAGGTGCATAAACAAATGTGGAGAAAAAAGTTAATGGCTTTCAAAAAATAAAACTTTTAGGGCCTTAAAGACTTGAAGGTAAACAAGCGACTGTTTAGCTCAGAAGCAACAAAGCCCACATGGAAGTAGCACACCAGCTTGTGTGATAGTGAGGTGCCGAAGGGATAAGTTGTCAGGCATCAAAGAACAACAACAAAAAATCTTATTATTGTTGCACACCTTCCTGATACGATCACTGAAGGCAAATGGGTATGTAAGCAAATGTGGTGAAGAAAGCTGATGGTGCCTGGGTAACAAAAGCTATAGCATTTCGGGTCTTAAAGGCTTGAAGATAAAGAAGCAGCTATCTAGCTCAGAAGCAACAAAGTCCAAAATAAAGAAACACACCAGCCTGTGTGATCATCAGATGTTGAAGGGATAAAGTGTCAGACATCAAAGAACAAAAAATCATACCATTATGTGCTCACCTTCGTGATACTATCACTGAAGACAAATGGATGCATAAGCAAAATTGGTGAAGAAAGATGATGGTGCCTGGCTAACAAAAGATATAATGTTTGGGGTCTTAAAGGCTTGAAGGTAAACAGGCAGTCATCTGGCTAAGAAGCAACAAAGCCCACATGGAAGACGCACACCAGCCTGTGGGATCAGGAGGTGTCAAAGGGATCAGGTATCAGGCATCAAAGAACAAAATATCAAATCATTTTGAATGAGGGGAATGCAGATTGGGGACCCAAGACCCATCTTGGTGACTGGACATGCCCTTATAGAAGGGTCTCTGGGAGGAGACGAGCCAGTCAGGGTACAGTGTAGCAATGATAAAACATACAACTTTCCACTAGTTCCTAAATGCTTCCTCCCCTCCCCCAGTATCATGATACCAATGCTACCTTACAAATCTGGCTAGACCAGAGGATGTACACTGGTACAGATAGGAACTAGAAACACAGGGAATCCAGGACAGATGATTGCTTCAGGATAATTGCTGAAAGTGGCAATACCGGGAGGGTTGAGGGAGGGTGTGGTGGAAAGGGGGAACTGATTACAAGGATCTACATATAACCTCCTCCCTGGGGATGGACAACTGAAAAATGGGTGAAGGGAGATGTCAGACAGTATAAGATATGACAAAATAATAATAATTTATGAATTATCAAGGGTTCATGAGGGAGGGGAGAGCAAGGAGGGTGGGGAAGAATGAGGAGCTGATACCAAGGGCTTCAGTAGAAAGAAAATATGTTGAGAATGATCATGGTAACAAATGTACAAATGCGCTCAACACAATGGATGGTTGTATGGATTTTGAGAAGAGTTGTATGAGCCTCCAATAATATGATGAATATGTATGTATGTATGTGTTGTATGTATGTATGTATGTATGTTCAAATTCTACTCTTTATTTTACTGACTCGTAAAAGTCAGCATACTTCATGAAGACTCTAAGCACCCTCCTTCCTCCCAGCTCCTCTCACAACAAACAGCAAGGAAAATCATTCACTCTCTCTCCCAATAGCTAAAGTCAAAGCAAAACACATTCTAAAAATGTTACATGACTGAGTCTTTTATAGTGGCCTTGATATTGCCTTGGCTGCTTCAGCCAAATATATTAAAGATCAAGGGACTGGAATTTTCTTTTAATTTCCATGATCCTTCTGCATTTAAACTCTCAAAATATTCTTTGTGAATCATTTCAATTATTATTGTCCATTTCTGCATTGTTTTATTTCCCCTTCAGTAAACTCTTTAATTTTTCACTGAAGCTCTAATTTGGTCTTTAGAAGGAGGAACAGAAAAGGAAATCATATGTATATTTCTTGACCACTGACGTCAACCAATTACTTCTAAATTCCTTTTAAAAAAGACAGTCAGAAAGAAAACAAACAATAAAGGAGAATAAATTGACCATTTCTGGGAAAAAGTTATCTTTGATATCTTCTGTGGCAAGGTTGTATTTGTTGTAAATATAACATAGTAGCTAAGGTGACTCTGACTACAGTATAAGAACAATTATGAGCATTGGACAATCTGTTTGAGATTATTGCCAAACCTGCTTAATGTTGTGTCACAATGTAAATTCCACATCCTGTCCAAGGAAATTCCCCTTGGATATGAGATGTCACTACAGATGTTGTAGTGCCTCATTTATTGTCCATAATACTTCCGCATTTTCCTTTCTGATAACCTGTTTCTGTTAAGTGATTTTGTACCAGAAAAATATTCCATTATACCGAATGAGTATCAGTTTTGACTAAATCTGGCCAGGCAAACATGTCCACAAAAGACATCCCCAACCTTCAAGTCACAGGTCACATGGAACAAAAGGACTTCGTCAAGGAATCAAAAGCCACCATAGATATATCACCAGACTAAATAAGTAGATGTGTGGAATCAAGAAGTACAAGGAGCCATAACTTGTCAAGAATTATAGCCCTATCCTAATCCAGACGCATGCTAATCCCTGTGAAATGTTTCATATCCATATGCTGCACATTTACTTATTGGTATACTTGTCTAAAACTGTAAACTTGACTCATCATTATTTTTCAGAAGCTTTCCTTGGGGAATCTTCTGGCTCAGTCCTTGCTTGATACAAGGAAAGCAGACCCCTTTCACTTTCATGCAGCCCCTGTCTTTTTCTTAGCAAGAGCCCTTTTGGTAACATGTTGTATCTTTCCTTGTACGAGTGTGTTTTTTTGCTTGTTTGTTTTTAAATCACTTTATTAGGGGCTCATACAACTCTTTTTTTTCCATCTTTTTAAAAATCATTTTTAGGGGCTCCTGCAACTTTTATCACAATCCATACATATATCAATTATCTAAAGCACAATTGTACATTCATTGCCCTCAAAATTCTTAAAACATTTGCTCTCCACTTAAGCCCTTGGCATCAGCTCCTCATTTTCCCCCTCCCTCACCGCTCCCCACTCCCTCATAAACCCTTGATAAATTATAAATTATTATTATTACACTGTCCAACGTCTCCCTTCACCCACTTTTGGGTTGTCGTCCCCCAGGGAGGAGGTTATATGTATATCCTTGTAATCAGTTCCCCCTTTCCACCACACCCTCTCTCCACCCTCCCGGTATTGCCACTCTCACTACTGGTCCTAAAGGGATCATCCGCCTTGGATCCCCTGTGTTTCAGTTCCTATCTGTACCAGTGTACATCCTCTGGTCTAGCCAGATTTGTAAGGTAGAATTGGGATCATGATAGTGGTGGGGGGAAGAAGCATTTAGGAAGTAGAGGAAAGTTGTATGTTTCATCTTTGCTACACTGCACCCTGACTGGCTTGTGTCCTCCCTGCAACCCTTCTGTAAGGGGATGTCCAATTACCAGAGATGGGCTTTGGGTCTCCGCTCTGAACACCCCCTCATTCACAATGATATGTTTTTTTTTGTTCTTATGATGCCTGATAACTGATCCCTTCGACACCTCATGATCACACAGGCTGGTGTGCGCTTCTTCCATGTGGGATTTGCTGCTTCTGAGATAGATGGCCACTTGTTTACCTTTAAGAATTTAAGACCTCAGACTCTATATCTTTTGATAACTGGGCACCATCAACTTTCTTCACCACATTTCCTTATGCACCCATTCGTCTTCAGTGATCCTAGCAGGTAGGTTGGCACACATTGATATGTTGGGTTTTTTTTCTTTGAAACCTGTTAACTGATCCCTTCAAAACCTCTGATTGCACAGGCTAGTGTTCTTCTCCCACATGGTCTTTGTTGCTTTCGAGCTAGATGGCCACTTGTTTACTTTCAAGCCTTTAAGACCATAAATGCTATATCTTTCAATAGCCGGGCACCATCAGCTTTCTTCACTACATTTGCTTATTCACCAGCTTTGTCTTCAGTGATTGTGTTGGGAAGGTGAGCATCATAGAATGCCAGTTTAATAGAACAAAGTATTCTTCCATTGAGGGACTACTTGAATGGAGACCCAATGTCCATCTGCTACCTTAATACTAAACCTATAAATATATGCACATAGATCCATTTCCCCATCCTCATATATAAATATATTTACATATGTACATGCCTTTATTTAGACTTCTATAAATGCCCTTTGCCTCCTAGCTCTTTCCTTTTTTTCTTTTGACTTTCTTCTTGTTCCAGTGTCATGCTCGTTCTTCATTTGGGTTTCAGTAATTCCTCTTGGTTACATTATCCTTGATTGTGCCCCCCGCCCCCCACCCCCAGGGCCCCTACACCCTCCTCACCACCAATTTGGATCACTTGTTGTTCCCTTGTCTCTGAGTTTGTTAACACTCCTACCTTTCCCCCCACCTCCTCCTCTCCCATGTCCCCCAGATCTGTCGGTCCCATTGTTTTTTTCCTCCAGATTGTTTATCCAGCCTATCTTATTTAGACAGACCTGCGGAGATAATAACATGCACAAAAACAAGACAGAGCAAAAGCAAGCAACAAAACAAAACAACAACAAGCCAATGACAAAAAAAAAACACAACTACAAGAAAGAAAAACTTTTACTTACTTCAAGGACTGTTTGTTGGCCTTTAGGAGTGTTTTCTGGATGAGTCTGATGGGGCGCCAAGCCCTGTCCCCGAAGTCTATAGTTGGTATTCCCTGGGGACTTTGTTGCTCTGTTCCCCTTACTGTTCTGTTGAATTCCCTTAGTGTTTAGCCTCAGTGTGGTGGGATCAGATCGGGTGGAATTTCCACACTGTGTCTCCAGTGTTGTCCCCTGTAGGTCTCTGGGTCAGTGAGGAATGTCGTATATCATAGGGGGGCCAGCCATAAGGTCTTCTGTGTGGATTAGCTGCTCTGAGGGGGAACTGGCATCCTTCTTAAGGGGGGCGTTTTGAACCTATTTCTGAGGTGTGGTCTTGCAAGCATGTCCTCAGGGGCAATCATGGACCCAGGAAAAATGGCTGACCCCCCCCCCCTCTCTCTCCCTCTTTCTATTTCTCCTTCTGTCTCTGTCTCTCTCTTTCTCTCTCCCTCTCTCTATTTCTCCTTCTGTCTCTGTCTCTCTTTTTCTCTCTCCCTCTCTCTCTCCATCTCTCTTTTTCTCCTTCTGTCTCTGTCTCTCTCTTTCTCTATTTCTCCTTCTGTCTCTCTCTGTCTCCCTGTACTCCACCACCCACCCCCAGCTGCAGTAGTCTACCACCTGTGACCATAACATCCTGTTTTGGCGTCATTTGCTTGTATACTTAGGCATCTATCTTATGGATGAGAGGGATTATATTCTGATAAAATCCTTATGGTTCCCCATGTTCCTCTTAGTCTCTATGAGGTTTCACCAGTAAACTTGTATAATAGGAAATCATTTATATTTCCAAATATTATAAATGCCCACTACTTTCCTCACCACAGAATATCTGCCCCTCAGTTATCATTCTAATAGATGGATACACAAGAGGGTGCAGTACTCTGCTGATGAAAACCAGCCTAGGCCAACCCTCAACTCTAGGAGAGAGGTCATAGCCATGGGTTGCCCAGGTCTCTTCATTCACCAAACAGCTATGATTATACTCAACTAACAGTGGAGTTTGCTGGCCAGATTCTCTAGTTTCAATTTTAGAAATGAAAAGAATATGATGAACAAGAGAAATAAACAATGGATATGTGGATGGTTTCCTGGGGAGGATGTCTTTGTGTTTACAGATGTCCAGGGCAAAGTGCAGCTGGTAGAACCTGGGAGAGACTTGAGGCAGATAAGGGCCTCGCTCAGACTCTGTTGACCTGTCTCTGAAGTCAACACCAACAATTCCAACATGAATTGCATCATCCAGTGCCAGGGAAGGGCTTGCATTACTTCTCAGTTTCTGGTACTAATGCTGGTACTAAATCCTACATACACTGGATGCATGGCTGAACTGCAGTCCCCAGAGACAATGACAAGTACATTCCCCATATTCAAATGGTCAGGCTCAAAGTTAAGCATACACCCTTGGATCAGAGTAACAAAGATGCAGGAAAGGGCATCATTAAGCATCTGTATGCAAACCTCCCTACAGGGAGAGACTGGACTTCAGTGAGTTCTCAGGACCCTCAGCCCCAGGGCTCAGTTCCAGCAGACAGAGCAGAGAGGAGTTAAAAGCTGGCTTCCTGCAGTGTCTGGGGCTTCCTCTCTATCTTACCATTTCCCTTCAGGACTTCTTTGCAAGTGTGGGCTTGTATCAAACATTGAATTTGAAATATGTCATTGTAACATGAGGAAATGTCCTTTACTTTCCAAAAGAGAAGAAGGCCACACATGAAGGCACATCATGCAGCGGGAACAAGGCAAAGCTGAAGAACCTGTCAGCCCTGATGCAAACCTGTCCCAAGTAACTGGTATACTGGTAGTGGGAGGAGAGGATACAGATGGTTAAGATTTGTCTAAAATTTACTCAGTCTAGGGTAGACCAGCAAAAGCATATTGTTATCCTCAAGCCACAATTGTTCATCACAGTTGTCATGTGCGTCTAAAAACTAACCAGCCTAAGTCCTGCTGCCATCCTCAGCCACTGACTGAGAGTCAGGACAGAAGAGGGGATGGGCTTCAGAGGACACATTTGGGGCTCCTGGAGTAGTGTGCTCCTGTGTTTGAAGCAAGGATAGATGCTTTCTCTTGAGTAAAACTCTTCTGTACGGTTTCCCTTGTGGTGTTGATGGTATAGCCCACCAAAGTATTTATAATAGGTCAGGTTTTATATAGTATGTTCATTTAAATAACTTTATTTCCTAATTTTAATTTAAATAGAAATGAAAATCAATAAAATTCAATGCAACTTTAACTTTATTGATTTTCAGGAGACACTCAGGCACCATGTTGTGAGGAAGTTCCATCCAAAAGAGAGCTCCAGGTTCTAGAACAAGGTCCTGGCCCTCAGTCCTGTATGCATTCCTAGTTTAAGCCAGGGAAGCTAGTCAGACTTAAGACAAAGCCATGTTGGAAGAAGAGACTTCATCCATCTGGTGAGATTTTCAGTCGGGCAATAGATAAGATCTGGAATGGGACCTTCTTCTCTATGCCATCTTTTAGTCATAGAGTCAGAAATTTAAAAAGAAAGCAAACAGTAATAAACTAGATATAATTTTAACCAACAATGTTTTATTCTTGTTTACCAATTAACATAGCACAACTTGAGCAAATTGGATTGGTTTTTCCCTGGAGCAATATTTTCTATCATTTCCACATTTAGAATATTGAGGTACTTAATTCACCTTGATTAAATGACTGACAAATCTCATCCCATGGTTGGGACACTGGAAAACAATTCCAGTTCAACTGAGTTTAGAGTTCAAAATGTTGGTCCTTCACAGTTCAGCGAGTACTCATGAATTCATTCAGGATAAGTTTAGTAGACCTGATAGGGACGTTATATACAAAGGGATAATGCCATCAAATGGCACAGAATAAGTCCCAGACAAACCACCGTCATGAAATGACCATGGCAGTCACATTCAGACAGGACGGTGACTTAGACTCGTGTGCAGCTACGTCAGAGTGTGAAACTTACACTGCTCAGCTAACAAGTAGCAACAGAGGCTGTGAGTGTGGAGTTGGCTGAAATGACCATGATTAAGTGATACCATATCAGTCTGCATTGGAGAATGAAACTAGCTCAATGATCTCTAAGTGATCAATGTGAGTGTCCTGTGATTGTATCCTTGGATTTTGGTGAAACCTATGATTCTTTGTTGGAAAGCGGTGACTGAGTCCCCTCTGCAAATTCTGGGTCGCAACCTTATTCTTGAATTTTCATGCTGCTTAAATATATATATCTATGTATAAATTAAAAATATTATAACAAATCAGAAAAAAATGAGTGTGGTCAACCCTAATCTAGGGGGCAATAAATTTTTCTTTGAGGGAGAGAAATGAGGAAGGACTCTGAATGGGATTCAAGTGTTTTCACTGCGTGTTTACAAAGAGTGCTACTGCTTCCCGAGTCAATTTTATAACAGGTTATAAAATGAGTGAATCTTATAATCTAGAGAATCAATTCGAGGTTTAGATCCTGGAGCAGTTATCAGAAGTCTGGACCCAGGTTAAAAGTGAAGAGGTTGAATTGGGTTGGCAATGCTCACATTTTAGATGCACCAGAGTCCCCTGAGAAAGGGACATTGAAAACAGTGTCTGTGGGGTCCACTAACTTTTGAGGACTGGTTGCCTAGATGGATCTTATTTTAACCCAGAGTTAAAGTAAAACCCAGACTTTTTAGTCACAGAGTTGAAACTTTTCTTTCATAGAGCCCAATTCTCAAGTTGGAAACCTCCTCACTGACTCCATGGACCCTGGAATCTCTTTATTTATATCAAGATTGACCTCAGCTATCAGGAACTGGGAGGTGGTGTCTGTGTAATTTGTAGGACTGCTGGAGTTGGTGATGACAGTGGACCAAAGAAAACCCCCGAAGACATTGGGGAGGTTGAAAAGAAACTGCTAGGATGTAAAGAAGAAAAGGTGTTGGCAGAATGTGAGGTAATGAAGATACTCTGGTGTCCACCTGATGCTTTCAACACACTATATCTTGTCTACTCTCTGGGGCACAGGACCTATAGGAGTTCAAGGCAGGCCAGGGGCTATGAGGGGCTGGAAGGAGAAACAGTGAGCTCAGAAATCCTGGGCTTTCCTTTGACTTTTCCCACACACCTCTTAGGCCAAATGATCTCTAATTATAGACTAACATGCATAAGATTCAAACAGAGTTACCTTCAATTGGGTCTGAGGAAAATGGGAGTTTGTTCACCATCATTCTCTTTTTATAAGGACAGGGCTCCCTGATATGCAAATCAATCACCAGGCATTAGGTTAAAATCCCCCCCTGAGCACTGAAGACTATCAGTTCTCTTTTGATAGGGCTGTGGGTCTCTTGGGAAAGCACAGCTGCGGTCTAAAGATGCTATTGCTATGGATTCTCCTGTGCCTGGTGACAGTTCCCCAAGGTGAGGGTCTGAGATATCAATGGGGAATCTATGGGGATGATTGTGACTGCAAATGACTAAAAGAGAGCAATTATTTTCATTTACAGGCGTCCTGTCCCAGGTGCAGCTTGAGGAGTCGGGTCCAGGACTGGTGAAACCCTCCCAGAAGCTGTCCCTCACCTGCACTGTCTCTGGTTTCTCCATCACCAGCAGTGGTTACTACTGGAGCAGGATCCGTCAGACCTCGGGGAAGGGGCTGAAGTGGATGGGACGGATATATTCCAATGGTGGTACATATTATAACCCGTCCTTCCAAAGCCGACTCTCCATCACCAGAGACACATCGAAGAATCAGTTCTCCCTGCAGCTGAGCTCCGTGACTGCTGAGGACACGGCCATGTATTACTGTGCAAGGAGCACAGTCAGGGGAAGTCAGTGTGAGCCCAGACATAAACCTCCCCTGCAGGGAACACATTGGGCAGCAGGGGGCGCGCAGGACCCACTAAGCACAGACACACAGCCCTAGACAGGCAGAGATGGATGACAGGGAGGATTTCCTGTTTTTCCTGTTGGAATTAAGGCTTCCTTTCCTGTCTGTCGCCCCAGGGACAGTTTTTCTTCTTCTTCTTCTTCCTCTAAATTTTCTCCTAGCTGCAGACTTTAAAGGAGGGACTATCATTCTCTGTTTGCAGAACAATATTAAAGAGATTCTTACCCTTCATGATCATCCTATCTGACCTGTTTCCTTCTTGAGAGACACATTATCACGGCATTCTCATTCTGTCACTCAAAATCTGTTGACAACGAAATACAGGCAGGTACAGATTCATGCGTGTAATGCATGGTTTTAACAGTCCTGAGCTCATTGCTCTATTACAGCCCAGGGTCAGGTGTCTTACAGGGTGTCTCTCTGCATCGCTCCCTCTGCACTGTGGTTTGTGATTGACTATTCTTCTCTGAGAAAATAATTTCGGTGTCTCTGGGGCCTAAACTTGTGATATGTCCTTAGTGATGCTTGCTGCCCATTGGCCCTTGATGCAGAAACAAGGGTTCCAGGCGCAGAAGGGTCCCTGACACTGGGACAGATGAATTGAATGACCTGCCTGGTCGGTGGAGTCATTAGTCAGGTCATTCACCGGAGTCACGATGACGGGAACTCACAGTTGAAGGACAGCTTTGATTCCAAAAAACAGCAATTGTGTTCCAAGTGGACGAAATCACAGAGTAATAGCTCAGAATGCTCTTTAGAATTGAGAACAGGGAGGATTTCACGCACATTTTGCACATGTGTTCAGGAGGACCACTCTGTGTAGAGTGTCAGCAAGATAGAGAAATACCCTGAATCAGATGCGCACCCAGAGTGGCTGCCAAAGAGGTCTCAAAGTTCGGATCAAGAGGGGATGGTTCAAACTTGCAAGTTTATGTATTTGTTCTATAGTACACAGAGCCATTATGAGCAAAACCGACTCAAAAGCACTTAACAACATGTCTGATGAAGTGAGGTGCAGAAAATTGAGTTTAATTTTGGTCAACCAGGTGTAATTACGAAAGAAATATATATTATGCTATTTTTTACAATTCAGAAACGGTTAAAATTTTAACATTTAAAATTCAATAAATATATAATTCCTAATTAATTTACAATTATATGGTTATTAAAAATCAGGGGAGAAAATGTAATAAGTAAGTAATAAATGATATATACAAATAAAGATCATGTACATATCCACTTTCCCTGGTAGTGTAGTGGATTTTACATTTGGAATGCTAATGGCTAGGTTAGCAGTTGAAAACCACTAGCCAGTCCAAGGAAGAAAGTTGAGGCTCTAAAAAGATTTACAAGAACTGCAAATTATACAATCAAATCCATGGAGAGGGAAGTATCAGAGCTTCAATTGTGAGATTCTGGTGTGCAGAAGGCTGCAGATGACAGTGGAAGCTCAAAACTCCCTTACAGGAGCTACACAGGGAATAAGCCTCCTGTGATTTCCCTCTAACCGTAATTGAGGAATGGAAATAACCTGGTGAACAGAGTATTGGAGAAACATCCATAGAAGAATAAAATGATAAATCTGACTTGAATGGTTAAAACTTATCATTTGATCTCCCTTTTGATACACTTTGTGCTTATCTGGTTTTTAATATTTTCTGTGTTGTGCTTTTTTATATAGGGGTTTCTGTTTCATTTTGTCATTGTTGGTAGCATTTTTTTTACTCCTTGTTATGTCTCTTTCTGTTTTTCAATTTGTGAAACCCAGGATGGGTGAATCTCCGGAGGCAATTACTAGAATAAGGGCTCCTAGGGGCTATGGCAAGGTAGTGGGGAGTAAAGGGAAGTTGATATAAAGGAGTTCAAGAAAGAAGGCAGTGTTTTGAAGTTGATTGTGGTAGCAATTGTACAAAACTGTTTGATATGAATGAACTACAGAATGGTATGATGAATGGGCTAGGTCCTAATAAAATGTTGGAAAAATGTTAAAGGATCTTAGTTCTTGACCAAATGTTTTAAAATATTTTTTAATTTTGAATATTAAAAATACTTTTTATGAAATAATGTTGCACATGAAAAAGAGATCTAATATTAAATAATATTATCTTAAATATATTTCATAATAAAATTTGTTAATTTTTTATTAAAAAAGATTTACAGTGTCTCAAACTCTTAGGAGCAGTTATACTTTGTTACACAGGATTACTATGACTCAGAATTCATTTGGCTTTTGTGGATTATGACTATCACATTTCTTAATATATCTTATTTTGGTTGTTACCTCCATTCGTTTGTTTTCTGCATAGTCTGTGTTTTGCTTTATCATTTTTAATATTATTATCAGGAACTGCTCTATTTTTTCTATAAACCTGGTCTCCATAGAATTTCCTATTTGGTGTTTTCATTTTAACAATGCCATATATTCTGTGGAATAATTTATTATATTATTTATAATATCCTTATTAACATGTTAATGGTTTTCATTTCAGTTCATTTCATATACATATATTTACTGTTTATGTTTCAATTTAATAGATTTATGAAAATAAACTTATTATTCCTTCCAGTTGTATTTTTCCCTTCTTTTGTAGTGTAAGGTCATCCCAACAGCATATTTCCGTTAAACCAGTGTCTGAGGTCACCAGCAAAAGCAAAGCTTACACACAGGCATTGGATGCAGCAGCAGTTTGCTCACACGGAGGAGAGACAGAGCCAGCTCATCATCAGGAGTGGGCACCGTCCCCACAGTCAGCGGTTTCACTCTGGGAACAGGGCAGGGATGGTGGTTTGCACACATCCCTTCTTTGCACTGCAGTTGAGGAACACTGTACTCTCCTCACCAGCAAACGTAAGGAAACAGGGCTGTTCTATGAACTGAAATCTCCTGGAAGGAAGTGAGTCAGTTTTGTTGTTGTTTTGTATATTCCATGTAATGTGCATGACAATCTGTTTGGGGAATGTTAGCGTGTGTTCAGCAGAAGCAGAGTGTGTTGTAGGTCACCAGCTGCTAAAGGATGGTTTTGTGTCCAGAAGCCCTGGGAAAAGTAGCCAACCTGCAAGGTCCTCACGTTGAAGAAGCCAGGCTCCCACATCTGGGCCTAAAAACATCTGGGTCTCTTATAAACTCTGATAAAAACAGTGCAGAACTTAGACTACCTGCTTCCTCAGTTTCCAATTTTACTTTCCCATCCCTTGTCCTTTGGTGAATCTCTTCACTTTTTCATGTGCTACAATTATACAATAATGTATGGCTAGTGCTCGTGTTTTAAGAGTGATTTTAGTGCACTGAAACAAATAATATATTGAATATAGACTTTACTTATTCCATTGATAATACTTTTCATATTTCAAGGTTCTGACTTATATCAAAAGCCCCTTTTCAATATTTTAAAGTGCATTTTGAAATGTTGTTGTACCCACAAGATTCCCATCAGTTTCTATGTGTGAACAAATATATCTGTCATTTATTTTAAATTTGTTTTTCTCATGGTACATATATATTCAAAAATATTTTCAACATTCTTTTCATGCATAATTCAGTGGCATGAGATTTATCATTGTTTCAACGATTAACAACATCTGTTAATTTCCTGTCACACTTAACAGAAATTGATGAAAGAACTCCGACTTAACCCTTCCACACTTTACCATGGAATAAATTACTCTATCGATTTCTTGTTTCAATTTTTTTGAATAGAATTCTGATTTAAGTACTTTTCCCCTTCCTCTGGAAAGAAAGCAGTCTAAACTCTGTTCAATGCCCGATTGTCTTTCAGCCAGATTTTTGAAAATCAGTATTTTATTGTGGCATATCTTTCAATCTCAGTATGTGTATATATATATATATATATATATCTATAGATCACAGTTCCTGACACTGGAACCAATTCATAGTGCTTGAAACTTGTAGCACTCTCTACATCCAAAGCTGTTCACAGTGAGGGAGAGTCAGTGTGAGGTCAAACATAAAACGAACCTCAGGGAGAAAGCTGACCTGCAGGCATGCTAAGGACCCATCAGCGCTGGACCAAGTGAAGAAAGAAGTGAGGACAGGAGCCTGGATAAGGACTGCAGTGCCTGGTCAGCTAGAACTGCTGTGCTGACCACTATGGTAGCTCTACTGCCCATGGCAGGAAACCTGCAGAGACAACTCCAGGTAACACTCCTGACAATAGTCTGAATGCTTAGGGCCAGAGAAAATGTTGATGTGCGACCCACAGAAGTTGGAAGACAGTGTAAGCCCAGGAAACACCTCTCCTGTATGTGATGGGATGCTGTCAGCAGGGGACTCTCAGAATACATTGACCCAACACCCACCCTGGGTACTAATTCATGCAATGAAGCCAAATGCAGGACGGTCACAAGTCAGTGGGTAGAAAGTCTTTGGGACCAGTGGCCTGGTAAGCATCTCAGTGCTGACAGGGGTCTCTCTATAGCCTCTCCAGATTCCAAGGTCTGATTGCGTCCATGTGGCTTGTCTTCTGCAATGTCTCCCAGGGAGTGGCAGAGAGAGTGTCTTCCATCTGAAGGAGGAAGTACCAGATTTCCCAGAATTCTCAGGGTAAGGCCATGCCCATAGAAGTCTCATTGGTTATCTCCAGATTGACAGCCTAGACTCCAACCCTACATTCTTAATCCTTAAATTGACACAAGATTAGGTGACTACCACAACACTCAATCTCCAAATGGACATTCTGAAACCCGAGGACATGGCCACGTATTACTGTGCAAGAGACACTGTGAGGGAAGTCAGTGAGAGCCCAGACACAAACCTCCTCTGGTGGGAGGAGACTGGTCTCCAGGGGACGCTCAGGACCCACAGAGCACAGGACTCAGATCCAGAAGCAGGTGCAGCAGGAGCTTCAGGGTTGGTTTCCTGTGGTTATATATGGATTCTTCTAAATCTTTCTCTAATTTAAAAATATTACTTCTGTGTCTACTCCTGATATCTGTAAATTCAAAAGCTATATTGTATCAGAATAATATATTCTGTCCTACTATGGAGAAGAAATGACTCTGCCAGGGGTCCCTGCATCAGAGTTCTCATGACGCTGAAAAAATGCTGGCCAATCAGACTCCAGGAAAAATGGTGCCTGGGTAAAGGTATCTCTTAAGTGCTTGACTATTGTCTGAAAATCTAACAGTATGTTTTTCCCTCACAATTTGTGATGTAACTGGCAATCATCTAGCTAATGATTTAGTTAAAAGCTAGGCAGTCGGTTTATTTTATATTGAGTTATTTCTTCAAATGAAACAATTTTTGTTCTTATTGCTGATTTTTGCGTTTGCTGTTTTTCCCTAACTGTGGTGGTTTATTACTTGCACGCATGTGTGTGTGTGTGTGTGTTCTGGAATCCCATCTAAAAATACATAAACTCACCAATTGTATTTTATTATCTGTGTGCTAATATCTTGTATCTGTATCGGTCTGTCCTACAGAACCTGTAGCCCATGGTGGTCCAGAAACACACTAACTTATTTGTGAAAATTCAGGATACAGGGAGATCTCTAGGGTCAAAAGGGATTATTCAGTTCTTAATGTCAGATGTTGTATCTTAACTTTCACAGTCCCACAGACTATCAGCACACTGTTTTGGTTTCACACAGAGGATCCACATTTCTCCTGTTAAAACCCCAATTCTGGTGAGTTTGTTACTAATTTGTTGTATGATATCAGTAACTTTCCCACTATCTAGTGACACACAACCTTAGGTGAGGAATGTCAGATATTTCAGTAAAGATTTGGTATAAAATGTGAGCTCAGGTGTAAATAACATTATTGATGACTTTGTGGATAAGAAATGTCTTCCTAGACCTTGGGCCTCTACTCAAACACTCCCTCAATGCATGAATACCTTCTTTTAGTAAATTGGAACTCTATGATGCTCACTCTCCCGACACAACGGCTGGAGCCAAAGTGGGTGAACAAGTAAATGTGGTGAAGAAAGCTGATGGTGCCCGGCTATCAAAAGAGATAGTGACTGGGGTCTTAAAGGCTTGAAGATAAACAAGCGGCCATCTAGCTCAGAAGCAACAAAGTCCACATGGAAGAACACACCAGCCTGTGTGATCGAGTGGTCCCGAAGGGATCAGTTACCAGGCATCAAAGAACAAAAAATCATATCATTGACTGCACACCTCCATGATAGGATCGCTGAAGACAAATGGGTGCATAAGCAAATGTGGTGAAGAAAGCTGATGGTGCCCGGCTATCAAAAGAGACAGTGTCTGGGGTCTTAAAGGCTTGAAGGTGAACAAGCGGTCATCTAGCTCAGAAGCAAATAAGTCCACATGGAAGAAGCACACCGGCCAGTGCGATCACGAGGTGCCAAGGGACCAGGTATAAGGCATCATGCAACAAAAAAAAGATATAAGTGTGTGTATGTATGTGTATATGTATATATGTATATGTATGTATGTATATATATACCATATTAAATGAAGGGGGAAGTGCAGAGTGGAGACCCAAGGCCTAAGTGTCGGCCAATGGGGATCCCCTCATAGAGGGGTTTAGGAGAGTAGATGGGTTAATTAGGGTACGAGGTAGTACCGATGAAGAACACAGCTTTCCCCCAGATCCTGGATGCTTCCTCGCCCCAACTACCATGATCCGAATTCTACCTTGCAGGGCTGGATAGAACAGAGGCTGTACACTGGTACATATGAGGGCTGGAGGTACAGGGAATCCAGGGTGGATGATACCTTCAGGACCAAGGGTGTGAGGGACGATGCTGGGAGAGTGGAGGGTGAGTGGGTTGGAAAGGGGGAACTGATTACAAGGATCCACATGTGACCTCTTCCCTGGGAGAGGGACAGCAGAGAAGGGGGGAAGGGAGACTCCGGATAGGGCAAGATATGACAAAATAACGATGTATAAATTACCAAAGGCGCATGAGGGAGGGGGGAAAGGGGAGGGAGGAAAAAAAGAGGACCTAATGCAAGGGGCTTAAGTGGAGAGCAAATGCCTTGAGAATGATTGGGGCAGGGAATGTTTTCTTTTATTAGAGCATCTTCTTTGTGACCTTATTTATCATACTATTTATAACACATTTAATGACATTTCCTTAAATTTAGATTTAAGAAAATTATAACATATTTAGATTTTTAACATAATCACCAGATTTAGAGATTCATATTTTACTTTATAGTACCCATCTCTGTGCCAAGTGTGAATAACATGTTGACGTTGTATCAATTATGACCCTTTTCTTATTCTTTTGTATTTTCCATTACTTTTTATGGATAGAGGGGAACGTTCAAAGACAGTACATATCAGAATATTGTGTTATGTATGATGTTTTCCCTTGCAAACTGATTATAACCTAACTCCTGCTAGACCTTAATTGTCAAGATTTGTGAAAATATAGGCAATGTTCCATTTATAATTAACTACATGCAATGTCCATCAGAGTTAAAATTAGTTTTCACTAAAAATATCAAAGGTATCAGATTCCTCTATAAAATTTCATTTTTTAATTTGAAGTTTGGTTTTGTCTTCACTTGCACTCTCCCTAGAGAGAAACTAGATTTTAACTTTCCCGATGCACTTTCTTGTTACATTTACTTGATGGTGGTCATGTTTGTGGCAGGGTTTGGACCAAGCGGCATTTCTCTTGTCTTTCGACTGAAGCTCATTCTTAGGCAGGCATCCTGAACCTGGATCTGAGCTATGGCTTTCTAATGGTTCCTTTCCTCCTCAAAAGGTACTGGGCTAGCAGCTATGCCTGTCCTTATGTATGGGACAAAGTACCTTTTCTTCCAAGTTGTTCATTCCCTTGCTGCAGAAGGTTTTCACCAGCACTTTCAGCTAAACATTTTATGTTATTCTCCAGATTGAAGACTTCATGCTTAAACAAAGCGAGAGAGGTGGTTCTGATCATAATTTCAGACTTGTTCTGGCTTGTATCAGGTGGGTATGGGATTTTATGAATTTATATCTAGACTTTCAATTCTTTTGTTCTGCTTAGAGTTAGGAGAGGCTGCATTTGAGCAGTGACTACTCTAGCCACATCCAGGGAAGAGAAGGAAATCTCTATTTATTATCTACATCTTGAAAGAATGTTCTGCTATAAACAAGTATTATCTTAAGTCTATAATCCTGGGAGATCCTATTCACTTTAGCACAAGAAACGTCAAACTATTTATTAAATGTTTCAGGCTAACCTTTACAAAGTTTAAATGTCATCCAAGGCTTCTACTCCAATGAAATTAAGACCTTGGTCTTTTTTCTTCCTAATGGAAACTCTCCCTCTCTCAGAATATGATGTTTGTTGTTGCTGTTTTTAATGTTACTATGTTTACAATTGTTTCGGAGAAAAGTTTACAGAATGGCCATGTTTGTTATTGTGATTCATGATGTTAAGAATATGAATGCCTTTTTTCTCCTCTATTTTTGTTTTTTAACCTGAATAATAGCTTTCTTTATAAAAATAGATAAAGTGTTTGTATATATGTGTTCATGTTCTAAGATGTTGAGCATTAAAATCAATTTATGCTGGCTAGATAAAAGCTTATGGGTTTATGCCCACATAAAAAAATAAGTGAACTAAGCTAAGTAAATGGGCATAAATATGGTCTGAAATCATTTGTATAATAAATACCTTATGGTATATGAAATATATGGACAGGGCTGTGATCTGTGTATCATGATCACATAACAAGAAATAATTTCCATCAAATCTTTCTAAGACATTCTTTTATGTGTGCGCTATACATGTCTAAAATCATCATGATATAGACCTACAGAACCTTATGCTGAGTGCAATTAGTCAATCTCAAAAGGGCAAATAGTATATTATATCACTATCAGCAAAAACATAAAGAAGAGCCTGAAACCTGTTCAGATTATGTAATTATTTACTATGAAACCCGAGGCATTGTTGTGACATGGCTTATTAATGCTAATATATTGTTTATTACTTGCTCAGTTGTACATCTTTAAAGAAATAATACTTCTTTAGTTGAGACTCCAACTTGAATGGGAACGTTTTGTCACTTAACAGGAAATGTGAAAGACCAAATAGCTTCAGCCACCCAGAAGCATCTCAGCATTACCCCTACTTAATAGTCTCCTACAATTATTAAAGGAATGGAACTATTCCATTTAACTTAAAGCTGAAACTCCTTGGTATGGGAGGCGTAGGTGACTGCTATCCCAAAGTCACAGACTTCAGAGTATGACCCAAGGATTTCAAATGGTAAAGTCAAGAGCATCAGACAGAATGGTATTAGAGGTTCAATTCTGTGAGTATCCATGTTGAAGTTCTTGACTTTGGACTCTCCCGTACCCCCCCCCCACACACACACACACATCCCTCAAAATAAAAGAACCAAAAATCCTTCACCTGACATTGCGGAGTTCTCAGGTGAAATCCAGGAGTTATTATATTTGATTAATGTTTGTTATGTAATGGAGCTTTGCTTGAGGGTGGGATAATTAATCTAATCTTCTGATTTTGCATCCTTCTTTTTTTTGCATTCTTCTTAAGGGGGAATTTTGAACCTATTTCTGAGGTGTGGTCTTATAAGCATCCATGTTTCTCCCTCAGGGGCAATCATGGACCCAGGAAACATGTCTGACCCTCTTCTAGGATATAGCTTCTATTTTTTTATCCCTAATCTCAGGCTCCACTGCCCACCCCACCACCAACTGCAGTAGTTTACCACATGTGACCACAACTTCCTGTTTTGGTGTCATTTGCTTGTACACATAGGCATTTATTTCTTATGGATGAGAGGGGTTATAGTCTGGTAAAAATCCTTATGGTTTCCCATGTTTCTCCTAGTCTCTATGAGGTTTCACCAGTAAGCTTGTATAATAGGAAATTTTATATATTTCCAAATATTATAATTGCCTACTACTTCCTTCAGAATAGTCATATCTGGCCCTCAATTATCTCTCTTATAACATGGATAGACAAGAGGATGTATTACTTAGATGATGAAAACCAACCTAGGCCAACCCTTCAACTCTAGGAGAGGTCACAGCCATGGGCTGCCCAGGTCTCCCCATTCACTAAAGAGGTATGATTATACACAAGTCACAGTGAAGTTGGATGGCCTGAGATTTCCCAGTTACAATTTTAAGAAGGAAAAGATGATGATGAAAAGAGAGATAAACAATGGATATGTATTACAGTTTCCTGGGAAGAATGTCTTTGTTTGCAGATGTCCAGGGAAAGGTGCAGCTGATAGAGTCTGGGGAAGGCTTGAGGCAGAAGAAGGCCTATCTCAGACTCTCTTGACCTGCCTCTGCATTCAGCACCAGCAAGTATGGCATGGACTACATCGTCCAGTGCCAAGGAAGGGCCTGCAGTTCCTCTCAGTTACTGGTATTAATGTTAGTACTAAATCCTACATACACTCCATGAATGGCTGAATTGCAGTCCCCAGAGACAATGGCAAGAACATTCCCCATATTCAAATCGTCAGGCTCAAACTTAAGGACACAGCCTTGGATCATAGGAACAGACACAGTAAAGGGAATCATTCAATATGCACACCTTCCTACAGGGAGATAGTGGGCTTCAGTGTGTGCTCAGGACTCCCAGCCCCAGGCCTCAGTTCCAGCAGACAGATCAGAGAGGAGTTAAAAGCTGGCTTTCTGTCAGTGACTGGGGCTTCCACACTATCTTACTATTTTCCTTGAGGACTTTCCGGGAAGTGTGAGTTTTTATCAAACAGTGAATTTGAAAGATTTCATTGTAATATAAGTAAATGTTCTTCTATTTCCAAAGAGCAGAAGGCCACACATGGAGGCACATCATGCAGCGGGAACAAGGCAAAGCTGAAGGATCTGTCAGCCCTGATGCAAATCTGTCCCCAATAACTGGTATTGGGAGGAGAGGATATAGGATGGTGAACATTTCCCTAAAATTTGCTGAGTCCTGGATAGACCAGCAATAGCACAATTGTATCCTCAAGTCACAACTGCTCATCACAGTTGTCAGGTGGGTCTCCAAAGCTAGTTTGCAGAAGTCCTGCTGCCATCCTCAGCCACTGTGAGTCTGGACAGAAGAGGTGATGGGCTTCTGAGGACACATTTGGGAGTCCTGGAGTAGTGTGCTCCAGTGCTTGAAGCAAAGACAGGTGTTTTTCTCCATTAAAACTCTTGTCTATAGTTTCCCTTGTGGTATTGATTGTATAGTGCCCCAAAGTATTTATAAGGTATCAGATCTTGCAGACCAGTGGTTGTCCACTGTGCTAATTCTCCAACCCTTTAATACGGTTCCTGATGTTGGGGTGACACAACCAACCATGAAATTATTTTCATTGTTACTTCCTAACTGAAATTTTGCTACTGTTATGAATCAAGTGACCCCTGTGAAAGGGTAATTCAATGCCCAAAGGGGTCGAGACCCACAGGTTGAGAACCACTGTTGTAGACCATAATAATCTAAAATTTTTTATTTTGTAATTTTTATTTAAATATCAATGAAAATCAACAATTTTTAATATAACTTTCACTTTATCTCATGACTTTCAGGAGACACTCAGGAACCAAGATGGAAGGATTCTCAGTCCAAAGGAGAGATCCAGGTTCTAGAATGAGGTCCAGGCCCTCAGCCCTGTATGCATTCCTAGCTTACAGCCAAGACAGCATGCCAGACTTAAGACAAAGCCATCTTGGAAGAAAAGCCTCCATTTATCTGTTGAGCTTTTCAATCGGACACTAGATAAGATTTGGAGTGGGATCTTCTCCATGCCATCTCTTAGTCATAGAGTCAGGGAAACACACAAAAAAATAACAAAGTAGTTAGAATTTTAACCTGCACATTTTTATTCTTGTTTACCGATTAACAGAACACAACACCAGCAAATTGGATTGTATTTTCCTTGGGATCATATTTTCTACCATCATTCCACATTTAAGAATATTGGGGGGTTAGTACACCTTGAGTATGACTGACCAAATCTAACTCCAAGCATCATTTATAACTATTGTATATAGGTTCACAGTGAATCAAAACTGACTACCAGTCACCTCACAATTATACAGCATAATGAAAACAATATCTGCTATATTAGAGGCTAGTGTTGCTGTCGCTGTATCAATGCACCTCCTTGAGGACTTTCAGAAGGAACTGTCTCCTCCATGGTCATTTCAGTAAACACATCATATCTTCAGAGTATCAGACTATAGTATGAGGACACTGCCTCCTATGACTATGGAAGAAACAGTGAAAAATCACGTCCTGAAAAAGCCAGAAACCCAGGACAGAGGGAATGACTTTGACAATTTGTTTGCTGTCCCTTTTTTGTTGTTTGTTTTCACTCAGTGGTTAAAGTTTTGTGGGGGGAAAAACAACATTTCATTTCCTGTGAAATATTTTCAGTTTGGGGCTGTTAATCAGCTCCACAAAATGGGAGGAAGCATTCTCTTTCACTCAAATCATACAATTTAGGCCATAAGCGCAGTCACTGAGTCAATTCTAACTCATAGGAGCATTGTAGGGTCTGGATTGTAAATTATTTGGCGGCAGACCCTTTAATCATTCTTCCAAGAAGCTGGATTTCAGGTAGTCAATGCCCCACCCACCATGCACCCAGGGTTTCTATATGCTCATAGCAATTAAACAAAACAAATCTAGTACTGTTTTAGTATCCATGGGGGTGATTTTGATTCACGGTGTCCCATTGTGCCCAGGGCAGAAATGCATTTCTATTTTAAAGGCTGAGACCTTTGAGAACTAATTCACTAAGCCTGACTTCCTAGGCCTTCTGGGTGAATCACCAGCCATTTGGTGAGCGTGCAGTGCTTAAGAACTTCTCTGAAGCTTGACTCATGTGCCCCTGTTTTAGAATTTTGAAAATGCTGTCCAGGTCTCTTTCATCACTAAAGTATGTAACCTCTTTCTTCTCCACACCCAGTTTTGTCCCTTCACATTGTATTACTACCCAAATGTCAATATCCTCCTGTTCTAAGAATGTGCCCTTTGTCCCATACTCCATTCCACCCTACTTCACAAAGTTAAGAAGATTAACGCTTATCTTAGCTTCCATAAACTGCTTTCTGAAAGGGAAAGTTGAGTCCCAACCCTTCCCTGCTTATCCACTGAAAGATGTGTACTATCCTCAAGCCCTCCTGATTGCCAAACTGGCTGAGGTTTCTGTACTTCCCTTTCCTGCAGTTCCCCTCTCCCCACATGGTCAAATTATCCATTCGATATAAAGGGAGATAAGGGTCTTCCAGGACAAGGAAAGAATATGCTGCAAGGCACTCAACCTTGTGGAAGATACTGACTGACTCACTGTGGCCAAAGGATCAACCTCCACCAAGAACAAGCAGGAGACCACCATATAGCCCATCTCTACCCAGAAGCCAATGTGCCAGGAACAATTGCCAAGACAACAGGACTTCAGAGAAAAAGAAGACAAGTTAGAAACTCCCCACACAAACACAGCACACTAATATGAAGGGAGATAGGAGAAAATTCAAAACACAAGACAGGGTATGACAACAATGAATCCACAGATTGTGATAATAACTCTGAAAACCAATGGACTCGATTCATACATTAAAAGAAAAAGACTGGAGAACTGGCTCAAAGAACATAATCTATCAAATCTATTGCCTGCAACAGACACATCTTAAGTGCACAGACAAAAATAAACTAAGAACAAAGGGCTCGCGGAATGTATACCAGGATAATGGCACTTTAAAAAAAGCAGGGGTGGCAATCTTAATCTCAGACAACATGGACCTCCAGGTTCAAACCATTAAAAGAGACAAGAAGGGACACCACACAATGCTAAACCAAGAACGAGTTAGCATATTGAATATCTATGCGCCCAACAGTGGAGTGGCAAATTGCTTTAAAGAAACTACTAAAAAGATGAAAAACTAAATCACGGATTCAATAATCATAGTAGTTGACTTTAATACTCCGCTATCAGAGAAAGACCGATTACTGGGAAAGAAGCTCAGCAAAGAGGCTATAGACCTAAACAATGCAATTAGGCCAAAAAAAATGTAATTACGCAACTGGGCCTGATAGACATTTATAGAGTTTTCCATCCAAACGCCAAAAAAAAGAAAGAAAGAAAAGATTCTTCTCAAGCCCACATGGATCATTTTCAAGAATAGACCATATGCTGGGACACAAGTAAATCTTGAGTAAATTCAAACATAGATATTATTTAGACATCTTTCTCATGTCACCATGATATAAAGCTGGAGATTAATAAAAGGACGTCCAGAAAAGCAAGGGCAATCAATTGGAGGATGAAAAACAATCTACTGCGACATGAATGGGTACAGGCCCAGATAAGAGAGGATATTAGGAAGTTTCTAGAAACGTATGAGAACAAGAATATAAAAACCTATGGGATTCTATGAAGGCAGTTATCAGAGGTAGATTGATATCATTCCACATATATATGACAAAAAGAAGAGAGACTTATGACAGGCATGTTATCACCAAACCTCCAGCAACTAAGAGTCAGCAGGACAACCCCTCCAATAGCAAAAGAAAAGAAATAATAAAAATCAGGGAAGAGTTAAACCAGTGGGAAGAGAAGAGAACAATGTAAAAAATAAATGCAGCTAAAAGCTGATTCTATGAAAGGATCACAGAATTGACAGACCACTGGCGAATCGGACAAAGGACAGAAAGGAGCAAACATCAATAGCCAGGATGAGGGATGAAACAGGATTAATTACAATAGACCCCAATGAGATTAAAAGGACAATCACAAAGTACTATGAAGATCTGTATTCTAATGAATTCAGAAATGTGGAAGACATGGATAGCTACTTGGAAAAAGAGTCCTGCCCTAGATTATCTCAGACAGAGGCCAAGAACCTCAACAAACCCATAGCAAGAGAAACAGAAAGGGTCATCAAGAAGCTACCAACGAGTTACTGCGAGGCGGCGGCTGAGAAGGCGGCTGTGGTGGCACCTGCGGTGGTGGCGGCAGCAGCAGAGGAGGCGGCAGAAGCAGCAACAGCGGCTACAGAAGATGGCCCATTTTCTGAAAGGATTTCCATTCTACAACAAAAGCAATTTTAGCCGATTCCATGCTGACTCTGAGTGCAAAGCCTCGCTCAGCCTCTCCGGAGAGCATGTTGGGCTGCCTACCTTGTGTTCAGAGTGTGGGGACCCAGCTTCTTATCCGACTCTTCTTGGTCTCCCATAGAACAGACGCCCCTCAGTCTACCTGCCCACTCGGGAGTACCCATCTGAACAAATCATTGTGACTGAGAAAACCAATATCCTCCTGCGCTACCTGCACCAGCAATGGGACAAAAAGAACGCAGCCAAGGAGCGAGATCAGGAGCAAGTGGACCTGGAGGGCGAGAGCTCAGCTCCCCCCTGCAAGATTGCCTGGACCGACAGCCAGGACATGCACTAGGACACTTAAGACTCTCACTGCCCTCCCCCAAGTCTCCTGTCGTGTCTGCTCTGCATCGTGCATCTGCACCCGCCCCACCTGCCAGCCCACCCCACGCCATCCACACTGCGTCCACTCTCCTAGGAGCTGATGTATTTATTTTACTCGAGTTTTTACTTATGCTGTAAAGTGTTCCCACCAATGGTTAAAGAGGACTTCAAACCCTGTAAAAAAAAAAAAAAAAAAAGAAGCTACCAACAAAAAAAATTCTCTGGGCCAGATGGCTTCACAACAGAATTTTACCAAGAATTCCACTAAGAGTTGACTCTGATCCCCCATAAAGTATTCCAAAGCATAGAAAAGAATGACAAACTCCCAAACTTATTCTACGAAGCCAGCATAACTTTGATACCTAAACAGGGCAAAGACCCCACAGGTATAGAGAATTACAGACCAATATCTCAAATGAACATAGATGGAAAAATCCTTAACAAAATATTGGCCAATAGAATACAAAAGTATATAAACATATCATCTACCACAAACAGGTAAGATTCATCCCAGGGATGCAGGGATGGTTTAACATGTGAAAAACCATCAATATTATATACCACATCAAGAAAAACAAGGTAAAAAAACCATATAATATCCATAGATGCAGAAAAAGCATTTGACAACATCCAACACCCATTCCTAATTAAGACACTCACGAAGATAGAAATGGAAGATAAATTCCTCAAGCTGATACAAGCTGTCTAAGAAAAGCTAAAAGCTAATATCATAGTTAATGGAGAAAAGACAAAAACAATCCCACTGAAAAATGGTACAAGACGAGGATGTTCCTTGTCCCCACTTCTATTCAATATCGTACTGGAGGTTCTAGCTAACAACATAAGACAGCAGAAGGGATCCAAATGTGAGAAGAGGAGGTGAAACCACCGCTATTTACAAATGACATGATCCTGTATTGAAACCCCAAAAGTCCCACAATGGGAGTACTTGCAGCAATAGAAGAATATGGAAAAGTGGCAGGATACAAGATCGACAAAGAGAAGTTGGTAGAATTGCTATACACGCCAGACAGGGCCATGGAAGAGGAAATCAGGAAGGCAGTACCCTTCACAATAGCCAAGAACAAACTGAAATACCTAGGATTATATGTAACAAAATATCCTAAAGAACTATACATGGAAAATTACAAAATACCACTACAGGAAACCAAAAGCGACCTCCACAAATAGAAGAACATCCCAAGCTCATGGATTGGAAGGCTCAACATAGTAAAGAGACAATCTTACCCAAGGCACTTTACAAGCTCAATATTATTTTGATTCAAATACCAACAACCTTCTTCAATGAATTGGAAAAACCAATCACTATGTTCATATGGAAAGGGAAGAAGCCCAGAATTAGTAGAGAACTCCTCAAGAAGGACAAAGTTAGAGGACTCACCTTACCTGATTTTAATATGTATTACACAGCTACAGTGGTCAAAACAGCATGGAACTGGTACAATGGCAGCTACTCAGACCAGTCGAAAAGAATAAAAAGCCCAGGAATAAAACCATCAGCATATATAAAATTGATCTTCGACAAGGGTCCCAAAACCAGCAAGTGGGAAGTGTATGCCTCTTTAACAAGTGATGCTGGAAAAAATAGACATCCACATGTAGAAAAACGAAACAAGACGTTTACCTCACCTCCTGCACAAGACTAAACTCAAGGTAGATCATGGACCTAGAAGAAAAACACCAAACCATCAGGACCATCAAAGAGGGAATCGGGGCAAACCTAAGATCATTGGCCCTGGGAATGCTTAGGCTCACTGCAATAGGGAAGGGCACACACACAGGTGAACTGGAAATTGACAAATGGGATTTAATAAAAATAAAACCCTGTGTTCCTTAAAAGACTTCACAAAGAGGGTGACAAAACAACCCACAGACTGGGAGAGGAATTTAGTAAAAACATATAGGATAAAGAGCTCATTACTAAAATCTACAACACCTTCATGACCTGAAAAAAGAGGAAAACAGTTAACCCCCTATGGAAGTGGGCAAAATAACTGAAAAGAACTTTCACTAGGGAAGAAATCCATAAGGGCCAACAATCATATGAGAGTGTTCCCATTCATTAGCCGTAAGAGAAATGCAAATTAAAACCATGAGATAGCACCTGACACTCCCAAGCCTAGCCAAAATCTGAGAGCAACAAGTGTTGGTGGGGTTGTGGAGAAACAGGAACCCTCTTCCATTGCTGGTGGTCATGTAGATATGTACAGCCACTGTGAAAAGCAATCTGGAGATACTTAAAGAAAATGGAAATTGATCAACTTTATGACCCAGTCATCCCTCTACTGGGCATATACCCAGAGGAGGTAACAAAGAAAACACGACCAGTCATCTGCACTCCAATGTTTATTGTGGCACAATTCACAATCGCAAAGACATAGAAACAGCCTAAGTTTCCATTGATAGACGAGGGGATTAGTAAACTCTGGCACAAACTATGGAGTATGATACAGCACTGAAAAGCACAGACAATCACATGAAACACGGCATTTCATGGGAAGAGTTTGAAGGAATCATGTTAAGTGAGGTAAGTCAATCTCAAAAAGACAGGTATGAGGCCCCTGAGGTAAGTACAATCAGCACTGCAGGAATAGAATAGACACTTATCTCTCAATACATGGGTGGGATTATAGGTAGTTGGGAGATCAGACAAAACCCAGGAAGGTACATGTGAGTCCAACATAAAGAAGGGGAAAGGAGGCAGGAGAATGTAGGTGGGGAGAAAGTGAGATGATGACATGGGCGGAACAGGGCACTAACCCACCCGAAGGGAGAGTATTGGTTGTGTCCCCACCGAATCGTAATGTGCATACGGAACCCAAGATGATGCGCCCAACCAGGGGGGCAATGTAACAGGTGGGGAAATCCATAAAAAGACTGTTGTATAGGGTTTGCCCCAACCAGAACCACCCTGACCCCCACCCTGGAAGGGTGTGCCACAGAGAATGAATAGACATTTTGATGGGGGAAATAAACTACCCTGCCATGCTCAGAAGGAAGCAGAAGCAAATGATGGGGGAGGGAGTGGAGCACAACCTGGACCACCAAGCCCTGAGGATAATAGCCCTGCTCAGAGGAGCCATTGCACAGAGAGGACCTTATGACCTGCTCCATCCTGAAACATGACACCCGTGCGGACCCATAGCCCTACATGGGACAACACTGAAGACACAGGGTAGGATTTGTGCTTGAGCTGACCCCACCAAAGCAAAACACTAAGGGTGTACAGAGCAAACTTATCCCAAGGGGGTATAAAAAGAATACACTTTGAGGCCAGGGCGTGGCACCCCATCAGACCTGACAGGAAAACACTCCTAAAGGTCAACAAACAGACCTTAGACCATTTACAGACTTTCCTTTTTTTTAATGGTTTTTGATTCTTTGTGTCATTGGTTTTTTTGTTACTGCTGTTGTTCTATATTGCTTTGTTTGGCGCTGTCCTGTTTTTATGTGCATATTATCTCTGCAGGTCTATCAAGATAAGATAGGCTGGATAAACAATGTGGAGAAGAAAACAGGACTGATGGTTCTGGGAGGACATGGGAGATGGTAAGGTGGGGAAAGGAAGTGGTGTTAACCAACCCAGGGACAAGGGAATGAGTGATTCAAAATCAGTGGCAACAGAGGCTGTAGGAAGCCTGGGAGGGTGTGATCAAGGGCAATGGAACCGAGAGGAATTACTGAAACCAAAATGAAGGCTGAGCATGATAGTGGGACAAGAGCAAAGCAAACAGAAGAAAGAACAAGGAGGCAAAGGGCATTTATAGAGACCTAAACACAGGCATGTATATATGTCAATATATTTATATATGATGATGGAGAAAGAGATCCATGTGCATATATTTATAGTTTTAATATTAAGGTAGCAGATGGACATTGGGCCTCCACTCAAGTATTCCCTCAACATAAAAACACTGTGTTCTATTACTGTGATTCTCATTTGCACGACACAAGTGTGGAAGACAAATGTGTGCACAAGCAAGTGTAGTGAAGAAAGCTGATGATGCCCAGCTATCAAGATACAGCATCTGGGGTCTTAAAGGCTTGAAGGTAAACAAGTGACCATCTAGCCCAGAAGCAACAAAGCCTACATGGAAGAAGCACACCAGCCTGTGTGATCAAGTGGTGTTTAAGGGATCAGATATCAAGCACCAAAGAACAAAAAAAATCCTATTATTGTGAATGAGGGGGAGTGTGGACCCAAGGCCCATCTGTAGGCAACTGGACATCCCTGTGCAGAGGGGTCACGGGGAGGAGATAAGCCATTAGGGTAGAGTGTAGCATCAAAGAAACACACAACTTTCTTCTAATTCTTAAATGTTTCCTTCTCCCCCGCCACCACCCCCCACCCCAACCCCTAAGCACTATCATGATCCCAGTTCTAACTTACAAACCTGGCTAAACCAGAGGATGTACACTGATGCAGATAGGAACTGGGAACACAGGGTATCCAGGACAAATGAACTCTTCAGGGCCAGTGCTGAGTGTGGTGATACTGGGGGGTGGAGGGAAGGTGGGATACAAAGGGGGTACCGATTACAAGGATATGCAAATAACCTCCTCTCTGGGGGGTGGACAACAGAAAAGTGGGTCAAGGGAGACATGGGGCATTGTAGGATAAAATAAAATATTAATAACTTATAAATTACCCAGGGTTCATGAGGGAGGGGGAGTGGGGAAGGAGGGGTGTACGAGGCCCAGATACCAAGGGCTTAAGTAGAAAGCAAATGTTTTGAGAATGAATGAGGGCAACAAATGTACAAATATATTTGACAAAATAGATGTGTATATGGACTGTGATGAGTTGTCCAAGTCCCCAATAAAATGATTTTAAATAACAAGAAAATGAAATAAGAGCCCACGGATTGGGAATTTTTTTTTTTTAACCAATGACACATCAGACAAAGGGCTAATTGCAAAAGTATACAGAACTCTGTATTCCCTGCGTGTTTCCGGTTCCCATCTGTACCATTATACATCCTCCAGTCCATCAGGACTTGCAAGGTAGAACTGGGGTCATGATAGTTGGATGAATGCGTGGATTGTGTTACGTGTTGTATGAGCCTCAATAGAATGATTTTAAAAAATAAAATAAAAAAAATCCTTTAAAAACATATATATACAGAACTCTATATCATCTCAACAAGAAAATAACAAGAGACCCAATGAAAAAATGGGAAAAATATATGAACGGACAGTTCACCAAAAATGAAATACCTGTGAATAACAAACAAAAAATGTTCGCGATCACTAGCCTTTAGGAAGATGCAAATTCAAACCACAATGAGATCGCGCTTAACCCCTACAATGCCAGCCCAAACCAAAGAAGGAAATCAAATGGTGGAGAGGATCTGGAGGGATTGGGATTCATATATACTACTGGTGGACTTATAAACACATACAGCCACTGTGGAACACAATGAGGCACTACAAACAATCAGAACTTGAAATCCCATATGATCCAGCAATTAGTTATCATGGAATTCATAGAGAGAAATATATTTTAAAAAAACAACAAGAAAGTAAAAGAGATAAAGCTCAATCCAAGAGGAATATTAAAAACTACAATAGATTTTAAATGGGTCAAAGAGGAACTCAAAGGATAAAGGGTTATATTTTAACTTAACTGCATCTGTGATTATCCACCTTCCAAAGAATTCTGCGTGAGAATGAGAACATTCACATTCCTGCTCTATGGTCACAGTATTTCTCCAGTTAACGTAGTTAACATGGGTCAAGAGTGAGAGCAAATGTAAAATCAGATATTGGTCTTGATATCAATGTACGTAAGCAAACAGGATGTCTATCAGGCTTTCCTAGTCTCTGTATTCATGATTTCCTGCAGGATTTACATTTGCAGTCATACAATGTGGCAGACATTTTGTTCAACCCTTCTGTCCAATTAGTGCATCAGAGTTTATCTTATGGACTTTGAGGAACATCAAAGAAAATGTAATTGGATGCTGGAGACACTTCCAGTCACTAAATGCATATACACTGCCACATTCCCTGTATTCATATGGTTTTTCTGCTTTACAAATCCTCTTTTGGCAGATGAATCCTTTCGAGACAAAGGCCAATCAGAACTACATCGGTTAAAATCCTAATGCAGTTTACTGATACATTGAGAGAAACCAAAAGAGTATTTGCAAAGTAACTACATGACCAGATCTCTCCTTCTGCAAGAGATCACAGGTATGTGATGTCACATGGCTCCCTGTGGAGTTTCCCATCTTAACTGAACTTAACACTTTTCAATTTTGTGTCTTTATATAAAGAAAACTTAGAAACACAAGTAAAAGTTTGCTATCCACATTCATTACAGCTACATGGTAACTATCCTACATGAAATAGTTGATGAGACATGAGCTCTTCGTTTTTGTTTGTTTTTAACTTTTTATGATTTAAAACATTACAGAGTAAAATGGTTTTCCATTCAACAATTCATACATTGATTGTATTCCCAAGATATACCAGCCTTCTTCCCACTTCCACCCTCCTTATGTTTTTATACTCTTCATCCTTCTTTCCTGTTCCTTCTTGCTTTTAAGAGTTTGATCCCTAAGCAAATGCTGTCCATTTGGCTGTGCAGAGTTGATTATTCTAGGGAATGTATGTTATTCTCAGATGTTATCCTTCCCCTCCAAGTCAGTATATTGTTTGGCTGAAAGCTGAAGCAGAGGAGTGAGTACAGGTCCCGGAGTGAAGAGTCACTAAAGCCCATAGTTTGCGGATCCCAAGTCTCCATCAGACCAGTAAGCCTGAACTATTTTATGATTTTGTGTTTTGTTCCACTTTCGTCTCCCACTCGACTTAGAACCCTTTTGTGATCCATCTAGTTTTTCTGGTCTCAGGGTTGTGGAGGATGAGAGTCGCTGTGGTCAATTCACCCTCTGGACTAATTGTTCCCATACATCTTCTATTTTCTTTCTTCTTCTTTTACTGTACTTCTGTGCTGTCTCTGGTGGGTGGGGCTGGATAACAAAGAGCATGCAGGTGGTGCACGCAAAACTGTCATCTGTGTGGATACTCTACTAGTTGGTACACCTCTGATCCAGAAACACCAGGTTCAGCTCTTTGAAAGAGAAGAACAATGAGATACCCATGCACCCTGTGGATGTCTGGAAGGCCCTCTCTCTGAAACAGTGAGCCATGTCAGTAGAGAGACAGCAATGCAGAACATGGGTCTTGATATGCTAAGTCACAATTGTCTGTTCCCATGCTTGGCCCAGGCCAAACTCTACCACCTAACCTCTACCTTTGTTTTGAAAGCTTTGTCACACTAACTCCAATGAAAGGTTTTCTTGTGAATTTTTCTCATGTTTAACAAGACCTAACTTCCACATATAAGATTTCCCACAAATAATTCATGGAAAGGGCTTCTTTCCTTGGTGAAATCTCTGATGTACCTACTAAGGCATCACATTCACCACATGAAAGGTTTTTCTCCGGTTTGAATTCATAGATGAGTTTTGAGATGTGCTTTTTGAATGAAGCCTTTGCCACATTCACTACATACATGGGATTTCTCTCTCTCCAGGATAAGTTTCCTGGTGAACAATGGGCTTATTCTTCCTAAGAAAGTCTTTTCCACATTCACCACATACATGGGTTTTGGTTCCTGTGTGAATTCATAGATGAGTTTTGAGATCTCCTTTCTGAATGAAGCTTTTGCCACATTCACTACATACATGAGGTTTCTCTCCAGTATGAATTAGCTGATGAACAGTGAGAGCAGCCTTCCTGAGAAAGGCTTTGCCACATTCACCACATAGATGAGGTCTCTTTCCAGTATGAGTTCGCCGATGATCAGTGAGGTTCTTCTTCCCAATAAAAGCTTTTCCACATTCACCACATACATGGGGTTTCTCTCCAGTATGAGTTCGCTGATGATCAGTGAGATCATTCTTCCAGATAAAAGCTTTTCCACATTCACCATATACATGGGGTTTTTCTCCTGTGTGAAATGCCTGATGTCCTAGAAGGGATTTCTTCCAGCTGAAAGCTTTACCACACTCACGACATACATAGGGTTTCTCTCCTGTATGAGTTCGTAGATGCATTTTGAGATGGTTTTTCTGAATGAAGCCTTTGCCACATTCACCACATACATGGAGTTTCTCCCCAGTATGAGTTCACTGATGAACAGTGAGAGTAGTCTTCGTGATAAAGCCTTTGCCACATTCACCACATACATGGGGTTTCTCCCCAGTATGAATTCGCTGATGAACAGTGAGAAGACTCTTCCTGGTGAAGCCTTTCCCACATTCATTGCACACACAGAGAGTCTGTGCCGCATGAGTTTTCTGATGTTTTTTGAGGTATGATTTACTGTGATAACATTTGCCACAATCTAAGCATTTATATAGCTTTTGTAGTTCGTGAGCTTTCTGATAATGTTCATTAAGTTTGAACATTTTATTGAAATTTTGCCCACAATATCTGCAACTGTAGGTCTTATCTAGTGTATCAATGATCTGGTGCTCATAGAGCAAAGACTCTTCAATGAAGGCCGTCCCACGTTTATCACCTGGGTGTGGTTTGCCAATTTCATACGATTCCTGATGCTGAATCCACTGGGACTTCATGAGCCTGGATTGTTCACACTCAGAGAATCTCATTTCACTATAAAATTGCTCCTGTTCAACATGGAGAAAAGTTTTCTCATCTCCACTGAGCACAGCTGACTTCTGTACTTTGTTGCTCCTGTTCTGATTTAATTCCAGAATGATTAAATCTGATTCGACAATTTCTTCATGTAAGCCAAACATCTCATAATTTTCCTTGAGAGGAAAATTAGTTTTGTGCTGAGAAACCATACTTTCCATTGTATTACATTTATAGCACTGTTCCTTTCTGTTCCCATATCTTTCATGTTGCAAGTATTCGAGCATATGATCACCATCTTTCTGGAGTTCTATAAAAAAAGAGAACAATGAATCTTTCCATCATCTTGATTTATAATCGACCTCTTAAAATAAGCATTGATACAAGGTAAATCTTTAGTGGCAACCCTCTTATATGAATATAAATAAAACACTATGCTTAAAGTTTATTGTCCACTGGAAGAAATACAATCATGTAAGCAATCCAAATGATAAAAACAGTTATTATAGAAACAAGGTTGGATATGAAATTAATGAATGAACACAGATTTGGTATTTTTAAAAATAAGGCCATGATTGGGGTGGGGGGGTACGGGGGGTAAGGAAGTGGTGTTAACAAACCCAGGGAGAAGGGAAAAACATGGGACCCCAAATGGTAGAGAAGGGGGAGTGGCAGGACTGGTGGGAAATGATCAAGGGTAAGGTTGCTTAGAGAAGAGGTATACTCTAGCCCAGGTGGCGATGAAGCATGGTAGTAGGGCAGGAGGAAAGTCAAGGGAGATGGAGGAAAGAGCTAGGAGTCCAAGGGCATTCATGGAGGTCTAGACAAAGACATGTACATGCAAATATATATAGGAGGATGGGGAAATAGATCTATGTGTCTATATTTATAGGTCAAGTATTAAGGTGGCGGAAGGACCTTGGGCCTCTACTCAAACACTCCCTCAATGCATGAATACCTTCTTTTATTAAATTGGAACTCTATGATGCTCACTCTCCCGACACAATGGCTGGAGCCAAAGTGGGTGAACAAGTAAATGTGGTGAAGAAAGCTGATGGTGCCCGGCTATCAAAAGAGATAGTGACTGGGGTCTTAAAGGCTTGAAGATAAACAAGCGGCCATCTAGCTCAGAAGCAACAAAGTCCACATGGAAGAACACACCAGCCTATGTGATAGAGTGGTCCCGAAGGGATCAGTTACCAGGCATCAAAGAACAAAAAATCATATCATTGACTGCACACCTCCATGATAGGATCGCTGAAGACAAATAGGTGCATAAGCAAATGTGGTGAAGAAAGCTGATGGTGCCCGGCTATCAAAAGAGATAGTGTCTGCGGTCTTAAAGGCTTGAAGGTGAACAAGCGGCCATCTAGCTCAGAAGCAAATAAGTCCACATGGAAGAAGCACACCGGCCAGTGCGATCACGAGGTGCCCAAGGGACCAGGTATAAGGCATCATGCAAAAAAAAGATATAAGTGTGTTTATGTATGTGTATATATGTGTATATGTATATATGTATGTGTATATATGTATATATATCATATTAAATGAAGGGGGAAGTGCAGAGTGGAGACCCAAGGCAAAAGTGTCGGCCAATGGAGATCCCCTCATAGAGGGGTTTAGGAGAGGAGATGGGTTAATTAGGATGTGAGGTAGTATCGATGAAGAACACAGCTTTCCCCCAGATCCTGGATGCTTCCTCCCCCAACTACCATGATCCGAATTCTACCTTGCAGGCCTGGATAGGACAGAGGCTGTACATTGGTACATATGAGGGTTGGAGGTACAGGGAATCCAGGGTGGATGATACCTTCAGGACCAAGGGTGTGAGGGACGATGCTGGGAGAGTGGAGGGTGAGTGGGTTGGAAAGCGGGAACTGATTACAAGGATCTACATGTGACCTCTTCCCTGGGAGAGGGACAGCAGAGAAGGGGGGAAGGGAGACTCCGGATAGGGCAAGATATGACAAAATAACGATGTATAAATTACCAAGGGCATATGAGGGAGGGGGGAGTGGGGAGGAAGGGGGGAAAAAAAAAGAGGACCTGATGCTTAAGGGGCTTAAGTGGAGAGCAAATGCCTTGAGAATGATTGGGGCAGGGAATGTATGGATGTGCTTTTTACAATTGATGTATGTATATGTATGTATTGTGGTAAGAGTTGTATGAGCCCCCAATAAAATGTAAAAGAAGAAAAGAGAAAAAAATGATTAGAGCAAAGACTGTACAGATGTGCTTTATACAATTGATGTATGTATATGTATGAACTGTGAAAAGAATTGTATCAGCCCCAATAAATTGTTAAAATAAATAAAAGAAAAAAAACTGAAAAAAAATAAGGCCATGAAAGTATACAACAAATGTAATACAAACAAGACATTTAGACCAATAGGCCAAAGTAGTGGTAAGGCTTGCTAATTTCAGTTGGTAGATGACAGATGTATTCATTCCATCAATCTTTACTGAAAGACAACTAAGTACTAGATAAAGCTGGGAATGTGAAAAATGCAGAATGTTCTACTTGGGAGAAAACAATTTTTACAGGTATATATGAAAGGTACTATGGTACAACTACATATTCTTTATGTTTGTGGAGCCTGTATTCTAGCTCACAGCAATCCTCTTACAGTGCTGTCCTGTGGGGGCGTGCAGGTGGCTGTGATGCCAGAAGCACTGCCACCCAGTGTTTCAAATACAAGCAGGACCATCCATGGTGCACAGATCTTAGTGGAATCTCCAGAAATAGGGACTGGGAGGAAGACCTGGTGATCTACTTCTGGAACATGAACCCCTCAGGTTTAATGGCAATGAAATAACACTGAACAAGTACTAAATCCTCAAAGTACAATCAACAGTAATGATGTGGATGGAGGAGAGCTTTGGGGACCTTAAGTGGTTAACAGGTCATGACTGAAAATGAGAAAAAAATCGCTGCATATATCCTCTAATAATTGGAAGACGGGATATATGAAGTATTATCAAGAACAATTGCAAGTTGTCAAAACAAAATGGAATATTTAAATATTGATGGTATATGGCTTATTAAACTTTAATAGACTGGTATTGGCTATTTTTAATTAGATAATCAAGTGGTTTATAAGGCTGATATTGATTGACAAATCCAAAATACTGGTGTCATATTCATCATCATTTCTTCATCAGTTTCCATTTCTGTTGTTTAATAAGGAATTTGCTGTGAATTCATCATTGGTCTCAAAATTTTATCAGTAAACTTATGTGTCATTTCTGTCAGTAAGGCCACATTTTCCAATTACTAATACTGTTCCAAATTTTACAATCGTCAGTGTACTTGATGGTATGGTTGATCAATGTCAGCCTACAAAAGTTATGTGACATTTTCTATATATACATATACATTTATATATGTATATATATTTAAATTTTACTGGGAGTTCTTAAAGACATCACAACATTCCACAGTTTAGTCACATCCAACAGTGCTGTACAATTGCTACCACAGTTTCAAAACATTTTCTTCTTAAATTCTTAGATATTAGCTCCGCTTTATCCCCTCTTTCCCCCACGCTCAATTTATTTATTGTGGAAAACAGAATCTGGATCAAAGTGTAAGCAGCCTTATCTCTATACTCCTGACCACAGGGCTTGGACAACCAGTACTAATGTTAGAAGAAAACCTCCACAGCCCCAAGGATAAAGCTAGAGCTGATAATGCACAATCTCCAGATAGAGTTTTCACTATAACTGCCCTCCAGTAAGATGCTAGTATACAGCACCTACAGGCGCCTTTCTTCTTGCTACTCAGCTAAAAGATGCCTAGTTTTAAAAGCAATCAGATTCCCCTTGTCGCTATCACTCAAGGAATCAACTATTCATTTGTCTCTTAAATGCCCTCTGGATGGGTTCTAAGGGATGGTTGTGTAATTGAAGCGTAGATATAGAAAGGCTTTGTATTATTTCATCAATTTATAGAGTCTCAGGGCATGCAGCCACCTCCTGCACACACACACACACACACACCCCTACACCTACAGACATCTACCTATATAATAAGGTAGGCAGTATCTTTACCCTGCAGGTCCCTGAACTAATTTGGGTGAGCAGCTTAAGACCAGTACTGAGGCTGAGGGCAGGTGAAGGGGAGAAACAGGCCTCTGATCAGGGAGAATAAAAACAACATTTCTGTTCTTGTAGTTAAAGCTGGTGGCAGATAGTAATGATGCTTGTATGAGGCATCATTAAGGAAGCATGATAATGAGAGGATATTGTGAGGATGATTTTTAATTAGGAGAACATAACTGGGACTCTTCTCTAACTTATGTGAATGCCTCCCTCCAACCAGATATCGGGCCTTGCAATCTTCTTTAATTCTGAGAATAAAGAATCGGTCTGCATCCACTCCCTTCTTGGTCTTCAGTTTCCCACAGCCAGATACTTATCAAGAAGTGTTTTAAAAGAGTTCAACATATGCCCACATTTCCACTTGTCCGTTCTGTTGTGCCTGTGCCTTTTGGAGGCGTGCACACTTGCTTCCTATATGAACTCACTGTTAAATGACCTCGCTATCTTAGTCCATCACCGGAGATGAAGCCTCTCTACCCTGTTTTGCTGTCTGCTTTATCTTCCTTAATTGCACATGCTACTCCTACGAGCCCTTTAGACTGTGGGGATGGATCCCATGCTTTATGTTTGCTTAAACAGTTGGTGCACAAATGTAATAACAATTTTAGTAGCTAGTCTTACTTGCAGGCATATGAGTATTAAGCGTCCACTGATGGAATGGTACTTCAGGGACGATCTTGCAATGTACTTTTTGATGATGAATATGATGCCAGTCTTCTTTAATTTGTCAGCCTCAGCCTTATAAACCATTTGATTATCTGATTAAAAATAGCCAACTCCAGTCTATTTAGTAGAATAACTCATACATTATCAATTTTCAAACACTGCATTTTGTTTTGACAACTTGAAATTTTTTTCTTGATACAATTTCATATATTCCAACTTCCAATTAGTAGAGGATGTTTGTAGCTATTTCTTTTCTCATTTTTTGTCATGACATGTCAACCACTGAGGGTCCCCAGAGCTCCCCTCCATCCACATCATTACCGTTGACTGTAATTTGAGGATTTAGTACTTCTTCAGTGTTATCCCATTGCCATTAAATCTGAAGGGTTCATGTTCCAGAAGTAGATAAATCACCAAGTCTTCCTCCCAGCCCCTATTTCTGGAGATTCCACTAATCCCTGCACACCATGGGTGATCCTGCTTGTATTTGAAATACTGCATGGCAGTGCTTCTGGCATCACAGATACATGCAAGCCACCACAAGATAACACTGAAAGATGAGTGCTGTAAGTGAGAATACAGACTCCATAAACATAAAGAATGTTTCTGTACCATAATACCTTTCACTTACACCTGTGAAAATTGTTTTCTCCCAAATTGAACATTCTGCATATTTCACATTCCCAACTTTATGTAGTACTCAGTTGTCTTTTAGTAAAGATTGATGGAGTGAATATATCTGACCTCTACCAACTTGAATTATCAAGCCTTAGCACCCCTGCAGTCTACTGATCTCCGTGTCTTTCTTGTGTTATGTTTGTTGAACATTTTCGAGTACCTCTTTAAGCAAATGCCAAATCCATGTTAATTCATCACTTTCATATCCAACCTTATTTCTACAATAACTTTTTATCATTTGGATTGTTATAAAATTGTATTTCTTCCAGTGGGCAATAAACATTAATCATAGTGTTTTATTTATATTCATATAACAGGGATATCACCAAAGATCAACTTTGTTTCAATGCATACTTTTAAGATGTCCATTGTAAAGATGTTGAAAAGAGTCAATGTTCTTTCCTTTTATAGAAATCCAGAAAGATAATGATCATTTGCTTGATCACTTGCAATGTGAAAGATGCATGGACAGAAAGGAACGGTGCTATCAATGTAATACTTTGGAAAGTATTGTTTCTCAGCACAAACACAATTTTCTTCCAAAGGAAAATTATGAGATGTTTGGCTTACGTGAAAAAATCAGAAAATTAGATTTAATCATTCTGGAATCAAATCAGAACAGAAGCAACAAAATACACAAGTCAGGTGTGCTCAGTGAAGATGAGAAAACTTTTCTCCACATTGAACAAGAGCAGTTTTGTACTGAAATGAAATTCCCTGAGTGTGAACCACCCAGGCTCATGAAGTCACAATGCATTCAGCATCAGGAGTCTGATGAAATTGAGAAACCAAACACAGGCGATAAAAGTGGGATAACCTTCATTGAAGACTCTGTGCTCTATGAGCAGCAGATTATTGATATATTAGATAAAAACTATGAATGCAGTCAATGTGGGCAAAAATTCAAGAAAGCGTTCAAACTCAATGCACATTATCAAAGAAGTCATGAAGGACAAAAGCTAGGGAAATCCTTGCAATGTGGGAAAAGTTTTCACAGTGTATCATACCTCAAGGGACATCAGGAACCTCATGTGACAGGATTGTCCTTTGTATGCAGTGAATGTGGGAAAGGCTTCACCAGGAAGAATTATCTCACTGCTCATCAGCGAATTCATACTGGAGAGAAATCCCATGTATGTGGTCAATGTGGAAAAGCCTTTCTCAGGAAGGATGATCTCACTGCTCATCAGCGAATTCATACTGGAGAGAAACCCTATGTATGTGGTGACTGTGGGAAAACTTTTTTCAACAAGAGTAACCTTACTGTGCATCAGCGAACTCATACTGGAGAGAAACCCCATGTATGTGGTGAATGTGGAAAAGCCTTTATCTGGAAGAATGCTTTCACTGTTCATCAGCGAACTCATACTGGAGAGAAACCCTACGTATGTGGTGACTGTGGGAAAACTTTTATCAGCAAGAGTAACTTTACTGTGCATCAGGGAACTCATACTGGAGAGAAACCCCATGTATGTGGTGACTGTGGCAAAGCCTTTTTGAAGAAGACTGCTCTCACTGTTCACCAGCGAACTCATACTGGAGAGAAACTCCATGTATGTGGTGAATGTGGCAAAGGCTTTATCCAGAAGACTTCTCTTACTGTTCATCAGCGAACTCATATGGGCGATAAACCCCATATATGTAGTGAATGTGGCAAATGCTTCATTCATAAAGGAAACCTCAAAACTCATCTACAAATTCACAAGAGAAAAACCCTATGTATGTGATGAGTGTGTTAAAACTTTCAGCCAGATGTGATGCCGTACAGCACATCAGAGATTTCACAAAGGACAAAAACCCTTTGCATGAATTAAATGTGGAAAATCTTATATGTGGAAATCTGAGTTCGTTAAACAGGAAAAAATTCCCCACAAGAAAATCTTTCATTGGAGTTAGTGTAACAAAATTTTCAAAACCAAGGAAGAGGTGTTAGAGTTTGGTCTGGGCCAAGCATAGGAACAGACAATTGTGACTTATGGGGACCCATGTACGGCACTGCTGACATGACCCACCTTTGTGGGGAGAGGATCTTCCAGACTTCTACAGGGTACATGGGTACCTCATTGCTCTTCCAGCTTTCAGTGGCAAGAGACCTGAACCTGGTGTTTCCGGATCACAGCTATACCAAGCAGTAGAATGCCCACCCTGATTCCACTTGAACCTTCCCCACCTGCATGCTCTTTGATGTATGGGAACAATTAATCCAGAGGATGAATGGACCACCACAAACCTCAGCCTCCACAACCCTGAAACCAGAAGGACTAGATGGTCTTCAGCTTCCACTACTAATTACTCTGAAAGGGATCACAAAAGAGGGTCCCTGAATCGAGTGGGAGAAGAAAGTGGAACAAAATCAGAATGATAAAATATATCAGGCTTACTGGTCTGAAGGAGATCTGGAATCCGCAGATTATGGACTTTAGTGGCCATTCGCTCTTGGACCTGCACTCACTCCTCCGCTTCATCTTTCAGCCGAACAATATACAGGCTTGGAGGGGAAGAATAACATCCAAGAATAACATACACTTCCTGGAAGATGAACTGTACAAAATCAAAAGAACAGCAGTTGCTTATGGATAAAAACTGTGGAATAAGAAGGAACAGGAAAGAAGGATGAATAATATAAAAACTAAGAGAGGGCGGAAGTGGGAAGAAGGCTGATATATCTCAGGGAACACAGTCAATGTATGAATTGTTGAATTGAAAACCAATTTACTCTGTAATGTTTCAAATCATAAAAAAATGAAGAGTTCATGCCTCATCAATGATTTCATGTAGGACAGTTACCATGTAGCTGTAATGTAACAAAGTTTAACAAACTTTTACCTGTGTTTCTAAATTTTCTTGACATAAACACACAAAATTGACAAGCCTTAAATTCAGTCAAGATGGGAAACTCCATAGGAAGTCATATGGCACCACATACCAGTGATCTCATGCAGAAGGAAAGCTCTGGCAATATAGTGACTTTGCATATACCCTCTTTCGTTTCTCTCAGCGTGTCAGTAAATTACATTAGGATTTTAACCAATGTAGTTCAAGTTGTAGGTTAAAATTCTAAATACTTTGGTATTGTTTTATTTTGTTTTTCTGACTGTATGACTAAGAGATAGCATGGAGGAGAAGATCCCCTTCCAGATCTTATCTAGTCGTGATTGAAAAGCTCAACAGATGAATGGAGCCTTTCTTCCAAGATGGCTTTGCCTTAAGTCTGGCATGCTGTCCTTGCTGTAAGCTAGGAATACATACAGGGTTGAGGGCCAGGGCCTTGACCTAAAACTTGGATTTCTCTTTTTTGGACTGATCCCCGAGTGTCTCTTGAAGCTCATGAGATAAAGAAAGGGAAAGCTATATAAAAAGTTATTGATTTTCATTTAAATTAAAATTATGAAATAAAATTATTTAGGCTAATATGGTCTACAACAATGGTTCTCAACTTGTGGGTCACAACCCATTTGAGGTTTGAACGACCCTTTCACAGGGTTCTCCCGATTCATAACAGTAGCAAAATTACAGTCATGAAGTAGCAAGAAAGACAACATAAACTGTGTTAAAGGTTCACGGCATTAGGCAGGTTGAGAACCACTGCTCTAAGTGATCTATAATTACAATGCAATTCTGAACAAGATGCCAGCATCTTTCTTTAAGGACATGGAAATTACTCATCAAGTTTAAAAAACAATCAAATAGACCCAGGATAAACAAGGTTGGAACAAGCATTAAAGGACCCATGGGCCTTTGAATCTGCTGTGACCCACTGCATCTCCCTGTCACTGATCTGATGGGGGACCCACCACCATCAGTGGGAGGAAGAGAAGGGAGGCAGATATTTCTGTATCATTGGCTCCCTGACTCAGAAGGCTCTGGAATCCCGATTGCAGGGCGGTGATGGTGTCATTAAGTAAGAAACCACAACAGGGATTTGCCGAGGAGTGATCCTGGCTGATATAAGAGGTGGGGACTATGAATAGTGTGCTAATGCACAGGCACCACAGCTCCACAACAAAGTCTCTCCAGAGCTGGTTGTTGAAACAAGTTGAATCACAGAGTGGATTAAGTTGGATCACAGAGTGATGTGACCCACAAGTATGCCTTGAATTAGTAAGCTCCACAAGAAAGTGTCTCCAGAGCTGGTTGTTGAAACAAGTTGGATGACAGAGATGGGAGTGATGTGACCCACAGGCATGCCTTGAATTAGTAAGCTCCTTAGATTCCATTATTTGCAATTAGAAAATTATGAGTTCCAGTGCAGCATTATGGTTTGAACATATGCATCCACTAATTCATGCACTAATTTATTCTTTGTGGGATCTGAGAGCTATGAACACACCAAACATTCTTCTGCACTGAGGGAAAACCAATAAAGCAAGCAACCGAGCTAGAAAACAAACAAGCTCTTCCTCCAAAAGCAAACCCACTGTGATTGCATCTCTTCTGAGTCATTGGAACCTTAGAAGACTGATGAGAACTGCTCATTAGGCTTTCTCTGACTGTAGTTATTTACAGGAATAAACATCATCTTACTCGGGGAACCGTTGACTGGTATGAATCCCTGACCTTGTGGTGAGCAACCAAATCTTATCCCACAGCACCACCATAGCCCTTTATATCTCTGCACCAACAAGCCCATATTACAGGGTTTCCTAAATGTCACTTATAGAAGCCAAGTCATACTTTTTAATATTATTATATGAATATTAATAAGGAAGGCCATAAAAATAATGACCTTTGACTTATGGTTTTGAAAAATAATGATGAAAATACCGTGGGACAACCTTTCAATAAAAGAAATATGTTTGAGTGAAATGCAGCCAGGGTTCCTTAGAATCAAGGACAGTGAGACTTTGTTTCATGCAACGTTATCAAGATCCCAGTCCCTTGAGAAAGACATCCTCATGATAAAGTAGGGGATCAATGAAGAAGCTACATCATGAGATGGATTGACATGGTGGTGTAACAATGGGCTCAGGAGGCATTATTTTGTTCTGTTGCACATTGAATCACTTAGAATTGGAATGGACTTTGGCATTAACAACATCAAAACAAATCAAAGCACACAAGATTCTTCTCAGGTTGTATAACAATGCCGGGGGAAAGGGGAGATGTTTTATGTGGGAAACCCACCTAACAAAGGGAAATTTGTAACAGAATACACTGTCTTGATCATTGCCCATATGTTGAAGCTCACTGTGTCTTGGCTAATTGGTGGTTGAAAATGTCAACATTTATAGAATTTTAAGGTTGTTTGGGTGCAGGATGGTTGTTAGATGCTCCATGAAAGAGAAGAACTGGCTGAAAAGGATTTTCTTTTCCATAATACTCATGGGGAAAAGTAATCATGTCTTTAACAAACTGAATCAAATTGAATCAATTTTTACAAATTGAACTGCCACCCTTTTGGCTAAAAGTTGAGCATTTAATCATTGTGCCACATAATTTTGTGGTCCAGGTTCACCTAAGTATAACTTACATGCATCAACCTTTATTTCTGTAGATGAATGTTTATCTTCTTGTTGCCCATGTTTAGGCATTACATAGATTTCTTCAATGTCAGCACTATTGGTATTTTCTGCTCCCGAGTGTTTATTGCGTGGTGCTGCCTTATGCATTGTATGATTTTAGAAGCACCTCAGACACTATCTGTAGTGCCAGAAACAGCTGCCGCAGTTGTGAAAACTAAGAGTGACTCCCATAATGGCCCAAACCCTGTAAGAAATATCAAAGAAGAATTGATGCATTTGGGTTATGGTGTTAGGGAATACCATTAAATATATCATGGGTGGTCTGAAGGACAAGCAAGTCTGTTTTCACATAAACACATCTTGAATATTTCTTTTTTTTTTAAATCTTTTTATTGGAGGCTCGTACAACTCTTATCACAATCCATACATACATACATTGTCTGAAGCACATTTGTACATGTGTTGCCATCCTCAAAAGATTTGCTTTCTATTTGAGCTCTTATTATCAGCTCCTGATTTTTCCACTCCATCACCGCTCCCCCTTCCATCATGAACCCTTGATAATTTATTACATTATTATTTTGTCATATCTTACAATGTCCAATGCCTCCCCACCCATTTTTCTGTTGTCCAACATCTTGAATATTTCTTGGAGCATTCGAGTAAGACTTCATTGCACTTATTTGGTCATGTCATCATGAGGAACTAGTCCCCGAAGAATGGTCTTGTGCTTGGTAAAGTAAAATGTCAATGAAAATGAGAGACTTTCAATGAGAAGGCTGCAATGATCAGTCCAAACAGAGGAATGATTGTTAGGATAGGGCACGCCTGGGTAGCATTTCATCTGTTCTACATAGGATCTCTGAGTTGAAGCCAACTCAAGCGTACCTAATAATATCAACACATGCAATGTAATCCAGGTCAATGTAAGTTAAAATTATTATATGAATATACATGTGTAAGCATGTATGAATATATCTGATTGCTTAAAGAAAATTTGGGACCCATAAGAGAGATTTTTCCTGCATTAAGGTTTCTTTAAGGATCCCTCTTGAGTAAAGTGGTTATGCTTTGGGCAGAGATCTGCACGTAAACAGTTTAAAATAACCAGATGTTCCATGGAAGAGAGGGCTTTTTACTCCTGTAAACAGGTATAGTCTCAGAAACTCACAATGGCATCACTGTGAGTTGGCATAGACTCTGTGGTGGTGTTTGGTGTTTTGGAATGTCTCTGGCTTTGACAACAAATAATTCTAGTTAGTACAGTCAATTGCAGACATATCAGGACATATAAGTGTGAACTCTGTTATATACATTTTCAAAGATAGACAAAGCCCATCCCAATGAAAAGAAGGCACTTTCAGGTACATGAAGATTCCCCAGAGTATATACATGACAATCCCTAGAGATGTGCTGAAAGGGTGGGGGAAACCGCAGCTTCTGAGAGGAAAGCATCCCTGACTCCTCTCTCGTGCATGTCCTGGAACCATGGCCTGTTGCAGGGGGGTTTGTGTCTGGGCTCACACTGACTTCCCATCACTGTGTCTCTAGCACAGCAATACATGCTGTGTTCTCAGGATTCACAGAGCTCAGTTTTAAATAACTTGGCTCTTGGAAATGCCCTTTGTTGATGCTGACTCATGACTGGAGAGATGGATTGTAGTATATTTTCCCATCATGTTATTACCTCAACTCACGCCAGGCCCTTTCCTGGAGACTGACAATCCAGTGCACATAACAGGTAAAGAGAATCCAGAGACAGCACAGGTGAGAGACAAGGTCTGTGAGAGCTTCACCCGTCCAGGGCCTGACTCTTGTAGCTACACCTGAGCCAGGACACCTGGGGATGAACAGAAACAGAGTCATGTGCTCAGATGTTGCATCCCCAGACTTCATGTAGGAATCCCTGAAGCACTCATCTCCCAGAGTTGCCACCAGAAAAAACCCACACATGCTTCTTGTTTATGTGGATAAGATTTAGGACACCTCAAAATGCTCTCCAGAGTAACGAGGATTTTGAATTTAAGTATACGCATGCTGTAGCTTCACGTGGGTGCCAAAGAGGTATTTGCATGTTGGAAGTGCATTTGTACATCAAGGTGAACAGGATAAAGTGAGGCCCCTGGGTCTGCTCCTCCCACTCAAAGAATGCTGCTAGCAGCGCCTTTAGGGTAACCCAGATTTCTTCTGAAGTATTCACTTTATCTGCTGCAGAGTTCTCTGAATCCACACAAGAGTGTATTCTGTTCTGGGAGCTATATGCAGCCACAGACTGAGACCATTTTTATTCCCAGTGATAGGTAGAGACAGATATCAACAGAGAGAAAGAAACAAACAGCCAGACAGAAAGGAGGATAAATGACTATGTAAATAGATAGCTAATGAAAATATCCACCACACACCAGGGCCATATCTCTTCTGATTCATGACACCTACGTTAGTCTATATTTAAACAATGGAATGTTGTGGTGTGATCAGACAACATCCAAATCACCAAAAATAATGCTAAATTGGGTATCTTTACTTAATTCAAATTTACTGCCATATGTCTTCATACCAAGTTTAACTCATGTGATGGTATTTTCAATTGCTTCATGTGCTTGTGAAAGTTGAGCATTGAATAAAGAAGAGTGAAGAATCATTTCCTATGAACTGAGGTGCTATTGAGGAATACTGGAATTACCATGGACTCTCAAAGGAGACAACCATGTGGATCGCAGAGTAAAGGTTAACTGATGCTCTGCAGGAGAAAGACTGGACTTTCTATTCCTGTAAACTGTTAGTCTTGGAAACCCACAGGGCAGTCGCTATGAGTCAGCACTGACTTAATGCTAGTTGTTTTGGTTTGGCCAAAGGAACAAACAAATCTTTCTTGAAGTAGTATATCCAGAATGTTCCTTAGAAACCAGGATGATGGTACTTCATCTCACATTTTTTGAACATAATATCAAGAGAGCCCAGTACTTGGAAAAGGGTATCATACTTGGCAAATTAGAGGGCAGTCAAATAGAGTAAAGCCCATGAGGAGACGGAATGACAATAGCTTCAATAATGGGCTCAGAGTTATGAACCATAATGAAGATGACTCAATATTGTACGTTGGTTTGTTCTTTTGTGTATAGTGTTGTTGAGTTGGAAATGAATGAACTGACCTAATCCCCCCCAAAAAATAAAATGTACATAGTTAAGAGTGAAAGGAGTGGAGGTTAGCCTGTCAATCAGGAAGCAGCTTGATGATCTCTTTGGAGGCGCTAAGGAGACAAATAGCTCACTGGGGGTGGGACCTCCCCCGCCCTTGCTAGACATCGCATTTGACACACCACATGGAGAAAGGCTGATGGAGCCAGAGTCCTGGGAGTTGTAGGAGCCATGTGGAGACCCCTGCCAGCGCTGAGGCGCTCCTACTGCCACTGGATTCACAAGATGTTTCACCCATTGGCCTGTTATCTTCCTGCATCCATCATTACTTGGTTGTGTGAGTGTAACAAGGAATTTATGGACTAGCATTGCACATCTGGGCTAATATTGGGCTTATGGACTTGATCTGGATTGGGCTGGGATGTTTTCTTAATACCCAATTGCTCTTGTATATAAAGTTTTTTCTTATACACGAGTGTCTATGAATTTGTTTCTCTAGTCTACATAGACTAACAAATATGCTGAAACCAATATCTATTGATACTTATATGCTGGAAAACTTATGGTTACATAAATTCATACAAAGTTCTCACACAGGATATTCATACAAGGATTGCATATGAATGAGACAAATAAGAATTGAAGAGAGATTGAGAATATTGAAGCACATGATGACCTCCCTTTCATGGTTCTGCATTTTAGTAGTTACACTAACTGAATACAAGCTCAGTGTATATACTACCAGGAACATCACCTACTTGTGTTCTCCTAAAGGCAGGCTGGCAGTTATTCACAAGGTATTTGAAGGGGCTGAGCTTGGAAATCATCCCAGATTTGTGGTCTCTGGATTAAGAGACTAAATAAAATGTGGTCTTCGGTGATGTCTTCAAAAGTACCACAAAGCTGTATGTAAAGATGGATATAAAAAACAATGAGCATGCTAAGTGATATGTTCCTGAATGAAGAGATAGAAAGTGAAGTTAGTGGTTTCCTTCTTAAAATAAGTAATAATAATATCTTCAAAGAGACCTGTTGCAGAAGCAGGACATCCAGAATTCTCATTGGAAATTAAAGGACAGGTTTTAAAAAAATCATTTTATAGGGGGCTTGTACAATTCTTATCACAAACCTGTCATGGATAATGGAACAATGGTAGTACCGTGAGCTAACTGGTGGGTCAGTACTTTGAAAGTATCAGTCATTTCCCTGAAGGAAGACAAAGTTTATATGTCCATACATAGTTATAGTGCAAGAAACCTCCGGGGAAGTTCTACCCACAACTTTAAAGCTACTCTGTGTTGGAATCCTTTCTATGGCAGTGAGTTTGTACCTTTTGTTTTTGGTCTCTTGTAAGAAGTACAGGACAAATGCTATTAAAAAGCAAAGATGATGACGTATCATCCTCAATACATGGGACATGTTATGAATGGGATCCTCTGAAGAAAGAGAAACAATTGTTGTTTTTTTTAAAACTTCAAGAGATGTAAACCACCTTCAGTGGCTGTGTTTTTAATAATAGCACAATAATTATGGTAATTATGAAAGGCAAGGTAAAGATAACTGCAAGCCTAGGAAGGATTTCATCTGTTGTACAAAGGGACATTACCAGTGAGGAATGTTTCTGCAGGGCTTTTTATCAACATAAATAAATATAAGGAATAAGAATTCCAATTTATTGACCAACTGGACACATTTCAATCAGACTCATTCTTTTGATGAAGCTGTCAGAGGATACGTCCAACAGTGTAAGAGCCAAATCTCCCATCTTTAAAAATCTAAAGAGGCTCATACAACTCTTATCACAATCCATACATATACATATACATACATCAATTGTATAAAGCACATCCGTACATTCTTTGCCCTAATCATTTTCTTTCTTTTTTTAAAAATCTTTTTATTGGGGCTCATAAGGCTCTTATCACAATCTGTGCATACATCAAATGAGCAAAGCACTCTTATACATTCGTTGCACTCGTCACTCTCATAATTCACCTTCCACTTGGGTTCCCTAATTAAAAAAAAAAAAAAGACTCAAAGGTCACAAAAACCAACCAAAAAAAAAAAATCTAAAGAAAATATGTCACTGCCTGACGGAATAAAGAAAAGTGTACTGAAGAAGCAATGGTGACTCTGGATGAGCTAAGAATTCATGTCCTCTGGTAGACCTTTATATCGGACTCTATTCAGGAAGTTTATTGCACATTTCAAAAACCAAGGTCCAAACTGGGATGCTGATACCTTATATAACAAGCCTCAAGGCACATAAGGAAGACCATCACAGTTATCCTGTGCTTGGAACCACATATGCACTTGATAGCAATAGACTGCTTCAGAAAGCTCCATCCCTTGTCCCCCGCCCATCACACTTTTACCTTATAATCTAACCTCAGGTTCCCAGTGATTCCTATCTGACTTATCTCTGTATAATGCAAATGCCCTAGGTTTCTGTCGTACTCACCATTTTGTAGTCCAGCTTCAGGAATAAAAATCAATGCACTCTCTAAATAACCAGCAGAGACACCAGGAAATTTGGAGGTAGGTGAATGGATTTGGTTCACAACCATTCAGAAGTTCAAATCCTTGTGATGCTTAAGTGTACAAGACAGCAGTCCCAGGTTTCTAGCTCCCTAGACTGGACTGTATTTTGTTATGTGTTGCCAATCTTCTGGAACCTTAAACAAAAGAGGAGTGATCACTTAGGTATGTCAGGGTGTTGGCTTGCACTTCTTGCCGTTAGGAGTGACCACCCCGCGCCCTGAGCTGAAGATTAGGTATTTGTTTTAAAGACAGAGCTCATGCTCGCTTCGGCAGCACATATACTAAAATTGGAATGATACAGAGAAGATTAGCATGGCCCCTGAGCAAGGATGACACACAAATTCGTGAAGCGTTCCATATTTAAATAAAATAAAATAAAGACAGAGCTCAATCTAGATTAATAAAGTCCATTCTTCTCTTTGTCAGGTTCTCTTCTTCGTGTAATAGAAACAGGTATTTCCTAGTCTCAGAGGATGAATGGATTCCAGGTGTTCCTGAAAGGCAAATATGATCCTGGATTACTGTATAGACTTGAGAGTTCAATGCTTAAGTTAAGTGTTGACCTAGGTTTTGAATGGTTGACTTCGAAGAGGAACCCGCGCACCATAATTCGTTATCAAAATAGGTGAATTTTCAGGAAGAATGTATGTTTTCAAGCCAAGTCAATAAACTCTTTGCTACAATATTCTTTTTTTTTTTTTGTTAATTTTAACAATTTCTTAGGGGCTCATACAATTCTTATCACAGTTCATACATATACATACATCAATTGTATAAAGCACATCTGTACAGTCTTTGCCCTAATCATTTTTTCTCCTCTTTTCTTTTTTTACATTTTATGCTACAATATTCTTATGCTAGTTTCATTGCTATAAAAACATTTACAATTTACTTAAAAAATTTACAGAATTATGAGGTGTGATAAATGCTTTTGGTGCATTGTGTACCTGTGTACCTTTCTAGCAACAATGTCTTCCCCTTCACATTTAATTTTTAGTAACCCTTTTCCCTAATTATCGGACTATAACACCCCCATTTCACCCATAGGTTTGAACTTCTAGGGAGAGATAGAAAGCTAGTATCTTGGCATGCACTTGTGAAACTTGATCCACCAGGAGCCTGCTGGGGTAGGAACACAAAATGAATGTGACGGGAAGAGGCTAAACTGTGATAAAGTAGGGAGACATTAGCCTGAAGTGGCTAGTCGGATATCCTAGTTTGATGTCATTGGCATTGCCCTTTTCAACCCCTAGTGATTGTCTTAGGGAGTTGTGAAGTGGCAGTTACTTGACAGGGGTGTGTGTTTGTGCCCCTATAAAACTAGCATGCAAGTTAGCCTACTAGAAAAATGCACAATTTATTTTTGACTCTGGCATGCACACTCATCATAAATATCTGGACTATAAGGCTCACCAATCCCCTAAGTCTTAAGTCCAGGTTTCAATCGCAGAGCTCTGAAGCAGGCTGGTTAAAGAACAAGGTTGGACCTACTTGATCAACATTTTTTAAAAAATAATTTTATTAGGGGCTCATAAAATTCTTATCACAATCTGTACATACATCCACTGTGTAAGGCACATTTGTACATTCATTGCCCTCATCATTCTCAAAAAAATTGCTCTCCACCCAAGCCCCTGGCATCAGGTCCTCATTTTTACCCTTCTCCCCACTCCCCGCTCCCTCATGAACTCTTGATAATTTTCAAACTATTATTTTGTCATATCTTCCTCTGTCCCATATCTCCCTTCACCCACTTTTCTGTTGTCTGTCCCCGAGGGAAGAGGTCACATGTAGACCCTTGAAATTGGTTCGCCCTTTCCACCCCACCCTCCCTGGGCCCTCCCAGTATTGCCAATCATACCACTGGTCCTGAGATGATCATCCACACTGTATTCCCAGTGTTTCCAGTTCCCACCTGTACCAGTGTACATCCTCTGGTCTTGTCCTGTCCCGCGGGACATCAACAACATGGGTACCTGAAAGAGGGACTGGGAATGAAGATGGGCAAGGGCGCGGAGAGATGGAGGCAAGACAGGAATCTGATCAAGCCTCATTTATTGAGCTGAGAGCAGAGGTTTAAATAGCCAGCGAAGGGCTGGCACCATTACATCACAAGTAAAATAAGGTACAGCTGAGGTAGCCAATACTCATGCATCTCTAAATAAGGAAGAACTGGCGGGCAACTGATCAAACAGATAAGTATGCTAATGAAGAATACCTTACGCCTGGTGGGAGATGCCACCAGTCATGTATTGACCAATGAACATAGCAGCTGCTACTGAAAGAGCACCAATCCTAGCAAGGTTCAAGGCAGCCACACTCTGGTGGGAAAGGAACAAAGGGCAGTAAAATCTCAGGGCAGTTTGTATGGCAGGAAAATGAGAGTAAATTCATAAAGGTCGTACATGGTTTAATCCAGTGTGGGGATATGCAGTTTCCTACATGGTCTAGGTAGACTTGCAAGCCCTTTTGTAGGCCACTGGACATCCCCTTACAGAAGAGTCTTGGGGAGGAGATGAGCCAGGCAGGGTGCGATGTAGCAACGATGAAAAATACAACTTTCCTCTAGTTCCTAAATGCTTCCTCTCCCTGCCCCCACTGTCATGATCTGAATCCTACCTTGATCAACATTCTTAATCTAAGTTTGAGTAATTTTAACTCCTTCCAGAAAAGGTTAATTTATGAACCCTGCCCCCCAAAAATAACACCCCAAATGGTTATAGTAACAGTCAAGAGATCAACAGCTACATTGCATTGGATGTATCAGGAGAACACCTCTTTTTTTTTTCTTTAACAATACCTCTTTACAGAACTGGAAAGATGTTACCTTGAGGAAGAAAGCTAATGGTGCCTGATAAGGCTGCTTGTCAACCTCCCACTGGCCGTGAGGAAAATGACAAAGTCCCCAATCACTGCTTGTCTACCCAACTTGGCAGCCACCAGTGGCCCTGTGTCTGGGTTGAGGCCAGCAGTGAGGGTGAGGGCTTAGAATCAAGCAAATGAACAGTCCGCACAAGAGTCAATATCACTGGTCCAGGGTGGTAGACATTGTCTATCAGCATCTCGCAAGGAAGATCAGAGCAGGTCATCTATCAGTATTTTGAAAGGAAGATCAGAGTTGATCTTATATCAGCATCTTGCAGGGAAGATCAGTGACATCTTGCAAAGAGGATCAGAGCAGGTCAGACCAGGTCCTCTAACAGCGTCTTGCCTGGAAGATCAGTGGCATCTTGCAGGGAAGTCAGAGCAGGTGGTCTATCTGTATTCAAACGATCATCAATCTAAGTGAGATGTCAACTAAGTCCACATGGAAGAAGCGCATGTGTGATGCACAGATCATTACAAAATCAAAATATGATGAAGAGAAAAACAGCAAAGCTTAAATTATGAAAAACAAAACAAAAAATTTATAGAGAAGTATGTAGGACAGTGGGGACCCCAAATCCATCTGCAAACCATCTAGTGAGAGTAATCCTCTGGCATATCCCCTTTAAACACAGGAAAGGGTCTAGAACAGCTTTGCTATCAGCCAGAGATCATTGTAATTGTGATTATGGTAAATCAAACCATAGTATAATATGATACTTGTTCAGGTCACCTCTTTTGACTCAACATGAATTTGCTCTAGGTTCAAATATTTCTCATTTTTTCCACTACAGTAATTTCTTCTCTGGCTGTTAAGATTTTTTTTTTGCCTTTAAGATATTGTTGGTGGTATTTTCTTTCTTAATCTTTATTTTTATCTTTATATTCGTATTATTTTCTTCTTGCCTATTTGTTTTGGTTTCTGTTGGGTTTCCCAGATTGTGAAGCACAGAAGTAGATGCATAGAGACAATGCAATGGTTTACTGGGGATGTGTGAAGGGGAGGCAGGGACAATGAAGGAATTGGGGGAGCATACAGTAAGTGCAGGAGGGGGGAAGAAGCACTAGAAATGATTGTGATGATGTCTATGCAACTCATTTTAAAAGCAATTTAACTCTACATAGAAGTGTGTGATATTTGAATACTGTATGAAAAATATTGCTACTAAAACAAACAAGCAGAAAGAAACCAAACTTGACCAATGATTATCATGGTTGAAGGAGAAAGCACTGTTGCTTAGGGATCATTGAGTTTATGTTAATGGTTGTGGATTAATTTGGAAAAGGATATCAGTAATCTTTGTACAACATGAAATGTTTTAATTAATGGCACTGAATTTTACATATAGAAATTGTGTAATTGGAGAGTGTTTTCTTGTGTATATTTTTGCTACACTTACAAAAATTAATTTCATGAATAATAATGAGTACAAGGAAAAAGAAAATGTTCTAAAATTGAAAGTGGTGATAAGTTCACAATTCTTCTTGACATGATTGAATTATTGAATTGTATGACATGTGGATGCAGTACTAATAAAACTGTTAAAATACGTATCCCTATAAATATTTGTCATATCTATCTCTCTATCATCATCTATCATCTATCTATCACTATCAGTATGGTAGTTACATAATTTCATGTGAGATTGAAAATATATAATGTGATGAAATCTAGCCTGTCACTGAGGTCACAGACTGATGGTACCTCCTTGTGGGCATGGGTCTCTCAGAAGGAGCAACATTGGAATGCCACGCCACCCCCAACTCTGTGTCTTCATCATTATGCTGTAGAGACATTAGATCCCCAAAAGTTTGCACCTACCATCATGTGATATTCCTGCATTCGGCATCATTGCATGTGGGTGCATGAGTCTAAATAGGAACTCTGGCATAGTATCGGGCTCATGGACTTGAGTTGGACTGGGCTGGGATGTTTTTGTCAATATGTAATTACTTCTTCATATAAAGCTATTTCTTACACATATTTGAGTGACTGGTTTGAATTCTCTAGACAACCAGGCCTAACATAAGCAATCTCTCTGTCAATCTGTCAATATATCATCTATCTACCCTTATGCCTTAACAGAGAAAAACAAGTGTGCACCATACTGTTAGAGATTAGGGGAATCAAGAACATTACAAAGATTATAAATGATAGGTAATTATCACAGCAACCAAATAGCTTCAATATTAAAAATAGTACCTAAAAATAATTAGTTTCCTGTCACTTTTATTTACTGAGTTTTAAGAACTTGGTTCATATTTTGTATATAAAGTCATTATCTCAGTAGTTTTCTACAAATATACCCTTTTCATTATTTTTGCTTTATGTTTCTTAGAAGTGTCTTTCATACAGCCCATAACTCAATGTCATTAAGTCTATTCTGACACACAGCCATGCTGTATAAGGTTTTGTGACTATAAATCTTTATGGAAGAGAGCAGAAATACTTGGTTAATTAAAATAGACAGTTTTTCCATTAGAAGTCCAATGACTATGACACACAGATGACACTAATATGCTGACTGAAAGTGAAGAGATATTTAGCACTCACTGATGGATACCAATGATTACAGCCTTCAGGGTGGTTTATATTTCATGATAAAACCTTTAATCCGCTGAAGTGGGTCAATAAAAATATCAAAAACTAAGAAACTACTTCAGTCAAGGAATTCATTTCACCTAAATCCACAATCAATATCAATACAAGAAGCAGTCAGTAATTACTACAAGGTAAAATAAATTTCTAAAAAAAACCTCTTTGAATATTTTAATGTCATGGTTGGGACTACGTTATGGCTTTCCCCAGTAATGTCATTCTCTATCACCTATCAGGGATAAGAAATCTTGACAATGACTTTTAAGAGACCAATGAAAACTTAATGTATATTTGAATTATGGTATAGGCAAAGATTACTGAATACACCATAGCTTTAAAGAACTAACAAATCTGTTTTGTACTCCTTAGAATTTCCATAGAAGTAAAGATGAAGATAATTTGTTTGGTTTACTTTTGTTTTCAAGGAATAGGGTCCCCAATTTTTTATAGAATTTATACACCTGCGGAGATAAAACTCTCTGCTTATGACTCCCATATTCACAGCCCAAGATGGTGAATTTAGGTCACATAGTTCAACAACTAATCTCTACCCTTATGTCAATAGTTCTATCATTGTATGTAGGTTATAAATATCTAGAGAGTTTATATACGCAGGCACACACTTAGTCTAATTCTTTGGAAATCTTCTGGTACGTGGCATTTCTCAATAGTTCATCAGCTTCTATTGCAGGTTGGCACGTCAGAGAACAGGGAGGCCAATTTGAGAAACTATTTAAACTCTGAAATTTGTGCATGTAGTATAGTTTAAATGAAATATATATCATTTAAACTATATATATATATATTTTAAACTAACTTTCAGTTTGTTCCTTGGCTTTCTCGAGGTGCACAGCAGCTACATTGGGAGAACACTCAGGAGAAAATGTGGTGGTCCAGGAGTGATGGAACAAGAATTTGGCTTTAGCTATGGCATAGCTCTCATCCTACAGCCTCAAGTAGCAAGAGAGGTGAATGTATGAGAGTACCATCTTCACTCACCCATTAGATTCTCAAGGAGAAACTGCATGTGGACAGGGAAGAAACAGACCTTCTTCTTCACGTAATGTCTTAAGTCACAGTCATGAAATAACCAAGTAGTTCTAATTTTAAGCTATGAAGAATTATGCATGATTTCTCTACAGTAGTAGAAAAGTGGAATAAAGCCCCAAAAATATCAAATGGGAAGCAGATGCCCTCTTTAACAAGTGGTGCTGGAATAAATGGATATCCACATGCAGAAAAATGAAGTAGGACCCTTATCTCACTCCATGCACAAGAATAAACTCAAAGTGGATCACAGACATTGAAGTTAAACCCCAAACTATTAGGGCCATCAATGAGGGAATTGGGACCAACTTGAGAACTTTGGCGCAGGGAATACACAGGCTATCAGAAATAGGGAAAGACACAAACACAGAGGAGGCACAAATCGACAAATGGGATATACTGAAGATAAAACACTTGTGTACATCTAAAGAATTCACCAAGAGAGTAATAAGAGAGTCCACAGACTGGGAAAACATCTTTAGCAATGACACATCAGACAAAGGCCTTATTACTAAAATCTACAATACTCTGCTAGCTTCCAAAAAGAAAAAAACCAATAGCCAACTTGAAAAGTGGGCAAAGGACTTGAACAGAAGTTTCACAGTGGCAGAAATCCGAACGGCCAACAAACAAATGAGAAAATGTTCCCAATCTTTAGCCATAAGAGAAATGCAAATTAAAACAACAATGAGGTACCACCTGACACCCTCAAAGGTAGCCCAATTCAAAAAATCAGAAAGCAACAAGTGTTGGAGGGGCTGTGGGGAGACAGGAACTCTCATCCACTGCTGGTGGGACTGTAAGTACGTACAGCCACTATGGAAATCAATCTGGCGATACCTAAAACAGATGGACAGATGGAAATAGAGTTACCATATGACCCAGCAATCCCCCTACTGGGCATATACCCAGAAGAGGCAAGAAACAAACCAAGACCAGACATCTGTGCTCCAATGTTCATTGCGGCACAGTTCACAATTGCAAGGAGTTGGAAGCAACCCAAATTTCCATCAACTGACGATTGGATTAAAAAACTGTGGTATATACATACAATGGAATACTATGCATCACTAAAAAGCAGTGATGAACGTATGAGGCACATAGCAGCATGGGAAGAACTGGAGGAAATCATGCTAAGCGAAGTAAGTCAGGCACAAAAGGACAAGTACAACATGAGTCCGCTGAGGTAAGAATTAAAAAAATTTTTTTTAAAAAGCAAAAGTGGCATAGGGAAAAAAGCTACTGTGTACAAACATGTTAGGGGTGAAGACGGTGTAGTATGGAAGAGACCAGACCAAAACCAGGGATGTACATGGTAGACAATGGTGGAGGAGGTGGAGAAAGGAAAACAAAAGGATGAATATAAGGAAGAAAAGGGTAGTGGGGTCATGGGGCATTAATCCACCCAAGGGGAGGGTTTTGTTTATATCTCCACAGGGAAAGTGGGACCAGACTTCAACCCAGTGTCGCAAGGTGTGAATGCAATATCCCAGCATGGAGGAGGGAACAAGTGGAGAGGTCTGGGAGGCTGGCCCCAGCATCATAAATTAAGTGGATTCCTGCCCCTCCTCCGAAATGAATTTGTTCCAAAGGACAACATTGACTCTGCAGCTCCGGGAGATGGACATATCTGATCAGAGCACACGGGAGCAGACGAAGGGGCAGGAGGAGAGAGTGGAGCACAGCCTGGCCCACCAGGCCATGATGATGATGTTCCTGAGTAGAGCAGCCAGTCCACAGAGAGAACAACATGGCTGGCCCTACTATGAGACATGATGCCCCTCAGTGACTAAGGGCGATACAGGGGACAGCACCGGAGACACAGTGTGGGAATTGCACCTGACCTGATCCCACCACACCGAGGCAAATCACTGGGGGAGTGCAGAGGAACAGCAAGGGAATGGAGTGGCAAGGTCCCCAGGGAATGCTGAAAGTGGACTTTGGGGCCAGGGCGTGGTGCCCCAACAGACTGGACTGGAAAACGCTCCTAAGGGCCAGCAAACGATCCCTGAACTAACTACAAGCTTTTCTCTTGTGAACAGTTTTGTTCTGTTCTTTTTCAGTGGCTTGTTTTGGTTGTTTTGTTGTCTGGTTGTATACTGTTGTTTTGTGTTCCTCTGTCTAGTTTTCGTGCATGTTAGTGACTCCACAGGTCTGTCTGAATAGGACAGGCTGGATGAACTATCTGGAGGAAAAACAACGGGACCGACAGTTCCTGGGGGACTTGGGGTGGGGGGGTAGGGGGGGTAAGGAAGTGGTGTTAACAAACCCAGGGACAAGGATAAAACATGGGACCCCAAATGGTAGAGAAGGGGGAGTGGCAGGCCTGGTGGGATATGATCAAGGGTAATGTTGCTTAGAGAAGAGGTATACTCTAGCACAGGTGGCGATGAAGCATGGTAGCAGGGCAGGAGGAAAGTCAAGGGAGATGGAGGAAAGAGCTAGGAGTCAAAGGGCATTCATGGAGGTCTAGACAAAGACATGTACATGCAAATATATATAGGGGGATGGGGAAATAGATCTATGTGTCTATATTTATAGGTCAAGTATTAAGGTGGCGGAAGGACCTTGGGCCTCTACTCAAACACTCCCTCAATGCATGAATACCTTCTTTTATTAAATTGGAACTCTATGATGCTCACTCTCCCGACACAATGGCTGGAGCCAAAGTGGGTGAACAAGTAAATGTGGTGAAGAAAGCTGATGGTGCCCGGCTATCAAAAGAGATAGTGACTGGGGTCTTAAAGGCTTGAAGATAAACAAGCGGCCATCTAGCTCAGAAGCAACAAAGTCCACATGGAAGAACACACCAGCCTGTGTGATTGAGTGGTCCCGAAGGGATCAGTTACCAGGCATCAAAGAACAAAAAAATCATATCATTGACTGCACACCTCCATGATAGGATCGCTGAAGACAAATGGGTGCATAAGCAAATGTGGTGAAGAAACCTGATGGTGCCCGGCTATCAAAAGAGATAGTGTCTGGGTTTCTTAAAGGCTTGAAGGTGAACAAGCGGCCATCAAGCTCAGAAGCAAAAAAGCCCACATGGCAGAAGCACATCGGCCAGTGCGATCACGACAAGGGACCAGGTATAAGGCATCATGCAAAAAAAAAAAAACAACGATATAAGTGTGTGTATGTATGTGTATATATGTGTATATGTATATATATACCATATTAAATGAAGGGGGAAGTGCAGAGTGGAGACCCAAGGCCCAAGTGTCGGCCAATGGAGATCCACTCATAGAGGGGTTTAAGAGTGGAGATGGGTTAATTAGGGTGCGAGGTAGTACCGATGAAGAACACAGCTTTCCCCCAGATCCTGGATACTTGCTCCCCCCAACTACCATGATCTGAATTCTACCTTGCAGGCCTGGATAGGACAGTGGCTGTACACTGGTAGATATGAGGACTGGAGGTACAGGGAATCCAGGGTGGATGATACCTTCAGGACCAAGGGTGTGAGGGATGATGCTGGGAGAGTGGAGGGTGAGTGGGTTGGAAAGGGGGAACTGATTACAAGGATCCACATGTGACCTCTTCCCTGGGAGAGGGACAGCAGAGAAGGGGGGAAGGGAGACTCCGGATAGGGCAAGATATGACAAAATAACGAGGTATAAATTACCAAGGGCACATGAGGGAGGGGGGAAAGGAGAGGGAGGGGAAAAAAAGAGGACCTGATGCAAGGGGCTTAAGTGGAGAGCAAATGCCTTGAGAATGATTGGGGCAGGGAATGTATGGATGTGCTTTATACAATTGATGTATGTATATGTATGGATGGTGATAAGAGTTGTATGAGTCCCTAATAAAATGTAAAAAAAGAAAAGAGAAAAAAAGATTAGGGCAAAGACTGTACAGATGTGCTTTATACAATTGATGTATGTATATGTATGAACTGTGATAAGAATTGTATGAGCCCCTAATAAATTTTTAAAATTAAAAATAATAGGACAGCCACGAAAAAAAGTGGAATAAATATGACTGCCCTTTCATTGGGCCCATATTACTCTACAAATTCCAAATGGGAAAGTAATAAGGGCAACTGGATAATTGACTGACCAAATATCACCCTGTGGCTTGGGACAGTGGAAATGAAACCCATGCATTGAGTGTAAAGCTCAAGGTGTTGATTTCCATAGTCCAGGAAAAACTTTACAGCTTATTAAGAATATTTGCAGCCCCCAGAAGAATTTATTTCAGTGGACAGCACTGAAGCTGCAGCTCAGGGAGAAGGACATTTCCCTGCAGAGAACACAGGAGCAAATGAAGGGGGAGGAAGATAGATAGTGGAGTACATCCTGGCCCACTAGGCCTGGAGGACGATATTCCCGCTCAGAGCAACCAATCCATAGAGAAGACCATATGTCTGGCCCCACTATGAGACACGACATCCCGCACTGACTCATAGCCCTACAGGGGCCACACTGGAGACACAGAGTGGGAATTTCACCTGATCTGATCCCACTACATGGAGGCAAAACACTAAGGGTGTGCAACAGAACAGCAAGGGGAACGGAGCAACAGAGTGCCCAGAGAATACCAAAAACAGACTTTGGGGCCAGCGCTTGGCACCCCATCAGAATCAACCAGAAAGCACTCCTAAAGGCCAACAAACACAGGTTTTCCCTTGTTGTTGTTTTGTCATTGGCTTTTTATTGTTGTTGTTTTGCTTTCTTGTATTGCTTTGTTTGGCTCTGTCTTGTTTTTGTGCATGTTATTATCTCCACAGGTCTGTCTAAATAAGATAGGCTGGATGAACAATTTGGAGGAGAAAACAATGGGACAGACAGTTCCAGGGAGACATGGAAGAGGAGGAGGTGGGGGGAAAAGTAGTGGGGTTAACAAATCCAGGGTCAAGGGAACAACATAGTGATCCAAATTGGTGGTGAGGAGGGTGTCAGAGGCCTGTTAGGGCACGATTAAGGGTAATGTGACTGAGAGGAATTACTGAAACCCAAATGAAGGGTGAGCATGATAGTGGGACAGGAGGAAAGTCAAAGAAAATAGAGGAAAGAGCTAGGAGTCAAAGGGCATTTGTAGAGGTCTAAATAAAGGCATACATGTATGTAAATATATTTATATATGAGGATGGGGAAATCGATCTATGTGCATATATTTATAGGTTTACTTAATAGTAGCAGATGGACATTGGGCCTCCACTCAAGTACTTCCTCAATGAACGAATACTATGTTCTGTTAAACTGGCATTCTGTGATGCTCAACTTCTTAACTTGATGACTGAAGACTAAGCAGGTGAATAAGCAAATGTGGTGAAGAAAGCTGATGGAGCACGGCTATCAAAAGATATAGCATCCAGGATCTTAACGACTTGAAGGTAAACAATCAGCCATCAGGCTCAGAAGCACAAAGTCCACATGTAAGAAGCACCCCAGCCTGTGTGAAGGGATCAGATATCAGACATCAAAGAACAAAAAAATCATACCACTGGGTGCTTGCCTTCCCAGTATGATTGCTGAAGACAAATGGGTGCATAAGCAAAAGTGGTGAAGAAAGATGATGGTGCCCATCTATCACAAGGTACAGCATCTAGGCTCTTAAAGGCTTGAAAGTAAACAAGCTGCAATCTAACTCAAAAGTAACAAAGCCAACAAGCAAGAAGCACACCAGCCTGTGTTATCACTAGGTGTCGAAGAGATTAGGTAGCAGGCATCATCAGAACAAAAAATCATATCATTATGAATGAGGGGGAGTGAGGAGTAGAGACCAAAAGCCTATCTGCAGGCAATTGGATATCCCCTTATGGAAGGGTCACAGGGAGATGAGCCAGTCAGGGCATAGTGTAGCAACGATGAAACATACAACTTTCCTCTAGTTCCTAAATGCTTCATTTCCCCAACCCCCATCCCCACTATCATGATTCCAATTCTACCTTACAAATCTGACTAGACAAGAGGATATACACTGGTACAGATAGGAATTAGAAACACAGGGAATCCAGGACAGATGATCCCTTCAGGATCAGTGTTGAGATTGGCGATACTGGGAGGGTGGAGGGAAGGTGGTATGGAAAGGATTACAAGGATCTACATGTAACCTCCTCCCTGGAGACTGACAGCACTAATTAGGTGAAGAGAGACATTGGACAGTATAAGATATGACTAAATAATTATAATTTAAAAATTAGTAAAGGTTCATGAGGGAGGGAGTAGCAGAGAGGGAGGAGAATAAAATGAGGAGCTGATACCAAGGGCTCAAGCAGAAAGCAAATGTTCTGAGAATGATGATGGCAACATATGTACAAATGTGATTGAAACAATGGATGGCTATATGGGTTGCTTTAAGAGTTGTATTAGCCCCCACTAAAATAAGTAAATAAATTAACTGTAATTAGTGGGGAAAAGAGTATTTGTAGCATGCTTAATAAGAGCATTCAATTCAGAGGGATACTGTCATTAGATTTACACTTCAGATTTCATGATCCCTGTCATGAACTTATCTGAGACAATCATGATCATCACATTTAGAGATGAAGGTGACCTGGACTAGTTGGCAGATACACACAGTCTGGTGTTTAAGTTGGTCAGACAACCCCCAGCAGATGGCATAAGATGGCACTTTGTTGAAAAGACCAGTATCAAGTGATGCCATTCCAGCCTGTGTGTAAAAAGGAACCAATCCCGCAATTTCTCAATGACACACACAAACATGACTGTGTTTAAATATCTGGGTATTGATAAAAATCCATGGCTCTTTCTGTCAAAGCAGTTACTTATTCCCCTCAACAGCATCTGGCTCAGAGAAGTCCAGATGAATTTGGCTTAAATTTGGTTAGTTGTGATATAATACAGTGGTTATAGCCAAGCAGAAAATGAGTGAGGGAGACCAACTCTAACTCTGGACCATTTTTGAGACCTAGGGTATTAAAAAGAGAAATGAAAAGGGAAACACTTGGAAATTAGCTTTAAAAGGCTTGTTTTGAGTTACTACTTCTTAATTGTCAATAATATGAACAATTTTCCATAAAGCTTAATCTGTGAGTTTGGGTAAGCAGCAATTAGAGTGCTGTGTCCAGAGCATAAATGGAGAGACTGAATTTGAGGATGCTGACATTTCAGATGTACCAGCGTCACTTGGGTAAAGGGCATTTAAAAGTGTCCATGGTCATTCTCCAAATGCTGAGGCCCTGTTGCCTGTAGGAAGCACAGGCCAACATTTGAATCCAGAGTCTCTGTTCAGTCTTCAGCAGGTGTCTTTCCATTGAAGATCTGACTTACAGGTTTTGGCCCTTATTCCTACTCTGCCCCTTCTGGTAAATGTTGACTTCTTGCTCACTGCTCTGGCAGACCTGGCCAATTTAAGAATCAATACGACTGGAATAGTGTTATATTGGGTGCTCTCGAGTAAACCAATAGTCCCTTCTCAGAGATAGCTGAAAGGTTATAGACTTAAGACCTTGCTTTGTCTGGTGAGATACATATGTAGTTCACTTTAATTTATTTAACAAAGCTGAGACTGGATGTAGATCAGTGCGATACTTAACGTTTATTGCACCAACCTGGCCCATAAACATATGTGAGCTTAATTGAAGGACGGAGAGATAAATGGCTCAGTGAGCCTTGGCTTTCTTGTGCTCAGGTCTCTTGCTCTCTTATGGTTGGACCAGGGTGCAACTGCCTTAGCTAGTTCCTTGCTTTAGCTGGAAAGGCTCACTTCCTGCAAGACATCCCTGAGGAGAAGCCACATGGACCTACCCGGATGCAGCCATGGATGCTGGATCAGCCGTGTGGAGACCCCTGCGAGCGCTGAGCTGTTTACACGCTCACTGATTCAGCTTTCCTCCTGAAGTCGGCATCATTGCGTGTGTTTTGTGAGATTGAGTAGGACTTTGTTGATCAGTGTCAAATATGGACTAGTTTCAGACTTATGGGTTTGGACAGCCCTGGGTTGACATGCGTTCTTAATGAACACTTACCCTTTATATAAAACTCTCATATATGTATATGTACATATGGGTTTCTGTGGATTTGTTTCTCTAGTCTATCCAGACTAACATAAACAGGAACTGGGTGTCGTATTTATGTTTATTTTTGTTGGAATGGTGTTGGTTTGTGATGCTCACGATCCAAAAAATTCCCCCCAAGAACTTGGAGTAAGTAGATTAAGAGATCCCCGAGTGTCAGGAAAGAATATGGGTTTGGGAAAGTATGAGGTAATGAAGATCCCCTGATCCTTTCAAGAACTAGATCCTGTTCACTCAGAAATGCACAAGATATATTGGAGTCCAAGGCAAGAGAAGAGCCGTAGGGGGCAGGATGGTAAGAACCCTGGACTTAGGAATAGTTGGTTTTCCTTTGACCTTTACCATACACATCTTAATAACAATTCTCTCTCATTACAGACTGAAATAAAAATTACCTCATGGTGGCCATAGAACAAAGAGTGGAGCCTGAAATCAGTCCTTCTCCATTGATAAGTCCAGGGTTCCCCCACATTGCACATTATGCTTCAAGGCCTAGGGTGGAATTCTCCTGTCCAGCTGTGAAGGCATTCAGTTCTCTTCAAATAAAGTTGTCTAAATATGATATTGCTGGATGTTCTCCTGTGCCTGCTGACAGTTCCCACAAAGTGAAGCTCTCAATATCAGGCCAGGTCTATAGGGGATGATAGTGACAGAAAGGCCAACTCTCTCTGTGTCAAGGTGTCTTGTCTGAGGTGCAGCTACAGGAATCAGGTCCAGGACCGGTGCAACCCTCCCAAAGCTCTCCCTAATGGCCCTGTCCCTTGTTACTCCACCACCAGTGGTTACTGATGGTCTTAAATCCTCCAGACGCTGGTAAAGGGAACGTGGTGTGTGGGACTCAAATGCTCTGATGGTAATGCAAAAGATATCCTGTCCTTCCAAAGTCGATTATCCATCACTAGAGACACAACAAAGAATCAGTTCTTGCAGCTGAGCTCCATGATGACTGTTGCAGACACGGCCATGTATTACTGTGCAAGGAGTAGAGGGAGGGGAAGTTAGTATGAGCCCAGACACAAACCTTCCCTGCAGGGGAGAGATTGGGCAGCAGGGGGCGCGCAGGACACACAGAGCACAGGATTAACATCAGGAGCAGGTGCTGAGTGCTTCAGGGCTGGCTTCCTTTTGTAATCAGTGATTCTTCTACATCCACAGCTTCCCTAGGGAATCTTTCTCTATTTTTAAAATTAATTCTGTGCCTATTCCTGATATCTGTGAATTCAAAAGTTGTATATTAAAGGGAGAAAACATTCTGTCTCACAGCATTACAAGAGGGCCACCTGAAAGGCAGGTTTTCCCCCTTCTGCCATGGTGCAGTCTATTTACCGTCCTCATTCTAAAGAAGAAATAAAAAAATTTTTTTAACAATTTATTGGGGCTCATAAAACTCTTATCACAGTTCATACATATACATACATCAATTGTATAAAGCACATCTGTACAGTCTTTGCCCTAATCATTTTTTTCTCCTCTTTTCTTTTTTTTACATTTTATTAGGGACTCCTACAACTCTTATCACAATCCATACTTATACATACAAAAATTGTATAAAGCACATCCATACATTCCCTGCCCCAATCATTCTCAAGGCATTTGCTCTCCACTTAAGCCCCTTGCATCAGGTCCTCTTTTTTTCCCCTCCCTCCCCTTTCCCCCTCCCCTCATGTGCCCTTGGTAATTTATACATCGGTATTTTGTCATATCTTGCCCTATCCGGAGTCTCCCTTCCCCCCTTCTCTGCTGTCCCTCTCCCAGGGAAGAGGTCACATGTGGATCCTTGTAATCAGTTCCCCCTTTCCAACCCACTCACCCTCCACTCTCCCAGCATCGTCCCTCACACCCTTGGTCCTGAAGGTATCATCCACCCTGGATTCCCTGTACCTCCAACCCTCATATGTACCAGTGTACAGCCTCTGTCCTATCCAGGCCTGCAAGGTAGAATTCAGATCATGGTAGTTGGGGGGAGCAAGTATCCAGGATCTGGGGGAAAGCTGTGTTCTTCATCGGTACTACCTCACACCCTAATTAACCCATCTCCTCTCCTAAACCCCTCTATGAGGGGATCTCCATTGGCCGACACTTGGGCCTTGGGTCTCCACTCTGTACTTCCCCTTCATTTAATATGGTATATATATACATATACATATACACATATATACACATACATACACACACTTATATCGTTGTTTTTTTTTGCATGATGCCTTATACCTGGTCCCTTGTCGTGATCGCACTGGCCGGTGTGCTTCTTCCATGTGGGCCTTTTTGCCTCTGACCTAGATGGCCGCCCATTCACCCCAAAGCATTTAAGACCCCAGACACTTTCTCTTTTGATAGCCGGGCACCATCAGCTTTCTTCACCACATTTGCTTATGCACCCATTTGTCTTCAGCGATCCTATCATGGAGGTGTGCAGTCAATGATATGATTTTTTGTTTTTGATGCCTGGTAACTGATCCCTTCGGGACCACTCGATCACACAGGCTGGTGTGTTCTTCCATGTGGACTTTGCTGCTTCTGAGCCAGATGGCCGCCCGTTTATCTTCAAGCCTTTAAGACCCCAGTCACTATCTCTTTTGATAGCCGGGCACCATCAGCTTTCTTCACCACATTTACTTGTTCACCCACTTTGGCTCCAGCCGTTGTGTCGGGAGAGTGAGCATCATAGAGTTCCAATTTAATAAAAGAAGGTATTCATGCATTGAGGGAGTGTTTGAGTAGAGGCCCAAGGTCCTTCCGCCACCTTAATACTTGACCTATAAATATAGACACATAGATCTATTTCCCCATCCCCCTATATATATTTGCATGTACATGTCTTTGTCTAGACCTCCATGAATGCCCTTTGACTCCTAGCTCTTTCCCCCATCTCCCTTGACTTTCCTCCTGCCCTACTACCATGCTTCGTCGCCACCTGGGCTAGTGTATACCTCTTCTCTAAGCAACCTTACCCTTGATCACTTCCCACCAGGCCTGCCACTCCCCCTTCTCTACCATTTGGGGTCCCATGTTTTTTCCTTGTCCCTGGGTTTGTTAACACCCCTTCCTTACCCCCCGTTTCCCCCCCACCCCAAGTCCCCCCGGAACTGTCGGTCCCGTTGTTTTTCCTCCAGATAGTTCATCCAGCCTGTCCTATTCAGACAGACCTGTGGAGACACTAACATGCACGAAAACAAGACAGAGGAAAACAAAGCAACAGTATACAACCAGACAACAAAACACCAAAAACAAACCACTGACAAAGAACAGAGCAAAACAGTTCACAAGACAGAAGCTTGTAGTTAGTTCAGGGATCGTTTGCTGTCCCTTAGGAGCGTTTTCCAGTCCAGTCTGTTGGGGCACCATGCCCTGGCTCCAAAGTCCACTTTCAGCATCCCCTGGGGACCTTGCCACTCCATTCCCTTGCTGTTCCTCTGCACTCCCCCAGTGATTTGCCTCGGTGTGGTGGGATCAGGTCAGGTGCAATTCCCACACTCTGTCTCCAGTGCTGTTCCCTGTATCGCCCTTAGTCACTGATTGGCATCATTTCTCATAGTGGGGCCAGCCATGTTGTTCTCTCTGTGGACTGGCTGCTCTACTCAGGAACATCATCATCATGGCCTGGTGGGCCAGGCTGTGCTCCACTTTCTCCTCCTGCCCCTTCATCTTCTCCCATGTGCTCTGATCAGATATGTTCATCTCCCGGAGCTGCAGAGTCAATGTCCTTTGGAACAAATTCTTTTCGGGGAAGGACAGGAATCCACTTAATTTATGGTGCTGGGGCCAGCCTCCCAGACACGGACAGGACAAATTGTTTGCCGACTTTAATTAATTCACTGGTTACATTTTTGTGAAAAAGGAAACTTGCACTTCATGTGACATATTTCAGTTATGGGCTGTTAAACTAAGTCCACAAAATGGGAGGGGATATGCTTCATGACTCAAGTCATACTATGAAGTCATAAATCTTCTATGATCGAATGCATCCCAACTCCTAGGAATCTGATATACTGTTTTCTGGAATGTAAACCTCCATGGGATAAATGATTTAAGTTTTCCCCAGTTGCTGGATTATAGACATCCAATGTCCTAACCACAAGTACCTCCACGGTTTTTATATGCTCATAGTAATTTTTATAAAACAAACAAAAACAACCAGGTGTAGATTTAGTTTCCATGGAGATGATCCTGACTCACTGTGACTCATTGTGTGCATAGTAGAACTGATTTTTTAAATGTTTTTTATGTTTTAAAGACTGAGACCTTTAAGATCCTTGGGGATTAATTTGCTAAGCCTGACTTCCATGTCACTGCTGGGAGAGTTTGAATCAATAACTGTTTGGTTAGCAGTGCAGTACTTATTCATTTGCTTTACTTGGAGATTCCATAGCGACCAATGTAATAAAAATAAAGGTACAAAAATACACATATACATCTAATGTAAACTGATTTTCTAAAAGGGTGATAAATTCATCCAATGAAGGGTTTCTTCAATAAGTGGTTGTGGAAGCATTTGACATTCACATGCAAAAAAATATATCAGGATCCATGTTTCAGACTATGCAACAGCATAAACAAGAACAATTCAAAATGGGCTAAGAATATAAATGAGAACAATGAAACCGCACTATTTGTAAAAGAAATATAGAGGTGTGGTCTGAAGACCCAGTCTTTAACCAGAAATGATCGTATACGGCGATGGAAGCATACAACATAAAAGATAATTGTGATCAAAGTTTACACTGCCCCAAATCTCGATATGAACACGGATCATAAGCACAAATGTGGATAAAACAGATTTTTAAAATATATTTTCAATAATTTGACTTTTGGTAGATTTAATCTGAAACAATACCAGCAGCATAGTAAAAGCTGTCTTTGTGGTGGTTGTTTTTGTTAGGGGAAATTGGTCACAGCAATGGAATATTTCTGGTCAAGTTATATCTCAACAAACTATACAATTCTCTTAACTAAGATTCTTCTGAAATGGTACAGTTCCATCATAAAATAATAGGGGTTGACTCTTCACATCCCTCCTGTCATGATGCTCATCTCCAGGGAGTGGTCCCTTATGGTATCATGTTCAAAGTACAGAGGAAACATGTTGCTTTTAAGTATGAGTGTGGTTGTCTTTCTAAAACATATCTGTTTGTTCTTCTAGCAATCCATGCCGTGTTCAATACTCTTCACCAGTAACGTGCTACTTATACCTGATGGAGAACAGGAACTGGGCATTCCAGGACTCATCTTATATGCAAATACAAGTGCATTATAGAGTTAAAAGCTGACATCATCTCCCCATAGACACCACTCATCGAGGACATTGCCATATAGGTTACACATAAACCATCAAGACCAAAGTCCACTCGTCATGGAGTGGCTATGGAGTTTCCTTTTCCCACTGGCAGTTGCCCTAGGTAACTAGCAAGATCCTGGGATGGGGAGGATGCTACGGTAGCTCCAGAGCACTCATCTTCTGTTTCACTTCTTCACAGGTGCAAATGCCCAGATCCAGCTGGTGCAGTCTGGAGCCGAGGTGAAGAAACCAGAAGAGTCTGGCAAGGTGTCCTGCAGGACTTCTGGATAGCCCTTCACTAGCTTTAGGATTCATTGGGTGCGGCAGGTGCAAGGAAAAGGCCTTCTGTGGATGGGCTGGATCAACACTAACTCTGGGAAACCAACATATCCCCAGGGCTTCACACAAGGCTATGTCTTCTCCTTGGATACCTCAGTCAGCACAGCGTATCTACAGATGAGCAGCCTGAAGTCTGAGGACACTGCCACCTATTACTGTGCAAGAGACACAGTGTGAAGTCCACATCCTGAGAGTGTCACAAAACCTGGGGAGATGGGGGCTGTGCTGCACTGAGGCAGTGACCCAGAATAGCAACTGAATCCTTTCTTTATTTACTGGTTATGCACTTAGACATGAGAAACAAAGGAAAATACTTTAATTTCCTGTGGAATGAAGCCAGTGACCCAAAAAGGGGAGGAGGAAAACACATCAGTATGTAACCTTTTCTCAACTCTCTTGTATAAATACATCTATCATGGTATACACACTATGCAGACTCCATGGAGGGCAGATTCCTCATTTCCAGACACAATGCCAAGAACACGCTGTATCTGCACATGGACAGCCTGGAACTCCAAGACAAAGCCATCTATTTCTCTGTGAGAAAGATCCTGAGAGGAAATCATGTGTCCCCGACATAAATCTTCCCTGCCCGGATGGAGCTGGACTACAGGGGGCGCCCAGGACCCACCAATCATAGGATACAGACCCAGGAGCAGGTGCAGAGGAATAGTTTCCAGACTGGTTTCCTGTTGTGCCCTAGTGATTCTTCTCCATCTCACAGTTTCCCTCAGGGAATCTCCGATTGTTGTGACAGTTTGTCTGCTGCTGATATCTCTGAAGTCAAAAGTCAAAAGAACAGGAGAAAGTACTGTTGCATGCAGAGAAAGGAGCCTGTCTCACATCCTGGGAAATGTTGCCAGAGATTTCCTTGATCATTGTTTGAGGAACCCCAGGGAAACCCGGGGAGACTTTTCCAACCTCCTTCAGGGCATCTCAAGTCCCTGGGTTAAGAAAACAGTTAAGCACTAGACTAGTAGCTGAAAGATAGAAACAGTTCTGTTGAGTTGTTTCCAAGATATCAGAGGCAGTGTAGTGATCCCGTTAGTTTTCCTCAATTAGCACACCATCAGGGTTTCTGGTGGGAGTCCACAGCAACTGGTTCAGCGTCAGTAACATGTCAGTGGAAAATGACGTTCACATCTGACTCTTTTATCTCCTAAGTGTCCCTGTCAGAGATAACTATGACCTGGCATCTCCTTTCCTCCTACTGTTTTTTCATTTATTTCCTTCCTCCTGGTTCAGCAATGTCATCTAATTCATGGTTGCTATGGGGTTCATAATTGATGATGCAAAATATTCATATTATTAAGACATTTGTAAAAAAAAGTGCATGCTAGTCTGAGTGCTTCAAGATGCAAACTACAAGATAAAGGAAGTTCCTTTTAGTTTAAACTCTTGGTTTAATGTTAATAGGTGCTATTGAGTGGCCTCTATATATCAAAACAAAGCATTGCCTGGTCCTTGACCACCTTCACATTCTATGTTTGCGTCTGTTGTTACAGCCTGTGTCAATCCATCTCAGTGAGGGCCTTCCTCTTTTTGATGCCCTTCCACTTTACCAAACATGATGTCCTTCTCAGGGATTAGTTTCTCCTGGCAATGTGTCCAAAGTATCTAAGACAAAGTATTGTCGTCCATGCCTCTAAGGAGCATTCTGACTGCATTTTTCCAACACAGACTGGTTTGTCCTTTTAGCAATCCATGGTCCATTGAATATTTTTTTCATAGTACTCCATGGTACTTTGAATATTTTTCTTCAGTACAATAATTCAAATGCATCGATTCTTTATTGGTCTTCCTTAGTCAATGTCCAACTTTCATATGCATATGAGACAATGGAGAAAACCATGGCTTTGGTCAGGCATATTTTTGTCCTCAAAGCAGCAACCTTACCCTTCAGTGCTGCAGATTTACCTAATGCAATACGTTTTATTGATTTATTGATTGCTGCTCCCATGAGCATTTGGTTGTGGATACAAGCAAGACAAAATATATGACATCAACTTTTTCTTCATCTATCATGATGTAAGCTTTTGGTCCAATTATGAGGATTGTTTTCTTCTTTACATTGAGTTTGAATCCAAACTGAAGGCCAGAATCCATGATCCAGGTGTCTCAATTGCTCACTTTCATCAAGGAAGGTTGTATCATCTGGATATCAGAGGTTGTTAATAAGCTTTTCTCCGAACTTGGTGCCACATTCCTCCTCATCTACTCTAACTACTGTGATCACTTGCTCAGCACACAGACTGAACATGTGCAGTCAAGAGATACAACCTTGACATACACCCGTTCTGAATTTTTTTCCTTCTCTCCATTCAGTTCATCACGGCCCTGAATAAGATCGCTGTGGTCATGAATGAAGGCATTATTCTGAGTAGGGCCTGGGAAGCAGCCTGCTCAGCCACTGGCTGGCTGCTCTCTGGGCTGTGGCCCTCCTTGAGGATGACAGGCTTTCATTTTAATTACAGTGATCTTGGAGAGAAGCAAATGAGGGTGGGGGTGGGCTTCTAGGAGGTCAGCATGTATGTCAGTCATTCTCAACCTGTGGGTCCTGACTCCTTTGGGGGTTGAACACATATTTCTGATGGTCTTAGGAACCAAGACGTTGGCTTTTTGTGCAAAGTGTCATAAAATATAGCCATGTAGTTTATTGTTGTTATATCAAAACTGTTACCCATGCCTCAAGACAAAATTCCATTTATTTCTAATTAGAAATAAATATTTCACACTCTAAAATTACATATTGTTTTCATGAATCATCACTATGCTTTATTTTTCTTGAGAGTGAGTGAGCTAGAGGGTGAATGAGAGAGTGAGTTAGTGAGAGAGAGTGAGAGTGAGTGAGAGAGTTAGTGAGTGAGTGAGTGAATGAGTGAATGAGAGTGAGTTAGTGAGTGAGTGTGAGAGTGAGAGGGTGAATGAGTGACTTAGTGAATGAGAGAGTGAGTGAAAGACTGAGTGAGTGAGTGTGTGAGTGAGTGAGTCCACCCATCCTGAATTTAAACCACAACATATTACCTGGTTGATACATGAGCACAATGATATATTCTGGAATTCTCCTCATTGTCAAGGGTATCCACAGTTTATTATGATCCACACAGTTGAATGTCTTTGCATTGTCAATGAAACACACATAAACTTCTTTATCTTATTCTCTGCTTTGAGCCATGATCCATCTGATATCAGGAATGCTATGTCTTTTTCCACATCCTCTTGGCTCTGGTCTGAACTACTGGCAGTTCCCTGTCAATATGCTGCTGGAAACTTTGTTGGATGGTCTTAAGGAATGTCTTACTTGCTTGAAATATCAGTGATAGCATTCTATAGTTTGACCATTTTATGGGATCAACTCCCTTGCAATGGGCACAAATATTGTCCAGTCAGTTGGCCAAATAGCTGTCTTCCAAATATCCTTGCACATGAGACTGAGTAATTCCAGTGCTTTTACAATTTGCTGAAACAGATAATAGAATTAGGAAAGATAAAATAAAATTTAGACCAAAGATTACCTTTTCTTCTACATGAATAGTGTCCCAGGGCCACAGGCAAGATGTGAATAAAATAAATGCCTGCTATCTTGTTGCAAATTATTTAATTTTTAGTCGATACAGCAATGATCCACTCAGCATTTTGGGGGAGGAACTTCTGTAACCCACAGGCCTTGACGCCATCTCCAAGGAAACACTGAATTATTCTAACCAAAGCACATGAAAGGTGACCCAGAGAAGTTGGAGAATCCCTTCTCCTTCTTTCCCATGGCCCTCAGGAGCAGCCCCACACAGATGTTCCCCTTCTCATCGCCAGAGGAAGCTGAGAGATGCACTCAATTGGGAAAGGCACTGCTCTGCATTTTCTATTGCTGCAGTGCTTATACCAGTGTGTGTGTGTGTGTGTGTGTGTGTGTGTGTGTTAATGGAGACCTTCTTTTGCCCTTCTCCATAAGCTGAAAACAAGCTCTGAATGATATCTGGGTTACAAGCCTTGGAGTTCCACCTGGATGTCAGGCTGTACTATGCCAAATCTGAGATGTGTCATCTACAACCACACTCCCTTCCTTAGAAGAGTCTCCTACAGTGCCCTTCTGGTATCCTGAGTGCTGTCTTTTCTGTTCTCTTGAAAGACGGTCTCTGTCTCTCCCTCCTAGTCTCTGTGTTCCCAGGTCAGGGGTAGCTCTTTGTCTGGGATCACAAAAGAGCTGGAGTGGAGGGAGCCTCTAACATCTCACTCATGTCTCCACTGGCGTCTTAACCCAGGTCCATCTGCTGCAGCCTGAGCTAGAGGTGAAGAGGTCTTGGGGGACTGTGGGGGGAGGCTTTGAAGATCTCAGGTAAAGCATCTGAATATGAATTTTCCAGTAGCTATTATATCATCTGGATTGAGCTGCAGTGGGATGGGATGATTGATCCTGAACATTTAAGAACACACTATAGATCCACATATCAAGGCCATGTCTTGTCCACGGACAACACCTCAGCAGTGGAACAGCATGAAGGTCTGAGCTATGGCCATGGATTACTGTGTGAGGGACAGAGCGATGGAAACCACATCTTGAGGCGCCAAAAACCCTTGACAGCCACAGCTGCAGAGCAGAGCTCCCAGAGCCATTCCAGCAGGTGCCTCTCAGATGCACCAGGAGAGGAACCACTGTCTCCCATGTCCTCAGGGGTGAGAACTACAGAAGCCCAGCCCTGGAGTGACCACTGTTCCACAATCCTATGGGGCTAATATTTCCAACTATTTAATCATTGAAACTTTTCAGAACCTGGGTACTCTGATGGGTCACCCTGAGTCCAATAAAAATGATACCCATGACTGAAACAATAAGATGCCTGATTATAAGTATACCAAACACTTTAATGAGTGAAAATGCCATGAGACCCCCTTACCATCTTCCTCCAGTGCTTCCTTTCATGTCAGCACTATAGTATTCAGCTGTTGTTTGACCACTATGAGAGGAGGATGCACCTTCACAGGCAAAACGTCTAGCAAAATTGTAAAGACTTAGTGTGGGCTGAAGTCAAGAACTAGAGCGTCACAGAATCTAGACTCTAGATTCTAGAGCATCTCCATATTCAGAGGTTAGACAGCCCAGGACAGGATTTCACTGCAAGAGTTCCCGGAGGAAGACTGTGGGATGGGGAGAAATGGAGGAGCATGGGAACACCACTAAATGTCCCACTTGCTTGAGAAGTAAGGCAAGTTATTATTTGCCTGGACAAGATTGTTGTCACAAACCACTCAGGACTCAATAATATATAGCTGTGAGCAGGTATTTGCATCAGGAGAATACAAAACAGGCCACACGATAAAGACACACCAAGAGTTGGGTGTAATGAAGGTGTGAACAAATACATAGATATGGTGCTTCCTGATGCTTCTGCTTCAGCATGTTTCATACCTACCATGTTATCACCAACCTGCATACCCCACATCCCATTTCTTCTGCTGAAATCTGAGAGATCAGTATCTCTCACTATATATGGAGAGGACATTCAAACAGTAGTGGATGCGTATGATCCTGTAAGCACTAGGATAATTCTAGAACCATTTTGAAAGAAAAGGCCAATATTTCTCTAAGAATGTATGGTTTCCACTTTAATGCAGAGATCACCCCCCACCCCCATTCCCACTCTCCTTTCTGTCTTTTGTGTTGCTTTCTGTGAACCTTGATTGTCTGGGATCTGTGATGCTTAGCCGTTGAAGATTGGTTATCAAAAGTTGAGCTGAGAGCAGATTGTCTTTGGTTTCTTAAGGAGATGATAGGATAGAAATTAGAATCAAAAGGACCTAGGTATGCACATCATTAACTTTCTATGGCATAAAGGGCAATGGGTTGTATCTCTGGCATGAGAAACATAGTGCGTCCAGAGTGAAGGGTCTAGGACATCTGGAGAAAAATACATATATGTTCAGAAGAACTCTGTGGACTGAGAGTTCAGGGGAATATAGAGGCATTTTGTAATTAATTAATTAATTTATTATTGTATGAGTGTTGACAGAGGGCAGGGTTTCTACCAAAGAATTAAAACTGGGACAAAGGTCGAAAGAAACAGAGTTCCTTTCTTCAGTCTCAAAGTTATCCATGGAACTTAATATACTTCCTACCTTGCATTCCTTCATAGGTGAATTTGGAACAGAGAGCCTTAGTGGCAGAACAGGTAAGTCCTCAACTGCTAACTGTGCTAGCTGCATAATCTGGTGCCAATTTGAGGATCAAGAGTGTAGGCCTGGAGTCTAGCTTTCCAATCAAGATATGGAAAATAAAGCCTCTGTGTGGACAGGGCCTTCCCCTGAGGGTTCTGGGAATTCCTGTGTTTCCTGCTTGGAGGCGGGAGACACTCTCTCTCTGCTTACTCATGGAGAGTTGCTCTACTGACAAGACACATAGCACTGCACTGATGGATCCCGTGCCCTGGGAACTGGAGGGGCCACGTGGAGACATCTGCCAGCGCTGAGATGCTTACAACACCATTAGATCCACAAGACTTCCCACCCACTGGCCTGTGCTCTTCCTGCATTTGGCATCATTGCACGTGTTTCATGAGTCTGAAGAGGCCTTTATAGATTGGTATTGGACATATGGGCTAATATCGGGCTTATGAACTTGATCTAGACTGGGCAGGGATGTGTCCTTAATGTAAAATTACTCTTTGATATAACACTCTCTCTTATACACATGTGAGAGTGCATGAATTTGTTTCTCTAGTCTACCCAGATTAACACACTAACCAAGAGTTAGGCAATGCAAAGCCACTTGGTATCTCAGTTGGGAAAAGATCTGATGGTCTGCTCGCCTCAGGATCACACACTAGAAAACCATACGGGGCAGCTCTCTTTCATGAAGAGTCACTATAAGTCTCTCCTAAAACAATGTAGGACTCTTGGTTAATATATTTACAGTTTCAATGGCAAAAAACATTCTTCAATGTTGTAACCTGAATTCTGTCCATGAAAAGATTCTGGCTTATTTTTGTTCTTCTTTTTCATGAAAAAAAGATATTTTTAAAAAATTGTGAGCACTTATTTTGCCGTTTTCTGAAATAGGAAATAAGTTTCATAACTATTTTAATCATGAAATCTCAAAAAATATAATACTGAAGAGAAATAGGTTGGTATTTTGATAATTATGAATAAGCCACTGATACCATGGTTGTTGGTAGGTGTACTTGAGTTGATATTCCACTCATCAAAACACCATCTGGTAGTGTACAACACCCTGCCTCAGTTGAACAGAATGCCAGATATTTCTAAGCAAAGTATCTTGGTGGATTAGAAAGGTGAACATTTTTCCAACAAGCAAGTGCTTAAACTTCACATCAATGAGACCACTTGAAATGATATTAAACTTCAGTACCATATAATTGGAAAATAAAAAGCCTTGAAGTAAATATGAGTTTGTGTAAAATTTTGTGTTAGAAAATAATGGCATTTACTTCTAATTGAAGATTTAGTTGGATTTAAATCATTTTCAAGTACTTGGGGTATATATAGACATTCACCTAGGATATCATTCCACTAAATTACTTTAGACATAGTTGATAGACAATGAAAACTGAAATAAAAATAGATATAAATTTTGTTTGGTGATATTACAAAGCAGTGAAATATTCTATAAGTCTCTGTTAGGTTAGCTGAATTGAAAATGTTCTCAACAACACACACATATGCGCACACATGAACATACTTATCTGGATTACTCACAGGAATAAACCTGGTGAAGTAGATGTATATATATAGAGAGAGATTGATATAAAAAATAGCTCACATGATAAATGAGGGCTCACAAGTACCAAATCCTTGGATTAAGTGACAGGCTGATGTCTTATGTGATAAACAAAATGAAATAAAACAAAGCCTCACTGTCATCAAGACAATTCTGACTGACAGCATCCCTACAGGACAGGTAGATCTGCTTCTGTGAGCTTCAGGGAATGTAACTCTTTAGGAGAATATAAATCCCAGTCTTTCTTTCATGTAGTGGCTGGTGGTTTCAAACTGCTAACCTTGAACAGTATAGGGGCAGGTGGATGTCAGGCTGCTAAGCTAACAGGGATTATGAGGGCTAGTGAATCCTAACCCTGCAGGGCAGGTGATAATAATCAGAGATCAATGTATGAAGTCCTGGTTACTCTGCCAACATAGGTGTGAACTGAGGACCATGTATTATCTTTGTTTGCAGTCCTGATGGTTTCTGCTTCCCAAAGTTCTCCTTCAAGGTCATGATCTACAGATGCTGAAAAAATTCAATTTCAGGGGAAAGGGAATATTTTCTAGGCAGAGAGGTAAACTTAGGGCAGAGAGACAGACAGACACAGAGGCAGAGGACAATAAAATCTGATTTATGTTGGCATGGAGATATTTCCCTGCACAATAACACTTAAATGCACTTCACTCCAAAGATATTTTTGATGCAGACTATTTGCCCAAGTTAATGAATGTTTCAAGGTGTATGACAAATATCACCTTGATTCCATTTTCATCATCAGTCAATGTTCATGGACCATTTAATTCCTCCATTAATACTTGGGAATATTTAATATTTTCAACAAGAGTGAATGGATATTTGTGATGATTAAAAATGTGACCATTCAGAGAACCCCGGAGAGTTGGTGACTGTTTGATGTTTACTGTTCTACTTCTCCATTTATCATTATCTGTCATTCTTTTTTTTTTTTTTTTTTTGACGTTTTCGAATGCTCGGTTTATTCACTGCAGACACATATCACACCAGCCAAAATACAGATTGACACAGACACAGATGCAGAAGCAGCTAGCGTGCAAAAGCAAGACAAATCTAGATAGATGAATAACGATTTCTTTAAAAAGCACACGTGCGATGGCAAGCCGGATTCCGCACCCCTGCCTCCCCCACGCACCGACAAGCGAATGGCGGGAAGAGGCGAGGGGCCCGCGGACAGAGTGAGAGGAGCGGTCCCATTCGCCATGAATGTCCGTCCCTCGTCTGGCGCGGCTTAGGTCCGATTCGGGAGAGCGCGACAGCACCACATCGATCAGTGAGAGATCTTTCTTTATATCTATTTATTATCTCCACATATCTAACAAAAAAATTATTTATCTGCAGGTTTGTTCACCAATCTATCTTTTATTTTTGAAGCTACCTATCTACATATCCATCCACACCTTGGAGTCTAAGTTCATTTACTCTATTCCTAGAGCCTTCCTGGATCCATAACTAAATCCGGATGCCTGAATATGTCCCGATGTGGATAAAGGTAAACCTGGGCTAGTTGAATTGAAGAACTGAGAAGTGTTTTCTCCCAATGGTCCAATCAGCATCATTCTCCCCTCAATGTGAGTCTCTGAGCCAAGGACATTCCTTCACCTATTCAACCTTTACATGCAAATGCATCTCCCCCATGCAAACCCCTCTTAGGCAGCCACATGAGAACACTGCACATGTGAACTTAAACTCGGGTCCTCCTCATCCTGGAGAACAGTTCCTGGGCATCAGGGACCTCATGAACAGGGACATGAAACGTGTTGGTTTTCCTTTTTCTGGCGGCAACTCCCACAGGTGCATTCTTCAGGGGTTCCCTGTGAATTCCGGGATGCCACCTCGAACAGATGGTTCAGTTGATTCTCCCTGAATCCAGGGGTCTTGTCCCAGGAGCAACTGCAGGAGTCAGATCCGGGACTGGTGAAGCCCTCGCATACCCTTTCCCTCACCTGCACATTCTCTGGATTCTCTTCAACCAGCAATCATGTGCACTGGGTCCGCCAGACTCAAGAAAAGGAGCTGATGTGGGTTGATATGATATGGAGTGGGGGAGAGCACAAACGAGGCTCCCACTCTCCAGTCCCAAGTCAGCATTACCAGGGATACCCCCAAAAGCCAAGTGTATTTAAAGCTGAGTTCTGTAAATTATGAAGACACATCAGTGGATTGCAGTGCAAGAGACAGGCACAGTGATGGGAAAACAGTGTGAGCTCAGACACAAACTGCCCTGTAGTACCCACCAGGGTGCTGGTGTGTTGGGCTCCACAGTACACACTTAGCTTAGTGCCCTATCTTCTCAGCAGATGCCTTGGAAAGCAGTTAGGTGTGGAATTCTTCTCAGAAGCTGTGGTTTCCACACCTTGTCACCCCCTCTCTAGGGACTCCCAAGCACAATAACTCTAGGGAAGCTTTATGATAGGGAACATTACTTTTTCATGGCGATGGATTTTGTGTGTCTTCCACTGATCATCCCAGAAAATATTTCAAAGCAATATATTTTGGTGAGACTTTGGTTTGCAGTTCAGGGAACTAAAAAGCATTATTAATGGCTAAGTTTAGAAACAATGTGGAATTGTTTCTAACATTTACCATGTTTAAACTACATCTGGGATGAGGGTGTAATGGAGATGAAAAAGAGGAGCTGATAACAAGGGCTCTATAGAAAGTAAATGTCTAGAAAAGAATGATATATGTACAAATATGCCTAATACAATTGATGTATGGATTATAATAACAGTTGTAAAAGCCCCCAATAAAATGATCTTTTAACAATAAAAAATCTAAATATTTGCCCTACCTTCACATATATCATCAATCTTCTCATCTCTGGGAATACTCATCAATCTACATTACTGCATTATCTTCTTTTGAATAACCTGGGTAATGTTATACACATTGATATTAACAATCACACATTTCAGAGGAAATCTGTTCTCCCAGAGACACCTTGCAGTTTTGAAATTTCTCTCAATTTGTCAAACCTAGGGAAGTTCTGCTGGAAGTAGTAGGTAGAATCCAGAGATTCTTATTTTTAAATCACAAATAATTATATAATCCAAAATATCAATTATGCAAAGATTAAAAAACTGTACGATAAAGTTTTAAAACTTACCACATAAATACAAATGTGCATTTGCAGAATAAATTACAACTTATGAAAAGTATACTTATGACAATCTTCACCAAATCAAAGTAGAACCCTTAACATTTTATAAATATGTAGATATGTTATTAATAAATTCACAGTTGTATTTATCCACACATTCATACATATGTTAGCCTAGCCAAGACGAGCTATTGTTTATATAAGAGTTAGTAAAATAAATCCTGTATTCATGTGTTTATGCCTCTCTTATCAGTGGATGACTGTGGCCACATTTTCTCCGTAATGCACTGAACTTGGTTTCATTAGGGTGACTTAAAAGACATCTGGTTGTGTGGAAGTCATGAAAGAAAGAAAGAAAGAAAGAAAGAAAGAAAGAAAGAAAGAAAGAAAGAAAGAAAGAAAGAAAGAAACTACGTCAACAGAAATTCTGTCTTCTGCACATGAGACAGTTTAAAAATGGATCAAGTGTTATAAGGAATATAGTGGAAACTTCACACATGAGTCAAAGGGAAACAAGTCAACTTGTATAAATGAAGAAAGTGGCTTACCTGAACGACTGGGGGGAGAGACTGTTGAGTTGCCATTGTGGAGTTAACTAGTGAAGTTGGAATCTCACATGGTTCACATTTTAAATTTATGTGATAATTTTGGTTTCTTGATTGGTGCCAGAAAGCAGTGCACACAGATCAAAGAGTTCAAAAAATTTGATATTACACAACTGTTTTTAAAAGAAAATTGAGGGGGAGGGAAAAAAGGAAAATGAACTGATTCCAGGAACCCAAGTGGAAGGCAAATTTTGAAAATAATGAGGGCAATGAATGTATAAGGGTGCTTTACTCAATTGATGTATGGACGGATTATGATAAGAGTTTCATGAGCCCCAATAAAATGATTTATTAACAAAAAATAAAAAATAAGGCTAATAAAAAATTGAAGTTGATGAGGCCATCTTTATGTAATGAAACTTAATTATTGATAATTTTTGGATATATCACTATGGTCCAGAGAGAAAGATACAATGAACACAGTTACTTCTGAGGGAATCATTTAGGTTGATATTCAAGGCATAAAGGTCAATTAAGAATATGACAGAGGGACTTCCGGGAAGATGGCGACGGAGTGACACACACCAGACTTCGCAGAATCCAGCCCAGGAGAGTTGCTCAGAGTGAAATTCAATGCCACTGGATAGCAGGAGGTGCATCATAAAGATAAGTAGGCACAGATCCACGGGGTCTTGAGGGGCTGGGGGCTTTTGGCTTACCTCAGTGAAAGCCGGCTGGGGCTCGACCCTAGCCCAGCTGCCGGATCTGCCCAAGCCGGGACCATTTGGAGCCTGTAGCAGGGCTTGGTCTCAGCACAACCACAGTTTTCCCCTACCTGCCTCAAGGCAGGGGCAGGACGCTTGCGGCTCCACTGGCAGGGATCGGGGTTCAGCTACATTTTTGCTTCTGTTTGCCTCTCTGCTCTATATTCCCACACAGCCTTGGAGGGCTGCAAAGGGGCTTTTTCAAGGCACAGCCGCAGCCGCGCCGCGTGGTCTGAGCAGGGACTAGATCCAACCCCCCCCAGCTCCATAGGCAGGGATCAAGCTTCAGCTACACTGCGGCGTATGTTAACATCTCTGCTCTGTCCCCCCACTTCTCTGGGGCTGCTCAGCAGCTTTCTTGTGACCCTTCTTGGGGCTCAGCTGCAGACTACCGCTGGGGCTTGGGGCAGGGAGTAAGCCCTTGCAGGTCCACAGGCAGGGAGTGGGACTCAGCTACATAGTTTCTTTTGCTTCCCTCACTTCCCTGTACCCCTGAACAGTCTAGTCTCACTTTTTGATTTTTCTCCCCCCCCCCCCTTGTTCCTGCCCTGTTCTCTCACACTCCATTGCAGACTTACGGGGCACACCCATTGCCCTAGGGCATTTGCACCTGGGTCACACCCATCTAGGTGAGCTCCACCTTGCATAGATAGCCCAAGGCTAGGGTAATGCCTGCTTGCTCTCCAGGGGATACTCCTCAGACTTCTCACCAGGGAGTTCCTGCCTGTGTACCTGGGAACATGAGGCAGCTCAGCCAACACTTATCAATATTCAAACCAATAGCGAGAACTTTAACCCAGCCTCTGCAACACTGGGGCAGGCAGTCGACCTGCCATCTGGGGCACTCCCCTGATAGGGAAGCCACAGGAAGATAAAGTGGTAGATTAATCCCATAGCAAAATCAGCTGTAGGCAGATCGAAGAAGCATTCCTATAAGTCTTCCAGAGAGAGACTAGAAAATGGTACCTGATCCCTCAAAAACAACTCAACGCAAACAGCCATCACCCCCAATGACCTCAACGAAAAAACAGGAGAAACAAAAGACAAAGGCAGAAGATGTCCTGAATATAGCAACATACATAGAAGAAGCAGACATTGAGATGCCATACAAAGAAACTCTCAGAATGCTGCTTGGAGCCATGCAGGATATGAGGGAAACAATACAGAAAAGGATGAAACGACAGAGGAGATAAAAGACATACACCAAAGGGAAATACAGGAGCTTAAGGAGCAGATAACGAAAAACAATAGCAGAATCATGTTCCTTGAGAATCGATTGGAGGAATCAGAGAACCGCATCAGTGGCGTGGAGGACAGCCAAGCAGACTTTAATAAACGTGAACAAAAATCTAATAAGAGCATCAGAGAAGCCGAAGAAAACCTAAGAGCTATGTCTGATGCTATGAAGCGGAACAACATTAGAATTATTGGCCTACCGGAGGAAGACACAACAAAGAAGTCATCTGCAACAACAGCGAGAGAATTCTTGGAGGAAAACTTCCCCAGCCTAATGAATGAAAACCAGCAAACATCCAGGAGGCTGAAAGAACACCCGCACGATGGGACCCCAAGAAGAAATCAACAAGGCACATAATAGTTAAACTATCCAATTTTGAGGAAAAGGAGAAAATCATGAGAGCAGCTAGGGAAAAGCAAGCAATCACATATAAAGGTTCCCACATAAGGATATGCTCAGACCCATCAGCAGAAACTATGAAAAAAAGGAGAGAGTGGAGTAACATATTCCAAAAATTGAAAGAAAACAACGCAAATCCAAGAATAATCTACCCAGCCAAATTATTGATCAAGATCGATGGAGAAGTAAAAGTCTTCCCAGACAAGGAAAAACTCAAAAAATACGTTACAACAAACCGAGCCTTACAAAAAATCCTTGCCGACTCAGTATGGGCAGAAGAACAATACTCACCAAGCACAAATAAGAGACCAACACATAGAACAACCTCACTCAGAGCACAACAAAGAGAAAACAGATCCCAACATAGCAATGGCTTAAGGATGGAAAGAAGTCAAGAATGATACACACACAAAACACACACTAATGAGAAAGGAAAGTAGGAAAACTCCCAACACAAAAGGTATAAAATGGCATCACAGAGTCCGCACATGGAGATAATAACCCTGAATATCAATGGCCTGAACTCAGGCATTAAAAGACTGAGGCTAGCAGAATGGCTTAGAAAACACAACACATCAATTTGCTGCCTACAGGAGACACATCTCAAGGTTATAGACAAAAATAGGCTGAGAATCAAAGGCTGGAGAAGGACCCACCAAGCAAACAGCAATACAAAAAAAGCAGGGGTTGCAATCCTTATCTCGGATAAAATTGACCTCAAAGTGCAAACCAATAAAGAGATAAGGCAGGACACTATATTATGCTCAAGGGAATGATAGACAATGAACCACTAAGCATTGTAAACATATATTCCCCGAATGAGACACCAGCTCAATACGTCAACCAAACACTCCAAAAGATTAAGAAAGAAATCACAGACTCGACAACTATAGTGGGCGATTTCAACACACCACTCACTGAGATAGATCACAGGGAAAGAAACTCTACAAGGAGACTAGGGAGCTAATCTCCACAATTAAACAATTTGACTTAATATATATTTACAGAGCTTTTCATCCAAATATAAAAAATTTCACATTCTATTCAAGTCCCCATGGCACATATTCAAAGATAGACCACATGCTGGGGCATAAGGCAAATCTACATAATTTTTTAAAAATTTTTTTATTTTAACAATTTATTGGGGCTGATACAATTCTTTTCACAGGTCATCCATATACATACATCAATTGTATAAAGCACATTTGTACAGTCTTTGCCCTAATCATTTTTTTCTCTTTTCTTCTTTTACATTTTATTAGGGACTCAAACACTCTTACCACAATCCATACATATACATACATCAATTGTATAAAGCACATCCATACATTCCCTGCCCCAATCATTCTCAAGGCATTTGCTCTCCACTTAAGCCCCTTGCATCAGGTCCTCTTTTTTTCCCCCCTCCCTCCCCATTCCCCCCTCCCTCATATGCCCTTGGTAATTTATACCTCATTATTTTGTCATATCTTGCCCTATCCGGAGTCTCCCTTCCCCCCTTCTCTGATGTCCCTCTCCCAGGGAAGAGGTCACATGTGGATCCTTGTAATCAGTTCCCCCTTTCCAACCCACTCACCCTCCATTCTCCCAGCATCATCCCTCACACCCTTGGTCCTGAAGGTATCATCCACCCTGGATTCCCTGTACCTCCAGCCCTCATATGTACCAGTGTACAGCCTCTGTCCTATCCAGCCCTGCAAGGTAGAATTCGGATCATGGTAGTTGGGGGGAGGAAGCATCCAGGATCTGGGGGAAAGCTGTGTTCTTCATCGATACTACCTCACACCCTAATTAACCCATCTCCTCTCCTAAACCCCTCTATGAGGGGATCTCCATTGGCCGACACTTGGGCCTTGGGTCTCCACTCTGCACTTCCCCCTTTATTTAATATGATATATATATACATATATAAACATACATATATACATATACACATATACACATACATATATACATATACACATATATACACATACATACACACATTTATATCCTTTTTTTTTTTTGCATCATGCCTTATATCTGGTCCCTTGGGCACCTCGTGATCGCACTGGCCGGTGTGCTTCTTCCATGTGGGCTTATTTGCTTCTGAGCTAGATGGCCGCTTGTTCACCTTCAAGCCTTTAAGACCGCAGACACTATCTCTTTTGATAGCCGGGCACCATCAGCTTTCTTCACCACATTTGCTTATGCACCCATTTGTCTTCAGCAATCCTATCATGGAGGTGTGCAGTCAATGATATGATTTTTTGTTCTTTGATGCCTGGTAACTGATCCCTTCGGGACCACTCGATCACACAGGCTGGTGTGTTCTTCGATGTGGACTTTGTTGCTTCTGAGCTAGATGGCCGCTTGTTTATCTTCAAGCCTTTAAGACCCCAGTCACTATCTCTTTTGATAGCCGGGCACCATCAGCTTTCTTCACCACATTTACTTGTTCACCCACTTTGGCTCCAGCCGTTGTGTCGGGAGAGTGAGCATCATAGAGTTCCAATTTAATAAAAGAAGGTATTCATGCATTGCGGGAGTGTTTGAGTAGAGGCCCAAGGTCCTTCCGCCACCTTAATACTTGACAAATAAATATAGACACATAGATCTATTTCCCCATCCCCCTATATATATTTGCATGTACATGTCTTTGTCTAGACCTCCATGAATGCCCTTTGACTCCTAGCTCTTTCCCCCATCTCCCTTGACTTTCCTCCTGCCCTACTACCATGCTTCGTCGCCACCTGGGCTAGTGTATACCTCTTCTCTAAGCAACCTTACCCTTGATCACTTCCCACCAGGCCTGCCACTCCCCCTTCTCTACCATTTGGGGTCCCATGTTTTTCCCTTGTCCCTGGGTTTCTTAACACCACTTCCTTACCCCCCCTACCCCCCACCCCAAGCCCCCCCGGCACTGTCGGTCCCGTTTTTTTCATCCAGATAGTTCATCCAGCCTGTCCTATTCAGACAGACCTGTGGAGTCACTAACATGCACGAAAACAAGACAGAGGAAAACAAAGCAACAGTATACAACCAGACAACAAAACAACCAAAACAAGCCACTGAAAAAGAACAGAACAAAACAGTTCACAAGAGAAAAGCTTGTAGTTCGTTCAGGGATCGTTTGCTGGCCCTTAGGAGCGTTTTCCAGTCCAGTCTGTTGGGGCACCATGCCCTGGCCCCAAAGTCCACTTTCAGCATTCCCTGGGGACCTTGCCACTCCATTCCCTTGCTGTTCCTCTGCACTCCCCCAGTGATTTGCCTCGGTGTGGTGGGATCAGGTCAGGTGCAATTCCCACACTGTGTCTCCGGTGCTGTCCCCTGTATCGCCCTTAGTCACTGAGGGGCATCATGTTTCATAGTAGGGCCAGCCATGTTGTTCTCTCTGTGGACTGGCTGCTCTACTCAGGAACATCATCCTCACGGCCTGGTGGGCCATGCTGTGCTCCACTCTCTTCTCCTGCCCCTTCATCTGCTCCCGTGTGCTCTGATAAAATATGTCCATCTCCCATAGCTGCAGAGTCAATGTCGTCCTTTGGAACAAATTCTTTTCGGGGGAGGGGCAAGAATCCACTTAATTTATGGTGCTGGGGCCAGCCTCCCAGACCTCTCCACTGGTTCCCTCCTCCACGCCGGGATATTGCATTCACACCTTGCGACACTGGGTTGAAGTCTGGTCCCACTTTCTCTGTGGAGATATAAACCATTCCCTCCCCTTGGGTGGATTAATGCCCCATTTCTGTCATGCTGACTGTACTTACCTCAGGGGACTCATGTTGTACCTGTCCTTTTGGGTCTGGCTTACCTCGCTTAACATAATTCCTTCCAGCTCTTCCCATGAAATAACGTGTTTCATGTGCTCATCGGTGCTTTTCAGTGCTGCATAATACTCCATTGTGTGTATATGCCAAAGTTTGCTAATCCACTCGTCTATCGATGGAAACTTAGGCTGTTTCCAAGTCTTTGCTATTGTGAATTGTGCCGCAATAAATATTGGAGCGCATATGACTGGTCGTGTTTTATTTGCTGCTTCAACCGGGTATATGCCCAGTAGAGGGATGGCTGGGTCGTAAGGTAGATCAATTTCCATTTTCTTTAGGTATCGCCAGATTGCTTTCCACAGTGTCTGTACAAATCTGCACGACCACCAGCAGTGGAGGAGGGTTCCTACTTCACCACAGCCCCTCCAACACTTGTTGCTCTCTGATTTACTGATCTGGGCTAGCCTCAGGGTTGTCAGGTGGTATCTCATGGTTGTTTTGATTTGCATTTCTCTTATGGCAAGGGACTTCGAGCACTTTCTCATATATTTATTGGCCTTATGGATCTCCTCTCTAGTGAAAGTTCTTCTCATTTCTTTTGCCCACTTCCTTAGGGGGTTAACTGTTTTCCTCTTATTGCAGGTCATGATGGTGTTGTAGATTTTAGTAATGAGCCCTTTGTCTGACGTGTCATTACTAAAAATCTTCTCCCAGTCTGTGGGTTGCCTTGTCACCCTCTTGGCAAAGTCTTTCGAGGTGCACAGGTGTTTTATTCTTATTAGATCCCATTTGTCGATTTCCAGATCACCTGTGTGTGTCCCCTTCCCTGTTGCAGTGAGCCTATGTGCTCCCTGGGCCAGTGCTCTGAGATTAGTCCCAATTCCCTCCTTAATGGTCCTGATGGTTTGGGGTTTAACTTCTAGATCTGTGATCCACCTTGAGTGTATTCTTGTGCATGGGGTGAGGTAGACGTCTTGTTTCAACTTTCTACATGTGGATATCCATTGTTTCCAGCACCACTTATTAAAGAGGGCATCTGCTTCCCACTTGACGTTTTTGGGACCCTTGTCGAAGATCAGTTGTCTATATGCTGATGATTTTACTCCTGGGCTTTCTATTCTTTTCCACTGGTCTGAGTGTCTATCATTGTGCCAGTACCATGCTGTTTTGACCACTGTAGCTGTGTAGTAGGCATTAAAATCAGGTAGGGCGAGTCCTCCAATTGTGTCCTTCTTCTTGAGGAGTTCTCTGCTAATTCTGGGTTTCTTCCCTCTCCATATGAAGTTGGTGGTCAGTTTTTCCAATTCTTTGAAGAAGGTTGATGGTAATTGGATTGGTATAGCATTGAACTTATAGAGTGCTTTAGGAAGAACTGTCATCTTTACTATGTTCAGCCTACCTAACCATGAGCAGGGGAGGGTCATCCATTTGTGAAGGTCACTTTTGGTTTCCTGTAATAGGGTTTTATAATTATGCTTATAAAGGTCTTTAGTATTTTTTGTTAAATATATTCCTAGGTATTTCAGTTTGTTCTTGGCTACTGTGAAGGGTACTTCCCTCTTAATCGCCTCTTCCATGGCCCTGTCCGATGTGTATAGAAACCCTACCGACTTCTGTTTATTGATCTTGTATCCTGCTACTCTTCCGTATTCCTCTATTGCTGTAAGTATTCCAACTGTGGAGTTTTGGGGGTCTTCAATGTATAGGATCATGTCATCTGCAAATAACGATAGTTTCACCTCCTCCTCTCCCAACTGGATCCCTTTGATATCCTTCCGCTGTCTTATGTTGTTGCCAGAACCTCCAAAATGATATTGAATAGAAGAGGGGACAGGGGGCATCCTTGTCTTGTACCCTTTTTCAGTGGTATTGTTCTTGTCTTTTCTCCATTGACTATGATGTTGGCAGTTGGTCTTTCATAGATAGCTTGTATGAGCTTGAGGAACTTACCTTCCAATCCTATCTTCATGAGTGTTTTGATTAGGAATGGGTGCTGGATGTTGTCAAATGCTTTTTCTGCATCTATGGATATCATCATATGGTTTTTATCCTTTTTCTTCTCGATGTGGTGTATGATATTGATGGATTTTCGGATGTTAAATCACCCCTGCATCGCTGGGATGAATCCTACTTTGTCGTGGTGAATGATATGTTTGATGTTCCTTTGTATTCTATTGGCCAATATTTTGTTAAGGATTTTTGCATCTATGTTCATTAGAGATATTGGTCTATAATTCTCTACACCTGTGGGGTCTTTTCCCTGTTTGGGTATCAAAGTAATGCTGGCTTCGTAAAATGAGTTTGGGAGCTTGCCGTTCTTTTCTATGTTATGGAATACTTTGTGGAGGATCGGTGTCAGCTCTTCCCTGAATGTTTGGTAAAATTCTGCTGTGTAGCCATCTGGCCCTGGGGCCTTTTTCCTTGGTAGGTTTTTGATGACACTCTCTATTTCTTCCTTCGCTATGGGTTTGTTGAGGTTCTTGATCTCTGTCTCAGATAATCTAGGGAGAGATTGTTTTTCTAAATATTTATCCATGTCTTCCAGGTTTCTGAATTCATTAGAATACAAACCTTCATAGTACTTTGTGATTATCCTTTTTATCTCATTGGTGTCTGTTGTTATTGCCCCCGATTCATCCCTCATACTGGCTATTGATGATTGCTCCTTTCTATCTTTGGTAAGCTTTGCCAGGGGAGTGTCAATTTTATTAATTCGTTCATAAAACCAGCTTCTAGTTGCGTTAATCCTTTGCATTGTTCTTTTGTCTTCCCACTGGTTTAACTCCGCCCTGATTTTTATTATTTCTTTTCTCTTGCTCTTGGAGGGGTAGTTCTGTTGACTCTGTTCTAGTTGTTGGAGGTTTTGTGTTAACATATCTGTCATACGCCTTTCTTCTTTTTTCATGTATGCATTCAGTGATATCAAGCTACCTCTGATAACTGCCTTTGCAGTGTCCCATAAGTTTTGATATGTTGTATGCTCGTTCTCATTAGTTTCTAGAAATTTCCTGATATCCTCTCTGATCTGGACCTTAACCCATTCATGTCGCAGGAGATCGTTGTTTATTCTCCAATTGGTGGCCCTTGCTTTTCTGGGTGCCCTCCTATTACTCTCCAGATTTATGGCAAGGTGGTCTGAGAAAGACGTCTGGATAATATCTATGTGTTTGAATTTACTCAGGCTGGCCTTGTGCCCCAGCATGTGATCTATTCTTGAGAAAGATCCGTGTGGATTGGAGAAGAATGTGAAACCTTTTGCTTTTGGATGAAAGGCTCTATAAATGCCTATGAGGCCCTGTTGCCTAATTACATTGTTTAGCTCTCTGGCCTCTTTGCTGAGCTTCTTTCCCTGTGACCTGTCTTTCTCTGATAGTGGAGTGTTGAAGTCCCCCACTATTATTGTTGTTTCCGTGATTTCTTCTGTCATTTTTTTAATAGTTCGTTTGATGAAATTTGCCGCACCATTATTAGGTGCGTAAATATTCAGTATGCTTATTGCTTCCTGGTTTACTGAGCCTTTGAGCATTATGTAATGTCCCTCTTTGTCTCTTTTTATGTTTTGGATCTTGAGATCCATTTTGTCGGAGATTAAGATAGCCACTCCTGCCTTCTTGGAGTTACCATTTGCTTGGTAAACTTTCTGCCAGCCCTTTATTCTCAGCATATGCTTGTCTGCTCGCTTAAGGTGTGTCTCTTGCAGGCAGCAGATTGATGGGTTATGTTTTCTAATCCAATCCTCCAGCCTCTTTCTTTTAACATATGAATTGAGCCCATTTGTATTCAGAGTGATTATTACAATCTCTGGCTTCATGGTTGCCATATTCTGTTTTGTGTTTTGGGTCTTTGGCTATTTTCCTTCATAGCAGTGTACTGCGTTTGAGTGGAGGGTTTCTATCCTGCCTCTTTTCCATCTGAGACCGTGTTGTCCTGCTACGTGTTGCTGGCATGTTGGCTTCTAGATGGAGATGGGCTATATGGTGGTCTCCTGGTGGTTCTAGTTGGAGCTTGATCTTCTGGCCATAGTGAGTCAGCCAGTATGTTCTGTAGAGTCGGGTGACTTGCAGTATATTTTTTAAGTTCTTCCTTGTCCTGGAAGACCCTTATCTTACCCTCTATCTTAATGGATAACTTGGCAGGGTATAGGATTCTGGGGAGGCATTTTTATCTTTCAGTTTTTGGAAGATGTTGCTCCATTCTCTCCTCCTCTTCATGGTTTCAGCTGATAAGTCTGAGCATATTCTTACCTGCGCTCCTTTGTATGTGACTGTCTTCCTTTCTCTTGATGCTCGTAGAATTTTCTCTTTTTCCTCTAAGTTGGATAATTTTACAATTATATGCCTTGACGTGTTCTTCTTGGTGTTTAGCTTAGCCGGCGTCCTCTCTGCTTCCTGTATGAGAGTCAGATTCTCCTTTGTTAGGTTGGGGAAATTTTCTTCCAGGAATTCCTTTGCTATCTTGGCGGTCGATTTGTGTGTTATGTTGTGTTCCGGTAGACCGATTATTCGAATATTATTCCTCTTCATAGCATCTGTCATTGATCTCAGGCTGTCTTCTGTTTCTTTAATTTTCCTATCTGATTGTTTTTCTCGCTTGCTTCGTTTGGTTTGAGCGTCCTCGAGTTCACTGATACGGTTCTCAGCCTCCTCAAGCCTAGATGTAGCTTCTGTGACCTTTTGTGTGGCATCTGCTACCTCCTCTGTTAGTTTCTGCAGTTCCTTTTGGTGGATAGTATTCATCCCCTCTATTGTGGACTTCATCCCCTCTATTGTGCATTTCATCCCCTCTATCGTTGCATCCTTATTTTGGTTTGCTTCTTTTAGCTCCTGTATTACTGCAAGCAGAGTTCTGAAGATTTCCTTTTGTGGCTGATCTATATCTGTTTCTTCTATGAGTGACGTTAGGTCTGTTAAAGTGCCTCGTTTCTCTGATTTTTTTGTTGGGAGTGATGTGGTTTGTTGGTTTTTCCTCGATCCTTTAATAGGCCCCATGCTTCTGGGAGACAGGAGTAACCTTATTCTGTGGAGGCTCAGGCCACTGTGCCGTCTCCTGGGGTGGCTGGGGCGGGCTGCGGCAGGCTTAGGGCTGGCACTGGGGACCCAACAGGGCCCCAGGTGGTGAGAGCTGGCTGGAGCTCACTGAAGGCTCCTCAGGGACTGCAAAGCCGAGTCCCAGGCTCCACTACAGGTGGAATGTGTGATCTGCCCGGGCTGTTAGCGGGCGCGGGGTGGCCCCTCGGACAGCTGCGCAGACAGCGGCGCGACACTGCAGGGAACAATGGTGTTCGCTCTCCGCCCTGCTCTGAGCTCAGAACACCGCGGACCATAGTGGCTTGGCGCGAAACTGCAGGGGGTAATGGCGCCGGCAAAGGAGGCTTGGCGTGAAACCGTAGGGGGCAATGGCACCCTTCCTCCGCTCAGGCTCAGAGTCTCCGCCAGCAGGGTCCCCACAGCACCCTGGGGAGGGCACCTACTCTTGTGCCTTGCGCAGGGAGGGGCCCTTGGTGGGCAGACTCAGCAGCGCGGGGCGCGGCGCTCCGCGGAAGCTCAGGGTCGGGGACAGGCGCCGGTTGGGCTATGGCTCCTGTTGGCGGGAAGTGCTCAGCGCAGGGTCCCCGCCAGGAGTGGAGCTGGCGCTAGGCTGCCAGGGGCTGGCGGGGGCGGGCGGGGGTGGGAGGCCGGTGCACGGAGGGCAGGTGGAGAGGTCCGAGGCAGCGGTGCGGGTGGATGGTCCCCCGTGGGGGTCGCCAGACAACCCGCGGGTCCGCTCCCCTGAGCTTGGATGAATGGAGGGAGGGATGTGGGCCTGAGGGCAGATCGCTGCCCTGCGGGGAGAGGGGAACTGCGGGAGAGGAAAGCTTCTCTCCCAGTGGGGATCTGCGAGTGGGCCGCTGGAGTAGGGGAGTGTGACCTGCTGCGCCTGTCTAGGCAGGGAAGGCAAGCGGCTCTGGGCTGGCGTCCAGTTTGGGGATGGAGCCTAAGCCGGTCGCCAGTGAGCTCACGGCAGCTTAGTGGCCAGAGATGTCCCACTAGTCCGGTCCTCTTTCACCTAGACCCCTGCTCAGGACAAATACGTGGGGTAGGACTGGGGTGCTGTCCCAGGGGGATCTTTCACTCACCAGACTCTTACTATTCAGCTACCTGGTCGCCAATCCCGCTTTGTTTGGAGGAGCTCTCAGAGTATGCCGGTGTCCCTGTCGGCCAGCTTCCCAATCTCCAGGATACTCCAAATCTACATAAATTTAAGCACATTGAAATAATACAGACCTCTCTGTCTGACCACTGTGCCATAAGACTGGAAATCAACAAAAGGAAGACAAAGAAAATAAGAGCAAATAATTGGAGGATGAATAACTCTCTATTGCAAAAGTAGTGCATACTGGTGCAGATGAGAGAAGAAATCAGGAAATTTCTAGAAACCAACGAAAATGAGCAAACGACGTACCAAAACTTATGGGACACAACAAAGGCAGTCATCAGAGGAAGGTTCATAGCAATACAAGCACATCTAAGAAAGGAAGAGAGACTCATGACGGAGACGCAGACACAAAATTTACAAAAACTAGAGCAAAGTCAGCAGGACAACCCTACTAATAGCAAAAGAAAAGAAATAATAAAAATTAGGGCTGAGATTCAGGAGAGGGAAAATAAAAAAACTATGGAAAAAATTAATATCGCTAAAAGTTGGTTCTTTGAAAGGATAAACATGATCGATAGACCATTGGCAAACCTAACCAAAGAAAGGAGGGAACAAATCTCAAAAGCAAGAATAAGGGATGAAAGAGGGGTCATTACAACAGACCCTAATGAAATAAAAAGGATAGTTACACAATACTATGAAGGATTGTACTCCAATGAATTCAACAATTTGGAAGACATGGACAAATTCCTGGTAAAACAATCCCTCCCTAGACTCTCCTCGGTGGACATCTAGAATCTCACAAGCCCATAGCAATAGAAGAAATAGAAAAGGTTATCAAGGGATTATCAACAAAAAATTCCCCTGGACCAGATGGATACACTGGAGAATTCTACTAAGCATTCAGGGAAGAACTAATACCAATCCTACACAAACTTTTCCAGAACATAGAAAAAGATGGCAAACTCCCAAACTCCTTCTATGAAGCTAGTATAACTCTGATACCCAAACCGGGCAAGGATCCCACAAGAATCGAGAACTACAGACCAATATCCCTAATGAACATCGATACAAAAATCCTTAACAAAATACTAGCCAACAGAATACAAAGTATATAAAACAAATAATTCACCATGACCAAGTGGGATTCATACCAGGAATGCAGGGATGGTTCAACATACGAAAGACCATTAGTATTATTCATCACATTGACATGAAAAAGTATAAGAATCACATGATAATATCAATAGACGCAGAAAAAGCATTCGACAACATCCAACACCAATTCCTGTTTAAGACACTAGCGAAGATAGGAATGGAAGGAAAGTTCCTCAAAACAATACAAGCGATATATGCAAAACCAACAGCCAAAGTCGTAGTCAATGGAGAAAAGACTAACACAATCCCACTGAAAAAGGGGACCAGACAAGGATGCCCCTTGTCCCCACTCCTATTTAATATCGTGCTGGAGGTTTTAGCTAACAGCATAAGGCAAAGAAGTGACATCAAAGGTATTCGTCTGGGGAAGGAAGAGGTGAAACTATCGTTATTTGCAGATGATATGATTTTATATATGAAAAATCCCAAAAGTTCCACAGGGGGAGTACTGGAAGCAATAGAGGAGTTTGGCAGAGTGGCAGGATACAAAATCAGCAAACAGAAGTCCATCGGACTGTTATACACATCAGATAAGACCACAGAAGAAGAGATAAAAAAAGGTGGTACCCTTCACAATAGCCAAACACAAATGGAAATATCTAGGGATACACCTGACTGAAAAAACAAAAGATCTATATAGGGAAAACTATAGAACACTATTACAAGAAACCAAGAGCGACCTCAACAAATGGAAGAATATTCCATGCTCTTGGATTGGGAGACTTAATATAGTTAAGATGTCAGTTCTGCCAAAAGCATTATATAAGTTTAATGCTATCCCGATACAATTACCGTCATCTTTCTTCAAAGAAATGGAAAAACTGATTACCAACTTCATATGGAGAGGGAAGAAGCCCAGAATTAGCAGAGAACTCCTCAAGAAGAAGGACACCATGGGAGGGCTTGCTTTACCTGACTGGCACATACTATGCAGCCACAGTTCTCAAAACTGCATGGTATTGGTACAATGACAGATACAGATACTCAGACCAATGGAAAAGAACTGAAAACCCAGAAATAAAAGCATCAGCATACACACAGCTGATCTTTGACAAGGGCCCCCAAAATATCAAATGGGAAGCAGATGACCTCTTGAACAAGTGGTGCTAGAAAAAAATGGATATCAACATGCAGAAAAATGAAGCAAGACCCTTATCTCACTCCATGCACAAGAATAAACTCAAGGTGGATCACAGACCTTGAAGTTAAACCCCAAACTATTAGGGCCATCAATGAGGGAATTGGGACCAACTTGAGAACTTTGCTGCAGGGAATACACAGGCTATCAGAAATAAGGAAGGACACAAACACAGAGGAGGCACAAATTGACAAATGGGATATACTGAAGATAAAACACTTGTGTACATCTAAAGAATTCACCAAGAGAGTAATAAAAGAGTCCACAGACTGGGAAAACATCTTTAGCAATGACACATCAGACAAAGGCCTTATTATTAAAATGTACAATACTCTGCTAGCTTCCAAAAAGAAAAAAACCAATAGCCCACTTGAACGGTGGGCAAAGGACTTGAACAGAAATTTTATAGGGACAGAAATCCGAACGGCCAACAAACATATGAGAAAATGTTCCCGATCTTTAGCCATACGAGAAATGCAAATTATAACAACAATGAGGTACCACCTGAAACCCTCAAAAGTAGTCAAATTCAAAAATTCAGAAAGCAACAAGTGTTGGAGGGACTCTGGGGAGACAGGAACTCTCATCCACTGCTGGTGGGACTGTAAGTACGTACAGCCACTATGGAAATCAATCTGGCGATACTTAAAATAGATGGAAATAGAGTTACCATATGACTCAGCAATCTCCCTACTGGGCATATACCCAGAAGAGGCAAGAAACAAACCAAGACCAGACATCTGTGCTCCAATGTTCATTGCGGCACAGTTCACAATTGCAAGGAGTTGGAAGCAACGCAAATTTCCATCAACTGACGATTGGATTAAATAACTGTGGTATATACATACAATGGAGTACTACGTATCACTAAAAAGCAGTGATGAACGTATGAGGCACATAGCGGCATGGGAAGAACTTGAGGAAATCATGCTAAGCGAGGTATTTGAGGCACAAAAGGACAAGTACAACGTGAGCCCACTGAGGTAAGAATTAAAAAATTTTAAAAAAAGCAAAAGTGGCATAGGGGGAAAAAGCTACGGTATACAAATATTTTAGGGGTGAAGACTGTGTAGTATGGAAGAGACCAGACCAAAACCAGGGATGTACATGGTAGATAATGGTGCAGGAGGGAGGGAGAAAGAAAACAAAAGATGAATATAAGGAAGAAAAAGGTAGTAGGGGCATGGGGCACTAATCCACCCAAGGGGAGGGTGTTGTTTATATCTCCACAGGGAAAGTGGGACCAGACTTCAACCCAGTGCCGCAAGGTGTGAATGCAATATTCCGGCGTGGAGTAGGGAACCAGTGGAGAGGTCTAGGAGGCTGGCCACAGAACCATAAATTAAGTGGATTCCTGCCCCTCCCCTGAAAAGAATTTGTTCCAAAGGACACTGCAGCTCCGGAAGATGAACATATCTGATCAGAGCACACGGGAGAAGATGAAGGGGCAGGAGGAGAGAGTGGAGCACAGCCTGGCCCACCAGGCCGTGAGGATGATGTTCGTGAGTAGAGCAGCCAGTCCACAGAGAGAACAACATGGCTGGCCCCACTATGAGAAATGATGCCAATCAGTGACTAAGGGCGATACAGGGGACAGCACCGGAGACACAGTGTGGGAATTGCACCTGACCTGATCCCACCACACCGAGGCAAATCACTGGGGAGTGCAGTGGAACAGCAAGGGAATGGAGTGGCAAGGTCCCCAGGGAATGCTGAAAGTGGACTTTGGGGCCAGGGCATGGTGCCCCAACAGGCTGAAATGGAAAACGCTCCTAAGGGCCAGCAAATGATCGCTGAACTAACTACAAGCTTTTCTCTTGTGAACAGTTTTGTTCTGTTCTTTGTCAGTGGTTTGTTTTTGTTGTTTTGTTGTCTGGTTGCATACTGTTGCTTTGTTTTCCTCTGTCTTGTTTTCGTGCATGTTAGTGTCTCCACAGGTCTGTCTGAATAGGACAGGCTGGATGAACTCTCTGGAGGAAAAACAACGGGGCCGACGGTTCCGGGGGGACTTGGGGTGGGGGCGCAGGGGGGGGGCAAGGAAGTGGTGTTAACAAACCCAGGGACAAGGGAAAAACATGGGACACCAAATGGTAGAGAAGGGGGAGTGGCAGGCCTGGTGGGAAATGATCAAGGGTAAGGTTGCTTAGAGAAGAGGTATACTCTAGCCCAGGTGGTGACGAAGCATGGTAGTAGGGCAGGAGGAAAGTCAAGGGAGATGGAGGAAAGAGCTAGGAGTCAAAGGGCACTTATGGAGGTCTAGACAAAGACATGTACATGCAAATATATATAGGAGGATGGGGAAATATATTTATGTGTCTATATTTATAGGTCAAGTATTAAGGTGGCGGAAGGACCTTGGGCCTCTACTCAAACACTACCTCAATGCATGAATACCTTCTTTTATTAAATTGAAACTCTATGATGCTCACTCTCCCGACACAACGGCTGGAGCCAAAGTGGGCGAACAAGTAAATGTGGTGAAGAAAGCTGATGGTGCCCGGCTATCAAAAGAGATAGTGACTGGGGTCTTAAAGGCTTGAAGATAAACAGGCGGCCATCTGGCTCAGAAGCAGCAAAGTCCACATGGAAGAACACACCAGCCTGTGTGATCGAGTGGTCCCGAAGGGATCAGTTACCAGGCATCAAAGATCAAAAAATCATATAATTGACTGCACACCTCCATGATAGGATCGCTGAAGACAAATGGGTGCATAAGCAAATGTGGTGAAGAAAGCTGATGGTGCCCGGCTATCAAAAGAGATAGTGTCTGCGGTCTTAAAGGCTTGAAGGTGAACAAGCGGCCATCTAGCTCAGAAGCAAAAAGGCCCACATGGAAGAAGCACACCGGTCAGTGCGATCACGAGGTGCCAAGGGACCAGGTATAAGGCATCATGCAAAAAAAATAAGATATATGTGTGTGTATGTATCTATATATATATGTGTGTATATATGTGTATGTGTGTGTGTGTGTGTGTGTGTGTGTGTGTGTGTATACCCTATTGAATGAAGGGGGGAGTGCAGAGTGGAGACCCAAGGCCCAAGTGTCGGCCAATGGAGATCCCCTCATAGAGCGGTTTAGGAGAAGAGATGGGTTAATTAAGGTACGAGGTAGTACCGATGAAGAACACAGCTTTCCCCCAGATCCTGGAAGCTTCCTTCCCCCAACTACCATGATCCGAATTCTACCTTGCAGGGCTGGATAGGGCAGAGGCTCTACCGTGGTACATATGAGGGCTGGAGGCACAGGGAATCCAGGGTGGATGATACCTTCAGGACCAGGGGTGTGAGGGGCGGTGCTGGGAGAGTGGAGGGTGAGTGGGTTTGAAAGGGGGAAATGATTGCAGGGGTTCGCTTGTGATCTCTTCCCTGGGAGAGGGACGGCAGAGAAGGGGGGGAAGGGAGACTCTGGATGGGGCAAGATATGACAAAATAACGATGTATAAATTACCAAGGGCACATGAGGGATGAGGGAGAGGGGAGGGAGGGGAAAAATATAGAGGATCTGATGCAAGGGGCTTAGGTGGAGAGCAAATGCCTTGAGAATGATTGGGGCAGGGAATGTATGGATGTGCTTTATACAATTGATGTATGTATATGTATGGATTGTGATAAGAGTTGTATGAGGCCCTAATAAAATGTAAAAAACTAAAAGAGGAGAAAAAAAAAGAAAATGATTAGGGCAAAGAACGTACAGATGTGCTTTATACAACTGATGTATGTATATGTCTGGACTGTGATAAGAGTTGTATGAGCCCCTAATAAATTGTTAAAAAAAAAGAATATGACAGAAATTTGTGGATTCTAACGGGCAGGTCTGGAGTGAACTTCTCATAGGACATAGAAAATCAAAGAATATTATTATGGATAACTTTAAAGAAAATGAAACATGACATTAGTGAGAAAACATTGTAGAAAGTTGACAAAGGATCATTTTTTCCATATCTATCATGACTACCCAGCAGCTCATTCTTTAAGAGTAGGAAAGGTTGTCCATAGAGGATTTTGTTGACAAACCTTACACCATCACCACTAAAGAGCTGACCTTCCCTGCATATTTCTGCATGTTCCCATAAGTCAGAGAACATCCTTGAGGCTTGTGGAACTTTCATTCTGACATACTGTCAATCAAGGAGGATAGAATTCTTTGGGGGAAAGTTTAGAAAAACAGCTTTACATATTAATTTTTTGTTCAGTAAAAATGTGTAAGATTGTGGAGAAGCATATTTTGTCTACATTTGTGTGTGTATTGTGTAAACATACATATATGTGTATGTGTATATATATATTGCCTATATCTCAGAGGCAGAGCAATATGGCGACCGAGTAGCTCACATGGGAGGGACTCCACCAAGACCAGTGGAAAAGAACCTGGAGAGGGATATCTTATATTTCCAGAATGCAAGATTATCAGCATGAAGTTAAGCAGACACAAATTGAATAAAAGATCAGCAACATTTGCTGATAGACTCCCCATTGATATCAACCCTCTACACTAGCTGGCTGGGTGAGAGTCCCAAATCTCTAGACCTAATTTCCCCATTCCAGGAGCTAGTTTGCATGTTGGAGCTGCTGAGATTCAGGGACATAGGTCTACAAGACCAGCATGAGGCTGATATAAGCACAATTAGACTTGACTTTCAGAACAAGTCAAGAGAGCTACAATCGGATGCTCTAGAAACCTTAACTCCCCAATAACAGAGATAGTACAACCTACCTGGTAGTTACATAATCTCGTGTCAACTTGACACTATTAAGGGTTAAGGGGTCAAGTTTAACCTGTCAATCAGGTCGAAGCTTGATGACCTCATTTGGAGGTCCCATGGAGATAAATATCTCGCTGGAGGCCAGACACATGATCTCTGCTTCGTTTTCCTGCTGACATGACATACGGAGCTTTGCTGATGGAGCCAGAGACCTAGAACTGGAAAAGCCACATGGAGACCCAGGCCAGTGCTGAGAGGCTGCCACCACCACTGGATACACAAGCCTTTACACCCACTGGTATGTAATCTTCCTGTATTCAGCATCATTGCATGGCTGCGTAGGTCTAAAGAGGAATTTATGGACTAGTGCTGACACGTGGGGTAATATCAGACTTATGGACTTGATCTAGACTGGGATATCATGTTTTATAATGTACAATTGCTCTTTAATGTGAAGTTATCTCTTACACACATATAATGGATTTGTTTCTGGATTTGTTTCTCTGGTCAACCCAGACTAACACACTACCCAAGAAGTGTGGCAATCACCCTACAGGGCAGCCTGCAGTGATCACAAATAGTAATTAGACTAACCCTCCACAGAAGCGGGGAGAGTTGAGTTCCAGTTTAGAGATATGCAGGGAGTTTGTTAGGGAACAAACCACATCAAAACAAAATGTGGCTCCCATATGCCTATCACCTTCAGTAGGAAGTGTGCAGGCCAGACTCAGTACTGGTCTGAAATATCTTCATGTCTTTATTTATCAATTTTCTGTCTCTCTTGGTTATCAAGATGACATGATTGAGGAATGTTTATGCTTCCCAATGCAAATGTGTTCACATTCTCATTATGCCATGTTCATGGGCAAGGATGCTCAATTCCATGAAAATGCCAATACTACCCAATGATATATTCAAATACAATTCTATTCCACTCGCAGTACCAACTAAATCCTTTAAACAAATGGGGAAAAAACAATTACTGACTTCATACGGAGAGTCCCAGAATAAGCAAGAGACCCCCAAAATAAGAACAAGGTAGGGGGCCTCACACAAACCAACTGTAAAATTATTACAGCCATAGCACTCAAAACAGTCTGGCACTTATACAATGACAGGTCTGTTGACCAATGGAACAGAATAGAAAACTGATAAATAATCCATCCACATACAAGCAACTGATCTTCATAAGGGAATTTATAAGGGAGAGTGACATTCTCTTCAACAATGGTGCTGGCACAATTGGATCACCACCCTCAGAAGATGAAAGACAACCAAACCTCAGATCATGTACAAAAACGAACACAAAATGATTAAGGACCTAATGTAAATTGCAGAGCTATAAGAAAGAAGGGACTGCATGTGCCCCATTGCAGGGTGTGCGAACACAATCAAGCATAGCAAAGGAACTACACACAAAGAAGACAATACAGATGAGAGTGACCTTCAGAAATCATACATGTGTGCAACAAAAGAATAAAAGGGGAAGCCAAGCAACAAACAAAACAACAACAAAATTCTTGTAATTTTAAGCTGCAGTGTTGTATGTCTATTCCGTGTACAACCATAGACAACTGGAGCAAATATGATTGCATTTTCCTTGGAGCCGTAGGTTCTATCATTTCCACCTTTCAGACCTTTGAGAGACGCCGCAGTGCACCTTGATTAAGTGACCGACCAAGCTTCACTCCAGGAGCTGGAGGACTGTGAAACAAACCCAGGAATCTGAGTCTAGAAGAGCTCAGTGTGTTGCTTCTTCAGAGTGCAGGGAGCACTCAGGAGCTCATTGAGAACATGTGTACCAAACCTGTTAGGAAAGTGATGTGCTGATGGGTAATGTCATGAAGTTGACACTTAAGGAGACCCCTAGCAATGGCAGCTATGAAGTTATGAGATGATCATGGCAGTCATACTCAGAGATGGAGGTGACCTGAACTCGTATGCAGCTACATCAAGGTCTCAAGCTTAAGTCGGCCAGACAAGCACCAAGAGTAGATGGTGAGATGGGGCTTGGTGAAATGAACATGATCAAGTGATGCTCTTTGAGCATGCATATGAAAAGATAACTTACTCAATGATCTCCAAATGAAAAATGCTAGAATGTCCTTTGCTTGAACGACTGGATTTTAGTGAATTTGATGCGTCTTCATTTTAAAGCAATTGTTTATCCCCTTAAGCAAATTCTGGTCCAAAGAACTCCAGGTGATCAACACTTTGTGCTTGGATTTCCCCATTGTAAAAATATATATTAATTTGGAAATATATAGATTCCAATTCACCAGGAAATGAGGGGTGTCAACCGTAATTCTGGAGAAAATGTTTTAAACTTTGTTAGGAGGAAGGAAACTGAATGGGGATTGAGCTTTAAAATGGCATGTTTAGAGATAGTGTCACAGCTTCTATAGTTAATAATGTGAACAGTTTTTCCAAAATTAAACAATTCTTGAGTTTAGGGGATAAATTTAAGTGATATCCATGAGCAGTTGTATTGGAACTGAGCCCAGAGCACAAAGAGAGAGGCTGTCTTTGGTTGGAAATGCTCACATTTCAATTGAACCAGAGACCCCTGAGTAAGGGACGTTTAAAAGAGTGTTTATGCTTATTGTCTAAATGTTGAGGATCAGTTGCATGGATGGACCTAAATTTAATGGAGAGTGTCTGCTGGGTCTTAAGAAAATGTCTTTTGGCTCAAGAGCTAAAACACTGTTCTTGGCTCTCGTTTTTATTTTGGTTCTTTTCTTAAACGATTATTTTCCATCCACTGCTCTACGGAATATTTATACTTGAAATCATGACGCGGCTGATTTTGCACCATTTAGGATATTCCAGCAAACAAAGGGTGTTTGTGTCTCTATTCGGAATCTTGCATTTTTTAGAGGCTACAGAATTAAAATACTGTCTTGACTAGAGCCCTAATTTTCTAGGTGGCATGTTCTTCCTTGAGCAAGTATGACACTTGAATCACTTTTCTTACCATGAGATTGGCCTCAGTCATCAGGCTCTGGGAGGTAGTGTATGTATTGCTCGTAAGAGCGGTGGGGTTGATGAAAACGTGGGCCAAAGTAGGAAAAATGCTGGCTGCATAAGATTAATAGGGGACAATGCTGACTGGAAACATTCTGCCAGAGGTTTCAGGTCATATTGCATAAATAAAATGTAAACCTAGGAGTGGAGCGTGTCCTTTGGACCCAGCGTCTGATTTACCCTTTACTGACTTTCCAAATTTGTATGGAGTAGAATCCACCACTACTTGATTCATGACCTCAAACTTCCATGAATTTCTGTTGGACATTGCAGTGATTCACAGAACCCAGAAACATGAGGGGATATCCTCATGGGTGGAGTGTGTGGAAATTGGAAATGAATAGCTTCAGGGAAGAGTTGGACCTTTGGGACCTTAACAACCCCAACTCCTTGTGACTAATCTGGTATTAATGCTTCTAAAAGATGTTATTTTAAAAAAAGATGTTGTTTCCACACAAGGAAAACTAATAAGGACTATGAGGAGGTTGATTAAGAGGTGTCAAGGTGTACAGAAAAAAATGGGTATTGGAGTGTGTGAGGTTTGAAGATACCATGGGATGCAATTGATAGTTTCAACAAACTATATCCTGTTTACTCTCTGGGGCACAGGACATATAGAAGCCCAAGGCAAGACAGGGGAAATGAGGGGCTGAAAGAAGAGAACACTGGGCTTTCTACCACATTTCTTTTAAGAGAAACATGCATGAGTTCAAACAGTTCCATTACAATGGACTCAGAAAGAAGTGATCTGAACTCTGTCACGTTCTGTTTATAAGGACAGGGCTCCCTCACATGCAAATTATTCTTCAGCCACTAGGTTACAATTTCACCCTTGTGCTGGGAAAACTATCAGTTCTCTTCTGACAGGGCTGTGGCTCTCTTGGTAAAGCAGAGCTGTGGTCTATAGATGCTATTGCTGTGTGTTCTCCTGTGCCTGGTGACAGTTTCCCAAGGTGAGAGATTCAGATATCTGACCTGGTCCTGTGGGGATGGTTGTGAATACAAGTGACTGACTAGGACCATGTTTTTGTTTTCAGGGGTCCTGTCCCAGGTGCAGCTTCAGGAGTCAGGTCCAGGACTGGTGAAGCCCTCCCAGAAGCTGTCCCTCACCTGCACTGTCTCTGGTTTCTCCATCACAAGCAGTGGTTACTACTGGCACTGGATCCGCCAGCCCTCAGGGAAAGGGCTGCAGTGGATGGGATGCATAAATAATGGGGGTGGTACACATCATAACCCGTCCTTCCAAAGCCGACTCTCCATCATCAGAGACACAGCGAAGAATCAGTTCTCCGTGCAGCTGAGCTCCATGACTGCTGAGGACACGGCCGTGTATTACTGTGCAAGAGATACACAGTGAGGGGAAGTCAGTGTGAGCCCAGACACAAACCTCCCCTGCAGGGAAGACACTGGGCAGCAGGGGGCGCACAGGAGCCACTGAACACAGAGACCCAACCCTAGACAGGCACAGATGGATGACAGGGAGGATTTCCTGTTGGAATTGGGGCTTCCTCTCTTAGCTCTTAGTATTGGGCAGTTTTTTGTTTGTTTTTCCTTGAAATTTTCTCCTCACTTCAGTCTTGAAAGTAGGAACTAGCATTCTCTGTTTGCATTACAAATATTAAAAGTGACTCTGACCCTTCATTATCATCCTACATGGCCCATTTTTCTTCTTCAGAAACAGATTATCACAGGCATTCTCACCCTGTCCGTTTCTCAAAACTGTTGAGATTGACATACAGGCATTTACAGATCGTGAGTGCAATGCATGATTTTAAGTGCCCTGAGCTCATTGCTCTATTACAGCCCAAGGTCTGGTCTCTCTGCTTTACTCCTGATACTTGCTACCCAATGTCTCCCTGTATGCAGAAACAAGTGTTCCAGGCATAGAGAGACCCCTGTGTGGGCGGGGTCATTAGTAAGATCATTCATTGGGGTCACAATGAAGGGAGCACTCATTGGAATGAAAATTTTGATTTTTAAAATATAGCAAATGTGTCACCAGAAGAGGAAGTTGCAGACTAATATCTCAGAATGCTCTTTAGAACTGAGAACAGTGAGATTTCTCACATATTTTGAACCTGTGATGAGGGGAACCAGGTCCTAGAGAAGGACATTCTGTTTGGCAGAATGTCAGCAAAACAGAGGAAAACGCTCAGGCAGATGCACAGACGGAGTGGCTGCAAGAGTGTTCTCACACTCGGGAGGAAGTGAGGATGATTCAAGACATGGCAGTTGTATTTACCCGGTTAGACTAGAGAAACAAAGTCATAAACATGCATATGTGTATAAGAGAGAGTTTTATCTAAAGGGTAATTGTACATTAAGAAAGTATCCCAACCCAGTCCAATCCAAGCCCATTAATCCAATATTAGCCCATATGTCTGATACCAATCTATAAAGTCCTCTTCAGATTCAAGAAACACTTGCAATGACACCGAATGCAGGAGATTACAGGCCAGTGGGCAGAAAGTCTTTGGATCCAGTGGTGTTGTAAGGATCTCAGTGCTGGCAGTGTTTCCACGTGGCTTCTCCAACTCCCAGGGCTGCATCAGGGTAGGTCCCTGTGGCTTCATTTCAGGGATGTCTCGCAGGAAATGAGCAGATAGAGGCAGAGAGAGAGAGAGAGAGAGAGAGAGAGAGAGAGAGAGAGAGAGAGAGAGAGAGAGAGAGAGAGAGAGAGAGAGAGAGGTGTCTACCGCCTTTAAGGAGGAAAATCCCGGATTTCCCAGAATACTCAGGAGAAGACTATGCCCATACAGAGGCCTCATTGGCTATGATCTGGTTCACAGGCTAGACTCCACCCCTACACTCTTAATCCTCAATGATAAACGATAATGTAACTACCACAGCAGTTTGTGTATTTGTTCTGTTGTACACAGGGTCATTATTAGTAAAACTACCTGAAAAGCTCCGAACAACATCTCTGACATAGCCAGTCAGGGTGCGATGTAGCAATGATGAAAAATACAACTTTCCTCTAGTTCCTAAATGCTTCCTCCACGCCCCGCTCCCCCCGCAACTATCATGATGCCAATTCTGCCATGCAAATCTAGCTAGACCAGAAGATGTACACTGGTACAGTTAGGAACTGGAAACACAGTATCCAGGGTGATGATCCCTTCAGGACCAGTGATGTGAGTGGTGTTACTGGGAGGGTAGAGGGAAGGTGAGTTGGAAAGGGGGAAGCGATTACAAGGATCCACATGTGACCTCCTCCTTCGGGGACAGACAACAAAAAGTGGGTGAAAGAAGACGTCGGACAGGGCAAGATATGACAAAATAATAATTTATACATTACCAAGGATTCATGAGGGAGGGGTCAGTGGGGAGGGAGGGGAAAAAATCAGCAACTGATGCCAGGGGCTTAAGTGGAGAGCAAATGTTTTGAGAATGATGAGGGCAATGAATGTACAAATGTGCTTTACACAATTGATGTATGCATGGATTGTGATAAAAGTTGTATGAGCCCCCATAAAATGATTTTTAATTACTTTATAAAAATAATGTTCCACATTAAAGTCTAATATCGATATAATTTTATCTATACATATTTCATAATAAAATCGACCAAATTTCCAATTGTAAGAACGTGTACAGTGTCTGAATCACTGAGGAGCAGCTCTGCTCTGCTCTGGAGGGTCACTATGAGTCTGCATTCACTTATTCACTTGGTGCCAGTGGGTTATGGCTAGGAGTTTCTCAATTAGTATCTTATTTGGGTTGCTTATCTCCATTTCTTTCTCCTCTGTGTTTTCTGAATTTTGTTTATACATATTTAATACTTTGTCAGGAATTGCTCTATTTTCCCCATATCCATCTCCGTAGAATTTCCTACTTGGTGTTTTATTTTGATTGTGCCATCTTTTTTTGTGACATCATTCATGATACTATTTATACTATCTTTATTAACATATTAATAGTTTTCCTTTTAAGTATATTTTTACTGGTTGCGCTTTAATTAAAATGTAGATCAATAAAAATTAACTTATTCTCGTTTGCAATGTATTACTCCCCTTCTTGTATACTGTACAGGAACCATAGCAGCCTATTTCTCTTAAACCAATGACTGAGGTCACCAGTAAAAGCACAGCTTGCACACAGGCATTGGATGCAACAGCACTTTGCTCACACAGGGAAGAGACAGAGCTGTCTCATCATCAGGAGTGGGTACCAGTCCCCACAGACAGAGGTTTCACTCTGCGGCCAGTGCAGGCATCCCTTGTTGGTGCTGCAGTGGAAGAACAGTGTTCCCTCCTCAACAGCAAAGATAAAGAGGGTTGTGCTATGAGCTGAAATCAACGGGAAGACAGGGAGTTGGTTTTCGTGTTGTTGTTTTGTACATTTGATGTAATAGGCATAGCAATCCGTTTGGGGGAAGGTTAACATGTGTTCAGAAAAGGCATAGGGTGAGTTGTAGGAAACCCCGCCAAAGGGTGTGTTTGGATCCAGAAGCCCTGGGAGAGGCCATCAGGCAGCGAGGTCATCACATCCCAGTAGCCGACTGACACATTTGGTCCTAAGCCCATCTGGGTCTGCCATGGACCCCAGAGAGGGGCCAAAGACTGCACATGGACCACCTGTTTCCTCAATTTCCTATCCCTATTGGGTTATCTCACATGTATTTTGTCATCGGGGGAAACGTACTTGAATTTTTTAATGTTTTGTTCTGTTTTACAGGAGATGAAACTCGGAATTGATGGGCATATAGAGAGAGCAAGTAGAATAAGGGCTTCTGGGGTGTACAGCAGTGGGTGGAGGTGGGGTCAAAGGGAGCTGATAGCAAGGAGCTCAAGAAGGAAAAGGATGTTTCCAAGCTGATTGTGGTAGCAGTTATACAATACTGTCAATTGGTTTGAACTGTGGAATGATATGATATCTGTATTATATCCAAATAAAATGGTTTTGGAGGAAAAATAAAGTAATTAAATATTAAATAAAGACTATTATATTGCTAAAATTTTTTGTAAACTCAAATTTCTGGCTCATATAATAATCTCTTTTCCAGTTCAATAGTTTAGCTAGTTTTTTGGAAATGTCTTTGTACCAGCAAGACATTTGTCATTTCTGATTATGTGTGAAGAAAAAAAAACCTGTCATGTTTTAACTAATTTTACTCAAGGTAAATACATATGCCACAAAATAATATTTTCAACACTCTTCTCATGTATAATTCAGTGGTATTCGATTATCAATGTGTTCAACAATTATCAACATCTGCAAATTTTCCTCTGACACACATAACAGAAGTTCAGAAAGAAGAATTCTGGTTTGCCACTATCCTCCTTAGCATGTAATAAATAACTTTAAATTTCTTGCTTCAAGGCTGCTTTACCTATGTTTACTTTTCCTGTGGAAAGAATGAAGCATAAGCTCTGTTCAATACCTTCACTGTCTTTCAGGCAGATTTCCTTCTTTCTTAATCAGTATTTTATTGTGGTATATATCTCAATATCAATATCGACAGTCTATACTTCCTTCTACTATAATCAAATCAGAATGTTTGCAACTTATAGCACTCTCTTCCCCCAAAGATTTGCACAGTGAGAGTCAGGGGGAGTCGAGACATAAAACTAAGCTCAGCGAGAAAGCCGAGCTGCAGGGATGCTAAGAACCCACCAGCTCTGGACCAAGTGAAGAAAGAAGTGAGGACAGGAGCCTGGGTAAGAACTTCAGTGTCTGGTCAGCTAGAACTGCTGTGCTGACCACTATGGTAGCTCTACTGCCTGAAACATGGTGAGCATAGGGATTGTCTTTGATTTCAGTAGATGGGAATATACGTAAAGTTACATTGAACATAAAGTCTGCACAGATGTTCATATGATAGGTAGAGTGAAGACCTCAGAGAGAGAACTGTGTTCTCCCAAGGACTCCACCAGCATCACTTTTCTAGCCTGAGATCCAGAGGTACAGGCTCCATTCAGCCCTTTCCACTTTACATATAAGTGCACCTCCCACATGTAAATACCAGTCACACGAAACCACAGCATGCATGTACTTAAATTCATATTACTTCTCACCCTGGAGAGCATATTCTGTGTGACACAAATCTTATCCACGTGAACATGAATTGTGTGTGGGTTTTCCTCTTTCTGGTGGTGACTCCGGGAGGTGAGTGCTTCAGGGATCGATTCATACATGAAGTCTGGGGATGCAGCATCTGAGCACATGACTCACTGTGTTTCTCTTTATCCCCAGGTGTCCTGGCCCAGGTGCAGTTGCAAGAGTCAGGCCCTGGATTGGTGAAGCCCTAACAGACCTTGTCTCTTACCTGTGCCGTCTCTAGATTCTCTTTAACCAGCTATGGTGTGCACTGGATCCGCCAGGCTCCAGGAAAGGGACTGGAGTTGGTTGGTGGAATATGGAGTAGTGGAAGCACATACTATAATCCAGCTCTCCAGTCCCGAGTCACTGTCACCAGGGACACATGCAAGAGTCAAGTTTATTTAAAACTGAGCTCTGTGAATCCTAAGGACACAGCCATATATTATTGTGCTAGATACACAGTGAAGGGAAGTCAGTGTGAGCCCAGACACAAACCTTAGTACATCAGGCCATGGGTTCAGCAGATATGAAAGAGACAATCAGTAATGTTTTCCTCTCAGAAACTGTGGTTTCCCCACCTTGTCAGCACCTCTCTAGGGACCACCAAGCACAGACTCTAGGGAACCTTCATGAATCTGAACCTGCCTTCTTTTCAGTGGAATGGGTTTTCTCTGTTTCACCATTTCTCCAAAGGCAGACTTCAAAGTAATAGGTATCGATGAAATCTCAGTTTACAATTCAGGGTACTGACTAGTACTGTTTGTTGTCAAGGTTAGAAATATAAAAAAAAACAAAAACAAAACCCAGACTCACTACCATCCAGTTGATGACAATTTATAGTGATGCCCCTGTGGGTTTCTGAGATTCTAACTGCTTCTGGGAGTAGAAAGCCCTGTCTTTCTTCTTTGGAGTGGACACTGGCATGCAGATCTCAGGCCAACACATAACCACTGTGCCACCAATCTCATTATAAAAATATTAATGCAGGAAAAAATTACCATTTTCTCCAAGCCATCAGATGGAGGTTCAATGTTTCCATTCCAGCGAACACTCACAAGTGTACATTTATGTAACCTAGAATGACCTAAATAATATTGAATATATTGAATTGTTAGGTACCGTTGAGTTGGCTTCAACTCCCAGAGATCCCGTGTACAACAGGATGAAATACTGCCCAGAAGTGCACTCTGCTCACAATCATTCCTCCGTTTGGACTCATCGTTGCAGCCTTTGTGACAATCCATCTCCTGGAAAGACTCTCTCTTTGTCATTGACAGTCTACTTTACCAAGCACAGGACCATTCTCCGGGTTGTGGTGCTCTTAATGACATGCTCAAATAAGGGACATAAAGTCTTACTTGAATGCTTGGTCCTGGTACATATTAGTCCTCAAATAGATGCTGCTTTATAAATGTTTAAAGAGGACGTGGGCAACAGATTTGCCCAGGGAAATGCATCACGTGTCTGGCTTCTGTGAATAGTGATTGGAGATCCAAGTGAGATGAAATCCTTAACAACTCAATCTTATCTCCATTTTTCATGGCAATTTTTATTGGGCTCATAGTGAGGATTTTGGTTTTCTTTCATTGAGCTGTAATCTGTAGTTAAGACACCAGTCACTGGTCTGAATCAGTAAGTATTTCAAGTCATACTACCTGATGGCATGTGGTATTATGTTATCTGTGTACTACAGGGTGTTAATAAGACTTGCCCCAATCTTATTTCCGTGTTCTTCCATGTTCAGGACAACTTCTTAGATTATGTTCTCAGCATAGCATGCTGCACAGAGAAACTATTGAAATTTTCGATGATGCCATATTACTGTCATGCATGATTAGCATCCATTTAAGAAACAAATGAGAAATCACGCCACAGATTGCACTGAGCATACATGCTAAAATTGATTCCTTGAAAGAGTTGAAAATTCTTCTAGGAAAACACAGCCAGATACTTAGTAACCACCTATTCAAAGTAAAGATCTCACAACAAACAAACAACACCCCCTGCAAAAAGAAACAAACAAACAATCAAACTATAAAAAATAGAGAAGAATAAAAACTCTGTTTTGAATCTCAGACATGTTGGAGGGAGCAAGCTTGTTCAAGTAGCCCAAGAAAGTGACAATTTCCGGGTGGTCCAACAAAATTCCATGCTGTACACTCCCTCACCCAGAACTCTTTTCCCAGGACTGAAAGATAGAGGTGAGCTCTGTCCTCCATTCACACCCACTGTGACGGACAGTGGAACCACTTCCTCTCCTGTTCTCTGAGAGAGAGTCCCCTCAGGAAGAGGGCAAACCTGGCTGAACATAGCATGAGAAAGGCTTGATTTGTTACATCCCTGCATCTCTGTTGCTGTTGTTTGGGGCCATTCAGTCTGTTTCCACTCACAAAGATTCTATGTACAACTGAAGAAATGCTGCCTGCTTGTGTGTCATCCTCTTAATTGTTCTTATATTTGATTCCACAGTTGCAGCCTCGATGTCAATCCATCTTGTTAAGGGTCTTATTTTTTACTGCCCTTCTCCTATAACAGGAATGATGTCCTTCTTGAAGGACTGGTCTCTTCTGACAACATATCCAACATACGGGACATGAAGTCTCGCCAACCTCGTCTCGAAGGAGCATTCTGGCTGTACTGCTTCCAAGATAGCCCTGGAGTTTGTTAATGGGTAAGCCACACAGTAGTTACCTGTTTTAGAGGGAAGCTTTCCATTGACCTGGGGCCTTGCTGTGACATTCATCTGGGGTGAAGATAAAAGCTCCAGTCCCTCCACTGGGACAGAGATGGATACTAGGTGGGCAGTTTGAATGTCTCGGAAGTTCTTTTCTTCCTTCTTTGAAGACAATTTTGTAGAAGGCACCATTTGTGTCATTCACTTCCACCTCCGGCAACTACAGAAGCCAACCTGAGACTGGGGCTCTGAAGGGGGTTAGGGACCATCTTTAGCTTGTTATCAATCCTTTCTCTAAATAATTTTGAACATGCAACAGCTACAACATTTGAACTTTTCATAACTACAACTAGTGGAAATGGAATACTATCAAGGTCATTTACATATGACCAGCAAAGGAGACAGTCACAGACATGGGCAATTTTCCAAATTAGAGCTCCTCATGAGGGAGTTCAGAAGAATGATGGTCAGCTCTTTTAAACAATTATAGGACTGTTTCCCCAAAAAAGCTACATAAAAACAAAAAATGGCGATAGGAGAAAAATTTTTTTTAAATATCTAACAAAACCAATAAAATTTAGGAATAATTAAACAAATCCAAAAGAGAACACTAAGATAGTTGAAATAAATAAGTCTGAAAGATAAAAGTTGTAAAATTGAAACAATGGAAACCTGAATCAATGAACTTAGACAAATCTCTCAACACTAAGTTAAAAGAAACATCTATTTTTAAGAACCCCAATATAAGAATTCTGTGGGACACTTTTAAATGGAACCATTTATATTGATGAACACCTTTGAAGAGAATGGAGGATAAAAGGACACAAAGGATATATAGTCGGGGAAAATTTTTTTTAAAAAAGAAAATAAATCTGTTTGAGAACTCAGGGGCATGTGGTATTTTCAATGGCCTCATAAAGCCCACAGGAGAGCTGGGAAACAAGAATCTAAACAATACTAGAAAAAATAAATGAGTAAAAAGTATGAGTAACATTCCATGCTTGTGAGAATGACAATGACCTGTCTGTCTTGAAGGAAGTATAGCCAGAATGCTCTTTAGAAGCCAGAATGGGGAGATGGCCTGCCATATACTTTGCATATGTAATCAGGAGGGCCAGTCCCTGGAGAAGCATGTTTTGCTTTCTTGCTAGGATTTCTGAAACAGGGATTCAGGTAACAAGGAAACAAACAACCCTCCACCGTATTGATTCACATGATCTCTATAAGAACAGGTTCAAACAGAATGGTTGGGGGAATGCCATAGATCAGGACGTGTTCTGTATTGTCAAAATAAGCGAAATCCAAATGGACGTCATCTAAGAAGAACAGCACCAATGAGTAATGTGACTTACCATATTTTGGTATGCGTTTGTTGGCAACTGAATGTATTCTTTAGTGAAGTACCTATTCTTGTCCTTTGTCCATTTTGAGTCTCAAAACTACCACATGTTCAGTCCCAACTGATGTTTAGTGAGATGTTAGGATAAGGAAAGAGGAGTGAACTCCCCAGAGAATGTGCTGAGAAATGTGAAAATAGGGTAGAATAAATGTCCACTATCAGTCAGGGTTTCTATGAAATCACATTTTATTTTCTCTATGCTCACTGTGGACCAACAGTTTCTCTGATCTTCAGCTTAAAGCTCTAGATTTCTCAATTAATGAAGACCCGTCTCAGGGAAGAGGAGGGCATTAGACCTGGACTTCTGAAAGGACAGTTAGACTTGGAAAAAGTACAACCAGAATGCTCCTTAGAAAGAGAAGGGCACAAAATAATAATCTATAAATTATCAAGGGCTCATGAAGGAGGGAGGAGCGGGCAGAAAGGTGGGAAAAAGAGGACCTGATGCAAAGGGCTTAAGTGGAGAGCAAATGCTTTGAGAATGATTAGGGCAAAGGATGTACTGATGTGCTTTATACAATTGATGTATGTATTTGTATGTATTGTGATAAGAGTTGTATGAGCCCCCAATAAAATGTTTTAAAAATATTGATAATATACAACAACTAAAGGAATGCTTGATAAACAACCTGTTTAAAAGCTTTGTTTTCCCTTGAGAGTGCTTGTACTTCTCTGAGACTGAGAGATAACTCTTGCCCATATTCTCTTCTCATCTGCTTCTAAATATCAGAGGACATGCACATGCAGCTCTCTGCCTGCTGAGAAACTGGCCACAGCCCCTGATGTGGGAGATCTCAGAGTACAGTCCCTGTCTCTGGGGTCTCTGCTGTTTCTATTTTGTGCCCAGGAGCTAGTACACAGGACACATAATGAATTTTGTACCAATCTTGGCTTTCATTTTGACCATTTTACATGGTAATCATTGTAGACCCGCTGTGTATGTGTGTAATTGTGAGTTCCTTAGTATGTATGTGTGTGACAACAGATCATGGGTCTCTGGGTTTGTAGGTGTCAAGTATGAGGTGCAGCTGTTGGAGTCTGGGGTGATCTGGGAAAGCCCCGGGGGGGGGCAGGTGTCTCAGACTCACCTATTGAGCTTCTGGATTCACCTTCAGTAGCTATGAAATGATCTGGCTCCAGGGAAGGGCCTGCAGTGGGTCTCAGGTATTAATACTGGTGGTAGTGCATACTATACAGACTCCGTAAAGGGGAGATTCACCATCTCCAGAGACAACGTCAAGAACATGCTCCATCTTAAATGGACAGTGTGAAAGCCAAGGACACGGCCATGTACTACGGTGCAAGACACACAGCAAGGGGAAGTCAGTGAGAGCCAAGACACAAACCTCCCAGTCAGGGAGGAGAATGGTCTCTAGGGGGCGCTCAGGACCCACAGAGCACAGGACTTAGACTCAGGAGCAGGTGCAGCTGGAGCTTCAAGTCTGGTTTCCTGTGGGGATTTGTGGATTCTTCTAAATCTGTTTCCCTAAAGAATCCCTCTCTAATGAAAAAAGAAAAATAAACCATGCCTAGACCTTTTATCTGTGAATTCAAAAGTTATATTGTAACAGGAAAATATATTCTGTTCTATAGCAACAATCAGCCTGTTTACCTTAAGGAGAGGAAATGACTCTGCCAGGGGTCTCTGCATCAGAGTTCTCATGTCTCTCAGATAAGTACTTCCGAGTCAGACTCACAGTCAACTGGGATCTGGGGCAAAGGGAGCTATAAACAATAGGTGTTTGACTACTGGCTGAAAATGTAACAGTATATTCTTCCCTCATACTTACTGAGGTATTCTGACAACCATTTAATAAAAATCTAGGCGGTCAGCCTATTTTTATTTGGTTGTTTCTTCAATTACACTGTTTGGTTTAATTTGATTGGTTTTCCTAACAATGGTGGCCCAGTATTTTATTTTTTTGGTATTTTCTGGAAACCCATCTGCAAATAAATAAATTCACTAATTTCATTCTGTGGATACTAGTATTTTCTGTCTGTCCTCCAGAACGTTTAGCCCAGGAGGGTCAAGACAGATAAGAACTTATCTGTGAAAATTCTGGGTTCAGAGAGCTCACCTGCCCAGTCCCACAGAATGTCAGCCCACTATTTCTGGTTTCACGCAGAGGGTTCACATTTGTCCTTTTAGTCAACTTACCCTACTTCTGCTTTAGGGTGACATGTACTCTTTCCACACTAGAATGACTCTGAAAAGACATAGGAGTGTAGTTGTTGAAGAAAAGTTCTTCCTTTTTGGTGACTTACAAAAGCCATTCCTATTAACAGCACACATTTAATTGGAGCCACCTTGGGCTGAATTCACTGAGATTACTAGAGTTAGCTGATCTTCAAACTTCTGAGTATCTAATAGTGTTACCATAATCTAATGCAGAAAAGAAAATGAGTATCTGAGCATTTAAATGTCCTTGGATTTGTTATGAGTGGCTTATAAATATATAAGCCACTGACAACAGAGGAACACAGCCTTTATTCCTAGTCATTCTCAATCCTACAGCCACAGGTACCTCCTCAGCCATACTACTCATCACTTTCTGTGGCCTGGAAACTCTGGTCCTGGTGAATGGAGAAGTCATGGACAGGAGAGAGTTCTGTCCATGAGGAAACAGCCAACATTGTCATCCCAGATGAAGCCCTTTTTCACTTTATTACAAAGGGACCACTCACATGCTAATCTGCACATAGTCCATCAGATAGAGTCTCATCATACATTGTTTAATGCAGGACTGACTCACTCTGGATAATACACCTGAGAATCTGGACCTTTTTTCACAAGAATATTTCGGCTTATTCTTCTTGGGGGGGGGGCAGCTCTCGAGGTGAGAAGCTCAGGAATTGAAACCTGAAGGTTTGGGAGTGCTTTACCTGCACACTTGGCTCACTGTCTCCAGGTGCAGCTGCAGGGCTTGAGCTAGGTTTGTAAAACTCACAGATGTTGTGCTTCACCTCTTCTGTCTCTAGATTCTCTATAATCAGCTGTAGGTCGGTATGCTATGGAGTAGTGAGAGAACAGACTATTCTCCTCCGCTGATGTCTTGAGTACATGACCCAAGTGACCCCTTTCATAGTCAATTTAATTGAAGGCTGAGCTCCATTCCTGTGCAGGCCATTGCCAGGCATCACTGTGAAAGGAGGCTGGGAGAAGGCAGCGTGACTCCAAAACGCCAGGTGAAGAAAGGGGTCTGAGCTGCACTCTGCTCCATTACCTTCTCTTCTGTGTGGGCCAGATCAGTGCTCCTCTTAAACTAATCAGCAAGTAAGGCTACTAGAGAAAAACAAAATTTGTTTAATGCCCAGTCATCAAGCATAATTTAAATATAAGGGTCACCATACGACCAAATCTTAAGAAGAGGCTTCAACTCAGGGGTCTTATTTTGGTTGGTTGCAGAGAAAGGTTGCCTTCCAGACCCCTCAGTGAGAAACATTCTTAATCTAAGCTTGACAAAGTTCTAACTCCTTCCAGAAAACTGTTAGCTCATGCAAAAAATCCAACAACAACAACAAAACCAGAATGGTAATAGTCATTCTATCACCAGTCAAGAGATCAATAGATACGTTGTATTGGATCAGTAAATCTTATTAGGCTTGTTGTGAGTGTTGGAGAGCAACCTCACTGTATACTTTTGAGTTTTCCTTCTTTGAGAGAATGCCAGGGTACATAGGTTCTGACATGTGTGCACATGCACGCATGTGTGCCTGGCTTAGTTTTTGATGTGCCTGAGCATTATAATTGTTACCAGGGATAGGTGTTCATGGAGAGATTGGAAGTTTCTGTCTACTCAGAGTCTCTGGGAAGAAAGCCTGGGTGATGCACTTTGAGAAACCAGTCACTGAAAGCCCTCTGCAACATCCCTGTACAATGACACACATGGAGTCTACAGGAGTTAGTGTGGGTTTGATGGCATCTGTTTGGCCTGGTTAATTTCTATGGGGAAAAAAAGAAAAATCTGGCTTCATTTGTACCCTCAAGGCTGGCAGTTCAACTCCACCTGCAGATCTGTAAAAGAAAACGAGGCTGGTGGTTCCTGTGTAGATTTTGAATCTCAGACACCTACCTAGGAACACTATGAGTGAGAATTGACTTTGTGGCAGTGAGTTTGCTTTTTGGGGTTAAAGATAATGAAGGTTTGTAGGTGGCAAAAACAGCTTGAACTAGAATGTTCCATTGAGGGCTGTTGGGTTAAATTCAGCTTGCATAACTGTGGAAGACAGAACCGGAGATCTGTTTCCATAAATGATACCCCAGAAACACTATGGAACTGTTCTGCTCTATAACATATGAAGTTTCCATGAGATGGAATTAACATGACATGACACCTAACCAAAGGGAAAACTAAACATGATGAAAGCATATCTATGTCTATGGACACACATTGGTTTTATGTTGAAAATATGACTAAATCAGAAACACAAAAACAATTTTCATTAAGAATAAATGTGTCCATAATGAAAAACATGTAAGCCTACTGAGATTTTGGCATATCTAAATTAGTTAGTGAAGAAATCCTACTGCTACAGTTAATGTATGGCAGCTCCACGAAATGTAAGCAGATGTGTCCCACGATGTGGCAATCTGGTCACGTTAATTATAGCCTAGAAACCACAAGGAAGAGTTTAAGGTCCTATGACATCACAAACAGAGTGCACCAGAGTGCACCTGAGAACAATAAAGCAGCGAATAAAACAAGCCTTTTATCAAGAATATTTGGATAAAAGGTTAGAACAATTAAGTATTCCCATGCAGTGGGAGATAGAAAATGGTAACTTTATTTTAAATAAGATGATATCTTACTGTATATAAGAATTATATATCTGAATGTTACCTTGTATTAGGAATAATTGTGATTTTTTTTTACAATTTATTGGGGCTCATACAACTCTTATCACAGTTCATACATATACATACATCAATTGTATAAAGCACATCTGTACAGTCTTTGCCCTAATCATTTTTTTCTCCTCTTTTCTTGTTTTTACATTTTATTAGGGACTCATACAACTCTTATCACAATCCATACATATACATACATCAATTGTATAAAGCACATCCATACATTCCCTGCCCCAATCATTCTCAAAGCATTTGCTCTCCACTTAACCCCCTTGCATCAGGTTAATTGTGATTTTTTAAATGAGGAGCTAACCTTAATAGGACACAGTTCTTACAAAATCAAATCAAATTGAAGAAGAAACAGTTAACAAATGTAATCAATCAAAAGGATTAAATGAATTTACATAATTAGAATTGGGTTCTATGAAACATTGTCTGTATCCACTAGAACACTTTAAATACTCTGTCACTGTGAAAATAACCCAAAACAACCAAAAAAAGTGCTTACCTTGAAGGCATGTGTCACTAAAAGATAATATTAATGCACAAAACCAAAACTCACTGCCATCCAGTCAATTCTGACTCATAGTAACCTTATAGGGTAGTGTAGAACTGCCCACTGGATTTTCAAAACTGAAACTCTTTACAGTTGAAGAAAGCTATTCTTTCTCCAGATTGATACACAAAAGGACCTGAAAACAAATAAAATATTTGCTGGATTCTGCAAATCAAAAAGATGATAAAGGAAACCAAAATTCCCTATTAACAAAATGAGTGGACATTAAATCTCGGCCAGCAATGCTCTACGAGTCATGAGGGATGAGAAGGTGGGGGGTGGTGGCACGGGTGGAAGAACGCAGTGATAAAGATAGATGACCATTAACACAACCAATCTCTGAACTGAGGTGCTCTTCACACTCCACATGGAAAGGTACAGCACAAGCTAGTTTCTGATGGGCAGAAAACACAAATCATGTATCTGGATGAGGGAAGCCACCAAGAGGAGGTGGAAATGGCTTCCCAGGTTCACAATTGAGATGTGAATTAAAGAGGTTGTGGGAGTGGGGCAGGGCAAAGGAAACTGCCACAAAAGCAGGATTGGTGGCCAATGAATACATAATGATGACAGACACTTCCATCCTTAGATAGGGGGTTTACAAGATGGGTCCAGGGCCTCCTGACCAATGCAGTCAGGGAAAGGTTGATAGCACGTGGCTCCTGTCTAGGAGACCGCTGTACTGTCTCCAGGTTTGTGACCTCCATCAGGGACACACATGCAGGTAAATCTCCAAGATAGCCTGCCCCTCCCTGGGCTGCCTGGAGAGGTTAAAGTAATCCACTCTTCAAAGCCCTCTGCCTGAGGGCCAGATTACCTACAGCTTTGGTTCCTGGGCAGAAAGCACTCAGTGGAGGTTGACTCTATGCGAGGACTTAAACTGTGCAGGGGTTTGGGGCTGTGACTGCTATGGCACCCTTTTGCAAAGCAAGGTGCTGGGAAGTTAAGCTCTAATACAGACCGCAGTCATCAGTGGGGTGGCCTGATGACTGCCAGGCTGGCCTCTCCTTTCGGTAAAGGCTTCTCTGGGATCCGCATGCTCTCATGCCTGACACCTGACTCAGAAGGGACAGGCCCCAGGCAAGAACCCCTCCCCCACCCTTTCTGGCTTAAGGGGTGAGGGTGCATAAGGGGTTCTGGGCTGGATAAAGGCGGCAGAGTATTCCCATGAGCGAATGCACTGACGCCTGTACCCAGCTCAGAAAGAATTTAAATGGAATCCCAGGAAATCATGGCGTCCTGGAACGGGGGCAGACAGGGTGCGTGAGTTGTAATATCCTCAGGAACCAAGACACAGCTGGGGACGTCACCCTGCAGGGGACTCCGCACATGGGATCCACATAGAAACATAAGACTCACCTACCCTTGTGGGAAGCTCACTCGGAACCTTCTCAGGCAGAGGAAGTAGGTTCAACAGGAAATTACACCACCTAGGTAGGGGTGGGGTGGAGTCTGTGCTAAGGGGTTTGACCTGGAATCGATGAGGAGGGAGGGGCCGAGAGGTGAGGTTCAGCACCTGGAGTGGCAACTGATTCATTCTTAGTTTCATAGTCTGGAAGCCCTGCTGAAACCTGTTCATTTTGGGTGACCCTGCCTGCATTTGAAACACAACAACACACAAGCCATGACAGAAAGACAAGCTGACAGAAAGTGGTGGGTAGAGAGCAGGCATCCCAACTGGGAATATCCCCAGGTGACACTTCCATTGTATGGACGACAGAGACATACCTGACAGCACCTGATGCCATCTGTTTCACTTGACCATGCCTCTCCTGGCACCATGTGACTTTCTCATGAACTCCTCCAATCATGCAAGTCAAAGAAGAGGCCTAAGCCTTGTGGACTCAAGAGCCACAACGGAAAGATCCTTCACAAAACTTCATCCTCAGACCCTGATTTCAGGCTCTGCTCCCTATGCTAGACCACCCAGACTCCAGCCTCCTGTTCCCTGGTGCATGCTCAGGTGAGCATCTAGATTAGAGGTTCCTGAAAATGCCACAGTTTTCTTCTGCTCCTCCTCTTCCCCTCCCCCTCTGTCTCCATCTCCTCATTGCTAAAGAGGTATTCCTCCCAATCTGTGGGTTCTGTATTACTCTTTTGATGAAACTTTTCTCTGTGTGTGTGTGTCTTATTTCCAGCAAGTTCCAGTCATCTAATTGTCCTTCACCAACAGTGTTTCTTTTAATACATTTGTTGTGTTGAGGTCTCTCCCTTCCGTTTCCATATTATTGAGTGTTTTTATCAGGAATGGGTGTTGGATATTGTCATATATCTTTTCTGCATCTATTAACATGATCAGCGGGTTCTTATTTTTCTCCTGTTTATGTAGTCGGTTACATTAATATTTTTTCTAATGTTGAAACATCCTTGCATCCCTGGTGATAATCCCACTCAGTCAAGGTGAAATATGAACTCAAAGGCAGGGATAGGCGCTCTCTAACTCAATCCATCCCATTTCTACAAATCTGTACATAAACTGTTAGGGTGTATGATGTAATCATTCCCCTCAATTAATTAGAGTCATGAAATCATCATATTTGTTACTGTGTTGTTAAAACACCTGTATAATATATCCCGTTGTAGAGTGTATTTTTAAATGCTTTTACCCCACATTCTCTGCAGTTGTAAAATTGTGTATTAAAGTTTCTCATGCATTAAAATAATAAAATAAAGTTCTCATGCAAATCTACAGTTGTTCCATATTGTCCTTGACTCTTGATTCATCTTGCAGTTATATATTTTAAAACCATGATTATATGTTTTCAAGAACTGTTCTGAATGATTATTACATTAATGCTTATTTTTAAAAAATGGTCTAAAATTTCAGTACTTATTGTCCTCAGAGCCAGTGTACAATGGAAGTTGTTATTGTTTGGTGTCATTAAGTGAGTTCTAAATCATAGTGACCCTGTGTACCACAGGAAGAAATACTGACCTGTCTTATACCATTTTCATAATTGTTCGTATATTTGAACCCATTGTTTCAGCCTTTGTCACTCTAAAAAGTTTTCTTCTTGTTTGCTGCCCCTCTACTTTACCAAGCACCAGTTTTAATGTGATGTTACTATTGTATTTACCTTCAGTTTTCAAATACACAAACACACTAAGGTTTTACGTATATGAATAAGAACATACATTTAAATGAACAATAAAGTCAGACCTGTCATGTGAATTCTAGACTCACAGAACCATAGATAGCACAGTAAAAGATCTTAGGCTTTTGTTTTTTTTTCCATTTTATAGAACATACTGTTTCATCTTTACCATAGCAGGTAGTGTCCTTATAAACAACAGTCCAAAACTAGACAGGTGATGTAGTGATTTATTTTCTCAGTCTCAGACATGCATAAGCACCACAGGGAAGTTAAAGTGTACTTCAATATCCAAGAGATGAAGAAAATATTCAGTTTGGACAACAGAAAAGGGCGTTAAGGGAGACGACGGACAGGGCAAGATATGACAAAATAATAATTTATCAATTATCAAGGCTCATGAGGGAGGGGGGAGCGGAGAGGAAGGGGAAAAAAAAGACCTGATGCAAAGGGCTTAAGTGGAGAGCAAATGGTTTAAAAATGATGAAGGCAAAGAATGTATAGATGTGCTTTACAAAATTGATGAATATATGGATTGTGATAAGAGTTGTATGAATCCCTAATACAATGTTAAAAAGAAAAAAAATAAAATATTCAGTTTGTTTTGTATAACATTAAAATTGTGTTGCTATGGTAGAAGAATATTGCTTTATCTTTTATGTGGCCCTGAGCATACCTTTTACCATGCGGATATGCAGTGTAACATAGGGAAGTTGGTGTCTTTAGCTCAGTCAGTGCTGTCTATGAGCTATGTGACTTTGATCATACATCCGATAATAATCTAATTGTTTGTCAGGATAAGAATCTGGGTGTTTGCGATTTTTTTCCCCACTAAGACCTACACATTTATTATTTCAAATTCATCGCAATCCCTTCCTCTACAGTCAGTGTAATGAAGAACAAACTTTCAAATAATATTGGTGGGAATGATGTCATATTAATCTCTGCCATATGAAGTAAGATTTTTTTTCCCTGAATGTCTATGCAGTTTAATGAAGCCTTAATTCCTGTCTGTTTTTTTCACTTACGTATTTCCGGATCACACCCATTACTATTCTCCTCCCATTCCGGGTCACGCTGAGACGGGATGGAAGTGGCGGTGTCCTAGCCGGAAGTGAGGTTCATACCGCGGTTCCTACTTGATGTGCCTGGGGCGTGGTGCCAGAGAAGTGCCAGCAGCCTGAGCACTGTGTAGCCCGCGCGCCCACGTGAGGGGTCGTGTGGTGACCAGTTTGGGGTGACCCTGGTGCACACAGCAGCCTGGCTGGGGTGCAAGCGTCCTTCTTCCCCCTCCCCTGCTCCGTCAGCGCCCCTCTCTTGGTGAAATGTGGGAGGGTGTCCCAGGGGCTGGTTCCATCCCCCATTTGGGGATTGGTTGGGGTTCGTGGGGAGAATCCCTGTTGGAGAAAGGGGGATTCCGACTGGGGCTTTGGGCGTCGGGGTTCCAGATTCATTGCGGAAACTTTGCTTGTCTCCCCCACTCCACTGTTTCCTTTCACACAGCGGTGCCTCCTCCCTGAGACTCCTAGAATGTCTTCCGTTCACAGGTGAGCCCCGCGTCTGTGGTGTCTCTCCCCACGAAGAAGTGACTGCTATTCAGGACGCGAGTGGCTGCAGCTGGAGCACAAAACGTTAGGGCTTCCTCCGGAGGTTTGCCCAGTCTTGTCACCTGTGCGGTATCTTCTTAGGGAGCGGGGAAGGGGAGGGGGAGGGGTGAACCCGGTCCGGAAATTCCCTGGCTCTTTCTTGACAGCCAGTAGGGCTGCTGCAGGGAGCACGCTCAGCCTTGAGGGTGTTGAAGTGATATTCCAGCGCACCCACCGCGCATTGAGACATGATTGGCATTCCCAGGTTGCTGGGGTAAGTCCAGGACTGGGACCTCAAGGGAGTTGACCCAGGTTGGTGGCTATCAGTTAACAGTCTGGCAGGTGGCAAGTGAAAGGAGAAAGGGAGGGGCCCAGCTGTACAAAGATGGCGTTCAGTGAGTAAGAACTCAGCCAAAGAGAGGGCCAGTCTTTCTTTGGGAAAGCGTATAAGTCTCCAAAGAAGGGCAAGACCCCTCAAGTACAGAAGATCCCCCAGCCCCATATACACTCTTCAAAAATTTAGCATGTTATTTCTTTAATTTTTACAAAGCCCTGTTTGTGCTTAACAGTAGAAAGAAGCTGGAGGAAAGCTTCTTAGTGGAGGACAGACAACTGGAGGGAAGGTTTCTTGAAGAGGGACAGGAGAAAATTGCCATCAATAATGAATTGCTTTTCATGCAGAGAAAGTAGCCAGTAAAAAACATCCAGGATTTGAACTGGATCCATATTTCTGCAAATTTGTTAATGTGGGGGACTGTGGCAGCTGCTCCTGCTTGTTGCCCAAAGGAAAATTTCTGTTTCTGTTGCTTCTGAAGAAGTAGCTTGTCCGATGTTTAGACTTATGCCGACTCCATTTTAACTGTGTATTCCCACATGGAGTCATTTTATCCCTATTCTAATGAAAATTTACTGAGTGTGTTGCTTGGTATGGGGGGTTCTTTTTGGTTTTGAATTTAGGAAAAGTTACAGCTTTAACGAAGCCATGAGCCAGATCCGGGAGTTGAAGGAGGCTGTACAGTTGGTCAAGGAGATCATCCAGGTGGGGTGTGGCTCTGCCAGTGAGGGACTGAGGGGCTGGCCTGGTGTTCCACATCATTCTTTGAACATGTGCTGGCATGACAAGAGGGCATACTTCTCTGAAAACTCACTGCCAGAGATTCTGACCCAGCAACCCTATGGGCAGCATAGAACTGCCCGTGGGGGTTTCCCAGACTGTAACTCCTCACAGGAATAGAAAGCCTCATCTTTTTCCAGCCAGTGGTTTCCAGCTGATGGCTTTGTGGTTAGAAGCCCAGCATGCAACCCACCAGACACCAAGACACCTGGTCTCTACTGTAGTCTTAATTCTCCACCTCCCAAACTAGCGGTTCTAGGAAAGCTCATCCCCATGCCACATGGGACTTCCTATAGTCCCCTGGCCAGGGGGAAGTTCTGTTCCAGTCCCTACCTGAGTTTGGAGGGTGATTCATTTGCAGAGACCAGCCCTTGTTCATTCTGTGAAGGTTCACAGTGTACTTTCTAGATCCCAGCTCCTGTGAAGAGACCAAAGCACTCTAGCATGCCTGTGTAGGCTGATAGGCCCTACAGTCAGAATTGAGATCAAATTCTAGTGCTTCTATTCATTAGCTGATTTCCTTGGGAAAGTCTTTGAGCCTCACTGAGCCCCTAGTGTTTCGTCTCTAAAGTGGGCTAGATGTTTGTGGGTTAAGCGACTGAGTGCAGGTCTGGCATGCTGTGAGTGGCTGCTGATGTGATCCGTGCTGCAGAGGCATGCACACATATCCTAATGATGCTGGACTGAGTGGAAATGAGGCCATGGGACACTTACAGCTGAGGATGAAAATCCAGGAACATTGCTGGGGCCTGTCCTCCCTTTCAAATGCCTCAGGGACACAGGCATTTGAAAGGACAAGGAGAAGGAGCTGGGCACAGGCCAGCCAGGTCCTGGTGCTAACTAGCCTCCCAGAACTCATCCTACTTCTTGATGAGGGCAGGGAACCTTTGGAGGGAGTTGAGCAGAACAGTGACATGGCCATGGCAACGTGAGGTGAATCAGTGGGGCTTCAGTGTGGAGCCTGGTGCAGGTACTTGGAGAAAGGGTGCATGTGTAGCTACAGGGAGAGCGGGCCAGAGGTTGGAATAGTTCAGAAAGAAGGTGTGTCTGTGACATAAGGGATTGTAGTGGGGGCTGATGGGAAATACCGGGGCTATTTTGCATTGGGGGCAGATGATAGAAGGGGGTGGCTGGCAGGATTTGGTAGCATCCTGGGTCAAGAAATAAAGCTGACACTCAGCTTTGTGATATAGCTAAAGCTTGCGAACTTCCTGGATGAGGATCAGGAGGCAGGATGTGGGCATCTTATGCAGGCATTTGCATTCTTTACCTGAGCCAGGACCCCAGGAATAACTTGCTACATTGACTGGCGGTTAATGAACTGTACGGGTCTTTTTCCTCTGTGTTGCAGCAAGGGCCAACCTGACTTAAGCTCTCCCGAGATGGCCAAGCAGCCAGACTACAACCTGGAGACAATTGAGAACAAAGCAGAACCCACTGTAGACATGCTTCTCAATTACCTGCAAGGTGGGGCTGGTTGCAAGGTGGTATGGGGTTTCGGAGCTGGGGAGTGGGCGGGGGTTCTGCTGGCTCCTGACCAACTACAGGTGTTGACAGCTGTGCCTTGAGTGAGTATGGGACCTGGGGGACACCACTCACCCCAGTGGACCATGCCATTCCAGCTTTCAAGAAGGCCCTGGACCTGGTCATGCAGGTGCAAGAGCAGACCATCAAAGGAACCAGAAGCAAGAAAAAAACACAAAACAAATCTGAAAGTAATGGAAGTTTCCCACAAACTTTTTGAAACCTCTTTGTATCTATCTCACAACTTTTGCCTGTTCAGTTACTTACAGGTTTAAGTCTTATTGACAGCAATTATAAAAATCTGTTTGAAAGCTAACATTCCATGATACTTGTAGTTTTTCCAACACCTCTACCCTCCACCGCCCCACCCCCCACTTTCTGCATACTGACCCTGTTAACCACCAGTAAACTTTGACATCTCACTTGGGGGAAGTTCTGTTCCAGTCCCTGCCTGAGTGTGGAGGGGGATTACTGTGCAGAGACCTGCTCTTGTTCATTCCGTGAAGGTTCACACTGTCCTTTCTAGATCCAGCTCCTGTGTAGAGACCAAAGCCCTCCAGCATGTTTGTGTAGGCTGATAGGCCCTACAGTCAGAATTGAGATCAAATTTTAGTGCTTCTACTCATTAGCTGATTTCCTTGGGAAAGTCTTTGAGCCTCACAGAGCCCCTAGTGTTTCGTCTCTAACATGGACCAGATGTTTGTGGGTTAAGCGACTGAGTGCAGGTTTGGCATGCTGTGAGTGGCTGCTGATGTGATCTCTCCTGCAGAGGGCATGCACACATATCCTAATGATGCTGGACCGAGTGGAAATGAGGCCATGGGACACTTACAGCTGAGGATGAAGGGCAAGGAAAATTGCTGGGGCCTGTCCTCCCTTTCAAATGCCTCAGGGACACAGGCATTTGAAAGGACAAGGAGAAGGAGCTGGGCACAGGTCAGCCAGGCCCTGGTGCTAACCGGCCTCCCAGAACTCATCCAGCTTCCTGATGAAGGCAGGGAACCTTTGGAGGGAGTTGAGCAGAGCAGTGACATGGTCATGGCAGCATGAGGTATATCACTGGGGCTTCAGCGTGGAGCCTGGTGCAGGTACTTGGAGAAAGGGTGCAGGTGTGGATGCAGGGAGAGCTCTGGGGAGGTTGTTCGGATAGATCAAGAATGTGGCTATGGCATAGGGATTGTAGTGGGGGCTTATGGGAGATATCAGGGCCATTTTGGGTTGGGGCAGATGAGGGTGGAGGTGGCTGGCAGGACTTGGTAGCATATAAGGTGAAATAATGATAAATTCTTTAATACTTTGTCTTCCTGAGCTGCCCTTTGAGATTAGCTGTTCAGCTCTTTAACTCCATCATTTCTTCCATTTGCCTTAGCTACTCTAAATAATGAGCAATGTCACTGTCTCTCGGATATCCACTTTGATTTTTTTTTTTGCTTTTCTGTCTTTAATGACCTTTTGCTTCCTTCACATACGATGTTCTTAATATCACCCCCCCAGGTTATTAGTGTTCATTCCATTAAGTCTCTTCTTTAAATGTTACCTAAATTCAGATTGGATAGCCTCAAATATTGTTTTAGCTCTTTTTGACTCGTTTTAATATTTTTTCAGTTTCAAACAATTTATAGAAATTTTAGACTAATTCTATAATAGAGTTATATAGTTTATGTTTAACATACTTATATCTTTAGAGTAGTGACTAACTTCTTGACTAATTTTTAATTTGTTGAGTTTTAATTGTTGACATAACATTTCTTTATATATTCTGAATACAAGATTATTAGGTATCTCATGAATAGTTACTGATGTAGGTTGCCTTTTGCAAATTCTTGATGGTGTCTTTCCAATTATAAGAGACTTTAATTTTGATGAAGTTTAATTTTGATGAAGTTCAACTTATGTTGAACTTGGGCTACTTATATTTAAGATGTCTTAATTGCTTAAAATTCAAGATATCTTAAGAAGCCATTCCCTAATCCAGGGTCACAAACATTTATGTATATGTTTTCTATTAAGGGTTTTATAGATTTGGCTCTTACATTTAGGTCTTAAATCTATTTTGATTTAGTGTTTGCATATGGTGCAAGGTGGGAGACAAAACCCATTTTTTTTCCTGTATCTAGTTGTTTTCGACAGCATTTGCTGAAATCACAGTGACTTCTCTGTGTACTCTTTTTGAATCAATTAGCTATGGTTATATGAGGTTGAATATTTAGACTCTCAATTATATTCCATCAATATGTCTACCTTTATGTCACTACTACACTGTCTTAAATACTGTAGCTTTTTAGTAAGTTTTCATATCAGGCAATACACATTCTCCAACTATATTTTATTCTTTCTCAGGATTATTTTGGCTATACTAAAACTCACATCTCCATAGAAATTTTAGAATCAGCTTATCATTTTCTGGAAAAACATACCTTGAGAGGAATTAGGTTGAATCTGTATATGAGTTGTAGAATATTGCCTCTGGATAATAATCAGTCTACCGAATCATGAAAACATCAGCTTTGTACATTTTTTGCTCAGGTCTCAGTTTAAATGTTTAGCCTTCTCACATCTTATGCAAAGTTCACTCCTCTGCTCCACTATAGTACATTATTTAGAAACTTGACATTAATTACAGTCTAAATAGTTTGTCTTGCTCGGTAGAGTTTGTGCTTCAAGTAAGTCTTTTATTATAAAGATTCTGTAGGGCCAAACACAATGCCTATCAAAAATAATTGTTTTTAATTTTTGTCAGCAACAGTCTGTGTTGAGAGTGGGCGGATGGAGTCTTGTGGAGCGGGAATACCGCAAGAAGTATGATTGAGAGAAGGGGCTTTTCAGCACCACCATAGAAGCATGCACTTAGTGGATGATGGTTTCAGAGGGGTTCAATCCCCCAGAGCATCTCTCTGGTAGGAGAGCAACTTTCTGGAGAGGTCTCAGATACACTTGAAAATTTTTCTAGCCAGTCCTGGACTCCTAGAGCATCATTCTGGTTTGGTCCGAACCCCAAATAGCATCATTCAGGCGGGGTCATGGATCCCTCAGAGCATTATTCCAGCAGGGTCCCAGAACCCCAAAACATCTTTCCACTGATGCTTCTAGTGCTTCATCAATTTGTTGAAACTTTTTTATTGAATTCAGTCAACGCTTGGCAACTGGTTTGGGCTAATTCCGTCAGTGCAGCTTGAATATCTTCCATTAGTACTATTGGTTCTTGTTTATATCCTTCCTCTTGAAATGGTGGAATGCCAAACTAGTTCTTCTTGGTAGAATAATGTATATTCTTTCCATCTTCACTTCATGCTTCCTGTTTGATTATGTTTTCCCCAAAGAATATTTCAATATAGCCCCCTAAAGCTTGGATTTCTTTTTCTTCAGTTAATTTAAGATATTGTGAACATGTTCTTCCATTTTGGTTTTCTCACTGTAGGTATTTGCACATTTCATTATAATACTTCGCGAGATGCTTTCTGAAAGTTTCTGTTCAGCTCTAGCTTCATTGCATATGAAGTGCCTTAGCTACTCCATGATTGAAAGCACGTTTCAGAGTCTCTTCTGACATCCAGTTTGATCCTTTCTTTCCTGTTTCTTCAATGATCTTTTGCTTTCTTCATATTTTTGGTGATATCCCACGGCCCATCAGGTGTCCTGTCCTTAGTGCTTAGTGAGTCAAATCTGCTCCTCACATCTTAATATTCAGATGAGATAGACTCAAGGTTGTATTTGGCTCCTGTGGGCTTGTTTTAATTTTCTTCAGCTTGAATCTGAATTTAGCTACGAGAAATTGATGGCATGTTCCACAGTTGACTCCCGGACTGATTTTAGCTAATGACATTGAGCTTCTCCATCTTCTCTTCCCACAGATGTAGTCAATTTGATTCCTGTGTATGCCCACTCAGGTATTTTCTATGAAGTTGTTAGCCTTGTAAAATTCTAACATGTGATCTCCAGATTTATTTCTATCACCAAAACCATATTTTCCAATTATTGTTCCTTCCCCTTTGTTTCCAACTTTTGAATTTCAATTGCCAATAATTATCCATGTATTCATATTGTGTTTGATCAATTTCAGACTGAAGACAATGGTAACATTCATCAGTTTCTTCATCAGCTGTAGTGGTTGGTGCATCAGTTTAAATAACCGTATTGACTGGATTTTCTTGTATGCAGATAGATAGTATTTGATCACAATAGCGTTGTACTTCAAGTAGATCTTGAAACGTTCTTTAGGACGATGAATGTGATTCCTCTTGCATGTGTCATTCCCAGCACAGCAAACTGTTTGACTGTCTGATTCAAAATGGCAGATATCAGTCAGTTTCAGCTCACTAATACCTAGCGTATTGATCTTTATGGGCTCCATGGAATATTTTATGACTTCTAGTTTTTCTATATTAGTACTTCAAAATTCTGAGTTTCAATGATTAGATAATTGTCACTGTTTCTTCTCATATTGAGACATCCTCTATCATATTGAGACATCCTCTATCAGCAAATGAAGGTCTCAAAGGACTTATTCCATCCACGTCATTATGATCAACTCTGCTTTGAGCTGGCAGCTCTTCCCTGACCATATTTTGAGTGCCTTCTATCCTGAGAAAGAGCCCTGGTGGTGTAGTAGTTATGCATTGGTCTATGAACTATTAATTAGCATTTCAAAACCACCAATGTTTCTTGGGAGAAAGACAGGGCTTTCTACTACCTTAAAGAGTTACAGTCTGGGAAACACAGAGGAACATTTCTATCCTGTCCTATAGGGTCGGTAAGAGTTGACATTGGCTCGCTGGCAGTGAGTTGAGTTCTGAACTGAGGTCTTATTTTTGGCACTATATATGACAGAGTTCTGTTGCTCTTCGTGAGGTTGCAGTGACTAATTCTCCACAAGTGGACAACCTAGTTCTTCTTCATATGAGCTGCTTTCAGGAATCAGCTAGCTCTCACCTCAGAGGTTTAATTGATTTGGACTGTGGTATGATCCACTGGTTTTTTTTAAAGCTCCGTTATAAGTGATTATGCTGTGTAGCCAGGCTTGAGAACCACTCCAATATGAGTCAGTCCTCTCAACCCCAATATTCACCAAAAGCAAAGAGAACATATCACATGCACCCAAATATTCAAACAGGAGACAGCATTACCTCCCTCAGAAGCCCACTATGGTAGCTAAATGGTCTCATTTCCAGACTCCCCCTGACCCACCCACACACAAAAAAGTGTTTCATAAGCTCCTTCTTTGCCAAAATTACCTTTGTTGGATCATTTCTCTATATTTGAATAGAGACCAAGATCATTCATCTTCTTATTTGTTAGACATCCAGGAAACACAAGACTTCTGTTACAATTCCTGGAGATAGCTCTCACAGAGGCAAGACTGAAACATTGTACCTGTGTTCCCATGTTTTAAAGACTGTGTCTCAGGACACAATGACACACTTAGCACTGCAATTTCAGACTACAGGACATTATTCCATTAAAAATAAACAACTACAATCTAATTGTCAGTCTGGGTACATTGGATAAACAAATCCACAGAAACATGTATAAGAGAGTTTTATATAGAAGGTAAAGGCACATCAAGAAAACATTCCAACCCAGTGCTGCCCAAGCCAATAAGTCCAACATTAGCCCATAACGTCTGACACCAATCCATAAAGCCCTCCTCCATCTGACAAAACACCCAATAACACTGACTGCAGGAGGAAAGCGGAATCAGTGAGCATGTAAGCATCTCAGCGCTGGCAGGGGTCTCCACATGGTTTCTCCAGCACCCAGGGCTGCATCAGGGTAGGTCCATGTGGCTTCTCCTCAGGAATGTCTTTCAGGAATGAGAATTGCCAGTTGAAGAAGGGAACTGGCTAAGGCAACTGCATCCTGGTCTATCCATCAGAAAGCAAGAAACCCAAGAATTAGAATGGTGAGGCTCACCGAGCCATTTATCCCTCCGTGCTTCAATTAACCCCACTTGTGTCAGCCAGGTTGGCACAATAAACTTTATCTCACATGCCAACTAGAAATTTTTCAGAAGTAATTTTTATGTGAGGTAATACATTGTGGACACCAGGAAGGGATTCTTTTTTTATAACAACTATCAATAAAATAAGACAAAACCTATATGTTTTTCCTAAGACAGGATTGCACAAGAAGAATGAAGCATATGTGGGAACTGGCCACATGTTAGGAAAACTTGAAAGGGACAGAATCTTTTAATCATAACAGTAAGGACTCTTCGGTGAACTTGCCCAGACTTACACAGTCAATAAGTACCAAGGCTGAGATTTAATCCTCAGTGTGACTCCAGATGAACCAACCTTGCCGCTGAGACCTGCAAGAGTGGGAGTTAAAACCACACCACAATCAACAAATCAATTATGACTATCGGGACCCTCTAAGACAGAAGTGTCTCCTGGTGTTTCTGGAGCCTGCAAGTCAGTGTTCCCCAAAGTGAGTAAAAGCACTCCCCTGAGGTGGAGGTTGGGATCACTGGAATAATGCAGGGAGGTTGCAACAGCAGATACCTACACTTTATCCCAGGTTATGGGCTACCCTACAGAAGTTTTCCATTGCCAGAGAAGTACTGAGTGATTATTATTTTTCTGTTAAGGGCTCGTTAGCCAAATGAGTTTGGGAACTTATGAAATTCTTTTTGTCAAAAGATAGTCTCATTGTTATCCCACAGAGAAGCTGGTGGCATTGAACTGGTGACCTTGTGTTTATCAGCCCAATACATAACACACTACACCATCAGGGTTCCTTAAGTAGCAGCTAGTTAGCCCAAAGTCAAACAATCAGTTCCCGTCCAGGGGATTCCAAATCTCAGTGATCCACGTGTGTCAGAGGAAAGATACCCTTCTTGGGGTTTTCAATGGTCATTATATTTTTGAAGTACGATGCGAGGACTTTCTTCAGGGTGTTGTTGCTTGTGAATTTAAACTGTCAATCTCTTGATCAGTCACGGGCATTAACTGTTCCATCCAAGGACTCCAGTTAGGAGACAAATGAGAACAAAACTCAAACAAACTCACTGCCCTGGACTCAAGGCTGACTCATAGCAACCCTTTAGGACAGGATAGAACTTCCCCCGTGGGTTTCTGGGACTGTGACTATTCACTGGATTAGAAAGCCTCGTCTTTCTCCTGAGGAACAGCTGATGATTTTGAATTGCTGACCTATACTTATCAGCACAACACATAGCTACTCTGCCACCAAGGCTATTCAGGATGATTATGCGGTAGGCGAGAGCCTGGCAATTTTCAGGGAATTTAAGAGATCATTGTGACTGGAGCTTTGATTCTGACATGGAGAGGGAAGGCTTTGACACAAAATGGTTTTCTCTTTCAAATGAATGCTCTAGTTATAACGTGGGAAGTAGATCATGGGAAGCCAGAGTATGTGTGGAGGACGCCCTGATGGCACTACATGAGGCAGTTCTCAGCAGCTAACTGAAAGCAGTGCTGTGGAAGAAAGACCTGGCCATTCATTCCTGCAGAGACAATAGCCTGAGAAATCCTGTGGGGCAGCTTTGCCCTGCCACATGGCTCTACCGTGAGTTGGAATCTGACTGATGCACCTACAAAAGACTATGCATCTATGCATGGAGGAGAGGTAATAGCTTGAGCTTTTACTTTGTGTTTTAACTGTTTTATTGACATATAATTCACATATCATACACACTTTCTCCATTATTGTACTCATTTTTAGCTCCCTATTTCCCCCAAACCTCCCTGTCATGGTGTGAATAACCAGTATTCCAAATGTATGATGAAGTTTTGAACACAAGGATGTGTCTCATTGTACCCCAGCACAGCTAAAGACATAGAGTGTCCATAATTCTACGTCTCCATTTATTTATGTTTTCTCTGTTTCTTCTACTTATGTCTGTCTGTCTGCAGACCTACAACTGCACTGTTCCCAGAGTCCTAGTGATCAGAGTTCTGTGGTAAAAGTATTTTTAATAGGTTATATGACCAAGGAAACACCTTACCTGATCCCATTGAGTACACCTGTCCCCCTGGGATGTTATTCCCCAAGCCTCACTGGCCCTCCTGAGGGCAGGCAAGCTAGGACACAGCCAGGAAGGTGGTTTCCTGGCTTGTTTACCATCAGCATGGTGGTGAGGCGGCCACTGGAAAAGCAGGGCGAGGCTCACAGTGTGTGATGTGAGTGGCCAATAGGTCAGTCATAGAGAAAATCTTTAAAAGGGGTATTTCCACACTCAACGCCCCAAACATGTTATTCCTGTGTAACCCTGTAAATTCCACATGTTGCCCAATGAACCAAGCCAAAGGATATGAGACATGTTTAAATTTACATATACAGCATGCATTGCCCACAATTAAACTGTAGTTTATTTCCTGCATTCTGTTTGTTTAGTGGTTTACATATATGTTTCTAACTACAGGGTTGACAGTCCACATCAACCAGTCATTTCTTTGGATAAAGAGGCTTCCTGCTCTTTTAAGGATTTACTGGTTGGGAGCCTATGGGAGTATGTGTGAAACAAACACACAAACAAAAGCGCTCCACAATCTGCCTTATCTATTTAAATAAGATTATGCAGTCAAGGTGAGTTGGACAGCCTTTCCCCATCTAAAACAGTTAACAAAACAGAGAACAAATATTTATTTAATAGTAGAACTCAGGATGACATTGTTCATCAAAATCTCTCTCCCTGAGCAACATGGCCGGGGTGTTTATAGACAGTGCTTAAGGATGATGATGCTCTTTAGCAAGACAACTTGAAATGGAGTTTTTGTTTTCAGGGTTTTCTTCTTGTTCGTAGGGGTCTATCCACACCCCAGCTAAAAAAGTTAACAACTTCTGTCCTTCAAATAAAAGCAGGCTTAAGTTTTTATTTCAAAGAAGGAATAGCACTGGTGCATCAACACCCTGTGGACTCTGAACAATTTTTCACATTTGAAATGAGAAAAGGAAAGTACATGAAGCCCCAGTGAGTTCCTGTGATGTGTTGCAGCATCAGGAGTACACACTGCGGGCAGCAAATTAAGAAACTTGTACTTTGAATTCTTGCATTAACTTATAATAAACTGCTATTAAATTGAGTTTAACTTAGGGATTGAATTCTGAGGCCTACGTTTGTGTAAGGCTGAGGTTGCACAAGTTGTTGTTAGTTGCTGTGATAGTTAAGGTTTATTGTGCTAACCTGGCCAATAAATACATGGGATTAAATAAAGGACAGAGAGAGAAATGGCTTGGCGAGCCTCAACTTTCTTATTCTCTGGTTTCTTGTTCTCTGATGGTCTGACCAGTGTGCGGCTGCCTTAGCTAGTTCTTTGCCTCAGCTAGCAAAGCTCACTTCCTGGGAGACATCCCTGAGGAGAAGCCACATGGACCTGCCAAGATGCAAACCTGGGTCTGGAGAACAGCGTGGAGACTCCTGCCAGCTCTGAGATGCTTAAACACTCACTGATTTGGCTTTCTTCCTGCATTCGGCATTATTGCATGTGCTTTGTGAGTTTGAGGAGGACTTTGTAGATCTGTGTTGGATATATGGGCTAATGTCAGATTTATGGGCTTGGACTGGCCTGGGTTGGGAAGGTTTCTTAATGTACACTTATTTCTCACATAAAATTCTCTCATATACATATGCGTTTCTGTGGATTTGTTTCTCTAATCTACCCAGACTAACACTGCTCTCCTGTCAGGTCTGAATCAGTGACCTTATGCTCACAGATTGAAACACTGCCAAGTCCTGCATCATCCTGAACATTGTGGCTAAGTCTGAGCCTATTGTTGTAGCCAATGTGTCCATTCATCATCTTGAGCGTTTTCCTCTTTGAGTTGCTGTACAACTTTTCCACCCATGTTGTCCTTTTCCAGGGATTCTATCTCCTGGTAACATGTTCAAGGTACATGAGACAAAGTCTTGCCATCCTTGAACCCAAAGAGCATCTGGCTGTACTTTTGTCAAGGCAGATTGGTTTGTTCTTCTGGCAATCCATAGTCCTAGCAGCACCCTTTACTAGTACCTTCATTCAAATGAGCATAATGAGACCACCAAATTCAGTTTGAATCTCACATACTGTCAGCCTCAATTGCTTATTTCTGACCACTTACCTGCAATGTCAAAAAAGGTAATGTAAAGGAATTCTGAAGAGTTTTGGTAAGTCTCTTCTGTATAGGAGAGAAGAGACATACTCATTTTAGCACTTTCTCAGGAGCTTACGTATCCTGGATTGCCTTTGACAAGTATTGGAGTATTAGGCTAATATTTTGTGAACCACACCTGGAAAACAGTGGGCTGTGATTCAATCTTGTAAGGTTTTAAAATGTCATTGCTGTCCTTATCATAATCTTGGTCCTTCTCTTCCTCCTGAAGTCAGAACTGACACTGTGTTTACTAATCTTTCAACAGTCATGATTTTGTGTCTCGCCCCCACCCCCACCTTATTTTTTCCCCCGTGAAGAGGACAAAAGAGCTCTCTTCACACAAGAATGGGTGTCTACAAAAGATGCAGGCCAGATTCCAACTTTTTTTAGTTGTATATGATTGCTCTTTATTTTGAACTGAATTTTAAAATCAGCAAAGCTCAGGAAACCTCCAGGCATCCTCCTTCCTTCTTCCCAGTTGCTCTCACAACAGCTGTGAGGAATAGCATTCATTCTCACCCCCAATATTTAAAAACAAACAAATAAGACACTTTTAAATTACTCAGTCTTTACAAAGTGAATTCGATATTGCCTTGTCTATTTGAGACAAAAGTAATAAAGATCAATTAAGTGGAATTTTCTTGTATGTTCCAAGATCTTTTTGAATTTATATCTGAAAATCTTCTTCACTGCAGTACTCTGTGCATCCTTACAATTATTATTGTCCATTCCAGAAATGCTTGTTCATCAATAAACTCTTTGATTATTAACTCAAATTTCAGTTTGGTCTTTGGAAGGAGGAGCAGAAAAATGAAATACTATATACATTTCTTGAGAAATGATGTCTACCAATCACTTCCAAATTCCTTAAAAAAAGACAGATAGAAAAAACAAACAATAAATAACAATAGACTTACCATCTCTGGGAAACGTTATCTTTATGCCTTCAGTAAATTATCTTTTGTGGCAAGATTCTATTTGTTGTAAGTATAATAAATAGATAGAATCTGACAACAGAATAAGAACAACTGTGAACACTGAGCATTCTGTTTGAGCCCATTTCCCAACCTGCTTAACTCTGTGTCATAATGCAGATCCCACAGCTTGTCCAACTTCCCCTTGGATATGGGATGTTGCCACAGGATGTTGTAATACCTCATTTATTGCCTCTACTTATTCTGCATTTTCCTTCCTGAGACCCTGCCTCTGTTGAGCCCTTTCCTCAGAAAAATATCCCATTAGACCACATGAGTATCAGTTTTGACTAACCTGTACAGGCTAACATGTCCACAAAAGACATCCCCAACTTCCGGTCACAGATCATGTAGAACAGAATAACTTTGTTCAAAGAACCAAAAGTCACCATAGATAAGTCACCAGACCAAATAAGACAACATTTGGAACCAAGAACTATAATGAGCCTTATCTTGTTAAGAATTGCAACTTCACTCTAATTTGTAATCATGACCATCCCTATGAAATGTGTTAAACATTCATCATCCTATACTTTGGTATGCCAATTTATTGGAATAGTTGTCTAAAAGTGTTAACATGGTCCATTATTTTGTTCAGGAGCTTCCCTTGGGGAATCTTCCAGCTCAGTCCTTGTTTGCTCCAAGGAGATCGGTCCCCGTTCCCTTTCATGCAGCTCCTGTCTTTGTTTCTCAGCAAGAGTCGTGTTGGTAACACGCCACACATTTCTTTTTGCTGAGTGTTTTTTCAACATAAAATTATACTCTGTCTTCTAGAGTCACTATCAGTCAGGATCAACTCAATGGCAACTAGTTTCACTTTGGTCTTATCCCAAAGAAGATGACGGGGTCATAATTCATTTTCAGCTTCTGAGAAAACTATGAACATCTCTATTTTATTTCGCAGGCTCCTAATATGCAGAGCACCTCATTCATTTCCACGTGAAATTTCAAATTAGTGAAAATGTTACATCATGGCCAGGGTTCTGTAGGATCCACAGACCTTGTACATAAGTCATGAAATTCCTGTGGAGAGTCTTCTGGCTAGTGGGTACTTCTCACTAGTCATGTCACGATTCCAAAAATAGTTTGACATAATTAGAGTTCCATTACTTGTCATCAGTGATTATTTTTCCTGTTCCCAGTTGTCCAAGATTTGGGTCCAGGAGTGATGAACCCTTCATAGATCCTATCCCTAGGCTTCACTCTGTCTCTGAGGACTCTATATTGCCAGAGCTAGAACTGCCAAAACCTGAAGAAGAGGTTAGAGTAGTTGTGAGCAATATATTCTAGTAGAAGAAACCCCACCCATTCCTAAGGAACTGATGCTCAAGCTCCAGAAGAACATCCGCCAAGCAGTTCTTGCTGCAGCTGAGCACAATAACCCTGAGGGCATAGCTGTCCATTACTGTGTGAGAGGAACAGTGAGAGGACTCAGTGCCATCACAAACACAATGTCCCTGCCATAATGACAGTGTTCTATCGGGATCACATGGGTTTTAGAGAACACAGGGACATTACTTCTGGGGCCATAGCAATGGGGAGGCACAGGACCATCCTGTTAATGTCTAGGGTTTCTGTTCCCTCCAAAATAGTTGCAATACCCCATAGATATTATAATATTCACTAATTTGTATATTCTATTCATACACTAAATTGTGTACATGTATAACCTTTTCATATATGAATGTTATTTGTATAATTGATAGCTAAGACATGTGTTTAAGCATTTTATATCTTGGATGGGTGTATAGGACTGAATGAAAATGAAACCACACGGAAAAAAGTGTTGGATTTAACTGAATAGCATTTTGTGGGCTATTTCTAGCAACAAACATCTGTATCATGTAGAAATAAAGTTCTGAAACTAATAACCTCAGTTTTCACCTAATGGAACCAGAAAAAGGTGATTAAGCCATAGCATAGGTTAGCAGGGCAGTAGGGCAGGCAGGAATGAATAAATATAAATGCTCAAATAATTGAAATAGAAGGAACACAATTAGTGAGCCAATTAAACTAAAGCTGACTCTTTGAGAAGATGAGGACAAGTGATAAACATCCAATTTTCCTGATCTGACAAAAGAAGGAGAACTGGAATCCACCAGATCAGAAACCAGAGGAGACACTGCTCTTCAGCTTTGCTGGACATGTTTTATGAAGAACTTCATGCCCACGGTTTTAAAATATCATTGGACTTGGGAAATTTCTTGGTAGGAAAGAAAGCCAGTAATGTTTGCACACAAGAAACAGGTAAAGAGTCATCCACTATCATCATGTGTATTCACCTCTTAAGAGGGAAGGAGAGAGGATGCATTGTGAGCTCTCATAAAAGTTGTTTTGTATGTAATATAAAGTTTATAAATTGAAAACAACTTTTTGAAAGAATTGATAATATGTAACAAAGAAATGTTTGATAAACAATGCTTGTTTGCCTTTGAGGGTGCTTGTGTTTCTGTCAGACTGAGGGAAAACTCTGTCCCATGGTCTCTACTCATCTGTTTCTAAACATCAGGGGACATGCAAATGTAGCTCTCTGCCTGCTGATAAACCGGCCACAACCCCTGATGTGAGAGATATCAGAGGACAGTCCCAGTCTCTGCGGTATCTGCTGTTTCCATTTCATGCCCAGGAGCTAGTCCACAGGACACATCATGAACTTTGCACCAACCTTGGCTTTCATTTTGGCCATTCTACATGGTAGTTGACCTTACTCTGTGTGTGTGTGTGTGTGTGTGTGTGTGTGTGTAATCGTGAGTGTATTTGTATGTGTGTTGTGTAATCATGCAGCCTCTGTGTTTTCAGGGGTCCAGGGTGAGGTAAAGCTGGTGGAGCCTGGGGGCGATCTGAGAAGGCCTAGGGGTCTCTGAGACTCCTCTGCAGCCTCTGGATTCACCTTCAGTGACTGTTACATGAACTGAATCCCGCCAGGCTCCAGGGAAGGGCCTGCAGTGGGTGCAGACATAACTATGGTGGTAATGAGACAAGCTACACAGACTCTGTGAAGGGTTGATTCACCATCTCCAGAGACAAGTCCAAGAACACACTGTGTCTTCAGATGAACAGCCTAAAAGCTGAGGAAGCTGCCATGTATTACTGTGCAAGTGACACAGTGAGGGAACATCAGTGAGAGCCCAGACACAGCCTTCCCCTGCAGGGAGGAGACTGGTCTCCAGGAGAAGCTTGGGACCCACAGAGCGCAGGAACAGACGCTGGGACAGGTGCAGATGGTCTCAGTTTGGCGACTCTGCTTCATCTCACAGTTCCCCCATGGAATCTCTCCTATTTTTATTTCATGATTAAGTATCCATCCCTGCTATTTCATAATTCAAAAATAGTATTGTAAAAGTAGGGAACATTTTCACATGCAGAAAAAGCATCTGTCCCTTATGCAGGGAAAAAGACCCTGCCAGGCATCCCAAGCATCAAATTTCTGATGAAGCTCAAGAGCAGATTTTACATTAAGACTCATGCAAATGAAGTCCCAAGAAAGGGATAATTGTGAAGTGTGCACTCATGTCTGAATGGGTGGTGGTTTGAACCCACCCAGTGATGCCTTAGCATGCAGGACTCATGATCTGCTTCTTGTTGCTGTTGGCTGCCATCAAATTGCCTCAGGCACATTGAGATCATATGCACAACTGCACCAAACAGTGCACAGTCCCGTGCCATCCTCACAATTATTCCTATGCCTGAGCCCATTGATGGAGCCCCTGGGTCAATTAGCCTCTTTGAGAGCCTTCTTCTTTTTCACCACCCCACAACTTTCTTGAACATGATTTCTTCTCCAGGACCTTGTCACTCCTGACAATATGTCCAGAATATGTAAGACAAAGTCTTGTCTCCTTCTAAGAAGAAATCTGGACTTCTGCTAATACAGGTCTGTTTGACCTTTTAGCAATGCATGGTAATTACAATATTCTTCTCTAGCACTACAATTCAAATGCATCTATTGAAATACATGGGCATGTCACCAACAGTAACAGAACTCAGCTTTAAATAAACATGACTGTTGAAGGGGTCTCTGGTGGCCTGTACTCAACTCATCAGGGTGGGATTATAATTACACCCCTCCATATTGTAATGACAACTTTGCATCTCTTTAATGGAGCCTGGAAAATTCCACCTCACAGGAAAGCTGATTGAAGAGCCGCTAAAGAATTCACAAGTGAAAAAAAATTCACAAGTGAAGGACAAGGTCTGTGAATCTCACCAGATGTGTTAAAAGGGTTCTCTAGAGAAACAAAACCAGGACACTTAGGATTAGATAGATAGATAGATAGATAGATAGATAGATAGATAGATAGATAGATAGATAGATAATGATGATCGAGCACGAAGGAACACAACAACTAATTAGTCCACACAGCAGTATAGAGGGCTCAGTTCAACTCACTTCTGTGGAAGTTAATATACTGGAAGTCCTTCAGCTCATGAGGGCTGCTGGGTCAATGAAGCAGACAACCGAGTCTTCCCTAAAGCAATGCAGGTAGTCAGGCCACAAGCAGCAAACAGCAGCAGAGATGGGAGATTGGGTGGAGTGATGTCATCAACAGTTAGCAGCTCAGTAGTTTAGTCAGCAGCTCAGGCCCAGATGGGATAGTGAACTCAAGCGATGGAAGACAACAGGATCTGACAGCCTCATGATCAAGCGATGTGTACACCAGCAGCATGGAGAAGCAGGTCTTGAAGGAACAGCAAGTTCTAGCGACATGATCCACAAGTTGCTGCCCCAACAGTAGTGGAGCTCTCTGCCTTTAGCTAGGCAGAGAACTACCTAAAGCAGCTGCACGCTGGTCCAATCACCAGAAAGCAAGAGAGAAGGGTGGGGGGTGCTAAGACATTTATCTCTTTTCCCTCCCAGCAAAATGTAATCTTATTACTCCCACATGTTCCTATTGGCCTGGTTGGCACAATAAACCTACCTATCACATCAAATCTGGGTCAACTCCTGCATCTGCAGCTGGGACAGGAGACCTCAGGACAAGGGAGAATCCAGTGAACCATTGGGTAGGGTGAGACATTTCCAGAACTTTGTGTCTGAATCCCTGAGCTACTTGCATCTGTGTGCTGCCACCAAGAACAAAATGACAAAAACACATTACATGTCCAACATTGCCATAAATATCACACCAACTTATAAAGAGCATAAATATAAATGTATCATGAGGTTTCACCTGATGAAGTAAGTGGAGATGTGAGTGTCTGTGGCACCTTTGTAATAGAGGTGAGAAGAGGCTCCTCTGTGTGTTGAATGTTGACTGTACCCTCAGGAGAACACAATCCTCCACCTGTGTTTTCCATTCGCCAAGACTGGAGTCCTCTTCATCTAGGCCAAGTTTGGTACTAAAAGAATTGCTCAAAGAGGTAGAAAAATCCAAGGGGCAGGATAGTGTTAGGAATAAGTTCCATGATGCTCAACTCCCAGGGATTTCCAGCTTATAAAACATCTGTCATTTCCATGTTTCTGTTATCTCACGGTACACTGAATATATATTCCAAAATTTGAGGATATTTAAATCCAGAAACTACATTGAATTCCATAGTTTGAGGATCATTGAAATCTATAAATCACATTGCACTTAAAACTAGGTCCAATTCAAGTCTGCTGTATAGCTGAATGACTTTGAGTGAGTCACTAACATGGAAAAATATCACTTCACCTAATACGCTTTATTATACATGTTTATTGTAGATATTTAACATGTACCGTGGAGTATAAAGTATTAATATACTAGAAAGCAATTGAATTATTTAGAAAGTTGCCATTAATAAATTTTGGGGATAGCTGTTCACTCCTGTTCCTACTTTTTCTCTCCACACAGTGGGATTTCTACAGCAGCATCCTTGACCTTCAGACTCTTTCCTTGAAGGAAAATGTGAGGAACATAAACTCTCCTAGGCACACACATGATGACAACTTATATACACAATTTAGTTACAATTTTCATCAAATGGATTTTGTGAAATTAATACTATTGTCCTGACTTCTTGGGTATTTTTCAATGGATTTTGTTCAGACAGAGGTAAAAAGGGTAAGAGTGCATGAAGGGAAATTAACAAATTGGGGCAGTAGAGTCCTTTCTGAATGATGTCAGAAGAGGTAAGATCACTGCAGAAATGAACGCTCTGCACCGGGAGTTGGAAGAAGCTATGGTGGTTGTCTGCTCCTATGAAGATATAAATCCTGGGAAAACCAAAGGGCGTTTCAACTCTGCTCTATAGAGACACCATGAGTCAACATCAGCTCCATGGCAGTGGTTGATTTTAGGGGCTGAGCCAGGAGGCTGGTTATACTGAAAAATCATCTAAGCATTCAACAATGATGGTTATATGTCCCTGAATACTGACAGTGTGGCTGAGATCATACCAAATAAACAAATAAAATATTGCCCTGTCCCTATTCCCAGTGAAATCTTGAGGATTTGGGTTACTCCACTAAGCTCCAGTATGAAAAGATATACACTGGGACAAATGGAAGTAACACAATGTATTAATTTTCCAGAGACTATCCTGACTTGAATTAATTGTATAATCATCTTCTGGACCCAAATAAAATTTTCTGTGGCAACCAAGATTTACAAGAAACACCTGTGTTAGTCTGGCTCAAATTTGAAGCCATGCCTAGGCTTATTGCTTCATCACATATTGAACATCCAGTGTTTAGGCACCTAAACTTGACTCATACACTCTTATGTGAATCAAAGGGTGAGAAGTCAACCTCATCCTGCTATTAGATGTTACTGCCCTTGAAGGACCCACACTCTTGGTTTTAAACTGGATCCCAGAGAGTATCATATTGAAGGAATTGCACTCTGTGTCAATCCTTGCGATTAACCTTTCCGAAGCAGATCATGATTCTTGCATTAATGAATGAATGAATGATGCATGCAGCATCAAAAGAAAGGGGGAAAGAATACAGAGTCACTATACCAACTATAACTAGTCTATATTCCACCATTCAGGAGGTAGCATATGAGCTGGAACCAATGACGCTGGAGGAAGAAGCTGAAACTGCACTGCACGCATTAACCAAAAACAAGGCTCCGGGTCTTGGCGGAATCCCCATCAAAATGTCTCAGAAGAACCACTGGAAGCACCCACTCAACTATGCAAGGAAATGTCGAAGACAACTTTTTGGCCAGCACACTGGAAGAGATACATTTTTGTGCCCATTCCAAAGAAAGGGGATCCAACAGAATGCTCAAACTATAGAATGATATCATTGATATCATACACAAGGAAAACTTTGCTTAAGATCAAATAACACCAGTTGCAGCAGTGTACTGACAGAGAACTGCCAGACGTTCATGCTGGATTCAAAAGAGGATTTGGAACAAGGGACACCATTGCTGATGCCAGATGGATCTTGGTTTGAAGCAGAGAATACTTGAAAGATGTTTGCTTATGTTTCATTGACTATGTCAAGGAATTTGACTGAGTGTACCATAATAAACTGCGGATAACCTTGAGAAGAATGAGAATTTCAGAGCATTTCACTGTGCTCATGAGGACTTTCACATGGATCTAGAGGCAGCTGTATGAATAGAACAAGGAGATACTGCATGGCATACAGTGAGGGAAGGGGTATGTCAGGGTTGTATCTTCTCACCATACTTGTTCAAACTCTATGCTTAGCAAATCATCAGAGAAGCTGGCTAATATGAAGAAGTGTGGGCCTTGGAATTGGAGAAAGGCGAATTAATAACCTGCGGTATACAGATGACACAAATTTACCTGATGAAAGTGAGGAATTCAAACATTTGCTGATGAAGATCAAGGATTTCAGCTTTCAGTATGGATTACAACTCAATGTATGGAAGACCAAAATGTTCACAACTGATGCAATAAGAAACATCATGATAAATGGAGAGAAGGTTGAAATTGTCTCAGATCCAAAACCAATGCTCAGGGAAGCAACAGTCAAGAGATCAAGACATGTATTGCATTCTGCTGTACAAGACCTCAAGTATTGAAGAGCAAGGATGTTCCCTTGAGGACTAATGTGTTCCTGACCCAAACAATGATATTCTCCATTGCATCATGTGCATGTGAAAATTGGACACTGAATAAGGAAGAATGAAAATGAATCAATGCATTTCAATTGTGGTGCTGGAGAAGAATATTGTAAGTTCCATGGGCTACTTAAAAGACAAAACAGATCTGTATTGAAAGAAGTATAGTCAGAGTGCTCCACAGAGGCAAGGATGGCAAGACTCTGTCTTACAAACGCTGGACATATTGTCAGCAGAGACAAGACCCTGGAAAAAGTCATCGTGTTGAATAAAATTGAGCACTGGCAAAAAGAGGAAGGCTCTTGATGTGCTTGATTGACACATGCCTCCATCAATGGGCTCTGACATGGGAATAATTGTGACGATGGCAGTGTTTGTTTCAGTTGTGAATGGGATCACTATGGGCTGGAGACAATTTGATGACACCTAATGACAACAAGAAACAGATCGTGGGTCCTGCATCCTAAGGCATGACTGGGTGGGTTCAAACTGCCATCCTTTCAGATATGAGTGTATACTTCCCAATTATCCATTTCTAGGGACTTCATTTGCCCTGAGTCTCATTGGAAAAATCTATTCTTGAGCATTATCAGATCTCTGGTGCTGGGGAGACCTGGCATGGTCTTCGCCCCTCCATAAAGGACAGATGCTTTTTTTGGGCATGTGAGAATATTTCCTACTTTTACATTAAAACTTTTGAATTATGAGATATCAGGGGTGGGTACATAATCATGAAGAAAAAAAAGAGAGATTCCCTAGTTCACTGTGAGATGAGCAATATCCCCAAACTGAAACTGTCTGCACCTGCCTCTGGGTCTGATTCTGTACATTGTGTGCCCTGGAGACCAGTCTCCTCCTGGAAGGGGAGGTTTGTGTCTGGGCTCTCACTGACTTCAACTCACTGTGTCTCTTGCACAGTAATACATGGCTGTGTCGTCAGCTTTCAGGCTGTTCATCTGCAGATACAGCGTGTTCTTGGCATTGTCTCTGGAGATGGTGAATTGGCCATTTACAGAGTTTGTGTAGTATGTGCTACCACCAGCACTACTAATGTATGTGACCCACGGCATCTGGTGGACCCAGTTCATTTCATAGCTACTGATAGTGAATTCAGAGACAAGAGAGTCTCAGAGACCCTCCCCCCTCAGGCTTCCTAAGATCTCCCCTAGACTCCACCACCTGCACCTCACACTGGACACCTGCAAAGAGAGATACCGTGATTACATGACACACATAAAAAGAAATACACTCACAATTATACACACACACACACATCAGGGTCTACAATTATAACCATGTAAAATGGCCAAAATGAAAGTCACGCTTGTAAAATTCATTTTGTGTCATTTATAGCTATGGTATGTATTTAACAATTTTTATATCCTGAATGGCTGTATTGAACTGAATAAAAATGAAGCCACAATAGAACAAACTGTTGGATTCCACTGAAGAGAACCTAGTGGAATACTTGTAGCAACAAACACCTGTGTAATGTAGAAATGAAACTCTGAAACTAACGACCTCAGTTCCATCTAATGGAATTAGAGAAGGATGAGTGTGCCATATCACAGGATAGCAGGGCAGAGAGTGGGTGCTTAACTATATATATATATATATATATATATATATATATATATATATATATATGATCATATAAATGAAATAGAAGGAACACTATTAGTAAGGTAATTATAAAAACTGGCCTTTTAGAAGATGAACTCAACTGATAAATATCCATTTTTCCTGATCATGACAAAGCAAGAAAGGCCCGAATCTCCCAGATCAGAAACCAGAGAGTAGACACCATTCCATGTGTTTTCTATACATTTTTTTTTAACATTGTATTAGGGGCTCATACAACTTTCATCACAATCCATACATATACATACATCAATTGTATAAAGCACATCTGTACATTCCTTGCTCTAATCATTTTCTTTTTTTTAAAACACATTTTATGGGGGGCTCATACAACTCTTATCACAAACCATACATATACATACATCAATTGTATAAAGCACATCCGTACATTCTTTTCCCTAATCACTCTCAAAGCATTTGCTCTCCACTTAAGCCCTCCGCATCAGGTCCTCTTTTTTTTCCCCTCCCTCCCCGCTCTCACCTCCCTCATGAGCCCTTGATAATCCACAGATTGTTATTTTGTCATATCTTGCCCTATCCGGAGTCTCCCTTCTCCCCTCTATAAAGTTGCAAAATATTACTAAATGTGAAAATTCTTTAGACAAAAAAACCCACCTTGGTCTTGTCCCCACACAAGAAACAAACAATAATGCTGTCCACTATCATTATGTGTATCCACAGTTTTAAAGGGACAAGAGAGGATGCATTATATTATTATCTCTGCATGTCTATCTAGACAAGATTGGAGGGATAAACAATCTGGAGGAGAAAAAAAACAGGACTGATGGTTTCAAGGGGAAATGGGAGAGGGGTAGGCAGTGGAGAAAGTGAGTGTTAACAAATCAAGGGAGAAGGGGAAAAGAAGTAATCTAAAATCAGTGGCAAGGAGGGCACTAGCAGGGCTTTATCAAGGGCAATGTAGCTGAGAGGAATTATTGAAACCCAAATGAATACTGAGCATGATATTGAGAGAAGAGGAAATTAAAAGGAAATAGAGGAAAAAACTAGGAGGCAAAAGGCATTTATAGAGGTGGAAATACAGGCATGTACATATGTAAACATTTATATATGAGGATGGGGTGATAGATCTATATACAAACATTTATGGGTTTAGTATTAAAGTAGCTGATGGACATTGAGCCCTCTACTCAAGTACTCCCTCAACACAAGAACAATTTGTTCTATTAACCTGGCATTCCATGATGCTTACCTTCCCAACATGATCACCGAAGACATAGAGAGTGCACAAGAAAATGTGATGAAGAAAGCTGATAGTGCCTGGCCATCAAAAGATACAACTTCTCGGGTCTTAAATGGTTGAAGATACACAAGTGGCCATCTAGCTCAGAAGCAACAAAGCCCACATGGAAGTAGCATACCAGCCTTTGTGATGATGAGGTGTTGAAGGGATCAGGTGTCTGGCATCAAAGAACAGAAGAATCATAACATTGTGAATGAGGGGGAGTGCGGGTTGGAGATCCAAAGCCCATTTGTAGGCAACTGGACATCCCCTGACAGAGGGTCGTGGGGAGGAGATGAGTAAGTCAGGGTTCAGTATGTACCAATGAAAGATACAAATTTCCTTTAGTTCTTTAATGCTTCCTCCTCCATCCCATGATTAAGACCCCCAATTCTACCTTACAAATCCGGCTAGACCAGATTTGAGCTGGAAACACTGGAACTCCAGGACAGATAAACCCCTTAGGATCAATATTGAGAGTAGCAATACCAGGAGGGGAAGGGGAAGATGGGAGAACCAATAACAATGATCTATCTCTAACGCCCTCCCAGGAGTGATGTACAACAGAAAAGTGGGTGAAGGGAGGCATTGATCAGTGTAAGAGATGACAAAATAATAATAATAATTTATAAATGATCAAGGGTTCATGAAAGAGGGAGGGTGGGTTAGGGAGGTAAAAAATGAGAAGCAGACACCAAGGACTAAGCAGAGAGAAAATGTACAAATATGCTTGACATGGATTGATGTATGGATTGTGATAAGAGTTTTACTAGCTCCCAATAAAATGATTTTTTTTAAGAGAGAGAGGATTCATTATGAGCTCTCATACCACAAAGTTATTTGCATATACAATATAAAGTTTATAAATTAAAAACCACTTTTAAAAAACTGGTAATACACAACAATTAAATAACTTGTTTAAGAGCTCTGTTTTACTTTGAGAGTGCTCGTGTTTGTCTGAGTCTGAGGGAGAACTCTTGCCCATATTCTGTACTCATCTGCTTCTAAACATCAGGGGACATGCAAATGCAGCTCTTTTCCTGCAGATAAACTGGCCATAGCCCCTGACCTAGGAGCTCTTAGAGGACAGTCCCAGTCTCTGGAGTCTCTGCTATTTCCATTTTGTGCCCAGGAGCTAGTCCACAGGACACATAATGAATTTTGCACCAACGTTGGCATATTAATGTAGACCTTACTGTGTATGTGTGTATAATTGTGAGTGCATTTGTTTGTACATGTGTCTGTCTAATCACGGTGCCTCTGTGTTTGCACGTGTCCAAGCCTGGGGGGTCCCTGAGACTCTCCTGTGCTGCCTCTGGATTCGCCTTCAGTAGCTATGCTCTAGGTGAATTGCTCTAGCATGACATGTACTCTTTCCACAGTAGAATGACCCTGAGAAGACATCGGGGTGTAGTTGTTGAAGAAAAGCTCTTCCTTTTTAGTGACTCACAAAAACCATTCCTATTTACAGCACACATTGAATGGGAGCCACTTTGGACTGAATTCACTGAGATTGCTAGAGTTAGCTGACCTTCAAACTTTTTATATTTAATAATGTTACTGTAATCTAATGCAGAAGAGAAAATGTATATGTGACCATTTAAATGTTCTTGGATATGTTACGAGTGTCTTATAAATATATAAGGAGAGAATCGCTGCCTGTATTCCTAGTCATTCTCCATCCTAAGCCACATCTACCTCTCAACCATCTCATCTGCCTCATCCCTTTCTGTAGCCTGGAAACACTGGTCCTGGTGAATGGAGAAGTCATGGAAATGACTGAGTTCTCTGAAGAAACAGCCAACATTCTCATCCCAGATGAACCCCGTTTTAACTTTATTACAAAGGGACCACTCACATGCTAATTTCCACGTTGCCCATCAGATAGAGTCTCATTATGCATTGTTTAATGTAGGGTTCAATCACTCTGGATAATACACCTCAGAATCATGGACCTTGTTCCCAAGAAGATTTCGGTTCTTCCTCTTCTTGGGGAAAGCTCTCAGAGGTGAGAAGCTCAGGTATTGAAACATGAAGGTTTGTGGGTGCTTTATTTGTGCACCTGACTCACTGTCTCCAGGTGCAGCTGCAGGACTTGAACCAGGCTTGTAAAACCCACAGATGTTGTGCTTCACCTCTTTTGTGTCTAGAGTCTCTTAAATCAGCAGTGGGTCGGTGTGCTATGGCGTGGTGAGAGCACAGACTACGCTCTTACTCTGATGTCCTGAGTGCACATCCCCATTAACCCCTTTCATAGTCAAGTTCATTGAACGCTGAGCTCCATTGCTGCATAGGCTGTTTTACTACGTATCACTGTGAAAGGAGGTGGGGAGAAAGCAGTGTGATTCCAGAAATCCAGTAAAAATAAGCAATCTCATCTGCAGTATCTTCCATTATGTTCTCATCTGTGTATTCTTTGTTTTCCTTATGTTAAGTATGATGCTTTCATTTATGAACTGATTATGACCTGGCTCCCATTAGACATATTTTCAATATTGGTGAATAAATATATAGTCAGGGCTCCATTTGATTTTAACTGTATGCAATCTCCATCACAGATAAAATTAGTGTTTATTAAAAATCCAAAAGGTATCAGATTCCTCTATAAAACATCTTTTAAAAAAATTATGTTTGGGTGTGTCTTCCCTTGAGCTAAATATTGATTTTAACTTCCCTGATGCACTTGATGTTATTTTTACTGGATGATGGTTACATTGTGGGAGGGTTTGGGCCATGGGGCATTTCTCTGGTCTTTTGACTGAGCCTCTTTGTGAGGCAGGCATCCTGAACTGGAATCTGAAAAGGTACTGGACTAGAAGCTCTGCCTGCCCTTTCCTGTGGAACAGAGCACCCTTTCTTCCAGGTTATTCATTCCCTTGCTACAGAAGTTTTCTACAGTATCTTCAGCTACAACGTTTTATGTTCTTCCTCTTCAAATTGAAGATTGTATGCCTAAACAAAGCAAAGAGCATTGGTTCTGGACACGATGTCAGACTTGTTCTGTTATATGTAGATTTTGATTAATTTATGCCTAGTCTTTTTGTCATTTTGAGTCAGGAGAGGGAGGTCGGTTTGCATTTGAGCACTGATGACTCTCATCCTACCCTAGCCACTCAAGGAAGAGAAGGAAATCTAGTTTTTTTATCGGCATCTTAAGGGAATGCTCTGCTATAAAACAAGTATTATTTTAAGTCGGTGCTCCTGGGAAATCCTATTCTCTTTAACACAAGAAAGTTCAAACTATTTATTAAATGTTTCAGGCTAACTTTTATAAAGTTTAAATGTCAATCAAAGTTAAGACCATGGTCTTTTTCCTTCTTAATGGCAATTCTCTTTCTCAGAATATGATGTTTGTTGTTGTTGTTTTTAATGCTACTAAGTTTACCATTGTTTGAAGAAAATTTTATAGAATGGCCATGTTTGTTATTGTGAATTAAATATAAGAATGTGAATGCCCTTTCCTCTTCTCTCTTTTTGTTTTTCAATCTGAATAGTAGTTTCATTATAAAACACCCTGAATTTTTTAAAAAAGAATAACACTCTGAATATCCAAAAACAGATAAATAAATTGTGGTATACATGTTCTAAGATGTTGAACGTTAAAATAAATTCATGCTGGTTAGATATTAACTTATGGGTCTATCCTCACAAAAATAAAATTAGTTAAGTGACCTAAGCTAAGCAAATGAGCATACATACTGTCTGAAATCATTTAAATAATAAAGAATTTATGATATATGAAATATATGAAGAGGACTGTGTTCTGCATATAATGATCACATACCAAGAAATCATTCTCATATATTATTCCCAACAAGTCTTTCTAGGATATTCACTATGCGTATGCTACACATATCTAAAAACACTGGAGAAACCAAAAAGCTCATTATGACATAGACCTAGAAACATTATGCTGAGTGAAGCAGTCAATCTCCAAAGGGCAAATATTGTAGGACATCACTATCAGCAAAGACAAAAAGGCATATGCTGACAGCTGTTCTCAGACTATGTAGTCATTTATTATGAAACCACAGGCAATGTTGTGACATGACTTGTTAGTGCTAATGTACTGGTTATTACTTGCTCAGTTGTACATCTTAAAAGAGATATACCTCAGATGGGGACATTTTGTCACTTAGCAGGAAATAGAAAAGACTAAATAACTCCTGTCACTTGGCAGCATCTCCAGGTTACCCCAACTTAATAGACTCCCCTACAATGCTATTATTAAAGGAACTGAACTAGTTTGTTTAACTTAAAGCTGAAACACCCTGGTAGGGGAGGCACAGATGACTACTACACCAAAGTCATGTTCATCACAGTATGATCCAGGGATTCCAAATGATAAAGCGAAGATCAATGGAGAGATGGTATTAGAGGTTCAATTCTGTGACTATCAGTGTTGAAGTTCTCTCTTTGAGTTTCTTGGCATTGGACTACACTCTACCACCTCCCCCACATCCCTCAAGACACAAACCCAAAAACCCGTCCCCTGACTTTTGAGCACTCTCAGGTGATATCCAGGGATTATGATAATTTGATTATTGTTTGTTATGAAATGGGGCTTTGCATCCTTCTTAAGGGGACATTTTGAACCTATTTCTGGGGTGTGGCCTTAAAAGCATCCATGTTTCTCCCTAAGAGGAAATCATGGACCCGCGAGAAATGTCTGACCCTCTTCTAAGATATGGCTTCTCTCTTCCTCTCTTTATATTTTTAAACCTCATCTCTTTCCCCCTCAGCTGCAGTAGTTAACCACGTGTAACCATAACTTCCTGTCTACCTATATATGATAAGCAAGACAAACAACCCCGAGGAGAAAACAATGGGACTGACAGTTCCTGGGGGAAGGGGAGAGGTAGGGGCGAAAAGGGGGGTGGTTAGGAGTCAACAAACCAAAATCAAGGGAACAATAGAAATCTAAAAAATTGATGGCACTGATGGTGTAGAATGCCTGGTGGGGTTTGATCAAGTGCAATGTACCAAAGAGGAGTTACTGAGAACCAGGTAAAGATTGAGCATGATAGTGGGATAGGAGTAAAGTATAAGGAAGTAGAGGAAAGAAATAGGAGGTCAAAGACAATTATAAAGGTTAAATATAGGCAGGTAGATATATAAATGTATTAATACATAATGATAGGGATATAGGTCTATTCATTTATTTATATGCAACATATATTTATATGTTAAGTACTAAGGTAGCAGACAGATATTGGCTCTTTACTCAAGTCCTTTCTCAATGCAAGAACACTTTGTTCCAATAACCTGGCATTCTACGATTCTCACCTTCCTGACTCAATCGCTGAAAACAAAATGGATGCATAAGCTAATGTGGTGAAGAAAGCTGATGGTGTGTGACTATTACAAGATATAGCATCTGGGGTCATAAGGGCTTGAAATTAAACAAGTGGCTATCTAACAGGGAAGAAACAAGGCCCACATGGAAGAAGCACACAAGCATGTGTGATTATGAAGTGGTGACAGCATCAAATATCAGACACCAAAAGACCCGCAAACAATCATACCGATGAAAACAAGAGGGGGTTGGAGTGAAGAGCCAAAGCCCATCCGTAGAAAATTGGACCTCCCCTCAGAGAAGGGTCACAGGATGGGACGAGTCAGTCAGGGTGCAGTATAGCACCAATGAAATATACAACACTCCTCTCGTTCTTTAATGCTTCCTCCCCTCCACTATCATGACCCTAGTTCTACCTTACAGATCCTGCTTAGATAGGAGCATGTACACTGGTACAGATAAGAGCTCTCGACACACAGAATCCAGGACAGATAAACCCTTCAGGAACAATAATCGAAGTAGGGATACCAAAAGGGTAGAGGGTATGTAGGGGGAGAAAGAAGAGAAAGGGGAACTTATCACAATGCTTGCTGCATAACACACACACACACACAAACAGAAATGTGGGTGAAGGGAGACAGCGGACATTGTAGGAGATGAAAATAATAATTTATAATTTATCAAGTGGTCATAGGGATGGGAGGTTGGAGGAGGTATGGTTAAAAAAGCTGATAACAAGGGCTTCTGTAGAAAGAAATTTTTTGAAAATGATGATGGCAACATATATATAAATGTGCTTGATACAATTGATGTGTGGATTGTTATAAGAGTTGTCTGGTTGTATACTGTTGCTTTGTTTTCCTCTGTCTAGTTTCGTGCATGTTAGTGACTCCACAGGTCTGTCTGAATAGGACAGGCTGGATGAACTATCTGGAGGAAAAACAACGGGACCGACAGTTTTGGGGGGACTTGGGGTGGGGGGGTAGGGGGGGTAAGGAAGTGGTGTTAACAAACCCAGGGACAAGGGAAAATCATGGGACCCCAAATGGTAGAGAAGTGGGAGTGGCAGGCCTGCTGGGAAATGATCAAGGGTAAGGTTGCTCAGAGAAGAGGTATACTCTAGCCCAGGTGGCGATGAAGCATGGTAGTAGGGCAGGAGGAAAGTCAAGGGAGATGGAGGAAAGAGCTAGGAGTCAAAGGGCATTCATGGAGGTCTAGACAAAGACAAGTACAAGTATTATAGGTCAAGTATTTTATAGGTCAAGTATTTATAGGTCAAGTATTAAGTTGGCGGAAGGACCTTGGGCCTCTACTCAAACACTCCTTCAATGCATGAATACCTTCTTTTATTAAATTGGAACTCTATGATGCTCACTCTCCCGACACAACGGCTGGAGCCAAAGTGTGTGAACAAGTAAATGTGGTGAAGAAAGCTGATGGTGCCCGGCTATCAAAAGAGATAGTGACTGGGGTCTTAAAGGCTTGAAGATAAACAAGCGGCCATCTAGCTCAGAAGCAACAAAGTCCACATGGAAGAACACACCAGCCTGAGTGAGCGAGTGGTCCCAAAGGGATCAGTTACCAGGCATCAAAGAACAAAAAATCATATCATTGACTGCAGACCTCCATGATAGGATCGCTGAAGACAAATGGGTGCATAAGCAAATGTGGTGAAGAAAGCTGATGGTGCCCGGCTATCAAAAGAGATAGTGTCTGGGGTCTTAAAGGCTTGAAGGTGAACAAGCGGCCATCTAGCTCTGAAGCAAATAAGCCCACATGGAAGAAGCACACCGGCCAGTGCGATCACGAGGTGCCCAAGGGACCAGGTATAAGGCATCATGCAAAAAAAAAAAAAGATATAAGTGTGTGTATGTATGTGTATATGTATATATGTATGTATATATATGTATATATATATCATATTAAATGAAGGGGGAAGTGCAGAGTGGAGACCCAAGGCCCAAGTGTCGACCAATGGAGATCCCCTCATAGAGGGGTTTAGGAGAGGAGATGGGTTAATTAGGGTGTGAGGTAGTATCGATGAAGAACACAGCTTTCCCCCGGATCCTGGATGCTTGCTCCCCCCAACTACCATGATCTGAATTCTACCTTGCAGGGCTGGATAGGACAGAGGCTGTACACTGGTGCATATGAGGGTTGGAGGTACAGGGAATCCAGGGTGGATGATACCTTCAGGACCAAGGGTGTGAGGGACGATGCTGGGAGAGTGGAGGGTGAGTGGGTTGGAAAGGGGGAACTGATTACAAGGATCCACATGTGACCTCTTCCCTGGGAGAGGGACAGCAGAGAAGGGGGGAAGGGAGACTCCGGATAGGGCAAGATATGACAAAACAACGATGTATAAATTACCAAGGGCATATGAGGGAGGGGGGAAGGGGGAGGGAGGAGGGGAAAAAAAAGAGGACCTGATGCAAGGGGCTTAAGTGGAGAGCAAATGCCTTGAGAATGATTGGGGCAGGGAATGTATGGATGTGCTTTACACAATTGATGTATGTATATGTATGGATTGTGGTAAGAGTTGTATGAGTCCCTAATAAAATGTAAAAGAAGAAAAGAGAAAAAAATGATTAGGGCAAAGACTGTACAGATGTGCTTTATACAATTGATGTATGTATATATATATGAACTGTGAAAAGAACTGTATGAGCCCCAATAAATTGTTAAAATTAAAAAAAAATAAAATAAAATAAAACTCAAAAAAAAAGAATAAAGGATGTAAAGCAAAAAAAAAAAAAAAGAGTTGTAAGAGGCCCGAATAAAATGATTAATGTATATTTAAAAAGAACTTAAAGAGACACACTTGAAGAGTGTGAAGAGTAGGTTATAAATATTTAGAATATTTTAAACAACTACAAATTTATCTTTTAAAAAAGAAAATAAATAAGATTGATTGTTTTTGAAGATTTAATCAGGTGGTGAATATCCAGGTTTCCTGATCATGACAAAGAAGGAGGACCAGAATCCCCCCAAACAGAAACCCCGTAGGAGGCACCATTCCACAGGGTTTCTGGGCAAGTTTTCTGATCAGCTTCATGCACACTGTTTAAAAATATCCCTGAAATATGGAAATTCCTTGGAAAACAACAACAAACTCTAACAATGGCTCCACATAAGAAACAGGTAACAGTCGTCTACTATCACCATATGTATTTACATCTTCAAGGGAATGAGAGAGGATGCACTGTGAGCTCTCATATGACAAAGATTGTTGTGTATATAATATAAGTATATAAATTAAAAACTCCATTAAAATATTGATAGTATATAACAATTAAAGCAATGCTTGACAATAACCTGTTTAAGAGCTCGGTTTTCCTTTGACAGTGCTTGTGTTTCTCTGAGTCTGAGGGAGAACTCTTGCCCATGTTCTCTACTTACCTGCTTCTAAGTATCAGGGGACATGCAAATGAACCTCTCTGCCTGCTGATAAACTGGCCACAGCCCATGATGTGGGAGATCTCAGAGGAAAGTCCCAGTCTCTGGGGTGTCTGCTGTGTCCATTTGTTCTCAGGAGTTAGTACACAGGACACATCATGAAATTTGCAACAACCTTGGCTTCCATTTTGTCCCTTTTACATGGTAATCATTGCAGTTCCTCCTGTGTGTGGGTATAATTGTGAGTGCAAGTGTTTGTATATGTGTCATCTAATCACGGTGCCTCTATGTTTGCAGGTGTCCAGTGTGAGGTGCAGCTGGTGGAGTCTGGGGGTGATCTGAGAAAGCCTGAGGATCTCTGAGACTCTCCTGTACAGCCTCTGGATTCACTGTCAGTGGCTACTGGATGATCTGGGCCTGCCAGGCTCCAGGGAAGGGCCTGTAGTGGGTCTCAACTATTACTCCTGATAATGATGCATACTACACAGGCTCAGTAAAGGGCTGATTTACCATTTCTAAAGACAACGCCAACAACAGACTCTATCTTCAAGTGAACTGCCTGAAACCTGAGGACACAGCTGTGTATTACTGTACACAAACCTTTCCTGCAGAGAGGAGACTGGTCTCCAGAGGGCGCTCAAGCCCACAGAGCACAGGACTCAGCCCCAGGAGCAGGTGCAGCTGGAGTTTCAAGGCTGGTTTCCTTTGATGATCTGAGGATGCTTCTAAATATGTTTCCTAAGGAATCTCTCCCTAATTTAGAAAACTATTCTGAGCCTGCTCTTGATATCTGTGAATACAAAAGTTATATTGTAACAGGAGAATATCGTCTGTGTTACAGCAACAGACTGTGCCTTAAGGACAAGTGGTAATTCTTCCAGGTATCCTTGCATCAGAGTTCTCATGACGCTCAGATAAATACTTCCCAATCAGACTCGGGGGAAATGAGGGCTGGGTAAACGTAACTATTAAGTTTTTTACTGTTGGCTCAAGGTTTGTAAGCAGTCAATCTGTTTTTTATTGAATTGTTTCTTCAAATGACACAGATGTTGGTTTTGTTGTTGTTTTTTTTTTTTTTTTGCTGTTGTTGCTTTATTTAACCATGGTGACCATGGTTGTATCTGTCTATGCTGCAGAAACGGTAGCCCATGATTGACAAGACAGACACACACTTATCTGTGGGAATTCAGGATTCAGTGAGATCTCTAGGACCAAATGGGATAATTCAGTTATTCATGTCAGATGTTGTATCTTGACCTTCACAATCCCATAGGGTGTTATGCCACTGATTTAATCTAGGGGTCCAAATTTGTCCTGTTTACCTGATTATTTGTCATGATGACCCCAACCTTCTTCTGGTGGTTTGCTACTAATTTATTGTACGATCTTGGGAACATTTCCAGTATCTAGGGACACACAACCTTAGGGGAGGAATTTCAGATATTTCAGTATAAGGTTTAAGATTGGGTGTGAATGACATTATTATTGACAACTGTCTAGATGAGAAATATCTCTCTGTGTCAAAGGTAAATTGCTTTGGTGTGACATATACTCTTTCCACACTGGAATGACTCTTGAGTAGACATAGCAGTACAGCTGTTGAAGAAAAGTTCTTCCTTTTTACTGACTCACAAAATCCATTCAAATTTACAACAAACATTGAATTGGAGTCACTTTTGGCTGAATTCAGTGAGATTGCTAGATTTAGCTGATCTTCAAACTTTTGAATATGCAATGTCACCATAATATAACGCAGAAGAGAAAATGCATGTCTGACATTTTAAATGTCCTTGGATTGTTGTGAGAATCTTATAAATATATAAATCCATGAAAGTACATGATCACTGCCTTTATTTGTGAAGTCGTTCTACATCCTAAGCCATGTCTACCTCCTCAACCATCTTCCTCATCGCTTTATGTGGCCTGGGAAAACTGCACCTCGGTCTTGATGAATGGAGAAGTCATGGACAGGATTGTGTTTTCAGAGAAGACAGTCAATATTCTCATCCAAGATTAACCCCTTTTTAACTGTATTACAAAAGCACCACTCACATCCAGTGTCCTCATCATCAATCAGTGTCCCAAAAAGTATTTATTTAAATTTAGGTCTTACTCACTCTGGATAATACACCTGGGAATCATGGGCATCATTCCCAGAGTATGTCAGTTTCTTCCTCTTCTTGGGGGTAGTCCTCAGAGGTGAGCAACTCAGGGATTAAACGTGAAATTTTGATAATGTTTTATCTGAGAACCTGCCTCACTGTCTCCACGTGCAGTTTGCAGGGGTTGATAAAGGTCTTGTAGAACTCAGACACTGTGCCTCACCTTTCTGTCTCTCGATTCTCTTAAACCAGCAGTGGGTCTGTATACTACGAAGTCATGAGAACACATATTACACTCCTACTCTGATGTCCTGAGTAAACATCCCCAGTGACCGCTTTAGTAGTTAAATATAGTTAACACTGAGCTCCATTGCTGCACAGGCCATTGCCATGCATCATTGTGAAAGGAGGCGGGGAGAAGGCAGTGTGACTCTGAACTCCAGGTGAAGAAAGGGGTCTGAGCTGCACTCTGCTCCATTATGTTCTCTTCAGTGTATTCTTTGTTTTCCTTAAACATAGTTTACAGGATTTTTTAGAAGTGTTCTTTATTTTTCTATTATAACTGTCCCACCAAGATAAACACCCACTTTATGTTTTTCTTTTCATTAGATCATCTTTGTGACCTTGTTTATGATACTATTTATAACACATTTATTGACATTTTCCTGTAGATTTTTATCCTATCACACTTTAGTTTGTTTCATATTTGACCTTATGGTATCAGTCTCTGTGACAAGTGTCAATCTCATATTGATTTTGTATCAGTTACAACCCATTTCTTACTGTGTTGTATTACCCATAATTTTTGTGGATAACTGGGCATGTTCAATATGACTGCACATATCAGCACATTGTATTATGTATAAGGTTTTCTTGAGGTCCTGCTAGACTTTTATGGTTAAGATTTGTGAAAATATAGTCAGGGATCCATTTTTAGTAAGCTATAAGCAAAACACATCACAGTTAAAATTGATTTTTATTTAAAATACTAAAGATCTCAGATTTCTCTATAAAAACTCATTTTAAAGTTCATTTGGATTTGTCTTCATTTGCTCTCTCCCTAAAGAGAATGTTGATTTTCACTTCCCGGATGCACCCTAGTGCTATTTTTTTTTTTTTTTTTTGATGAGGGTCATTGTGGCAGGTATTGGGCCATGGGCATTCCTTTGGTGTTTTGACCAAGCCTCATTCCCAGGGACGCATCCTGAACCTGGCGCTGAGATATGGCTTTCTAACTGTTCCTTTCCTCCTGCACAATGTCTATTAGTCTAGAAGCTCTGCCTGCCCTTTCCCATGGGACAGAGCACGTTTCCATCCAAGTTGTTCATCCCCTTTGCTGCAAAGGTTTTCACAAGTACCTTCAGCTACAAATTTTTAATGTTCTTTCTCTTCAGATTGAAGACTTCATGCCTAAAATAAGCAAAAAAGCAAAGAGAGGTGGTTTTCACAAAATCTTAGACTTGTCCTGTTAGATATTAATTTTTAATGACTTTATACTGGGCCTTGCAGTCATTTTTCTTCTGCTTACGTCAGGAGGGGTAGGTCTGAGGTCATTTGGGTCAGTGACTACCCTCCTTCTACCGTAGCCACTACCAAGGGAATAGAAGGAAATTGTTTATTGTTTATTATCTTCATCAGGGGTTCTCAATACATCAATCGCGATCTTCTAGTTGATCGCAATGGAGTACGGGTAGATGACATAGCATTTAAAAATGTACGCATAAACCTATCATCAATCCCATCACTTAATTGATACACAGCGTAGGGAATCAGATGCAATACTAGGTGTCAAACGCATGTGTAAACAACTGCACTAAGTGCAGCAAAATGGGCAAGCTAAGTGATCGCCAATTTTTAGAACTTGTTTATTTTTTTCTCTTAAACGTAAGAAAGGGTATTAAAATAGTTGGGGTAGCTGAACCAAGTAAGAAGACAAAAATGTATCACTTTCATATGGAATGGGAGATTTTGACACTACAAGCCGATATTCAGCTGAAGTCCAGAGCGCACGAACAGTTCTGGAACGTACTCACAGAGGGGAAGTACCCAAACATGAGAAAATATGCTACCCCCTTGACTGTGTTATTCAACTCTACTTATTTATACGAGTCAGCCTTTTCCCACATAAAGATCATTAAGTCCAAGTACCAATCCACCATAACTGATGATAATTTGGAAGTGTGCTTTAGGCTGACTGTCAGCAGCTACTGTCCGGACTATGCATCCCTGGGCTCATTCCATTCAGTGTAAGTCATCAGAGTAAACTCAGGTAATAATGCATATAGTTAATTGTGTTTTGTTGTGCAATATGGACTCATGAAGTTATGCAAAGTTCATAAATATGCATTGTACATATAAAGAAATCTCAATGCATTTATGAATAAATGTAATAAATAAGTAAATAAAAATAAATATATCTTTTGCATTTTTTGTAGTTGGTAGATTATTTTGACTTGATCATTTTATAAGTAGCTTGCAGGCTGAAAAAGTGTGATCACCCCTGGTCTACATCTTCAGGGAATGTTCTGCAATAAAGCGCCTATTTTCTTAAGTCTGTGCTCCTGGGAGATCCTATTCACTTTAACACAAGAAACTTTGAACTATTTATTAAATGTTTCAGGCTAACCTGAACAACTTAAGTAATCATCCAAGACATCTTCTCCAGCAAAGGCAAGAATTTTCTCTTTTTCCTTCATAATAGCAGCTCTCTCTCTTAAAATTCAATATTTGTTGTTTTTTAAATGTTTTAAGTTTATAATTGTGTTTAAGAAAAGTTTACACAATGACCATGTTTGTTATGGTGATTTGTGAAAATAAGAATGTAAATGATTCTCCCCCCTCCCTTTTTGTTTTCAACTTGAAACTAGAAACAACCTAAATGTCCCAAAACAGATGAATATGACAAATAAATTGTGGGATACACATGTTCATGCTCTAAGATGTTGAGCATTAAAATACATTCATGCTGGATAGCTATAAATTTATGGGTCTATTATCACATAAATTATATAATTTGAGTGACATAAGCTAAGAAATTGAACATACATACTGTCTTAAGTGATTTATATATAAATAACTATGGCATATGAAATAATATGAACATGAATATGTTCTACGTATCATGATCACATAACAAAAAATCATTCCCAAATATAATTCTCATCAAATCCTTCTAGGACATTCATTTATGTGTATGATATATATGTCTAAAAACACTGGAGAAACCACAAAGATTGTTGAGGTAGTTTGTTTAATGTGCCAACCTGGCTGATAAACACATGTGGGGTTAATTGAAGGGTGGAGGGATAAATGGCTCAGCCAGCCTTGACTTTCTAGTTTTTGGGTCTGTTGCTTTGTGATGGTCGGAGCAGGGTGCATCTGCCTTAGTCAGTTCCTTGCTTCAGCTGGCAAGGCTCAATTCCTGCAAGACATCCCTGAGAAGAAGCCATATGAACCTACTCCGATGCAGCCCTGGGTGCTGGAGCAGCTGTGTGGAGACCCCTGACAGCGCTGAAATGCTTACACATTCACTGATTTGGCTTTCCTCCTGCAGTTGATGTCATAGTGTGTGTTTTGTAAGATGAAGGAGGACTTTGTGGATTAGTGTCAGACATATGGGTTTAATGTTGGACTCGTGGGCTTGGACAGCTCTGGATTGGGATGTTTTCTTGATGTGATCTTACCCTTTACATAAAACTCTCTCTTATACATGAGTTTCTGTGGATTTGTTTCTCTAAAATACCCAGTTTAACAGACTTGTCATGACATAGATAGACCTAGAGAACCTTATACTGAGTGAAAGTATTCAATTTCAAAAGGGCATGTATTTTGTGACACCACTATCAGCTAAAACACAGACAGAGCCTGACACCCGTTCTGAAATTATGAAATCATTTAGTACGATATCCTATGTACTGTTTATCACTTCCTCACTTGCACATCTTAAAAGAAGTAACATTTTCTTATTGGAGACCACACCCAAGATAATTTGGACAATGTGTACAATTTGTCACTTAGCAGGTAATGCAAAAGACCGGTTAGGTCTTGACACTCAGCAACAACGCAGGATTACCCCAATGTAATAGTATCCTGCAATGCATCATTAAAAGAACTGACCTATTCCCTTGACCTTAGAGCTGAAACAACCTTGTGTGGGAAGCACAGATGACTGCTCTGCCAAAGCTTTGGGCTTCAGAGCATGGTCCAAGGATTTCAATGGTAATGCCAAGATAACAGGAGGGAATAATATTTGCAGTTCAGTTCCACGGATAGCAGTTTTGACATTCTCTCTTTGCTGCTCTTGGCTTTGGACTCTCCAGACTTCATCCCCACCCCACCCCTCAAAAAATAAATCCCCTTATGTTTCAGCACTCTCAGGTGTATTGCAGGGGTCATTATATTTGATCATTGTTTGGTTTTGGGGTGGGGCTTTGTTAAGGGAGGAGTGATTAATTTAATCTGACTGCTCATCCTTCTTAAACAGGCATTTTGAACCTATTTCTGGGGTATGGCCTTACAAGCAACTTTAGTCTTCCTCAGGGAAATCATAAACCCAGGTGAAATATCTCACTCTCCCAGGGACATAGCTTCTCCTCTCTCTCATTATATTTTTAACCCTCATCTGTTTCCCCCTGAAACAGTAGTTCACCACGTGTGACCATGACTTCTTGTATGGGTATCATTAGCTTGTACACTTAGGTATTTATATGTTGTGGATGAGAGGGGTTATATTCTAATAAAAATCCTTATGGTTTCATCTGTTCCTCGTTGTCTTGATTGGGTTTCACCAGTAGAGTAAACTTGTATAATAAGAAATAAAGTATATTTTGAAGGTATTATAATCCTCACCTACTTCTCACAAGACACTCATATATGCCCCTCGATATCTTTAAACTACATGGACACACGGAAGCACATTACTCTGCTGTTGAAAACCAGCCTCGCCTAACCATTCCACTCTAGGATAGAAGGCACAGCCATGGGATGCCCAGCTCTGCCCACTCAGTGAGCGGGTATAAACAATGGATATGTGCGATGTATAGATAAACAATGGATATGTGTCATAGTTTCCTGGCCAGGATATCTTTATGTTGACAGTTTGCCAGGGCAAAGTGCAACCAGTGGAGTCTGGGAGAGACTTGAGGCCGACTAGGGCATCTCTCAGGCTCTCTTGTCCAGTCTCTGCATTCACCATGGCTCAGTTACTGGTGCTAATGTGTGAAGAAGAAAGGGCGTTTTGGAGAGTGCGGGGTAGTGAAGATACTCTGGTGTGCACCTGATGCTTTCCCCAAACTCAATCCTGTGCGCTGTGGCACAGGCATACAGGAGGCCAAGGAAGAGCAGGGGCAATGAGGGGCTGGAGGGAGAGAACACTGAGCTCAGAAATCCTTGGCTTTTCTTTGATCTTTCCCACACACACATCTTAGGCAAAGTGTTCCCTCGTTATAGACTAATATGACCATGAGTTCAAAGAGTTACCATACAATGAGATCAGAAGTTAGAAGGGAGTCTGGTCTCTATCATTCTCTGTTTATAAAGATAGGACTCCCTGATATGCTAATTAGTCTTTAGAAACTAAGGTAAAATTCACCCGTGATCTGGGAAAGCTATTAGTTCTCTTCAGACAGGGCTGTGGGTCCCTTGGGAAAGCAGAACTGTGGTCTAAAGATGCTATTTTTGTGTGTTCTCCTGTGCCTGGTGACGGTTCCCCAAGGTTGGAGTATTAGATATTTAACCTGAGTCTATGGAGATGGTTGTGACTTCAAGTGACTGACAGGAACCATCTGTTTTGTTTGCAGGGATTCTTTCCCAGGTGCAGTTTCAAGAGTCGGGTCCAGGACTGGTGAAGCCCTCCCAGAAGCTGTCCCTCACCTGCACTGTTTCTGGTTATTCCATCACCACTAATTTCTGCTGGAGTTGGATCTGCCAGACCCCAGGAAAGGGACTGCAGTGGATGGGATGTATATGGTATGATGGTGATACAAGGTATAACCCGTCCTTCCAAAGCCGACTCTCCATCACCAGAGACACATCGAAGAATCAGTTCTCCCTGCAGCTGAGCTCCGTGACTGCTGAGGACACAGCCATGTATTACTGTGCAAGGAGCACAGTGAGGGGAAATCAGTTTGAGCTCAGACACAAACCTCCCCTGCAGGGGAGACGCTGGGCAGCAAGGGGCGCGCAGGACCCACCAAGTACAGACACCCAACCCTAGACAGACAGAGATGGATCACAGGGAGGATTTCTTATTAAAATTAGGGCTTCCCCTCTTAGCTCTCAGCACCCCCAGGGTCAGTTTTCTTTTCTTTTTGTTTTTCTTTCTCAATATGGGCTCTTCTCTTCAAGCTTGAGAACTAGCATTCTCTGTTTGCAGTTCAAATATTAAAAGTGACTCTGACCCTTCAGTATCATCCCATATGACCCATTTTCCTTCATCAGAAAGAGATTATTATTCTAATATTATCTGTTATGCAAAATATATTAACAATGCAATACAGGCATGTACAGATTCAGGAGTTAAATGTATGACTTTAAATGTCCAGTGGCCATTGATCTATTACAGCTCAGCGTCTGGTCTCTCAGGAGGTGTCTCTCTGGAAATGCTCCCTAGGCATTATAGGTAGCAATGGACTGATGTTCTCTAGGTCTGAGAAAATAATGTGGAGACTACAGGGGTTAACTTGTGACATGTCCCCAGTGATGTTTCTATTCATTGTCTCCCTTGATGCAGAAACAGGGTTCCAGGCATAGAGAGAGCCCTGACTCTGGGAACACATAAACTGGAATGACTCAACTCTGGTTGGAGGGCTCATTTCTGAAATCATTCATTGGGTCACAATGAAGGGCACACTCATTGGAAGGACAACTTTGATTCTAAAATAAACAATTGCACCACAAGGCTTGTATCTCTAGTGTTCTGTGGAATAGAGAATGATAAATCTCTTCACATATTTTGAACATGTTATCAGGAGCCAGTTTCTGGAGAAGTACATCCTGTTTGGTAGAGTGTTAGCAAGAAAAAGGAATATGCTCAATTAGATACTCAGATAGCGTGGTGGGCAAAATGGTCTTAAACATAGAAGTAAGTGCAAGGATGGTTCAGGACTGAGCCATTTTTCTTTCGGTTCTTTTGTCTATGGCATTGTTATGAGTAAGAACTGAATCAAAGGCAACTAACAACATCTGCTGAAGTGAGGTGAAGGAAATTGAAATTACTTTTTTCAGCCAAATGCAATTACCTAAAACAATAATATAGTACCCCTATTCTAAATTCATAAAGTGTTAAGATCATTTTACAATTTTAATTCAATAAATATATCGTCCCTACTGAAGGGTGGTGGGGAGGAGATGAGCCAGTCAGGGTGCAGGGTAGCAATGATGAAACATATAAAACTTTCCTCTAGTTCTTAAATGCTTCCTCCCCTCCACCCCCACTATCATGATCCCAATTTTACCTTACAAATCTGGCTAGACCAGAGGATGTATATAGGTACAGATAGCAACTGGAAACACAGGGAATCCAGAACAGATGACTCCTTCAGGACCAGTGGTGAGAGTGACTATACCTGGAGGGTGGAGAGAATGTGGGGTAGAAAGGGGGAACTGATTACAAGAATCTATGTATAGCCTCCTCTCTGGGGGATGGATAGAAGAGAAGAAGGCGGGGGGAGACATCGGACAGTGTAACATATGACAAAATAATGATAATTTATTAATGATGAAGGGTTCATGAGGTATGGGGAATTGGGGAGAGAGGGAGAAAATGAGCAGCAGATATTAAGGGCTCGAGTACAAGACAAATGCTTTGAGAATGATGATGGCAACAAATGTACATATGTTCTTGACACAATGTATGCATGTATGGATTGTGAAAAGCATTCTATGAGTCCCCAATAAAATGATTTATATATATTATTTAATATATATATTACCAAATTAAGGTGCAATTGTATTACTATCAAACAATTAGGAAAAGAAAGTGTAATAAATAAATAATAAATAATATGTACAAATAAACACTAGATATAAATTCACTATTCCTGGTGGCATGATGGATACTAAGTGGAAGGTCAGAAGTTTGAAACCACTATTCACTCCAAAGGAGAAAGATGAGGCTGCTTGCTCCCCCCAAAATTTACAGTGTCTGAAACCCCAAGGAGCAGTTCTACTCTGTCCTATGAGATGCAATTCACTTGGTACCATTGGGTTATGGCAACTGAATTTCTCAATATGTATCTTAATTTGGTACCTTATCTTCATTAGTTTGTTTTAGTCTGTATTTTGTTTAATCATATTTAATGTTATCATCAGGGTTTGTTCTATCCCCCCCATCATTCTGGTCTCCATATAATTTCCTACATCATGTTTTAATATGCCATCTTTTTCTATGCCATATTTTATGATACTATGTATAATATATTTATTAACATGTTAATCCTCACATATGTCAATTATTTTTGTAACTTTCTTTTCCCCCAGGGATTGCTAGTCCATGACACAGCAATCCCTGGGGCCACATGTTTAAGACCATGGATGCTATCTGAAAAGGGAGCAGTTACCACCCACCAGTTTATCCCTGTGCAAAAACAAAAAACTAACAATCTGGGTCCACAAAGATCACAGTCTAGGGAGCCCTATGGGGGCAGTTCCAGTCCGTACTATTAACTGAATATAAGTTATTCACAATGATGTCTACATGTGCCTGGAGGAGTTGGGCCTTGGAGGAAGGACAATTCACAATCACTCTCAAGTGTGATGTGGTCTGGATTTTCCCTAAATATATCACCCACATGTCTCCTTCCTGCTGCTCTGTATTCTGAATTCTAGTCTTAGTCAACCATTTTGTATAATGATAAGTTTGCTATCTCTGATACTACTTATATAACATAAATAATTTTCATTTTTTCTTTAAAACTTAACAAAGTTTACTGGGCATCTGGCTTCAGGAATTACTTTCTTAATGTTTTTTAAATTGATTAATTTCTATTTTTATTTGTTTTATTCACTGCTGCATTTGACTTAGGCTTCTCATTCTTTGTTTGCAGATTTCAATGTGTTCTGCAGAGCATTTTGTCTCACGGTCTCCTCTTCTATGAAGAATGACTGTTTCATACAGCACTTCATTTCCAGAACTAAGTATCCTGCACACTTCTGTTGGAAAATCTACAGCAATTTGCTAAAATATATTGATTGGTTGATAGACTGAAAATAATACTTAGTCCATTTTTCAACGTAAAATAAAATTTGGAAACCTTCAATAAGGTTAACGTGCAATATAACACCGATGGAGAAAAACACCTTCCTCTGGTTCTTTAAAGCTTCCTCCCTCCCCTCACCCCCCACTTTGATGACCCCAATTCTATCTTAAAAATCTGACCAGAACAGAACATGTATACTGGTACAGATAAGAGCTCACACACAGGAATCCAGAGCAGTTAAACCTCTCAGTACCAATAAGGGGAGCAGCAATACTAGGAGCGTTAGGGTCGGGGGTGGGGAGTGAGGGGAACACAATGATCAACATTTGGCCCCTCTCCCAGGACAGCAGAAAAGTGGGTGAAATGAGACAGCGGTTGGTGTAAGACATAAACAAAAGGATAACTGATAAATTGTCAAGCGTTCATAGGGGAGGGAGAGGGGGGAAATGAGGAGCTGATGTCGGGGCCTCAAGTAGAAAGAAAATGTTTTGATAAAAATGATAAGATCAGATGTACAGATGTGTTTGACACAATGGGTGTATGTATGGATCGATTGCGATAAGAGCTATAAGAGCCCTCAAATTAAAAAAAAGGCTAATGCGTTAATGTGGGGTGTCACAATTTGATAAAGATTAAGTAATAACTACACGGAAAATCAATGTCCAAGTGAGATTGACATATTCAGAAAATGAAAATTTGATATTACTATTTCCTCAAGGTAGAAACATGTATCACCTTTGTCCTAAGAGCTAAGTGTTGTGAAGATCTTTGCAAATCTGGCAGGAGTGAGACAGTAGGAATGTTTGCAGTATCTCGTTCGTTTTTTCTCCTCAGAGGAGCAGATTGCTGCCGTTCTCTATTGTAACCCACGGTCATTATGCTGGGAACCTGGACGGTGATGAAGTGAGTGCAGGAGTGTTCTGTGTGAACTTCTGATTGAGCCTGAATCTTGGGTAGTGGGGCTCTGAACTTCAGGCCTGTGCTGTAGTTTATATTTCCCCCTGTTCGTGTTCTGTTCCTTTATTGCAGTATCTCCATTTTTACCCTTGAAATTTTTATACCTGCTGACTATGGCCCCCACCCCCTTAGGTGTCATAGATAGGAAATGAGGTGTGTGGATGATAGGGGAAAGGTTTCACCTGCAGCTATGAAAAGTCAATGAAATTGACCTTCCTCTGGTGAGAAATTTTTTAAGTGTTTTTTATTAATAAATATTTTTATTGGGGCTCATTTTGAATTGAGAACGGTCCTCCTCTTCAGGGGCAGAAGTACGAGGGCTTGTTTTGAATGTTCCCTTGAGAACCCGGAGGGGTTTAAAGTCAAAGCCCATAGACTGTGGGACCCCAGTAATGAGTGGTCCCAGTAGTTTCCCACTACCATGGGAATCAATACTCGGTCTCTAGAAATCTATCACATTTTAATTCATGTATTTGGTCAAATGCAGGGGTTCAGTGGCTTCTGATCAGATAAGAACACTGCTGTGTCTCTCTTAATGTACCGGTTTTTAGATTTTGGATGGCATTTCTATATGCTAATTCACTCCAGCTCTCTGTTTGGTGCATGCCATGACTCTCAGCATCAGTGCACCATGGCTCACATTGCAGAATAAGGAACAGGAGCCTGACTCAGAGGAGGAGACAGGTCAAGAGAGACAGAGCAGGGGTCCTAAGTGGAACTGGAGTGGTAGGAGTCCAGAGAGGGCTCAGGGTGGGTACATTGGAGAGAGTTGAGGTAATCTCCATGTGAATGGATATTATAGGGGTGCCTCATGGCCCAGCATCAAGAGACTGTGACCTACCGTATATCAACACTTTTGCTTTGTACCTAAATTCTTCTAGCTGAAAACTGAGAAACCATTGTCCTGGCCTTTAAATGAAAAACATCCAAAGGTTAGTTGCTTCTCAGGAGCCTTAATCACTTGAGTTATTTTAGGACCATTTATGAAAGGAAGTATTTTCTTTGAAAATGTGTACTATACAATTGAAATTATTCTGAGTTTGTAGTGATCTATCCTGATTTATGAGCTTTCTTTTTTTTACAGCAGTGATATTATATTTTGAAATTACAACTTACAATTGTTAATCTTGTTAATGCATCTTTAATATATCTTGCAAACTAATTTAATGCATTTGAGAAATAATATCAAATAATGTGATAAATATAATATTTTCTTATATTTTAAAGATTGTATTGCTTGACTTTGTATGGTTTTTGAAGAGTTTACATATTTTTAATTTTTTTCAATTTTTCTTACTTTTTGTTTTGTGGGCTGGTTTTTATGCGAGGAGAGGAAATGAGCAAAATGTATGTCTGCTAAAATTACATTTTTGTTTAAATTGTTTTAAATGAATAAGAAAATGTAAGCTTGTGGAAGATATACCTGACTATTAATGAAAACCCATTCATTCTGTAAAAAGTAATAGTGAGGAGGATACAGTAAAGTGAGTAAGAACCCCCTACACACACACACACACACACACACACACACAACCAGTGCTATGAGTTGGACCTGAATGAACAGCACCTAACAATAAAACAAAAACTGCAACACACACAATACCCAGGAGACAACGTCTTGGAAAACTTATACTTACAAAAATTCATACAAAGTTCTGGCACAGTATAATACAGTATATTCATACAAGGAATGTAGATGAATGAAAAAAAGAATTGAAGATATATTGAGAGTATTGGGGCATTTTAAGACCTTCCTTTCATGGTTTTTAAATTTATTATTTAAACGAACTGAATATAAGTTCTATGTATATGCTAGCAGAATCATCACCCCCTTGTGTTCGCCTAAAGTCAGGCTGTTAAGTATTCCCAGGCATGCAAAGGGGCTAAACGTGTAAATAAACCCAGATTTCTGGTCTCTGGATTAGCATGCTAAACAGAATACCATAGACTCCAATGTCTTCAAAAGTGTCATCATCGGTAAGATTCATACAACAATGAGCATGTTAAATAATATATTCCTGAATAGAGTGGGGGAAGGAGTAAGGTGTGTCCCTCTTTTTACAAAGCAGGCTTCTCATATGATCAGAGTTCATTTTCTATCATTTAAAAAAAGCCTGTCTCAGGGGTAAAGACTGTGTAGTATGGAAGAAACCAGACCAAAACCAGGGATGTACATGGTAGACAATGGTGGAGGAGGTGGGAAAAGGAAAACAAAAGGATGAATATAAGGAAGAAAAGGGTAGTGGGGTCACGGGGCATTAATCCACCAAAGGGGAGAGTATTGTTTATATCTCCACAGGGAAAGTGGGACCAGACTTCAACCCAGTGTCGCAAGGTGTGAATGCAATATCCCGGCGTGGAGTAGGGAACCAGTGGAGAGGTCTGGGAGGCTGGCCCCAGCACCATAAATTAAGTGGATTCCTGCCCCTCCCCCGAAAAGAATTTGTTCCAAAGGATGACATTGACTCTGCAGCTCCGGGAGATGAACATACCTGATCAGAGCACACGGGAGAAGATGAAGGGACAGGAGGAGAGAGTGGAGCACAGCCTGGCCCACCAGGCCGTGATGAGGATGTTCCTGAGTAGAGCAGCCAGTCCACAGAGAGAACAACATGGCTGGCCCCACTATGAGAAATGATGCCAATCAGTGACTAAGGGCGATACAGGGGACAGCACCGGAGACACAGTGTGGGAATTGCACCTGACCCGATCCCACCACACCGAGGCAAATCACTGGGGGAGTGCAGCGGAACAGCAAGGGAATGGAGTGGCAACGTCCCCAGTGAATGCTGAAAGTGGACTTTGGGGCCAGGGCGTGGTGCTCCAACAGACTGGACTGGAAAACGCTCCTAAGGGCCAGCAAACGATCCCTGAACTAACTACAAGCTTTTCTCTTGTGAACTGTTTTGTTCTGTTCTTTGTCAGTGGTTTGTTTTTGTTGTTTTGTTGTCTGGTTGCATACTGTTGCTTTGTTTTCCTCTGTCTTGTTTTCGTGCATGTTCGTGTCTCCACAGGTCTGTCTGAATAGGACAGGCTGGATGAACTATCTGGAGGAAAAACAACGGGACCGACAGTTCCGGGGGGACTTGGGGTGGGGGGGTAGGGGGGTTAAGGAAGTGGTGTTAACAAACCCAGGGACAAGGGAAAAACATGGGACCCCAAATGGTAGAGAAGGGGGAGTAGCAGGCCTGGTGGGAAATGATCAAGGGTAAGGTTACTTAGAGAAGAGGTATACTCTAGCCCAGGTGGCGACGAAGCATGGTAGTAGGGCAGGAGGAAAGTCAAGGGAGATGGGGGAAAGAGCTAGGAGTCAAAGGGCATTCATGGAGGTCTAGACAAAGACATGTACATGCAAATATATATAGGAGGATGGGGAAATAGATCTATGTGTCTATATTTACAGGTCAAGTATTAAGGTGGCGGAAGGACCTTGGGCCTCTACTCAAACACTCCCTCAATGCATGAATACCTTCTTTTATTAAATTGAAACTCTATGATGCTCACTCTCCCGACACAACGGCTGGGGTCAAAGTGGGTGAACAAGTAAATGTGGTGAAGAAAGCTGATGGTGCCCGGCTATCAAAAGAGATAGTGACTGGGGTCTTAAAGGCTTGAAGATAAACAAGCGGCCATCTAGCTCAGAAGCAACAAAGTCCACATGGAAGAACACACCAGCCTGTGTGATCGAGTGGTCCCGAAGGGATCAGTTATCAGGCATCAAAGAACAAAAAATCATACCATTGACTGCACACCTCCATGATAGGATCGCTGAAGACAAATGGGTGCATAAGCAAATGTGGTGAAGAAAGCTGATGGTGCCCGGCTATCAAGAGATAGTGTCTGGGGTCTTAAAGGCTTGAAGGTGAACAAGCGGCCATCTAGCTCAGAAGCAAATAAGCCCACATGGAAGAAGCACACCGGCCAGTGCGATCACGAGGTGCCAAGGGACCAGGTATAAGGCATCATGCAAAAAAAAAAAAAAGATATAAGTGTGTGTATGTATGTGTATATATATGTATATGTATATATGTATATATATACCATATTAAATGAAGGGGAAAGTGCAGAGTGGAGACCCAAGGCGCAAGTGACAGCCACTGGAAATCCCCTAATAGAGGGGTTTAGGAGAGGAGATGGGTTAATTAGGGTGTGATGTAGTACCGATGAAGAACACAGCTTTCCCCCAGATCCTGGATGCTTCCTCCCCCCAACTACCATGATCCGAATTCTACCTTGCAGGGCTGGATAGGACAGAGGCTGTACACTGGTACATATGAGGGCTGGAGGTACAGGGAATCCAGGGTGGATGATACCTTCAGGACCAAGGGTGTGAGGGACGATGCTGGGAGAGTGGAGGGTGAGTGAGTTGGAAAGGGGGAACTGATTACAAGGATCCACATGTGACCTCTTCCCTGGGAGAGGGACAGCAGAGAAGCGGGGAAGGGAGACTCCGGATAGGGCAAGATATGACAAAATAATGATGTTTAAATTACCAAGGGCACATGAGGGAGGGGGGAAAGGTGAGGGAGGGGAAAAAAAAGAGGACCTGATGCAAGGGGCTTAAGTGGAGAGCAAATGCCTTGAGAATGATTGGGGCAGGGAATGTATGGATGTGCTTTATACAATTGATGTATGTATATGTATGGATGGTGATAAGAGTTGTATGAGTCCCTAATAAAATGTAAAAAAAGAAAAGAGAAAAAAATGATTAGGGCAAAGTCTGTACAGATGTGCTTTGTACAATTGATGTATGTATATGTATGAATTGTGATAAGAATTGTATGAGCCCCAATAAATTGCTTAAAAAAAAAGTCTGTCTCAGAAGCAGCACATCCAGAATTCTCATTGGAAGTTAAGATGACATGTTTGTCACACAAACTTTGGATACATTATCAGGAGGCACTAATATTGGGAAAGGACGGGGCCATCAAGATGGATTGACTGTGATTACAACAATGCTCTCACACATGGGAAAGACTATGAGGATGGTGCTGGACAAACCGCTGTTTCAGTGTATTGCACAGAGAGACTATTATTCACAACCGATTTAATGAAAACTAACAACCAGAATATTGTTTTGCTTGAGAAAGCACGGTATCTTAATTAATAAAATGGAATGCAGTATCATTGGATACAAATTATGAAAACTCAAGGAATAAATAGGAATGGAATCACTGCTCTATGTTAATCCTTGCTATGTGAGAATAACCCTGTATCAATGAACAATAATAGTGATCTTGCATCTGCACCCTCGATTAGGTGGGTTCCTATACTTCAAGCATCCTAAACACCCTCCAGACTTTCCCTGTCTGCATGGGAACTTTGTGTTGGGCTCACTCTGATTTCCACTCACAGGTTGTGTTTGAAAATTAGCAAACATCTTCAACTTCAATAGAATTCTGGGTTAATTAGATTTTCTACCCTTGTTAATGTTCTTCCTTCTGCTCAAAAGTTCACAAGTAAGAAGAGGGATCCCCTGGTGTGGCCAGCTAGGGGTGCTCATGTAGATCATCCACCCATGGGCTGTGACCTGGTCATTGCCACAGGTGGTAAGGTGAGGTAACTCCACCCTGAGCTTGATTAATACCATTATCAGATGAAGATAATCAGGATGGGGTAAGGTTGTGGAGAGTGGTCAAACTCGCATGGGGACCGTGTGTGCTGAACTGTATACATGCTTACAAAAAATAATAACTCTCTGTCATCGAGTCAATTTTGTCTCATAGTGACACAATGGGAAAAGGTGGAACTACCCCTGTGAGTTTCCAAGACTGTAACTCTTCATAGGAGTAGAAAGCTTATGCGTATACAGAGCTAAAATTTATTGAGCTATACAAATTCACTTGTGCACTTTAGATATGTTAATTACCAGGGAGAGCATTAAAATGACATCGAGGTGAATAATAAAAGGCATAATATCACTTTATCAGAAAATGAATTACAGGTTCTGTGTTTTAAAAGCAGGATTAATTTCTTAGTAAGGTCATGACAGAATACCTGAGTTGACATTATTATCACTAAATACACACTGAACTCAATGCAATTGTGATATAATGGTTTGGGTACAAAATGAGGCACAATGAGCATACGCACTCTTCCACATTTTCTCCTGAATGGAACAGTTGGACCAATTAAATCCCTCTTGATATAGGAAAGGGGAAGTGGTAGCATGTTGTTAATCAACAGTGAAAATGTATCATAATTGGTTGAGATTTAGTTTGTTAAATGGGATCAAGAACATAACAGCTCCTTCCCCTCCATTAAATTCCTTTTAAACTTAGTTAAAGCCTGTTCATTATTCCAGATATTCCTAATTCAGGAAGGGGAAGCATGACCATTTAGAGGAGCAAGGAGACTGAAACCTTAGGGGGTAATGGTGTGACAGTCCTTGGAGCAATGAAGATAGAAATTGATGCTGTCGTAATCCCTTGGGGAAATGTAAAGTCTTTCTGTGAACTTTGCTCTGTTTATCCTCTGATGACTGTAAACGTGTAAACTAATCCCCACTGCAACCTGAAAGGAAGTTTGGTGTCTATAACTTGTTTGATTCTCACTGGATATGTGAAGCAGTCCACTGGGCGTTTCCCTCTGTAAGCCCTAGCAGGAATAAACCTAGAATGTCTCAAATCAACCTGGTCTCTGCTTATGACAGCCTGCCACACACCCTTTCCAGTCCAACAACAATATGAGGTCCTGCACATACCTCACAGCATCTATAATAACAATAGCAATAATACTAATAAATTAATATGGACCACTGACCAAAATGTAAATAAGACTATAAAATTAGAAAATATGAATGAGTTTACACTTGGTAATGAGAGGTTTTTTTTAGATACATCACAATGAGAACATGGACACATAATAAAAGATTGATCACGAGGGTAGATCAAAATTTAAAAAATTCTAACTGTGGCAAAAAAAGTCGCTTAAAAGAGAATGAAAAGCATGCAACATACTTGGTAAAGGTTTGCAGAATCTGTGTCAATTAACTTTAATTTAATATGGCAAATTATTCTTATGTAAATACGTTTTTAAAATAAAAATAAAATATCCAGAATATCTGATCTAATATGCAAACCAAGAAGAATTTAACTAAAAATAAATACATGGGAATATTACTCAAATTCAAATAATTTCATTTTGGAAAATTCAAAATGAAACAAGGAGATGATTTTACTGACCTAATAAATAAAATGTTTTCCATCTCCAAACCTTACAAAGTCATTTTCTCGCAAGTGAGCACAGGACAAGGGATTCTCGTGACTCAATTGCTGAAATGTAAAGTGGTTCAGCTACTTTGAGAGACAATCAGACAGTTTCTTACAAAGCCTCTCATTGCGTTACCATTTTATCCTGAAACATGCTCCCAGGTGGTTGCCTCGATGAGTTGAAAATACATGTCCCCCTGAAACCATGCACTAATGATTTATAGCAGCTCTACACACAGTGAACCCAGCTTGAAATGACCAGCGTGGCCTTCAGCATATAAATAAATAGTCTGTGATACAATAAATACAAATAATGTTATTTTAAAGAGCTTTCAACCCATGAAAATGTTTAGATAAATCTTAACTTGAAGTAGACCTTAAAAAACAGAATTTATCATGTGGCTTTGAAATAAAATTGTTAAAAAGAGAATCCTATACAGGTATGACAAACCGATCAGTGACTGTCAGTAATTAGGAAATATGGTGTTCAATCGGGGAGGCATAGGCACTTTTTTGCAGTACCAAAATCTTTCTACTTGTTACCACCATGGCATAAATATGACATTTTGATTCATAAAAGCACTGAAAATTTCACAACATAATGAGTCAGCCTTAGCTTTGGAAAAATAAAAATAAAAGCTTAGGGATCTTACAATAGAAATCAAATTAAAAATGATATTATTAAAAATGTATGAGACAACTCTCTGAAGTTGGCAGGCACACCATGCTAACATACATAACTCTAAGGTGACCAAAGACTGTAAACCTAAAGCCAACATAAGTGCACACAGCACCATGCTCTCTGCCTTACAAATTCCTTTTCTATGGCTATAAGGCTCAAAATATGAAATCATTGCACGTGTACAATATAATTGAAAACTATATAAATGAAAACGCCAAATGAGAAATGGAATCAAATGTTCTCAATACAACAAAATGTTGGACAACTTTAACGAATAACAAAACACAACATAGTTTTTATTTATAATGTAAAGTGTAAAAATCAATATTTCCGAGGCCTTTCATATAAGTAAATGATTGAATGAATAAAACAAATGGGGTAAAGAACACCTCCCACACTAGAATTTCCAGTGACTTATATGTGTACTCATGCAGCCACTAGATAGCAAACCATGAAGTCCTTCAAGATTTGATTTTACTGTGGCCCACAAGGAATTTAATTAGAAAGCACATTGCATTTGGTAAATCTACTGTAAAAGATATCTTTACAGTGTAAATTATAAAGATGTCACTTTTAGGAATAATGTGCACCTGACACAGCCATAGTATTTTAAATGATATACACCTGCAAAAGTCTTTGCTTGTCCTTAAATTATTAAAACTGAAAATATTTGATACCTTTGAATTATGATTATGGTGATGAATACTTAATACCTAGTAGATTCCTAGAAAAAACAATCATACTGGTGTTGGAACTAGTGCAGCCAGAATTCTCTGTAGAGGTGAACATGGCAGGACATCATCCAATGTACCATGTATATACTCGAGTATAATCCGACCCGAATATTCATGGATGCACCTAATTTTACCACAAAAACTGCATTGAAAATGTGCTGTAAAGCTTGGCTGGTACTCAAGTATATACGGTACTTTGGACATGTGATCAAGAGCGAACAGTCCTTGGAGAATGTCATATGACTAGTGAACTATACGGTGGTGAAGAAATATAAGGCCCCCAGTGGGATGGATTGACACAGTAGCTGCCACAACAGACTCAAACACAGATGGTGAAGATGGCCCAGGTCCAGGCAGTACATTGTTCTGATGCACAGACGCCACTTGATGGCATCTAACAACAATAGTACAAACTGAAACAAACAAACAATATACCGTGCTGTTTGAACTGGAACAACCCAGAGTAGCATACAATATTTGTGTGTGTGTGTGTGTGTATGTGTACAGATGTCTTGATAATTTGAGTGTGTCTACATTGAGAGCATGAACCATAAAGTGTGTAACAAATGTAAACGAGATAACACAGCTGAACTAGAAAGAAAACCGACTAGGATAAAAAGGGATGCCAGGTCATAGTTGACTCCAGCAACGACCCATCTGTGTTCAAGGGAAGAGGGTCAGATGTGAATGTCAGTCTTTTCTGACCTCTTACAGACCCTTAACTAGACATTATTGACTCCCGCCAGTAACGCCAAGAGTGTGCTAGTTGGAGTAAAACAATGAGATCTCTACAGCGAGTCTGCTGTTTCCGAAGCAGGTCAACAGAACAGTTTTCTAGCTTTCAACTAGTATTCCAGTGCTTCACTGTTTTCACCATCAAGTGCCTCCAGGTGCCCTCGATGAGTTTGGAAATGTATCCCTGATTTCCTAAGGTTCATCAAACACTGGTTCTTTGCATGGGGCAATAGTTTCTCCTGTTACAACTTTTTGCTTCATAGATATCAATGGTAGACCAGGAGCCATACAATTAGAGAAATTCCTTGGGGAAAACAGTGACATGGAGAAGTATCCCCAGACCCCAACCGGAACCAGTCCTGAAACTGTCCATCTGCACCTGCTTCAGGGCGTATCCTGTGATCTGTGGAACCTGAGCGCCCCTGCAGCTTAACTCTTTCCCAGCAGGGAGTTTTGTGTTGGGGATCACATTGACTTCCTCTCACTCTCTTTCTCACAGAGTAATAGACAGCCATGTCTTCTATTTTGTAACTGTCCGTTTGTGGATAAATGTGTTCTTGTCACTGTCTCTGCAGATGATGATGGAAGTACTTACACACAAAGACTACATACCAAGGTAATTTTATCCTCCCCTCTTGAGGGGATGATTTCATTTCACAGGAAAGTTTTGTTCATTTCACTGGAAGTTATTGTCTTGGTTTCTCATCACTAAGTGCAAAACCGGTAAATAAGGATTCAGGTCAATATTCTGAGCACAGCTTTCACCCACCCCCCAGGTTTTCTGACAGTATCAGGATGTGAGTTTTCACAGCGTGTGTCGCACACAGAAATCAATGCGGTGTCCTCGGACTTCAGGCTGCCAATCTGTAGCTAAGCTGTGCTGACTGAGCCATCCAAGAAGACATAGCCCTGTGTGAAGCCCTGGACATATGTTGACTTCCCAGCATGGGTGTTGATCCAGCCCATCCACTAAAGGCTTTTTCCTGGTGCTCGTCACACCTGATTCGTACCATAGCTGGAGAAGGTGTATCTGGAAGTCCTGCAGGACACCTTCACCTACTCTCCTGGCTTCTGCACCTCGGCCTCAGCCTGCACTAACTGCATCTGGCCATGCACACCTGTGAGGAAGTAAACCAGAAGGTGAGGGCTCTGGGGCTGCCACAGTGTTCTCTCCAGCCCCATGTCTGATCTTACCCAGGGCGGCTGCCAATAGGAAAATGAAGCCGCATAGTCACCCCTTGATGAGTGCACTTTGTTGTCAGTGGGTCAGGTGCAACCTATATGGCAATGTCCTTGCTTATTGCTGAATGAGGGGTGATGGCTTCAGCTTTCAACTCTCTAAGACATTTATGTGTGCATGAGTATCACATTCATGAACGTAGTTCTGCTCTACATTAGGAATAAATAATAGGAAGCCCAGATAACTCTAGAGCAGGGGTTCTCAATCTGTGGGTTGCGCCCCCTTTGGGGGCCAAACGACCCTTTCACAGGGGTCACCTGATTCATAACTAGCAAAATTACAGCTATGCAGTAGCAACGAAAATCATTTTATGGTTGGGTGGGGGGGTCACCACGACATGAGGAATGGAATGAAAGGTGGAGAAGCACTGCTCTAATCACACGGAGGACAGAGCAGCTGCAGATCTCAAGTGTATTCTGGACTCCTGATGCCTAATGGTAGGTGCATCTCACCAAGTGAACTGACAGCTAGTCATGGCTGGTACAGATGTACCCACTTACACATGACTCTTATAATTTCACTGACTTCATAGGTGAGGTGTGACAGAATCAACTATTCAAGAAGTAATTTTGACCATTCAAGGGGGCTGTGTTAGTCTGGGTTGACTAGAGAAACAAATCCTGACACTCATATGTGTGTAAGAAAGAGCTTCATATCAAAGAGCAATTGTATATTGAGAAAACATCCCAGTGCAGTCCAGATCAAATCCATATTAGCCCATAGATTTGATCCTAGTCCATAAATTTCTTTTCAGACTTACGCAGCAAAGATGCCAAATGTAGGACGCTCACAGGCATGTTGGTGAAAAGTCTTGTGGATCCAGTAGTACTGAAGTATCTCAGGCCTGGTGCAAGTCTCCCTGTGGTTCTGCCAGCTCTCTAAGTGTGTCTCCTCAACAGGAAGGTGAAGCAGAGAGAGTGTGTGGCCTGCCTCCCAGGAGAAAGAGAGGAAATTCCTGAAGCCTCATGAGAAGGTCACACCCATAAGCAAGCATCTTCAGACCATGACCTGGCTGACAGGCTAGACTCCACCCCTATGTTTATTTATCAAGTTAACATGAAATTATGTAACTGCACCGGGACCATTCCTCTTGGTTGTGATGAGGTTTAGTGATTTACTGAGGGGTGGGGGGTTGTCTTACTCATGTTACTGTATCATTCTCCCTCTTACACTAATGAGTGTGTTTTCATAAATAGCCACCTAAACTTACTCATTTAAAAGAATTGAAACAAAAATATCACTTTAAAGGCATAAATTTTGCTAATTTCTACTACTCACATAAAAACCAGTCCACAAAGCACAGTGAAAAAAAATTGAAAAGCAACCAATTTTATAATATAAAAGTCTGTAAACGCTTAAAAAACATCCAAATCAAAGGAATACAATATTTAAAATATAGGAAAATATTATCTTTATCACCATAAGTCTAATCGTAGTCCATACATAAATTCAATTAGTTTACAATATATATTAAAGTGATGTTAACAGGATTAACCAAAGTTGTAGACTTAAATTAAAAATAATATCAGTGCTGTAAAAGAGAGAGGGAGAGAAAGAGAGAGAGAGGGAGAGAGAGAGAGAGAGAGAGAGAGAGAGAGAGAGAGAGAAAGATTGAGAGAGAGAAACCATAAGATCAGGATATATCACTGCCAATTTGGGAAAATATCAAGAGTAGAGCACACATGTTCATAAAAAATACTTCCTTTTATGAATGGTCCTATAACTATCCAAGAGCTTAGGGCTCGTGAGAACACACTAACCTTTGAATGTTCTTCATTTAAAAGGCCAGGACATTGGTTTCTCCGGTTTCAGCAAGAAGAATCTGGTTACAGAGCAGAGGGGTGATAAAATATAGATCAGGTTTTCTTGATGTTGGGCCATGAGGCATCCTTTGCACACATCCCCCTATAACATCTATTTACATGAAGATTACCACAACTCTGTGCCTATGTAACCATTTTGTGTCCTCTGTGAACCCCTGCAACTCCATTTCCACTGTGGATCCCTGCGCTCTCTGTCTTGGCCTGTCTCATCCTCCTCTGAGTCAGGCATGAAGCTCCTTATTCTGCAATGTGAGACCTGGATGCACTGGTGCTGGGAGTCCCTGCATGCACGCATCAGAGAACTGACATGGACGGACATATCAAAATGCCACCCAAAATCTAGAGAGAGGGACATTCAGAGAGGCACAGCAGAAATCTGCTTACCTCGATCAGAAACAACTGAAACCGTGTATTTGAAAAATATATATGTAGATTAAAATGTGATCAATTTCTAGAGGCTGAGTATTGATTACTGAGATTGTGAGAAACCACTGGGACCGGCCATTATTGGAGCCCCATGTTCTATGGGCATTAACTGTAAAACCCCTCCAGATTTTTGAGTGAACATTCAAAACAAGTCCTCTTGTTTCTGGCCCTGGAGAGGAAGACCATTCTCAAGCTGAAAGATTTCTCACCACAGGAAGGTCCTTTTTATTAACTTTTCATAACTGGAGGTGAAATATTTCCCCTATCAAACACAAATCCATATCTCACATCTTACCCATGACACTAAGTGGGGGCGGGGAGTGAGAGGCATAGTCAACAGGGAAAAACAGTCCAAAGTTAAAGCATGTGGATCCTGCTGATAAGGAAAGGAACATGGACCAGGGAATATATAAACTACAGCACAGGCGAGAAGGTCAGAGCCCCACCACCCAGGTCCTATAAGATGTTCAGACTCAATCAGAAGATCACACAGAAAACTCCCTGTTTTCTCACTTCAACACCATGCAAATTCCCAGCATAACAAGTGTGGATTATGATTTAGAAAGGGAAGAATCTGCCCCTCTGAGGAGGAAAAAAAATAGCAAACATTAATATGGTGCAACTCTTGCCAGGTTAGCATAAATCCTCACAAGTCTTAGCTCTGAGACCAAGGGTAGTAAATGTTTCTACCTCACAGAAAGAGTAAATAAGATGAAATTCTCATTTATCTGAATACATCAATCCCATTTGATCATGTCCTTTCTGCGCAGTTAGTTTTTAGTCTGTGTAGCATTGTGGCATCTCAAATTTAATTTAACTTTTTGAAGGTTTTCATGTGTCATTTTATATTGAAAACTGAATTTAGTATTTTTTCAGTCACACAAGCAATCAACATTTTTAACACATTGCTATAGATTGTCCAGCTGAAGTGTACAGGACACGTTGTTCTGGATGGAGTGATGTATGAAAGTTTCCTTCATCATCAAAGAGGAGACCGTGGGACTAAACGCTCTGCAGAGCACACTGGTCTGCAAACAGTGAGAAGACTAAAGAGATGCTCGCATTCTAATAGAAAGTAAGTCAGTGCAGCAGTGAATAAAGCAAACCTAAAGAACAATTCGTTTATTTCAAAATATAATGAAAGAAATACCTGAAGGGAGATGCCTGAGTACAATCTGTCAAGTTTTAAAGACAAAATGAAGATTACTTATGATACATAAGCAGTATCATAAAGAGCAAATTTGTCATTATCCAAAACAGTTGACTAAGACTAGAATTCAGAATACTGAGCATCTGAAAAGAGGCATGAGAGTAATATCATTTAGGGAGAATCCAGACTGCATCCTACTTGAGCATGGCTGGGAAGTTCCTTGCTCCTGGACCCAACTCCTCCAGGCACACCTAGGTCAGTCTCTCTAGACCTACGTTGTGAATTACTTGTTTGGCATATAGTCCATTCTGTGTAATGTGTGAATGAAGTCAACGCCAATATTAATTCAGAACACTTCTTATTAGGTAGTTGCCATTGTCATAGTTAACTTTACTTCCAAAATTGGAGGAAACGTTAACCTTAATATAGATGGTGACACATTGTTTTTGTGTGTGTGGAGACCATTTTGACTCAAGGTCACTCTTTACTACTGACTAGAACTGGACGCAGATGGTTCTCTGGACTGTAATCTGTGTGGACACAGCTGGTCAATTTTTGTGTGCACAGGGACCAGGTGAAGGGTGGTAATGTCTCACCTTTCAAATAGCCTACATGATTTTAAAATTTGAGTCACAGGGATTTCTATTTTATAACCTGCAAATATAGGGGAAACCCCAAATTTTTAAAAAAATATTTTATTAACATGTAAGTATTTTTTGATTGTAAGCAACTGTTTTCCCTTCTCAACCCCATCACCCTCCTAATCGGGGCTGAGAAGTTTTAACCTCACATCTGAGCTACAAGCAGGAATAACGGATGAGCATGCTTTCTGTGACTTTCCTAAAAATGACTTCATTATTTTCAGCTTTTTTGTGCACTATACACTTGTCTTACATTTATATTTATTCTCAAGCAAAAGTAATGGTGTTATAGATTTCAACAGATAAGGAGTGGTGTGACTAGCACACAAGTAATTATGAAGGTGTTTGTTAAGAGAAAGTGTGTTCACTTTCTGTGGAAAACAGAATTGTCCATTCTATATTGAACATTGCAAAATAAATTAAGAAATAAAAATACTTATGTTATCTTCTGAGTTAAAAAAAAACAACATTCATGGCAAAATGTACGATAAATATAAAAGTTATCACACTATGTTGAGAAATGCCCATCAATGTAGCCAATAGAAGAAATATATCCCAACAATCTATGTGTATGCTAAGAAAAGAAAAAGACCACATTATCTTCATGAAAATCTATCAAGAGTCTGTCAGGCCAGAGAATGACTCCCTCATTTCAGAAAACTGCAGTGTCACAAAGGGCCAGGGAATCCAACTGCCGGTTTATTCATATGGTGAACATCACATTTTCTATATTTTCAAGAAATTAAGTTGAAACTAAGAAAAAAAACCCTGCAGATCACACGACAGAATTTCGTAAGAACGACCACTACCATGCAAATACCTTTTACAGGAGTAGTTCAAGCCTGTCTGAGAAGATCACTTTGGGTCGCAATCAACTGGATGGCGGTGAGAGTTTCTTGTTACAATTTAGGAGACACTAGTACACTTCCTGCGGTTGTAAATAGCGATCCCTCAGAACCTTTGAGAGCTTTGGGAACAAAAGCAACTGACGTCAAAGCAGAAAGCTGCATCTGAGCACAGCCTTGCACCTGCTCCTGCTCCTGCTCCTGCTCCTGCTCCTGCTCCTGGAGCTGTGCTGTTAGTGCTGAGCACCCCCTGCTGGTCCCAGCACCCAGGCTGTCCTGCAGGATAGTGTATGTGAGGGCCACCCTGACTTCTCTGTCTGTGTCCACCTGCACTGTAACACACGAATGTGTCCTCAGTGCCCTCAGAGGTCAGAGGTAGGGAGAACTGCTTTTTGGAAGAGTCAAGGTCACTACCTCATTAACCAATAGTAGGAGATCTCCATACACCATGGGCTCTCCTTGGGTGCTGCCTTATCCGATTCCAATTATCCTCTCTCTGACACTGACCACATGGTACAACCAGCACCTTCAGGAGAAAGATGGGAAGGAAGGAGATAGACATTTCTGAACTGAGTCGCCCTGGCTGAGCAGGCTCCGGAGTCTCCTCCTAGTAAGGCCACTTTTACCCAGGAAACTATACCAAGCATTTTCATGAGTGTAACTCACCAGTGAAAGGTTGGGACCCATGAGCACTTTGCTCATGTCGAAGCACCAGGGTTCCACCTGGAGATTTCTACAAAGCTGTTTCCCAAATCAAGTTGAATGCAGGCAGGTGAGTCAAGTAAGAAAGGAAGCAAATGAATATACACGGATATCATGGCTACTTATTGGGGAAATTTTCTAGCAATATTGGGAATGTCTTTCGTAAGAAAAAGGCCAGGAAATTTGACCTGAGGATTTTCCTATTACGACAACGCACCCGCTCATTCTTCAAGGGCAGCAAGGGCTGAACACAGAATTTTATGAAGAAATCTGACCTCATCTGCTCTATAGCCCTGCTGTTATTCAGAAGTCAGAGTGGGCTGCTCCAGAGAAACCAAATCAAGTAAGAGGCATCAGTGCCCCACGTGGGAAGATGTCTCCCTGTCGTGTCAGTGGCCTGTGTTCATGTTCTCACGCTTTAGGAGACAGCAGACACTGTGTCCTCTGGTGCTGGACTGAGAGATGCTCTGAGACTCCTGCTCTGCAGCTACATCAGGCTGAGGATTTCTGCCCCTCTCAGGAAGGGGGTTCTCTCACTGTGTGTCTAGCACAGTAATACATGGCCGTTTTGAGTCCTTCAGGCTGCCCCACTGCAGGGACATGGTGCTGATGGAGTTGTCTGTGGAGATGGTAACTTTTCCTTGGAAAGATGGGTTGTACCTGGTGTCAGCGTTATTAGGATAAATCATTCCTATCCATTCCAAGCCCTTTCCAGGTGGCTGCCTAATCCAGTGGATCCAACTTCCAGTAAAGCTGTACTCATATATCTTACAGGAGATTCTCAAAGACTCCCAGGGTCTCTTCACCTCTGCCCCAGACTGCACCAGCTGCACCTGAGCACAGACACCTGTGGAGATAGGATTCAGAGATCAGAAATTACACACACACACCACCACCACCACCACCACCACCACCTACCACCCCTCCATTCAAACCCTGTGGCGATCCTGACCTGGCAGAAGAGCAGTGAGGTGATCTAGGGTGAAAGACCCCATCTTTCAAGAAAAATGGAAAGCAATCACACGGTGGCCCCCAGCTGGGTGATGAGGGGGCTTCCCCTGTGGAGGTAGCCTGTGGGTCTAAAATGGATGTCTTCCACTTTGCATATTTCTGCCCTGCCCTCCATGTCAGACTCCTCCAGCCTTATAACCCTGGAAACCCAAGGCAGGGGAGGTGCGGGTCTTGGCACGTCTAGGAAGGACAGAACCTGATCCTACTAACATCACACAACACACACACAACACAACACACACACACGCACATGCACACACACACACTGGCAGCCACCCACAGAGAGTTTTGAACGGTGGCTCTCCACTGTCAGTGCACACCCGGGGAGTAATGGTTTCAAACCCATTGTGAATCTGCAGCTCAAGTAGCCTGGGGCCCTCGCAGACAGTCCCTCCTTATTGTCTGTGGGAATTATGTCCAGGATAGAAATTACCTCTGTCTCCTTAGTGAAGACTTTGAAGAATCTGATCTCCCAAATGTCACCTTTTGACAGACTCTCAGGTGTGTCCTAGCGCCCAGGTCTGCCCTGCGCTTCCTGCTGCCTGAGGAGAGGAAAATCTCAGGGAATGTCAGCTTTACTCGGAGTGTCAGACAAATCTGTGCAGATTAAAGCCAAAGATGAGTGTATCACTCTGAATACTCATGGTCAACGTGGCCCTTGTTACCGCCTCCCTGACATTGTAGCTCCGTTCAGAAAAAAAGTTAAAAATCCAATAAAGAGAATATTTCACCTTCACCAGTTTCATAATTAGTCCCTAAATGTTTCTCTGAAATGCTCTGATCTAAACTAAATAAAATCATCAGTGTGTTAACTTTTCTCTCTCTGAGGAGGCTTTGAAGTTCAGGAAACACAAAGAACCGCTGCCATAACAGCCCACGAAGACAATGTCCTACATCTGGTTTTTGAGTGTAGTGACTGGGGACTTTAAACCACATGAGGTGCAGCTAATTGTCTCTCCCTTTCCAGAGTGATGATCATTGAAGACACATGGAAACCATTCATCCAATGCTGTAATGAATCGTGGATATGAAGCTCCTGAATTCTAAGACCAGAAGAAATAGATGATTCCTTGCTATTAGTACTCACTTGTTTGGAAAAGACAGCATTAGAAGGTCTTGGGGTAGAGCGGGATAAAAAAGTGGACACACACACACACACAAAGAAAAGAAAAATAAAAAGACTAGGCTTCCTGGTTGGGTAGACTTGTGGAAGTCCTGAGACTATGGCTGTCTATTTCAATGTTAAGTCCATAATTGAAAATGGTGAATTGAAATACTCCACTATTTGGTTGCATTATGCTGTTACTTATTTATTGTATTTAAAATATTAGCTAGAACTTATTTTATATATTCTGAAGAAATAATGTTATATTCTCTCCACCTGTCTGGTAGCTCATCATACTGTGGTGGCCTGTGCTTTGCTGGCATGCTGGAATATACGTCAGTGTTATATGTAATGCCAGCAGGGTCACCCAAAAGGAGCAGATTTCAACAAAGCTTCCAGACTAAGAACAGACAATACAGGACCCCTCTCCCCTCTTCAGAGGAAGAAGCTGCTAAAATCTTATTCAAACCTTTGAAGCATTGTTGAATACTGACAGCCTAAGCAAAGAAAGTAGGAAATTTTTTAAACTACTCAAGTTCGAGGGCCCTAAAATGTGACCGAAGAGAGGCTGATTTCTTGGAGTGGAGATGGCCATGAGGACATGATTTGGGTAAATCCTCTGCGAGTGGAGCCCTCAGCATCTTCATTTACTGATGGAGCATGACTCGAGGTAGAGAGAAACAACTGAGAAAGTCTTCTAAGGACCAGAACTTGGAATTTGCATACTACAAATTTAGGGAATTTGGAAGTGGTCAAAAATAAATGAGATGCATGATATTGATTGGTATTCTAGGCATTAGTGAGCATAAATGGAATGACTGGTATTGGCCAATGTGAATCATAAAATCATAGGATTTACTATGCCGGAACAGCACAGTCAAGAGAATGGCATGGCATTCATTGTCAGAAAGCATCTTACTAAACCCATCACGAAACACAGTACAGTCTTTGAAAGGATTATATCTGCCTTCAAGGAAATCCAATCAATACAACTATTATCAAACATTACTTGAACAATGCAATTGCCGCCAAGTTTAGCATATCAATAAGTAATGTATAATACGAATAAAAAATATTTTAATTTGCTCCTCCCTCCCCACTTTCTGCTGTTGAGATCTCAATTCCATTATTATACATCCCACATGCAATAGGTTTGATTTTACATATTTCTTATATTGTATTCCTATGTCATAAAAATAGCGAAATCCCTTGGGGGAAACAGCGAGATGGAGAAGCATCCCCAGACCACAACAGGAAACCAGCCCTGAAACGGTCCCTCTGCACCTGCCCCTGAGTGTGTCCTGTGATCTGTGGGTCCTGAGCGCCCCCTGTTGCCCAGCTCTCTCCCAGCAGGGAGTTTGTGTCTGGGATCATACTGACTTCCTCTCAAGTTCTCACAGAGTAACAGAGGGTCTTGTCTTCTATTTTCTAACCTTCCATTTGCAGATGACCTGTGTTCTTGTCATTGTCTCTGGGGATGTTGAATCAGCCCTTCACAGAGTCTGCATTGTTCTTAGTGCTGCAATGGCAGTGTTTACACAGGGATATGAACAAAGGCTACATACCAAGGTACTTTTATACTCCTCTCTTGAGGGGTGATTTAATGTCACAGGAAAGTAAGGCCAATCTCAGGAAGTAATTTTCTTTGTCTGTGATTTCTAAGTGCATTACTGGTAAATAAAGGAGTCAGCGAAATATTCGAAGTCACTGCCTCAGTGAGCACAGCTGCCATATCCCCAGGTTTCCTGACGCTCTCAGGATGTGGGTTTCACAGCGTGTGTCTCACACAGGAATAGGTGGCAGTGTCCTTACGCTTCAGGCTGATAATCTATAGATGATCTGTGCTGACATAGGCATTCAAGGAGAAGACATAGCCCTGTGTAAAGCCCTGGACATATATTGACTCCCCAGTGTAGGTGTTGATCCATCCCATCCACGGAAGGCGTTCTTTTATGGGAGCTTGTCAATTTCTATTCATACTGTAGCTGGCGAAGGTGTTTCCAGAAGTCTTACAGGATAACTTTGCCAATCTCCAAACTTCCCCCCTACGCCCAGACTGCACTAACTGCATCTGGGCATGCACACCAGTGACGAAGTAAACCAGAAGGCACATGCACACCTGTGAGGAAGTAAACCAGAAGGTGAGGGCTCTGGAGCTGCCACAGTAGTCTCTCCATCCCCATATGTTATCTTACCTAAGGTGACTGTCAATAGGAGAATGAAACCCCACAGTTACTCCTTCATGAGTGCACTCTGTTATCAGTGGTTTAGGAGCAACCTAGATGGTACTGTCCTTGCTTAATGCTTCCTCAGGGGAGATGGCTTCAGCTTTCAACTCCATAGGGCACTTGGTTGTAGATATAATTCACATTCATGAATGTATTTCTGGTCTACATCTGTGATAAATAATAGGAAGCCTATATAATGCTAGAGCTGTGGTTCTCAACCTGTGGGTCACGACCTATTTGGGGATCAAACGACACTTTCACAGTTGTGGTCTAAGACCATTGGAAAACACATATTTCCAATGTTCTTAGGAACCAAGAGACAGCTCCTCTGTCTCCAGGCAGGACTGCCCACATGCAGATACACCCACATACCAGTACCCGGCGTGATTACATCATCTTGCCAACCCTATTACATACATCATGTACAAATACAGGTGTATATGACAGTTTTGGCACCATAATGTACTTATATGGATCAGTCATACATGTATAGAGAGCAGCTACTGTGCAGAGAGCAGTTACTCTGTAGAAAGCAGCTGCTGTGTTGAAAGCAGCTACTCTGTTAAAAGCATCGCCTGTGTTGAAAGCAGCAGTATGGAAGGTAAAACAACATTTCATGAATTATAATTACTGGGTAAATGTAAAATCACCAACAACTACAAATATATATACATATGTACCATGGGAACTTAATCTAGATGCTGATCGGTCTTTTTATATTCAGCTGTGGTTGATGTGAATACTGCCCCCTTGTGATGGTAACAGGTATGTAAAGAAAACAACACAGAATCGTAATCATAGGAAACTTTAATGAACTGTATTGACTGAACTATGCCATCTATCATCTTTTGTATTATTAAAACTATTGTTATACATTATTTTCGCTAGCAAACCATTACATGACAATGGATCATGTAGAAAAGAACATTAAGAAAATACAGTAGGAATTTTTTGCAGTATGTTTTTACCTCAATCATTGCAGCAGGAATTGAGAAACCGCAATATGGTATTTGTTGTGAAGTCCTATCAGCCAAATCCATGAAGCCAAACAAACTAAAATGCCTTTTTGATAACAAGCATTGGAGCTTTGCCAGCAAGGATACCAACTATTTTATAAGCAAAGCTGATGGACTCAAGAAAGCCAGACTTGATATTGGTAGCAAGTACCACAAAGAAAAAGTAGCAGCCGTTGAATCTTCATATTTGGTGGCACTCAGAATCGCCAGAGCTATGAAACCTCACACCATTGCTGAGAATTTATTGTTGCCAGCGGCCAAAGTTATTGTTGGGTTCTGATCGGAAATGAATTTGTTACAAATTTCCTCACCTAATGACAATGTCCCCAGAGAATAGCTGACATGTCTGCTGATATTCTTGATCAGATAATCCAAGAAATTAAATCTGCTCCAATTCCAATATTTAGTATCCAGCTTGATGAATCTACAGACCTTGCAAACTGTTCAAAGTTACTCTTTTACGTGAGGTGTATGAATGACAACTTTAAAGATGCGTTTCTTTTTTGTAAACCTCTTGAAATGACAACTGCTGCACTTGAAGTATTTGATACATTTGGTTCGTTTCTGAAAGAACATACGATCTCTTGGGGAAAGGTTTGTGGTGTTTTCACAGATGGGGCTCCAGTTATGCTAGTATGTCAATCTGGATTTCAACGTTTGGTACTGAATGAGTCACCAGAATTCATCAGGACTCACTGTATGATTCATTGGCAAATATTAGCAATGAAGATGCTGCCACAAGAGTTACAAGAAGTGATGAAAAGCGTCATAATTTCTGTCAATTTTGTAATGACAAGCACTTTAAACAGTCGACTGTTTTCCCAACTGTGTAACAAGTTAGATATGCCGAGTTATGGTCTGTTATTTCCCACTGAAGTGAGATGGTAGTCAAGAGGAGGAGTTTTAAAACGTGTTTTTGAGCTTCATGATGAACTCAAAGTGTTTCTCAATCAGATAGCAAGACCGTAGTTCGAAGCACCTTTCAGTGATAAAAGTGAACTGCAGATATAGCTTACTTGGTTGATGTGTTTGTCATCATGAATGAGTTCAATTGATCCCTGCAAGGACCAAATGTAACATGCTTCGAATTGTCTGAGAAGATACAATCATTCCACATGAAATGTCAGCTTTGGCAAAAAAAATAATAATTGGTTGAAAATAAAATGTACGTATGGCCTACCTTATCTGCTTTCTTTGAGGAACATTACAATGAACCAGCCAAAAGGACCCCGATGATAATTTCTGTGAAAGAACACTTATACATGCATGCAGCTGCTCATGTGTTTGCTGACTCCCTTGAAGTCCCTTGCCTTAGCATCCTGCGTTCCTGCTAATGGTAGCACATTAATATCTCAGGAGGGGTTATAGGCTATGGATAGTTACAAGCAATTGCCGATTTGGAAAATAACTTAAATTACTGAATATGAAACTGATGAATAAATATTAGAGGTTTAACAGAGGTGCAGAACAGAGATAGAATTTAGCCAGGAATGTGAAGTTGAGAAAGATTTTATTGAGGCATGGAAAGAACTCCCAGGAGGGAAGGGAGAGCAGAGAAAGGGATGGGGGCATCTTGAGCCCCTGGGAAGGTTCTGAGACCAAACATATTAGGTCAGGGAAATAGCACCTGGTAGTGAGGCAGTGGGACTTAAATAGGGTCCAAGCCAAGGACATATGCGTTGATAAGGGGAAGGGAGGTTTTAGTGCTGTAGCTGCAGGATTTGAGCCAGGATGGGGTCTGTGAGTAAATAATCTTGTTCTCAGAAAACTTGCTTCCTGGAACACTGGGGAGAAGAGGCTGTGTTCTGCCCCAGGAGGTAAGCTTTTTGAACTGCTGGAGGCAGATGCTTTCCATTTCAGCCAGGTCATTTGTCTTCTCGAGAAGCTGGTACAGGTGGCTGCCTTGGTTCGGACTCGGCCCAAACAAAATCCACACATAAGTCACAATAAAGAATTATTTCACAACAGAATTTTAAACATTTTAAAATTATTATCTGTTCTTCTGAGACAGGCTATCACTAGTCACAATCACGCCATCTTTTTGAATGAATGATCTTCATCCTTCACCCTCCCATCTCAGAAAGTCTCACCAGTGTTTGATTTTAAAATGGACTCTTATGTTCTGGAGATCAGGAAATTGTAACTAATAATATTGTTGAATTTGATGTTGTAACCAGGATATTGCTATTTTTATTTTATTAACCAGGATGTTATCATCAATCCTGTAACCCGTAGGACTCACTCATTTTAAAGAAGAATAACATTAGTTTTACTTTCTGCTTTTGTCCATGCTGGCTTAAGCCCTAAACAAATGATAAATGAGCTTTTGCCTTTAAAGATTGACTGAAATATCCACTTAGAACTGCAATCAAAGAGTCACTTTTAGATTCTAGCAGTCCAGTGATAACCAAATAGTCTCTTCTAAATTATCAAGGCATTATAGTGTTCATCATTTATTTGATGCCACAACACTTCTGCCAAAAGTCGCATGTCTGAAGAGCAAGTTTAAGGCTTAGTCCCCAACCCTTTCATCTCAACCCCCAAAAGAAGAGATTTTAAGGAGGGTAGACTTAAGGGAGTTCCCCTGTAGACATTTAAAGAGAGCGAGCTTAGTCCCCTGTCCTCAATTCTGACCAGATGGATGAAAATATCCACTCTTGATTACAGAGCTATTAATAAAGAGCTTTGCAGAAATGACTATATGTTTAGGTTCTCTGGTGAAAGAAAGCCACAAACAATTCAGTTTATAAATGGCTCTGCCAATATTTTTCTTTAGATTATTTGGGGTGCGCCTATTCCCACCTCTCTTTTCTCTACCACATATACTGAATGAAATTCTCCTTGTTCTCACTATGATAACTTTGATGGTTTTCCCCATGAGTAACGTGTTTCAGTTCAATACTTCAATGTCTTCTTAAGTTGCTCTTTAAAATATTCTGTTCAGCTCTTCCTTCATCATTTCTTCCGTTTGCTTTACCTACATTTCTACCAGTGGTAGGTATCAGTCTCCTTGATGTTCGCCTCGATCATTCTTTCTTTTCTGTCTTGGGAATGATGTTGCTTTCTTCATACATAATGCTATTGATGACATTTTACAGCTGATCCAGTTTCCTGTTGTTCGCGTTCAATTAATCATATCTGTACGCGAGATGGTCTTGATATTCATGTGTGATGTACCAAAGGTTATATTTGTGCTCTCATGTCTTTGACTCGTGTCTTCAGCTTCATGGTCCCAGCTTGATTTTGACTGAAGATAACAAGCTCCTCCAAAATCTCTATTATGTTTGGCCTTACATTTTATAATTTCACTTTGGTCAGGGTATACATAACATACAAAGTCAACAACCAAAAAACAAACTCACATCAATGAATTCCTTGAGATGATGTCACAATGAAGTAAATAATCTTGCCCTCAGGTAGAGTACATTAGAGAGTGTATTACCTCTACCCTCTATACAGTCAAGGCATTATAGAGCAGTCCCTTAGCGGATTGAGTGTGTGTCCTTGACGGATAGTACAGTACTCGAGGTTGTATACACAAAAGTTGTAACCTAGCCATCTTTCCCAGACTGCCTTGTTTGGAAGGGCTAATCTTCTAAGCATGTGTTGACATTTTGCTCCTCTTTGGGCTTCTATAATCCCCCATTCTATTGTGATTAATGAACTTTCAGTTACTCATGAATTTGAAAGTTTCCTGTATTCTGTGTCTTAGTGATGTAACAACCTGACTGTGAATATTTAATGCTCTTATGACTTTGTGCTAATAGCATTCCTCATCTACATTATGTATCTGTGGTTTTGTGTCATCTTTTTGTCCTTATGGCTGAGTAAATGTAGTCCTTAATTTATATTTGGGACTGGGGTATCTTTTGTACTCTAAAACATTTTCCACAGACGTACTTGATTTTACTTCAGTGAATTACATTGGTATAAGTCTATATGTATAGCAGCCATTTGTGGTTTTTACAAAGGTATATGTGATTTCCAAATTTCTATCAGAAGGACCATGTTTTCCAACTGCTTTTCTTTCCTCTGTTTCCTAATCTCTCATTCCACTTACCAATAATTATCTATGCTACTTGACTGCATGGTAGGTCAATTTCATACTGAAGTGGTTGGAAGAATTCTTTAATTTCTTCATTAGTGATTGGTGGGTAAATTTGACTCTTCACTGCATTGGCAAGATTTTCTTGTATTTGCACAGATATTCCATCACAGGGAGCATTGTGGTTCAATATAGTTCTCAACATTTCCATTTGATGAGTGAACAGTCATTCCTCTTGTATTCGTCTATCCTGCGTAGTAAGCCATCTGATTATTTGATTCAATAAGCAACCACCATATTTCTGACTGTACATTTTGCTCACAGCCATCCTAATGGACCTTGGGATGCAATCATCACACACATAGGTAGCTAATGTCATTTCTTCTTTACCATGTTTCCTAACTCATAACCTCTGCTTCTGTGTTTCTGTCATTTTTAAGACATTCATGTTTGTGATGCATATGGGATTGTTTTGGATTAGGTTCATGAGGATGAAGTTATCTTTGGTATGATAATGTGGCCATTTGGAGGCCAAGATTACAGGATGCATCTGACATCAACAGCTTTACCCCAATCCACCTTGCTAGCTTAATTTCTCTCTTCTACACAATATGAGAATAGAGGCCAGCAGACAGATAGGATTCTAGTACCCTCATATAATAACAGGCAGGAGCAAAGCATGTTCTTGGAAACCAAGGTCCCTGCCCTTGGAATCTTCTAGACCCAGTGAAACTTGGATGCCAAGATTCATGAAGATCTCCAGAAATACAGGCACTCTTGACTGTTGAAAGAGACCCATCATACTAGATCCATTCAAGGATGCCACATTGTGTCATTTAAAATGAAGTAAATCAAGCCCCATTTCATTTAGTCCTATTCCCCTCATTGCCATCCTGTAGAGCAAATTTTAACTGCTCTCGAAGTTAATCAACGTTATATATCATTGGTTTCTTCACTTCTTGTCCCTAGATTGAGGCCCCTTCTTAGAAAAACAGAAAACTTACACCCTTGCTGGTAATTGAAAACTTTTGTAATAAAGCCTATAGTCCCCAATGATGTATAAAAATAGCTTATTGTCACTGTCAATGCTGATGAATGGCAACCATGTAGGACAGAGTATACTGCCCTTATGGGTTTCCAAGATTGTACTTTTTTTTGACACTTTAAGGTCTTTATTGATGCAAACCTGAGCACAGTCAGGTGGGTGGGGTCTATCAAGGAAGTGGGGTGGGTCAGGCCTGTCTCCATGATCACAAGGTTGTCTTGGGCATGCAGGATGGTCACCAACTGAGGACTCTGGGGAAGTACTTGCCAATGAGCCCCTGGTAATAGGGGTGCAGTATGTCCACATCAGGCAGGTCTGGGCATTTGATGTAGAGTTCAAACTTGTTGAACTCCTGAACCCGGGGCGGCATGTTCAGGGCTACACAACTGCCGGTAGTCACCACCGGTGTGCCACGCATAGAAGGAGTGGAACTAGAGGAAATTTGTTGAACTTCATCACTTGGTACATATACTCATCATGGCCCCAGGACATGAGGACATTCCCCAGGCTGCAGTGAGGCTGGTACATCCCAAGCTCAGAGCTGTATAGAGGATCGCTGAGGCCTGGATTGTCTTGGAAAGTTGAGTCGCAGAAGACCACAGAGGCCTGGGGCCAGCAGCCCACAGGATAGTTGTTTCTAACTACGGCCCACTGGGGCTCCCTGGCCAGGGGCAGCACCTTCCCCAGGTTATGCAGCATCCCCACCAGGTACAACCAGTCCTTGTGGGGATGTGCCCTCCGGATGCCCTCCACAGGCTGGAAGGCATGGGAGGAGGTAGGGACGTCCACATCCGGGTCCGACTCATCCACCAGCTGGTCCAGCAGGTCTATGGCCTCCAGGACTGTCATCTCCTTGGAGGAGCAGGTTCCGAAGTGGGCGTGCTTCCCTCTGATGAAGTCCACCGCCTCGTGTGTGTGCATGAGTCTGTAGCTGGCAAAGACGAGGTCCAGCATCAGGCCACAAGTGTAGTTTCAGAAAATGGCCTTCCCCTTGCCCATTTCGGGCTCCATCTTCAGCTGGCCAACCATTGTGGGTTCCAGGACCTCTTCAAGTGTATGGAGCCAGAGAGAAATTGTGTATCCCACAACAGACCTAGCCAGTCTTATGTAATCATCCAAGACTGCAATCCTTAATGGGAGTAGTAAGCCCCATCTTTCTCCCCTCTAAAAAACATTGGTATCACTTTTACACTGAATGGACATTTCCATTTTGCTTCAGTGGGCAGTACCATGTACCTTGGGAAACACTGCTCTATGTCTCTAGGGGAGCCAACTGTTATTTCTCTGAATTGCAGAAGCTGGTGGTTTTGAAGCCTCCAGCTCATGATAAATGGAGGAATAAGCCCACACTGGAGCACAGCTCCAAAACTGACATACTTACATGCCTGCCACACTACAGATAACCTCAACCCCAGCAAGTTGATACACATAATGAAGAATTACACAAAGAAAAGATAGTAAGACACACCAAGTCCCTGAATAGGTATTGAGGTGTTAAAGAGATTGAGGGTAAACAGGACACCCTAATCTGGTTACTCTGTTTATAATGAGTAGAGCAAGTATATCCATATGTTCATAATGCAAAATAGAGTGACCTCAATTCACAATGGCCTCAAGGAGAGCCAAGTTTAAGGACCCAGGCCTTCAACTTCTTGGCCCCTCCAAACTTAGCTTCTCAGGACCATTTAGAGCAGTGGTTCTCAATCTTCTTAATACCATGACCATTTAATACAGTTCCTCCAACCGTACAATTATTTCCATTGGTACATTATAACTATAATTTTACTACTGTTATGAATCAGACGACTCCTGTGAATGTGTCATTCTACCCCCAAAGGGGTGGCAATCCACAGGGTGAGACCCACTAATGTAGACAGTTTTCATGTTACTCCATATTTCAGCTCACAGTTGCAGAGGCTGACAAGGCTCAGATTCCTGTCTTGACTCTTATCCTAGATCAAGTATATCCAGTGGCTGATGAATGCAAGATGGGAGGTAAGATGGCAGACTTCTTTCTCAAGCAACTTGAGACCGACAACTTCCAGAAACACAAGAATAATTGCAGGATTTTGTCTCAAGTCCCCAAACCTTCAGATCAGATGAAGTGTCCAGGTCCAGAACAAAGCTAAAGACCATTCAGAGAATCATTTTAAATGATAAAAGCACACCCACAAGGAAGCTATCTTCCTCCTCATTGGCTGCTCACAGTAGGTCTCATCATGAAAGAGATGGCATTCTATGAACTCTTATCAACCAGGCGGATTCCATCATCATGAACCAATGCCTTAGAATCCTGACTCAGCCATGTTACACAAAGTTTCAGTCATCACACCTTACCCACTGTGATTCAAAGAATATAAAAAATTGTGAGGAATGTGTTGGAGGGTGAGAGTGAATTAAGCAATTGGTTAAGAAATGACTTTATCACCCAGATGCTCATATATGAAATCTGGTTCAGTCATTGTGGATATTTATCTGTGTAGCTCATTTTCCAGAGTTCAAGCTTATACCCTCTGTGCCTCTTCAAACTTATGAAAAAGAATATAAGTCCCACGTAGGACTTCCAAATACCTCTTTGGACTGGCCATCTTTCCAGGAGTGGATGACATCATCAAGCCCCACCAATCAACTGATAGGTTTGAATATGTGATCTCTCTAGCAGAGAAAGATAAAACTCACCTCCCTTTAAAAGTTAGAGCATTGGAAGTCCTAGAGAGGTCTTCTTAGTCCCGTGTGGTAGATGTAAGTCATTAAAGAACACAAAGATGAGTGTTTAATTTCTGCTATAGATTATGAATATACTCTGACACTTATATAATGGTCCAACAGGGAAGAGCTTATGTTGTAAACCAATAATTTGTCACAAATGTAGTTGATTTTTCATAGGTGTCACTGAGTCCGTTCTAGCTCATAGCAAACCTGTGTCTAACAAAAAGGGACATGACTCAGTCCTTTGCCATTCTGACAATGTTCTCATGTTTGAGCCCATTTTTTGCAGCTCCTGCATCAGTCCATCTCATTGAGGAGATTTCTTTATCATTCACTTGCCCTAATTTCCCCAATGTGATGTCTTTCTTTAGGGACTGGTCTCTCCTGATAACATGTCCAAAGTACAAAAGCAAAATACCGCCATCTTTGCCTTTAAGGAGCACTGTAGCCATGTTTCTTCAATGGCACATTTGTTTTAACTTTTGGCAGTCCATGGTACTTTTAATGTTCTTTTGCCTTTACTATATTCTAATACGTTGATTCTTCTTCAGTCTTCCTTTGTATGCACTGAAGAATGTTCAACTTTCACATTTACTTTTCAAAGGCAATTGAAAATACTAAGGCTGTACATTTCTTCAATTACACTTTCTTAATTGTGTTTTAAATATATTATCCTGGGCTGAATCAATGACACTATAAACAAAATTACCTTATGCTTCAAAGAGATGATTGATAAAGTTCTCTGCCATAAAATAACAAGATGTCTCTATGGTGAACCAGAGGTGAATAGAATAAACAGAGTAAGGGATGGATGTGGAGCTCATACTTAACCCTAGCTACATTCTAAGAACAGTTAATTCTTACAAAATTCCCTTTTGAAGGAAATACAGAAGATGTAGTTGCTACAGCAAAGTGTGGTGAAGAAATTAAATGGTATCTATCAGAAAGAATAGTGTCTGGAATCTTAAGTCTTGTTTTCAAATAAGCAGTGATCTAGGTGTACCATCAACTAAGCCCACATGGAAGAATAACACCAACATATTTGATCCAAGGATTGTCAATAGTAACATCCAATTCTGCAGGAGAGAATGGTATCAGAGCTCAAATTTTTTTTTCTAATAACCATTGTCTGTGCCTCTTTATAAAATCATTTTATTAGGGGCTCATACAACTCTTATCAAAATCCACACGTGCATCAATTGTGTAAAGCAATTTCTACATTCATTGCCCTCATTATTCTCAAAACATTAACTCTTCACCTAAGCCCCTGGCATCAGTCCCTTATTTATCCCCTCCCTCACCACTCCCTCATGACCCCTTGATAATTTAGAAATCACTATTTTGTCATATTTTGCACGGTCCAACGTCTGTCTTCACGCACGTTTCTGTTGTCTGTCCCCATAGGAGGAGGTTATATGTAGATCCTTATAATTGGTTCCCCCTTCCCAAACCACCCTGCCTCCACCCTCTCGGTATCACCACTCACACCACTGGTCCTGATGGGAATAATCTTCCCTGGATTCCCTGTGTTTCCAGTTCCTATTTGTACCAGTGTACACCCTCTGTTCTAGCCAGATTTGTAAGGTAGAATTGGGATCATGATAGTGTGTATGGGGGTCTGGGGATCACTTAGGAACTATGCTCCATTGTTGCTGCACGACATCCTGTCTGGCTCATCTCCTCCCTGAGACAATGTAAGGGGTTGTCCAGTGGCCTACAAATGGGCTTTGGGTCTCCAGTCTGCACTCCTCCCCTCCCCCCGGCATTCACAGTGATATGATTTTTTTTGTTCTGATAATGCCTGATAACTGATCCCTTCAACACCTCATGATCACACAGGTTGGTGTGCTTCTTCTATGTGGGGTTTGTTGCTTCTGAGCTAGATGGCTGCTTGTTTACCTTCAAGCTTTAAGACCCCAGACACTATATCTTTTGATCGCCAGGCACCATCAGTTTTCTTCACCACATATGATTATGCACCAATTTGTCTTCAGCGATCATATCATGGAGGTGAGCACAGAATGATATGATTTTTTATTCTTTGATGCCTGATAACTGATCCATTCGGCACCTCATGATCACGCAGACTGGTGTGCTTCTTCTATGTGGGCTTTGTTGCTTCTGAGCTAGATGGCTGCTTGTTTACCTTCAAGCCTTTAAGACCCCAGGCACTGTATCTTTTGATAGCTGTGCACCATCAGCTTTCTTCATCACATTCACTTATTCACCCGCTTTGTGTTCAGTGATTGTGTCAAGAGGGTGAGTTTCATTGAATGTTAGTTTAATAGAACAAAATATTCTTGCATTGAGGGAGTATTTGAGTGGAGACCCAATGTCCATCTGCTACCTTAGTACTAAACCTATAAATATATGCACAGAGATGTATTTCCCCATTATCATATATAAATGTATATATAAATATTTACATGCCTTTATTTAGACCTCTATAAATGCCCTTTGCCTCCTAGCTCTTTCCTCTATTTCCTTTGACTTTCCTCTTGTCCGACTATCATGCTCAGTCTTCATTTGGGTTTCAGTAATTCCTCTTGGTTGCACTACCCTTGACCACGCCCTACCAAGTTTTAAACACTGATTTTAAGAGGGCTATGGATGACAGTCAAAGACCAAAACACATTTGCAGGATTTATACATGCAATAAGTCTCTGTGATTTCTGTCTGACCATAATTAAGGGATAGGAATAACCTGGCTATCAGTCAGAGATGATAATAGTAGATTGAAATAAAAACTCTGACTTGAATAATTAAAAACATCATTTGCTCTCCCTTTCAGTACTCTTTGATCTTAATCTTGTTTTTCTATACTTTCTGTTTTTGCTTTTTGAATTGCAGTTTGTCCTTGTTGTTATAGTTAGCAGCCATCTTGACTCTTTTATATATTTTTCTATGTAGTTTTGCTATATAGAACCCAGGGTGGGTGACTCTGTAGAAACTATAACTACATTAGGGGTCCTGGAAGGCACAACATGGGATCTGGGAGCTAGTGGGGAGTTGATATCAAATAAAAGAAGGAAGAAAATGCTTGAAGCTGATTTTGTTAGTCACATGACATGACAACTATTGAATGATGTGTCTGGATTATGTCCTAATAAAAGAGTTTGAGGGGGTAAACAAGAAACAGAAAATAACAAATCTCTGGCAGGTGTACCTTAGGATCCTCAAGGTAACATCCTTTTATTCAACACTTTCAAGAAGTCTTATGCAGCAGAGTCATCCAATCCAATGGTTCACTTGATTTCTTGACTTTTGCTTCTGTTGTGGTTTGAAATGAATGACAGCCACTATAATGTTACGATAATTTAAAAGAGGCTTTATTCGGTTATAACCGGACTGCTAGAATTTAAAAGCGATTCTTTGATTGGAGTCCCGAGTAGACATTTCAGTCCATCTATAAAGGCAAAAACTCATTTATCATTTGTCTAGGACTTATGCAAGCATGGACAGAAGCAGAAAGCAATATTAATGTTATTATTCTTTAAAGCTAGTGAGCATTACACAGTATAGCATGGATTATAACATTTTGTTTAATAACATAAAAATAGGAATCTACTGGTTACAACATTAAAAGCAAAAATATTATTAATTACAACGTTCTGACCCGGAGAACATGAGTGCATTCCAAAATTATTCTCTAGCGGGACTTTCCCAGATGAGAGGAGGACGGAGCAGGTCATCCAGCAGTCAAAAGATGGCATGTCAGTGGCTAACACTAGTATGTCTCACTTCCATGAGCACTTATTGTGCATGCCAGCCAGATGAAATTATTGACAATACCAATATATTATTGATTTCAGATTATATTACTTATTAGTCCACTTATGAGGAATTTGGTCTTCTTTATAATGAGTTGTAGTCCATGCTGAAGGCTGCAGTATTTGACCTTTATCAGCAAATGTTTCAAGCCAATCTTCAATCAAGCAAGGTTTTGTCACTTGCATATGGAAGGTTGTTAATATGATTTTTTCCCAAACCTGATGCCACATTTTCCTTCAAAAAAATTCCAGTATCTCAGATCATTTGGTCAGAATATACATTTAATACGTATGGGGAGAGGATAAAATCCTATCACATTTGTTGGGTGCCGATAGCCATTGAGACCCTGGCCTCAGACACGCAGCAGAAACTTGGCCGCTTTCTAACAGCAAGGCTTTGTTTCCTGCCCAACTTCGCCTCCACATTCCAAACTACGTGCTCAGTCGCATGAGCAATTGCGATAACTGACCTTGTTGCCATTAGTCAAAGTACTGAGCACCCATTGAACTGCAGATATACCATATTAGGGAGATCATGATAAGTTCACCCGGTAAGCCTTGATTTGCATGGGGACGTCACCATGGACGTCTTTGAGTACTGTTGCGCACCCTTTGTACCTTTTTGGGAACATGTGGCTGATTAGTTGTTGTACAGTGTGCGGTTGTTACACAGTGTGCTTCATTGGAATATGTGCCTCCCACTACCTTCTCTGTTGTGAATATATACCCAGAGTTTTGGCAAAATAAAGGGGCTTGATCAGCACTTGTCTTGCCCCACGTCTCTGTGTCTTTTTGCCATCCAGGTTCGTTGCCTCTCCAAGTCACCGCGTGAGGGTCTTGCTGGATGAGACCCTAACACACATTGGAAAGGAACTAAAACCCGAGAAATAAAATCATCAGCATACAGACAACTGATCTTTGACAAGGACCAAAAGATATCAAATTAGAAGCAGATGCCCTCTTCAACAAGTGGTGCTTGAAAGAATGGATATCTATCTGCAGAAAAATGAATCAAGACCCTTATCTCACTCTACGCACAAGATTAAACTCAAGGTGGATCATGGACCTTGTGGTAAAAGCCCAAACTATTATGACAATCAATGAGGGAATTGCGACCAACCTGAGAACTTTGGTGCAGGGAATATCTAGGCTATTGGATATAGGTAAGGACACAAATACAGTTGAGTCACTAATTGGCAAGAGGGGTATACCGAAGATAAAATGCCTGTGTACATCTAATGAATTCAGCAAGAGAGTAATGAGAGTGCTGACAGACTGGGAAAACATCTTTAGTAATGACACATCAGACAAATGCCTTATTAAAATATATAACACTCTGCTAGCTTAAAAAAAACAAACAAACACCTAATTACCCACTGAGGAGATGGGCAAAGAACCTGAACAGAAATTTCACAAGGGCAGAAATCTGAATACCCAGTAAATATGAGAAAATGTTCCTGATCATTAGCCATCAGAGAAATACCAATTAGAACAACTGTGAGATACCACCTAACACCCTCAAAGATAGCCAGAATTCTATCAATTCACAAAATCAGAGAGTAACAAGTATTGGAGTGGCTGTGGTGAGATATGAACATTGGTCCATTGCTGGTGGACTTGTATGTATGTACAGCCATTATGGAATTAGATTTGGTGAAGTGTAAAAGAGATGGAAATCAAGCTACCATAGGACCTAGCAATTCCCCTATTTGGCATATCCTCAGAAGAGGCAATAAATGAACCACAGTCAGATATCTGTGCCCCAATGCTCATCATGGCGTAGTTCACAATCGCAAGAAGTTGGAAACAACCCAAAATTCCATCAACAGATGAATGGATTTAAAAACTGTGGTGCATGCATACACTGGAGTACTACACGTCCCTGAAAAGCAGTGATGAATGCATGAAGCACATTGCCGCATGGGAAAAATTGGAGGAAATTATGTGAAGTGAAATAAGCATAGGGTAAAAGGAGAAGTAAACCATAAGTCCACTTAAGTAAGCTTAAAAGGCAAAAGAGATATAGGGGGAAAGTTACTATATGCATACATTCCTGGGGTGAAGTCCGGGTTAGTATGGCAGGGGCCAGACCCAATCCAGGGATACATATGACAGTCAATGAAAAAGGAGGGGGAAAGCAAGAAAAGTGGGGGAGGCATGGGTAGTAGGGGAACAGGACACTAATACATCCATGGGGAGGGTATTGTTTAAATCTCCACAGGAGTGAGAGAGAGGGACCAGACCTCAACCTGGTGTGCCAAGACATGAATTCAACATACCAACATGATGCAGCAATCCAATAGAGAGGTCTTCAGGGGAAGCCCCAATCCCAGCTACATGTCCAGCCCCCCTGCCTGAAGAATCATCAGTCTGATGGTTCCCAGGGTGACTGATGGAGAGCACTGAAAGAAAATGGACTACAAAGGACAACACTGAAGCTACAGCTCTGGGAGAGGGGCACTTCTGAACAGAGCACATGGGAGCAAACTATGAGTGAAAGAGAGAGTAGAACACACCCTTGGTCCACCAAGCCCAAGGATGATATTCCTACTTGGAGCAGCCAATGCACAGAGAGGACCATAGGGCTGGCCTCAGCACGAGGCACGATTTCCATCACTGACCCATAGCGCTACAGGGCATAACACCGAAGACACGGTGTGAGCACTGTCTCCAATCTGACCACACCATACCGGGCAGAAACACTAAGGGTGTTCGACAGAACAAAAAGGGGAGTAAAGCAATGAAGTCCCTGAGGAATCCAAAAAATTGACTTTGGAGCCAGGGTGTAACATCCCATGAGACTCAACTGGCAAACACTCATAAAAGTCAACAAACAAACCGGGAACTGTTTATAGACTTTTCTTTTTTGCTGTTGGTTTCTTTTGTTGTTTTCTTTTTGTACTTAATATTGTTCTTGCATGTCTTTGTAGATAAGGTAGGCGGGGTAAACAATCCTGAGGAGAAAACAACAGGACTGATGGTTCCGGAAGGGACACAGGAGATGGGGAGGCAGGGGAAAGAAAGGGGGAGCCAACAAAAGCAGGATAGGAGAGCAACAAGTGATGTAAACTTGATGGTGAGGAAGGCGCAGGAGGCCTGATGGCGTTTGATCAAGTGCAATGTATCCAAGAGGAATTACTGAAAACCAAATGAAGGTTGAAAATGATAGTGGGACAAGAGGAAAGTAAAAGGAAATAGGGAAAAGAACTATGAGGTAAAGGACACGTAGAGAGGTCTAAATAGAGGTATGTATTTATATATAATGATCAGTAAATAGATCTATTCAAGTACTCCCTCAATGCAAAAATAGTTTGTTCTAATAACTTGCCATTCTTTGGTGCTCACCTTCCTGACTCAATCACTGAAGGCAAAATGGGCACATTAAAAAATGTGATGAAGAAAGCAGATGCTGCCCAGATATCAAAAGATATAGCATCTAGGGTCAGGAAGGCTTGAAAATTTTAAAAGTGTCCATTTAGCTGAGAAGCAACAAAGCCCACATGGAAGGAGCACACCAGCCTGTGTGATCATGTTGTGTCAATGGAATCAACTATCAGGCATCAAAGACCCAGAAAAAAAAACATATCACTGTGAAACCCAAGGCCATCTGTAGACAATTGGACACCCCCTCACAGAAGGGTCACAAGTAAGAGATGAGCCAGTCAGGGTGAAATATAGCACCAATGAAACATACTACTTTCCTCTAGTTATTCAGTGCTTCTTCTCCTCCTCCCCATTATCAGGACCCCAATTCTACCTTACAAATCCAGCTAGACAAAAGCATGTACACGATACAGATAAGAGCTCGAAACACAGGGATCCAGGACAGATAACCCCTTAGGACCCATAATGATGGTAGCTATACCAGGAGGGGAAGGGGAAGGTGGGAGTAGAAAGGGGAAAGCGATCACAGTGATGTACATGTAAACCTCTCCCAGGGGGAGGACCAACAGAAAAGTGGGTGAAGGGAGACAGCGGTTGGTGCAAGTCATGCAAAAAGTAATAATTTATAAATAATCAAGGTTTCATGAGAGAAGGAGGGCGGGGAAAGGAGAAATGAGAAGCTGATACCAAGGGTTCCAGTAGAAAGAAAATATTTTGAAAATGAAGATGGCAACATATACACAAATGTGCTTGACACAATGGATGTATGTATGGATTATCTTTAAGCTGTAAGAACTGCCAATAAAATTATTTTAAAAAATTCTTGTAACATACTTTCCTGATTTTAAACCATTCTGTATTCCCTTGTTCTGTTTGCACAGCAGCCTCTTGATCCACGGACAGGTTCCTCTTGGGTGCAATGGAGTGTTCTCTAATGCCCATTCTTCCCAAGGCCATCCAGAGTTTGTTCTAAACCACATGGCTCCTGTGTTGTAGGTAGCTGAAATTTATTGTTTCCTAACCTCCCACTGATGTGTATATCTGAAAAAATTGGGTATGTCCTAGAAGTGGTGGTGGATTTCAGCTGAAATCTGCTCAACCTCAAACGGCATTCTCATTATTTGGGCCAGATGGTTTCTCTGAGATGTCTCAGATTCTCTGGAAATATCTTGGACTTGACACATTTCTTTAGGGACCAGGAAGATGAAAACTAAGACTCTAAATGTGCAATAGAGACAAGGACCTTGTCTCATTGACAGCAAACAGATAATGCCATCCCTTACAGCCAGTCACCTAAAACTTTATCTTTCTACCCACCAAAATTGGAATAGACATTTTTTGCATGTGAAAGCATTATATATGTTGTATTTATTTCTTGAATAATGAGCATAAGTAACATAAGATATGCAAGTCTGTTTTTGCGTGAATTGAGTGTGTTCTATATTGGATTTTGAAGATATGGATTTATTGCTCTATTCAATATAAACAGGGCAAGCAGATTCGGATGTATTTTCACCCTCTATCTCTTTCACATCTCAATACCTTTTCTGGGTCCTCGGTGTGTTTTAATATCTTACTGATTTACAGAGATACATTAACTGTATCAACTTGCTGGGATCATAATTCTCAGTGGTGTGAAAGTTTTGTAATTGTGTCAATTTTGAAGTCTGGTCGAGTAGTGGGCAGAGTTTGTCTATTAATCCAGAGTTGACAGCTTCAAATTGAGTAGGTCTCTAATTGAGAAAGATAAAAAGTCTGCTCCTACAAAGGCATAGTGCAGTGTTTACTGAAGGACCTGATACTGCCCCTTGAGGGGAAATGGAATGGTGCACGTGTATTTTATGGGAGAAATATGTGGTTCCCATAAGGAATTACAAACTTAGAAACTCAAGGGCAGTTCTACCCTGTCCTAAATAGTCACTATTAGTATGCTCCGACAAGGGGCAGTGAGATTTTTTGTAATACTTTATTCTGGATTATGGGCTATAGTAAAAACGTTTTCAATAGTCAGCAAGGATGTGGGTAATTTTTCCATTTTCCTGCTAGGGGGCATGCAAAAGGGCCACTAAGTTTGGGAGCATATGATTGACAGCACTAGTTCTAGGGAACGGTTCTAATCTGTTCATAGGTTGGCTGTGAGGGAGAATGGACACCATATTACTAGGTTTTAGTTTATTTTACATTTCTGGTATAATGTGGCCTCAGAGAATGGATCAGTTGGGATGGGATCATGTATGATCACATTCCGTGGTAAAAGGATTCAGGCTATGATAGCAAATCCTTTATGGCTTCATAATCTTTTCTGACCTAGATGTAAGGGGATTTTCCTGAGGTGTGGCTCCAGAACATTTCATCTCTGATCTGATTACAGAAAGAAAGGAGACCTGGATCAGAGCTCTGTGGACTAGCAGTCTCTATGCAGTGAACCTCCCAGATTCAAGGTAATGCTGAAGCATACATCTACGGTGCTGTCTGGGGCAGATTAAGCCCACAGACATTGCAAGCAGACAAGGACCTTGCCCAGACACAACAGAATAAGAGAGCCTTATCCTATGACTGATGGGATATGTAACAAAAGATATGAAAGTCGACCCGCCTAATCTATAAGAAAGTTAATTTTGAATGAAAAAAAAACAGTTAATGATGCTTCCTTCATAAACACACTTAATAACTAAGGAAATGTGCTGGAATCTTCTCCAGAGATCAATAATCTAAACACATCTGGTTTGGGATGCAGTAATGGTTACTGTACTATAGAGAGATGGAGCTCTTTTCATTAGGTATTGGGCTTTTAATACACAGTCAAGGCAGAGTTGATTAGGTATTGGGTTATTAATCACAAGGTCAGTGCTTTGAATTTACCAGCCAATACCCAGGGCAGATATGGGGTCATATACTCCTGGAATGATTTACAATATCATAAGACCAACAGTAGCCCTCGTGGCAGAGTGGTTAACATGTGGGCTGTGTACCCCGAGGTCTACAGTTCCCAACAGCCTGCTGTCCCAAGGGTGAAAGACAGTGCTATCTGAGCCTGTAAAGAATTACAGTCTCTGATGCCTGATAATTGATCCCTTTGGGATCACTCGCTCACTCAGGCTGGTGTGTTCTTCCATGTGGGCTTTGTTACTTCTGAGCTAGATGGCCGCTTGTTTGTCTTCAAGCCTTTAAGACCCCAGTCACTTTCTCTTTTGATAGCCGGGCACCATCAGTTTTCGTCACCACATTTACTTGTTCACCTACTTTGGCTTCAGCAGTTGTGTCGGGAGAGTGAGCATCATAGAGTACCAATTTAATAAACGAAAGTATTCATGCTTTGAGGGAGTGCTTGAGTAGAGGCCCAAGGTCCTTCCGCCACCTTAATATTATACCTATAAATGGGAGTCCGGGAAGATGGCCGACATGGACACCCGCATACTCTGAGAGCTCCTCCAAACAAAGCGGGATTGGCGACCAGGTAGCTGAATAGTAAGAGTCTGGTGAGTGAAATATGCCCCAGGGACAGCACCCCAGTCCCACCCCACGTATTTGTCCTGAGCAGGGGTCTAGGTGAAAGAGGACCGGAGTCGTGGGACATCTCTGGTCACTAAGCTGCCGTGAGCTCACTGGCGACTGGCCTAGGCTCCATCCCCAAACTGGACCCCAGCCAGGAGCCGCTTGCCTGCCCTGCCTAGACAGGCGCAGCAGGTCATGCTCCCCTGCACCAGCGGCCCACTTGCAGATCCCCACTGGGAGAGAAGGTTTACTCTCCCGCGGTTCCCCTCTCCCCGCAGGGCAACGATCTGCCCTTGGGCCCGCGTCCCTCCCTCCATTCATCCAAGCTCCGGGGAGCGGACCCGCGGGTTGTCTGGCGACCCCCACGGGGGACCATCCACCCGCACTGCTGCCGCGGACCTCTCCACCTGCCCTCCGTGCGCCGGCCACCCACCCCCGCCCGCCCCCGCCCGCCCCTGGCAGCCTAGCGCCAGCTCCATTCCTGGCCGGGACCCTGCGCTGAGCACTTCCCGCTGACGGGAGCCATAGCCCAACCCGCGCCTGTCCCGGACCCTGAGCTTCCGCGGAGCGCCGCGGCCTGCGCAGCTGAGTCTGCCCACCAAGGGCCCCTCCCTGCGCAAGGCACAAGAGTAGGTGCCCTCCCCAGGGTGCTGCGGGGACCCCGGCGGCGGCGACTCTGAGCCTGAGAGGAGGAAGGGCGCCGTTGCCCCCTACGGTTTCGCGCCAAGCGTCCTTTGCCGGCGCCATTACCCCCTGCGGTTTCGCGCCAAGCCACTAAGGTCCGCGGGGTTCTGAGCTCAGAGCAGGGCGGAGAGCGAACACCATTGTTCCCTGCAGTGTCGCGCAGCTGTCTGCGCAGCTGTCTGAGGGGCCTCCCTGCGCCCGCTCACAGCCCGGGCAGATCAAACATTCCACCTGCAGTGGAGCCTGGGACTCGGCTTTGCACTCCCTGAGGAGCCGTCATGAGCTCCAGCCAGCTCTCACCACCTGGGGGCCCTGTGGGGTCCCCAGTGCCAGCCCTAAGCCTGCCGCAGCCCGCCCCAGCCATCCCAGGAGATGGCACAGTGGCCTGAGCCTCCACACAATAAGGTTACTCCTGTCTCCCAGAAGCATGGGGCCTATGAAAGGATCAAGGAAAAATCAACAGACCACATCACTCCCAACAAAAAATTCAGAGAAACCAGGCACTTTAACAGACCTAACGTCACTCATAGAAGAAACAGATATAGATCCGCCACAAAAGGAAATCTTCAGAACTCTGCTTGCAGTAATACAGGAGCTTAGAGAAGCAAACCAAAATAAGGATGCAACAATAGAGGGGATGAAATGCACAATAGAGGGGATGAATACTATCCACCAAAAGGAACTGCAGAAACTAACAGAGGAGGTAGCAGAGGCCACACAAAAGGTCACAGAAGCTATATCTAGGCTTGAGGAGGCTGAGAACCGTATCAGTGAACTCGAGGACGCTCAAACCAAACGAAGCAAGCGAGAAAAACAATCAGATAGGAAAATTAAAGAAACAGAAGACAGCCTGAGATCAATGACAGATGCTATGAAGAGGAATAATATTCGAATAATCGGTCTACCGGAACACAACATAACACACAAATCGACTGACAAGATAGCAAAGGAATTTCTGGAAGAAAATTTCCCCAACCTAACAAAGGAAAATCCGACTCTCATACAGGAAGCAGAGAGGAAGCCGGCTAAGCTAAACACCAAGAAGAACACGCCAAGACATATAATTGTAAAATTATCCAATTTAGAGGAAAAAGAGAAAATTTTACGAGCATCAAGAGAAAGGAAGACAGTCACATACAAAGGAGCGCAGGTAAGAATATGCTCAGACTTATCAACAGAAACCATGAAGAGGAGGAGAGAATGGAGCAACATCTTCCAAAAACTGAAAGATAAAAATGCCTCCCCCAGAATCCTATACCCTGCCAAGTTATCCATTAAGATAGAGGGTAAGATAAGGGTCTTCCAGGACAAGGAAGAACTCAAAAATATACTGCAAGTCACCCGACCCTGCAGAACATACTGGCTGACTCACTATGGCCAGAAGATCAAGCTCCAACTAGAACCACCAGGAGACCACCATATAGCCCATCTTCATCTAGAAGCCAACATGCCAGCAACACGTACCAGGACAACACGCTCTCAGATGGAAAAGAGGACAGGATAGAAACCCTCCACTCAAACGCAGTACACTGATATGAAGGAAGATAGGCAAAGACCCAAAACACAAAACAGAATATAGCAACCATGAAGCCAGAGATTGTAATAATCACTCTGAATACAAATGGGCTCAATTCATATGTTAAAAGAAAGAGGCTGGAGGATTGGATTAGAAAACATAACCCATCAATCTGCTGCCTGCAAGTGACACACCTTAAATGAGCAGACAAGCATATGCTGAGAATAAAGGGCTGGCAGAAAGTTTACCAAGCAAATGGTAACTCCAAGAAGGCAGGAGTGGCTATCTTAATCTCCGACAAAATGGATCTCAAGATCCAAAACATAAAAAGAGACAAAGAGGGACATAACATAATGCTCAAAGGCTCGGTAAACCAGGAAGCACTTAGCATACTGAATATTTACGCACCTAATAATGGCGCGGCAAATTTCGTCAAACAAACTATTAAAAAAATGACAGAAGAAATCACGGAAACAACAATAATAGTGGGGGACTTCAACACTCCACTATCAGAGAAAGACAGGTCACAGGGAAAGAAGCTCAGCAAAGAGGCCAGAGAGCTAAACAATGTAATTAGGCAACAGGGCCTGATAGACATCTATAGAGCCTTTCATCCAAAAGCAAAAGGTTTCACATTCTTCTCCAATCCACACGGATCTTTCTCAAGAATAGATCACATGCTGGGACACAAGGCCAGCCTGAGTAAATTCAAACACATAGATATTATCCAGACGTCTTTCTCAGACCACCATGCCATAAAGCTGGAGATTAATAGGAGGGCACCCAGAAAAGCAAGGGCCACCAATTGGAGAATAAACAATGATCTCCTGCGACATGAATGGGTTAAGGTCCAGATCAGAGAGGATATCAGGAAGTTTCTAGAAACTAATGAGAACGAGCATACAACATATCAAAACTTATGGGACACTGCAAAGGCAGTTATCAGAGGTAGCTTGATATCACTGAATGCATACATGAAAAAAGAAGAAAGGCGTATGACAGATATTTTAACACAAAACCTCCAACAACTAGAACAGAGTCAACAGAACTACCCCTCCAATAGCAAGAGAAAAGAAATAATAAAAATCAGGGCGGAGTTAAACCAGTGGGAAGACAAAAGAACAATGCAAAGGATTAACGCAACTAGAAGCTGGTTTTATGAACGAATTAATAAAATTGACACTCCCCTGGCAAAGCTTACCAAAGATAGAAGGGAGCAATCATCAATAGCCAGGATGAGGGATGAATCGGGGGCAATAACAACAGACCCCAATGAGATAAAAAGGATAATCACAAAGTACTATGAAGGTTTGTATTCTAATGAATTCAGAAACATGGAAGACATGGATAAATATTTAGAAAAACAATCTATCCCTAGATTATCTGAGACAGAGATCAAGAACCTCAACAAACACATAGCGAAGGAAGAAATAGAGAGTGTCATCAAAAACCTACCAAGGAAAAAGGCCCCAGGGCCAGATGGCTACACAGCAGAATTTTACCAAACATTCAGGGAAGAGCTGACAGCGATCCTCCACAAAGTATTTCATAACATAGAAAAGAACGGTAAGCTCCCAAACTCATTTTACGAAGCCAGCATTACTTTGATACCCAAACAGGGAAAAGACCCCACAGGTGTAGAGAATTATAGACCAATATCTCTAATGAACATAGATGCAAAAATCCTTAACAAAATATTGGCCAATAGAATACAAAGGAACATCAAACATATCATTCACCACGACCAAGTAAGATTAATCCCAGCGATTCAGGGATGGTTTAACATCCGAAAATCCATCAATATCATACACCACATCGAGAAGAAAAAGGATAAAAACCATATGATACTATCCATAGATGCAGAAAAAGCATTTGACAACATCCAGCATCCATTCCTAATCAAAACACTCATGAAGATAGGATTGGAAGGTAAGTTCCTCAAGCTCATACAAGCTGTCTATGAAAGACCAACAGCCAACATCATAGTCAATGGAGAAAAGACAAGAACAATACCACTGAAAAAGGGTACAAGACAAGGATGCCCCCTGTCCCCTCTTCTATTCAATATCGTTTTGGAGGTTCTGGCTAACAACATAAGACAGCGGAAGGACATCAAAGGGATCCAGTTGGGAGAGGAGGAGGTGAAACTATCGTTATTTGCAGATGACATGATCCTATACATTGAAGACCCCCAAAACTCCACAGTTGGAATACTTACAGCAACAGAGGAATACGGAAGAGTAGCAGGATACAAGATCAATAAACAGAAGTCGGTAGGGTTTCTATACACATCGGACAGGGCCAGGGAAGAGGCGATTAAGAGGGAAGTACCCTTCACAGTAGCCAAGAACAAACTGAAATACCTAGGAATATATTTAACAAAAAATACTAAAGACCTTTATAAGCATAATTATAAAACCCTATTACAGGAATCCAAAAGTGACCTTCACAAATGGATGACCCTCCCCTGCTCATGGTTAGGTAGGCTGAACATAGTAAAGATGACAGTTCTTCCTAAAGCACTCTATAAGTTCAATGCTATACCAATCCAATTACCATCAACCTTCTTCAAAGAATTGGAAAAACTGACCACCAACTTCATATGGAGAGGGAAGAAACCCAGAATTAGCAGAGAACTCCTCAAGAAGAAGGACACAATTGGAGGACTCGCCCTACCTGATTTTAATGCCTACTACACAGCTACAGTGGTCAAAACAGCATGGTACTGGCACAATGATAGACACTCAGACCAGTGGAAAAGAATAGAAAGCCCAGGAGTAAAATCATCAGCATATAGACAACTAATCTTCGACAAGGGTCCCAAAAACATCAAGTGGGAAGCAGGTGCCCTCTTTAATAAGTGGTGCTGGAAACAATGGATATCCACATGTAGAAAGTTGAAACAAGACGTCTACCTCACTCCATGCACAAGAATACACTCAAGGTGGATCACAGATCTAGAAGTCAAACCCCAAACCATCAAGACCATTAAGGAGGGAATCGGGACTAATCTCAGAGCACTGGCCCAGGGACCACATAGGTCACTGCAACAGGGAAGGGGACACACACAGGTGATCTGGAAATCGACAAATGGGATCTAATAAGAATAAAACACCTGTGCACCTCGAAAGACTTTGCCAAGAGGGTGACAAGGCAACCCACAGACTGGGAGAAGATTTTTAGTAATGACACGTCAGACAAAGGGCTCATTACTAAAATCTACAACACCATCATGACCTGCAAAAAGAGGAAAACAGTTAACCCCCTAAGGAAGTGGGCAAAAGAAATGAGAAGAAATTTCACTAGAGAGGAGATCAATATGGCCAATAAATATATGAGAAAGTGCTCGAAGTCCCTTGCCATAAGAGAAATGCAAATCAAAACAACCATGAGATACCACCTAAAACCCCTGAGGCTAGCCCAGATCAGTAAATCAGAGAGCAACAAATGTTGGAGGGGCTGTGGTGAAGTAGGAACCCTCCTTCACTGCTGGTGGTCGTGCAGATTTGTACAGACACTGTGGAAAGCAATCTGGCGATACCTAAAGAAAATGGAAATTGATCTACCTTACGACCCAGCCATCCCTCTACTGGGCATATACCCGGTTGAAGCAGCAAATAAAACAAGACCAGTCATATGCGCTCCAATGTTTATTGCGGCACAATTCACAATAGCAAAGACTTGGAAACAGTCTAAGTTTCCATCGATAGACGAGTGGATTAGCAAACTTTTGCACATACACACAATGGAGTATTATGCAGCACTGAAAAGCACCGATGAGCACATGAAACACGTTATTTCATGGGAAGAGCTGGAAGGAATTATGTTAAGCGAGGTAAGCCAGACCCAAAGGGACAGGTACAACATGAGTCCCCTGAGGTAAGTACAATCAGCATGACAGAAATAGAAGAATAAACATCCATCCCACAATAAACGGGAGGAAGCATAGATAGTTGGAGGGAGGACAGGCCACACCTAGGGAGGTACATGAGAGCCCAGCATAAAGGAGTAGTGGGGTAGAGAGAGGGAGAACCGGCGGGGGGAGAATCTGAATGGATGGGATGGGGGGGGGCAGGGTACTAACCCACCCGGGGAGAGTATCGGTTGTGTCCCCACAGATCTGGAACATGCATACGGACCCCAACACGACACACCAAACAAGGAGGGCAACGCAAAGTACAGAGGTCTACACAAAGAGGCTGGACGACAAGCCGGCCCAAACCAGAATTAGGCCGACCCCCACACTCGAAGGGAATACCACAGAAAACAAAAATAGATCGTCTGGAGTGGGAAAGGACTGACCCACCACACCACATCCAGAAGGAACCTGAAACAAAAGAAGGAGAAAGGACGTAGTGGAGTACACCTGGGTCCACCAAGCCCAAAGTCGATAGACCAGCTAGAAGGGCCCGTCATACAGAGAGGACCATTCAGCTGACCACACTACGAGATACGACATCCTGCACCAACACATGGCCCTACATGGGACAGCACCTGAGACACAATGGGGGATGGGCGACTGAGCTGACCCCGCCACACTGAGGCAAACACTGGGGGCGTGCAATGGAGCAGCGGAGGAAGCAGAGCACAGGGAGCCCGAGGGAGTATAAAGGATGGTCTACAGGCCAACGAAAGGACCTTGAACTACTAGCAATTTTTCTTTTAATATTTGCTATCTTTTTGCTTAGTCTTTTTTAATTTGTTTTGTTTTTTACCTTGTAAATTTTGTATGTTAGTGGCTTTTCTGCTTATCAGCGTGTCGATGTTGCTTCTGTCAAAGCCATGTTCTTATGGGCCACTTGGGTACAGTCAAAGTCATATCCATTTGTATGCACATATTACTATGTCAGCAGGTCCACCTAGACAAGATAGGCTGGACAAATAATGAGAGAAGAAAACAACAGGACCAACGGTCCTGGAGGGACATGAGAGCGTGGGAGGTCGGGAAAGGGAGGAGGTGTCGCCCAACACAGAAACAAGGGAACAGCGAATGGTTCTAAACCAGAGGAGGGAGGGGAGGGGAGGACTGGAAGGGAGTGACCAAGAACAAGGTAACTGAAAGGAACTACTGAATCCAGAATGAAGGCCAAACATGGTAATGGGTCGGGAGGAAAGCGAAAGGAAATAGAGGAAAGGAGTAGGAGGCAAAGTGCATACAGAGAAGCCTAAATACAGACATGTACATATGTAAATATATTTATGTTTATGGGGGCAATAGATTTATATGCATATGTTTATAAGTTCAGTAGTAGGGTAGCAGATGGACATTGGGCCTCCTCATGCATAATCCCCCAATACAATAGCACCTCGCCCTGCTAAGCAGCCATTGCAGGATACCTATCTTCCCGACATGATCACTGAAGACAGACGTGTGTGTAAACAAATGTGGTGAAGAAAGCTGATGGTGCCCGGCTATCAAGAAAAGATACAGCGTCTGGGGTCTTAAAGCCTTGAAGGCAAGTAAGCGGCCATCTAGCTCAGAAGCAACAAAGCCCACAGAGAAGAAGCACACGGCCTAAGCGAACACAAGGTGTTGAATGGACCATGTAGCAGATACAAAGGAACAAAAACAATCATTGTGTGATCACCTTCCTCACATAATGGCTGAAGACGAAAGTGTGCATAAGCAAGTGTGGTGAAGAAGGCGGATGGTGCCCGGCTACTGAGAGATATAGCGTCTGGGGACTTAAAGGCTTGAAAGCAAACAAGCGGCCATCTAGCCCAGAAGCAACCGAGCCCACACGGAAGCAGCACACCAACATAGGTGACCATGAAGGACAGAGGAGACCAGGTCTCCAATATCAAAGGTGGGGTGGTGGTGAGAATCACATCACCGTGAAAGAGGGGGAGTGCATGATGGGGACCCAATGCCCACCTGTAGAGAGCTGAACACCCCTTCCAGAGGGGTAGGGAGGAGGAGATGGGCCACACAGGGTTCAGTGTAACAACAATGAAACTCAAAACATTCCTCTAGTTCCTGAACGCTTCCTCTCCTCCCAATCATCATGACCCCAATCCTACCTTGCCTTGCGGACCTGGTTGTACCAGAGGTTGTACAGCGGTGCAGTGGGGATCTGAAGGCACAGGGAATCTAGGACAGACGAACCCTTCAACACCAGCGGTGGGAGTGGCAACACCAGGAGGGAAGGGGGTGTAGAAAGGGAGAACCGATCTCGGAGATCTATGTGTAACCTCCTCTCTGGGAGATTGTCAAGGGGGAGGCGGGTGAGGGGAGACACCGGGGAGTGTAAGATAAGATATAATAATTATTTATAAACTATCAAGGGACCAGGGGTGGGATCGGGTAGGGAGGGGGATGGGGAAAAAAAGGGAAACCGAGCTGATTCCAGGAACCCAAGTGGAAGTTGAATTATGAGAGTGATGAGTGCAACGAATGTATAAGGGTGCTTTGCTCATTTGATGTATGCACAGATTGTGATAAGAGCCTTATGAGCCCCAATAAAAAGATTTTAAAAAAAAAGAAAGATTAGGGCAAAGAATGTACGGATGTGCTTTATACAATTGATGTATGTATATGTATATGTATGGATTGTGATAAGAGTTGTATGAGCCCCTAATAAAAAGTTAATTAATTAATTAATTAATTAATTATAAATAAATAAATAAATTTATTAATTAATTAAAAAACAAACAAACAAAAAACCTATAAATGTAGATAATTAGATCTATTTCCTCATCCTCATATATATGTTTGCATGTACACGTCTTTGTCTAGACCTCCATAAATGTCCCTTGACTCCCAGCTCCTTCCTCCCTCTCCCTTGACTTTCCTCCTGCCCCACCACCATGCTCCATCCCCACTTGGGCTACAGCTATACCTCTTCTCTACGCAACCTTACCCTTGATCGTTCCCCGTCTGGCCACTCCCTCCTCACTACCATTTTGGGTTCCATGTTGTTCCCTTGTCCCTGTGTTTATTAACACCACTTCCTTACCCTTCTCCCCCTCCCCCACCCGGATGTGTCTGTCCCCCAGGAACTGTCTGTCCTATTGTTTTTCCTCCAGATAGTTCATCCAGCCTGTCCTATTCAGACAGACCTATGGAGACACTAACATGCACGAAAACAAGACAGAGGAAAACAAAGCATTGACTGCACACCTCCATGATAGGATCGCTGAAGACAAAAGGGTGCATAAGCAAATGTGTCGAGGAAAGCTGATGGTGCCCGGCTATCAAAAGAGATAGTGTCTGGGGTCTTAAAGGCTTGAATATAAACAAGCGGCCATCTAGCTCAGAAGCAAAAAAGCCCACATGGAAGAACACACCAGCCAGTGCGATCACGAGGTGCCAAAGGGACCAAGTATAAGGCATCATGCAAAAAAAAAAAAAAAAAGAATATGTGTGTGTGTGTGTAAGTGTATATATATATATATGTATATATTTATATATATACCACATTGAATGAAGGGGGAAGTGCCGATTGGAGACCCAAGGCCCAAGTGTCGGCCACTGGAGATCCCCTCATAGAGGGGCTTAGGAGAGGAGATGGGTCAGTCAGGGTGCAAGGTAGTACCGATGAAGAGCACAGCTTCTCCCCAGTTCCTGGATGCTTCATCCCCCCAACTACCATGATCCGAATTCTACCTTGCAGGGCTGGATAGGGCAGAGGTTGTACACTGGTACATATGAGGGCTGGAGGCACAGGGAATCCAGGGTGGACGATACCTTCAGGACCAGGGGTGTGAGGGGCGATGCTGGGAGAGTGTAGGGTGAGTGGGTTGGAAAGGGGGAACTGATTACAGGGATCCACATGTGACCTCCTCCCTGGGAGAGGGACGACAGAGAAGGGGGGAAGGGATATTCCGGATAGAGCAAGATATGACAAAATAACGATGTATAAATTACAAAGGGCACATGAGGGAGAGGGCAGCGGGGAGGGAGGGGAAAAAAAAGAGGACCTGATGCAAAGGGCTTAAGCGGAGAGCAAATGCTTTGAGAATGATTGGGGCGGGGAATGTATGGATGTGCTTTATACAATTGATGTATGTATATTATGGATTGTGATAAGAGTTGTATGAGTCCTTAATAAAATGTAAAAAAAGAAAAGGGAAAAAAAAAGAAAGAAAAGAAAATGATTAGGGCAAACAATGTACAGATGTGCTTTATACAATTGATGTATGTATATGTATGGACTGTGATAAGAGTTGTATGAGCCCCTAATAAAACGTTTAAAAATAATAAATAAATAAATAAATAAAAAGAATTACAGTCTCAGAATCCCACAGGCGCCATTCCTCCTATGAGGTTGTCTGGCCTGAGAACTGAATGGAAAGCAGTGAGTCTGAGTCTGCTTGTTAAGTCAAAGGGGAACTTCCCCTATTTTCTATAAAGCTGCTCTGCGTAGCAATAGGCATCATGGTAGTGAATTTGTGCTAAGCGCCAGAGCCAGAGTTGACTTTTCAAAATGTCAAAATCTTATGGCGTATAAGAGATCCAGTTTGATGAAGCTATTTCTGGAAGGGTTTTGCTCGTTCCTCCTTCCCTTTCACACTTTTCTGTTACTGAAATCACTTGGGTTGGTGGCACAGTGGATAATGTTTAATGGCTGTGGTTTTATGCTGACTTGGCTGGGCCAGGATTCTCAGAAGTTTAGGAATTATGAATGAGCTTAGGTGACAGTGTTCGATATAATGCCATCACTTCCATGAAGAGATTTGCTGTCAGCAGCCAAGTAGTGGGAGGTGTTATCCTGTTGGGTGTGGTTTTCCCCGTATAAATTCAAGTACATTCTATCTGCAGCTTTTGTCCAGGTCTGGGGACTTCCTAGACGTGTGGATCTCCAGATGTGAGAGAGCATCTTGACATATTTCATATATAGCTTGGATTCATCAATCTGCACAGCCATGAGGAAGGAGCCTACCATCTGACCTTCCCTTCTTATTTCATCGTGCATTTGACCTACTTGAGTCAAGAGAAGGGTCCAGACTGATATCTGAGCCTTGCCAGCCTCTACAACTGTGAATTGAAAAGGTGAGTAGTATGACTAGAATGTTTTCTAACTATTTCTGACACAGGTGGCAGGATGGGAGAAAAACTGGACTTCCCAATCTAGTACAGTGCATAATCTTGGAAACTCCACAAGAGAAATTCTCCCCTTTCCTATAGGATCTCTAGGAGTCAGCATTGACTCCATACCTTCCAGTGAGTAAGGGTTCTGGGACGAAGGATATGGAGGGCTGGGCTCTCCCTGAGGTTTGAGCAGATGACTTATCATTCATAGTCCAGGATGCCTTTTGGAGCAGATTGATCAGAATGAGCTCAGGGACTCACACAGTATTTTGGAGTTTTCCATCCAGAGTTTGTTGCTAAGTGAGGTTTCACCGATGGCCTCTCTCAAATAGAAATTTCCCCACCATTGTTCTTGGCAGCTGTTGCCCAGATATATCGAGAGACAGTGAAAGTCATGGTGGAGAGCTGGCCCTTCATCTCGCTGCCCCTGGTTGTTCTAGTGACAATCTCACAGGACATCTTTTGCTTGTGAGAGGCAGTTGTCTTCATATTCTAAGTTTCAAGAGTATTTAGATAACATGTGATAATTGGTTGTTTTTAATTTATGGTGGCCCGTGTTTTCCGGAGAAGAACTGTGCCTCATAGTGTTTTCAGAGATTGCTTTTTCAAAAGTAAGTCACCAGGCCTCGCTCTTAAAGTGTCTCTGAGGAGAAACCAACTATCTTCTAAGTTAGCTGCTAATCATTTTATCTGTTTGAATTATTAGGAGTTCCAACTTTAAAGAAGTTACCATGAATTTCACATTTATTCAAGGAGAAAAATGGCACACGGTGATGTTTTTATTTTGGAGGTTTTAAAGAATTTTTCCTAATTCTTCCATTTAAGATTTTTAGGTTGACATTCATATTTGTTTTGTTTCATTTTTTAGTAAAATTCTCCAAGCTTTTAGGAAAAAGGGGCATTGCAGTTAGTTTGCTGCTACTGGTGTTTCTGAGTTGATTACTAGGCGTGGCATAAGAGTGGATCAATTAGAAATCAGGTGGAGATAACACAGGCCTAAATAAGAGACTGCGATAGGATTTTCACATTGGAATCTGGGTAGGTCTAACCCATTAAGAATTGTGCTGGGAGATTTGTTTTTCTGTGTTGAGGCTTTTAGATGCAAAATTCATAAATTCTATTTATGGATCCTAAAATGTCTGACTTTGACTGTAAGTCTTAGGCTGTTGTTCTTAAGGGCTATGGAATTGTTCCTGGTTCATACTTACCCTCAGGACTGACTCATAGTTATTCTATGTCAAAATGGAGGGAATACTGCACAATCCATGGCCATTCTCACAGTTGTTATATTGGAGAGCCTTGCTGCAGTTACCATGTCAATCCTGCTCAAATAAATGTTTATACTAATCAGTGCTATAAAACCATTGATGTAATCATTCAACTTGATATTTTCATCTTAAATATGCAATTCACTATATGAAACCCAATTCCCGGAATCATGAAATTTGGCTATAAACTATCTCCTAGCTGTCCACACTTTTACAGTTTTGTGCTTGGCCCTCGATGCATCTTTGTGTTGTTACTAGGTGTCATTGATTGTGTTCTGAAGCATAGTAACTCCAGATAAAACAAGACGTAATGCTGCCCAGTCCTGTGCCAGCCTCACACTTATTTTGCTTGATTCCATTGTTGCAGCCACTGTGTCCATCCATCTTGTTGTGTGTGCATTCCATCATGTTGGGAGCTTTTCACTTTTCTCCAGACCCTTCACTCTGTCAAATATGCTGTGCTCTCCAGAGACTATTCTCTTTTGATGACATGCCCATGTTGGCTTTGCTTGTCTCTAAAGGCATATGGGTCTTCCTACTTTCAAGACAGTGGGTGTTCTATTGGCAGTTTATGGTACCTTCAAATTCTTGGCTGGCACCACAATTCAAATGGATTGATTCTTCTATCTTCCACATTTACAGGATTAGCTTTAGAACTAGATTGGTTTCTTCTAAAATCCAGTGAAAATTACATTGAAATAATTATATAAAGGTTATGTAGCACACCCCATTACAAACCTGATAAATTTGCCTCATAATGTAACTGAGAGAGCGTGGCATCAGGCTGTGCCCAGACAGGTTTTCATATCTGGATTCTAATCATTTTAGGTCCTGCAGTCGGATTGCTTCCCAGGGTGCCAACTCTAGACTGGTGAATCCCCTGAAGTCTGATTCAAGGATTTAGAACCTGCCAACTGCTGTTACTGGTAAGTTCTTTTTCTTAAAAAAAAATAATTTAATGTGGGCTCTTACACATATTGCAACAATCCATGTCAACTACATTAAGCAAAATTGTACACATGCTGCCATCATTATTTTGCAAATATGATCTCTCTACTTGATGCCTTGTATCAAGACATCTTTTATCCCTTCCTTCCGCCAGTAAGTTATTTTCCTGGGCATGATCTTTCTGTCTGACATAGGCATGACCCACTCATGACATTTACTGGACCTTCTCTCATGCCAATCCTGTGATGTTTCTTGTCTCTTCCCCAAAATATGATTTTTTGAGGGGGGTCATGATCCCTTATTTTGGTGTTATTAGAGGCTCTCAAATTGGTCTGCATAATATTGGCCCTCCTTTAGGACACACAGATATGCTATAAGGTCCTCACAGTGGTTATGCTTTAGCCTGTTGTTGCAGTCACTGTGTGGATGCGCCTCCTTTGGGTCTTATGCTTAACCTAGCAAGATGTTCTATTCAAGACTGGTCTCACTGGAAGACATATTCAGATTCTATGAAACAATGTATCCTACCACACGAAGGCTGATTGGACTAGAATACTGTCAGAATATGAAATCTAAAGCCTAAAGGTGTGAGGCTTTATTGGTGGATAGCAGGATACACTCTCTGGGATTGAAAAGTCCCCTGTGGAATCAAGATATTGCTTGGTGCACAAAAATAGATTTACTTCACCGTAACTTTACCTTGTGAGTGACAGTTGCTTTCATAGTGTAAGTTTGAAGTTATTTTTTAATGTATTGTGAAATATTTATTTCTAATTACAAATAAATGAAATTTTGTCTTGAAGCATGGTGTAGCATTGGTAACAGTCTTAATATAACAACAGTAAATGACATTGTTACATTTAGCGACAGTGTGCGTAAAAAGCCAACTGTAAGTGTGAAGGTGGAGATAGCTTCTCTCTCACCAGATCAGAAATTCTCAGGCAGTCTTTGCAAGAGTCCAATAAAGATCATCTTTCATAACAAGTGTACTTATGTATTTAGACTTGATAACCAACAAGCTGGAAAACCCTGTTTCACAAAGATATGATGTTGGAAATGAAAGAAAAAGGTGCAACACAGTCTCAGACCGAATAGGATATGACTGCACACACATGATCCAGAATTTTATAACTGACATTGTAGAGAAATCAGTTCTTGCTGCATTACTGTTAATAAGTTCAATGAACTCCTCTTGTGCTGTCTCAAGAGCATCTTCAACTTTGACTGTGAATGGGCTTCTGGGAAGTGTAAATGGGGTGTCAGGTAGATTTGGAAAGCACTAGAAAATTTCATCTGCAAGCATGTGCAAGTGTTCTTTCACAGAAATTATCGTAATTTCATCTAACCTTTCATCTGGTTCAATTACATGTTCTTCAAAGAAATTATCGCGGGCCACATGCAGCCAGCCAAAGGCATTTATCTGGCCCGCCGGGTGTTTTTGCCTGTTGTTGTTTTTTTTTTTTACTTCAAAATAAGATATGTCTGATGGGGTCAGTGCACTTGGAGCTGTCAGAGTGTGAGAGCAGGATAGGAACCCGGTAGCACTTTGTCTTTCTGAAGCTTCTCTGGGGGCGAGGTTTTCCAGAATAACCCACAATGTGTGTGCCAAGTCCGGCTACGAGCTGTTCTCCATGGGCTCCAAGTAGGAGCACTTGCTGCCGTGGCCAGCCTTCACAGAGACCATCCACAATGATAGCGTGGCCAAGCGGCCCGAGCGCAATCAGCCTGATGCCTTTAAGATGCCCTGCGGTAAATGAGGCTGGCCACGGGCTTGGCCACGAGTTGCTCAATGATGTCCCCAAGCATGGGCAATCCCACTTCTGAATATTCAGCAGCTCCCTGAAGTACATCTCTGAAGGCAACAAATCTGCCTCCCAGAGGAAGTAAACGTGCAGCCCAACCTCCAACCCCCCCAACAGCCACAGGTATTGGTCACCCTCCTTTAGAACTACAGCCTACAGACCTTCAGGCAGAGAGGGCTGGATGGGGTGGTGGGGAACGGTGTTTCCTGATGACACTACGCCCTGTGCCAGGATGGGGCCAAGGGCTAGTTCATCTTGGCCTCCGAGGCTGGAGGCTGAGACTCTGCTTTTAGGGTGTCTGTGTCTTGAAAGACATAACACCCTTGACTTCTCTCCTCAGCCTGGCAGCCCCCCTCCCTGCCTGTCTGGTCTCACCCTTATGAGCCCCAATTCCCCAAAGGGCTCCAGCCTTCACCAGGGCCCATGCTGACCCCTAAGTTGTGTGAGCAGTTGCAACCAGTACAAGGCCATGTCCCATTCGGGGGCTCCATCCCAGTCACCCCATGAATCACTCTGGTCAAATCCTTCTAGGCTCACCAGGACACTGATGGTCTATGACCTGCTGGGGCATGCAGGCCCATGGCACCACCCCTGAATTCCAGGTCTCCATCTGTGTGAGAGAGCAGCCACTGATCCATGGTCTTCCTACCAGTCCCTGGTGGGGCCTGGGAGGTCTTGTCGACAGTCTGTACCTGCCAAGCTTGCCCCAGAAGAGTATGTCCAGAGCTCCTGGTGGCATCCTCACCATTTCCCGCTTCACTCTCTCCAGCTTTCTGAACTGATTGGCTGTAAATTAATAAACAAGGAGACCCAGCAGGCTGCCATGTCCATGACTGGGTCTGTCTCCACCCTTTAAAAAAAGTGCAGGGTGCATAGGAATTTGTTCATAGTTCATCTTTTTTTTTTTTTTCTAAACTATAGTCCGGTCCTCCAATTGTCTGAGGGACAGTGAACTGGCCCCCTATTTAAAAAGTTTGAGGACTCCTGCTTTAAGATCCCAGATGCCATGTCTTTTGATAGCCAAGCACTATTAACATTCAGGTTTGAAGAAGTTTAAGAGAGCACTTGCTTTTCAGTGCATCTTAATTTAGGGAGACTCTTTGTCTCCCTAGAAAAAGCCTCATCGAATTTTCAAGGTCTGATTTTTCTAAGGTAGGTCACCAAGCCTGTCTCTCAAGGAAGACAAATTTTCTGTTAGTTGCTAACCATATTAACTATCTGCGTCTCTTAAGGACTTCAAGTTCAAAGAATTACTATAAATTTTACATTTATTCATAGAGGAAAATGACACATTGTGATGTTTATATATCTTTGGGGATTATAGCACATTTACATATTTAAATAACTTTTCTGAAGAATTTGGGTTTGTATTTATTTTGTTTTACTTGGCTTTGGGTAAAATTCTTAGTTTGCTGTTTCTCTGAGAGGATTGCTAGGTATGGCATAAGACCACATCAGTTAGTAAGTGGATGGAGGTGACCTGGTAATAAATGGAAGATTGTAACAGGAATTTCATGGTAGAATCAGGGTGGGGCTAACCCAATGAGAATTGTGTTGGGAGATTTGCATTTCTTTTTTGAGAATATTTCACTGGGATTTATAATTCATGAATTAAATTATATTTATGGATCCTAAAATGTCTTTCTTTGACAGGCTGTTGTAGGCTGTTAAAGGCCCTGGAATTGGTTCTGACTCATACTCACCCTCAGGTCTGACTCATAGTTAGTCTATATCAACATGGAATAAATTTTGTCCAATCCATGGTCATCCTCACAATTGTTATGTTGCAGCTGCTTCCTGCACTTACCATGACAATTCATATAAGTGAACATTTTCCTATAATTTCTCTGAACCTTGTATTTACCAAGCCTGTTATTTTCCAAGGACTGATATGTTAGTCTAGTAGAGGTCAATGCCATTTCCTTGATATTTTTTCCTTCAAATAATAAAATAGTAAAACAATATAATTCCACATCAGTAACCATAACAATATAATTTCACATCAGTAACCAGTTTTTTTTGTTTGTTTTCTCTAAGAAAAGCTTTTAGTTTGAGTTCAGTGAAATATAATTTGCCTCTGATTGCAAGTCATAATTAAATTTTAATTTGACTCTCTCTAATGTTCACCTACTGAGGATAAATGCATCCACGATGCAAATTATTTGTGACATAAACATGTTTGGCTTTCTGTTTCAATTTTCTGATTCTCATGCATATGGAATCAGGAGAGGCAATGATTTTAAGCTCTTAGATGAAAAATAAAAGTCATTGGTTCAACCTCACCAGTTGTTTCTTGGAGAAACTTAGAAAGGTATGCCTAGAGATAAATAGCACAGTCAGACTCCATAGAGTTTACAGCCTTAAAGATAATGCTCTGGTGTAGTGCTACTGTATTCTATGGGGTGTTTATTTTGTGATAGCGTTACCTTGCTTGTCTTAGTAAAATGAGGTGAGTGTATTTTTCAATGATGCAACTTAAGCGGAGTTTGAACTGCCAGGTTCTGTGTTACATATGAAGCTGTGGATCATTGACCTCCATCCCACTCAGGGCTCCTTAAGTTAGGCTTTCACTTTTATAAAGAGAATTGGATATATAAAATATCTCTAAAGGTGGTATAACTTAGGAATTGGACTAAAATTATAATATAACACAGATTTCACAACTTCTGAATTGTTTTGTTTCACCCATTTTTTGTGTTACTTTTGAGCTTATAGCAAGGGGCGTGGGGGTGGGCAGGATGAGAAAGACAGAACTGGATAGGACTGCCTAGGATGGTTAATACTGAGTTTCACATCTCCTGGTCATTATTTGTAAATACTATGTACTTAAGATGCAATGGCCACATAATATTAGAGAGCTTACACTACTGTCAGGTTATGTCTAACACATAGGGTTACAAAAACATCTTTCAAAGCTAATGTTTTCTGTAGTTCTACTGGTTTTTCCAAGGTTCGGCTTTTAGCTTTAATCAGGATGGCTATTGCATGTTTCTCTTTAAGTGCTTGATGAATTATCTGTTTTGTGTTGCTTAATTTTTTTTAAAGATAATTCATCATAAATTGAGTGTTGAAGTAATTCTACGTAAATTTTATTTTTCCTATTAAGTTCACTGAAATCTTCACTTTTTCTGTCCCATAGTGGAGCCCTGTGGGAGCCCCATTGGGTTGCCAACCCAGCAGTTCCAGTGACCAGGTGCTCCATGGAGAAAGACAAGGCTTTTAACACTTATCAAGGGTTAGAGCCTGAGAAAAACACAAAGACATCTCCGCTATGTCCTATAGGGCCGAACTGATGCCATCACTGACATCCATAGCATTACGAATACTACATTTCTAGAAGGCATGTCACACCATGTCTTCTGGAATGTCTTCCCATGAATCTTGAATCCACTTCATGACATTTCCTCCTTTTGTTAGTCGGGCTAGACCTGCTGACATCCATTCATGTCACATCTTTCTCACACAGTCTTCAAAAGGCTTATTCAAAGATACATCCAGAGGCTGCAGTACAGATATAAGCCCACCTGGAATAAAAGCTAAAGTAACTTTACTAGATTTTGCCAATTTTTTTAATGTCATCCGATAGGTGGGCTCTGAACATATCCCAAACAAGTAATGATGGGTTTTTCTTTAAGGCTGCTCCTGGTCGTCGGTTCCAAATTTCTTCCAGCAAATTTTTTTTTGTTACGTCTTCATCCATCAAGCTTTTAAAATGTGCACGCACAATAATTCTCGGTGGGAAATTGATCTTTTTAGGCAAGGTACTTCCTTTTAAAAAATGACAGGGTGCAGCTTAATTCCATTAGCCAAACATAATAGAACAGCTGTAAGTGTTGTTTTTTTTCCATTTCCTGTAGTTTTTGAGAAAAATGTTTTGTTTTGTTTTTCCCTAAACTTGCCACAGTTCTGTTGATTGGGAGATCAAAAGTCATGGCAGTTTCATCCCATATTCCCAATATCTGCTAGGTCTCAATTAAAAATCCTTCTTTATTTTATAATAAATCACTGGAATGACATAATTTTTTCTTCAAGGTCTTGTGGCAGTTTCTGGGAAATCTTTGTTCTTTATCTCAGACATAGTCGGTCAAACCTATTCATGAAATGGGTACACCATTCTGCTAACACACAAAATTTTCAATGCCTGGTGCTTTATATTTGTCATCCTTAGCCATTTGTAGAGCACGTATGCGGGTTCCCATGTGTGTTATGCAGTAATCATTTTGACGACACTCCATAACCCATTTATGCAATTCACTCTCTAGAGCCCAATAAAAAGACATTAAACCATGACGAGCTTTTTTAGTTTTAAGAATCTGTTCCAAGTCAGCCTTTATTTTCCACCACTCCCTCACTTGCTTTTCGTCAACACAGAATTCCCTACTTGCAATACTGTTATTGCTCTCTTCTGCTCTTGACACAACCTTCATTTTGAACCCAGCCTCATATGACCGGTGTTTTTGTTTTGGTTCAAGAGTAGCCATTTCTAACAGGTTAACAGGATAAAAAAAACAAGATAAAAAAAACAAGACTTTGAAAAGGAACTTCCATGGTAATGCCCCCCCCCCCAACATACCCTCAACATGTTAGCCGGGAGGAGGCGGGGGAGTGCGTGCGGGCTGGGGATGCAGGATGTGAATTAACATAGAGACCGGAGAGGAGAGATGGAGCACAGCCACAGACACATCCTTACCAGTTCAGCTGCTGGAGTATGTGAATCACTATGGGTGCTTCTGCAAATTGGAGCCACCCACACCATAGGATAGCTCCCATAGGTTAGATGTGAGTAAATAAACATTCAAAGGCCTGCAGTGTCAGCGGGGCTTTGAATGAACCGTGGAGAAATGGAAATCACCCACGAGATAACAGCGCTTGCCCCGTTACCTCAGGGAGCCACAGCAAGGTGTTACACCTCGCTGGGGTATCACTGACCCATGTATAAGGCTAACCCGTTTCCAGCACATTTTTTTTTGTGCTGAAAAACTCAGCTTATACGAGTATATACGGTAAGTATTATTGTTGATATTAGCATCGTCATGCTATTTTCTTTACTTGACCCTTTACTAGCACTTATTTTTTTTAACATTTTATTAGAGGCTCATACAACTCTTATCACAATCCATACATACATCAATTGTGTAAAGCACATCTGTACATTCTTTGACCTCATCATTTTCAAAGCATTTGCTCCCCACTAAAACTCTTTGCATCAGGTCCTCTTTATTTTTCCTCCCTCCCCGCATCCCCCTCCCTCATGAGCCCTTGGTAATTTATAAATTATTTTCTCATGTCTTGCCCTGTCTGACATCTCCCTTCACCCCCATTTCTGTTGTCCACCCCCCAGGGAGGAGGTCACATGTAGATCCTTCTAATCGGTTCCCTCTTTCCAACTCACTCTCCCTCTACTCACCCAGTATAGCCACTCACACCCCTGGTCCTGAAGGTATCAATCGCCCTGGATTCCCTGTGCCTCAAGCTCCTATCTGCACCAGTGTACATCCTCTGCTCTATCCAGAATTGCAAGGTAGATTTCGGATCATGATAGTTGGGGGTAGGGGGAGGAGGAAGCATTTAGGAACTGGAAGAAAGCTGTATTCTTCATTGGTGCTACATTGCACCCTGCCTGACTCATCTCCTCCCCTAGAACCCTCTGCCAAGGGGATCTCCAGTGGCCGACAAATGGGCTTTGGGTCTCCACTCTGAATTCCCCCCTTCATTCACTATGGAAGATTTCTTTTTTTCTGATGATGCCTTTTACCTGCTCCCTTCGACATCTTGTGATCGCACAGGCTGGTGTGCTTCTTTCATGTGGGCTTTGTTGCTTCTGAGCTAGATGGCCGTTTGTTTATCTTCAAGCCTTTAATACCCCAGACATTATATCTTTTGATAGCTGAGCACCATCAGTTTTCTTCACCACATTTGCTTATGCACCCGTTTGTCTTCAGCGATCATATCCTGGAGGTTCACACCCAAAGATGTGATTTTTTGTTCTTTGATGCCTGATAACTGATCCCTTCGGGACCACGTGATCACACAGGCTGGTGTATTCTTCCATGAGGGTTTTGTTGCTTCTGAGCTAGATAGCCACTTGTTTACCTTCAAGGCCTTTAAGACCCCAGATGCTATCTCTTTTGATAGCCGGCACCATCAGCTTTCTTCACCACATTTGCTTGTTCACCCGCTTTGTCTTCAGCAATTGTGTCGGGAGGGTAAGCATCATAGAATGCCATTTTAATAGAAGAAGGTATTCTTGCATGAGGGAGTACTTGACTGAAGGCCCTATATCCTTCTGCCACCTTAATACTAAACCTATGAATATATGTGCATATATAAATATATTTGCATTTGTACATGTCTTTGTCTATACCTCTATAAATCCCCTTTGACTCCCAGCTCTTTCCTCCATTTCCCTTGACTTTCCTTTTGTCCCACTATTATGCTCCGTTCCCACCTGGGTTTCAGCTATACCTCTTAGTTACATTACCCAGCACTTCTTAAAACATTCACTTATTTCAGGGGTGTCAAATGGGTGGATTGCAGGCTGCATGCAGCTCCTCAGGCAATATTTTGTGGCCCATGATGCTCTGAAATAAAATGAAAACAGAAAAATTTATTACGAAGAAAATAGTGCTTGGGAGAAATTGAGGCAATACTGTACACACAGTTCCCTCTTTAACCTTTTAACTACTGAAGACCACTATACAGGTGGCCCAGTGGCTTTCCTGGGTGGGCACCGGTGGATGTGTCTAAACATGCTCACTTCCAGTGAAGTTTGAAAGCGATATGTCTGCCATTCTCAGTGCTTAATATAAACAGATCCCAATTTCAAAACGGTTAAAAAGAGGACTCTATGTTGTGCTGTTCTGAATCATACCTAGTGGCAGCACTACTTAACATTTTTAAAGGAAAGCCATTATGATTGTGCATCACATTTCTCAGCTGTACAACATTCTGGGTTTTTTATTTGTTACTTTGTTATAATTTCCAGTCACAACATAAGAGCTAAGTAAAAACTAGTAGGAGGACAGCGCTAACAAGTCTCAGGTTAAAAAGAATAATTTTCGTTTTATAAATGCATTAAATAAAATATATGCTTAAATAAAAACATTTATATAGGGTTTTAATTATCCTATCCATATTCCTAAATCCTCACTTCAAAATAAAAATTGACCAAAATTTGTAAATGTGATGTGGCCACTTCAATCTTGCTTGTTGCACCAAATGGCCCGTGCTTTAATTGAGTTTGACACCCCTGACTTTTGTTGAATGCTTCTGAATTATTGTCATTATATTTACTTTTTAAAAATTCCATGAGACACTTCTTGTTAGTGAAATTGGAAATTGCCTAGGATTGCAACTGAAATTAAGTATTAAAAAATAGAGATACCCTTCCAATTGAGTCAATTCCAGAGCAGCATACTGAGCCAGGAGCAATCTGGGAAAACCCACTCCATGTGGACAAGTCCTGTCTCTTTGAGGGAAAACAATAGTTGTCTGCCATAGTAGAATTCTATTGGTGAATCAACACACCTGGAGAGAGAGTGCATTTGCTCTCACGGATAAATCAATACACTGCAAGAAATTTTCTGAGAGATAAAGAAACAAGAGCACAGCATTCCAAGATACACAGAGCATCCATGAGAACCAGGTTTTCTGCCCTTTTTTTTTTGCAGCCATGAAGTCTCAGGATTATCGAAGCCAGAACTCAAGTTTTAAAGTCATGACTTTTCAGCCTACCATGGAAGAATTTAAGGATTTCAACAAGTACATAGTTTATATGGAATCCCAAGGTGCCCACCGTGCAGGCTTGGCTAAGGTAATCCCACCCAAGCAGTGGACAGCTAGACAGAACTATGATGATGTGGATGACATCCTCATAGCCAGTCCGGTGCAGCAGGTAGTTACGGGGCAGGCAGGTGTCTTTTTGCAGTATCATAAAACGAAGAAATCCATGACCGTGGAGGAGTATCGCCACTTGTCCAACACTGACAGATATCGCACTCCCACACACCTGGATGTTGAGGATTTGGAACGAACATATTGGAAGACACGCCCGTACGATTCTCCCATTTATGGGGCTGGGGTATGCGGCTCTTTGTTTAGTGAAAAGACTGAGCATTGGAACCTCAGGCACCTGGGAACGATCCAGGATCTGCTGGAACAGGAGTGTGGAGTTGTCATCAAAGGCGTCAACACCCCCTCTCTGTACTTTGGCCTCTGGAAGACCACCTCCACTTGGCACACTGAGGCCATGGATCTGTACAGCATCAAATACCTGCACTTCGGGGACCCCAAAACGTGGTATGCGGTGCCCCCTGAGCACGGAGCCTGCCTGGAGAGACTGGCCAGGGAGCTTTTCCCTGGCACTTCCAGTGGCTGTGCGAACTTTCTACGGCACAAGGTGGCCCTCATCTCACCCAGAGTCCTCAGGGCGAACGGTATTCCCTTTGATCGGATCACGCAGGAAGCAGGCGAGTTCATGGTCACATTCCCATACAGCTACCACGCTGGCTTCAATCACGGGTTCAACTGCGCGGAATCCATCAATTTCGCCACCCTGCGGTGGGTTAATTATGGTAAAGCGGCTTCTCAATGTAGCTGCGGCGAAGCCAGGGTCATGTTTCCCATGGACGCCTTTGTGCGCATTCTGCAACCCGGGCACTATGAGCTGTGGAAACAGGGCAGGGACCACACCTCCGTGGACCACGTGGCGCCCACAGCACTAACCAGCCCAGAGTGGATGGCCTGGAAGGAAGCCCGGGCATGTGTGATGGTTCATGGGCATCTCCGGTCCGTTAAACCCCGCAGGGCCAGGCCTTGCTCTCGGACACTGGCTGCAGACAGTGGGCTCGGGGGTTGTGCCCGGGTGTGTCCTCGTCCCACACACCCCTCCTGGGAGGGCAGCTCTGCAGTTCGGTCTGAGACACCTGTCTTCATGGACAGCATTCCTGCGGAGTCCAGCATCTCCCCACTTCTCACCTCAGTTCCATCTGCCCAGTATCTCCAGCCTCCACCAAAGGAGACTCCAGCTAGGCATCACCGGGACCTGGATGCCCAACAGCAGTCCATGGAACCCAGAGGCAAGAGGCACAAAGCACTCCCACTTGTGCACCTGCCCACACAGCCACTGCCTGAGGATTGTCCATCAATAGATGACCCTGCCCCTTTTAGTTTTGAGATCCAGCATCCTGCTAAAGCATCTGGGTGCTGCTGTGACCCTGATCTTCAGCCCTTGGGACCCCCACTGAATCCTGATTCTCCAATGCACCCTGGACCCTGCCTGCTGTCACTGGACAAAATCTCAGTGAATCTGCTGGACATGCTTGTGATGAGTCCTCCCAACGAGTCTTTGACTTCTAGAACATTCTCCAGCTATGCTGCTGAGCACAGTATGGTCCCTTCTGACCTCCTCAACGCTATTGCTATGGACCACTCTTATGCTTCTAAAATCCTGCCCTCAGACTATGATCACTGGGGACGGACTCCATGGAGCTTCCCTTCCTAAATCCTGGAAGGTTGTCACCAGCAAAGGTGTTCTTGCTGAGAGTTTAGCTAAACTGAAGTTCTTGTCAAATGTGATTGTGCCTTGGACTCCCCCAGCCTCAGGAAACACAGAAGCACCTAGACAATCTTCAATGAGGAAATTTTAATCTCCTCTAGTGATCTGTTTGCCCCTCAAAATTGTCATATTAACAGGTTGCCTAATACTTGCTCAACCTTTGGACTCCTAAAATCTACGAGCACTATTGTGTGTTCTAAGAACTCTCAGACCACCTGGAAATACGTGTGTCCCTTGATTCTTTTTTTTTTTTAACCGCTCAGTCAGTTTGTTTTATTGATGTGCAAGGCTCAGGCCTTGACTGTGTACTTGCGCAGTGGGTACAGCCACTCCTTCCGCTGCTGCTTCCTGGTCTTCAGGCTCTCCTCGTGCTTGTTGAGGCGGCGGCACATGGCTCGCGTTTTCTTGGGCCGCAGATCCAGGGGCTTGTACTTCTTACCCTTGTAGAACTTCCTGAGGTTCTCCTTTTGAGTCTGGTTGATGACGGTGAGAACTCGAGCAATGGATTTGCAGACAACTCGGATTTTGGAGAGCTTGGACGTCCACTGCTAGTCACTTTGGCAATGTGCAGCTGCGATAACTCCACCTTCAGGTCGTTGAGCTGTTTGAGCAGCACTTCCTTCTTCTTGCCGCGAAGGTCCCGGGCTCTAATCTTGGCTATGATTGAGCTTTAGAATTCTGCCGCCCGTCCCTTGATTCTTCCTAGACTTGGGCGCTGTCCTGGAAAAGAACTACCCTGGCCAGATATCTTTAAATCCATTGCTTTCCAGTCTATCTCACCACAAGGCAACCACATGGCCATGATCAAGACCCACTATTTCAAAGTTTGACTTGGGGCTAATATTTAAGGAGGCACATTCCCAAGTCCTTCTTTGGAAATGGAAGAGGTGGATTCAAACCGCCAAACTTTAGCTCTCACAAAAATTTGAGCCAACTTTGGATGATGCTCAGAATCTTAGGCTCTTAATCCAGCTGTTGCACTTCTGAAGCACTGACCCAGTCTTCTACCAGTGGATGAAACTACACCCTCTAATGAAATCCAAGCCTTAACATACTCCAGAAATTCTGACATGGCCACCCTTCAATCCACCAACCAAGCAATTTCTCACGTAGAAAATGCAGCTTTGAACTAATGAAGTCTGTTACTGTTTGGGGATTATTTATATGTATTCATGTTTATTAATTTCATTGTACTTAGTGTGTATCTGAGACTAATAAAATACCTTAAAATATATTTTGAAATTTTGACATATAAGAGATATGTCAAAAACAATGTGAGTAATCACATAGCCAGAGAGTATAAGAAGTAGGCAGGACTTGATGAGCCCACCACACATTCTGTCCTTGTACCCATAGTAGTGGGTCCATGAGAGAATGAAGAAAATTGCACAACAAAGCACCACACAGCAAAACATTAAACGTCAAATGACAGGCAGAGCTACTGCCCAAAGTACACATAAAATCTTTGAAGTGAAATTAATCCTGCAATCACCTTTCAATTAAATCACAAGTCAGCCTTGACTTGGGTCTACATTTCCCAGAAACTATTACTACCCCTATTGGTAGTTTCTTTTTGACTCAATATTTAAAAGCCTATTTACAGGTGGACAGGCAGAAAGATAAGCACCAGAGAGCCAGACATGGAGGCTAGTGGGGCAAAATTTTTCTATGTCTTTCTTGGGAGATTCTTTAAAATTTTCTGTACAGGAACCCATGGCCTATCCCCCCAAAACTGCGTAGTGAAAAGAATTAACAGAAAGCTCACCTTAGAAATTCCCCATATTTATTATTCATAAGAGCTAAACATTACTCTGAGTGACTATAAAGAGAAAAAGTAAAACTGAACCATATATGGAGTATTTAGTTTTTATTTAGTTTGTTTCAAACAAACAACCCTTTTTAGGCACAACCATTTATAACTTACCATAGTCCAAGCTGCATGGAACTATGGCACCTTCAGATGTGTTGACATGGCATGGAGTGTGGGTCTTAGGTTAAGAACAATAACAGCAAATTAGAAATAATAATAATAGATTCTGGTCTTGACAAATAGTTTAGATAATTTTCAGATAATTTTACATGATCTCTGTATTAGCATTAGCGTCATGGGATTGCATTCAGAAGGAACACATCCTTCAAAAGATCTCGTTTATTATCAATGTTACATGCCTTATCCCTAAATTGCTAAGTAAGAGGTCAAAGACACAAAATGTCCTTCCATCTCAGAGTTCTTCAAACAGCTCTTTAAACATTTTCACTAGATTTTAGATTGACCAATAAGCTCCAAAACTGTTGATTGTGCCCTCCACCTGCATTGCTGACACAGGTGTCAGGAAGCTATCCTAGTCAGGCTCCCTTCAAGATGTTTGATGTGGTTTTCTGCCACAGTATCCCTGGGGAATAGACATCAGCCTTTGAAATTAGTAAGGTTAATATAGAAAGGAAGGAGACAAAGGATAAATAAAACATTTTAAATGTAAAACAATTTAAAAATGTATTATATAGCCATGATATTTAAAACAGCATGGTACAATGGTATATATGAATATCAATGGATTAGATTTGAGAATCTAGAAACACTACCAAGTACCTTTAGTCCTTTGATAAAGGATTAAAACACATTAAATGGAGAGGAGATATTCTTTTCAGCAAATGGTATTGGAAAAACGTGATTTCCAAGTGCAAAGGAATGGAACAAAGTCCATACCTCACACCATATACAAAAAAGAACTTAAGCTAGATCATGTACCTACATATAAACCCTAGACCACACAGCCAAACAATTAAAATATAGGGACAAATTTGAGAGCAGTGATACAAAGTATAAACACACTATGGACATAATGAAAAGGATCTGGTGAGTGAAAGATCCACCTGGGACAGTACCCCACCCCCACTTCACTCATTTGTTCTGAGCTGGGGCCTCAGTGATCCAGGATCCGATTCTTGGGGCATCTCAGTTCATCAGGTTGAGCGACCCCAGCACAATTAGCGATAGACCCACACCATCCTCAGACCGGACCTCCGTGCCAGGAGTTGCTTGGCTACACTGCCAAGAGGCACAGCTGTGGCGAGACCGCTATAGCAGCTGCCCATTCGTGGCATTCCAAAAGGAAAGAAGTTTCCCATTCCTATATTTCAGCTCTCCGCATGTGGCAGCCTTGGGCTCAGATCCCTCCTTCCATTCACCCAGGGTCCAGGTAAATGACCTGCAATCTACCGGTGTCTGGCTGGGGGACCTGCACAGGGACCATCCATCCCCATTGCTGCCTGGGACCTTGCCACCAGCACCCTCGTTTGTCCGCCACTTCTGTCACTTTAGCTCCCACTCCTGCTTCCTTCCTGGGAGGCTGTGCTGCAGCACCGCTCAGCCGCCAGCGCTGGGCACTTCCCTCTGGTGCGAGCCCACTACCAGGGCATATCCCTCTTCTAACCATTGCCCTGCGTTTCTGCCAGAGCCACTTCAGGCTGCCCTGAGCCACCGCAGAGTCCTGTGTCCGCAACCCTGAGTGCTAAGCGGGCCTGCCCCAGCCTGTTTCTCCCAGTGCAAAGGGTCAGCGCCATTGCTCCCAGTTTCCTGGCGGCCGAAAAATAAGCATTCCTGCCTACTAAGAAGCCTAACGACACGGTTTTCTGTTTCCCACCAGGGCTGTCTCTGTCTGCTACCGCCAGCCCATGCCACACCGTAGCTTTGTGGGGTTCTCAGCACCTGCAGATCCGAGAGCTAAGCCTATCTGCCACAGCCTGTTCCACCCAGAGTGGAGGGTGGGGGCCCTTGCCCTCTGTTTCCAGGCAGTCAAATAATCATTCTTGCTTACTAAGAAGGCTAATGACATGGCTATGCATTTCCTGCCAGAGCCATCTCTGTATGTGCAGGCTGGCTCACGCCACTGTGCTGCGGCGTGGGGTATCCAGTGCCAGCTGCCATAGCTCGAAGCCTGCATGTCCCAGCCTTTTCCTGATGGCATAGGAGGCAGCTCTGAGGCTGGTGTCTCCCATAGCACCCCTGCTGCCCCAACCTTTTCCAGCAGGCGATGGAGGCTCGCTGCTGAGGTGCATCTCCTGCCAGTGTAGCCTTTGCCTACCGGCTTAATACTACAGGCCTATAGGGACCAGGAGAGTGCATGCTCCATCCGAAGTGAATTCTCCCACACACATAGCCTGGCTCCATAGTTCTAGATCAACACCACTTTCCCGGGCAGCGAGGCCTCCCCCACCTCTGCCTTCTATAAGGCATCTCTAGAAATTGGAGGGAAAAGGAGGGGAGAAGTAATTTCTGTTGTGTTTTTTCTTTTCTCTCCCTTTTTTCTTTTTCCTTTTTTTCATTATTATTATCACTTTTTTATCCTCTTTTCTCCCTTTCCTTTCCTCCATCTCTCTTTTTTCTTTTTCTCCCTAATTTTTTTTTAATTAAACAAGAAAAAAGACATCTAAGTGTGCCCTGACAGACTAGGTCAAAGGAGCCTAGGAGCATGCATTGAGGCTCCAGCCCACACTCCAGTCACTGAAACTTCTCACCACTGTTGACCACTAAGCTGTCGAGGAATTATGCCTATACAGCAGTCTGACCCATCGCTATAGTGGGCCATCGGAAGCCCCCTGAAGGGCCTCCTGGTCTCCCAGAAATATGGGACCTATAAAAGGATCATGGAAATATCAACAGACCACATCACTCCCAACAAAAAAAATCCAGAGAGACAAAACTCAGTATCAGAACTAATGTCTCTCATAGAAGAATCAGATCTGGATCCGTCAAAGAAGGAAATCTTCAGAAGTCTGCTCACAGTAATACAGGAGCTGAGGGAAGCAATGCAGAATAAGCATGCAATGATAGAGGAGATGAAGTCCACAATAGATGACAATTGGGCCTCATAGATATTTATACAAATTTCCATTAAATGCTGAAAAATTAATTCTTCTCAAGCACACATTGATCATTTTCAAGACTAGATCACATGTTGAGACACAAATCAAGCCTGAGTAAATTCGAACACATAGATATTACTCTGATGTCTTTTTCAGATCACCATGCCATAAAGCTAGAGATTAATAACAGGACATCCAGAAAAGCAAGGGAAACAATGGAGGATGAAAAATGATTTCCTGTGACATGAATGGTTACAGGGCCAGATTAGAGAGGATATTAGGAAGTTTCCAGAAACTAATGAGTACAAGAAAAAAATGCATCAAAATGTGTAGGACATTGCAAAGGCAGTTATCACAGGTAGCTTGATATCATTAAATGCATAGATGAAAAAAGAAAAGAGGCTTATGACAGATACGTTATCACAAAACCTCCAACAACTAAAACAGAGTCATCAGTACAACCCCTCCAATAGAAAGAGAAAAGAAATAATAAAAATCAGACAGAATTAAACCAGTGGGGAGACAAGAGAAAGATGCAAAAGATAAATTCAGCTAAAAGCTGGTTCTATAACAGGATCAACAAAATAGACCGCTGGTGTATCTAATGAAATATTGGAAGGAGCAAAAAATAAACAGCCAGGATAAGGGATGAAACAAGAGTAATTACAACAGACCCCAATGTGATTAAAAGCATAATCACAAAGTACTATGAAGGTCTGTATTCAAATGAATTCAGAAACGTGAAAGACATGGATAAATACTTGGATAAACAGTCCCTGCCTAGATTACCTCAGACAGGGGTAAAGAACTTCAACAGACCCATAGTGAAAGAAGAAATCGAGAGAGTCATCAAGAAGCGACCAACAAGAAAAGCCCCCAGGCCAGATGACTTTACAGCAGAATTCTAGCAAGCATTCAGGGAAGAGTTGACCCAAATCCTCCACAAAGTATTTCATAGCATAGAAAAGGATGGCAAACTCCAAAACTCATTTAACGAAGCCAGCCTAACTTTGATATCCAAACAGGGAAAAGACCACACAGGTAGAGAGAATTACAGACCGATATCTCTAATGAACATAGATGCAAATATCCTTAACAAAATATTGGCCAACAGAATACAAAAGTATACAAAACATATCATCCACCACGACCAGGTAGGATGCATGCCAGGGATGCAGGGATGGTTTAACATCTGAAAATCCATCAATATTATACACCACATCGAGAAGAAACAGGATAAAAACCACATGATACTATCAATAGATGCCGAAAAATATTTGACAACACCCAACACCCATTCCTAATTAAGACACTCACGAAGATAGAAATGGAAGGTAATACCTCAAGCTGATACAAGTTATCTATTAAAGACCAACAGCCAACATCATAGTTAATAGAGAAAAGACAAAAACAATCCCACTGAAAAAAAGGGTACAAGACAAGGATGCCCCTTGTCCCCACTTTTATTCAATATCATTCTGGAGGTTCTAGTTAACAACATAAGACAGCAGAAATCATCAAAGGGATCCAAATGGCAGAGGAGGAAGTGAAACTATTGGTATTTGCAGATGACATTATCCTGTACATTGAAAACCCCAAAAGCTCCAGAACAGGAGTACTTACAGTTATAGAGGAATATGGAACAGTGGCAGGTTACAAGATCTACAAAGAGAATTTGGTAGGTTTGCTATGCACATTGGACAGGACCATGGAAAAGGAGATCAAGAAGGTAGTACCCTTCACAGTAGCTGAGAAAAAACTGAAATACCTATGAATATATTTAACAAAAAAACTAAAGACCTATATGAGGAAAACTACAATACCCTACTACAGGAAACCAATAGCGACGTCCACAAATGGAAGAACAGCCCATGCTCATGGATTAGAAGGCTTAACATAGTACAGATGACAATCTTAGCCAAAGCACTTTACATGTTCAATGTTATTCTGATTCAAATACCAACAATCTTCTTCAAAGAATTGGAAAAACTGATCACCAATTTCATGTGGAGTGAGAAGAAACCCAGAACTCTCCTGGTTCCAAGACAGTGAAACTTGTTAGATAGACCTTATTGTTATGTGAACTTCGGCTATTAGCTCTTAGGGAATCAAGAGAGCTCTTAGTTGAAGTGAGACCTTCTTAACATACTCAGGATAACTTGAAAGACTGAAAAGAATCTTAATAATTTTGTATAGCTGTTTCTGAACTAACATACCTAATAGACATTTTTTCTATAAGTTTGCCAGTAAGGCTACAGCCTCTAATAAACCATATTGTCCCTGTAGCTTTTTACACTGTAGTATTTTATAGTCTTGCAATATTCTGTTTTGGGTAAATTTTCTCATTCCCTCTATGCTGGATTTAGGGGTAGGGGTAGTAGGCGGGTCTTATACCCTCAGGAATGCCCTAGGGAACAGACCCCATATCCAGAATTGAAAAAACATTTTCCCTCAATTTCTGATTCCACGTGAGGGCACTGTTGTTTCCCCACAACAGCATTCCAAAAGACACCTTGATTCATAGGGTGGTCAGACTTCTAAGATGCTCTTTCCTGGTAGGTATAAACTTTAACTCTAGAAATGCAAGGAAACAGGAATTGGCTTAAACTATCTTTATTTATAAACCATGGTATATCAGATTTATCACTGTCCCGATTTCTTCTTCCTAAATCCTGATCAATAACTCTAGTAACAATCTGAACACTGAGAATTTAGGTTGGGCCTTCCTAATAAACGTCATGTAGTTCTTTTATGTAGTGGACCCCAGGTACCACTCTTAATAATTTCTGGTTTAATTACAGTTTTTGGCTTTGCCTCACAACTCTGAATAACTCCAGTATCAATTTGCATTCCTTGAGTACTTAGGTTAATTTTCCCTGATAAGAGCTGTATCAATTTATAGCAGCATCTCCTGCTTTTTGGTATCAACAGAGAGCTTCCAGGGATTTTGGGCGTTTTCTTGCTTAGTCAAACTTATTGCAGGAAGAACAGAGGCTTGGCTTTTGCAAGTTTGGCTAGGTCTGGTCCCTTGCTGTGAAGCTGGGTGTTACATGTGATTGCCATTTGAAGACTCTTTTGCTGGGTTAGGCAGAAGGCTTGCCTTCTGTGCTCTGTTGGGCAAGGACTGGATCAAGCTCCATTCTCTATTTCCCTCCCTGGAAGCATTTGCCCATGGCAATCCCTTATTGCTGAATCTTGAGTGACATTGACTAACCCAATGAGTTCCCTTTCTACAGCGGGGGCAAAGTCCATGTTCTTTTAAACCCAACTTGTTGGTCCTAACCCATTCTCTCGTGCAGGCCACAGCTGTTTTTTGTGGCCAGGCTGATTGGCCTGTGCTGAACTCCCTTGGAAAATGACCTATCTTCACACAACTACACCATTTACCTTTATGCCTGATGTCATTGGCCAAAGCGGTGGCTAATAGGTCTGCTTTATATTCATCTGTCCCTACATTCCTGCATATTCTAAGATAATCTAAAATATGCCCTGTTTCCTGAAGGGATGTAAAGCATTTTTACAGTCCTCTTTAGAAAAGTCATAGGATAGGTTGTTAACTATATCTTTCACTGTTGTGCATTTCTGACACATTTGGGTATGGAATCCTCTAATCAGGACCCAAAGTCTATGTAGGACTCATTATTCTGCTGCCTTAAAGTGTGTAACTGGGCCGTGGCTCTCCGATGGTATTATTATTCCCCAGGCCCTTAGGTAGGCCCCGAGTACCTGTGGGAATGCCAGTTCAGTAAATTGTAGTTGTGATTCAACTGTGATATAATTCTCATCCTCCAACAACTGATGAATTCCTTTATTTATTCCAACCTCAGTACTTTTATGAGCTTGCCCATGGGCTGCTTAATTGACCTTATCTGATATTATAAGAATTCTGAAAGATAAATGAATGCTTTTGCCATGGATCTTCAGTCAGCAGAAATCCAAATTTCAGACTCTGCCAAAGACCTTTTCATGGTCCTTACAAAATGAGAGTCTGAGTCATAGTCAGTGACCACCTGCTTGAGATCCTTTAGCAACTCAAAGGGGAAGACACTGTGAATTTCTTGCGGGTGTTGCCCATCAGGCTATCTGTTAATGACTTGAATAGGAAAAGTCATCCAAATATCTAAATCGCCTTCCACAATCCCTCTACCATTGAAACTAAAGGTGCTTTTCTACACGTTGCCTCTATTTTTTGGCTGTTTTTCTCGACTGGCAGATTGCTAAACTCTACTTCCCAAACCTCATCTTTTATGTTAGCTCTCCTTGTTTACATTTCCTTGGGGCTAATCTCATCTCTCCTTCCTGCAGTGGCTTCCTTTATTGTCTTATGACCCCTAGGCTTTTCTACACGATATTCTGGTGGTGTGGCAGATGCTTCTACACTGATGCCCCCTTCTCATTCAGGCTTAGTTTTCTCAGCTCTGTCTAAAACCTTTACATCTGTCTGATAATGTGCCTGCCTGCCTTTCACCAGATTTAAGTTTGGGTAGCCTATAGGCTGCTTATTGCTCTGTGGTTTTGTTTCTTTGCTTTCTATACCTACAGAGCTTCCAGCACTGGTTAAATCTGCACTCACAGAGCTGAGGGTTCCATGGGTGTTCTTCGTCCTTCACTGTGATCCTTTCCTAAGTTAAAAGCGACTATGCCCCAGATCTCCATATCAAAGTTTCCTGACTCTGGAAAAGAAGAATTATTTTTTTTTTTACAATTTGAAGAAATTCTTTCATTTTTAAAATTTGTTACCACTACATTTTGTTTCTTCAAGAGGTTGCTCAGAGTGATACAGTATTCAGTACCTTTGCTCTTAGCCTGACCCATATCTCACTCGGACTAAAAAAACACTCGAATTTCCCCGAATTCACCCTCTCCGTTTGATGAGACCATGCAATTGTTACACGAGGTATAACTCAAAAGAGTTATTTTCCTACAGCCATACGTTGGGCACCATTTGTCAGAGTAACCCAGCCTCTGACAACTGTGGGGTCCGTAGGCACAATTGAATGGTTATAATATATAAAGATCATAGTAAAATCAAGGAAGATAGGAGAGAAGATAAAATAAAAAAATCAGACACATTTCCTTTCCTAGTAGCATGCTCACCTCCAGGAAAGCCATGATTTCAGCAGACAGGTTTATGCAGAGATATTTATCTTAGGATATTTATAGATTGCCATACAACAAGCCTATTTGGTAATTACATACATCACATGGTGTTGGTTACCACAGTAAATTCCCTGGGCTCACAGTTGAGGAAACCTAATACCTGCGTTGGGAAGGCATGTAGGCGATGGGTGCTGTGGCGGGAGGAGATAGCAAGAATATCTGCTTCTATGGGGAGAAAGAATCAACAATGTGCTCACTTTAAGGCAGCATAGCTATTAGGGGAGAAGCTGTTGGAATGATATTTAAACCTGGATAATGTACTTGGTCTTTATCTCTAACTCACCAAAGTGGTGACTTTCCTACCATGGAATACTAGCTTTCCAGTTTCCCTTTAATTTAGGGAACACAGTCCTAGTCATATTTACCGCAGTGTAAGTTTTCCACAGTGAGGATGTACAGAACTAGATAGTGTTTGCCTTTGTTGTGTATGTAGTTTCTATGAATCAGAACTGCCTAAAAGGCACCTATCAACAACATGTAGTAGAGAGTCTCTAAAGGAGTCACTGGGCAGAAAGTGGAAACCAGAAAATCCAGTAAGAACTTCCATTTTCCAATCTTTGTCACCATGACCCTTTCCTAAGTGGCCTTGAGGGCATAGTGCAGTTCAGACCCCTTTCCTTAACTGGAGACTTGGAATCACACTGACTTCTTCTCCCTAACCTCAACACAGGGAATCCAGGATAGATAAACCCATCAGAGCCAAGAAGGAGAGTAGAGATACTAGGAGGATTAGAGGAGGGTTGGGGAGAAAGGGAGAATCCATCACAAGGATTCACCTGTTACCCCTTCCCAGCGGGATGAATAACAGACAAGTGGGTTAGGGGCAATGGAGGATGATGTGAAATATGAAAATAATAATATTTAAGTTATCAAGGGCTCAGAGGGAGGCTGGGAAGGGGAGAATAGGGGAAGGAATGGGGAGTTGACATCAGGGACTCAAGTGGGAAGAGAATGATTTGAAAGTGTTGATGGCAGCATATGTGCAAAAGTGCTTTACACACTGAATGAATGTATGGATTGTGATAAGAGATGTAAGAGCCCCCAATAAAACTAAGAAAAAAAATAATGATGTTCAAATGACTCATCTCTCCTAATCTTAAATTTTATACTGAATCATATGCTGAGTTAACCTAAAGTGTTATGTTGACAAATTTAGATCTATGTGACCCTTACGAGTCCTTTCTCCTATATCATTTTAAATATGGAGTCTTCAGTGCTTCATACTGCCAATTGACTATCCAACCTAATTAAATGAAGGAAATAAGGAACAATTCCAATGCATGAATTTGCTCATAACAAAGCCCCAGAAGTAGAGCGGTTTCATTAAAAAGACAAATGTGAAGTCTGTAACCGGGTGTGCATTTTTGGGGACTGTGAAAGTAAAGACAAAGCATCTGGCATGTAAAAGTGAATGATCCCATTTGTCCCTAGAGATCTCCCTGAAACATGAATTTGTATAGATAAGTTAGCATCTGTTTTACTCATCCTGGGCTGAAGATCCTGGAGGAAAGACTGATACAAAATATTAGCACCAAGGGAATAAAATACAATTAGTAAGCACTTGTATTTCCAGATATGTTTCCAGAAAGAAAGCAAGAACACACACACACACGCACACGCACACACACAGTGAGTTTTGTTCAGGGCTCCATCTGCCCTGAGTCTGATGGCAGAGTATTTATCTGAGCTTCATCAGAACTCTGATACTGAGGAACCCCGGCAGAGTCACTTCCTGTCTTTAGGGGACAGGCTGTTTGTTGCTGTAAGACAGTTTTCTGCTATTGCAATACAACTTTTGAATTCCCAGATATCATGGATAGGCACACAATTACTTTTAAAATACAGGGAGAGATTCACGAAGGAATGGTGAGCTATAAAACAACCTGGAAATCACAGCAGAAAGCCGTTCCTGAAATCATCTGCACCTGGTGGTTGGTTTGAATCCTGTGCTCTGTGAGTACTGCGCGCTGCTGGAGACCAGTCTCCTCCCTGCAGGGGGACTTGTGTCTGGGAACTGTGGTAGGGAACTGACATTCCCTCATTGTGTCAGTAGTACAGTAACACATGGCCGTTTCCTCCACTTTCAGGCTTAGTCTGCAGACACACCGTGCTCTTGGCGTTGTCTCGGGACATGGTGAATCGACCCATTACAGAGTCTGTATAGCATGACTCATCACTATCATAGTTTATGTCTACCACCCACTGCAGGCCCTTCCCTGAAGCCTGGTAGATCCAGCTCATGTAACAGTCACTGAAGGTGAATCCAGAGGCTGCACAGGAGAGTCTCAGAGACCCCCCAGACATTCTCAGATCGCCCCCAGATTTCACCAGCTGAACCTCACACTGGATACCTGTAAACACAAAGGCACCGTGATAGACAGACAGACAGACAAACAAATGTACTCACAATTATGCACACACCTAGCAGGGTCTACAATTACCATGTAAAATGGCTGAAATTAAAACCAAGATTGATGCAGTATTCCTTATGTGTCCCTTGGACAAGCTCCTGGACAGAAAATTTTAACAGCTGAGACCCAGAGATGGGCTGTCCTCTGAGATCTCCCACATCAGGGACTGTGGCTGGTTTATCAGCAGGCAAAGAGCTGAATTTGCATGTCCCCTGATATTTAGAAGAAGATAAATATAGAATATGGGCCAGAGTTCTCCTTCAGACGCATAGAAACACAATCACTCTCAAAGGGAAACAGAACTTCTACCAGGGTTGTTTTAAGTGTTTCTTTAATTATTATGTTATCTTTTTTTAAAGTAGATTTCCATTTATACGCTTTATGTGGCATATACAACAATCTTTGTGGTATGAGAGTTCACCATGCATCTATCCTTTCTTCCCCCCTCCTAAGATGTGGATACACGTGATGATAGTGGACAACTCTATTATTTGTTTCTTTTATGGGAACATTATTTTTTTCTGTCTTCCAAGGAATTTCCTCTTTTCAGTGACATTTTTAAACTGTGGTCATGAAATTGTTCATAAAGCATGTCCATCACATATTCTAAATGGTGTCTCTGGTTTCTGATGTGGGAGATTCTAGTGTCCTTTCTGTTGTCATAACCGGTAACACTGGATATTTATCACACTACTTCCTCTTCTCAAAGAGTCTCTTTTCATTTAATCAGCTCACTAATTGTGTTCCTTCCATTTCAATGATTTGACTTCTTCTATTTATTTATTTACCTCCTGCTACCTATGCTATGGCATACTCATCTCTTCTAGTTTCATTAGATGGAACTGAGGTAATTAATTTCACAGATATATCTCCATATTTTGCAGATGTTTGTGGCTATGGATTCCCCTGTAAGTTTTCCTCAGTTAAACTCCCAGTTTTCTGTGTTTCCTTTTATTTTCATTCAGCACAGTACAGCCATCAGCATGTTAAAATCATTCAATCCACGTCATAGCTATCAACGATACAAATACTGTTTGTATACATCTATGTGTGCATCACTCACTCATCCAGTGCCATCGAGTGAATGCAGACACAGAGCTACTCTAGTGGGCAGGGGAGAACTGCCCCTGAGGATTTCTGAGACTGTACCCTTATGGAAGCAGAAAGTAGAGTCTTTTTAAAGTGGAACAGCTGGTGGTTTCAAACTGCTGAGCTTCTGTTTTTCAGGCCAGGAAGTAACCACTACGCCACCAGGACTCATGCATGCATGCACATGCATAATTTTGTATATGCATGTAACATGAATTAATGAATATTATAAAGTCTATTAGATTTGGTGCCAGATACTCAGGAGGAGCATATCCATGGAGAAAATATTCTAGAGGGAAAGGAAAATCTAGATGCAATCAAGAAGCTCTTCACTCCAATGACTCCCCAATTGCCCTGGCCCAAGAAGCCTGGCCATTGTGCTTTGTGCAGCCTATTATTGCAGTGAAGTTTGTGTGTGGGATGACACTGAGTCCGCTCACTGTTTCTCTCATTCAGTAATGGGTAGCTCTGCCTCAGTTGTAATTCAGTCAGCTGCCTTCTATGTCCCAGTGGAGGTACTGAAGCTTTTAATCTTCACCCCAGATGAAAGTCAGAGCAAAGCCCCAGGTGAATGGTAAGCTTCTCTCTATGACATGGAACTGATGGTGGGCTACCCCAGGGCGATCTTGGAAGGAGTACAGCGAGAATTCTCCTTAGAAGCAAAGGTTGGTGAGACTTAATCTCATGTATGTTGAACGCATTGTTATAAGAGACCAGTTCTTCAAGAAAGATGTCATTGTTGGTACCGTATAAGGTCATTTACTAAGAGGACAAACCTCAACAAGATGGATTGACACAGTGGCTACAACAATGGGATCCAATATAGAACAATTGTGAGGACCGTGCTGGACCAGATGGCATTTCTTCAGTTGTACACAGGCGCTCCAAGAGTAGCAACTGACTGAATGGAACCAAAGAGCATCAGCAAAGCTGCAGGGGTTCATGAATTCCAGCCTCTCTCGTGATAAGTTCAGCCAGGTTTCCCTCTCTCTGAGTGAGCTCTCTCTCAGAGAGAAGTAGAGGAAGATGGTCCACTGTCCTCCACAGTATGTTGGGATGGAGGAGAGAATTCATTCTCTCTCTCTCTCTCTCTCTCTCTCTCTCTCTCTCTCTCTCTCTCTCTCTCTCTCTCCCTTTCTCTCAATCCTGAGGAAATGAATGCAGGGTGAGGAGTTATACAGCATGGCCTTGTTGGACCACCTAAGACTTGCCACTTTCTTGGGCGCTTTGAATAAACTTGCTCCCTCGAAATTTCTGTGTCTGCTTCAGTTTTCTCTTTCACCTGGAAACTCAAACTTTAGGGTTTTTATTTTTCTCTGGTTTTGTTTGTTTGTTTACATGAAATGTTTTTTTCCTAAGACCTTTTCTTAGAAGAGGTGGTTACAGTGTGGCTATGTTTTCCTTAAAGCATTTTCAATACTTTCTAGGAATCATGTTTAGCATATATTCTCAGTGCAATCCAAAGTGTGATTTCATGTTTGTTACTTCCTTGAATATTAATTGTGCAAGACAACGTTATAGAATAATGGAAAATTTTAAAGGCCATGTGTTCAAGTGGAGCATCTTCTCACTTTCATGGCTGAATCCCTAAGACACGCACCTCTGGAAGCCTGTACCAGAGCAGACTTGCTGTGTTTCACACTTTCTGTGCATCATGCTGTGCTGAGAAAATAATCTAAGTAGTTTTCCTAAATAAAGAAGATCATTGAAATAAGGTTGGAGCAAGCCTTGATAATAACCTGTAGTATGCAGATGATATGATACTGCATGATATAAGGCAGTATGGTTGAAAAACGTATTGACTACAATCAGGGACTGCTAGGGAGCAGGGAGTGTGGAGGGAGGTGGGAAATGAGGAGCTGGTACCAAAGACTTAAGTGGAGATCAAATATTTTGAGAATGATGAGGGCAATGATTGTAAAAATGTGCTTGACATAATTGATGTATGGATGGATTGTGATAAGATTAAATTATTAAAAGAAGAAGAAGAAGAAGGAGTGCTTCCTTCATGTTGAGCTACAGAATACCCAAATCCTTACCATGGGTTCAATAGAAAATACCATGAAAAATGGAGATAAGATTGAAGCTGTCAATGATTTCACCTTCCTTGGATCTACAATCAATGTTAACAGAAGACAGAGACCTATGACGCATTTCTTTGGACAAATCTTATGAACAAGACCTCTTCTATAGGTTAAAAACAATGTCTCTTTGAGGACTAATATGGATCAGGCCTAAGATATTTTATTTTCAATTGTCTCATATGCTCCTGAATGTTGGACAATGAATGAGAAAGTTTAAAGGAGAAATGATGTATTTGAATCATAGTGCTGGTGAATAATTTGACAGTGTGTCAATTGTATCTTGGAAGATGTACACTTATACTGCTTCTTATAGTGGAAACATGAGTATTTCATTTTAAGTATGTTGGACATGTATCAGAAAGATCAATTCTTGGAAAAGGAACATCATGCATGGTGAAGCATAAGGTCACTAAGAACAAACAAAAAGGATGTACTTCAACAAGATAGAATATCATAGTAACTGAAACAAAGAGCTCAAACCTGACAACTGTGAGGATGAAGCAAGACTCATCTGTGTTTCATTCTGCTTTATATAAGGTGTCTGTGAGTCGGAATAACTTAATAGGACTTAACTAGCAAAATGCAATGCCTATTACAAGCATTCTGCTCAATGGTGAGGTAATGAAAGCATTACCTTTACAGATAGGAACCTGAAAAGGATACATTTGATACCAATTTTGTTTAACATAGAGCTGCAAGTCTTAACTGCAGCTATCATTCAACAAATAAAAATAAAGGCATCCAAAATGGCAGCAAAGAAGTAAAGCTCTAATTGCTTCTGCTATCAATTGAAATATTAAAAACCCCAAAGAACCTATGAGAAAATATTGCATTGAAATGAAAGGTTCAGCAATCTCATGGGTATAAGTCAATATAGAAAAAGAGTTTGAATCCTGTATACCAGTCTAGAAAGCTCTGAAAAGGAAATCAAGAAAATAATACAATTTACAACAGCCAATGGGAAAATGAAGCTCCATAGTCAGCCCACTTTGGTCTCAGTGGTTTAGGTGAAACCTATATGCAATGTCCTTGCTTAATATTGTGCCAGGGGAGTTGGCTTCAGCTTTCAACTCTAACGGACCCTTATATGTGCATACAATCCACGTTCATGAATGTACTTCTGGTCTACAACGGGTATAAATAATAGGAATCCTAGTTAACGCTAAAGAACCACACATTGGGATAGCTGAACTGCACATCTGAAATGTGGTCTCGAGCCTGATGACTACTGGTGGGTGTATCTCACCAAGCGGGCTGACAGCTTGTCATGATTGGTACAGATGCATCCACTTACAAACGACTTCGTAGATGAGATTTGACAAAATAAAAGTCTGAAGAACTAATACTTACCATTCAAGGGGACCAATTCTCTGTGTCTGTCATGAGGTGTAGTGATTTCTGACTGTGTGTGTGTGTGTGTGTGTGTGTGTGTGTGTGTGTGTGTGTGTGTGTGTAGGGGGGTCTTACTCACTTTACTGTATCCCCCTCACTATTACTGTTTATAGAATGAATGGGTTTACATGTATAGACAGCTATATCTTCCACAAGATTACATTTTCTTATTCATTTAAAATTATTTTTTAATGTATTTTTAACAGGCATACATTTTACTCATTTCCTCTCCTCACATAAAAGCCAGCCCACAAAACAAAGAGTAAGAAAAATTTAAAAAATATGTGAACTCTTCAAAAACCATACACAGCCAAGCAATACAATCTTTAAAATATAAGAAAATATTATATTTATCACCACATTATTTGATATATTATTTCCCAAATACATCAAATTAGTTTGTAAGATATATTACAGATGCATTAACAGGATTAACAGAAGTTGTAAGTTGTAATTTCAAAATATAATATCAGTGCTGTAAAAAGAAAGAGAGCCTATACATCAGGATATATCACTACAAACTCAGAAAATTTTCAATTGTATAGTACACGTTTTCAAAGAAAATACTTCCTTTCATAAATGGTCCTAAAACAACTCAAGTGATTAAGGCTCGTGAGAACAAACTAACCTTTGGATGTTCTTCATTTATAGGCCAGGACAATGGTTTCCCAGTTTTCAGCTAGAAGAATCTAGGTACAAAACACAAGTGTTGATATATGGTAGGTCACAGTTTCTTGATGCTGGGCCATGAGGCACCCCTATAATGTCCATTCACATGGAGATTACTCAACTCTCTCCCATGTACCCACCCTGAGCCCTCTCTGGACCCCTACCACTCCAGTTCCAGTTAGGACCCCTGCTCTGTCTCTCTTGACCTGTCTCCTCCTCTGAGTCAGGCACCTGCTCCTTATTCTGCAATGTGAGCCATGGTGCACTGATGCTGAGAGTCACAGCATGCCCCAAACAGAGAGCTGAAGTGAATTAGCATATCGGAATGCTATCCAAAATCTTAAAAGGGGTACATTAAGAGAGACACAGCAGCGATCTTATCTGATCAGAAGCCACTGAACCTCTGCATTTGACCAAATACATGAATTAAAATGTGATAGATTTCTAGAGGCTGAGTATTGATTCCCATGACAATGGGAAACTACTGCGACCACTCATTACTGGAGCCCCACATTCTATGGACTTTGACTTTAAACCCCCCGGTTCTCAAGGGAACATTCAAAACAAGCCCTCGTGTTCCTACCCCTGGAGAGGAAGACTATTCTCAATTCAAAAGATTTCTCACCAGAGGAAGGTCAATTTCATTGACTTTTCATAGCTGCAGGTGAAACCTTTCCCCTATCAACCACACACCTCATTTCCTACCCATGACACCTAAGGGTGTGGGGGCCAAAGTCAGCAGGTATAAACATTTCAAATGTATAGAAAGGGGAGACTGCACTAAAGAAACAGAATACGAACAAGGGGAAATATAAACCACAGCACAGGCCTGAAGGTCAGAGCCCCACCACCCAGGTCCTAAACAAGTTTCAGGCTCAATCAGAAGATCACACAGAACACTTCCTGCACTCACTTCATCACCATCCATGTGCCCAGCATAATGACCGCGGGTTACAATGGAGAAAGGCAGCAATCTGCTCCTCTGAGGAACTAAAAAAACGAGATACAGCAAACATCCATACATTCTCACTCCTGCCAGATTTGCAAAGATTCTCACAACACTTAGCTCTTAGGACAAATACATGTTTCTACCTCAAGGAAATAGTAAGATCAAATTTTCACTTATCTGAATATGTCAATCTCACTTGGTCATTGATTTTCAGCATAGTTATTTTTTAATCTTTATCAAATTGTGACACCTCACATGAACACATTTGCCTTATTTTACAGCTCTTATCACAATCCACCCATAAATATGCCCATTGTGTCAAACACATCCGTACATCTGTTGTTATCATTTTTATCAAAACATTTTCTTTCTATTTGAGGCCCTGTCACCAGCTCCTCTTTTTCCCTCCTCTGTCTTTCCCCCATGAATGCTTGATAATTTATAAATTATTCTTTTATTTATGTCCTATACCTACTGCTGTCTCATTTCACCCACTTTTCTGCTGTCCTGTGAGAGGGGCCATATGCTGATCGTTGCGTTCCCCTCACTCCCCACCCCCGACCCTAACCCTCCTAGTATTGCTGCTCCCCTTATTGGTACTGAGGGGTTTATCTGCTCTGGATTCCTGTGTGTGAGCTCTTATCTGTACCAGTGTACATGTTCTAGTCTAGCCAGATTTTAAAGATTGAATTGGGGTCATGAAAGTGGGGGCGTGGGGGTAGGGAGGAAGCATTAAAGAACCAGAGGAAGGTGTTTGTTTCGTCGGTGCTGTATTGCACGTTAACCTTATTGAAGGCTTCCAAATTTTATTTTATGTTGAAAAATGGACTAAGTATTATTTTCAATCTCTCAACCAATCAGTATTCTTTAGCTAATTGCTGTAGATTTTCCGACAGAAGTGCGCAGGACACTTGGTTCTGGAAATGGAGTGCTGTATGAAACAGAGCCCTTCTTCCTAGAAGAGGAGACCGTGGGACAAAATGCTCTGCAGAGCACATTGAAATCTGCAAACAAAGAGTGAGAAGCCTAAGTCAAATGCAGCAATGAATAAAACAAATAAAAATATAAATTAATCAATTTAGAAAACATTATGAAAATGATGCCTGACACAGGGAATCTAGGGTGGACGATACCTTCAGGACCAGGGGTGTGAGGGGTGATACTGGGAGAGTAGAGGGTGAGTGGGTTGGAAAGGGGGAACCGATTATAAGGATCTACATGTGACCTCCTCCCTGGGGGAAGGACAACAGAAAAGGGGGTGAAAGGAGATGCCAGATAGGGCAAGATATGATAAAATAATAATCTATAAATGATCAAGGGTTCATGAGGGAGGGGGGAGCAGGGAGGGAGGGGAAAAAATAAGAGGACCTGATGCAAAGAGCTTAAGTGGAGAGCAAATGCTTTGAAAATGATTAGGGCAAAGAATGTACAGATGTGCTTTGTACAATTGATGTATGTTTATGTATGGATTGTGATAAGAGTTGTATGAGCCCCTAATAAAATGTTTAAAAAAAGAAAAGAAAGTAATGCCTAAAGCCAGATGCCCCAGTAAACTTTGTCAAGTTTTAAATACAAAATGAAAATTATTCATGATACATAGTAGTATCAGAGATAGCAAACTTATCATTATCCAAAACGGTTGACTAAGACTAGAATTCAGAATACAAAGCAGCAGGGAGGAGACATGTGGGTGATATATTTAGGGAGAATCCAGACCACATCATACTTGAGTCACTAGTCAGAATTGTCCTTCCTCCAAGGCCCAAATCCTCTGGGCACATCTAGACATGATTGTCAGTGACTTATATTCAGGTAATAGTACAGACTGGAACTGCCCCCATAGGGCTCCCTAAACTGTAATCTTTTGGACCCAGATTGTTACTTTTTTGTTTTTGTACAGGGACAAACTGGTGGGTGGTAATTGCTCACTTTTCAAATAGCATCCATGGTCTTAAACATGTGGCTCCAGGGATTGCTGTGTCATGGATTACAAACATAGGGATAAATGCAAGTTACAAAAATAATTGACATCTATGAGGAGTAACATGTTAATAAATATATTATAAATGGTATCATAAAATATGGCATAGAAAAAGATGGCCTATTAAAACACGATGTAGGAAATTATATGGAGACCAGAATAATGGGGTGAAATACAACAGATCCTGATGATAATATTAAATATGATTAAACAAATACAGAATAAAACAAACTAATGAAGATAAGGAACCAAATTAAGATACATATTGAGAAATTCAGTTGCTATAACCCAATGGTACCAAGTGAATTGCATCTCATAGGACAGAGTAGAATGGCTCCTTGGGGTTTCAGACAGTGTAAGTTTGGGGGGCAGCAAACAGCCTCATCTTTCTCCCTTGGGGTGAATGGTGGTTTCAAACTCCTGACCTTACCCTTAGTATCCATCATGCCACTAGGGATAGTGAATTTATATCTAGTGTTTATTTGTACATAGTCTTTATTATTTATGTATTACACTTTCTTTCCTAGTTGTTTGATAGTCATACAATTATACCTTAATTTGGGAATATATATATAAATCATTTTATTGGGGGCTCGTAGAATTCTTATCACAATCCATACATGCATACATTGTGTCAATAACATATGTACACTTGTTGCCATCATCATTCTCAAAGCATCTGCCTTCTCCATGTGCCCTTAATATCTGCTACTCATTTTCCCCCTCTCTCCCCACTTCCCCATACCCTATGAACCCTTTATCATTAATAAATTATTATTATTTTGTCATATGTTACACTGTCCGACGTCTCCCCCTGCCTTCTTCTCTGCTGTCCATCCCCCAGGGAGGAGGCTATACATAGATTCTTGTAATCAGTTCCCCCTTTCTACCCCACATACTCTCCACCCTCCAGGCATAGTCACTCTCACCACTGGTCCTGAAGGAGTCATCTGTCCTGGATTCCCTATGTTTCCAGTTGCTATCTGTACCTATATACATCCTCTGGTGTAGCCAGATTTGTAAGATAGAATTGGTTTCATGATAGTGAGAGAGGGGTGATGGAGGGGGTGGGAGGAAGCATTGAAGAACTAGAGGAAAGTTATATGTTTCATCATTGCTACGCTGTACCCTGACTGGCTCATCTCCTCCCCACCACCCTTCAGTAGGGACGATATATTTATTGAATTAAAATTGTTAAATAATCTTAACCCTTTATGAATTTAGAATAGGGGTACTATATTATTATTTTAGGTAATTGCATTTGGCTGAAAAAAAGTAATTTCAATTTTCTGCACCTCACTTCAGCAGATGTTGTTAGTTGCCTTTGATTCAGTTCTTACTCGTAATGATGGCATAGGTAAAAGAACCGAAAGAAAAATGGTTCAGTCCTGAACCATCCTTGCACTTACTTCTATGTTTGAGACCATTTTGCCCACCACGCTATCTGAGCATCTAGTTGAGCATATTCCTTTTTCTTGCTAACACTCTACCAAACAGGATGTACGTCTCCAGAAATTGGCCCCTGATAACATGTTCAAAATATGTGAAGAGATTTACCATTCTCTATTCCACAGAACACTCAGAGATACAAGCCTGGAGTGTCCTCCCCTGTGGTGCACTTGTTTATTTTAGAATCAAAGTTGTCCTTCCAATGAGTGTGTCCTTCATTGTGACCCAATGAATGATCTCAGAACCGAGTCCTCCAGCCAGAGTTGAGTCATTCCAGTTCATGTGTTCACAGAGTCAGGGCTCTCTCTATGCCTGAAACCCAGTTTCTGCATCATGGGAGACAATGAATAGAAACATCACTGGGGACATGTCACAAGTTAACCCCTGTAGTCTATACATTATTTTCTCAGACCCAGAGAAGATCAGTCCATTGCTGCCCATAGTGCATAGGGAGCAATCCAGAGAGACACCTCCTGAGAGACCAGACGCTGAGCTGCAATAGATCAATGGCCACGGTACATTTAAAGTCATGCATTTAACTCCTGAATCTGTACATGCCTGTATTGCATTGTTAATATATTTTGAGTAACAGATAATATTAGAATGATAATCTCTTTCTGATGAAGGAAAAGGGGTCATATGGGATGATACTGAAGGGTCAGAGTCATTTTTAATATTTGAACTGCAAACAGAGAATGCTAGTTCTTCTCAAGATTGAAGAGACGAGCCAGTATTGAGAAAGAAAAAGAAAAAGAAAAGAAAAGCAAACTGTCCCTGTGGATGCTGAGAGCTAAGAGAGGGAGGCCAGATTCCAGCAGGAAATCCTCCATGTCATCCATCTGTGCCTGTCTAAGGCTGGGTGTCTATGCTCAGTGGGTCCTGTGCGCCCCCTGCTTCCCAGTGTCTCCCCTGCAGGGGAGGTTTGTGTCTGGGCTCACACTGACTTCCCCTCACTGTGCTCCTTGCACAGTAATACATGGCCGTGTCCTCAACAGTCACGGAGCTCAGCTGCAGGGAGAACGAATTTTTCGATGTGTCTCTGGTGATGGAGAGTCGGGTTTGGAAGGAAGGGTTATACCTTGTATCACCATCATACCATATGCATCCCATCCACTGCAGTACCTTTTCTGAGGTCTGGCGGATCCAGCTCCAGTAGGAATTAGTGGTGATGGAATAACCAGAGACAGTGCAGGTGAGGGACATCTTCTGGGAGGGCTTTACCAGACCTGGACCCGACTCTTGAAGCTGCACCTGGGAAAGTTTCCCTGCAAATAAAACAGATGGTTCCTGTCAGTCACTTGAAGTCACAACCATCTCCATAGACCCAGATTAGATATCTAATACTCCAATCTTGGGGAACTGTCACCAGGCACAGGAGAACACACAGCAATAGCATCTTTAGACCACAGTTCTGCTTTCCCAAGGGACCCACAGCCCTGTCTGAAGAGAACTGATAGCTTTCTCAGACCAAGCGTGAATTTTACCTTAGTGTCTAAAGACTGATTTGCATATGAGGAAGTCATATCTTTATAAACAGAGAATGATAGAGACCAGAATCCCCTCTAACTTCTGATCTCATTGTAGGGTAACTCTTTGAAATCATGTTCATATTAGTCTAAGATGTGTGTGGGAAATGTCAAAGGAAAGCCAAGGATTTATGAACTCAGTGTTCTCTCCTCCAGCCCTTCATTGCCCCTGCTCTTCCATGGCCTCCTGTATGCCTGTGCCACAGTGGACAGGATTGAGTTTGGGGAAAGCATCAGGTGCACACCAGGGTATCTTCACTACCCCGCACTCTCCAAAATGCCCTTTCTTCTTTACACAACAGCATTAGCACCAGTAACTGAGCCATGGTGAATGCAGAGACTGGACAAGAGAGCCTGAGAGATGCCCTAGTCTGCCTCAAGTCTCTCCCAGACTCCACTGGCTGCACTTTGCCCTGGACATCTGCCAACACAAAGATATCCTGGCCAGGAAACTATCACACATACCCATTGTTTATCTATACATCACACATATCCATTGTTTATCTATCCATTGTTTATACCCGCTCACTGAGTGGGCAGAGCTGGGCATCCCATGGCTGTGCCTTCTATCCTAGAGTGGAATGGTTAGGCGAGGCTGGTTTTCAACAGCAGAGTAATGGGCTCTCTTGTGTGCCCATGTAGTTTAAAGATATCGAGGGGTATATGTGAGTGTCTTGTGAGAAGTAGGTGAGGATTATAATACCTTCAAAATATACTTTATTTCTTATTATACAAGTTTACTCTACTGGTGAAACCCAATCAAGACAATGAGGAACAGATGAAACCATAAGGATTTTTATTAGAATATAACCCCTCTCATCCACAACATATAAATACCTAAGTGTACAAGCTAATGATACCCATACAAGAAGTCATGGTCACACGTGGTGAACGACTGTTTCAGGGGGAAACAGATGAGGGTTAAAAATATAACGAGGGAGAGGAGAAGCTATATCTCTGAGAGAGTGAGATATTTCACCTGGGTTTATAATTTCCCTGAGGAAGACTAAAGTTGCTTGTAAGGCCACACCCCAGAAATAGGTTCAAAATGCCTGTTTAAGAAGGATGAGCAGTCAGATTAAATTAATCACTCCTCCCTTAACAAAGCCCCACCCCAAAACCAAACAATGATCAAATATAATGACCCCTGCAATACACCTGAGAGTGCTGAAACATCAGGGGATTTATTTTTTGAGGGGTGGGGTGGGGATGAGGTCTGGAGAGTCCAAAGCCAAGAGCAGCAAAGAGAGAATGTCAAAACTGCTATCCATGGAACTGAACCTCAAATATTATTCCCTCCACTTATCTTGGCGTTACCATTGAAATCCTTGGACGAAGCTCTGAAACCCAAAGCTTTGGCAGAGCAGTCATCTGTGCTTCCCACACAAGGTTGTTTCAGCTCTAAGGTCAAGGGAATAGGTCAGTTCTTTTAATGATACCATTGCAGGATACTGTTAAATTGGGGTAACCCTGAGATGTTGCTGAGTGCCAAGAGCTATCCGGTCTTTTGCAGTACCTGCTAAGTGACAAATTGTCCACATTGTCCAAATTGTCTGGGATGTGGTCTCCAATAAGAAAATGTTACTTCTTTTAAGATGTACAAGTGAGGAAATGATAAGCAGTACATAGGATATAGTACTAAATGATTTCCTAATTTCAGAACAGGTGTCAGGCTCTGTCTGTGTTTTGGTTGATAGTGGTGTCACAAAATATATGCCCTTTTGAAATTGCATACTTTCACTCAGCATAAGGTTCTCTAGGTCTATCTATGTCATGACAAGTCTGTTAAACTGGGTATTATAGAGAAACAAATCCACAGAAACTCATGTACAAGAGAGAGTTTTATATAAAGGGTAAGTTCACATCAAGAAAACATCCCAATCCAGGGCTGTCCAAGCCCACAAGTCCAACATTAACCCATATGTCTGACACTAATCCACAAAGTCCTCTTTCATCTTACAAAACACACACTATGACATCAACTGCAGGAGGAAAACCAAATCAGTTAATGTGTAAGCCTCTCAGCACTGGCAGGGGTCTCCACACAGCTGCTCCAGCACCCAGGGCTGTATTGGAGCAGGTTCATATGGCTTCTTCTCAGGGTTGTCTTGCAGGAAGTGAGCCTTGCCAGCTGAAACAGGGAACTGACTAAGCCAGATGCACCCTGCTCCGACCATCACAAAACAAGAGACCCAAAAACTAGAAAGGCAAGGCTGGCTGAGCTATTTATCCCTCCACCCTTCAATTAACCCCACATGTGTTTATCAGCCAGGTTGGCACATTAAACTAACTACCTCAACAAGCTTTGTGGTTCTCCAGTGTTTTTAGACATATATATCATACACATAAATGAATGTCCTAGAAGGATTTGATGAGAATTATATTTGGGAATTATTTTTTATGGGATCATGATACATAGAGCATAGTCATGTTCATATTATTTCATATGCCATAGTTATTTATATATAAATCATTTAAGATAGTATGTATGTTCAATTTCTTAGCTTATGTCACTCAAATTATATAATTTATGTGAGAATAGACTCATAAACTTATAGCTATCCAGCATGAATGGATTTTAATGCTCAACATCTTAGAGCATGAACACGTGTATACCACAATTTATTTGTCATATTCATCTGTTTGGGGACATTTCGGTGGTTTCTAGTTTCAAGTTGAAAACAAAAAGGGAGGGGGGAGAGTCATTCGCATTCTTATTATCACAAATCATCATAACAAACATGGTCATTGTGTAAACTTTTCTTAAACACAATTGTAAACTTAAAACATTTAAAAAAACAGTAAATATTGAATTTTAAGAGAGAGAGCTGTTATTATGAAGTAAAAAGAGAAAATTCTTGCCTTTGCTGGAGAAGATGTCTTAGATGATGACTTAAGTTGTATTAAAGTTAGCCTGAAACGTTTAATAAATAGTTCAGTTTCTTGTGTTAAAGTGAATAGGATCTCCCAGGAGCACAGACTTAAGAAAATAGGTGCTTTATTGCAGCACATTCCCTTAAGATGTAGATCAGGGTGCTCACACTTTTTCAGCCTGCGGGCTACTTATAAAATGATTAAGTCAAAGTGATCTACCAATTACAAAAATGCAAAACACATATTTATTTTTATTTACTTATTTATTACATTTATTCATAAATTCATTGAGGTTCCTTTATATGTACAATGTATGTTTATGTACTTTGCATAACTGTTTGAGTCCATATTGCACAAAAAAACACAATTAACTATATGTATAGTTTACTCTGATGACTTGCACTGAATGAAATGAGTCAGGGATGCTAAGTCCGGACAGTAGCCACTGACAGTCAGCCTCAAGCACACTTCCAAATGATCATCAGGCATGGTGGAACAGTACTTGGACTTAATGATCTTTATGAGGGAAAAGGCTGACTCATATAAATAAGTAGTCGAATGATGCAGTCAAGGTGGTAGCACATTTTCCCAAGTTTGGGTTCTTTCCCTCAGCAAGTAAGTTTCAGAACTATTCACGTGCTCTGGACTTCAGCTGAATATAAGCTTGCAGTGCCAAAGTCTCCCATTCCATAGGAAAGTGATACGTTTTTGTCTTCTTACTGGGTCCAGCTCCTCCACTCATTTTAATACCCTTTCTTATGTTTAAGAGGGAAAAAAACAAGGTCTAAAAATTGGCGATCACTTCGCTTGCCCGTTTTGCTGCACTTAGTGCAGTTGTTTGTGCGTGCGTTTGACACCTAGTATTGCATCTGATTGGCTGTGCTGTATATCAATTAAGTGATTGGATTGATGATAGATTTACATGTATTTTTTAAAATGCCATGCCATCTACCCATACTACATTTGCGATCAACTGGAAGATCGCGATCGATGTATTGAGAACCCCTGATGTAGATAATCAACAAAACCAAATTCCTTCTATTCCGTTGATGGTGGCTACGGTAGAAGGAGGGTAGTCACTGACCCAAACGACCTCAGACCTACCCCTCCTGACTCTAAGCAGAAGAAAATAACTGAAAGGGCCAGTATAAAGTTGTTAAAAATCAATATCTAACAGGACAAGTCTAAGATCATGTGCAAACCACCTCTCTTTGCTTTTATTTTCTTTTTGTAGGCATGAAGTCTTCAATCTAAAGAGAAAGAACATTAAAAACTAGTAGCTGATGGTACTGGTGAAAACCTTTGCAGCAAGGGAGTGAACAACTTGGAAGGAAACGTACTCTGTCCCATGGGAAAGGGCAGGCAGAGCTTCTAGACTAATAGACATTGTGCAGGGGAAACGGAACAGTTAGAAAGCCATATCTCAATGCCAGGTTCAGGATGCGTCCCTTGGAATGAGGCTTAGTCAAAACACCAGGGGAATGCCCATGGCCCAGTACCTGCCACAATGGCCCTCATCCAGAAAAAATAACACCAGGGTGCATCAGGGAAGTGAAAATCAATATTCTCTTTAGGGAGAGAGCAAATGAAGACAAAACCAAACAAACTTTAAAATGAATTATTATAGGGGAATCTGAGACCTTTAGTATTTTAAATAAAAATCCATTTTTAACTGTGATGTATTTTGCTTCTCGTTTGCTAAAAATGGATCCCTAACTATATTTCACAAATCTTGACCATAAAAGTCTAGCAGGACCTAGGTTACAATAAGTCCTCAGGAGAAAACTTCATACATAACACAATGTGCAGTCATATTGAACATGCCCAGTTAGCCACAAAAAATATGGGTAATACAACATAGTAAGAAATGAGTTGTAACTGATACAACATCAATATGAGATTGACACTTGACACAGAGATGGGTACCATAAGGTTAAATATGAAACGAACTAAAATAGTGTTATATAAAAAAATCTAAAGGAAATTGCCAATAAATGTGTCATAAATCAAGGTCACAAGATGACCTAATGAAAAGAAAAACATAAAGTGGGTATTTATTTTGGTGAGACAATTATAATTGAAAAATAAAGAACACTTCTAAAAAATCCTGTAAAATATGTTTAAGGAAAACAAAGAATACACTGAAGAGAACATAATGGAGCAGACTGCAGCTCAGACCTCTTTCTTCACCTGGAGTTCAGAGTCACACTGCCTTCTCTCCACCTCCTTTCACAGGGATGCATGGCAATGGCCTGTGCAGCAATGGAGCTCAGTGTTCAATGAATTTGACTCTAAAGCGGTCACTGGGGATGTGCACTCAGAACATCAGAGTAGGAGTGTAGTCTGTGTTCTCACCACTCCATAGTATACATACCCACTGCTGGTTAAAGAGAATTGAGAGACAGAAAGGTGAGGCACAATGTCTGTGAGTTCTACAAGTCCTTGATCAACCCCTGCAAACTGCACATGGAGACAGTAAGGCAGGTGCTCAGATAAAGCATTATCAAAATTTCATGTTTCAATCCCTGAGCTGCTCACCTCTGAGAACTACCCCCAAGAAGAGGAAGAAACTGACATGCCTTGGGAACGAGGTCCATGATTCCCAGGTGAATTATCCAGAGTGAGTAAGATCTAAACTTAAATAAATACTTCATGAGACTCTATCTGATTATTATGTGAACATTGGATGTGAGTGGTACTTTTGTAATAAAGTTAAAAAGGGGTTCATCTTAGATGAGAATGTTGACTGTCTCCTCTGAAAACACAATCCTCTCCATGACTTCTCCATTCATCAAGACCGAGCTCCAGTTTTCCCATGCCACAGAAAGCGATGAGGAAGATGGTTGAGGAGGCAGACATGGATTAGGATGGAGGATGACTTCACAAATAAAGGCAGTGATCATGTACTCTCATGGATTTGTATATTTATAAGAGTTTCACAACAATCCAAGGACATTTAAAATGTCAGACTCACATTTTCTCTTCTGCATTTGATTATGGTAACATTACATATTCAAAAGTTTGAAAATCAGCTAAATCTAGCAATCTCACTGAATTCAGCCAAAAGTGACTCCAGTTCAATGTTTGTTGTAAATTGGAATGGATTTTGTGAGCCAATAAAAAGGAAGAACTTTTCTTCAACAGCTGCACTGCTATGTCTACTCAAGAGTCATTCCAGTGTGGAAAGAGTATATGTCACACTAGAGCAATTTACCTTTGACACAGAGAGATATTTCTTATCTAGAAAGTTGTCAATAATAATGTCATTCACATCCAATCTTAAACCTTATACTGAAATATCTGTAATTCATCACATAAGGTTGTGTGTCACTAGATACTGGAAATGTTACCAATATCATACAATAAATTAGTAGCAAAGCCAGCAGAAATACGGTGAGGTCATCATGACAAATAATCAGGGAAACAGGACAAATGAGGACCCCTAGATGAAATCAGTGGGATAACTTTCTGTGGGATTGTGAAGGTGAAGATACAACATCTGGCATGAATAACTGAATTATCCCGTTTGGGTCTAGAGATCTCCCTGAATCCTGAATTCACACAGATAAGTGTGTGTCTGTCTTGGCAATCATGGGCTACCGTTTCTGCAGCATAGACAGATACAACCATGGCCACCATGGTTAAATAAACCAACAACAACAAAAAACAAACAAACAACGACAAAACCAACATCTGTGTCATTTGAAGAAACAATTCAATAAAAAATAGGTTGACTGCTTAGATTGTAACTAAATCATTGTCAGAGAACCTAACAAAGTGTGGTGGAAAAATACACTCTCAAACCTTGAGCCAAGAGTCAAAAACTTAATAGTTATGTTTACCCAGCCCCCATTTCCCCTGAATCTGATTGGGAAGTATTTATCTGAGCGTCATGAGAACTCCGCAGGGATCCATGGAAGAATTACCTCTTGTCCTTAAGGCACAGTCTGTTTGTTTTTGTAACAGACTATATTCTCCTGTTACAATAAAACTTTTGTATTCACAGATCTCAAGAGCAGGCTCAGAATCATTTTCTAAATTAGTGAGAGATTCCTTAGGGAAACATATGTAGAAGCATCCTCTGATCATCAAAGGAAACCAGCCTTGAAACTCCAGCTGCACCTGCTCCTAGGGCTGATTCCTGTGCTCCGTGGGCTTGAGCGCCCTCTGGAGACCAGTCTCCTCTCTGCAGGAGAGGTTTGAGTCTTGGCTCTCACTGATTTCCCCTCAAAGTGTCTCTCCTACAGTAATACACAGCTGTGTCCTCAGGTTTCAGGCAGTTCATTTGAAGATAGAGTCTGTTGTTGGTGTTGCCTTTAGAAATAGTAAATCAGCCTTTTACTGAGCCTGTGTAGTATGCATCACTATCAGGATTAATAGTTGAGACCCACTGCAGGCCCTTCCCTGGAGCCTGGCAGACCCAGATCATCCAGTAGTCACTGACAGTGAATCCAGAGGCTGCACAGGAAAGTCTCAGAGACCACTCAGGCTTTCTCAGATCACCCCAGACTCCACCAGCTGCACCTCACACTGGACACCTGCAAACATAGAGGCACCATGATTAGATGACACATATACAAACACTTGCACTCACAATTATACTCACACACAGGAGGATCTATAATGATTACAATGTAAAATGGACAAAATGAAAGCCAAGGTTGTTGCAAAATTCATACTATGTCCTGTGGACTAGGTCCTGAGAACAAATGGACACAGCAGACACCCCAGAGACTGGGACTTTCCTGAGATCTCCCACATCATGGGCTGTGGCCAGTTTATCAGCAGGCAGAGAGGTTCATTTGCATGTCCCCTGATATTTAGAAGCAGGTAAGTAGAGAACATGGGCAAGAGTTCTCCCTCAGACTCAGAGAAACACAAGCACTGTCAAAGGAAAACCGAGCTCTTAAACAGGTTATTGTCAAGCATTGCTTTAATTGTTACATACTATCAATATTTTAATGGAGTATTTAATTTATATACTTTATATTATATACACAAAAATCTTTGTCATATGAGAGCTCACAGTGCATCCTCTCTCATTCCCCTGAAGATGTAAATACACATGGTGATAGTAGACGAATCTGTTACCTGTTTCTTATGTGGAGCCATTGTTAGAGTTTGTTGTTGTTTTCCAAGGAATTTCCATATTTCAGGGATATTTTTAAACAGTGTGCATGAAGCTGATCAGAAAACTTGCCCAGAAACCCTGTGGAATGGTGCCTCCTACGTGGTTTCTGTTTGGGGGGATTCTGGTCCTCCTTCTTTGTCATGATCAGGAAACCTGGATATTTACAAACTGACTTAATCTTCAAAAACAGTAAATCTTCTTTCTCTTCTTTTTTTAAAGATAAATTTGTAGTTTTTGAAAATATTTTAAGTATTTATAACCTACTCTTCACACTCTTCAAGTGTATCTCTTTAAGTTCTTTTTTAATATTTATTAATCATTTTATTGGGGCCTGTATTGGACAGGGTTCTCTAGAGAGACAAACCAGATTGCTAGTAATTATATATAAATATATTTATAAAGATAGATATATAATTCAAGAAATAAACCATTAATTAATATACAGATAGATAATACAAGAAACTAACAGTTAAATTATAAAGCACTGAGACACTAGCAGACCTTCAAGTTTTGAGAGCTCCCACTTGCCAGTCCCCTTCTGTAGAGAGAACTGGGCTATATATACCCAGGCAGCAAACAGCAAGGCAGGTCCCCAACTGTCATCAACTGTCAGTCCCCAGCTCCAGAGATGAACATTCCAATCGTGTGGGCTTAAAGGGACCTCAACTTACAGCGACACATTCCACAGGCTAGGCATCCCACAGGTAGTGTACCCCTTTAAACTGAGGCACAGAACAACCAAGGTGAGGTTCACCGAGCCATGTATCCTTCTGCCCTTCAGTTAATCCCACTTGTGTTTATCAGCCAGGCTGGCACAATAAACTATAGCAGGGCCTCTTACAACTCTTTTAACAATCCACACATTAATTGTAGCAAGCACATTTATATATATGTTGCCATCATCATTTTCAAAATATTTTCTTTCTACAGAAGCCCTTGTTATCAGCTCCTTTTTTAACCATACCTCTTCCAACCTCCCATCCCTATGACCACTTGATAAATCATAAATTATTATCTTCATCTCTTACAATGTCCGCTGTCTCCCTTCACCCACGTTTCAGTTTGTGTGTGTGTGTGTTATGCATCAAACATTGTGATAGGTTCCCCCTTTCTCTTCTTTCTCCCCCTACTTTCCCTCTACCCTTATGGTATCCCTACTTCGATTATTGTTCCCGAGGGATTTATCTGTCCTGGATTCTGTGTGTTGAGAGCTCTTATCTGTATCAGTGTACATGCTCCTGTCTAAGCAAGATTTGTAAGGTAGAACTAGGGTCATGATAGTGGAGGGGAGGAAGCATTAAAGAACTAGAGGAGTGTTGTGTATTTTATTGGTGCTATACTGCACCCTGCCTTACTCGTCCCATCCTTGTGACTCTTCTCTGAGGGGATGTCCAATTGTCTACAGATGGGCTTTGACTCTTCACTCCAAACCCCCTTGTTTTTATAGGTATGATTGTTTGTTTGGGGGTCTTTCGGTGTCTGATATTTGATGCTGTCACCACTTCATAATCACACATGCTTGTGTGCTTCTTCCATGTGGGCCTTGTTTCTTCCCTGCTAGATAGCCACTTGTTGAACTTTAAGCCTTTATGACCCCAGATGCTATATCTTGTAATAGTCACACACCATCAGCTTTCTTCAGGACATTAGCTTATGCATCCATTTTGTCTTCAGCGATTGAGTCAGGAAGGTGGGCATTGTAGAATGCCAGGTTATTGGAACAAAGTGTTCTTGCTTTGAGGAAGGACTTGAGTAAAGGACCAATGTCTGTCTGCTTTCTTAGTACTTAACATATAAATATATGTTGCATATAAATATATGAATAGACCTGTATCCCTATCATTATATATTTATATATCTACCTGCCTATATTTAACCTTTATAATTGTCTTTGTCCTCCTATTTCTTTCCTCTACTTCCTTATACTTTACTCCTATCCCACTATCATGCTCAACCTTTATCTGGCTCTCGGTAATTCCTCTTTGCTACATTGCACTTGATCAAACCCCACCAGGTATTCCACACCATCAGCGCCATCAATTTTTAGATTTCTTGTTGTTCCCTTGATTTTGGTTTGTTGACTCCTGCCCCCACTTTTTTTCCCCCAACTTTCTCCTTCCCCCAGGAACTGTCAGTCCCATTGTTTTCTCCTCAGGGTTGTTTGTCTTGCTTATCATATATAGATAGACAGCAAGTTATGGTCACACGTGGTTAACTACTGCAGCTGAGATTTAAAAATATAAAGAGAGGGAGAGAGATGAGGTTTAAAACAGATGAGGTTTAAAAATATAAAAGAGAGGGAGAGAAAAGCCATATCCTAGAAGAGGGTCAGACATTTCTCGCGGGTCCATGATTTCCTCTTAGGGAGAAACATGGATGCTTTTAAGGCCACACCCCAGAAATAGGTTCAAAATGTCCCCGTAAAAAGGATGCAAAGTCAGAAAATTAGATTAATCACTCCTCCCTTTAGGAAAGTCCCATTTCATAACAAACAATAATCGAATATCATAATCCCTGGATTTCACCTGAGAGTGCTCAAACATCAGGGGAAGGGTTTTGGGGTTTGTGTCTTGGGGGATGGGGGGTGGTGGTAGAGTGGAGTCCAAAGCCAAGAAATGCAAAGAGAGAACTTCAACACTGAGAGTCACAGAATTGAACCTCTAATACCATCTCTCCATTGATCTTGGCTTTATCATTTGGAATCCGTGGATCATACTCTGAAGGACATGAGTTTGGTGTAGCAGTCATCTATGCCTCCCCTACCAGGGAGTTTCAGCTTTAAGTTTAGCAAAATAGTTCAGTTCCTTTAATAATAGCATTTTAGGGGAGTCTTTTAAGTTGGGGTAACCTGGAGATGCTGTTGAGTGACAGGAGTTATTTGGTCTTTTCTATTTCCTGCTAAGTGACAAAATGTCCCCATACGAGGTGTATTTCTTTTAAGATGTACAACTGAGCAAGTGATAACCAGTACATTAGCACTAACAAGTCATGTCACAACATTGCCTGGGGTTTCATAATAAATGATTACATAGTCTGAGAACAGCTGTCAGCGTATGCCTTTTTGTCTTTGTTGATAGTGATGTCATACAATATTTGCCCTTTTCAGATTGACCGCTTCACTCAGCATAATGTTTCTAGGTCTATGTCATGATGAGCTTTTTGATTTCTCCAGTGTTTTTAGACATGTGTAGTGTACGCATAAGTGAAATCCTAGAAAGATTTGATGGGAATAATATTTGAGAATGATTTCTTGGTATGTGATCATGATATGCAGAACACAGTCCTGTTCATATATTTCATATATCATAAGTTATTTATTATTTAAATGATTTCAGACAGTATGTATGCTCATTTGCTTAGCTTAGGTCTCTTAACTAATTTTGTTTATGTGGGCATAGACCTATAAATTAATATCTAACCAGCGTGAATTTATTTTAATGCTCAACATCTTAGAACATGAATGCATGTATGCCGCAATTTATTTATCTGTTTTTAGACATTCAGAGTGTTATTCTTTTTTAAAATTTCAGGGTGTTTTATAATGAAACTACTACTCAGATTGAAAAACAAAAAGAGAGAAGAGAAAAGGGCATTCACATTCTTATATTTAAATCTCAATAACAAACATGGACATTCTATAAAATTTTCTTCAAAACAATGGTAAACTTAGTAGCATTAAAAACAACAACACCAAACATCATATTCTGGGAAAGAGAGAGTTGCCATTAAGAAGGAAAAAGACGAGGGTCTTAACTTTGATTGACATTTAAACTTTACAAAAGTTAGCCTGAAACATTTAATAAATAGTTTGAACTTTCTTGTGTTAAAGAGAATAGGATTTCGCAGGAGCACCAACTTAAGATAAAACTTGTTTTACAGCAGAGCATTCCCTTAAGATGCCGATAACAAAACTAGATTTCCTTCTCTTCCCTTGAGTGGCTAGGGTAGGACGAGAGTCATCACTGCTCAAATGCAACCTGACCTCCCTCTCCTGACTCAAAATGACGAAAAGACTAGGCATAAATTAATCAAAATCTACATATAACAGAACAAGTCTAACATCGTGTCCAGAACCAATGCTCTTTGCTTTGTTTAGGCATACAATCTTCAATTTGAAGAGGAAGAACATAAAACGTTGTAGCTGAAGGTACTGTGGAAACCTTCTGTAGCAAGGGAATGAATAACCTGGAAGAAAAGGTGCTCTGTCCCACAGGAAAGGGCAGGCAGAGGTTCTAGTCCAATTCCTTTTCAGATCCCAGTTCAGGATGCCTGCCTCACAAAGAGGCTCAGCAAAAGACCAGAGAAATGCCCCATGGCCCAAACCCTCCCACAATGTAACCATCATCCAGTAAAAATAATATCAAGTGCATCAGGGAAGTTAAAATCATGATTTAGCTCAAGGGAAGACATACCCAAACATAAATTTTTTTAAAGTTGTTTTATAGAGGAATCTGATACCTTTTGGATTTTTAAGAAACACTAATTTTATCTGTGATGGAGATTGCATACAGTTAAAAACAAATGGAGCCCTGACTATATATTCACAAACATTGAAAATATGTCTAATGGGAGTCAGGTCATAATCAGTTCATAAATGAAAGCATCATAATTAACATAATACAAAATATGTTTAAAGAAAACAAAGAATACACAATGAGAACATAATGGAGGATACTGCAGATGAGATTCCTTATTTTTACTGGATTTCTGGAATCGCACTGCTTTCTCCCCACCTCCTTTCACAGTGATACATAGTAAAATGGCCTGTGCAGCAATGGAGCTCAGCGCTCAATGAACTTGACTATGAAAGGGGTTAATGGGGATGTGCACTCAGGACATCAGAGTAAGAGTGTAGTCTGTGCTCTCACCACGCCATAGCACACCGACCCACTGCTGATTTAAGAGAATCTAGACACAGAAGAGGTGAAGCACAACATCTGTGGGTTTTACAAGCCTGGTTCAAGCCCTGCAGCTGCACCTAGAGACAGTGAGCCAGGTGCACAAATAAAGCACCCACAAACCTTCATGTTTCAATACCTGAGCTTCTCACCTCTGAGAGCTTTCCCCAAGAAGAGGAAGAACCGAAATCTTCTTGGGAACAAGGTCCATGATTCTGAGGTCTATTATCCAGAGTGAGTGAACCCTACATTAAACAATGCATCATGAGACCCTATCTGATGGACTATGTGGAAATTAGCATGTGAGTGGTCCCTTTGTAATAAAGTTAAAATGGGGTTCATCTGGGATGAGAATGTTGGCTGTTTCTTCAGAGAACTCAGTCATTTCCATAACTTCTCCATTCAACAGGACCAGTGTTTCCAGGCTACAGAAAGGGATGAGGCAGATGAGATGGTTGAGAGGTAGATGTGGCTTAGGATGGAGAATGACTAGGAATGTAGGCAGTGATTCTCTCCTTATATATTTATAAGACACTCATAACACATCCAAGAACATTTAAATGGTCAGATATACATTTTCTCTTCTGCATTAGATTACAGTAACATTATTAAATATAAAAAGTTTGAAGGTCAGCTAACTCTAGCAATCTCAGTGAATTCAGTCCAAAGTGGCTCCCATTCAATGTGTGCTGTAAATAGAAATGGCTGTTTTGAGTCACTAAAAAGGAAGAGCTTTTCTTCAACAACTACACCCCGATGTCTTCTCAGAGTCATTCTACTGTGGAAAGAGTACATGTCATGCTAGAGCAATTCATCTTTGCACCAGAAAACATTTATTTATTTATTTATTTTAACTTTTATTAGGAGCTCTTACAGATATTATTACAATCCACACTTCATTAAATCAGGCATAACTGTACAATTGCAGTCATCATTTTCAATATATTTTCTTTCCTTTTGAACTCTTTGATATAAGCTCTCCTTTATCCCTTTCCTCCCCCACCCTATAACCCCCATGGCTCTTTAATATATTATATATTATTATTATTGCCATATCATACATCATTCAATGTATCCATTCACCCACAATTCTATTGTCCGTTTCCTTGAGTGGGGTTACACATTCATCTTTGATATCAGTTCCCCCTCGCCCCTCCTTTTCTTCCTGTTGCCTCAAAGTCATCATTAATAGTGTTATTGACACCTAATCTTATATTTTATACCAAACCTTATAATAAAGTATTTCCGAAATTTCTCACATAAGTTGGAGTGTCACTAGATAATGTGGATGTTGCTGATATCCTTCAATAAATTGGTAGGAAAGTCACCAGAAGTAGGGTAAGGTGATTAACAGGATAAATGTGGGCCCTCTGGGTGAAACGAGAAACAGTGGGCTGACGTTCTGTGGGATTGTGAAGGTGAAGATACAACATTTGACATGAAGAACTGAATGATCTCATTTGGCCCTAGAGATCTCCCTGAATCCTGAACTTGCACAGATAAGTTAGTTTTTGTATTTGCCATCATGGCCTGAAGGTTCTGAAGGATAGACAGGCACAAAATATTAGCACCCAGATAATAAAGTCAAGTTGGTGAACTCGTGTGCTTTCAGATGGAATTCCAGAAAATAAAAAATAAAGTACTTAACCACCATGGTTAGTACAAATAACCACTGCCCACCCCCACCTCCACCAAAATGTGTCATTTGAGGAAACAATTCAATTAAAAACAGGCTGACTGTCTAGATTTTGACTAAATGATTGTCAGAATACTTCACAAAGTGTGATTGAAAAATATGCTGATAAATTTTCAGCCAAGAGTCAAATAACCATTACCTTTAACTGGGACCCTGTGTTAGTCTGGATAGACTAGAGAAACAAATCCACAGGAACTCATATGTATATAAGAGAGAGTTTTATATATAAAGGGTAAGTGTCCATATACAAACCATCCCAACCCATTGCTGTCCAAGCGCATAAGTCCAACATTAGCCCATATGTCCGAGACCGATCTACAAAGTCCTCCTCAATTTCAGTAAACACACGCAATGATACCGACCTCAGGAGGGAAGCCAAATCATTACGCGTGTAAGCATCTCAGAGCTGGCAGGGTTCTCCATGCAGCTGCTCCAACACCCAGGGCTGAATCAGAGTGGGTCCATGTGGCTTCTCCTCAGAGATGTTTCGCAGGAAGTGAGACTTTCCATCTGAAGCAGGGAACTGGCTAAGACAGCTGCACCCTGATCCGACCATCAGAGAGCCTCAAGAGACTGAAGAACAAGAAAGATGAGGCTCACCAAGCCATTTATCTCTCCACTCTTCAATTCATCCCACATGTGTTTATTGGCTAAGTAGGCACTATAAATCTTAACTATCTCAGGCCCCATTTGCCTGAGTCAGGTTGGAGATTACAGGAGGGTCATGAGAACTCTCATACAGGGACTTCTAGCAGAATCATTTCCTGTCCTTAAGGCACAGGCTGTTTATTGCTATATGACAGACTATATTCTCCTGTTACAATATAACTTTTGAATTCACAGGTATCAGGAAAAAGGCACACAATTATTATTTTTAAATTAGGAAGAGATCCCCCAGGGAAACTGTGAGATTTAGAAGCATTGACAGATCACCATAAGCAACCATCCTTTAAGCTCCAGCTGCACCTGCACGTGGTCTGAGTCATGCGCTCTGTGGATCTTGAGTGCCCCCTGGAGACCAGTCTCCTCCCTGCAAGGGAGGTTTGTGTCTGGGCTCTCACTGGCATCCTGTTTCTCTTGCACTGTAATACATGGCCATGTCCTCTGCTCCCAGGCTGTCCATTTGAAGATAGAGTGTGTTCCTGGCGTTGTCTCTGGAGATGGTGAATCGACCCTTCATGGAGACTGCATATTATAGCTCACCACCATCACCACTAAAGCATGCGACTCTCTGCAGGCCCTTCCCTGGAGCCTGGTGGACCCAGTGCATGCCATAGCTACTGAAGGCGAATCCAGAGGCAGGACAGAAAAGATTCAGAGACCCCCCAGGCTTTCTCAGATCGCCCCCAGATTCCACCAGCTGCACCTCACCCTGGACACCTGAAAACACAGATACACCGTGATTAGACAGACACATGTACAAACAATTGCACTCACAATTATACACACATACACAGCAAGGTCTACAACATTTACTATGCCAACATTGGTGCAAATAAATGCCAACGTTGGTGCAAAATTCATTATGTGTCCTGTGGACTAGCTCCTGGGCACAAAATGGAAATAGCAGCGACCCCAGAGACTAGGACTGTCCTTTAAGAGCTCCTAGGTCAGAGGCTACGGCCAGTTTATCTGCAGGAAAAGAGCTGCATTTGCATGTCCCCTGATGTTTAGAAGCAGATGGGTACAGAATATGGGCAAGAGTTCTCCCTCAGACTCAAACACACGCACTCTCAAAGTGAAACAGAGCTTTCAAACAAGTTATTTAATTTTTTTATTATCAGTTTTTTTAAAGTGGTTTTTAATTTATAAACTTTATATTGTATACACAACTAACTTTGTGGTATGAGAGCTCATAATGCATCCTCTCTCTCTCTTTTAAAAAATCATTTTATTGGGAGCTAGTAAAACTCTTATCACAATTCATAATCAATCCATTGTGTCATGCACATTTGTACAGTTGTTACCAACATCATTTTCAAAACATTTTCTCTCTACTTGAGCCCTTGGTGTCAGCTTCTCATTTTTTCCCTCTCTAACCCACCCTCCCTCTCTCAAGAACCCTTGATCATTTATAAATTATAGATCATTGTTATTGGTTCTCCCATCTTCCCCTTCCCTTCCTGGTATTGCTACTCTCAATATTGGTCCTGAGGGATTTATCTGTCCTGGATTTCCTGTTTACAGCTCAAATCTGGTCTAGCCGGATTTGTAAGGTAGAATTGGGGGTCATGATAGTGGGGTGGAGGATGAAGCATTAAAGAACTAGAGGAAAGTTGTATGTTTCATCGGTACATACTGCACCCTGACTGGCTCATCTGCTCCCCACGACCCTTCTGTAAGGGGATGTCCAGTTGCCTACAAATGGGCTTTGGATCTCCACCCCACACTCCTCCTCATTCACAATGTTATGTTTTGTTTTTTGTTTTTTTGTTCTTTGATGCCTGATACCTGATCCCTTCAACACCTAATCATCATACAGGCTGGTGTGCTACATCCATGTGGGCTTTGTTGCTTCTGAGATGGATGGCCACTTGTTTATCTTCAAGCCTTTAAGACCCCAGAAGCTATATCTTTTGATGGCCAGTCATCATCAGCTTCCTTCATCACATTTGCTTATGCACACTCTATGTCTTCAGTGATCGTGTTGGGAAGGTAAGGATCATAGAATGCCAGGTTAATAGAACAAAGTGTTCTTGTGTTGAGGGAGTACTTGAGTAGAGGCTCAATGTCGATCAGCTACCTTAATACTAAACCCATTAATATATGTATATAGGTCTATTTCCCCATCCTCATATATAAATATATTTACATATGTACATGCCTGTGTTTCCACTTCTATAAATGCCCATTGCCTCCTAGTTCTTTCCTCTATTTCCTTTTACTTTCCTCTTCTCTCAATATCATGCTCAGCTTTCATTTGGGTTTCAGATATCCCTCTCAGCTACATTGCCCTTGATAAAGCCCTACCAGGCCTCCTATGCCCTCCTTGCCATCAATTTCAGATAACTTCTTTTCCCCTTCTCCCTTAATTTGTTAACACCCACTTCCTTTCCACTTCCTACCCCTCTCCCATTTCCCCTTGAAACTGTCAGTCCTGTTGTTTTCTCCTCCAGATTATTTATCTCGCCAATCTTATCTAGATAGACATGCAGAGATAATAATATAATGCATCCTCTCTTGTCCCTTTAAAAATGTGGATACACATAATGATAGTGGACAGCACTTTTTTTGTTTCTTTTGTGGGGACAAGACTAAGGTGCTTTTTTTCTCTCCAAAGAATTTTCACATTTAGTAATATTTTAAACTGTGTGCATGAAGTTGTTCATAAAGCATGTATAGAAAACACATGGAATGGTGTCTACTCTCTGGTTTCTGATCTGGGAGATCTGGGCCTTTCTTGGTTTGTCATGATCAGGAAAACTGGATATGTATCAGTTGAGTTCATCTTCTTAAAGGGCCAGTTTTAGTTTAATTACCTTATTAAGAGTGTTCCTTCTATTTCATTTATATGAGCATATATATATATATATATATATATATATATTAGTTAAGCACCCACCCTCTGCCCTGCTAACCTGTGATATGGCACACTCATCCTTCTCTAATTACATTAGATGGAATTGAGGTCGTTATTTCAGAGTTTCATTTCTACATTACACAGGTGTTTGTTGCTGCAAGTAGCTCACTAGGTTCTCTTCGGTGGAATCCAACAGTTTGTTCTATTGTGGCTTTATTTTTATTCAGTTCAATACAGCCATCCAGGATATAAAAATTGTTAAATACATACCATAGCTATAAATGACACAAAATGAATTTTACAAACGTGACTTTCATTTTGGCCATTTTACATGGTTATAATTGTAGACCCTGCTGTGTGTGTGTATAATTGTGAGTACATTTCTTTGTATGTGTGTCATGTAATCATGGTACCTCTGTCCAGTGTGAGGTGCAGTTGGTGGAGTGTGTGTCCAGTGTGAGGTGCAGTTGGTGGAGTCTGGGGGAGATCTGAGAAAGCCTGGAGGATCTCTGAGACGCTCCTGTGTCTGGATTCACCGTCAGTAGCTATGGAATTAACTGGGTCCGTCAGATGCAGTGGGTCACATGCATTAGTAGTGCTGGTGGTAGCACATACTACACAAACTCTGTAAAGGGCCAATTCACCATTTCCAGAGACAATGCCAAGAACTCCATCTGTCTTCAAAGGACAGTCTGAAAGCTGACAACACAGCCATGTATTCCTGTGCAAGAGACACAGTGATTTGAAGTCAATGAGAGCCCAGACACAAACCTCCCCTGCAGGGAGGAGACTGGTCTCCAGGGCACACAGTGTACAGGATCAAACCCAAAGGCAGGTGCAGACAATTTCAGTTTGGGGATTTTGCTCATCTCACAGTGAACCAGGGAATCTCTCTGGTTTTTTTTTTTCATGATTATGTGCCCAACCCTGATATCTCATAATTCAAGTTTTATTGTAAAAGTAGGAAATATTCTCACATGCCAAATAAAAAGTATCTGTCCTTTATGGAGGGGGAAAGACTATACCAGGCCTCCCCAGCATCACAGATCTGATAAATCTCAAGAATAGATTTTCCAATGAGACTCGGGGCAAATGAAGTCCCTAGAGTGGATAATTGGGAATTATACACTCATGTCTGAAAGGATGGTAGTTTGAACCCATCCAGTCACGCCTTAGGATGCAGAACTCATGATCTGCTTCTTGTTGTCATTAGGTGTCATCAAATTGCCTCCAGCCCATAGTGATCCTAATCACAACTGAAACAAACACTGCACAATCCTGTGCCATCGTCACAATTATTCCCATGTCATGATGGAGGCATGTGTCCATCAAGCTCATCAAGAGCCTTCCTCTTTTTGCCAGCCCTCAACTTTATTCAACACGATGACTTTTTCCAGGGAGTGGTCTCTGATGACAATATGGCCAGAGTCTTGCCATCCTTGCCTCTGTGGAGCATTCTGACCATACTTCTTTCAATACAGATATGTTTGTCCTTTAAGCAGCCCACGGTACTTACAATATTCTTCTCCGGCACCACAATTAAAATGCATTGATTCATTTTCATTCTTCCTTATTCAGTGTCCAGTTTTCACATGCATATGATGCAATGGAGAATATCATCGTTTGGGTCAGGAACACATTAGTCCTCAAGGGATCATCCTTGCTCTTCAGTACTTGAGTTCTTGTGCATCAGTATGCAATCCATGCTTTGATCTCTTGACTGTTGCTTCCATGAGCATTGATTTTGGATCTGAATTAAGACAACTTCAACCTTCTCTCCATTTACCATGATGTTTCTTATTGAATCAGTTGTGAACATTTTGGTCTTCCTTACATTGAGTTGTAATCCATACTGAAGGCTGAAATCCTTGATCTTCATCAGCAAGTGCTTCAATCCCTCAATTTCATCAGGTAAATTTGAGGCATCACATACCCCAAGTTGTTAATTAGCCTTTCTCCAATCCCAAGGCCCACACTTCTTCATATATGCCAGTTTCTCTGATGATTTGCTCAACATCGAGATTGAACAAGTATGGTGAGAAAATAAAGCCCTGACACACCCCTTTCCTGACTGTATGGCATGCAGAATCCCCTTGTTCTATTCATACAGCTGCCTCTAGTTCCATTTGAAAGTTCCTCATGGGCACAGTGAAATGCTCTGGAATTCCCATTCTTCTCAAGGTTATCCGCAGTTGATTATGGTACACTTAGTCAAATGCCTCGATGTAGTCAATAAAACATAAGTAAACATCTTTCAGATATTCTCTGCTTCAAACCAAGATCCATCTGGCATCAGCAATGATGTCCCTTGTTCCAAATCCTCTTTTGAATCCAGCATGAACTTCTGGCAGTTCTCTGTCAGTGCACTACTGCAACTAGTGTTTTTCATCTTAAGTAAAGTTTTCCTTGTGTATGATATCTATGATATCATTCTATAGTTTCAGTATTCTGCTGGATCCCCTTTCTTTGGAATGGGTACAAAAATGTATCTCTTCCAGTGTGCTGGCCAAAAAGTTGTCTTCAACATTTCCTTACATAGTTGAGTGAGTGCTTCCAGTGATTCTTCTGAAACATTTTGCTGGAGATTCCGCCAAGTCCTGGAGTCTTGTTTTTGGCTAAAGCACGCAGTGTAGTTTCAACTCCTTCCTTCAGCATCATTGGTTCTAGCTCATATGCTACCTCATGATAGGTGGAATATAGATTAATCATATTTGGTATAATGACTCTGAGTATTCTTTCCCCCTTTCTTTTGATGCTGCCTACATCATTCATTGATGAATGCAGGAATCATGATCTGCTTGGGAAGGGTTAATCACAGGGATTGGCACAGAGTTCAATTCCTTCAATATGGAACTCTCTGGGATCCAGTTTAAAACCAAGAGTGTGGGCCCTTCAAGGGCAGTAATATCTGAGCAGGATGAGGTTGACTTCTCACCCTTTGATTCACATAAGAGTGTGTGAGTCAAGTTTAGGTGCTAAACACTGGATGTTCAATATATGATGAAGCAATAACCCTAGGTATGGCTTCAAATTTGAGCCAGGCTAACACAGGTGTTTCTTGTAAATCTTGATTGTCAGAGAAAGTTTTATTTGGGTCTAGAAGGTGATTATACAATTAATTCAAGTCAGGATAGTCTCTAGAAAATTAATACCTTGTGTCACTTCCATTTGTCCCAGTGTATCTCTTTTCATACTGGAGCTTAGGGGAGTAACCCAAATCCTCATGATTTCACTGGGAGTAGGGACAGGGAAATATTTTATTTATCTGCTTTGATCTCAGTCACACTGTCAGTATTCAGTGACACATAACCATCATTGTTGAATGCTCAGATGATTTTTCAGTATAATCAGCCTCCTGGCTCAGCCCCTAAAATCAACCACTGCATGGAGTTGATGTTGCCTCATGGTGTCCCTATAGAGCAGAGTTGAAACACCCTTTGCTTTTCTCAGGACTTGTATCTTCATAGGAGCAGACAGCCACCATAGCTTCTTCCGCCTCCCTCTGCAGAGCGTTCATTTCTGCAGTGGTCTTACCTCTTCTGACATTCAGAAGGGACTCTACTGCCCCAAATTGTTAATTTCCCTTCATGCAATCTTACCTTTTACTTCTGTCTGTCCAAATTCCATTGAAAAAGACCCAAGAAGCCAGGACAATAGTAATAATCGCACAAAATCCATTTAATGAAAATTTAAACTAAATTGTGTATATAAGTTGTCATCATGTGTGTGCCTAGGAGAGTTTATGTTCCTCACATTTTCCTTCAAGGAAAGAGTCTGAAGGTCAAGGATGCTGCTGTAGATATCCCACTGTGTGCAGAGAAAAAGTAGGAACAGGGGTGACAACTATCCCCAAAATTTATTAATGGCAACTTTCTAAATAATTCAATTGCTTTCTAGTGATATGAATCCTTCATACGCCACAGTAAATGTTAAATATCTACAACAAATATGTACAATAAATTTATATTAGGTGAAGTGATATTTTTCCATGTTAGTGACTCACTCAAAGTCATTTGGCTATATAGCAGACTTGAATTGGACCTAGTGCAATGTGATTAATAGATTTTAAAGATCCCCAAACTATAGAATTCAGTGTAATTTCTGGATTTAAATATCCTCAAACTTTAGAATACATATTCAATATACCATGAGATAATAGAAACATGGAAATGATGGATGTTTTATAAGTCTGTAAATCCCTAGGAGTTGAGCATCATGGACCTTATTCCTAATGCTATCCTGCCCCTTGGATTTTTCTACATCTTTGAGCAATTCTTTTAGCATCAAGCTTGGCCTAGATGAAGAGGACCCCAGACTTGGTGAATGGAAAACACAGGTGGAGGATTGTGTTCTCCTGAGGGTACAGTCAACATTCAACACACAGAGGAGCCTCTTCTCACCTCTATTACAAAGGTGCCACTGACACATCTCCACTTACTTCGTCAGGTGAAACCTCATGATACATTTATATTTATGCTCTTTAAAAGTCGGTGTCATACTATGGCAATGTTGGACTTTATTCACAACAGCATGGAACGTGTTTTTGTCATTTTGTTCTTGGTGGCAGCACACAGATCCAAGTAGCTTAGGGATTCAGCCACAAAGTTCTGGAAATGTCTCACCCTTCCCAATGGTTCACTGGATTCTCCATTGTCCTGAGGTCTCCTGTCCCAGCTGCAGATGCAGAATTTGGCCGAGATCTGATGTGATATGTAGGTTTATTGTGCCAACCTGGCCAATAGGAACATGTGGGAGTAATAACATCACAGTATGCTTGGAGGGAAAAGAGATAAATGTCTCAGCCCCCCCCCCCACCCTTCTCTCTTGCTTTCTGGTGATTGGACCAGCGTGCAGCTGCTTTAGATAGTTCTCTGCCTAGCTAAAGGCAGAGAGCTCCACTACCCTTGGGGCAGCAATTTGTAGATCATGTCGCTAGAACTTGCTGTTCTTTCAAGATCTGCTTTTCCATGCTGCTGATGTACACATCGCTTGATCATGAGGCTGTCGGATCCTGTTGTCTTCCATCGCTTGAGTTCACTATCCCCTCTGGGCCTGAGCTGCTGACTAAACTACTGAGCTGCTGACTGTTGATGACATCACCCCACCCAATCTCCCATCTCTGCTGCTGTTTGCTGCTTGTGGCCTGACTCCCTGCATTGCCATAGGGAAGACTCAGTTGTCTGCTTCATTGACCCAGCAGCCCTCATGAGCTGAAGAAGGACTTCCAGTATATTAACTTCCACAGAAGTGAGTTGATCTGAGCCCTCTATACTGCTATGTGGACTAATTAGCTGTTGTGTTCCTTCGTGCTCCATCTATCTATCTATCATCGTCATCATCTATCTATCTAATCCTAAGTGTTCTGGTTTTGTTCCTCTATAGAATCTCTTCTAATACATGTGGTGAGATTTACAGACCTTGTCCTTCACTTGTGAATTTTTTTTCACTTGTGAATTCTTTAGCGGCTCTTCAATCAGCTTTTCTGTGAGGTAGAATTGTCCAGGTTCCATTAAAGAGATGGAAAGTTGTCATTACAATATGGAGGGGTGGAATTGTAATTCCACCCTGATATCTTGAGTACAGGTCACCAGAGACCCCTTCAAAAGTCATGATTATTTAAAGCTGAGTTCTGCTACTGCTGGTGACATGCCCATGTATTTCAATAGATGCATTTGAATTGTAGTGCTAGAGAAGAATATTGTAATTACCATGCACTGCTAAAAGGACAAACAGACCTGTATTAGCGGAAGTCCAGATTTCTTCTTAGAAGGAGACAAGACGTTGTCTTACATATTCTGGACATATTGTCAGGAGTGACCCAGTCCTGGAGAAGAAATCATGTTCAAGAAAGTTGTGGGGTGGAGAAAAAGAAGAAGGCTCTCAAAGAGGCTAATTGACCCAGGGGCTCCATCAATGGGCTCAGGCATAGGAATAATTGTGAGGATGGCACGGGACTGTGCACTGTTTGATTCAGTTGTACATATGATCCCATTGTGCCTGAGGCAATGCGATGGCAGCTAACGTCAACAAGAAGCAGATCATGAGTCTTGCATCCTAAGGCATCACTGGGTGGGTTCAAACCACCACCCATTCAGACATGAGTGCACACTTCACAATTATCCCTTTATTGGGACTTCATTCGCCTGAGTCTTATGTAAAATCTGCTCTTGAGCTTCATTAGAACTTTGATGCTTGGGACGCCTGGCAGGGTCTTTTTCCCTGCATAAGGGACAGATGCTTTTTCTGCATGTGAAAATGTTCCTTACTTTTACAATACAATTTTTGAATTATGAAATAGCACGGGTGGATACATAATCATGAAATAAAAATAAGAGAGATTCCCTGGGGAACTGTGAGATGAAGCAGAGTCGCCAAACTGAGACCATCTGCACCTGCTCCTGGGTCTCTTCCTGTGCTCTGTGAGTCCCAAGCTTCCCCTGGAGACCAGTCTCCTCCCTGCAGGGGAAGTTTGTGTTTGGGCTCTAACTGATGTTCCCTCAATGTGTCACTTGTACAGTAATACATGGCAGCTTCCTTAGCTTTTAGGCTGTTCATCTGAAGACACAGTGTGTTCTTGGACTTGTCTCTGGAGATGGTGAATCAACCCTTCACAAAGTCTGTGTAGCTTGTCTCATTACCACCATAGTTATGTCTGCACCCACTGCAGGCCCTTCTCTGGAGCCTGGCGGGATTCTGTTCATGTAACAGTCACTGAAGGTGACTCCAGAGGCTGCAGAGTAGAGTCTCAGAGACCCCCTAGGCTTTCTAAGATCGCCCCCAGACTCCACCAGCTTTACCTCACCCTGGACCCCTGAAAACACAGAGGCTGCATGATTACACAACACACATATAAACAAATACACTCACGATTACACACACACACAGAGTAAGGTCAACTACCATGTAGAAGGGCCAAAATGAAAGCCAAGGTTGGTGCAAAGTTCACGAGTGTCCTGTGTACTAGCACCTGGGCATGAAATGGAAACAGCAGAGACCCAGAGACTGGGACTGTTGTCTGATATCTCTCACATCAGGGGTTGTGGCCGGTTTATCAGAAAGCAGAGGGCTGCATTTGCATGTGCCCTGATGTTTAGAAACAGATGAGTAGAGACCATGGGCCAGAGTTTTCCCTCAGACTGAGAGAAACACAAGCACCCTCAAAAGAAAACAAGCATTGCTTGTCAAACATTTATTTGTTACATATTACCAATTCTTTCAAAAAGTTTTCAATTTATAAACTTTATATTACATACACAACAACCTTTATGAGAGCTCACAATGCATCCTCTCTCCTTCCCTCTTAAGATGTGAATACACATGATGATAGTGGATGACTCTTTACCTGTTTCTTGTGTGTGAACATTACTGGCTTTCCTTCCTTCCAAGGAATTTCCCCAGTCCAATGATATTTTAAAACTGTGGGCATGAAGTTCTTCATAAAACATGCCCAACAAACCTGAAGAGCAGTGTCTCCTCTGGTTTCTGATCTGGCGGATTCCAGTTCTCCTTCTTTTGTCAGATCAGGAAATTTGGCTGTTTATCACTTGTCCTCATCTTCTCAAAGAGTCAGCTTTAGTTTAATTGGCTCACTAATTGTGTTTCTTCTATTTCAATTATTTGAGTGTTTATATTTATTCATTCCTGCCTGCCCTACTGCCCTGCTAACCTATGCTATGGCATAATCACCTTTTTCTGGTTCCATTAGTTGAAAACTGAGGTTATTAGTTTCAGAACTTTATTTCTACATGATATAGATGTTTGTTGCTACAAATAGCCCACGAAATGCTATTCAGTTAAATCCAACACTTTTTTCTGTTGTTTTCATTTTCATTCGGTCCTATACACCCACCCATCCAAGATATAAAATGCTTAAATACATGTCATAGCTAACAATTTTACAAATAACATTCATATATAAAAAGGTTATACATGTACACATACAATTTAGTGTATGAATAAAATCTACAAATTAGTGAATATTATAATATCTATGGCGTTTTGCAACTATTTTGGAGGGAACAGAAACCCTAGACATTAACAGGATGGTCCTGTGCTTCCCCACTGCTATGGCCCCAGAAGTCTTTTCCCTGTGTTCTATAAAACCCATGTGATCCTGATAGACCACTGTCATTATGGCAGGGACATTGTGTTTGTGATGGCACTGAGTCCTCTCACTGTTCCTCTCACACAGTAATGGACAGCTATGCCCTCAGGGTCATTGTGCTCAGCTGCAGCAAGAACTGCTTGGCGGATATTCTTCTGGGGCTTGAGCATCAGTTCCTTATGAATGGGCGGGGTTTCTTCTACTAGAATATATTGCTCACAACTACTCTAACCTCTTCTGAAGGTTTTGGCAGTTCTAGCTCTGGCAATATGGAGTCTTCAGAGACAGTGAAGCCTAGGGAGAAGATCTATGAAGGGTTCATCACTCCTGGACCCAAATCTTGGACAACTGGGAACAGGAAAAATAATCACTGATGACAAGTAATGGAACCCTAATTATGTCAAACTATTTTTGGAATCTTGACATGACTAGTGAGAAGTACTCACTAGCCAGAAGACTCTCCACAGGAATTTCATGACTTATGGACAAGGTTTGTGGATCCTACAGAACCCTGGCCATGATGCAACGTTTTCACTAATTTGAAATTTCACCTGGAAATGGATGAGGTGCTCTGCATATTAGGAGCCTGTGAAATAAAATAGAGATGTTCATAGTTTTCTCAGAAGCTGAAAATAAATTATGGCCCCGACATCTTCTTTGGGATAAGACCAAAGTGAAACTCATTGACATTGAACTGATTCTGACTGATAGTGACTCTAGAAGACAGAGTATATAATTTTATGCTGAAAAACACTCAGCAAAAAGAAATGTGTGACATGTTACCGACACGACTCTTGCTGAGAAACAAAGACAGGAGCTGCATGAAAGTGAATGGGGTCCGATCTCCTTGGAGCAAACAAGGACTGAGCTGGAAGATTCCCCAAGGGAAGCTCCTGAGCAAAATAGTGGACCAAGTTAACAGTTGTAGACAACTATTCCCATAAATTGGTATACCAAAGCATAGGATGATGAATGTTTAACACATTTCATAGGGCTGGTCATGATTACAAATTAGAGTGAGGTTGCAATTCTTAACAAGATAAGGCTCATTACAGTTCTTGATTCCAAATGTTGTCTTATTTGGTCTGGTGACTTATCTATGTTGACTTTTGGTCCTTTGAACAAAGTTATTCTGTTCTACATGATCTGTGACCAGAAGGTTGGGATGTCTATTGTGTACATGTTAGCCTGTCCAGGTTAGTCAAAACAGATACACATGTGGTGTAATGGGATATTTTTCTGAGGAAAGGGCTCAACAGAGGCAGGGTCTCAGGAAGGAAAATACAGAATAAGTAGAGGTAATAAATGAGGTATTTCAACATCCTGTGGCAACATCCCATATCCAAGGGGAAGTTGGACATGCTGTGGGATCTGCATTGTGACACAAAGTTAAGCAAGTTGGGGAATGGGCTCAAACAGAATGCTCAATGTTCACAGTTGTTCATATTCTGTTGTCAGATTCTATTTATTATACTTACAACAAATAGAATCTTGACACAAAAGATGTTATTGAAGGCATAAAGGTAACGTTTCCCAGAGATGGTAAGTCTATTGTTATTTATTGTTTGTTTTTTATATCTGTCTTTTTAAAGGAATTTGGAAGTAATTGGTAGACATAATTTCTCAAGTAATGTATATGGTATTTCCTTTTTCTGCTCCTCCTTCCAAAGACCAAACTGAAATTTGAGTTAATAATCAAAGAGTTTACTAATGAACCAAGCAGTTCTGGAATGGACAATAATAATTGTAAGGATGCACAGAGTACTGTGGTGAAGAATATTTTCAGATATAAATTCAAAAAGATCCTGGAACATACAAGAAAATCCCACTTATTTGATCTTTATTACTTTTGTCTCAAATAGACAAGGCAATATCGAGGTCACTTTGTAAAGACTGAGTAATTTAAAAGAGTCTTATTCGTTTGTTTTTAAATATTGGGGGTGAGAATGAATGTTCTCCTTCATAGCTGTTGTGAGAGTAACTGGGAAGAAGGAAGGAGGATGTCTGGAGGTTTCCTGAGCTTTGCTGATTTTAAAAGTCAGTTCAAAATAAAGAGTAATCATATACAAATAAAAAAAGTTGGAATCTGGCCTGCATCTTTTGTAGATGCCCATCCTTGTTTGAAGAGAGCTCTTTTGTCCTCTTCACAGGGGAAAAAATAAGGTGGGGGTGGGCGAGACTCACAAAATCATGGCTGGTGAAAGATTGAGTAAACACAGCCTCAGTTCTGACTTCAGGAGGAAGAGAAGGACCATGATTAGGATAGGGACAGCAATGACAGTTTAAAACCTTACAAGATTTGATCACAGCCCTCTCTGTTTTCCAGGTGTGATTCACAAAATATTAGGTGAATACTCCAATACTTGTCAAAGGCAATCCAGGATACGTAAGCTCCTGAGAAAGTGCTAAAGTGAGTAAGTCTCTCCTCTCCTATCCAGAAGAGACTTACCAACATTCTTCAGAATTCCTTTACATTGCCTTTTTTGAAATTGCAGGTCAGTGGTCAGAAATAAGCAATTGAGACTGATAGTATGTGAGATTCAAACTGAATTTGGTGGTCTCGTTGTGCTCATTTGAATGAAGGTACTAGGAAAGGGTGCTGCTAGGACTATGGATTGCCAGAAGAACAAACCAATCTGCCTTGACAAAAGTACAGCCAGATGTTCTTTGGGTTCAAGGATGGCAAGACTTTGTCTCATGTACCTTGAACATGTTATCAGGTGAGAGAGTCCCTGGAAAAGGACAACATGGATGGAAAAGTTGTACAACAACTCAAAGAGGAAAACGCTCAAGATGATGAATGGACACATTGGCTACAACAATAGGCTCAGACTTAGCCACAATGTTCAGGATGATGCAGGACTTGGCAGTGTTTCAATCTGTGAGCATAAGGTCACTGATTCAGACCTGACAGGAGAGCACTGTGTTAGTCTGGGTAGATTAGAGAAACAAATCCACAAAAACGCATATGTATATAAGAGAGAGATTTATGTAAGAGTTAAGTGTACATTAAGAAACCATCCCAACCCAGGCCAGTCTAAGCCCATAAATCAGACATTAGCCCATATATCCAACACAGATCTACAAAGTCCTCCTCAAACTCACAAAGCACATGCAATAATGCCGAATGCAGGAGGAAAGTCAAATCAGTGAGTGTATAAGCATCTCAGAGCTGGCAGGAGTCTCCACGCTATTCTCCTGACTCAGGTCTGCATCTAGGCAGGTCCATGTGGCTTCTCCTCAGGGATGTCTCCCAGGAAGTGAGCTTTGCTAGCTGAGGCAAATAACTAGCTAAAGCAGCCGCACACTGGTCAGACCATCAGAGAACAAGAGACCAGAGAATAAGAAAGGTGAGGCTCACCAAGCCATTTATCCCTGCCCTTTAATTAAACCCTCATATTTATCGGCCAGGTTAGCACAATAAACCTTAACTATCACAAGCAACTAACAAAAACTTGTGCAAACCTCAGCCTTCCACAAACATCGGCCTCAGAATTCAATCCCTAAGTTACACTCAATTTAATAGCAGTTTATTATAAGGTAATGCAAGAATACAAAATTTCTTAATTTGCTGTCCGCAGTGTATACTCCTAATGCTGCAACACATCACAGGACCTCACTAGGGCTTCATGTACTTTCCTTTTCTCATTTCAAATTTGAAAATTTGTTAGAGCACACAGGGTGTTGATGCACCAGTGCTATTCCTCCTTTGAAATAAAAACTTAAGCCCGCTTCGATTTGAAGGACAGAAGTTGCTACCTTTTTTAGCTGGGATGTGGAAAGACCCCTACGAACAAGGAGAGAAATCTGAAAATAAAAACTCCATTTTAAGTTGGTTGCTCAAGAGCATCATCATCCTTCAGCACTGTCTATAAACACCCCGGCCATCTTGCTCGAGAGAGATTTTGATGAACAATGTCATCCTGTGTTCTACTCTTAAATAAATATTTGTTCTGTTTTGTTAACTGTTTTAGTTGGGGACAGGCTGTCCAAATCACCTTGACTGTATAACCTAATTTAAATAGATAAGGCAGATTGTGGAGTTGTGTGTTTGTTTCAGACATACTCCCATAGGCTCCCAACCAGTAAATGCTTAAAAGAGCAGGAAGCCTCATCTTTCTCCAAAGAAATGACTGGTTGATGTGGACTGTCAACCCTGTAGTTATAAACATACATGTAAACCACTAAACAAACAGAACTCAGGAAGTAAACTACAATATAATTGTGGGCAATGCATGCTGTATATGTAAATTTAAACATGTCTCATATCATTTGGCCTGGTTCATGGGGCAACGTGGGGAATTTACAGGGTTCACAGGAATAACATATTTTGGGCGTTCTAAATTTATGTTAATTGAATCTGGAAATACCCCTCTTAATAATTTTCTCTGTGACTGATTTATTGGCCACTCACATCACACACTGTGAGCCTCTCCCTGCTTTTCCAATGGCTGCCTCCATGCTGATGGCAAGCAAACAAGCCAGAAAACCACCTTCCTGGCTGTGTCCTAGCTTGCCTGCTCTCAGCAGGGCCAGTGAGGCTTGGGAAATAACATCCTAGGGGGACAGGTATACTCAATGGGAGCAGGTACGGTGTTTCCTTGGTCATATAACCCATTAAAAATACTTTTAGCACAGAACTCTGATCACTAGGACTCTGAGAACAGTGCAGTAGTAGGTCTGCACTAGAGAAACATAAATAGTACAAACAGAGAAAACATAAATAAATAGAGGCATAGAAGTAAATTATGAAGACTCTATGTCTTTAGCTGTGCTGGGGTACAATGAGACACATCCTTGTGTTCAAAACTTCATCATACATTTGGAATACTGGTTATTCATACAATGACAGGGAGGTTTTGGGGAAATAGGAAGCTAAAATATGAGTACAATAAAGGAGTGTGTATGGTATGAAAATAATGTCAATAAGATAGTTAAAACACAAAGTAAAAGCTCAAGCTATTACCTCTCCTCCATGCATAGTAGGTGCCATCAGTCAGATTCCAACTCACGGCAGAGCCATGTGGCAGGGTAAAACTGCCCCACAGGGTTTCTCAGGTTATTGTCTCTGCAGGAATGAATGGCCAGGTTTTTCTTCCATAGCGCTGCTTTCAGTTAGCTGCTGAGAACTGCTTAACTGTAGTGCCATCAGGGCATCCTCCACACATACTCTGGCTTCCCATGACCTACTCCCCACGCTATATCTAGGACACATTCATTTGAAAGAGAAAACCATTTTGTGTCAATCTTCAGTCTAAAATGTTCCAAGTGCTCCCACTGTCTTTGGGAATGGTCTATCTTTCTGCAAGATGCAGACATAAGCCTTCCCTCTCCATCTCAGAATCAAAGCTCCAGGCACAATGATCTCCTTAAATTCCCTCAAAATTGCCAGGCTCTCACCTACCTCATAATCGTCCTGAATATCCTTGGTGGCAGAGTGGCTATGTGTTGTGCTGCTAACTACAGGTCAGCAGTTCAAAATCATCAGCTGCTCCTCAGGAGAAAGATGAGGCTTTCTAATCCAGTGAAAAGTCACAGTCCCAGAAACCCACAGGGGAAGTTCTAGCCTGTTCTAAAGGGTCGCTGTGAGTCAGCCTTGAGTCCATGGCAGTGAGTTTGTTTGAGTTTTGTTCTTATTTTTCTCCTAACTGGAATCCTTGGATGGAACAATCAATGCACATGACTGATCAAGAGATTGACAGTTTAAATTCACAAGCAACAACACCCTGAAGAAAGTCCTGGCACCGTGCTTCAAAAATATAACAACCATTGAAAACCCCAAGAAGTGCACCTTTCCTCTGACACACGTGGGTCTCTGAGATTTGGAATCCCCTGGACGGCAGCTGGTTGTTTGACTTTGGACTAACTAGCTGCTAGTTAAGGAACCTTGATGGCACAGTGTGTTATGTATTGGGCTGATAAACACAAGGTCACCAGTTTAATGCCACCAGCTGCTCTGTGGGAGAACAATGAGACTATCTTTTGACAAAAAGAATCTCATAGGTTCCCAAACTTATTTGGCTAACTAGCCCTTTACATAAAAATAATAATCACTCATCACTTCTCTGGCAATGGAAAACTTCTGTAGGGTAGTCCATAACCTGGGATAAAGTGTAGGTATCTGCTGTTGCAACCTCCCTGCATCAATCCAGTGATCCCCACCTCACCCTCAGGGGAGCGCTTTTGCCCAATTTGGGTAACACTGACTTGCAGGCTCTGGAAACACCAGGGGGCATTTCTAAGTCTGTCTTAGAGGGTCCCGATAGTCAGAATTGACTTGATGGTGGTGTGGTTTTCACTCCTACTCCTGCAGGTCTCAGCGGCAAGGTTGGTTCATCTGGAGTCACACTGAGGATGAAATCTCAGCCTTGGTACTTATTGACTGTATAAGTCTGGGAAAGTTCACCTAAGTGTCCTTACTGTTATGATTAAAGGATTCCGTCCCTTTCAAGTTTTCCTAACACGTGGCCAGTTCCCACATATGCTTCATTCTTCTTGGCAATCCTGTCTTGAGAAAAGCATGTAGGTTTTGACTTATTTTATTGATAATTCAGTTATAAAAAAGAACCCCTTGCTGGTATCATTTTACCTCACATAAAAATTACTTCTGAAAAATTTCTAGTTGGCATGTGAGATAGTTTATTGTGCCAACGTGGCTGACACATGTGGGGTTAATTGAAGCATGGAGGGATAAAAGGCTCGGTGAGCCTCGCCATTCTAATTCTCGGGTTTCTTGCTTTCTGATGGTTGGACCAGGATGCAGTTGCCTTAGCCAGTTCCCTTCTTCAGCTGGCAAGGCTCATTCCTGAAAGACATTCCTGAGGAGAAGCCACATGGACCTACCCTGGTGCACCCCTGGGTGCTGGAGAGGCTATGAGGAGACTCCTGCCAGCGCTGAGATTCTTACATGCTCACTGATTCGGCTTTCCTCCTGCAGTCAGCGTTATTGCGTGTGTTTTGTGAGATGGAGGAGGACTTTATGGATTGGTGTTGGATGTATGGGCTAATGTTGGATTTGTTGCCTTGGCCAGCACTGAGTTTGGATATTTTCTTGATGTGCACTTACTTTTTATATAAAACTCTCTTATGCATGTTTCTGTGGATTTGTTTCTCTAATGTACCCAGACTGACACAATATGATTGTAGTTGTTTATTTTTAATGGAATAATGTACTGTAGTCTGAAATTGCAGTGCTAAGTGTGTCATCGTGTCCTGATACACAATCTTTAAAACATGGGAACACAGGTACAATGTTTCATTCTTGCCTCTGTGAGAGCTATCTCCAGGGATTGTAACAGAAGTTCTGTGTTTCCTGGATGTCTAACAAATAAGGTGGTGAATGATCTTGGTCTCTATTCAAATATAGAGAAATGATCCAACAAAAGTAATTTTGCCAAAGAAGGGGCTTATGAAACATTTTTTGTGTGGGTAGGTCGGGGGGGAGTCTGGAAATGAGACCATTTAGCCACCACAGTGGGCTTCTGAGGGAGGTAATGCTGTCTCCTGTTTGAATATTTGGGTGCATGTGATATGTTCTCTTTGTTTTTGGTGAATATTGGGGTTGGGAGAACTGACTCATATTGGAGTGGTTCTCAAGCCTGGTTACACAGCATAATCACTTATAATGAAGCTTTAAAAAAAAAACCCAGTGGATCATACCACAGTCCAAATCAATTAAACTTCTGAGGTGAGAGCAAGGTGATTCCTGAAAGCAGTTCATATGAAGAACTAGGTTTTCCACTTATGGAGAATTAATCACTGCAACCTCATGAATAGCAACAGAACTCTGTCATATATAGTGCCAAAAATAAGACCTTAGGCCAGAACTCAACTCACTGCCAGTGAGCCAATGTCAACTCTTAGTGACCCTATACGACAAGATAGAAATGTCCCTCTGTGTTTCCCAGACTGTAGCTCTTTAAGGGAGTAGAAAGCCCTGTCTTTCTCCCAAGGAACATTGGTGGCTTTGAAATGCTAAATAGTAGTTCATAGACCAATGCATAACTAGTACGCCACCAGGACTCTTTCTCAGGAGAGAAGGCACTCAAAATATGGTCAGGGAAGAACTACCAGCTCAAAGCAGAGTTGATCATAATGACGTGGATGGAATAAGTCTGTTGAGACCTTCATTTGCTGATAGAGGATGTCTCAATATGATAGAGGATGTCTCAATATGAGAAGAAACAGCGACAATTATCTAATCATTGAAACTCAGAATTATTAAGTATTAATAGAGAAAAACTAGAAGTCATAAAATATTACATGGAACTCATAAAGATCAATAAGCTAGGTATTAGTGAGCTGAAACGGACTGATATCTGCCATTTTGAATCAGACAGTCAAACAGTTTACTATGCTGGGAATGACACATGTAAGAGGAATCACATTCATCTTCCTAAAGAACATTTCAAGATCTACTTGAAGTACAACGCTATTGTGATAAAATACTATCTATCTGAATACAAGAAAATCCAGTCAATACAGTTATTTAAATTGATGCACCAACCGCTACAGCTGATGATGAAGAAACTGATGAATTTGACCATCATCTTCAGTCAGAAATTGATCAAACACACTATCTGAATGCATGGATAGTTATTGGTGATTGGAATTTAAAAGTTGGAAACAAAGAGGAAGGAACAATAATTGGAAAATATGGTCTTGGTGATAGAAATAAATCTGGAGATCTCATGATAGAATTTTACAAGGCTAACAACTTCTTCATAGCAAATACCCGAGTGGGCATACACAGGAATCAAATTAACTACATATGTGGGAAGAGAAGATGAAGAAGCTCAATGTCAGCAGCAAAAATCAGTCCAGGAGTCAACTGTGGAACATGCCATCAATTGATCGTAGCTAAGTTCAGATTCAAGTTGACGAAAATGAAAACAAGCCCACGGGAGCCAAATACAACCTTGAGTCTATCTCACCTGAATATTAAGATATCAGGAGCAGATTTGACTCACTAAGCACTAAGGACAGGACAGCTGATGAGCCGTGAGATATTACCGAGAACATGAAGAAAACAAAAGGTTATTGAAGAGACAGGAAAGAAAGGCTCAAACTGGATGTCAGAAGAGACTCTAAAATGTGCTTTTAATCATGGAGAAGCTAAGGAACTTCATATGAAATGAAGCCAAAGAGCTGAACAGAAACTTTCAGAAAGCAGCTGGAGAAGTACTATAACGAAATGTGCAAAGACCTAGAGTGAGAACACCAAAATGGAAGAACATGTTCACTATATCATAAAATAACTGAAGAAAAACAAATCCAAGCTTTAATGTGCTATACTGAAATATTCTATGGGGAAAATATTGAACGATACAGGAAGCATGAAGTGAAGATGGAAAGAATACACATTATTCTACCAAAAAGAACTAGTTTGGCATTCTACCATTTCAAGAGGAAGAATATAAACAAGAACCAACAGTACTAATGGAAGATATTCAAGCTGCCCTGACAGAATGCCAAAACCAGTTGCAAAGCTTTGACTGAATTCAATAAAAAAGTTTCAACAAATTGATGAAGCACGGGAAGCATCAGTGGAATGATGTTTCAGGGTTCTGGGACCCTGCTGGAATGATGCTCTGAGGGTTCCATGACCCCGCCAGAATGATGCTATTTGGGGTCCGGACCAAACCAGAACGATGCTCTAGGAGTCCGGGACCTGCCAGAAAAATTTTCTGGTGTATCTGAGACCTCTCCAGAAAGTTGCTCTCCCACCAGAGAGATATTCTGGGGGACTGAACCCCTCTGGAACCATCATGCACTAAGTGCATGCTTCTATGGGGGTGCCGAAAACCCCCTTCCCTCAAGCATACTTCTTGTGGTATTCTCGCTCCACAACACTCCATCCGCCCACTCTCAGCACATACTGGGGCCGACAAAAATTAAGAACAATTATTGTTAGTAGGCATTGTGTTTGGCCCTAGAGAATGTTTATAATAAAAGACTTACTTGAAACATAAACTCTACTGAGCAAGACAAACTATTTAGACTGTAATAAATGTCAAGTTAATAAATAATGTACTATAGTGGAGCAGAGGAGTGAACTTTGCATAAGATGTGAGAAGGCTAAACATTTAAACTGAGATCTGAGCAAAAAATGAGTCATGTACAAAGCTGACATTTTCATGGATTGGTACACTGATTATTATCCAGAGGCAATATTCTACAACTCATCTACAGATTCAACCTAATACCTCTCAAGGTCTGTTTTTCCAGATAATGACAAGCTGATTCTTAAATTTCTATGGACATGTGACAGTTTTAGTATAGCCAAAATAATCTTGAGAAACAATAAAATGTAGGTGGAGAATGCGCATTGCCTGATATGAAAACTTACTAAAAAGCTGTGGTAATTAATACTGTGTAATAGTGACATAAAGGTAGACATATTGATGGAATATAATTGAGTCTAAAAATTCAACCTCATACATCCATAGCTAATTGATTCAAAAAGATTGCACAGAGAAGTCACTGTGATTTCAGCAAATGCTGTTGATACAACTAAATACAGGAAAAAAGAATGGGTTTTGACTCCTACCTTGCATCATATACAAACACTAACTCAAAATAGATCTAAGACCTAAATGTAAGAGCCAAATCTATAAAACCCTTAATAGAAAACATACATAAATGTTTGTGACCCTGGATTAGGAAATGGTTTCTTAAGATATCTTGCATTTTAAGATATGACAAAATAATAATGTATAAATTACCAAGGGCACATGAGGAAGGGGGGAGAGGGGAGAGAGGGGGGAAAAAAAGAGGACCTGATGCAAAGGGCTTAAGTGGAGAGCGAATGCTTTGAGAATGATTGGGGCAGGGAATTTATGGATGTGCTTTATACAATTGATGTATGTATATGTATGGATTGTGATAAGAGTTGTATGAGTCCCTAATAAAATGTAAAAAAAGAAAAGAGGAGAAAAAAAATGATTAGGGCAAAGACTGTACAGATGTGCTTTATACAACTGATGTATGTATATGTATGAACTGTGATAAGAGTTGTATGAGCCCCTAATAAATTGTTTTAAAAATGATATCTTGCATTTTAAGCAATTATGACATCTTAAACATAAGCAGCCCAAGTTCAACATAAGTGGAACTTCCTCAAAATTAAAGTCCCTTATAATTGGAAAAACACAATCAAGAATTTGGAAAAAGCAACCTACATCAGTAACTATTCATGAGATACCTAATAATCTTGTATTCAGAATATATAAAGAAATGTTATAAGTCAACAACTATAACTCAACAAATTAAAAATTAGTCAAGAAGTTAATCATTACTCTAAAGATATAAGTATGTTAAACATAAACTATATAACTCTATTATAGATTTAGTCTAAAATTTCTATAAGTTGCTTGAAACTGAAAAATATTAAAACGAGTTTACAAGAGCTAAAATAATATTTTGAGACTATACATTCTGAATTTAGGTAACATTTAAAGAACAGACTTAATGGAATGAACACTAATGACCTGATGAGCTGGGGTGGGGGGGGAGTGATATAAAGAACATCATATGTGAAGGAAGCAAAAGGTCATTAAAGAAAAAAATCAAAGTGGATATCAGAAGAGATATTGAAATTGCTCATTACTTAGCTAAGGGAAATGGAAGAAATGATGGAGTTAAAGAGCTGAACAGATAATCTCAAAGGGCAGCTCAGGAAGACAAAGTATTAAAGAATTCGTCATTCTTTCACGTTATATGCTACCAAGTCCTGCCAGCCACCTCCACCCCCATCTGCCCCAACCCAAAATGGCTCTGATATCTCCCATCAGCCCCCACTACAATCCCTATGCCACAGCCACATTCCTGAACTATCTCAACAACCTCCCCACTGCTCTCCCTGAATCCACACCTGGATCCTTCCTCCAACTACCTGCACCAGGCTCCACACTGAAGCCCCAGTGATCTACCTCATGCTGCCATGGCCATGTCACTGCTCTGCTCAACTCCCTCCAAAGCTTCCCTGCCCTCATCAGGAAGCCAGATATGAGTTCTGGGAGGTCAGTTAGCACCAGGACCTGGCTGACCTGTGCCCAACTTCTTCTTGTCCTTTCAAATGCCTGTGTCCCTGAGGCATTTGAAAGGGAGGACAGGCCCCAGCAATTTTCCTGGACCTTCATCCTCAGCTGTAAGTGTACAATGGCCTCATTTCCACTCGGTCCAGCATCATTAGGATGTGTGTGCATGCCTCTGCAGCACGGATCACAGCAGCAGCCACTGTCTGCCTGCCAGACCTGCACTGAGTCGCTTAACCCACAAACACCTGACCCACTTTAGAGATGAACCACGAGGGGCTCAGTGAGACTCAAAGACTTTCCCTAGGAAATCAGCTAATGAATAGAAGCACCAGAATTTGATCTCAATTCTGACTATAGGGCCTATCGGCCTACACAGACATGTTGAGGGCTTTGGTCTCTACACAGGAGCTGGCATCTAGAAAGTACAGGGTGAACCTTCATGGAATGAACAAGAGCTGGTCTCTGCACATGAACCACCCTCCGAACTCAGGCAGGGACTGGAACAGAACTTCCCCCTAGTGAGATATCAAAATTTAATGGTGGTTAATAGGGTCAGTATGCAGAAAGTGGGGAGTGGAGGGCAGGGATGATGGAAAAACTACAAGGATCATGGAATGTTAGCTTTCAAACAGATTTTTATAATTGCTGTAAATAAGGCTTAAACCTGTAAATAACTGAGCAGGCAGAAGTTGTGAGATAGATACAAGGGGGCTTCAAAAAGTTTGTGGGAAACTTCCATTATTTTCAGATTTGTTTGGAGTCATCACTGGGCCTTTTTCTTGCTTCTGGTTCCTTTGTTGGTCTGCTTTTGCACCTGCATGACCAGGTCCAGGGCCTTCTTGAAAGCTGGAATGACATGGTCCACTGGGGTGAGTGGTGTCCCCCAGGTCCCATACTAACTCAAGGCACAGCTGTCAACACCTGTATTTGTTCAGGAGCCAGCAGAACCCCCACCCACTCCCCAGCCCTGACACCCCACACCACGTTGCAACCAACCCCACCTTGCAGGTAATTGGGAAACATGTCTACAGTGGGTTCTGCTTTGTTGTCAATTTTCTCCAGGTTGCAGTCTGGCTGCTTGGCCATCTTGGTAGAGCTTAAGTCAGGTTGCCCCTTGCTGCAACACAGGGAAAAGACCCAGCCAGTTAATTAACGGCCAGCCAGCTTAGCAAGTTATTCCTGGGGTCCTGACTCAGGTAATGAATGCAAATACCTGCATAAGATGCCCACATCCTGCCTCCTGATCCTCATCCAGGAGGTCCCCAAGCTTTAGCTACATCACAAAGCTGAGTGGCAGCTTTATTTCTTGACCCTGTATATTAATAAATCTTGCCAGCTACCCCCCACTACAATACCTATGCCATGGCCACATCTCCTTCTTGAACTATCCCAGCAACCTCCCCACTGCTCTCCCTGAATCCACACCTGCCCCCTTCTCCAACTACCTGCACCAGGCTCCACACTGAAGCCCCAGTGATCTACCTCATGCTGCCATGGCCATGTCACTGCTCTGCTCAACTCCCTTCAAATGCTACTTGCCCCCATCAGGAAGCCAGATATGAGTTCTGGGAGGCCAGTTAGCAGCAGGACCTGGTTGGCCTGTGCCAGCTCCTTCTTCTTGTCCTTTCAAATGCCTGTACCTCTGAGGCATTTGAAAAGGAGGACAGGTCCCAGCAATTTTCCTGGACCTTCCTCCTCAGCTGTACGTGTCCCATGACCTTCATTTCCACTCAGTTCAGCATCATTAGGGTGTGTGTGCATGCCTCTGCAGCACGGATCACAGCAGCAGCCACTGACTGCCTGCCAGACCTGCACTGAGTCACTTAACCCTCAAGTGCAAACATCCGGCCCACTTTAGAGATGAACCACTAGAGGTCCAGTGAGGCTCAAAGACTTTCCCAAGGAAATCAGTTAATGAATAGAAGACTAGAATTTGATCTGAATCTGACTGTAAGGCCTATCACCCTACACAGACATGCTGGAGGGCTTTGGTCTCTACACAGGAGCTGGCATCTAGAAAGTACAGTGTGAACCTTCATGGAATCAACAAGAGCAGGTCTCTGCACATGAAGCACCCTCCAGACTCAGGCAGGGACTGGAGCAGAACTTCCCCCTGGCCAGGGGGCTGTAGGAAGTCCCATGTGGCATGGGGATGAGCTTTTCTAGAACCGCTAGATTGGGAGGTGGAGAATGAAGACTACAGTAGAGAGCAGGTGTCCTGGTGTCTGGTGGGTTGCATGCCGGGCTTCTAAGCACAAAGCCATCAGCGGGAAACCACTGGCTGGAAAAAGATGAGGCTTTCTACTCCTGTGAAGAGTTACTCTCTGGGAAAATGACAGGGGCAGTTCTACCCTGTCCATACGGTCCTTGGGTCAGAATCACTGGCAGTGAGTTTTAAGGGGAGTGCTGCCTCTTGTCATGCCAGCACGTGTTCAAGGAATGGCATGGAGCACCAGGCTAGCCCCTCAGTCCCTCACTGGCAGAGCCAAAACCCACCTGGATGGTCTCCTTGAGCAACTCTACGGCCTCCTTCAGCTCCCGGGTCTGGTTCATGGCTTCCTTAAAGCTGGAACTTTAACTAAAATCACTTATTCAAAACCAAACCAAAAAGAACTCCCCAAACCAAGCAACACACGCAGGGAAATCATTAGAATACAGATGAAATGACTCCAGGTGGGAATACACAGTTAAAATGGAGTCGGCATAAGTCTAAACATAGGACACGGTACTAGAAACTTCTTCAGAGGCAACAGAAACAGAAATTTCCCTTTGGGCAACAAGCAGGAGCAGCTCCCACACTGACAATTTTGCAGAAATATGGATCCAGTTCAACTGCCTGGATGTCTTTTACTGGCTACTTTCTCTGCATGAAAAGCAATTCATTATTGATGGCAATTTTCTCCTGTCCCTCTTAAAGAAACCTTCCCTCCAGCTGTCTGTCCTCCACTAAGAAGCTTTCCTCCAGCTTCTTTCTACTGTTAAACACAAACAGGGTTTTGTAAAAATTAAAGAAGCAACATGCAAAGTTTTTGAAGAGTGTATGTGGGAACGGGGGATCTTCCGTACTTAAGGGGTCTTGCCCTTCTTTGGAGACTTACACGCTTTCCCAAAGAAAGACTGGCCCGCTCTTTGGTTGAGTTCCTGCTCACTGAACCCCATCTTTGTACAGCTGGGCCTGTCTCTTTCTCCTTTCACTTGCCACCTGCCAGACTGTTGACTGATAGACACCAACCTGGGTCACCTCCGTTGAGGTCCCAGTCTTGGACTTACCCCAGCAACCTGGGAATGCCAATCATGTCTCAATGCGCGGTGGGTGCGCTGGAATATCACTTCAACACCCTCAAGGCTGAGCGCGCTTCCCGCAGCAGGGAATGAGCCAGAGAGTTTCAGGACCTGGTTCACCCCTCCCCCTCCCTCTCTCAGCTCAGCACAGGTGACAATACTTAGCAAACCTCAGGAGGAAGCCCTAACGTTTTGTGTTCCAGCTGCAGCCACTCGCGTCCTGAATAGCAGTCACTTCGTGGTGAGAGAAGCCACAGACCCGGAACTCAACTGTGAGCGGAAGACGTTCTAGGAGTCTCAAGGAGGAGGCACCGCTATGTGAAAGGAAACAGTGGAGGGGGGGAGACACGCAAAGTTCCCGCAATGAATCAGGAACACCGACGCCCAAAGCCCCAGTCGGGATCCCCCTTTCTCCAACAGGAATTCTCCCCCACGAACCCCAACCAATCTCCAAATGGGGGATGGAACCAGCCCCTGGGACATCCTCCCACATCTCACCACGCAAGGGGCGCTGCACGGGGCGGGGAGGGGGAAGAAGGGCGCTTGCACCCCAGCCAGGCTGCTATGTGCACCAGGGTACCCCAAAACTGGTTACCGCGCGACCCCTTACCTGGGCGCGGACTACACAGTGCTCAGGCTGTTGGCGCTTCTCTGGCACCACGCCCCAGGCACAGCAAGTAGGGACCACGATATGACCCTCACTTCCCTCACTTCCGGCTAGGACACCGCCACTTCCGGCCCGTCGCAGCGTGACCGGGAATGGAAGGAGACTAGTCATAGATGTTATCCGGAAACACGTAAGTGAAAAATCAGGCAGGAGTTAAGATTTCATTAAGGTGCGTAGACATTCAGGAAAATAAGAATCTTACTTCATGTGGCAGAGATTAATATAACATCATTCCCACTAACATTATTTGAAAGTTCGTTCTTCATAACACTGACCATACAGGAAGAGATTGCGATGAATTGGAAATAATAAAATGTAAAATGTGTAGGTCTTAGTGGGGAAGAAAACCCCGAACACCCAGATTCTTATCCCGACATACGGTTAGATTATTATCAGATGTATGACCAAAGACATCCCTCATAGACAGCACTGACTGAGTTAAAGGCACCAACCACCCTATGTGACACGGTATCCACAGGGTAAAAGGTGACGCCTGAGTCACTGTGATAGTGGGTCAGGATGTCATTCTCTTACAACCAGAATCTCACAGCTGTGCTCAGGGCCACTTAAAACAATTAACAATGTACTTCTACCATATCAACCCAATATTAATGTTATACAAAACAAACTAAATATTTTCTTCATCTCTTGAATACTGAAGTACACTTTAACTTCCATGTGGTGCTTATTCATGTCTGAGACTGAGAAAAGAAACCAGAACATCACCAGTCTAGTTTTGGACTGTTGTTTATAAGGATGCTACGTGCTGTGGTAAAGATGAAACAGTATGTTCTATAAAATGGAAAAAAAAAAAAAAAAACCCAAAAGCCTAAGGAGCTTTTACTCTGCTCGCTGAGATTCTATGAGTCAAGAATTCACATGACAGGTCTGACTTTATTGTTCTTTTAAATGTATGTTCTTATTAATATATGTAAAACCTTAGTGTGTTTGTGTATTTGAAAACTGGGGGTAAATAAAATAGTAATATCACATTAAAACTGGTGCTTGGTAGAGTAGAAGGGCAGCAAACAAGATGAAACTTTTTAGATTGACAAAGGCTAAAACAATGGGCTCAAATATAACAACAATTATGAAGATGGTGTAGGACAGGCCAGTGTTTCTTCCTATTGTACACGGAGTCACTATGATTTAGAACTCACTTAATGACACCAAACAATAACAACTTCCATTGTACATTGGCTCTGAGTATAAGTACTAAAATGTTAGATTTTTTTAAAAATGTGCATTAAAGTAAAATCATTCAAGAACAATTGTTGAAAACATATAATCATGTTTTTAAAATATACAACCTCAAGATGAATCAAGAGTTAAGGACAATATTGAAAAACTGTAGATTTACATGAGAACTTAATTTTTTTTATTTCAACGCATGAGAAACTTTAATGCACAATTTAACAACTGCAGAGAATGTGTGGTAAAATCATTTTTAAAATACACTCTACAACGGGATATATTATACTGGTGTTTTAACAACACAGTAAAAAATTTGATGATTTCATGGCTCTAATTAATTGAGGAGAATGACTACATGATACACCCTAACAGTTTATGTACAGATTTGTGGAAATGGGATGGATTGAATTACAGAGCAGCTATCCCTGCCTTTGAGCTCATATTTCACCTTGACTGAGTGGGATTATTACCAGGGATGCAAGGATGTTTCAACATTAGAAAAACTATTAATGTAACCAACTACATAAACAGGACAAAGAATAAGAACCCTCTGATCATGTTAATAGATGCAGAAAAGACTAATGGCAATATCCAACACACCCCTTCAGACAGACACCACCCCACCCTTACCTAGGTGGTGCAATTTCCTGTTGAATCTACTTCCTCTGCCTGATAAGGTTCTGAGTGAGTTTCCCACAAGGGTAGGTGAGTCTCTATGTTTCTCTGTGGATCCCATGAACGGAGTCCCCTGCAGGGTGACGTCCCCAGCTGTGTCTTGGTTCCTGAGGATGTTACAATTCCCGCACCCTGTCTGCCCCTGTTCCAGGACGCCATGATCCCATGGGACGTTTCCATTTAAATCCTTTCTGATCTGGGTACAGGCCTCAGTGCATTCGCTCAGGGGAATACTCTGCCTCCTTTATTTTGCCCAGAACCCCTCATGCACCCACACCCCTCAAGCCAGAAAGGGTGTTGGGGGTGGGGTGTTCTTGCCTGGGGCCTGTCCCTTCCAAGTCAGGTCTTGGGCATGAGAGCATGTGGATCCCAGAGTAGACTTTACTGAAAGGAGAGGCCAGCCTTGCAGTCATCAGGCCACCCCACTGATGACTGAGGTCTGTATTAGAGCTTAACTTCCCAGTACCTTGCTTTGCAAAAGGGTGCCATAGCAGTCACAGCCCCAAACACGGGCACAGTTTAAGTCCTCGCATAGAGTCAACCTCCACTGAGTGCTTTCTGCCCAGGAACCAAGGCTGTAGGTAATATGGCCCTCAGCCAGAGGGCTTTTGAGAGTGGATTACTTTAACCTCTCCAGGCAGCCCAGGGAGGGGCAGTCTCTCTTGGAGGTTTGCCTGCATGTGTGCCCTTGATGGAGGTCACCAAACAGTATAAGGAGTCTCCTAGACAGGAGCCATGTCCTATCAGCCTTTCCCTGACTGCATTGGTCAGGAGGCCCTGGACCCATCTTATAATCCTGTTATCTAAGGATGGAAGTGTCTGTCATTGTGATGTATTCATTGATCACCAATCATGCTTTTGTGGCAGTTTCCTTTGCCCTGCCCCACTCCCACAACCTCTTTAATTCACATCTCAATTGTGAACCTGGGAAACCATTCCCACCTCCTGTTGGTGGCTTCCCTCATCCAGATAGATGATTTGTTTATGTCTTTCCACCCATCAGAAACTAGTTTGTGCTTCTGTTTTAGATTGCCAAAGGGGACTCCAATCTCAAATATAATTTAAGGACATTTATTAATGATCAGAAAGAATTCAGTGGAGGATATACTTTATGGGGACACCCTTCAAATGGACTTTAGGCATGCACTGCTATCCACAGCCCTTTAATAACTAGGGTGCTAAGACTTTAATCTCTAATACAGCTCCTGGGTTTTGTCTCTGCCAATGCTGTACCTTTCTACTTGGAGTGTGGAGAACCACCTCAACTCAGAGATTGGTTGTGTTGATGGCACATCTCTCTTTATCACTGCGCTCTTCCACCCATGCCACCCCCCCCCTACACACACACACCTTATCATCCCTCGTGACTCAGAGAATTTCAGGCTGAGATTTAATGTCCACTCATTTTATTAATAGGGAATTTTGGTTTCCTTTATCATCCTTTTGATTTGCAGAATCCAACAAATATTTTATTTGTTTTCAGGTCCTTTTGTGTATCAATCTGGAGAAAGAATAGCTTTTCTTCAACTGTAAAGAATTTCAGTTTTGAAAATCCAGAGGGCAGTTCTACACTACCCTATAAGGTCACTATGAGTCAGAATTGACAGGATGGCAGTGTTTTTTGGTTTTGTGCATTAATATTATCTTTTACTGACACATGCCTTCAAGGTAAGCACTTTTTTGGTTGTTATTGAGTTATTTTTACAGTGACATAATATTTACAGCGTTCACTTATCAGTTATCCTAGTGGATACAGAAAATGTTTCATAGAACCCAATTCTAATGATGCAAATTCATTTAATCCTTTTGATTTATTTCATTTGTTAACTGTTTCTTCTTCAATTTGTTTGATTTGACTTTGTAAGAACTGTGTCCTACTAATGTTAGCTCCTCATTTTTTAAAAAATGGGTCACAATTATTCCTAATACAAGGTAACATTCAGATATTTCATTCTTATATATAGTAAGATATCATCTTATTTAAAATAAAGTTACCATTTTCTATCGCCTACTGCATGGGAATCCTTAATTGTTCAAACCTTTTATCCAAGTATTCTTGATAAAAGACTTGTTTTATTCATTGCTTTATTGTTCTCAGGTGCACTCTGGTGCACTCTGTGATGCCATAGAACCTTAAACTCTTTCTTGTGGTTTCTAGGCTATAATTAATGTAACCAGATTGCCACATCGTGGGATACACCTGTTTATATTTCGTGGAGCTGCCATACATTTACTGTAGCAGTAGGACTTCTTCACTAAGTAATTTAGATATGCAAATTCTCAGTAGGCTTACATGTTTTTCACTATGGGCACATTGATTCTTAATGAAAATTGTTTTTGTGTTTCTGTTTTAGCCATGTTTTCAACATAAAACCAATGTGTCCATAGACATGGATATGCTTTCATCATGTTTAGTTTTCCCTTTTGTTAGGTGCCAAGTCATGTTAATTCCATCTCATGGCAACTTCATGTGTTACAGAGCAGAACAGCTCCATAGCGTTTCTGGAGTATCGTTTGTGGAAACAGGTCTGCAGTCCTGTCTTCAAAGTAATGCAGGCTGAATTTAACCCGTCAACCCTCAGTGGAACAGTCTAGTTCAAGCTGTTTGTGCCACCTACAAACCTTCATTTTCCTTAACCCCAAAAAGCAAACTCACTGCCACAAAGTCAATTCTCACTCATAGTGTTCCTATGTAGGTGTCTGAGATTCAAAATCTATACAGGAACCACCAGCCTTGTATTTCTTGTACAGATCTGCTGGTGGAGTTGAACTGCCAGCTTTGAGGGTAGCAAATGAAGCCAGGATTCTCCCTGACCCCTAGAAATGAACCCAGCCAAACAGATGCCATCAAACCCACACCACCTCCTGCAGATTCCATGTGTCTCATTGCACAGGGATGTTGCAGAGGGGTTTCAGTGACTGGTTTCTCAAAGTGCATCACCCAGGATTTCTTCCTGGAGACTCTGAGTAGACAGAAACTTTGAATCTCTCCATGAACACCTATCAATGGTAACCATTATAATGCTCAGGGACATCAAAACTAAGCCAGGCACACGTCCGTGCATGTACACACATGCCAGAACCTATGGAACCTGGCATTCTTTCAAAGAGGAAAACTCAAAACTATACAATGAGGTTGAATTTTTAACTATAACATGAGAAACCACCTTTCTGAATATGCAAAATTTGCAGAACTCAGAAAAATTAAGCCATCCTGTTAATTTTCAGCTCTCACAATTTTCTATTTGAATCATACAGATATACTGTAACCTAACTGGTCTCTTTACCAAAACTAGAGAATAAAATTAATATCAACTTTAATAGATCTTCAAGAGAGACACTCTATGTAAATTTCTGAGATTTCATGGAAGATGAACAGGTTTCTTAAAGATTTTTAAGATGAAAAAAAAAGATTTTTAAGATGTATAATTGAGGAATTATAAAATATTTATAACATTATTCTATTTAACATAATAATACTACAGTATTTAGCATTATCTATTAGGAACAGATATGCAGAGGCTTCAAAAGGATCATGTATAAATCCCATTATCTTTATTCCATTTTTCCATGATCTTTTTGAAACCCACTTGTGCATTCATGGCATGAAAGATTAGCTACCAATGAGCTCCTTTTATTTAAATTAGATAATAATTTGATAAATAGCAATCATTTGGCCCACCATTTGATTCTGTATGGTGATTATATGTGGTTTCAGAATAAATCTATATTCTGTAACAATTTTCTGGATAACTTCAGAAGGTATTTTCTCCTGGAACAAATTCTTTTGGTCTATCACTTAGTTAATTCCATCACATCCTTCAAATCAAAGTTTTCAATGAATTATATTAATTAGAGTATTAAGGGTATAGGGTGAAAACCACCACTAAACAAAATTGTCCCATAGGCAGGAACATAGAATGATTTCACAGTAGAAATCAACTGAGAGTGTACCTATGTGTACCTCCTCCTGTTTTGAGGACAGATGTTTATTCTGGGTCCTAACTAGATTAATTAATTAGAGACATTGAAAAGAATACCTTTCTTATTGTTAGCTGCCATCTAGTTTTCTCCAGTTTATAAGAACACGATGTACCCATGGGGATGTAGTGGGTTATGTGTTGGATTGCTAACCACACGTTCAGCAATTCAAAACCATTTTCTGGTGACGCGTTCTAGTCCCTTAAAGAGTTGCAGTTTCAGAAACACACAGGGCCTTTTGTACTCTTCCCTGTAGAGACTTTATAAGTCAGAATTGACTCAATGGCAGTTCATTTTTTTTTTAATGGGGAATGGAACAAAACCATGCCCTGTGACCTCAGTATTCTGAGTTCAAGCTGGTCACCTTTTTTCTTGGGGACTTGAGTGGTGACTTTGGGCTCTTCACATATTGGTCATAAACCTGAAAGTCCTCAATTGCATTTCGTCTAACTATTGCCTCTTTTGTTTTACTTTTTTGCTAATGTTTCTTCATGATCCATTTAATTTTCCAGTGTGGGAATTCCCGTGTATACTTATTGCTAATGAGCTTTTCATTTCATATATAGAATATTCATATACAAACATGTATAAACCACCTTATTTTGCCACCTTCCATGAATCAGATGCAAATGCCTTAAAAGTTTACTGAAAATGTGCTTGTGATTCCTGGTTTTGCCTGTCTACCTACCTTAGTTCCTTACATTTAGGTAAAGTCTGAAAGAGCAGACAGTTCCACATACATAATTAGCAATGTGAGTTTCTTGATGGGTTAGATTTGGGTTCAATTTAGGGTTGTAGAGTGCTAGAGTCAGAGTCTACGTAAGATTGGAATCTAGGTTCTGGGATTAATGTTCCTGGTTCACAAGAATCAATGGATAGAAATAGAATTTAAGTGTCATGACTTATGAGTCAGATGTTGGTGAACAGATTAAAGGGCTTTATGTTTAGAATGTGTCGTGCCTACCAACTTATTTTTGGAGTTGCTTAGGGGCTTATGTGTTATGGTAAAAAGATATAGAGTTATGGTTTAAACAGTATAGTTTTGGAAGGTGGTTTCTAATATTGAGACATTGTGTCATAAAGTTAGGATTAAGGTTATAGAATATATTCAAAGTTGTGTTCCTGATTCAAACAATTGCGATAATTGAATTAGGTTAGTTTGAGCGTGTATGGCAGGGGTCTTCAAACTTTTTATGCAGGGGGTCAGTTAACTGTCCCTCAGGCCATTGGATGGCCAGACTATGATTTTTTTAAATCTAAGAACAAATTCATATGCACACTGGACCAGTCGGCTGCTAAGCAGGACAGGCAGCAGTGGCAAAAAACAACTGGTGGGCCTGATAAATATCCTCGGCAGGCCACATGTGGCCTGAGGGCTGCAGAAAGAGGACCCCTGGTGTATGGGGTTAGGATTTCTTAACCCAATTGGCTGTGGGTATCAGGGAATGCTCAGGGTGTTAATAGACATTGTGGATGTAAAGAGCTTTTCAGGTGGCTAGGGGTTCAGTGCTTTAGGATATTATCGGTGTGCTGTAAGGATGCTCAGCATGTTAAGGTGTAAGGGTTAATGGTTTGGGAGTTGTTGATTAGCAATTAATAGTTAGTGGGTTAAGTGTCAAAACTTATTTTTGCAGGTTGAAATGTACCCTATAATGTTTTTTTATTTATTAGCTATTTATGGCATATTTTGAGTATTTTATGGATATAAACATTAATTTATGATTAGAGGAAATTTTATTTCATTTGGGAAGCCTCTTTTCTTCCTTAAAAAATCTTATTTTGATTGCTGTAGTTAGAACATACAGTCAATGTTTAATATCAGGGGTGAAAGTGAACATTTATGTTTGTCCTTTTTCTGAGGTGGAGTGATGTTTTTCTTTTTCCTCTAAGTCTGACATTTTGACTTTTTAAAAATAGGAATGTGTATTAGCATATTCACATATTGAACTATATTATTTCATGTTAGATTTGCAGAGGTAGTTTTTTTTACATGAAAAGCCTTTGACTTTGTTTAGTATGTTTCATTTGTCTATTTAGATAGTTAATCCTTTTTTGAATTAATTGCTATATTACAGAGCTTATTTTCTTATGTTAACTCAACTCGGGAAGATTCAAATTAATCATGGTATATAATTATTTCAGTGTGTTTTCTGACTCAGTTCCCAATATTTTCAATGTGGATCCATTACAAATATTGGTCTACAGTTTTCTGGAAGTATCATTATCTGACCTTGTTAACAGTTTATTACTGTCTTCTAGAAAATGTTAGTAAGTGTACTCTTACAACTATTGTTATGTTTTCACCCAATAGCTTGAACTTAAGAAAACAGTGTTTATTCATACTGTGTGAATCCTCTGGTCTTTAATCTACTTTAGATTTAGCCTTGAAGTTTCTCATGGAATTTAATTGTGATTCAATTGATTCTGAACCCTCTGTGCATCTTGAAACCCACTCAACTCATAGATCACTTGTTCTGGAGGGATCCTCAGGTCTCGCAGCTGACCCCTCAGTGTAGAGCAGTGTTTCTCAAAATTCCTAATGCTATGACCCTTTAATATAGTTTCTCGTGTTGTGGTGACCCCCCAACCATAAAATTATTTTTGTTGCTACTTCATAACAGAAATTTTTGCTACTGTTATGAATCCTAATGTAAATATCTCATATGCAGGATATATTTCCATTGTTACAAATTGAGCATAAATAAAGCATAGTGATTAATCACAAAAACAACATGTAATTATATATTGTGAAATATTTCTTTCTAATTATAAATAAATGAAAATTTGTCTTGAAGCCTGGTGTAGCATGGGTAACAGTCTTCATGTTAGGGAATCATATGTAGGTGTATCTGCGTGTTGGCAAACCTGCCTGGAGACGGATAAGGTCTCAGTTCCTATGACCATCATAAATATGTGTTTTCCGGTGGTCTTAGGCATCCCTGTGAAAGAGTCATTCAACCACCAAAGGGGTTGTGACCAACAGGTTGAGAACCACTTGCGTAGAGGGATAAATGATTTACAGTAATCTTGATGGACAAATAGTCACTCACACCTGAGTGACTGTGTGCTACCCTCACACTTGAGCCCAAGATGAGAAATACTCTGCCATAAGACATGCTGGGTGGATCATAGAGAATTTCTTTCAGCCCACCTCCAGGAGAATGGTGTAAATCAATGAGGGGCAGGAATTCCTCAGTGATTTTATCATCACTTTGTTCTTTTTTTTTAGCAAAGGCAACCTATTCCTTCTTTTTAATAAGAGAGTTTATGTTCCGGCAAAGTTCACATGAAAGGTTTGGTATCCGTTACCATGGAAATAACTTTTGTAAATATAACTATCACACTAGTATTTTGCGCCTATCTTGTGTATTGATTAGTGGTTTCTGAGGTTGTCAATGTTAGGTGCCATTGAGTTGATTCCACATCGTAGGGACCCAGTACACAACAGAAGGAAACACTGCGTTCTCCTTTAACAGACTTGCAATTTAGGATGAACCCATTGTTGCCGTCACTACGTCAATCCATTTTGTTGAGGGATTCCTATTTTTCACTGCCCTTCTACTTTACCGGACATACTGTCCTCCAGGGACTGCTCCCTTCTGACAACATTGTCCAAAGTATATAATATGAGCTCTCACTCTCTACCTCTAACTTGCATTCGGAGCTCACTTCTTCGAAAACAGACTTGTTTGTGCTTTAGGAAACCAATGTCATTTCTGTATTGTTTAGCATCAGTACAATTCAGTCAAACCTATTCTTCTTCAGACTTCCTTATTCAGTGATCAACTTCCACATATGAGGCCATTGACAATCCGGTGGTTTGGGTGAGGTGGACCTGATCCTCAAAGTAAGATCCCTGCTCTTCAACACTCTAAACACGCCTAAGGCTTATGTATCCAATAAAATGTATCTATTGATCTCTTGACTGGTGATAGAATGACTATCACCATTCTGGTTTGGTGTTTTGCTTTTGCATAAGCTAATAGTTTTCTGGAAGGAGGTAGAACTTAGTAGAGCTTACATTAAGAATGTTGCTCACTGAGGGGTCTGGAAGGCAACCTTTCTCTGCGACTGACCAAAATAAGACTCCTGAGTTGAAGCCTGTTCTTAAGATTTGGTGGTATGGTGAGCCTTATATTTAAAGTATGCTTGATGACTGGGCATTAAACAAATTTTGTTTTTCTCTAGTAGCTTGACTTGCTGATTAGTTTTAGAGGAGCACTAATCGGGCCCACACAGAAGATAAGGTAATGGAGAAGAGTGCAGTTCAGACCCCTTTCTTCACCTGGAGTTCTGGAGTCACGCTGCCTTCTCCCAGCCTCCTTTCACAGTGATGCCTGGCAATGGCCTGCACAGGAATGGAGCTCAGACTTCAATTAATTAGACTATGAAAGGGGTCACTGGGGTCATGTACTCAAGACATCAGGGGAGGAGAATAGTCTGTGCTTTCACCACTCCATAGCATACAGACCTACAGCTGATTCTAGAGAATCTAGAGACAGAAGAGGTGAAGCACAACATCTGTGAGCTTGACAAGCCTGGTTCAAGCCCTGCAGCTGCACCTGGAGACAGTGAGCCAAGTGTGCAGGTAAAGCACTCCCAAACCTTCAGGTTTCAATTCCTGAGCTTCTCACCTCTGAGAGCTGCCCCCGAGAAAAGGAAGAAGCCGAAATATTTTGGGAACAAGGTCTGATTCTCAGGTGTATTATCCAGAGTCAGCCCTACATTAAACAATGTATGAGACTCTATCTGATGGACTATGTGCACATTAACATGTGAGTTGTCCCTTTGTAATAAAGTGAAAAAGGGCTTCATCTGGGATGAGAATGTTGGCTGTTTCCTCATGGACAGAATCTGTCCTGTCCATGACTTCTCCATTCACCAGGACCAGAGTTTCCAGGCCACAGAAAGTGATGATTAGTATGGCTGAGGAGGTACCTGTGGCTGTATGATTGCGAATGACTAGGAATAAAGTCTGTGTTCCTCTGTTGTCAGTGACTTATATATTTATAAGCCACTCATAACAAATCCAAGGACATTTAAATGCTCAGATACTCATTTTTTTTCTGCATTAGATTATGGTAACATTATTAGATACTCAGAAGTTTGAAGATCAGCTAACTCTAGCAATCTCAGTGAATTCAGCCCAAAGTGACTCCAATTCAATGTGTACTGTTAATAGGAATGGCTTTTGTGAGTCACCAAAAATGAAGAACTTTTCTTCAACAACTATACTCCTATGTCTTTTCAGAGTCATTCTAGTGTGGAAAGAGTAAATGTCACCCTAAAGCAGAAGTAGGGTAAGCTGACTAAAAGGACAAATGTGAACCCTCTGCGTGAAACCAGAAATAGTGGGCTGACATTCTTTGGGACTGAGCAGGTGAGCTCTCTGAATCCAGAATTTGCACAGATAAGTTCTTATCAGTCTTGACCCTCCTGGACTGAACGTTCTGGAGGACAGACAGAAAATACTAGCATCCACAGAATGAAATTAGTGAATTTATTTATTTGCAGATGGGTTTCCAGAAAATACAAAAAAAAATAAAATACTGGGCCACCATTGTTAGGAAAACCAACCAAATCAAACCAAACAGTGTAATTTGAAGAAACAACCAAATAAAAATAGGCTGACCACCTAGATTCTGATTAAATGGTTGTCAGAATACCTCAGAAAGTATGAGGGAAGAATACACTGTTACATTTTCAGCCAGTAGTCAAACACTTATTATTTATAGTTCCCTTTGCCCCAGGCCCAGTTGGCTGTGAGCCTGACTGGGAAGTACTTATCTGAGAGACATGAAAACTCTGATGCAGAGACCCCTGGCAGAGTCATTTCCTCAGGGTAAACAGGCCGATTGTTGCTATAGAACAGAATGTATTTTCCTGTTACAATATAACCTTTGGATTCACAGATAAAAGGTCTAGTCATGGTTTCTTTTTCTTTTTTCATTAGAGAGGGATTCTTTAGGGAAACAGATTTAGAAGAATCTGCAGATCCCCACAGGAAACCAGACTTGAAGCTCCAGCTGCACCTGCTCCTGGGTCTAAGTCCTGTGCTCTGAGGGTCCTGAGCGCCCCCTAGAGACCATTCTCCTCCCTGACTGGGCAGTTTGTGTCTTGGCTCTCACTGACTTCCCCTTGCTGTGTGTCTTGCACAGTAGTACATGGCCGTGTCCTTGGCTTTCACACTGTCCATTTAAGATGGAGGATGTTCTTGACATTGTCTCTGGAGATGGTGAATCTCCCCTTTACCGAGTCTGTATAGTATGCACTACCACCAGTATCAATACCTGAGACCCACTGCAGGCCTTTTCCTGGAGCCTGGCGGATCCAGATCATTTCATAGCTACTGAAGGTGAATCCAGAAGCTCAATAGGTGAGTCTGAGACCCCCCAGGCTTTCTCAGATCACCCCAGGTTCCACCAGCTGCACCTCATACTTGACACCTGCAAACACAGAGACCCGTGATCAGTCATCACACACATACATAATAAGGTACTCTCAATTACACACATACACAGCAGGGTCTACAATGATTACCATGTAAAATGGTCAAAATGAAAGCCAAGATTGGTACAAAATTCATTATGTGTCCTGTGTACTAGCTCCTGGGTACAAAATGGAAACAGCAGAGACCCCAGAGACTGGGCCTGTCCTCTGAGATCCCCCATATCAGGGGCTGTGGCCAGTTTCTCAGCAGACATGTGCATGTCCTCTGATATTTAGAAGGAGATGAGAAGAGAATATGGGCAAGAGTTCTTCCTCATTCTCAGAGAAACAAAAGCACTCTCAAGGGAAAACAAAGCTTTTAAACAGCTTGTTAATCAAGCTTTTAAACAGCTTGTTAATTGTATATTATCAATATTTTTTAACATTTTATTAGGGGCTCATACAACTTTTATCACAATGCATACAAATACATACATCAATTGTACAAAGCACATCTGTACATTCGTTGCCCTAATCATCCTCAAAGCATTTGCTTTACACTTAATCCCTTTGCATCAGGTCCTCTTTTTCTCCCCCTCTCTCCCCCTCCTCCCTCCCTCATGAACCCTTGATAATTTATAGATTATTATTTTGTCATATCTTGCCCTATCCGGTGTCTCCCTTCACCCCCTTTTCTGTTGTCTGTCCCCCAGGGAGGAGGTCACATGTAGATCCTTATAATCGGTTCCCTCCCCTCCAACCCACTCACCCTCTACTCTCCCAGTATCACCCCATATACCCCTGGTCCTGAAGGTATCATCCACCCTGGATTCCCTGTGCCTCCAGCTCCTATATGCACCAGTGTACAACCTCTGCTGTATCTAGACTTGCAAAGTTCAATTCGGATCGCGGTAGTTTGGGGGGAAGGAGCATTTAGGATCTGCGGGAAAGCTGTATTCTTCATTGGTGCTACATCCCACCCTGACTGACTCATCTTTCCCCCTGGACCCCTGTGTGAGGGGATCTTCAGTGGCCATCAAATGGGCTTTGGGTCTCCACTCTGCACTTCCCCCTTCATTTTTTGATGATGCCTTATACCTGATCCCTTTGACACCTCGTGATAGCACAGCAGCCTGTGGGTTTTGTTGCTTCCATGTGGGTTTTGTTGCTTCTGAGCTAGATGGCTGCTTGTTCACCTTCAAGCCTTTAAGACCCCGACACTATCTCTTTTGATAGCCAGGCACCATCAGCTTTCTTCACCACATTTGCTTATGCACCCGTTTTTCCTTGGCGATCGTATCATGGAGGTGTGCAGCCAATGATATGATTTTTTGTTCTTTGTTGCCTGATAACTGATCCCTTCAGGGCCACGTGATCACACAGGTATTATCAATATTTTTGAAAGTAGTTTTCAGTTTATAAACTTTATATTATATACACAGTAACTTTGTGATATGAGAGCTCACAATGCATTATCTCATCCCCTTTAAGATGTGGATATATGTGAGGTTAGTGGACGATTCTATTATTTGTTTCTTTCATGAGAATATTTCCCCCTCTGCCTTCCAAGAAATTTCTCCATTGAAGTGGTCATTTTATACTGTGGGCATGAAGTTATCCATAAATATGCGACATGGTGTCTGCTGTCTGGTTTCCGATGTTGAGGTTTGGGTCCTTCTTTTGTTGGCATGATCAGGAAAAGTGAGTGTTTGTCTCCTTACTTTGTCTTCTCACAGAGGCCGCTTTCATTTAATCAGCTTACTAGTTGTGTCCCTTCTATTTCATTTATTTCAGTCCTTATACTTATTTATTTCCCCCTGCTACCTGTGCTGGGGCATACAATTCCTTTCTTCTAGTTCCATGAAATGGAAGCTGAGGTAATTAATTTGAGAGCTGTATTTCTATATGATACAGATGTGTGTGGCTATGAATTCCTCACTAAGTCCTCTTTGGTTGAATCCCACAGGTTATAATGTTGTGGTTTTATTTTTATTCAGCCCAATACAGCCGTGCAGGATGTAAAAATCATTAAATACATGAGACATAGGTATAAGTCATACATCTCAATGTGTGCATCACTCACACTCACTCACACCCATCGAGTCAATGCAGACTCATGGCGACCCTGTAGGGCAGGGGAGAACGGCCCCTGAGTATTTATGAAACTAACTCTATGTGGGAGCAGAAAGCCCAGGCTTTTTCCTGCAAAGCAGCTGGTGGTTTCAAACTGCTGACCTTCTGTTTTTTCAGCCAATTAAGTAATCACTATGCCACCACAACGCATATAATTATGTATATAATGTATAAATGAATGAATATTATAAAATACATTGAATGTAGTCATAAATACTAAGGTAGAGTATATCCATTGAGAAAATATCTTAGAGGGAAAGAAACCCTAGAACTGAAGAGGCAGCTCCTGGCTCCCATGACTCCACTATTGCCCTTGCCCAAGAAGCCTGGTCCTCTGCTTTGTACAACCCATTATTTCAGTGCAGCTTGTGTATGGGATGGCGCTGGGTCCTCTGACTGTCAGTTTCATGCAGTAATGGATAGCTGCTCCCTCAGTGCTCATTCAGTCAGCTGCAGGAGAACGGCTGTCTGGACATTTTTTAGAGCTTGAGAGTCAACTCCTTTGACAGGGAAGATTGTTATCAGTTACAAAACCATACTGTTAACAGCTGGTCCAGCCTCGTCTGCCTCTTTTGGCAGCTCCAGCTCTGGAAGTATAGAGTCACCAAGATTTCCAACCTTAAGGAGCGCCCATCATTCCTGGGCTCAAATCCTAATGCCGTACCTGTCACAGGACACCTAAGAAGGGGAAAACAATAATGGCAAATAATGGAAATCTCTTTAATGTCAGCCCATTTTTAGAATTTATTGACACTACCAGAGAGAAGTAACCTTCAGACTGAAGAATATGAAAAATAAAAACAGGATTTATGGACAAGTTCTGTCAAGGTTAGAGAACTCTGCCCGCCATGTGATTTTTCCTTGAGTTTTGAGATTTAACCTGGAAATTGGATAAGAGATCTGACGTGTGAAGCCCTGGGGATAGGATGGGAGAAGTAGAAAAGTGTCCAGTCTAATGCCCTCCTCTTCCCTGGGATGGGTCTTCATTTATTGAGAAATCAAGAGCTTTAAGCTGAAGATCATAGAAACTGTTGGTCCACAGTGAGCATAGAGAAAATAAAATGTGATTTCATAGAAACCCTGACTAATCGTGGACATTTATTCTACCCTATTTTCACATTTCTCAGCACATTCTCTTGGGAGTTCACTCCTCTTTCCTTATCTTAACATCTCACTAAACATCAATTGGGACTGAACATGTGGTACAGTTTTGAGACTCAAACTGGACAAAGGACATGAATAGGTACTTCACTAAAGAATATATTCAGTTGCCAACAAATGCAGACCAAAATATATTAAGTCACATTACTCATTGCTGCTGTTCTTGTTCGAAGATGTCCTGTTGGATTTCGCTCATTCTGACAATATAGAACACGTCCTGATCTATGGCATTCCCTCAACCATTCTGCTTGAACCCGTTCTTACAGAGATCATGTAAATCAATACGGTGGAGGGTTTTTTGTTTTCTTTTTACCTGAACCCCTGTTTCAGAAATCCTAGCAAGAAAGTACAACACGCTTCTCCAGGAACTGACCCTCCTGATTACATATGCAAAGTATATGGCAGGACATCTCCCCATTCTGGCTTCTAAAGAGCATTCTGGCTATACTTCCTTCAAGACAGATAGGTCATTGTCATTTTCACAAATATGGAATGTTACTCATACTTTTTACTCATTGATCTTTTCTAGTATTGTTTATATTCTTGTTTCCCAGCTCTCCTGTGGGCTTTATGAGGCCATTGAAAATACCACATGCCCCTGGGTTCTCAAACAGATTTATTTTCTTTTAAAAAAAATCATTTCCCCCTACTATATATCCTTTGTGTCCTTTTATTCTCCATTCTCTTCAAAGGTGTTCATCAATATAAATGGTTCCATTTAAAAGTGTGCCACAAAATTCTTACATTAGGGTTCTTAAAAATAGATATTTCTTTTAATTTTGTGTTGAGAGATTTGTCTAAATTCATTGATTCAGGTTTCCATTGTTTCAATTTTACAACTTTTATCTTTCAGACTTATTTATTTCAACTATCTTAGTGTTTCTCTTTTGGATTTGTTTTTGGAGTTGTTGAATTCTTCCTAAATTTTACTGGTTTTGTTAGATATTTTAAATTTTTTTCTTCTATCGCCATTTTTTGTTTTTATGTAGCTTGTTTTGGGGAAACATTCCTATAATTGTTTAAAACATCTGACCATCATTCTTCTGAACTCCCACATGAGGAGCTCTAATCTGGAAAATCTCCCATGTCTGTGATTGTCTCCTTTGCTGGTCGTATGTAAATAGACTTGATAGTATTCCCTTTGTACTAGTTGTAGTTATGGAAAGTTCAAATGTTGTAGCTGTTGCATGTTCAAACTTATTCAGAGAAAGGATTGATAACAAACTAAAGATGGTCCCTAACCCCCTTCAGAGCCCCAGTCTCAGGTTGGCTTCTGTAGTTGCCGGAGGTGGAAGTGAATGACACAAATGGTGCCTTCTACAAAATTGTCTCCAAAGAAGGAAGAAAAGAACTTCTGAGACATTCAAACTGCCCACCTGGTATCCATCTCTGTCCCAGTGGAGGGACTGGAGCTTTTATCTTCACCCCAGATGAATGTCACAGCAAGGGCCCACGTCAATGGAAAGCTTCCCTCTAAAACAGGGAACTACTGTGTGGCTTACCCATTAACAGACTTCAGGGCTATCTTGGAAGCAGTACAACCAGAAAGCTCCTTAGAGACGAGGTTGGTGAGACTTCATGTCCCATATGTTGGACATGTTGTCAGAAGAGACCAGTCCTTCAAGAAGGTCATCACTCCTGTTATAGGAGAAGGGCAGTAAAAAATAAGACCTTTAACAAGATGGATTGACATCGAGGCTGCAACAGTGGAATCAAATATATGAACAATTGAGAGGACAACACACAGGCAGCATTTCTTCAGTTGTACATAGGATTTCTGTGAGTAGAAACAGACTGAATGGCCCCAAACAACAACAACAGAGATGCAGGGATGTAACAAATCACAGCCTTTCTCATGCTATGTTCAGCCAGGTTTGCCTCTTCGTGAGGGGACTATCTCTCAGGGAACAGGAGAGGAAGTGGTTCCACTGTCCTCCACAGCGGGTGTGGATGGAGGACAGAGCTCACCTCTCTCTCTCAGTCCTGGGAAATGAGTGCTGGGTGAGGGACTGTGCAGCATGGACTTGAGTTGGACCACCTGGAAATTACCATTTTCTCGGACTACTTGAACAAGCTTGCTCCCTCCAACATGTCTGAAATGCAAAACCGAGTTTTTATTCTTCTCTGTTTTTTTTATTGTTTGCTTGTTTGTTTGTTTGTTTTGTAGGAGGTATTGTTTGTTTGTTGTGAGATCTTTACTTTGAATAGGTGGTTACTGAGTGTCTGGCTATGTTTTCCTAGAAGAATTTTCAACTCTTTCAAGGAATCGTTTTTAGCATGTATGCTCGGTGCAATCTGTGGTGTGATTTCTCATTAGTTTCTTAAATGGATGCTAATCGTGCATGACAGTAATATGGCATCATCGAAAATTTCAGTAGTTTCTCTGTATATCATGATATGCTGAGAAAATAATCTAAGAAGTCTTGAACATGGAAGAGCACAGACATAAGATTGGAGCAAGCCTTATTAACACCCTGTAGTACACATATAACATAATACCACATGCCATAAGGTAGTATGACTTAAAAAACATACTGATTCAGACCAGGGACTGGTGTCTTAACTACAGATTACAGCTCAATGAAAGAAAACCAAAATCCTCACTATGAGCCCAATAAAAATTGCCATGAAAAATGGAGATAAGATTGAGTTGTCAAGGATTTCATCTCACTTAGATCTCCAATCACTATTCACAGAAGCTGTGGACAAGTGATGCATTTCCCTGGGCAAATCTGCTGCCCAAGACCTCTTTAAACATTTATAAAGCAGCGTCTATTTGAGGACTAATATGTACCTGGACCAAGCATTCAAGTAAGACTTTATGTCCCTTATTTGAGCATGTCATTAGCAGCACCACAACCCGGAGAATGGTCCTGTGCTTGGTAAAGTAGACTGTCAATGACAAAGAGAGAGTCTTTCCAGGAGATGGATTGTCACAAAGGCTGCAATGATGAGTCCAAACGGAGGAATGATTGTGAGCAGAGTGCACTTCTGGGCAGTATTTCATCCTGTTGTACACGGGATCTCTGGGAGTTGAAGCCAACTCAACGGTACCTAACAATTCAACATGTTCAATATTATTTAGGTCATTCTAGGTTACATAAACGTACACTTGTGAGTGTTCACTGGAATGGAAACATTGAACCTGCATTTGATGGCCTGGAGAAAATTGATAATTTTATCCTGCATTAATATTTTTATAATGAGATTGGTGGCATAGTGGTTATGTGTTAGGCTGAGATCTGCATGCCAGTGCCCATTCCAAAGAAGAAAGACCGGGCTTTCTATTCCCATAAGCAGTTAAAATCTCAGACACCCACAGGGTGTCACTATAAATTGTCATCAACTCGATGGCAGTGAGTTTGGGTTTTTGGGTTTTTTTTTAATATTTCTAACCTTGACAACAAACAGTACTAGTTAGTACCCTGAATTGTAAACTGAGATTTCATCGATACCTATTACTTTGAAGCTTGCCTTTGGAGAAATGGTGAAACAGAGAAATCCCATTCCATTGAAAAGAAGGCAGGTTCAGATACATGAAGGTTCCCTAGAGTCTGTGCTTGGTGGTCCCTAGAGAGGTGCTGACAAGGTGGGGAAACCACAGTTTCTGAGAGGAAAACATAACTGACTTGTCTCTTTCACATCTGCTGAAACCATGACCTGATGTACTAAGGTTTGTGCCTGGGCTCACACTGACTTCCCATCACTGTGTTATCTAGCACAGTAATACATGGCTGTGTCCTCAGGATTCACAGAGCTCAGTTTTAAATAAACTTGGCTCTTGGACGTGTCCCTGGTGATGCTGACTTGGGACTGGAGAGCTGGATTATAGTATGTGCTCCCACCACTCCATATTCCACCAACCCACTCCAATCCCTTTCCTGGAGCTTGGCGGTTCCACTGCACACCATAGCTGGTTAAAGAGAATCCAGAGACAGTACAAGTGAGAGACAGGGTCTGTGAGGGCTTCACCAGTCCAGGGCCTGACTCTTGTAGCTGCACCTGGGCCAGGACACCTGGGGATAAAGAGAAACACAGTGAGTCATGTACTCAGATGCTGCCTCCCCAGACTTCATGTATGAATGAATCCCTGAAGCACTCACCTCCCGGAGTCGCCACCAGAAAGAGGAAAACCCACACACAATTCATGTTCATGTGGATAAGATTTGTGACACCCAGAAAATGCTCTCCAGGGTGAGAAGGAATATGAATTTAAGTCCATGCATGCTGTGGTTTCATGGGACTGGTATTTGCATGTGGGAGGTGCACTTGTATGTAAAGGTGGAAAGGCCTGAATGGAGCCTGTAGCTCTGGACCTCAGGATTAGAAAAGTGATGCTGGTGGAGTCCTTGGGAGAACACAGTCCTCTCTCTGAGGTCTTCACTCTACCAATCATATGAACATCTGTGCAGATTTTATGTTCAATGTAAATTTATGTCCTTCCCCATCTATTGAAATTAAAGACAATCTCTATCCTCACCATGTTTGAGGCAGTAGAGCTACCATAGTGGTCAGCACAGCAGTTCTAGCTGACCAGACACTGAAGTCCTTACACAGGCTCCTGTCCTCACTTCTTTCTTCATTTGGTCCAGAACTGGTGGGTCCTTAGCACCCCTGCAGGTCAGCTTTCTCCCTGAGGTTAGTTTTCTGTCTGTACTCATACTGACTCTCCCTCACTGTGAACAGCTTTGGAGGTAGAGAGTGCTACATCTTGCAAACAATCTGGATTGGATGCAGCAGGAGCAAGTATGATCTATAGATGTAGATATTTATATAGATATTATATTGAATTATATTCCACAATAAAATACTGATTAAGAAAGAAATCTGCCTGAAAGACAGTAACATTATTGCACAGAGTTGACGTAGTTAGTTTATTTTGCCAACCTGGCTGATAAACGCATGTGGGGTTAATTGAAGGGCGGAGGGATAAATGGCTCAGTGAGCCTCGCCTTTCTAGTTCTCAGGTTTATTGCTTTCTGATGTTCGGACCAGGGTGCAGCTGCTTAGCAGTTCCCTGCTTCAGCTTTCAAGGCTAACTTCCTGCAAGACATCCCCAAGGAGAAGCCACATGGACCTACCCAGATGCAGCCATGGCTGGTGGAGCAACCATGTAAATACCCCTGCCAGCAATGAGATTTTTACCCATTAAATGACTCAGTTTTCCTCCTGCAGTTAGCATCATTGTGTCTGTTTTGTGAGATAGAAGAGGTCTTTGTGGACTGGTGTTGTGCATATGGGTTAATGGGTTAATGTTGGACTTTGGGGTTTGGACAGCACTGGGTTGGGATGTTTTCTTGATGCGCACTTAACCTTTATATAAAACTCTCTTATACATGAGTTTCTGTGGATATCTTTCTCTAAAGTACCCAGACTAACACAAGAGTTTAGGTTCAATTCTTTCCACAGGAAGAGAAAATGACTTAAAGCACACTTCTATTCAAAATAATTGAAGCAAGAAAGTAACAGGGTTATTTATTCCATGGGTTTAAAAGAAAATACTTTATTGGGGGCTTATGAAATTCATCACAATTTATACATATATATTGTGTCAAGCACATTTGTACATTTGTTGCCATCATCATTCTCGAAACATTTGCTTTCTACCTGAGCCCTTGATACCAGCTCCTCACTTTTTTCCTCCCTCCCCACTTCCCCTTCTTCATGAATCCTCGATGATTTATAAATTATTATTATTTTGTCATATCTTACACTGTCTGATTTCTCCCTTCACCCACTTTTCTGCTGTCCATCCCCCAACAAGGAGGTTATATGTAGATCCTTGTAATCGGTTCCACCTTTCCACCCTACCCTTCCTCCACTTTCTCTGTATCACCACTCACACCACTGGTCCTGAAGGGATCATCCATCCTGAGTTCCCTGTGTTATGAGTTCCTATCTTTACCAGTGTACCATCTCTGATCTAATCAGATTTGTAATGTAGAACTGGGATCATCATGACAGTGGGATGAGGGAAGGAAACACTTAGGAACTAGTGGAAAGTTGTATGTTTCATCATTGCTACACTGCAGCCTGACTGTATCATCTCTTCTCCCCACCCCTTCTGTAAGGGGATGTCCAGTGTCCTACAGAGATGCTTTGTGTCCCCAGTCTGCACTCCCCCTTATTTCCAATGATATGATTTTTTTGTTCTTTGATGCCTGGTACCTGATCCCTTTGACACCGCGTGATCTCACAGGCTGATGTGTTTCTTCCATTTGGGCATGTAACTTCTGAGCTAGATGGCCACTTGTTTACCTTCAAGCCTTTAAGACCCCACATGATATATCTTTTGTTAGCCAGGCAACATCAGCTTTCTTCACCACTTTTGCTTATGCACCCATTTGCCTTCAGCAATCTTATTGGGATGGTGAGCACACAATGGTATGATTTCTGTTCTTTGATGCCTGATACCTGATCCCTTTGACACCTCACGATCACACGGGCTGTTGTGCTTCTTCCATGTGGACTTTGTTGCTTCTCAGCTAGATGACCGCTTGCTTACCTTCAAGTCTTTAAGACCCTAGATTCTAGATCTTTTGATAGCTGAGATCCATCAGCTTTCTTCACCATATTTGCTTATGCAATCGCTTTGTCTTCAGTGATTGTGTTGGGAAGGTGAGCATCATGGAATGCCAGGTTAATCGAACAAAGTATTCTTGCATTGAGGGAGTACTTGTGTGGAGGCCCAATGTCCATCTGCTACTTAATACTAAACCAATAAATCTGTGCACATATATGTATTTCCCCATCCTCACATATAAATATATTTACATATGTACGTGCCTTTGTTTAGACCTCTATACATGACCATTTGCCTCCCAGTTCTTTGCTCTGTTTCCTTTAATTTCCTCTTGTCCCACTATCATGCTCAGCTTTTATTTGGTTTTCAGTAATTCCTCTCGGTTACATTACCCTTGATCATGCCCTACCAGACCTTTTACACCCTCCTCACCACAGATTTGTTCCCTTGTCCCTGGGTTTGTTAACAACACTTCCTTTCCCCCCAACTCACCCTTTCCCATATCCCCCAGGAACTGTTGGTCCTGTTGTTGTCTCCTCCAGATTGTTTATCCATCCTATCTTATTTAGACAAACCTATGGAGATAATAACATGCACAAAAACAAGACAGAGAAAACAAAACAACTACAAGAACAAAGAAGAGCCTGTAGTTAGTTCAAGGACTCTTTGTTGGCCTTTAGGAGTATTTTCTGGTGGAGTCTGATGGGGTGCCACACCCTTGTGCCTCGCCCCAAAATCTAGTTTTGCTACTGTGGTAATTTGAACTTCGTTGCTCTGTTCCCCTTGGTGGTCTTTTGCATGACATTTGAGTTTGGCCTCAAATCCACACACTATGTCTCCAGTGTTGTCCTATGTAGGGCTATGAGTCAGTGAGGGATGTCATGTCTCATAGTGGAGCCGGCCCTATGTGCTTCTCTGTGGATTGGTCGCTCTAAGTGGGAATATTGTCCTCAAGGATCAGTGGGTCAGGATGTGCTCCACTTTCTCTTCCTCCCCCTTTATTTGCTCCCATGTGCTCTGATCAGACATGTCCACCTATTTATTCCATGTTAAGGAGGAAATTATCGAGTCAGAATTCTATTTCATGGGTTTCTGTGATGTGTGTGATAGGAAATTTTACAGCTGTTGGCAATTTTTGAACACAATGATAATGTAATGCCACTGAATTACGCAGGAGAAGAATGTTGAAAATATTATTTTGTTGCATATACATGTACCATGAGAAAAATAAGTTAAAAAGTGAAAGATAATTTTTCACATATAATCAGAAACTGATGGAAAGCCTTGATTTTACAACAACACTTTAAAAAACAAGCTGAAATATTGAACCAGAAAAGAGATGATTATATAAGCAGAATTTGAATTTAAACTATTATTAGCAATGGAAAAGTCATTAATAATTTATTTATTTATCTGTTTATTTATTTATTTTTACCCCCAAACCATTTTATTTGGAGCTAATAATCATATCAATTCATAGTTCAAGTGTATCAAGCAGTATTTGTACATTTGCTACCATAATTAGCTTCAAAACACCCTCTTCCTTCTTGAACTCCTTGGCATCAGCTCCCTTTTATCCCACCACCCCCCCACTGTATGCCCCAGAATCCCTTATTCTCTTTGCTATCTCTATATGTTCATCCATTCCAGGTTTCATCTAATGTAAAACAAAAAAATCTAGAATGTTACCCACAAAGACAACATACATCTGAGATAAACCCAAATAGGTATTGGAAATTGAGGAAGCAGGCAGTCCAAGTGCAGTTTGCTGTCCTTCCCCAGAGTCCATCATAGACCAAGGTGTGCTTTGGACCAAATGTGTCAGTCTAGCTACTGGAATTGGCCTTGCTGTCTGCCTGCCTTTCCCAAGGCTTCTGGATCCAAAATCACTCTTTAGTCGCTGGCATCCTACAACGTACCTTTACTACTTTCTTCTGAACACATGCTAACATTCCCCAAACTGATTGTTATACACATTACATGGAATAAAAGAAAACAAGAACAATAACACAATCAGCTCACTGCCTTCCAGTAGATTCCACCTCATAGCACAACCCTGTTTTGTTATCTCTGTTAGTGAGGAGGGAACACTGTTCTTCAACTGCAGCACATACAAGGGATGCTTATACACCTCCAGCCATGCACTGGCCGCAGAGTGAGACCGCTGCCTGTGCAGACTGGTGGCCACTCCTGATGATGAGCTGACTCTGTCTCTTCCCTGGGTGAGCAAACTACTGTTGTATACAATGCCTGTGTGTAAGCTGAGCTTTTGCTGGTGACCTCGGACTTTGTTTTAACAGAAATATACTGTTAAGACATCCTTACAGTACAAAAGAAGGGAAAATACAAATGTAAAGAAAATATGGTTATTTTTATCAAGCTACCTTTTCAATTGAGCACACTAGAAAAATATATTTAAAAAGAAGACCATCAAAATGTTAGTAAAGGTATTATAATACCATAAATGATGCCGCAGAAAAAGATGGTATCATTAACCTAAAAACACAATGTAGGAAATTCTATGGAAACCAAAATAATGGGTGGAAAAGAACAATTCCTGACAATAGTATATTAAATATGATTAAACTAAATACAGAATACACAGAAAACAAAGTAGCTATTGGAAGGTCAATAACTATATCCCACTGGCACCAAGTGAATTCTGACTCATAGTGACCATCTAGACCAGAGTAGAACGGCTCCTTGGGGCTTTAGGCACTATAAAAGTTTTTAACTGAGAAATTGGCAAAAATTTAAATGAGATACATATTAGATAACTATATCAATGTTAGATTTATTATTTAATGTGTAATCTTTTATTAAAATAATTTTGAACAGTATTCAAAATAAAAATATTTTACATTTGTCCTGCAACTAATATCTTTGAATGTTCTATTTCTTTTTAAAAATCCTTTTATTAAGATCTAATCCAAACCTCATACCATTCTATAGTTCAATCGTGGAAGCAGTGTTCACAATCACTACGACAATCAGTTAGAAAACATGTTCTTCCTTGTTGAACTCCTTTCTATTAACTTCTCTTTTCTCCCCACCTCGCTTGCTGAAGCCCCAGGGAACCCTTATTCTACTTATTGTCTCTGTAGATTCACCCATTCTGCACTACATAAATTGAAAAACATAGAAAAATATATCAAGAGAGTCAAAAATGCAAAAACAATGATTGAACACAGCGAAAATAAACCCTAAATGTATAAAACAAAACCAGAAAATATTAAAACCCAGATTAATCACAAAGGATATCAAAGGGGAGATCAAATGACAAGTTTTTAACCATCCAAGTCAGATGAGTCATTCTAACCTTCTACAGTCATCTCTTCAATACTCTCTCTGGCCGCCAGCTTGTTCCATCCCTCAGTCATGGTGAGAAGGAAATCAGTGGAGGTGTATTCCCTGTGAAGATCCTGCAAATGTGTTTGAGCTTCCTCTGTCATCCACAGCCTTCTGTAGGTCAGAGTCTCACAGTTTAAGCTCTGACACTATTCCCTCTTTTGGATTTGGATTACGTAATTTACAGTCCGTGTAAAACTCTGGAGAGCCTCATGTGTCTCCCTCAGAATGTCTGGTGCATTTTATCTGCTGACCTTGCACTTAGCATCCCAATGTGAAATCCTCTATGCCACTAGGGAGAGTGAACTTTTATGTAATATTTATTTTTTATAATGTTTATTACTTATGTATTTCACTTTGAGTTGCTAATTATTTGCAAGGCATGTAGGTGTAACTTAATTAGAAATGATATATTAATTGTACTTTAAGTGTTAAATAATTTTAGCAATTTTTAATTTTAAAATGGCATAACATGATAATTTTAGGTAATTACACTTGACCGAACAAAATTGATCTCAATTTTCTGCACTTCACTCCATCAGAGATGTTGTTGGATGCTTTTGAGTCAGTTTTACTCACAATGGTTCTGTGCACAACAGAGAAACTAACTAAACTGCCAAGTCCTGAAACATCCTCACTTGCTCTTAAGTTTGAGACCATTTTTGCAGCTGCTCTATCTGTGCATCTAACTGAGTGTTTCCCTATTTTGGTGACACTCTGTCAAACAGGATGTCCTGTTCAAATATGTGAGAAATCTCGCTGCTCTCAATGAGAATAAAGAGCATTCTCACATATTGGTCTGCAATTTCCTCCTCTTGTGACTCATTTGCTATCTTTTGGAATCAAAGTTGTCCTTCCAATGATTGTTCCCTTCATTGTGACTCCTATGAATGACCTATTTATGAATTGCCCACCAGAGAGGTCATTCCAGTTCACCCCTTGTCAGTGTGGGGCTCTCTATGCCTGGAAGCATTGCTTCAGCATAAACAGGGACAAGGGGTAGCAGGCGTCACTAAGGACAGGTCACAAGTTTAGACCCAGACGTCTCCACAATTATTTTCTCAGACATAGAGAACATGAGTCAACCACTACCCACAATGCACAGGGAATAATGCAGACAGACACCTCCAGAGACCCGACCATGCACTTTAATAGAGCCATGAGCTCAGGGCATTTCAAATTATTCATTTCACTCATGAATCTGTACATGCCTGTATTTCGTTGTCAACAGATTTTGAGTCACAGATAGTGTGAGGATGATAATCTCTTTCTCACAAAGGAAATTGGGGCATAAAGGATGCTAATGAAGGTCAGTGTCACTTTTATTATTAGTACTGCAAACAAAGAATGCTAGTTCTTCCTTTCAACCTTGCAGCAAGGAGAAAATTTAGAGAAAGAGAAAAAACAGAAAGGCAAAATTGTCTCTGGAGATGCTGGGAGCAAAGAAAAAAGGCCCTAATTCCAACAGGAAATCCTCCCTGTAATCCATCTGTGCCTGTCTAGGGCTGGGTGTGTGTGTTCAGTGGGTCCTACGCGCCCCCTGCTGCCCAATGTCTCCTCTGCAGGTAGGTTTGTGTCTGGGCTCACACTGACTTCCCTTCACTGCGTTCCTTGCACAGTGATACATGTCCATGTCCTCAGCAGTCACAAAGTTCAGCTGCAGGGAGAACTGATTCTTCTATGTGTCTCTGGTGATGGAGAGTCAGCTTTGGAAGGATGGGTTATAACATGTACTACCCTCATAGCATATCTCTCCCATCCACTGCATCCCCTTCCCTGCGTGCTGGCCAATCCAGTTCCAGCAGTAACCACTGCTTGTGATGAACACACCAGAGACAGTGCAGGTGACGGACAACTTCTTGGAGAGCTTCACCAGTCCTGGACCTGTCTCTTGAAGCTGCACCTGGGACAGGACACCTGCAAACAAAACATATGGTGCCTGTCAGTCACTTGAAGTCACACCCATCCCCATATACCCAGGTCAGATATCTGAATCTCTCACCTTGGGGAACTGTCACCAGGCACAGGAGAACATATAGCAGTAGCATCTTTAGACTGCAGCTCTGATTCCCAAGAGACTCACAGCCGAGTCTGAAGAGAACTGATAGCTTTCCAAGCCTAAGGGTGAAATTGTACCCTAGTGCCTGAGAATAATTTGCATGTGAAGGAGTCCAGGCCTTATAAACAGAAAGTGATAGAGCTCAGACTCCCCTCTTCCTACTGAGCCCATTGTAGGGTAACCATTTGTTTGAAATCATAAGCGTGTTAGTCAATAGGGAGAAGAGGTCTTCCCCAAGAAGTGTGTGGGAAAGGTCAAAGGAAATCCAAGGATTTCTGAGCTCAGTGTTCTTTCTTTCCTTCCAGCCCCTCATAGTCCGTGCCCTGCCTTGGGCTCCTCTATGTCCTGTGCCCTAGAGAGTGGGCAGGATAGAGTTTGTTGAAACCATCAATTAATTGGAAATTGGACCCCAAGGAACCTTCAAGCCTCACACTCTTCAAGATCCCTTATTTATTTTTCTGTACACCCATAGTACTTGGTAGTTTTCCTTGTGTGGAAGCAACATCTTTGAGAAGCATACATACCAGATTAGTCCCAAGGAGTTAGGGTTGATAATTCCTCAAGTGTCCAACTCTTCTATGAAGCTATTCAGTTCCAATTTCCACCCCTTCCTCCCTTGAGGAGATCCCCTCATGCTTCTGGGTTCCAAGAATCACTGCAACGTCCTACAGAAATTCATGAAAGTGAGGAAATTAATCACGTGGTGGTGGGTTCTATTCAGTCCAAATTCCAAAGGCCAGGAAAGGGTAAACCAGGCGCTAGGTCCAAAGGACACGCTCCACTCCTAGCTCTGCAGTTTATTTATGCAATATGACCTGAAGCCTCTGGCAGAATGTTTCCAGTCGGCATTGTCCCCTACTAATCTTATGCAACTGGGATTTTAACCACCTTGGGCATGGTCATCACCAACCCCACCGCTCTTACATGCAAAACACACACTCCATCCCCGAGCCTGATGATCGAGGTCAACCTCAGTGTAAATAGAGTTTCAAGTGGCATAGGGTCTCAGGGAAGAACATACCACCTAGAAAAGTTGGGCCCCAGGCAAGACAGTATTCAACTCTGTAGCCTCTAAAAATGCAAGATTCTGAACAGAGACACCCCCCTTTGTTTGCTGGAATATCCACAAGAGTGCAAAATCAGTCAGGTCATGATTTCAAGTGCAAAAATTCAGGAGCATAGTAAATGGAAAACAGTCATTTAAAAATAGGATCAGAATATGAATAAGAGCCAAGAACAGTATTTTACATCTTGAATCAAAAGACATTTTCACTCACCATTAAAATTACATCTGTCCATGCAGCTGATCCTCAACATTTAGAGAATGAGAGCAGACACTCTTTGAAATGTCCCTTACCCAGGGGTCTCTTGTTCAATTGAAATGTGAGCATCTCCAACCAGAGACAGACTCTCCATTTGTGCTCTGGGCACAGCCCCATCACGACTGCTCATTGGTCTCACCTTACTTTTATTCATTAAACTCAAGGATTGTCTAATTTTGAAAAATTGTTCATATTATTGACTATAGAAACTGTGACACTATCTGTAAACATGCAGTTTTAAAGCTCAATCCCATTAAGCTTCCTTCCTCCTAACAAAGTTGAAAACATTTTTTCCAGAATTAAGGTTGACACCACTCATTTCCTGGTGAATTAGAATCTGTATATCTCCAAATTAATATATCATTTTATAGTGGGGAAATCCAAGCACAAGGTGTTGGTCACCTGGACTTCTTTGGGCCAGAATTTGCTGAACCGCATAAGCAATTGTTTTGAAATGAAGATGCATTGATTTCACTAAAATCCAGTGGTTCAATCACAGGACACTCTAGCATTTTTTATTTGGAGATAATTGAGTCAATTCCCTTTTCACATGCACACTCGCAGTGCATCACTTGATCCTGTTCATTTCACCAAACTGCCATCATACCATCTGCTCTTGGTGCTTGTCTGACCAATTTAAGCTTGAGACCATGATGTAACTACACACTAGTTCAGGTCACCTCCATCTCTCGTTTGACTGCCACAATCGTCTCAGATAATTTCATAGCAGTGGTTAGTAGGGGTCTCCTTAAATGTCAACCTCATGAAATTACCCATCTGCACATCACTTTCCTAACAGGTTTGGTACATATGTTCTCAGTGAGCTCCTGAGTGTTCCCTGCACTGTGAAGATTCTGGAAAGCCAAAACGCTGGTGATGGAAGGCCTGCACATTTGTGAGTTGGAGATTAATCCCAGTAATATCCTCCTAACTAAATATCATCTCACCATAATATTTCACAACAATAATGCTACTATAAAATATTTCTTACAAGCTCATGTCTGGTCTTTATGTGGTCTAAGACTCATATATAGGAGCAGACATGTTTCTATTGTTCTCCCTGATCAAGGGGTGATCAACTCCCCTCTGCCTGCCCCAGTACTGGTATTGGGTTCCACCCACAATGAGCTCAGGAATATCTAGGGCAAGATACCACCCATGTTGTTATGTATATGATTGATGAGGTTTGCTAGCCCCAAGATTATTGAAACGTTTTTGGGAATACAAACTCTCTCTCTCTTGTTCCTGGCTTCACAGTAGAGGTAATGCCTTGCACGCTTTGTCTACTGCCCTTTATTATTTCCCTTTAATTGTGCAATTGCTCCTCAGGATGTGAGACTGGACCTTGCCAATGGCTCCCTAAGCTAGGGAGCTAGAGGAAACTCTCCCAGAGGAGAGCGCAAATTTATGCGATGGTTGTGCAACCCCCATCTGAAGCTAGAGTGCGTTTAGGGAATAGTTTTGAAGTGAGAATCTGGTTGGGGGATTGGTAAAAATTTAAACAAAAATGGGGCAAAATGAAAGCTAATTAAAAAAAAGTATGTTATTATGGTCACCCACTTACTGAACAAACAAACAAACAAACAAGGTGCAGCAGTAACAAAGAAAAGGATGCTGGGTTTTCAGCAAGTAGTGAAATGTATAATCCATGGTTCCTGGGGCGGGGTTGGGGGTGTGGTGAAGGGGCAGATATCTAGGAATCCGGCAAAAGGTTGCTACAAATTTAAGTAAGATACACAGGCAGGGGGAACATATCCTTATGGAGACCTGGGATGTGTGGACAAAAGTGAAAATGGTTTCAGAACCTCTGCAGACAGAGGAGCAAAAGAAAGACTATCCAGTGTAGTACAAAGTCTTGTGTGAGTTATCCACATTCTTGAAAGCAGACTAAGTCACTCCAAATGAGTATGAAATAGTCGGGGAAGCTTTAGCAGAGACTGAAAGAACAGAATCTGATTCTAAGGAGAACCTAGTGGCCAGAAGAGCTCTGCACCCCCTGAGTAATGCTGCCCTGGGAGATCAAAAGCCATGAACCAACAGAGGAAGCCAGATTAGCTTTCCCTGTTCCTGTAATGGAAAGGCAGCCTAATGCAGACAACCCAAAGGATATGAGGAGCGCCATTCGAGTGGCTTTCCCTTTGAGCTGCTGAAAGACGTCCAGCAGGCAGCTGCAGGCGAAGGTGCTGACTCCCCTTTGCATTTAGCATAACTAAGTCACTAGCTGCGGTTGGGTGTCTGGTCACCACCAAAAAGAACACTTTAACCAAGTCTTGCCTTCTCCATAAAATTACTTACAGCACCAAATTTGGTCATTTGAAATTGCTGAAGCACAGGCTCACTTGAACATAGAGACAGAGCAGATATTGGGGACTGGGAATGTTATCGCCTTGGAAGCGCAATGGCAGATTACTGAATAAGCATTGTCACAGATATGTAATGTTTGTCTCCAGGCCTGGAAAAACATAATGCCATTTGGGGAGAAGCAGCCCAGCCACACTTCTATACGCCTGTGTAATGAGGGGCCCCATATAGGTTTTATGTCCCTTTTTCGGGATGCTGTTCATAAGAACTTCAATAATGAAGACACGGTGGATAGTCTAATACAGACTCTAGCTTAGGATAATGCTGATATCCGTCCCAGCAAAGAGTAGAGCAAAGCTTTCAGACTTCCTTAAGATTTGCAGAGGAATTGGGTCCGAGGTACAAAGAGCAGGCCTTCTAGGGCTGCTAGGCATAATTACAATAAGCCTAAGGTGGGGGAGGGTGTTTTAACTCTAAAACGGTTTGACATTTTCAAAAGGAGTATGAGCAAAGCCCATCATTTCGCCAGGCAACTGAAGGTGGCACCGGGTCAGGGCCCAGCTGGGTTGAAGAGAACCTGGACTTTGCCACCGCTATAAAAAGGGAATCGTTGAGCCATTGAATGCCGCTCAAAATTCAGCAGTGAGGGGGTTCTGTCAGTGAACACTACCCACCCACGAAAGGGGGAGATGGGTGTGCTGCAAGCCCCACCCAACAAAATTGACGGACATAGTTTCTACCCAGCCAGCACACAATGCATTGAACCTCAGTCAGAACCTATCACTGAGTTCTGCCACCAGAGGGAGCTCAAAGACATATTTGACTAGCCAAAAAGATGTTCAGCTTTACCAGAAGGACTATCAGCAGTTATTAGGACCTGTATTTGGGGACCACTGCCAAAAGGATCAAAAGGCTTTTCTAGGAAATCCACCCTAAATGCTCAAGGCATTTAAATTGTTACTAGGTTTGTTGAGCAGAATTATGAAGGGGAATTTTGAACTATGAGTTAATCTGAAATACCACGGATGATATATAAAAAGGAGATTGCATCGGCCAATTATTTTTGGTTCCTTGTGGTCCTATTGATAAAAACGGATCTTACTCGAGAAAGAGCACCAGAGGAGTCAAATGTGCCCACAGCTAGTGGAGTGTTGTGGAATGCTGTTCTGTGTAAGCAAGCGCGACCCTACATAGAATCGAGAATTGAAGGCAAAGGTTTTCAGGACTTTTAGATTCAGCAGTGGATATCACAGTTATGATCCATAAACAATGTTAAAAGCATGGTCCTTAACCACCCCTGGCTTCAGCATGGGCGAATCGAAGAAGTTAACCAGGATAAGGTATGGCATCGTGATAAGATCCTACAGTGCATGGGGCCTCAAGGGCAGTTTGGTTCAATTAATCTTGTAGTGACTTTTACCCCTATTAACGTAGGGGGAGGAATCTGTTGCAACAGTGGGAGCGCTAGATTGTGAACACGGGGGTTTCCATAAGACAAACGAAACAAAATGGGGAAAGCTCTGCTGGGCAGACCGTACATAGTGCACATCCCCACGCACCCACCCACCACCCTGCTAGGCTAGCATCAAACAAATTGCTCAACGTCAGTAATCCAAGTGCCTTGGAAAGTACTCTCTGGTCAGTGAATTTTTACGTAAAACCATTTCACTGGAACCTCGTTTTGTGTGATGGCAGATTTAAAAGAACACCGTGTGGCGGAGAAATTTTGTTTCTTCCTAGGGGAGGGGGCAGGGAATGTTGCAAACACTCATGATGTTGAACACAGCTTCCACGGGCTGTGCTATGGAAAAAGCTCAAGTGTGCGTGTGGTTTTCTCATTTCAAAAGAGTTGAAATGCTGATTGATGACACCTTGTTCTGATGACCATTAACTTCCCGAACGGATGAAAATGTCAGCTCACTGTGCACTTGGAGTTAATCAAACCAGATCAGACTATTAATCAAGCTTTCTAATCAGAAGTTCTGAAAAGATAGTGTAACATCTGTGACCAAAACAGGCCTGATCCTTGGCAGATAGGGGACTGATTCTGCCACTACGACAATGCACCTGCTCACGCACCCATTTCAGCGTGGCAGTTTTTGCAAAAAAAAAAACAGCATGCCTCTCTTGCCCTACACACCTTGCTCACCTGCACTCGCTCCATGTGAATTCTAATTTCTGTGAATGCAGAGGGACATGAAAGGACAGGGATTTGATGACGTAGAAGCGGTGAAGGAAAAAAAAATGAAGGAGGTACTTTCAGCCACCCAAACATGAGTTTGAAAAAGGTTTCCAAGAGTGAAATACAATTTTACAGTTATGAAGTATAAAGAAAAGTACACATTTATTTCAGGTATTACATGTAATGGAAAGTACTTTGAAGTTGATAAGGTTGCTTTGAGAAAAAAAATTAGAAAAAAATGTGTTATTTTGGTATACCCTCCTCATCCGGCCCCGGATTCCTCCACCAAATTACATAGCACAGAACATGATGAAGAGTATGGGTCATAAGGGAAGAGGCCTTAGAAAGAATGAACATGGAGATCTTTCTCTAATCGAGGTCACTCCCCAAAATGACTGCCAGGGCCTAGGATATTCAAATTTTTAATTGGGACTTCTCTTTTAAGACCTGAACACATTAAACTATCTTGGAAGTCAAATGACCCAATATGGATAGAACAAAGGACCCTTTATAAAGAGAAAGAACAGGCTTTGCATGCCTTAGTCCAAGAGCAGCCCAGAGGTCATATTGAAGAGATTCTCAATCCGCAGGTTAGTAAAATGTTACTTATCTAAATGAACACATTCTAAACCAAACCAACTGCCTGAAATTGCTCACAGTGCCTAAAAGCCTCCATTATTAAAACAGAAGGATGAGATGAAAGGCAATTATGTAGAATGCACTTCATTTAGCTTCATTAATGCATTTTTTTCTTTGCCCCAAAGCTTCTAACAAAACCAGTGCAGAAAAACAGCTCTCTGCCCCTACAGAGAAAGCAGATCAGGAGAGAGAAGGCGGAGCAACCACAAAGGTGTTTGGAATCCCGGATTGTTCATCACTCTTGGGAGAGGCTATTGGCTTTCTGTCTTAGCAGGTAAGAGAAATTACAGGCAGATTCCTTGGCTGAGCATGTGATCCAGGAAGAAGCAGTTGCTGAAAGCATGATGTGGAGACCTCTTTCCAATTGCTGAAGCTTTCCAAAAAATAAAAATGTCCTTTCAGATTCTTGAGAATGGCAATTTTTCCTTTCTTAGACTTATAATCATTTCAAACATTGCTGATGTTGCCAGAGAGACACTTCCAAACTCTTCAAAAACTGAACACTTTATGCAAAAGTGACTGGACAGTTACAGGCTGTTTAATTACTAGAACATCAGAGCGTGGACTTGCAAACTCAATTGATGTTCAATAGTGACTCTAACATTGCAAATTTTATATACCCCCTATCCCTGTAATGTAACCTTACTTGTGCTTCAATTATAAATCATTTGTAAGAATTTAAGTGAAACATATCATTAGATAATAAACAGCTAAAAGATAGGTTCAGTACATTTAAGATTGGGTTAAAACATCCCCTGGCTCTAACATGATTAAACAATTGGTGGAGGAGCTGGAGGAGCTCGACTCAAGAGCCTGAGCTTAAAGTATCTCTCACCACTTAGGTTCTGATCGGACTGTATTACTTGTTGCCATTCATTTTGTTTTGGCAGTCAGAAGGCTTCTGATGTATATAGAGAAGCCATTTTGCGGCTGTAGCCCTTTTTAATTTAAAACATAAAAGAAAAGGGAGAGGGAGTTACCTGCAAAGAGATGGTCATTAGTTCCAAAGCAAACTTTTACAATAGGGACAAAGACTGGGAAGCCTAGGATCAGGGGAAGGAGAGAAGGAAGAATATTAGGCATGTGCAGGTAACCAATGCCCATGGACTGCCTCCTAGGTTTTCAAGACCCCTGAACAAGGCACTAGGTGTTATGTGTTCTGTTGCCCAGGTCACTGGAAAAGGGATTGCCCTAATGGGAATAGGCCACCATGAGGGCCACCTTATCAATGCAAAGAAATTGGCCATTGGGCAGCACTTTGTCCTATTGGAGACACCCAGGAGGGGAGGTGCCCCAAGGCTAGTGTGCAGCTGCTAACTGAGGATTGAAATGGTCTGGCCCAGAAGGCCCAGCAGCAGGAGATCACATTTACTGGGCTGGAGCCTCAGGTGAGCATAGATGTGGCAGGTAAAGGATTGAATCAGGGTTGTATCCTCTCAGCACACTTATTTAATCTGTATGCTGAGAAAACCATCAGAGTAGCTGGTTTGTATGAATAAAAGAGCAATGAGGAGAGCTAGGGTGACAGACCCCATCTTGCAAGAAGGATGGGAAGGAATCACAATGTTGTCTCCAGCTGGGTGATGAGGGTGCTTCCCCTGTGGAGGTGACCTGTGGGTCTAAAATGGATATATTCCACTTTGCATATTCCTGCCCTCCATGTCAGACACCTCCAGCCTTATAACCCTGGAAACCCAAGGCAGAGGGAGGTGCGGGCCTTGGGACTGCTGGGAGGGACAGAACCTGATCCTAGTAACATCCTGCAAGAGAGAAAGAGAGAAGACAGTCACTAGCACTAGCATCTCTCCCACGCAGAGCACTGAACGCTGGCTCTCCACTCAGTGCATCTTTCAGTCCACACCCGGGGAGGAGTGGTTTCAAACCCAGTGTGAATCTGCAGCCCAAGGAGAGGAGTCTGGGCCCTCACAGACGGTCTCTCCTTACTGTCTTGGGGGAATGATGTCCAGGATAGAAAGTACCTCTGTCTCCTTAGCGAAGACTTCGAAGAATCTGATCTCCCTAATGGCCCCTTCTCAGTAGACTCTCAGGTGCGTCCTAGCACCCAGGTCTGCCCTGTGCTTCCTGCTGCCTGAGGAGAGGAAACAAATCTCAGGAAGTGTCAGCTTTACTCGGAGTGTCAGACAAATCTGAGCAGATTAAAGCCAAAGATGAGTGTGTCAGTCTGAACACTCATGGTCAACCTGGCCCTTGTAACCGTCTATCTGATAGTGGAGCTCTGTTCAGAAGAGAAGTTACAAGTCCAATATGGAGAACATTTCACCTCCGTCAATTTAATAATTTTTCCCTAAACATTTCTCTGATCTGCTCTGATCTAAACTAAAGAAAACCATCAGTGTGTTAACTCTTTCTCTCTGAGGAGGAGGCCTTGGGGTTCAGGGAACACCAAGAACCGCTGACATAACAGCCCACAAAGTCAATGTCCCACATCTCGGTTTTAGAGTAGTGACTGGGGACTTTAAACCACACAAGGTGCAGCTAATTGTCTCTCCCTTTACAGAGTGATGATCATTGAAGACACATGGAAACCATTCATCCAATGCTGTAATAAATCATGGATACGAGTCTCCTGAACAGCAAGACCAGAAGAAATAGATGGTGCCTTGCTATCAGTACCCACTTCTTTGGAAAAGATAGTATTAGAATGTCTTGGGTAGAGTGGGATAAAAAGTGAAACAATGCACACAGAGAGAGAAATTAAAAACAAAAAAACTAGGCTTCCTGGTTGGGTAGACTTGTGGAAGTCCTGAGACCATGGCTACCAGCATCCCTTCAGGTGTGGGACTGAACTCACCCCTTGGAATAACTTCCAGTCAAATAATCCACAACCCGACCAGGGAGCAATAGTCCTGGGGAGATACAATTACCTTAGAATAATCCAACTTCTGCTATTAAAAGGACAACATTTATCCAGGGTAAAATTCACAATGTTTGGAAAGAAAAGGTAATTGTAGCTGGAGTTTGTGTGTATTACAGTCAATGAAATGAAACGAGAGTGTATGAATAGTTGAATTCGCATTAACCTTCTCAGTAAACCTTAGCGCAATCCACAAGAACGTGTAAAGATCAAAATAGAAAATAATAATAAAATGTTTCCCTTCAGTTCTCCTCTGATGGGGAGAGATTACCTCAGGTTGAGTTGACGGTTATGCTAAAAACATCTAAATCTCGATTCTCAGAGACAGGAAGAGGACTAAAAACCATGACACTGGGGAAAATGGGATAGGGGAGGCCCCAAATTCTGCTAGGAAAGCTGTAACTCCCTCCCCATGCACTGACTCTTGAATCAGGGTTATGTGTCTATTTGGCCTGAGACCCTGTGCCATACATCCCAACCTTCCCTTCATGGTGGTTACAATCTTGTCTCCCATAGCTTCCCTGACCTACTTTTATCTGCATCACCACATGCATCAAATAAGTGATATAGTCCTGTTGTGGGGACCCAGTTACTTGTGATAATCTCTTGAAGAGTGAGTCATTGTTTTATAACATCCTTACTCCTTATGACACACCTCATGTAGTAGTTTGTACATTTAGTCTTCAATTTATCTCAGGATAAACAAGAGTGTAGTCTGAACACCATGTGCCTGGACTCAACCCAAACCCCTAAACCTGAATGCACAATGACACTGGTGTCTGTTGAACAAGTTTCTCTTTCTCTCTGTCATCTATCTATACATTTTCCTTTCTCTGCTGTCTATCTATCTATCTATCTATCTATCTATCTATCTATCTATCTATCTATCTATCTATTTATCTATCTATCATAAATGTATTAATTGGTCTAAAACTATCGATTTAGCTATCAATTTTCTCTATATAGCCTGTCCATATCTTGTATCTCTCATCTATCTGTATTTCTATTATCTATCAATGTTTCTGTTTCTATTCATTACATGCTTAACTTTATTCCTCAAATAAATTCCAGCTTAATGGGAGCAATATGTTTTGTTTTTGGTTGAGTATGCAATATATTGGTCATTAATTCTGGTTTGCTAGACCCATTTATTTGTTTATTTATTAGATTATTGATGTCCTCATGGCTTTTTATTTAAATGTTAAGACCATAATTGAAAATATTGAATTGAATTACTCCACTATTTGGTGGAGCTCTGCTGTCACTTATTTATTGCATTTAAAATATTAGCCAAAATTTGAGTGATATATTTTGAAGGAATAATGTTATATTCTCACCACCTGTCTGTTAGTTCATCATACTGTGGTGGCTTGTGTGTTGCTGTGATGCTGGACGATATGTCACTGTTATATCAAATGCCAGCAGGGTCACCCAAAGTGAACAGATTTCATCAAAGCTTCCAGACTAAGACTAGACAATGCAGAAGGACCCCCTACTTTCCTCTGTGGAAGAAGTTTTCAACATCTTATGCATAAATTTGAAGCATTGTTGAATACTGACAGCATAAGGAAAGGAATTAGGAAATCATTGAAGCTACTGCTAGAGGATGGACCCCTCGGGTTCGAGGGCCCTAAAATGTGACTGAAGTGGAGCTGGTTTCTTGGAGGGGAGTCGGCCATGAGGACGTAATTTGGGTAAAGCCTCTGGGAGTGGAGCCGTCAGGATCTTCATTTGCTGATGGGACATGACTCAAGAGAAAAAAAGTCTTCTAATGACCCAAACTGATCATTTGCATACTATAAATTTAGGAAAATTGGAAGGGGCCAAAGATGAAATGGGATGCTTCAAGGTTGCTTGGTATCCTAGGCATTAGTGAGCATAAGTGGGCTTAAATGGTATTGCAAGTTGATCAGGAAACCATAAGATTTACTATGCCGGGAACATCACAATGAAGAGAAGGGGATGGCATTCATTGTCAGAAAGGATCTTGCTACACCCATCATGAAATAAGGTACTGTTGTGATAAAATTATATCCGCCTTCAAGGAAATCCAACCTATAAAACTATTATCAAACACCTGAAAAATGCATTTGCTGTAAACATCAACATAAAAATAAGTGAGGCATAACACTAATAATTAAAATTATATTATATGTGCTCCTTCCTCCCCACTTTCTGCTGTTCCTTGGGGGAAACAGTGCAATGGAGAAATATCCCCAGATCACAAGAAACCAGCCCTGAAACCATGCATCTGCATCTGCAACTGCTCCTGGGCCGTGACCTGTGATCTGTGGGTTCTGAGTGCCCCCTGCAGCGCAGGTCTCTCCCAGCAGGGAGTCTGTGTCTGGGATCACACTGACTCCCTCTCCCTCTTTTCTCACAGAGTACTAGATGGCCTTGCCTTCCATTTTCTAACCTTCTATTTGCCAATAAACTGTGTTTTTGTCATTGTCTCTGGAGGTGGTAAAGAGAACATTCATGGTGTCTGCATAGTTTTAAGTATGGAGATGGAAGTATTTACACAGAGAGCTAAGGAAAGGCTACATACCAAGGTATTTCTTTTGTGTGTGTGTCTGTGTGTGTGTCTTTTTTTATAACAATTTATAGGGGCTCATACAACTCTTATCACAGTTCATACATATGCATACATCAATTGTATAAAGCACATCTGTACATTCTTTGCCCTAATCATTTTTTTCTCCTCTTTTCTTTTTTACATTTTATTAGGGACTCATACAACTCTTATCACAATCCATACATATACATACATCAATTGTATAAAGCACATCCATACATTCCCTGCCCCAATCATTCTCAAAGTATTTGCTCTCCACTTAAGCCCTTTGCATCAGGTCCTCTTTTTTTTTCCCCTCCCTCCCCTCTCCCCCCTCCCTCATGTGCCCTTGGTAATTTATACATCATTATTTTGTCATATCTTGCCCTATCCGGAGTCTCCCTTCCCCCCTTCTCTGCTGTCCCTCTCCCAGGGAAGAGGTCACATGTGGATCCTTGTAATCAGTTCCCCCTTTCCAACCCACTCACCCTCCACTCTCCCAGCATCGCCCCTCACACCCTTGATCCTGAAGGTATCATCCACCCTGGATTCCCTGTGCCTCCAGCCCTCATATACACCAGTGTACAGCCTCTGCCCTATCCAGCCCTGCAAGGTAGACTTCAGATCATGGTAGTTGGGGGGAGGAAGCATCCAGGATCTGGGGGAAAGCTGTGTTCTTCATCGGTACTACCTCGCACCTTAATTAACCCATCTCCTCTCCTAAACCCCTCTATGAGGGGATCTCCATTGGCCGACACTTGGGCCTTGGGTCTCCACTCTGTACTTCCCCCTTCATTTTATATGGTATATATATATATATATATATATATATATATATATATATATATATATATATATATATATATACACACACGCTGTAGAAATCCACATACTGAGAGCGTCAGGACACGTGAGGGGAGGGCAGCTGTACTCGCTGAGCCAGTGACTCGGAATATTTAGTTGAATCTTCTCTTTATTTACCAGTTATGAACTTAGAGATGAGAAACGAAGAAAATTACTTCTTGTGAAATTATCATTACAATACCGTGAAATCAAATCAGCCCTTCGAGGGGGGAGGATAAAAAATACCTTGGTGGATGAACTATCTGGAGGAAAAACAACTGGACCGACAGTTCCGGCAGGACTTGGGGTGGGGGGGTAGGGGGCTAAGGAAGTGGTGTTAAGAAACACAGGGACAAGGGAAAAACATGGGACCCCAAATGGTAGAGAGGGGGGAGTGGCAGGCCTGGTGGGAAATGATCAAGGGTAAGGTTACATAGAGAAGAGGTATACTCTAGCCCAGGTGGTGACGAAGTATGGTAGTAGGGCAGGAGGAAAGTCAAGGGAGATGGAGGAAAGAGCTAGGAGTCAAAGGGCATTTATGGAGGTCTAGACAAAGACATGTACATGCAAATATATATAGGAGGATGAAGAAATAGATCTATGTGTCTATATTTATAGGTTAAGTATTAAGGTGGCGGAAGGACCTTGGGCCTCTACTCAAACACTCCCTCAATGCATGAATACTTTCTTTTATTAAATTGGAACTCTATGATGCTCACTCTCCCAACACAACTGCTGGAGCCAAAGTGGGTGAACAAGTAAATGTGGCGAAGAAAGCTGATGGTGCCCGGCTATCAGAAGAGATAGTGACTGGGGTCTTAAAGGCTTGAAGGTGAACAAGCGGCCATTTAGCGCAGAAGCAAAAAAACCCACATGGAAGAAGCACAACGGCCAGTGTGATCACGAGGTGCCAAGGGACAAGGTATAAGGCATCATGCAAAATATATATATATATGTGTGTGTGTGTATGTATGTGTATTAAATATTCTAAGATAAAGAAAGGATGTACTGAAATGAAGGGAAGAAACATGGACAGGCTAAACTATAAACTACACCACAGGCATGAAGGTCAGAGCCTTACTGCCCAGGTGCTATAAAAGCTTCAGCCTCAATCAGAACACACAGAAACTCCCTGTTCTCCCACTTCATCACCATGTAGATTCCCAGCATCACAATCCTGCATTACAATTTAGAATGGGAAGAATCTGCTCCTCTGAGGAGAAACAAAACAAAACAAATTACATATAGCAAACATGGCTATCGTCTAACTCTTGCCAGATTTGCATGAATCCCCGCAAAACTCAGTTCTGAGAAAAGGGTGAAAAATGTTTCTACCACGAGGAAACACTAAATACTAAGATAAATTTTCCTTTATCTGAGTACATCCATCTCATTTGTAGATTGGTTTTCTGTGTTGCCATACCTCAAATTTAACTCATTATTCATATTGAAGGTTTTTAAATGTTATTTTATGTTGAAAACTGAACTGAGTATTTTTCAACCTCTCAACCAATTAATATTCTTTGTTAAATCGCTGTAGCTTGTCCAGTAGAAGTGCGCAGGACACACGGGTCTGGAAATGGAGTGCTGTGTGAAACAGAGTCCTTCTTCCTAGAAGAGGAGACCGTGGGACAAAATGCTCTGCAGAGCACATTGAAATCTGCAAACTGTGAGAAGAATACAATGGATGGATGCATGAATTGTGATAAGAGTTGTATGAGCCCCCAATAAATTGATTTTTTTAAAAGAAGAAAAGAAATGTCTAGGACATAATGATGGTGACAAATGTACAAATTATCTTGATACAATTGATGAGTGGGCACAAGAACTATAAGAGCTTTCAAAATGTTTTTTTTTTTTTTCCAAATAGTGAGGAGACTTAAGAGATGATCACATTCTAATAGAGAGTAAGTGAGATGTAGCAGTGAATAAAGAAAACATAAATGACAATTAATTAATTTCAAAATATAATGAAAGTAGTATGTGAAGCCATAAGGTTCAGGAAAATCTTCCAAGTTTAAAAGACAAAATGAAAATTATTTATGATTCCACTAAATAGCATCATAAAGAGCAAACTTGCCATTTTCCAAAAGAGTTCACTAGAACTAGAATTCAGATTAGGAGCCCCAGGAAGAAACATGTGTTTAATATCTTTTTAGGGAGAATCCAGGCTGCATCATATTTGAGAATGACGTGTTGTTTTGTATATATATCTCCCATTTTGACTAAAGGTCACCCTTTATAGAGACTGGAACTGCCCCCATCAGCATCTGTAAACTGTAATCTTTTTGGACACAGATCATCAGTTTAATTGTGCAAGGGGCCAGCTGGTGGGTGGTACCTGCTCACCTTTCCAATAGCATCCACGATCTTGAACTTTGTGTCACCAGGGATTGCTACCTCATCACTTACAAATATATAGAGAAACACAGTTTACAGAAACTTTTAATTGACATGGATAATGTTTAACTGTAAGCAAGGGTTTTCCCATCTCAATCCTATCCTCCACCTAATCTGGGCTGAGAACAGTAACCTCTGTCAACAGCTAAGAGCCGGAAATAAAGGAAGAACCTGCTTTCTGTGACATTCATAAAGATGACTGCATTATTTTCATTTCTTTTTTAGTACTGTTATACCTGTCTTACATTTATATTTGTGCTTATGCATAATGAACCACATAGATTTCAACAGATGAAATATTTTGTCTATCATACTGTTTATTAAGAGAACATGTATTCACAATCTATTGAAAAAACTGATTTGTTGGTCCTAGTTTGAATACAAAAGAGAAATTACTTTTGCCATGTTCACACTCAAAATCCAACATTCATTATAAAATACGTAATAGATAATGTAGACAAGAGTCTTGAATGACTACCGGGTATGTAATAAAATCCCCAGAAAAGGATAGAGGCAATGGTCTTAAACAGTATTGGAAGTTGTCTCACATGTGAATGTCAGTAGGTTGAGAAATACCCAACTCCATATAATCAATATTAGAGCTATATCTGAAACATCTATAGGTATGGTAAGAGGGAAAATAAAATAAAAAACTAGGTTTTCTACATAAAAATTTATCAAGAGTGTGCCAGGCCTAAGAATGGCTTGCCATTTTGTCAAACTGCAGTGGACACAAAGGATCACGGAACACATCGCCTATATTATGCAGAGATATCTAGCCCAAAGAGGAGCTCCACTTAAAATGAGGAGCACAAGAAATAGTCTGTCATCTCTAGAGGAGAATTTTCCAATTAGAACACCCAATGGCAATGCTGAACCTTCCTTGAAATGCAAAATGGTTAATATAATTTCTACCCAACATACCCCCCTTCTCCTTCCCTCAGGATCATAGTCTTCCAAAAGTTGTGAGAAAAAAAGAAATCTTGTTACTTTTTAATTACATTTCTCAATGAACTATTTGAAATTCAATTATCTTCTTTTAATCGATTAAAAGTTCTTCTCTCTTCCCTGGCCTCCTCAGAATGGTATGATTTACCTTTAAAATAGAGAGCCAAGAGGTCATTTCCTGGCAATATTCAGAAAAAGGATTGAGATCTTCTTTTCTATCATTTTTCAGCCGGATATTAATACACATTTTCTTCCTGTCATCACTTAAATCCAAGGAATATACAGAGATAATAGTATATGAGTTTATTAGCTCAAAAAAAGTAGATTGGCTTAATTCTGGAAAATTACACGTTACTACTGAAAATGTTCTCCGAAGGATATCAATTTAATAATAATAATAATAATAATAAGCCACCATTCCTTGCAGGTATAGGGCACATATGGGTAGGTCTCATTGAATAACAGGTAATATCATTCCAACATTTCTGAACAATGCCAAATACAAGAATTTAAAAATAATTACTGAACAATCCTGTACAATAAGTAGTCTACTTACATCAGACTATAAGCTAATGTTCACTTTGGATGAGGCAAGATAAATGATTTCTAACAAAAGCTGCCTCTGCAATCATTATATTAGAAATAATTATTATGAAAATATATAGATAGGTTCTAGTAAATGGCAAAATATTTCCAAAAAATTTTTATAACAAAAATAAGGGAGGGTGGGCACATTTAATATAAATACTGAATACATATTGTGATGGAATTCTAATAATGCTGGCTTCAGGGAATAACATACTTTCTTGAATGAGACTTTTTGGAAAATCAGGGGTTAATTTGCAGTTATTTAAACTGTTTAATGAAGACCAAAAACGTGTGGTTGAATATATAAAATAGCTATCAACACAGGTCATTTTAAAGAAGAAAACATGCATCAAATGAGATTTCAGCAGTTACATTCTCACTTCAGGATGCCTGCTGCGCGCTGAGTCTTTGCAGCTGCAGTCTCAGCCACAGCTGTGGTTCCTTTGGCGGGAACCGTCTCTCCCTGGCTCCTCCCCGAGCCCCGCCCCAGGCCCGCCAGGCCTTGTTGCCTAGTCAGACACCTGTGTTGGTGCCTCAGCAGAAATGGGCGGGGCAAGAGCTGCCTTGAGAGGGAGTGAAGGCAGAGACCCTACTGCTCCCTGACCCCGCTAGCTCCTCCCCCTCCGGGTCACGCCCAGAAAGGGCCGGAAGTGGCGGTGTCTTATACTGAAATGCCTCTCACCGTGAGGATCCACGTGTCTCATGCTCTCCTCGCGGTGCCAGAGAAGCGCCCACAGCCTGAGCACCTTTTTGCTGGCGCTCCCAGGTGGGAGGCGCTGGTCTCCGTGACATGTATGTGGGCGGAGGACATTTTAGTCCAGCTGACTAGGGTGCAAGCGCCCTTTCTCTCCCCCAGGAACCCTGCCAGCGCTTCTCTTAGTGAGAGGTGGGCGGGTGTCCCTGAGGCAGGTCCTATTTCCCTGCTTTCGGATTGGTTGGGGTTCATGGTGGGAGTCCCTGTTGGAGAAAGGGGATCCCGGCTGGGGTTTGGGCCTTCGGGGTTCCCTGATTCTCTCTTTGCGGGTCTCCTAACTCCCCTCCTTCCAACAGCGGAGCTTCCTCCCGGACTCCTTGCGCCTCCTCAGCTCAAAGGTGAGCCCTGGGGTCTTGCTCTGCTGACCTCCCTCTGGACCCGACCAGAGTCTGTTCTAGGCCCAAGATCTCTTGCTGGTCCATGACAGAAACGTCTTCCCTGTCTTTAAAATATTGATAGTGGCCTTTTTTCTTACTCCTTGTTTATATTTTTATCTATATATTACTGGTTTTTTCCTTCCCACTAAAATTTGTTTCTGTTCCTTGTGGTTTCTGTTGGGTCTCACAGTTTGTGAAGCACAGGAGTGGATCCCTACAGATAAGAAATGATGGGAGGGTTTGTAGGGGATGTCCGGTTGGGGTGGGTGGTGGTGGTGTCTGAGTTGGGGAAAGGGAGGGCATTTGGGGGGCAAACAATGAAGGAAGGAGGGAACTGAGCACTAGAACTAATAGTGACAACAGAAGTCTTTTAAAGGTGATTTAATCATGGTGGGAAAAAAAGACAATGTTCAATTGATTGTTGTACTCATTGTAAAGTTCTTCTTGAGACGTTTGAATTGTTGAATTGTGGGATATGAGCATTAAGTGCCCAAAAGTATTTAAAAAGAAAAGAAGGTCTCCATCATGAAAACTATCCAACTAAATAAACTATGCATGAGTCAAAAACTAAAGCGAAACAATCAAACCAAACACTAGGTAGTGCCAACGTGTTTGACTTCTTTCTCTGGGATGATAACGGAAGTGGCCCTGAAACGGGCCCTTGGGTTTTGAAAGTTGTGAGGCTGAAGGACAATTTACTTGGAGATGGTGTGGTGGGCGTTGGCCTTGGTGCCCTCGGTCACGGCGCGCTTGGCCTGCTGTCCAGGTAGTAGCAGGTGCACAGCTGTCTGGATGTCCCAGGCCGTGATGGTCGAGCAGTTTGGAATATGTCGTTGAGCTGCCTGGTGGGTGATGTGCACGAAGGTGTCAATGGTCAACGAGTTCACGATGCCCATGGCCCTGGACGAGATGCTGGAGTCTGCGTGGACCTAATTGAGCACCTTGTGCACATACACAAAGTAGGTCTCCTTGCTCCTTCGCTGACATTTCTTACTGTGCTTCCTCTGAGCCATAGCTGCAGCCTCCTTGGGGCCCCTCCCCGGGCAGGCAGGGACTTAGCGGGGTCAGGTGGGTTGTTTGACTGGGACTGAACACCTGGAAAATGTAACACAGGTGTCCTAAGGCGAGCTCAGGGAGGACAGAAACTCTTGTGGAGCAGAAGGGCAAAAGCTCCATGGATCTTGATTTTCAGTACGAATACAGACCGTGAAAACGGGACCTAACGATCCTTCTGACCTTTTGAGTTTTAAGCAGGAGGTGTCAAAGTTAACACAGGAATAACTGGCTTGTTGTGGCCAACCATTCACAGCGACTTCACTTTTTGTTCCTTTGATGTCAGCTCTTTTTATTGCTGTGAAGCAGAATTCACCAAACATTGGATGATTCGCCCACTAATGGGATACGTGAGCTGGGTTTAGACTGTCTTGAGACAGATTAGTTTTACCCTAATGGTGATGTGTTGTTTCTATGGTCACCTTGCTCAGAAGGAGAGGAACCTTAGGTTTCCATTGTGTGTCTGGGCTTAGTTGAGGAGCCAATGAGGCGAAGCTGCCTTCTGTGGGATTAAGACAGAAAGATTCTTAAACTGCAGGAAGGATAGGACACCACCAGGGAGCCTCCATTGGGCTTGGATAACCTCCAACCCTGTTGGCCTGGGCTGTGGCTGTCTGTGGATGTGAGTCCCTACTGTATGCTGGGACCAGAAAGGTGGCAGCTCCCTCGCCCGCCTGTCACTCACCTCATGTTGTTGGGGATCGTGGTGCTAATCTGTTGGTAGACAACCTGTTCTTTGTCGGGGTTTCCTATGGAGCACAGCAGCTCCCTCCCTGTGATCTATTGCTGCCCTAACAGGACCTTCCAGTTGACCTCCCAAGTGGCAACGAGAAAAATAAGTCCCCACTCGGTCCCAGTGGAAGGGGACAGGGCTCCTAATAGAGGTGCCCAAGGCGCATGTGCTCATCGCAGCATCTCCAGCCAGTTCCCGGAATGGGCCTCCTGGTCAAGCTCCCAAGTGGTGGAGAGAAAGTTGACAAAGCCCCACCTGATGCCAGTCTATCCACCTTTTGCAACAGGAGCAGCCTAAGGTCGCAGGTGAGGCCAACAGGGACATTGATAACAGGTTATTCCTTGTCTCCTAGAAAGTATTAGTAAGGGTTCTTTCAAAACTACTTTTATATGTGAGCCCAATAACTTAAACAAAACAGGGGGGGAAAGTGTGTATTCATCCTATGTGAATAATCTGGTCTCTAGATGCCAGAATCTTTAATTTTTATTTCTCTTACAATTAGGCTGGAAGGGTCTCATGAAATTTTATTTTGATTCAATTGCACATAGACCTTTTAAGCAGCCTGAAACCCACTCAACTATCATTAGTCTCTTGTTCTGCTGGATCCTTTGATCTTCCAGCTGACCCCTCAATGTAGAGGCCTATATGATTTACACTTCCCTTGAAAGACAAAATGTCACAACCGATGACTGCGTGCTGTCCTTACACTAGAGCCCACATTCATGAAAATGCTCTGTCATATGGCATCCCGTGTGGAGCTTAGAGAATTGCCTTCAGCTGACCTCCAAAAGAATGGTATAATGAGGGGTAGGAAGTCCTCACTGATTTTGTTGTCACCTTGTTTGTTCCTTTTCTTTAACCTAAAGAAACCTCTTCCCTCTTTTAATAAGAGAAATAACTTTGTAAACATAACTAGCACACTAGCATGTCTTTGTGCATGTCTTGGGTGTTTATTTGTGGTTTCTGGGAATGGTGTCATATTAGCTGTCATGGAGTCAGTTCCATCTCACAGGGACCGAGTGAACAACAGAACAAAGCACTGCACTCTCCTGTGCCAACCTCACAATTTAGGATGAACCCATTGTTGCAGTCACTTTGTTAGTCCATTTAATAGAGGGATTCCTATTTTTCACTGCCCCTCTACTTTACCCAACTTAATGTCCTACTCCTGGGACAGTTCTCTTGATAACTTGTACAAAGTATATTATATGAACTTTCACCATCTTTACCGCTAAGCAGTCCTCTGATATTACTTCTCTGATATTGCTTCTGCCAAGACAGACTTGTTTGTACCATGGCTATTAATGGTACTTGGGGTGTTCTTGGCCAGAACTACAACTCAACCGCATTGATTATTCTTCTGCCTGCGTAATTCAGTGCCCACCTTTCACATGCAGAGGAAGCCATTGACAATAGCATGTTTTAGTCAGGTGAACCCAATCCTCAAGGTAATAATCTTTTAAAAATATATCATTTTGTTGGAGGCTCATGCAATTCTTATCACAACCACATTACAAGCACATATGTGCATTGGTTGTCATCACCATTCTCAAAACACTTGCCTTCTACTTGAGCCCTTAATATCGGCTGCTCATTTCCCCCTCCTTCCCCACTACCTCCTACCTCATGAATCCTTCATAATTCATAAATTACTATTTTGTCACGTTACACTGTCTGATGTCTCCCCCCCACCCTCTCTGCTGTCCATCCTCCAGGGAAGTGGCTATACGTAGATTCTTGTAATCAGTTCCCCCTTTCTACCTCACATTCCTTCCACCCTCCAGGCATTGCCACTCTCATCACTGATCCTGAAGGAATCATCTGTCCTGGATTCCCTGTTTCTAGTTGCTATCTGTACCAATGTACATCCTTTGGTCTAGCCAGATTTGTAAGGTAGGATTGGGATCATGATAGTGGGGGCAGGAAGCATTTAAAAACTAGAAGAAAGTTATGTGTTTCATCGTTGCTACCATGCACCCTGACTGGCTCATCTCGCCCCCCACAACCCTTCAGTAAGGAGGTGTCCGGTTGGCTACTGATGGGCTTTGAGAGTCCCCTCTGTACTCACCCACATTTACAAGGATATGAGTTTTTTTTTGTTCCTTGATACCTGATCCCTTTGACAACTCGTGGTCATACAGGCTGATGTGTTTTTTCCTTGTGGGCTTTTGTTGCTTCTGAACTAGATGGCCACTTGTTTATCTTTGAGGTTTTAACACAACAGATGCCATATCTTTTGATAGCTGGGTACCATTAGCTTTCTTCCTCAATGTAATATATTTCCAACACTGTAAAGAGGTGTTGTTCCCCTGATTCATCCAATGCAAAGTAGCTGTAGATCTCCTGACTTACTATCACCATATGGGTGTTTTGGGGGGATTTTTTTTCATAAACTAACTTTTTCTGGAAGGAGTTAAAATTACTCAAGCTTAGATTAAGAATATTGATCAAGGTAGGATTCAGATCATGACAGTGGAGGGGGGTGAGAGGAAGGTTTTTGGAACTTAGAGAAAAGTTCTATTTTTCATTGTTTCTACATTGCACCCTGACTGGCCCGTCTCCTCCCAAAGACCCTTCTGTAAGGGGATGTCCAGTGGCCTACAAATGGGCTTGCAAACCTGGCTAGACCAGATGATGTACACTGGTACAGATAAGAACTGGAAACACAGGGAATCCAGGGCGGATGATCACCTCAGGACCAGTGGTGTGAGTGGCAATACTGGGAGGGAATTGGGAGGGTGGGTTGGAAAGGGGGAACTGATTTCAAGGATCTACATGTGACCTCCTTCCTGGGGGCAGACAACAGAAACGTGGGTGAAGGGAGACATGGGACAAAGCAAGTTATGACAAAATTATAATTTATAAATTATCAAGTGTTCCTGATGGAGTGGGGAGTGGGCAGGGAGGGGAAAAATGAGGATCTGATGCCAGAGGCTTGGGTGAAGAGCAAATGTTTTGAGAATAATGAGGACAGCAAATGTATAAATGTGCTTTACACAATGGATGTATGTACGGATTGTGATAAGAGTTGTATGAGCCCATAATAAAATGATTTTTTTTAAAAGAAAGAATGTTGATCAAGTACGTCCAACCTTGTTCTTTAACCAGCCTGCCTCAGAGCTCTGAGATTGAAACCTGGACTTAATACCTAGGGGAATGGTGAGCCTTATATTCCAAATATTTATAACAACTAGATATGACAGAGTCAAAGATAAATTGTGTATTTTTCTAGTAACCTGACTTGCATACTATTTTTATAGGGGCACAAACATACACCCCTGTCAAATAACTGCCACTTCACAACTCCCTGACTAAGAAACTCTCTGAGGGTTGAAAAGGGCAATGTCAGTGACATCAAAGGAGGATATCCGACTAGCCATGTCAGGCTAATGTCTCTCTAATTTATCACAGCTTAGCCTCTTCCCATCACATTCGTTTTGTGTTCCTACCCCTCCGGGCTCCTGGTTGAGCAAGTTTCACAAGTTGTGCCAAGATACTAGCTTTTTATCTCTCCCTAGATGTCCAAAACTATGGGTGAGATGTGGGTGTTATAGTGAGATAATCAGGGGAAAGGATAAAAAAATGTAAAGGGGAAGAAATTGTTGTTAGAAAGGTACACAGATAGTATCAGCACTGAAATCATTGATCACACCTCATAATTCTGTAAAATTTTAAAGTACATTGTAAATGTTTTTATAGCAATAAAACTAGCATAAGAATATTATAGCAATGAGTTTACTGACTTGGCTTGAAAACAGATTCTTCCTGAAAATTCACCTATTTTGATAACAAATTAAAGTGTGTGGGTTCCTCTTTGAAGTCAACCTTTCAAAACCTAGGTCAACACTCAACTTAAGCATTGAACTCCCAAGGCTATACAGTAATCCAGGTTCATAATTGCCTTTCAGGAACACCTGGAATCCATTCATCCTCTGAGACTAGGAAATACCTGCTTCTGTTACAGGAATGTCAAGGAAGGGGACCTGATGAAGAGAAGAATGGACTCTATTAGGATAGCGTGGGCTCTGTCTTTAAAACAAATACCTCAGTTTTTATCCTAATCTTCAGCTCAGGGGCACGGGGTGGTCACTCCTTAGGGCAAGAAGTGCAGGCCAACACCCTGACATACCTAAGTGATCACTCCTCTTCAGTTTCAGGTTGCAGATTGGCCACACATACCAAAATACAGTCCAGTCTAGGGAGCCAGAAACCTGGGACTGCTGTCTTGCGCACTTAAGCATCACAAGGATTTGAACTTCCGAATGGTTGTGAACCAAATTCATTCACCTGACTCCAAATTTCCTCGTGTGTCTGCTTTTTATTTGGAGAGTGCATCAATTTGACTTCCTGAAGCTGTACTACAAAATGGTGAGTACGACAGACACCTAGGGCATTTGCATTATACAGAGTAAGGTCAGATAGGAATCACTGGAAACCTTGAGGTCAGATTATAAGGTAAAAGTGTGATGGGCGGGGGACAAGGGATGGAGCTTTCTGAAGCAGTCTATTGCTATCAAATGCATATGTGGTTCCAAGCACTGGATAACTGGTCTTCCTTATGTGCCTTGAGGCTTGTTATATAAGGTATCAGCATACCAGACTGGGCCTTGGTTTTTTGAAATGTGCAATAAACTTCCTGAGTAGAGTCCAGATATAAAGGTCTACCAGAGGACATGAATTCTTAGCTCGTTCAGAGTCACCATTGCTTCTTCACTACAGTTTCCTTTATTCCATCAGGCAGTGAAATATTTGCTTTAGATTTTTAATGATGGCAGATTTGGCTCTTACACTGTTGGACGTATCCTCTCATGGCTTCATCAAAAGAATGAGTCTGATTGAAATGTGTTCAGTTGGTCAATAAGCCGGAATTCCTATTCCTCATATTTATTTATGTTGATAAAAAGCCCTGCAGAAACATTCCTCACTGGTAATGTCCCTTTGTACAACAGATAAAATCCTTCCTAGGCTTGCAGTTTCTTTACCTTGCCTTACATAATTAACACAATTATTGTGCTATTATTAAAAACACAGCCACTGAAGGTGGTTTATTTTTCTTGAACTTTAAAAAAAAAAAAACAATTGTGTCTCTTTCTTCAGAGGATCCCATTCATAATATGTCCTATGTATTGAGGATGATACGTCATTATCATTGCTTTTTAATAGCATTTGTCCTGTACTTCTTCCAAGAGACCAAAAACAAAAGATACAAACTCACTGCCATAGAAATGATTCCGGGAGGGACCGCTGGGCCAGTCGGGCTGCAGGAGCAGATGAGGGTGATGAGGCGGTGCAGAGGCCAGGACGGGCGGCCCCTTCAGGCCCCACTGCTCAGGGCTGGCCCCCAGCTATCCCCGCCGGCTCCCAAGGGCCCGTGCTGGAGCCCGCAGCCTGGGGGTGTGCACCCCGCCCTGGGGGCTGCTGTGCTGCTGCTGCTGCTGCTCGGTTTCTACCTTCTTGACCCAGACCTGGACTACGGGCGACTGCGAGGGCCTGCTGTGCTAGACGGAGCCCTGCCGTGGGACCACAACAGCTCGGCCTGTGTCCCACTGCGGTCGCTGCTGCCCAAGTGCGAGCTTTTGCAGGTGGCCATCGTATGTGCAGGCTCTAACTCCAGCCGGGATGTGGTCACCCGGTCAAATCCCTACTCTTCTACAGGAAAAACCCCCTGCACCTCCACTTGGTGACAGACGCGGTGGCCAGGAATATCCTGGAGACACTTACACACGTGGATGGTACCTGCCATCTGAGTTAGATTCTACAACGTTGATGAGTTCCAGTCCCAGGACTCCTGGATCCCAAACACCCACTACTCTGGCCTCTATGGACTCTTGAAACCAGTGCTGCCCGGTGCCCTGCCCTCTGACCTGGCCCGGGTCATTGTCCTCGACACAGACGTCACCTTCGCTTCTGACATCGCGGAGCTCTGGGCAGTTTTTGCTCACTTTTCTGACAAGCAGATGATTGGTCTTGTGGAGAATCAGAGTGACTGGTACCTGGGCAACCTCTGGAAGAACCACAGGCCCTGGCCCTCCTTGGGCCTGGATTTAACACAGGCGTCATCCTCCTGAGACTAGACCGGCTTTGGCAGGCTGGCTGGGAGCAGATGTGGAAGCAGCTGCGAGAAGAGTGGTTCTCACCCTGTCGGCCACCTCTTTGGCTCACCAGGGCATCTTCAATGCTGTCCTCAAGGATCACCCAGGGCTGATGCTGCTGCTGCCCTGCACCTGGGACGTGCAGCTGTCTGACCACACGCTGGCTGAGCACTGCTACTCTGAGGCGTCAGGCCTGAAGGTGATGCTTGGAACTCGCCAAAGAAGTTCCGGGTGAAAAACAAGCATGTGGAATTCTTCCGCAACCTCCACTTGACCTTCCTGGAGTACGACAGGAACCTGCTGCGCAGAGAACTGTTGTGGCTGCCCAAGCCAGCCCCCACCTCAGGCTGCGCAGCTGCAGCACGCCCTGGCACAGCTAGATGAGGACGCAGCCTGCTTTGAGTTCCAGCAGCAGCGGCTCACTGCTGCCCGCGCGCACCTCACCTTCCTGCCTTTTGAGCTGTCACCGCCCAGGCGCCACGACATCACCCTGGTGGCCCAGCTCTCCATGGACCGGTTGCAGATGCTGGAAGTCCTGTGCAACTGACCTGGCCGACGCCGAGGCCCAGCAGTTCCTGCGCTTTGTGTAGGGCTCGGTGTGGCGCGACGTGGCCTACCACATGGTGTACCCGGAGGGGCCCCTCTACCCGGTCAACCATCTGCGCAACGTGGCCTTGGCCCAGGCCCTCACGTCCCACATCTTCCATAGACTTCCTGCTGGCCCACTCCCTCAGGGCCTCCCTTGAGCAGCTGGAGCTGGGGGGCCGCCCTTCGAGAGCCTGCACTACCGCCTCCACTTCGCTACTTCCGAGGCCGAGCTTCTGGCCCTGCTGGACGCCAGCGCTCTCTTCACCTTCAGGTGCGACGTGTGGCCCCAGGGTCATGCGCCCACAGACTACGCCCGCTGGAGGGCGGCACAGGCCCCGTACCCAGTGCAGTGGGCAGCAGACTACGAGCCTTACGTGGTGCTGCCACGTGACTGTCCCCGCTACAATGCTTGCTTTGTCGGCTTTGGCTGGAACAAGGTGGCCCACATGGAGGAGCTGGACGCTCAGGAATATGAGTTCCTGGTCCTGCCGGAAGCGTTTGCCATTCACGTGCCCCACGCGCCCAGCCTGGGCATCTCCCGCTTCCGCTCCAACCCCACCTACCGCCACTGCTTGCGGGCCCTGAAGGAGGAATTCCACCAGGACCTGTCCCGCCCCGTTATGGGGCCTTTGCCCTCAAGTACCTCACTGCCCTGAAGCAGCCCCGGGGTGTCTTGTGATCCCCCTTGCCCCCGGGCTAGGCCTGCACTTGCCTGGCTCAGCTGCACAACTGCATGCCGGGAGCTGCCCCTGCCCCTCCCAAGGACATTGCTATTAAGTTATTTAAGGTCTTCATAGGGAGGGCTGGGGCAGGGCCATCTGTGGTGGGGCCTGAGGTCCACCCATGCTGCTACTCCCCCATTGGGGTCCAGTCTCCCCTTGCCCCAGCCGGTTTGGGGCTGGTGCCCCGTCCCAACGACCTATAGCTCTTCTTTATAATGAATGTTTGTAAAAACCCCTCGTATGCCCCTCTCTCTTGGTTTGGGGGTGTGGACTTCTCAGGAAGCCTTGTGCAACTGCAATCACGGGAGGGGCAGCAGTGTGGGGGCCAAAGAGGACGGAGGCCACCCACCCCCTGCCCTCCCCTGCCCCAAACCCAACACCTTGAGGCCAACAGACTTTATTTGGCTTTATTTAGTAAAATGTTAAAATAAATACAAATTGATCAGCTAAAAAGAAACAAAACAGCAATGATTCCAACACAGAGTAACTTTAAAGTTGTGGGTAGAACTGCCCCGGAGGTTTCTTGCACTGTAACTATGTGTGGGCATAGAAACTTCGTCTTTCTCCAGTGAAATGACTGATACTTTCAAAGTACTGACCCAGCAATTAGCTCACTGCTCCATTATCCACGATAGGTTTGTGATAAGAATTGTACGAACCCCCAATAAAATGATTTGAAAAAAACCTGTCTCTTAATTTCCAATGAAAATTCTGGATGTCCTGCTTCTGCAACAGGTCTTTTTGAAGATATTATTATTACTTATTTTAAGAGGGACACCACTAACTTCCTTTTCTATCTCTTCATTCAGGAACATACCACTTAACAGGCTCATTGTTTTTTATCCATCTTTACATACAGCTTGGTGGTACTTTAGAAGACAACACTGAAGACCACATTTTATTTAGTATGTTAATCCGGAGACCACAAATCTGGGATGATTTCCAAGCTCAGCCCCTTCAAACGCCTTGTGAATAACTGCCAGCCTGCCTTTAGGAGAACACAAGTAGGTGATGATCCTGGTAGTATATACACTGAGCTTGTATTCAGTTAGTTTACCTAGTAAAATGCAGAACCATGAAAGGGAGGTCATCGTGTGCTTCAATATTTTCAATCTCTCTTCAATTCTTATTTGTCTCATTCATATACAATCCTTGTATGAATATCCTGTGTGAAAACTTTGTATGAATTTTGTGTAACCATAAGTTTCCCAGGATATAAGTATCAATAGGTATTTGTTTCAGCATATTTGTTAGTCTGTGTAGACTAGAGAAACAAATTCATAGACACTCATGTGTATTTGAAAAAAGCTTTATATACAAGAGCAATTGAGTATTAAGAAAACATCCCAGCCCAGTCCAGATCATGTCCATAAGCCCAATATTAGCCAAGATGTGCAATACTAGTCCATAAATTCCTTGTTACACTCACACAGCCAAGTAATGATGGATGCAGAAAGATCGCAGGCCAATGTGTGAAACGTCTTGTGAATCCAGTAGCAGAAGCACCTCAGCGCTGGCAGGGGTCTCCACATGACTCCTACAACTCCTAGGGTTCTGGCTCCCATCAGCCTTTCTCCATGTGGCTTGTCAAAAGCGATGTCTAGCTGGAGGTGGGGAGGGGTAGGTCCCACCGCCAGTGATCTATTTTGTCTCCTTAGCACCTCCAAAGAGGTCATCAAGCTCCTACCTGATTGACAGGCTAACCTCCACCCCTTTCACTCTTAAGTATGTACTTTTTGTTTTTTTAGGGTTAGGTCAGTTCATTCATTTCCAACTCTTAACAACCCTATACGCAAAAGAACAAACCAACGTACAATATTGAGTCATCTTCATTATGGTTCATAACTCTGAGCCCATTATTAAAGCTATTGTCATTCCATCTCCTCATGGGCCTTACTCTATTTGACTGCCCTGTACTTCGCCAAGTATGATACCCTTTTCCAAGTACTGGGCTCTCTTGATACCATGTTCAAAAAATGTGAGATGAAGTACCATCATCCTGGTTTCTAAGGAACATTCTGGTATACTACTCCAAGAAAGATTTGTTTGTTCCTTTGGCCAAACCAAAACAACTAGCATTAAGTCAGTGCTGACTCATAGCGACCGCCCTGTGAGTTTCCAAGACTGTAACGGTTTACAGGAATAGAAAGTCCAGTCTTTCTCCTGCGGAGCTTCTGCTGCTGGTGGTTCATCAGTTAACCTTTACTCTGCGTCCACATGTTTGGTTCCTTTGGCAGTCTATGGTAATTCCAGTCTTCCTCAATAGCACCACAATTCACATGCAATGAGTCTTTACTCTTCTTTATTCAATGCTCAACTTTCACAAGCATATGAAGCAATTGAAAATACCACCACTTGAGTTAAACTTGGTATGAAGACGTATGGCAGTAAATTGAAGTAAAGACATGGTTACCCAATTTAGCTTTTTTTTTTTTTTTGGTGATTTGGATGTTCTGTGATCACACTACAACATTCCATTGTTTAAATATAGACTAACGTAGGTGTCATGAATCAGAAGAGATCTGGCCCTGGTGTGTGGTGATATTTTCATTAGCTATCTATTTACATAGTCATTTATCCTCCTTTCTGTCTGGCTGTTTGTTTCTTTCTCTGTGTTGATATCTGTCTCTGCCTATCACTGGGAATAAAAATGTCCTCGATATGTGGCTGCTTATAGCTCCCAGAACAGACTACACTCTTGTGTGGATTAAGAGAACTCTGCAGCAGATAAAGTGAAGACTTCAGAAGAAATCTGGGTTACCCTAAAGGCGCTGCCAGCAGCATTCTTTGAGTGGGAGGGGGAGCAGACCCAGGGCCCTCACTTTATCCTGTTCACCTTGATGTACAAATGCACCTCCAACACCCAAATACCTTGTTGGCAGCCACATGAAGCCACAACACGTGTATACTTAAATTCAAAATCCTCATCTTTCTGGAGAGCATTTTGGGGTGTCCTAAATCTTACCCACATGAACATGAAGCATGTGTGGGTTTTCTTTTCTGGTGGCAACTCTGGGAGGTGAGTGCTTCAGGGATTCCTACATGAAGTCTAGGGATGCAGCATCTGAGCACATGACTCTGTTTCTCTACGTCCTTAGGTATTCTGGCTCAGGTGCAGGTATAGGAGCCAGGCCCAGGAGTGCTGAAGCCCTCACAGACCTTGTTTCTCACCTGTGCTATCTGGATTCTCTGTAGCTATTATGTGCACTGGATTGCCAAGCTCTAGGAAAGGGCCTGGGGTGAGTTGAGGTAATAGCATGATGGGAAAATATACTACAATCCAACTCTCCAGTCACGAGTATCACCAAGGGCATTTCCAAGAGCCAAGTTATTTAAAACAGCTCTGTGAATCCTGAGAACACAGCATGTATTGTTGTGCTAGAGACACAGTGATGGGAAGTCAGTGTGAGCCCAGACACAAACCCCCCTGCAACAGGCCATGGTTCCAGGACATGCACGAGAGAGGAGTCAGGGATACTTTCCTCTCAGAAGCTGCAGTTTCCCCCACACTTTCAGCACATCTCTAGGGATTGTCATGTATACATTCTGGGAAATCTTCATGTATCTGAAAGTGCCTTTTTTTTTCATTGGAATGGGCTTTGTCTATCTTTGACCATATATATAACAGAGTTCACACTTAGATGTCTTGATATGTCTGCAATTGACTGTACTAACTAGAAGTATTTGTTGTCAAAGCCAGAGACATCCCAAAACACCAAACACTACCACAGAGTCTATGCCAACTCACAGTGATGCCATTGTGAGTTTCTGAGACTATAACTATTTACAGGAGTAAAAAGCCCTCTCTTCCATGGAACATCTGGTTGTTTTAAACTGTATACATGGAGATCTCAGCCCAAAGCATAACTACTTTAATCAAGAGGGATCATCATAGAAACCTTAATGCAGGAAAATCTCTTATGAGTCCCAAATTTTCTCTAAGCAATCAGATGTATTTATTCATACATGCTCACACATGTATATTTATGTAATAATTTTAACTTACCGTGACCTGGATAATATTGCATGTGTTGATATTATTAGGTACGCTTGAGTTAGCTTTAACTCAGAGGTCCTATGTACAACAGGATGAAATGCTGCCCGATGTACACTATCCTAACAATCATTCCTCTGTTTGGACTGATCATTTGCAGCCTTCTCATTGAAAGTCTCTCATTTTCTTTTAATTTATTTTTTATTTATTTATATTTTTTTATTATTTTTTAAAACAATTTATTAGGGGCTCATACAACTTATCACAGTTCATACATATACATACATCAATTGTATAAAGCACATCTGTACATTCTTTGTCCTAATCATTTTTTTCTCCTCTTTTCTTTTTTTACATTTTATTAGGGACTCATACAACTCTTATCACAATCCATACATATACATACATCAATTGTATAAAGCACATCCATACATTCCCTGCCCCAGTCATTCTCAAAGCATTTGCTCTCCACTTAAGCCCTTTGCCTCAGGTCCTCATTTTCATTGACGTTTTACTTTACCAAGCAGAAGACCATTCTCCGGGGACTAGTTCCTCAAAATGACATGACCAAATAAGTGCAATGAAGTCTTACTCGAATGCTTCCAAGAGATATTCAAGATGTTGAACAACAGAAAAGTGGGTGGGGAGATGTCAGACAGTGTAAGATATGACAAAATAATAATTTATAAATTATCAAGGGTTCATGATGGAGGGGGGGAGCAGCGATGGAGGAATAATGAGGAGCTGATAACAAGGGCTCAAGTAGAAAGCAAATTTTTTGAGGATGGCAACAAATGTACAAATGTGTTCCAGACTATGTATGTATGGATTGTGATAAGAGTTCTACGAGCCTCCAATAAAATGATTTTTAAAAGAGAAGTATTCAAAATATGCTTATTTCAAAGCAGACCTGCTTGTCCTTCAGGCCGCCATGATATATTTAATGGTGTTCCCTAGCACCATAACCCAGATGCATCAATTCTTCTTTGATATTTCTTACAGGGTCTGGACCATTATTGGAGTCACTCTTAGTTTTCACAACTGCAGCAGCTGTTTCTGGCACTACAGATAGAGTCCAGGGTGCTTCTAAAATCATGCAATGCATAAGGCAGCACCACTCAATAAACACTCAGGAGCAGAAAATAGCAATAGTGCTGACATGGAAGAAATTTATATCATGTCTAAACATGGGCCAACAAGAAGATAAACATTCATCTGCAAAAAATAAAGGTCGATGCATGTAAGTTATACTTAGGTGAACCTGGACCACAAAATTATTTGGCACAATGATTAAATGCTCACCTTTTAGCCAAAAGGGTGACCATTCAATTTGTTAAAATTGATTCAATTTGTTAAAGACATGATTACTTTCTCCCATGAGTATTATGGAAAAGAAAATCCTTTTCAGCCAGTTCTTCTCTTTCATGGAGCGTCTAACCACCATCCTGAACCCAGACAACCTTGGAGCTTCTAACCACCATCTTAAACCCAAACAAAGTTCTATAGAAGTTGAAAAGACATTTTCAACCACCAATTAGCTAAGACACAGTGAGCTTCAACATATGGGCAATGATCAAGACAAATTTTCTTTGTTAGGTGTATTTCCCCACATAAAACATCTACCCTTTCCCCCGGCATTGTTATTCAACCTGAAAGAATCTTGTGTGCTTTGATTTGTTTTGATGTTGTTAATGCCAAAGTCCATTCCAATTCTAAGTGATTCAATGTGCAACAGAACAAAATAATGCCTCCTGAGCCCATTGTTACAGCCACCGTGTCAATCCATCTCATGATGTAGCTTCTTCATTGATCCCCTACTTTATCATGGAGGATGTCTTTCTCAAGGGACTGGGATCATGATAACGTTGCATGAAACAAAGTCTCACTGTCCTTGATTCTAAGGAACTCTGGCTGTATTTCACTCAAACATATTTCTTTTATTGAAAGGCTGTCCCACGGTACTTTCATCATTCTTTTACAACACTATAAGTCAAGGGTCATCATTTTATGGCCTTCCTTATTCATATTCATATAATAATTTTAAAAATTATGACTTGGCTTCTAAAAGTAACATTTAGAAAACCCTGTAATATGGGCTCCTTGGTGCAGAGATATAAAGGGCTATGGTGGTGCTGTGGGATAAGATTTGGTTGCTCACCACAAGGTCAGGGATTCAAACCAGTCAACGGTTCCTCGAGTAAGATGACGTTTATTCCTGTAAATAATTACAGTTAGCGAAAGCCTAATGAGCAGTTCTCATCAGTCTTCTAGGGTTCCCATGGCTCAGAAGAGATGCCATCACAGTGGGTTTGTTTTTGGAGGAGGAGCTTGTTCATTTCCTAGCTCGGTTGCTTACCTTATTGGTTTTCCCTCAGTGCAGAAGAATGTTTGGTATGTTCATAACTCTCAGATCCCACAAAGAATAAATTAGTGCATGAATTAGTGGATGCATATGTTCAACTCAAACCATAATGCTGCACTGGAATTCATAATTTTCTCATTGAAAATATTGGAATCTAAGGAGCTTACTAATTCAAGGCATACTTGTGGGTCACATCACTCCCATCTCTGTCATCCAACTTGTTTCAACAACCAGCTCTGGAGACACTTTGTTGTGGAGCTGTGGTGCCTGTGCATTAGCACACTGTTGATAGTCCCCCACCTCTTATAAAAGCCAGAAACACTCCTCGGCAAATGCCTGTTGTGATTTCTTACTTAATGAGACCACCACTATCACCGCGCTGCAATCGGGAATCCAGAGCCATCTGAGTTAGGGATCCTTTGATACAGAAATGTCTGCCTCCCTTTTCTTCCTCCCCCTGATGGTGCTGGGTCTCCCATCGGGCCAGTGGCAGGGAGATGCAGTGGGTCACACAGATTCAAAGCCCCATGGGTCCTTTAATGTTTGTTCTGACCTTATTTATCCTGGGTCTATTTGACTGTTTTTTTAAACTTGAGTAATTTCCATGTCCTTAAAGATAGAGGCTGGGATCTTGTTCAGAATTGAGTTATAATTATAGATCGCTTAGAGCAGTGGTTCTAAACCTGCCTAATGCCGCAAACTTTTTACACAGTTCATGTTGTTTTTCTTGCTACATCATAACTGTAATTTTGCTACTGTTATGAATCAGGAGAACCTTGTGAAAGGGCCATCCAAACCTCAAATGGGTTGTGACCCACAAGTTGAGAACTACTGTTGTAGACCATATTAACCTAAATAATTTTATGTCATAATTTTAATTTAAATGAAAATCAATCACTTTTTATATGGCTTTGACTTTCTTTATCTCATGACTTTCAGGAGACACTCAGGGACCATGTTGGGCAGAATCTCAGTCCAAAAGAGAGATCCAAGTTTTAGGTCAAGGCCCTGGCCCTCAACCCTGTATGTATTCCTAGCTTATAGCCAGGACAGCATGCCAGTCTTAAGGCAAAGCCATCTTGGAAGAAAGGCTCCATTCATCTGTTGAGCTTTTCAATCACGCACTAGATAAGATCTGGAATGGGATCTTTTCCTCCATGCCATCTCTTAGTCATACAGTCAGAAAAACAAAACAATAACAAAGTATTTAGAATTTTAACCTACTAAGTTTTATTCTTCTTTACCAATTAACAGGACACAACTGCAGCCAATTGGATTGTATTTTCCTTTGAATCATATTTCCTACCATCATTTCCACATTTCAGAATATTGGGGGGTTTAGTGCCCCTTGAGGATGCCTGACCTAATCTAAGTCCAAGCAGTGTTTATGACTATTGTATGCAGGTTCACAGGGAATCAGAACTGACTACAGGACCCCTAGCAATGACACAGCATCATCAAAACAAGACCTGCTATGTCTGAGGAGGCTAGCACTGCAGTCACTGTATCAATGCATCTCCTTGAGGACTTTACAGAAGGAAAGGTCTTCTCAATGGTTAATTCAGTCAGCACAGGACATCTTCAGATTATCAGACTGCAGTCTGAGGACACTGCCACCTATGACTATGTAAGAAACAGTGAAAACCCACATCCAGAAAATGCCAGAATCCTGGAACAGAGGGAATGACTTTGACAATTTGTTTGCTGTCCTTCTTTGACACAAATCATACAAGTAGGCCATAAGCACAGTCACCAAGTCAATTTGAACTCACAGGGGCATTTTAGAGTATGGGTTGTAAATTTTTGGGAAGCAGACCCTTTTATCATTCTTCCTGGAAGCTGGATTTCAGGCAGTCAATGCCCTACCACTGTGTATCCAGGGTTTCTGTATGTTCATAGCTATTAAACAAACCAAAACCAACTATGTACGGCTTTAGATTCCATGGAGGTGATTCTGATTCACTGTGTCATGTTGTGCAAAGAGTAGAACTGCATTTCTATTTTAAAGGCTTGAGACCTGTGAGAACTCATTCACTAAGCCTGACTTCCAAGGCATCTGGGTGAGTTTGAATCACCAGGCATTTGGTTCGCAGTGCAGTGCTGTAAGAACTTCTCTTGACTCGTGTGCCCCGTTAAAGAATTTTGAAAATGCTGTCCAGGTCTCTTTCCTCACTAAAGTATGTAACCTCTTTCTCCTCCACACCTAGTTTTCCCACGTTGCAGTGTATTATTACCCAAATGTCAATATCCTCCAGCTCTCAGTATGTGCCTTTTGTCCCATACCCCATTCCACCCTGCCTCAAAAAGTTAAAAAGATTAATGCTTCTCTTATCTGTCTAAAAAGTTTGCTGGAGGGAATGTAGAACCCCAACCCTCCCCTGCGTACCCAACGAAAGAAATGTAAAATTCTCAACCCCTCCTGATAGCCAAACCAGCTTTGGTTTTTGTCCTTATAAACCCACCTGAATATCATTGGGCCTTGAGTCATTTTGGAGAGAATTGAATCACCCCAAAAGCCACCGTTTAGAATAAAGACTCCAAATTTGGACACAATGAAATTACACCACTTATGCCCATCAGAGGACTGCATGACAAGAGAGAAATGAGAGCCCATGGGTTAGGAAATGATTTTTACCAACGACACATCAGACAAAGGGTTAAACACAAAAATATAAAGAACTCTATAACATCTCATTAAGAAAATAAGACCCAATAAAAATGGGAGGATATGAACAGATCGTTCACCAAAATGAAGTACAAATGATTAACAAACATAAAAAATGCTCATGATCACCAGCCTTCAGGAAGATGCAAATTCAAACCACAATGAGCTAGCACTTAACTCCTATAATGCCATCCCAAACCAAAGAATCAAAACAAATGCTGGAGAGGATCTGGAGGGATTGGGATTCATACATACTGCTGGTGGACTTATAAACACATATAGCCACTGAGGAAACAGAATTTGAAATTCCATATGATCCAGTAATATCACGATTAAGCATCATGGAATTCATACACAGATAAATATATTTTAAAAAGCAACAACAAAGTTAAACAGAGATAAAACTCAATCCAAAAGAGGAATATTAAAAACTACAATAGGTTTAAAATGGTCAAAAAGGATCTCAAAGGATAAAGGGATAGATTTTAACTTAACTGCATCTGCAATAATCCACCTTCCAAAGAATTCTGCATGAGAACAAGGCTATTCACATTCCTGCTCTATGGTCACAGTGTTTCTCCAGTTAACGTAGTTAACATGGGTCGAAAGAGAGCTCAAATGTAAAATTACATATTGGTCTTGACATCAATGTACATATGCACACATGATAAGTCTATCAGGCTTTCTCAGTTTCTGTATTCATGATTTCCTGCAGGATTTACATTGCAGTCATACAATGTAAGTACAGACATTTTGTTCAGTCCTTTTCTGTCCAATTAGTGCATGTTTATCCAATAGAATTTGGGGGACATAAAAGAAAATGAAATTGGATACTGGAGGCACTGCCAGTCACTGAATTCCTATGAACTGCCACATTCCCTGTATTCATATGGTTTCTCTGATGTACAAATCCTCTATTGTCACATGACTACTTTCAGGCTAAAGGCCAGCCAACTTGAACTACATTAGTTAAAATCCTAATGCAGTCTACTGACACACTGAGAGAAACGAAAGAGGGTATTTGCAAGGTCACTATATTGCCAGAGCTTTCCTTCTGCATGAGTTCACTGGTATGTAATGCCACATAACTTCCTGTGGAGTTTCCCATCTTGACTGAATTTAAGGCTTGTCAATTTTGTGTGTTTATGTTAATAAAATTTAGAAACACAGGTAAAAGTTTGTTAAAGTTTGTTACATTACAGCTACATGGTAACTGTCCTACATGAAATCATTGATGAGGCATGAACTCTTCATTTTTTTATGATTTGAAACATTACAGAGTAAATTGGTTTTCAATTCAACAATTCATACATTGACTGTGATCCCCAAGATATATCGGCCTTCTTCCCACTTCCACCCTCCCTTAGTTTTTATGTTATTCATCCTTCTTTCCTGTTCCTTCTTGTGCAACAGTTTTGATCCATAAGCAACTGCTGTTCCTTTGATTTTGTACAGTTCATCTTCCAGGGAGTGCATGTTATTCTTTGATGTTATTCTTCCTCTCCAAGCCTGTATATTGTTTGGCTGAAAGCTGAAGCAGAGGAGTGAGTGCAGGTCCAAGACTGAATGGCCACTAAAGGCCATAATCTGCGGATTCCAAGTCTCCTTCAGACCAGTAAGCTGGATCTATTTTATGATTTTGGTTTTGTTCCACTTTTTTCTCCCACTCGACTCAGGGACCCTCTTTTGTGATCCCTTTCAGAGTAATTAGTAGTGGAAGCTGAACACCATCTAGTTCTTTGGTTTCATGGTTGTGGAGGCTGAGGTTTGTTGTGGTCCATTCATCCTCTGGATTAATTGTTCCCATACATCAAAGAGCATGCAGGTGGGGAAGGCTCAAGTGGAATCAGGGTGGGCACTCTACTTCTTGGTATAGCTGTGATCTGGAAACACCAGGTTCAGCTCTCTTCTGGGCACTGAAAGCTGGAAGAGAAATGAGGTCCCCATGTACCCTGTAGAAGTCTGGAAGATCCTCTCCCCACAAAGGTGGGTCATGCCAGCAGTGCCAAACATGGGTACCCATAAGTCACAATTGTCTGTTCCTATGCTTGGCCCAGGCCAAACTCTAACACCTCTTCCTCGGTTTTAAAACCTTTGTTACACTCACCCCAATGAAAGTTTTTCTTGTGGGGAATTTTCTCATATTTAACGAACTCAGACTTTTACATATAAGATTTTCCACATTTAATTCATGCAAAGGGCTTTTTTCCTTTGTGAAATCTCTGATGTGATGTAAGGCATCACATCTGGCTGAAAGCTTTAACACACTCACCACATACATAGGGTTTTTCTCCTGTGGATTTGTAGATGAGTTTTGAGATTTCCTTTTTGAATGAAGATTTTGCCACATTCACTACATATATGGGGTTTATCACAAGTATGAGTTCGCTGATGAACAGTGAGAACATCCTTCCTGATAAAGGCTTTGCCACATTCACCACATACATGGGGTTTCTCTCCAGTATGAGTTCGCTGATGAACAGTGAGAGCATTCTTCCAGATAAAGGCTTTTCCACATTCACCACATACATGTGGTTTCTCTCCAGTATGAGTTCGCTGATGAACAGTTAGACCCTCCTTCCTGAGAAAGGCTTTTCCACACTGACCACATACATGGGATTTCTCTCCAGTATGAGTTCGCTGATGAACAGTAAGCTTACTTTTGCTGATAAAAGTTTTTCCACATTGACCACATACATGAGGTTTCTCTCCAGTATGAGTTCGCTGATGAACAGTGAGAGCATTCTTCCAGATAAAGGCTTTTCCACATTCACCACATACATGTGGTTTCTCTCCAGTATGAGTTCGCTGATGAACAGTGAGAGCATTCTTCCTGAGAAAGGCTTTTCCACACTGACCACATACATGGGATTTCTCTCCAGTATGAGTTCGCTGATGAACAGTAAGCTTACTTTTGCTGATAAAAGTTTTTCCACATTGACCACATACATGAGGTTTCTCTCCAGTATGAGTTCGCTGATGAACAGTGAGAGCATCCTTCCTGAGAAAGGCTTTTCCACATTGACCACATACATGGGGTTTCTCTCCAGTATGAGTTCGCTGATGAACAGTGAGAGCATTCTTCCAGATAAAGGCTTTTCCACATTCACCACATACATGTGGTTTCTCTCCAGTATGAGTTCGCTGATGAACAGTTAGACCATCCTTCCTGAGAAAGGCTTTTCCACATTGACCACATACATGGGATTTCTCTCCAGTATGAGTTCGCTGATGAACAGTAAGCTTACTCTTCCAGATAAAAGTTTTTCCGCATTCACGACATACATGGGGTTTCTCTCCAGTATGAGTTCGCTGATGAACAGTGAGAGGATTCTTCAAGATAAAGCCTTTTCGACATTCACCACATACATGGGGTTTCTCTCCAGTATGAGTTTGCAGTAGAGCAGTGAGATCGCTCTTCCTGGTGAAGCCTTTCCCACATTCACTGCATACACAGGACATTCCTGCCACATGAGGTTCCTGATGTCCCTTAAGGTATGATACACTGTGAACACTTTTTCCACATTGCAATGATTTTCCTAGCTTTTGCCCTCCATGACTTCTTTGATAATGTGCATTGAGTTTGAACAGTTTCTTGAATTTTTGCCCACATTGACTGCATTCATAGTTATTATCTAATATACCAATAATCTGCTGCTCATAGAGCACAGAGTCCTCGATGAAGGTTATCCCACATTTATCGCCTGTGTGTGGTTTCTCAATTTCATCAGACTCCTGATGCTGACTGCATTGTGACTTCATGAGCCTGGGTGGTTCACACTCAGGGAATTTCATTTCAGTACAAAATTGCTCTTGTTCAATATGGCGAAAAGTTTTCTCATCTTCACTGAGCACAACTGACTTGTGTATTTTGTTCCTTCTGTTCTGATTTGATTCCAGAATGATTAAATCTAATTTTAAGATTTTTTCATGTAAGCCAAACATGTCATAATTTTCCTTTGGAAGAAAATTGTTTTTGTGCTGAGAAACAATACTTTCCAATGTATTGCATTTATAGCACCATTCCGTTCTGTCCATGCGTCTTTCACATTGCAAGTGGTCAAGCAAATGATCATCTTTCTGGATTTCTATAAAAGGAAAGAACATTGACTCTTTTCAACATCTTTACAATGGACACCTTAAAAATATGCATTGAAACAAAGTTGATCTTTAGTGACATCCCTGTTATATTAATATAAATAAAAGGCTATGATTAATGTTATTGCCCACTGGAAGAAACACAATTTTATAACAATTCAAATGGTAAAAAATTATTGTAGAAATCAGTTTGGATATGAAAGTGATGAATTAACACGGATTTGGTATTTGCTTAAAGAAGTACTTGAAAATGTTCAACAAACGTAATACAAGGAAGACAAGGAGACCAATAGACTGCAGGGGTGCTAAGGCTTGATAATTCCAGTTGGTAGAGGTCAGATATATTCACTCCATCACTCTTTACTGAAAGACAACTGAGTACTACATAAAGTTGGGAATGTGAAAAACGCAGAATGTTCAACTTGGGAGAAAACAATTTTCACAGGTATATGTGAAAGTTATTATGGTACGGAAACATTCTTTTTTTATGGAGCCTGTATTCTAGCTCACACCACTCATCTTTCAGTGTTATCTTGTGGTGGCTTGCATGTTTCTGTGATGCCAGAAGCACTGCCACCCAGTATTTCAAATACAAGCAAGACCACCCATGGTGCACAGGGATTAGTGGAATCTCCAGAAATAGGGGCTGGGAGGAAGTCTTGGTGATTTATCTAATTCTGGAACATGAACCCTTCAGATTTAATAGCAATGGGATAACACTGAAGAAGTACTAAATCCTCAAATTACAGTCAACGGTAATGATGTGGATGGAGGGGAGCTCTGGGGACCCTCAGTGGTTGACATGCCTTGACTGAAAATGAGAAAAAAAATAGCTACAAACATCCTCTAATAATTGGAAGTTGGAATATATGAAATTGTATCAAGAAAAAAGTCAAGTTGTCAAAACAAAATACAGTGTTTAAAAATTGATAATGTATGAGTTATTCAACTAAATAGACTGGAATTGGCTATTTTTAATCAGATAATCAAGTGCTTTATAAGGCTGAGGCTGACAAATTAAAGAAGACTGGCATCATATTCATCATCCAAAAGTACACTGCAAGATCTTCCCTGAAGTACCATTCTGTCAGTGGACGCTTAATACTCATATGCCTGCAAGGAAGACCAGTTACTACAAGTGTTATTACATTTGTGCACCAACTGTTTAAGCAAACATAAAGCATGGGATCCAGCCCCACAGTCGAAATGGCTCGTAGGAATAACGTGTGCAATTAAGGATGATAAAGCAGACAGCAAAACAGGGTAGAGTGGCTTCATCTCCGATGACGGAGTAAGATAGCGAGGTCATTTAACAGTGAGTTCTTATAGTAGCCAGGTGTGCAAGCCTCCAAAAGGCACAGGCACAACAGAACGGACAAGTGGAAATGTGGGCATATGTTGAACTCTTTTAGAACACTTTTTGAGAAGTATCAGGCTGTGGGAAACTGAAGACCAAGAAGGGAATGGATGCAGACCGATTCTTTATTCTCAGAATTAAAGAAGATTGCAAGGCCCGGTATCTGGTTGGAGGGAGGCATTCACATTTGTAAGTTAGAGAAGAGTCCCAGTCACATTGTCTTAATTAAAAATCATCCTCACAATATCCTCTCATTATCGTGCTACCTTAATGATGCCTCATACAAGCATCATTGCTATCTGCCACCAGCTTTAACTACAAGAACAGAAATGTTGTTATTGTTCTCCCTGCTCAGAGGCCAGTTTCTCCCCTTCACCTGCCCTCAGCCTCAGCACTGGTCTTAAGCTGCTCACCCAAATTAGTTCAGGGACCTGCAGGGTAAATATACTGCCTACCTTGTTATATAGGTAGGTGTCTGTAGGTGTAGGGGTGTGTGTGTGTGTGTGTGTGTGTGTGTGTGTGTGTGTGTGTGTGTGTGTGCAGGAGGTGGCTGCATGCCCTGAGACTATATAAATTGGTGAAATAATACAAAGCCTTTCTATATCTGCCCTTCAATTCCACAGCCATCCCTTAGGACCCATCCAGATGGCATTAAAGAGACAAATGGACAGTTGATTTCTTGAGTGATAGCGACAAAGGGAATCTGATTACTTTTAAAACTAGGCATCTTTTAGCTGAGTAGCAATAAGAAAGGCACCTGTAGGGGCTGTATACTAACATTTTTTTGGAGGGCAGTTATAGTGAAAACTCTATCTGGAGATTGTGCATTATCAGCTCTAGCTTTATCCTTGGGGCTGTGGAGGTTTTCTTCTAACATTAGTACTGGTTGTCCAAGCCCTGTGGTCAGGATATAGGGATAAGGCTCCTTACACTTTGATCCAGGTTGTTTTCCACAATAAATAAATTGAACGTGGGGGAAAGAGGGGATAAAGCGGAGCTAATATCAAAGAATTTAAGAAGAAAAGGTTTTGAAACTGTGGTAGCAATTGGACAGCACTGCTGGATGTGACTGAACTGTGGAATGTTGTGATATCATTAAGATTTAAATATATATATAACATATATTTATTAAAATATATATTTAAGATTTAAATATATACACATATAATACATACATTATGTATAATATATACATACATAAATATATATGTATGTTTAGAATATGTCACATAACTTTTGCAGGCTGACATTGATCAACCATACAATCATGTACACTGATGATTGTAAAATTTGGGACCGGTATTAGTAATTGGAAAATTTGCCCTTACTGACAGAAATGACACATAAGTTTACTGATAAAATTTTGAGACCAATGATGAATTCACAGAAAATTCCTCATTAAACAACAGAAATGGAAACTGAACACATGGATCTTTCTGAATGGAACAAACAAAAATCAAATCAACCACATCTATTGAATGAAATGATGAAGAAGCTCATTAGTCAAAAAAGGCAAGACTGATGTCTGAAGACTAATGACTGAAACAAGGTGAGTTGTGGGATGACACCAAGGACAGCATCACACATATGGAAACAGAAAGACTACTCAAAAGATAGAAAATGAGAGCAATGTTGAATAGACAGAAAATGAGAGGACAATATTGAATATACTGTGCATTATATGAATAACAACCAAAAATATCTGTTGGAAGACATACAGCCGAACTGCTCTTTAAAAGCAGCAGAGGTCATTTTTCAGGCATTGGACCTGTTAAGAAGAAGGGGTGGGCCTAAGGAAGGCATACTTTACAGTAAGGAATATATAGCAGACATGCATTTAATAAAAAAAACATGAATGCAGGATATTAAAAATGCCCTTTGCACTTACAAAATTATTGGAGAAACAAATTTTTTAAAAATCTTACAAGTAGAAAAAAATTTGAGGTACAATGCTAAAATATGTCCTAAGCTGATAAGACTTTTCTTGCTAGAAAGATGATTTTAGATACTTGAAAATAACAGAAGTTATAAATTTGGTTCACCAAAAGAAGTAAAATATAGAGAAATACGTCCATTAAAGAATTCCAACAGAGAAGGCAATTTGACCATCTCTATTAGAAAACAGAAAGAACTTATTTCACCAGAATGAAGAAAACTTTAAAGGGACAAGAGAACCAATGAGAAAATGGACACCAAAACCTTTAGGGAAAGCTAAGGAAGCACAAAGGAGACCCGTTTATGGTGAGAGCTCAAGATGCAAGATGGTGCTGCATACTACAAAGGGCAATCTGTTCTTAGTCAGTAGGGGAGGAATGTGCTGTATTCAGAGGACAGTTACAAATTCAGAGATCTCTGGAGAGAAGTTTGCAAGATGGATTTTCATAATAAGGTAGAAGCATGTAAAAGGGGAAGTTTTGAGAATCTTAAAAGAAAATTATAGAAGCAAACATACAATAGTATAAATCAAATAAATGGAAATCTAATCTCATAAGAGCTACAGAAGTACTTCTCTCAACTTCTAGGAAAAGTGACCTCTCACGCTTGAAGAAGCACACACTTTTATGCATTTTCCAATACCTACCATGGATGTGAGGCCTTCTGCCAGATGAATCAACTCTGCCAGCCAATTTCCCTTAAGGTATTTTAACCACACCTCTGAAAAATTCCACTACAGCTTGTTTCTAATACCGACCAAAGTTTCTCCTTGTTGGAAGTGAAAGTTTCTCAGTGTCAACCAGATAACAGGTTTATGAGAAATTACAGAATATTAGACACACCAAAATTAGCCTAAAGTTTGTAAATCCTGAAGAATGTTGTATTTCTAGGAAGCTCATATTCAAAGGAACAAAATAAAGGGTGCTCTCTCAAGGATAGAAGACCTTACCCATTAACTTAGGACCAGAGAATGCAATGAGAATCTACTTCCTTGGGAACACCACAGACATTGGTAGGAAAAGCCAGTGACGAGATCAACGACTTGAGAATTCTCCTCACCAATGAAAACCAGGTTGCAATAGTTCTCCAACATCACATCCTGATATAGGGTCTTCTGAGCAGGGTTCAGGAGCTGCCATTCCTCCCAGGTGAACTTTACAGCCACATCATTGAATGTCAGTGATTCCTGTAGTACGTGGAGTCTATTTAATGATGTATTTTTCATTTGAAGATTTTAAAAAAATATCTTACAGTAAAGAAAGCAAAACAGTAATGAAAACTGTACATTCCATAATGTGTAGTAAACTGAGAACTTGGTAGAAAGTGTATTTGACCTTATTTCGACATTGGCAACCATGGGGATGGAAAACTAGCCCTATTTTCACAAAGATCTCCATTGTTCTAGAAATTAATGTTTTCATATACACATTCTCCAGGTCAAATAATGTGCTCCCCTAACAATAGTTCTCCATTAAGGAGCAGTCTTAAAGGAGCTCCCATAGTAGATGAATCATTTCTGTGCCTGGCTACTTCATGGCGCCTCAAGGTTATCTGTAGATCAGAGCAATCAGATTCTGAGGCCAACCCATCATAAATGTAGCAAATACCTGGGGAGGGCTCAGGGAGGTTTTGAAGTCAACTAACACTAGGTAAAGATGGTGACTCACCATCTTGCTTCTTTATTATGTTACCCACTTATGATATTACCCATTGACAACGTATACACTAATTCCATGACGTGCATTCCTTATGGAAAGATCTGTAAGCTCAATTATATAGACCCATTAGAAAATACATTCACTTTCTCAGTCCTCACATGGATGAGGAGCCCCTGTACCCCACTGTCTGCTCTCTGACTTCAATATTTGCCACAATTGCAATATCACTCCTGAGGATCACCATTTGAGTGCTGGAACCACCATGCTCCAAAATAATGCACCCACTCATAAAATTAGAATGTTGAGTACCAGTGAAATTATCTGAATGAGCTAGATATGGCTCAGATTTATATTCACACAAAGTAGATAAAAATGCCTCAGATTTATTTCACACAACGTAGATTTATATTCTCTATATTAACAAACAAGTTTACAGTACATTGCGAAATGGAATGAGGAGCTCTAGCAGTATCACTATTATAAGAGGCTCTGTACCTTCAGTGGCAATAGGTATCAGGAACAGTTCAGATGGGGGTGGTCAACCATACCTCAGCTCTCCCACATATTTGGTCAATGCTCACACAAGTCATTCCTCCCACTCCACTCTTTGTCTGATACCAAATTACATGTTGTTACCAAATAAAACTTTACCAAATAGATCAAAGTCGTCTAAAATGAACAAGGTATAATCTGGGATCAGGAACAAGAAGCTATAACTCAGAACCATTATCAGAATAATCATAGGCAATACCTCCCTTCCTGAATGCAGAACAACTTTCTACATTCTTAAAGGACAGCTTAGCAAAATCTACTCTTGACAACATTAGGACAAATTCTTCTCAGACAACTCTGTCTTAACTTTAATTGTAACTTCCTCTTGAACCTGCCATCTTTGACCACATTCTCTCCAAGAGTCCCCTACTAGCTCTAATGCCATTGGGTGGACCTCTGGAGCCCTCATAATATTGCCTAAGCAGGGAAGGTGCTAGATTTGGCCAAGAAGCCATCATCTCAAGAGGGAGAGATAGAATTTCCTGCAGGCATGCTGTGGTGAGAGAGAGTGAGCCACATTTGGTTTTGTTAGCCCCTGCAGCCACAGAGTTCAGAATGAACTCATGGATTAGGGATTTGCCAGCTTCAAAAAATTTATGAGCCATTTTCTTGAATGGCATCTAGAGCTGCCTGTGTGACCTGACTTGAGAGCTTCCTCCACTCCATGGATTCCTCACTCCCTGCAACCTATTAGCTGACCAGATTCAACAACTTCATTCTGTGATGCAGTGGACTGTTGTCTGATCTGATGATGTGGTTCATCAGCCTTTGCAAACACATTAATGAGGAGAAACCTCCAGAGTGATATCTGATCTGTGTATAGATTTGGGACACACCATCTTCCACATCTTGAAGAGGGGTTTATTTACTTTGTGACTATTTAGTTTTTTGAGATGCTGCAGAGGAAATCATGGACCATCTTGAACCTCTACCTCGTAGGGACTGGTCTACTGCTGCTCCTTCAAAATGATCTGTACTATTCATGGGTCAAGAGCTGCCCCAATGGAGACAATGACCAGGGTAGAAGGGACTCAGTGACAGAGCCAATGGTGACAGGTCCAGAAAGGGCTTTTCAGTGGGACAGGCAGGCAAGATCAAGAAGAGGATATCCAAAAGGAGTTGAGAGGAGCCTATAAAGATAGAACTAACAAATGAGGCTATGTTTAGAAGGAAAAATGTCTAATAGGGGAAAACAGGGAAAACAGACCTTCCCTGAAGAAGAGCAAATGTGCCTACATGGTCCTTTAATATGAATGCCAATGTGTAGCCTATTAATTCTGATACCAAATTACATTGTTACCGAACAAAACTGGTACCTGTGACTCTGGACTGTAATTAGTCCATGGCCACTGCATAAAATTAATGAGCTGAGTAGGAGAGGGCTGTGACAAAGATACTGGTGTCATAACTGGAAAACTACTGTAGGGTACAAGTGTGTTTAAACACTGCCTCATACAGGTATGTTTAAGCTCTGCCTCATTGATGGTTGATGCTGCATCTATAGTTAGAGGAGGTGAGATGCTGTCAACTATTTTTAAGCCAGTATTGCTACAAGACCCATTTTAGTTGCATTAATGAGAATGTTGCTGTTTGGGAGAGTATGTAACATATCACCTCCAGAAAGAAGCATTAAAGAAACTTAATCAGACAAAAATCCCATGGAATAGTGAACTCTCCTAAAGAAGTGAATTTATTTCTCCTTAAAAAGTATGCATAGCATAAAACTTCAATGATTTTCAGGAGCTGGCCATAGAATAATGAATTATGAGTTGGAAGATGTCATCCAAAGCATCCTCAGTTATGTATTATGTTGAATATCAATAGTTCAGTGTTAATCCTATGATCAATATATTCCTAATCTTCTCTAGCAAAATGTTGAAGTCAGAGTCAAAGTTTATCTCTAATTTCTAATATTTCAAGTCTCCACTTTTCCAATGAACCGAATCAGTATTATAAAGGTTCTTCAATTCCAGTAGGAAATACAGAAAAGGATAAAACACATCAGAATCACCTGAGCCTTGGTCATTTTCTTTGGTCCTTAGGGCACTGCAGGCAACTGGGATGTTCTGTTTGTCTTATCTGGATCAGGTCTAATGATGCTCACAAATTTCAATCTCTAATGAGGACATCCCAAAAGTAATAATACCAGGCACTTCTTCCTCCTTCTTCTAAGCTGCTGGTGATGCACCATCTGCAGGCTGATGGGAGAATACAATGTGAGTAACACATAACTTGTAGTTCCAGATGCTGTTACTGTTCTCTCTTTCTTAACACACAATGTTCTCAATACCATTAATGGTGCCCTTATTGTGTGAGGGTAAGCATGCTTATACCACGAGCAATAAAATCTAAAACTAATAATTTTCAGACATGTGAATAAAAGATGAATTTACAACAAATAGAGATTGGGTAATCAAATATAAACGTCAGCAAAAGAAAGAAAAAAGATCAATTACCTCACAGCATACAAAAATATCAATTCCTTACTGTGTGACTCTCAAGGAGAATGGCAAATTAGGGAACCTTGAAGATGATTGTTAATTAAAGCATCTGGAAACATTTAAATGGGTTATATAAAGAGCTATTATGAACTAAAGATTGACCAGAGGTACTATGTAGAATTCAGCCCAAGAGAGTTGCTTAGAGGGAAATTGAACAATGCTGGAGCTCAGGTGGTACACCATAAAGAAAAGTAGGCACAGACTCACAGGGTTTTGAGGGACTGGGGGATTTTGGCTTAACTCAGTGGAGGCCAGCTGGGGCTTGACCTAGGCCCTACCACTTTTTCTGCTGGAGCCCAGGACCATTTGGATAATGTAGGGTGGATTGCGGCAAGGACTGGACCCTTGCGGCTCCTCTCTGTCCCCCACCCTCGGGCTTGGAGGGCTGTAGGGCTGTGCAGGGACCTTTTCTAAACACAGCCATGGCTTGCCAGCTGCCTCTTAGGAGCAGGGACAAAGCGTGTGCAGCTCCATTGGAGGGGATTGCAACTCAGATACATTGTTGTTTTGTTTCCATCTCTTCCCTATATCCCCCTTCCTCCACCCCACACAGGCCCAGAGGGCTTGCCTTTTAACTATTTTTCTCCTCTTTGTCTCTTTCTTGGTCTCTCACACACTACTGCTAGCCTCCAGACCACCCCCCTTAGCCTATGCTGCAACACACCCAGGTAGGTGACCTCCACCAGGGGATACTCTGCTCAACTCCTTACTGGGGAATTACTGCCTGTGTGCCAGGGGACATAAGACAGCACAGCCAACACTCCTTAACGCTGAGGCAGAAACCCAAAAGCAGGGAACCCTTCTGGGTCACTCCCCAGAGAGGGAAGCCACAGGAGGATAAAGTGGTCGTTTAATTCCATAGTGAAATAAGCTATAAGCAGTTCAAAGAAATACTCCCACAAGTCTCCCAGAGAGAGCCAGTGGCCTTCGACTCCCTGAAAAATGGCACCTGGCTCATCTAAAACAGCACAATGCAAACAGCCATTAGCCCCAACGACCTCAATGTAAAAACGGGAGAAACTAAAGGCAATGCCAGAAGATGTCCTAAACATAATGACACGCATAGAGGAAACAGGCATTGAGCTGCCACGGAAAGAAATTTTCAGAATGCTACTTGGAGTCATAGAGGATATGACTGAAACAATACAGAAAAAGGGTGAAATGACAAAAGAGATAAAAGCCATAAATCAAAGAGAAATACAGGAGCTTATGGAGGAGATAACAAAAACGAGTAGCAAACTCACGGATGACGAGAAGCGACTGGAGGAATCAGAGAACCACATCAAACGCGAACAAAACTCTGATCAGATTATCAGAGAAGCTGGGGGTGAATACTTGATGGCAAGGGGAGGGACTAAGGGTATACATGTGACAAGAAAGGCAGCTCCCTAGACTCAATATGGTAGCCTAACCTTGATCTCCCTTCAGTGGCTTGACCTCCCTGGGTTCTCCTTCAGAGAGAAACAATTTACTACTCTCCTTATCAGAAGGGACTTGGCTCTGCTTGTTGTGGGATAAACAGTGGTGTCTGCTTGTTCTGAATGGCTGATAACCCTTAGGGAGAATATCCCCTGACCTATTTCTGTTGACCCCCAAGTGTAGTCATTTGACAGATGTAACAAGCAACTAAGTTTGGCATTTATTTGGGGGAGACAACTTGGGAGAAATCCTCTGTTCCCCTCCAGACATTGTGCTTGGTAAGGAAGAGAGAAGTAAAAAAGAGAAAGGCCTTCCAACAAAATGGATCGACACAGGGGCTCAAACATTGGAACATTTGTGAGGGTGGTGCAGGACAGGGCAGTGTGTCATGCTGTTATATAGAGGGTTTTAGGGGATTGGAATGGACACAACGACACCTAACAACAACATGGTAGAGGCTGCACTTGGATGCTAATATTTCACAGCATCGCCAACTAGCTATAATATAAAGTCACATGAACTGCATGGTCAATCTACAATTCTGCTACAACAGTGTAACATAATGTCGATCTAATAAGCCTTTCAAAATCTCATCTATAGCAATGCATCAGGTGACATGTTTTAAAGCCAAAATTTCATTCCTTTATGATGAACAAAAACAAAGTGCAGTGCTGTCAGTTAAATTCTACCTCATTTTGACCTTCTAACAGGGAATGAAACTGTTCATTAGTTTTTCCAACACTGTAAATCGTTATGAGCACAAATAGTCTCACTTCCCTCCCTTGATGGGTGTGGTATGCTGGAGTCTCAGAGGGTCTGACCAGCAAGGAATCGATTAAACCAGTGAACCACTAGGGTCTCTTTCACACAACACGTTCATTATAAACACTGCATTTATTCAGCAACCACGATTCTGAAGCAATTTCCAAAGAGATTTCGACACATTGGCTCATTTAGTCCTCTTGTCTCTTGTGGCTTCCAATGGGATACAGCTGAGGAAAGTCACGAGCCATTAAGTCCATGTTCTGTATTGCTCAAATGGTAAGTTGTTGAATCAAGTCAGCATGCAGGTCCATGTGTCTACCTACAACTAAGTGCCTGGCAACTACATTTCTGTTCACATGCCAATAGTTTATATTCTGTAAGTCATCAGTTACAGAGATGATCTAGACATCTTCTGAATAGCACAAAGAGGAGACAAAGAAAACAATCTATTCAATTCAGGTAACTGGAACTCAATTTCCTGGAAAAGCCAGGACTCTCAGACAATACTGCTTACCTCAGGCCCGTACAGCTGGCTCTTGCATTTATTAGACTGATTGAAATAATATAACACCCAGGCAAAGCATGGAGGAAATCAAAAGAAAACAAGACCAATCTGCTCAGACAGGGCACACCATTCCAAAACCAACAGAGTTCACCCTGGACACAGGAGGTGGCTATGAGTTAAAAATGACTCCACAGCAACTACTAAGAACAGAAGGACAAGGTCAAATAGTAACAACTTGTATGAGAAATGCAACAAAGGTGGAGCCTGAGCATTAACACATGCATATTTACATTTCGTGAGCTAGTGTAGGAGAAATAAAATGATCACTTTAGGAAACACTAGCCAGAAAACCCTGGTATGATAAGTAAATTCTAACAACATGGGACGGTTCTGTGATGAGTTTTCAAATGCTCAGTTAGATTTCCGTTCCTCAAACATACAAGCAAAGGAGTCAAAGAGCACCAAGGTCTTCATGGGCAGGAGAGGGAAGCTCCATGGTCACCCACCAAATGAAAAGCTCATTAGCAATAAGCATTCATGGAAGATTCTGCACAAGAAAAATAAATGGAGCATGAAGAAGCACTAGCAAGAAAGTAAAACAAAAGAAACAATAGTGCACTATTTAAAAGAAATTCAAAGTAGGACTTATGACCAATACGTGAAGAGCCCCAAGTCACCATTCCAGTCTCAGAGAAAAAAAGCAGACCATGTTGAAGTCAGAGTATGTCACAGGGCATGTTTTTCTTTCTGTTGCACATTTAAAAAAAAAACAGTCATTGGGTCAATTCTGACTCAAAACATCCCTAAAGAGCAGACTAGAACAGGCCCTATATTTTTCTGAAACCACAACTCTTTAAGGGAGTAGAAAGTCTCATCTTTCTACTGTGGACCAGTTAGTGGCTTTGAATGGCTGAACATGTGGGTACATGTTCAATACATAGCCCCCTACAACACCAACTCAACATAGTCCACTACATCACCAACTCAACACATAGCCCACTACCTCACCAACTCAACACACAGCCCACTACCTCACCAACTCAACACACAGCCCACTACCTCACCAACTCAACACATAGCCCACTACCTCACCATGGGTGCACACTGTTGTTATAAAGCAACAGTGAGAAAACTAGATGGCAACTAACATCAAGAAAGGCATTCTCTTCAATGCCTCGAATTAATTAGTCTAGTTAGGACCCAGAGCAAACATCTGTCCTCAAAACAGAAGGGAGGTGAACATAGGTACTCGCTCAGCTGATTTCCACTGTGAAATCATTCTCTGTACCTGCCTATGGGGCCCTTTTGTTCAGTGGTGGTTTTAATCATCTGCCCTTACTAGTCTAATCAATTGAATTCATTGCTAACAGTGATTTGAAGGACGTGATGGACTTAACTAAGGGATAGCCCAAAAGACTTTGCTCCAGGAGGACAAAATACCAGACCACAGGGCATCAGGTGGGGGTGTACTTGTTATGTTTTAAGGATAGGCAAACCCCAGGTTGACCAAATAAATTTTAATAAGGATAAAGATGTCAGAAAGGTGTATCACTGATACTTCAATGAAGAAATGCAAACAAGACTAAAATCAATTAAAAAAGTAGCATGTTCCAAAACAACTCTCCTCCACAAATAATCAGTTCCTAAAACTATCACAAATTTTTTTTGCACTTCACAAGAGTCCACAAAAACATGAATCTAATTGCATTTAGCCTCAAATAGCTAATAAGGGGTCAAGAACAAGGGCTGGCGTTGTCCACACATAACTCCCTGCCACCACATCTGGTCCAACTCACAGCAGAGCTATCACACAGCGCAGAACTCCCTGTAGGACTCCCACGCCTGCACATCTTTTCTGGAGCAGGCAGACTCATCTTCTCTGCACATTTCTGGTGAGTGTGCACAGCTGCCCTTGCAGTCAGCAGCCCAATTTTTAACCCACTGTGACAAAAGCGTTCCTTTCTTCATATACCCCATATGCAATAAAGTATCATTATAGGAACACATGAAAGACCTACAGAAAAAGAAAAGCAGCCCCACAAAGGCCCACCAATTTGTAAGGGAAGCTAATTCCTGAGACATCAGGCCACACAGGGCTCTGCCTGCAAGCACTCACACTTCAAGATGCAGGTCCTTAAATGCAGTCCCTGAGTAGTGAGAGCAACTGAGTGCTCAGCTACCAAACAAAAGATTAGAGACTGAAGGCAGCCTTAGAAGAAATCAGCCAACTTATGAAGTTAGCCAATGAAAATCTTACGGAATATAATTTTACTCTGAAACCACATATGGTCACCATATAGAATCATATAGTAGGCAAAATGATTGATATTTACCAAACTATTACCTAATTGAGATACAAGGAGCTCATTGGTAGCCAATCATTCATGCCATATTCATGAAAGCACAAGGGGCTTTCAAAAAGTTCATGAAAAATGGAATAAAGATTATGGAATTTATCCATGAAATTTTTGAAGCTACTGCATAGCTGTTCCTAATAGATTATGCTAAACAAAATAATGTAATACATTTGTAATAATTTCTCAAATATTGTACATCTTAAAAATCTTTAGGATACCTGTTCATCTTCCATGAAAATTCAGGAAGAATATTAAGCTATTTACATATAACACCTCTCTTGAAGATCTATTAAAGTTGATATTAATTTTAATCTCTAGCTATGGTAAAGAGACCAGTTAGGTTACAGTATAATTGTAGAATTCACATACAAACTTGATAGTTGAAAATTAACAGAATGACTTTATTTTTCTGGGTCCTGCAAATTTTACAAATTCAACTCTGTGGTTTCTCATGTTATAATTAGAAACTCAAACTCATTTTTTACTTTAGAGTTTTTCTTCTCTAAAAGATTTCCAACTTACAGAGGTTCTGGCTTTCCTAAGTGTGTGTACATGCACGCATGTGTGCCTTGCTTCGTTTTTGATGTCCCTGAGCATTACAGATGGTTAACATGGATAGGTGTTCATGGAGAGATTGGAAGTTGGTGTCTCATCAGAGTCTCCAGGGAAGAAAGTCTGAGTGAGGCACTTTGAGAAACCAGTCACTGAAACACCTCTGCAACATCCCTGTGCTCTGACACACCAGGAGTCTCCAGGAGTTGGTGTGGATTTGATGGCATCTGCTTGATTTGACTCATTCCCAGGGGGGAAAATGAATTCTGGCTTCATTTGCTACCCTCAAGGCTGGCAGTTCAACCCCACCAGCAGATCTAAAAGAAAAATATGAGGCTGATTGCTCCTTTATAGATCTCAGACACCTATAGAGGAACACTATGAGTCAGAATTGACTCAGTGGCAGTGAGTTAGTTTTGGGGGGTTAGGGACAATGAATGTTTCTAGGTGGCACCAGCAGATTGGACTGTTCCACTGAGGATTGATGAGGTAAACTCAGCCTGCATTACGGTGGAAGAACAGATCTGCCTCCACTATCATGATGTTCGAGAAACAATATAGAACTGTTCTGCTCTATAACACATGACATAGCCATGATATGGAACTAAATCCATGGCACCTAACCAAAGGGGAAATGGAACATGATGAGCGCATATCCTGTCTATGTATGCACATGGATATTGTGTTGAAAATATGACTAAATCAGAAACAAACACAATTCCCATTAAGAATCACCATGTCTATAATGAACAGCATGTCAGTGTGGCCTATCTAAGTTAGTCCGTGAAGAAGCCCCACTGCTCCAGTGGTTAAAGGACTGGGAGGTCCATGAAATGAAAGCAGTTGTGTTCTATGAGGTGGCCATCTGGTAACACACGATTATAGCCTAGAAACCCCAAGGAGGAGTTTAAGGTGCTATGGCATCACTCACAGAATCCACCGTAGTGCAGTGGACAAAACAAGCCTCTTATCAAGAACATGTGGATAAAAGACTAGAACATTTAAGCATTACCATGCACGGACACATAGAAAATGGTATCTTATTTCAAATAAGATCCTATCTTACTATATATAAGAGTTATATATTTGGATGTTGCCTTGTATTAGAAATAATTAATGACACAATTTTAAAAATGAAGAGCTACTAGTAGGACACATTTCTTGTACAGAAATGCAAACAAATTGAAAAGACAGCTAACTTATGAAAAAAATAAATCAAAAGGATAAAAATAATTTATATACTTAGAATTTGGTTCCAAGAAACTGTTATATCCAGGTCTGAAGACTAATCAGGGCCACACAGAAAAGGATGAAATCAAAAGCTTTACTGGAGCTGGCCGCCAGGAAACAGCTAGGGTTCCATACATCCGGGCCCCAAGCACACTACTCGAACTCTGGTTTATAAAGCAACAAACCCTGGGCAGGTGGGAACACTTTCCGCCTCCAATCACAACTACACAGGCTGACGAGGCGGGATGGAGCAGCTAGGAAACTTCCTGCAGGTATCCAATATGGGCATAGGCAACAGCCCACTAAAATTTTGAATCTAGTGGGTCTGGGGACCAATGTAGAAATAGCAAGCTTAAGTAATGGAAAAGTAGAGAGACGAGTGTCAGCAGGTTAGCAAATGAGACTTAAGTATGCAGCCCTTAGGATGTGGATGTATGTCCACCATTAATGATTTCAAAATCAGTCATGTGGGGAGAGGGGTGGGGTGGGGGATGGGGACCAACTCAATTAAGCATAAGCAAGAAAATACAAAGCTAAATTCAACTGGTTAATTAATAAACACCAGGATATTTCAAAACGTTTTCTGTATCCACTAGGATAAATGACCGATTTAAATTCTATGTAACTGTGAAAATAACTCAAATTTTTTAAAAAGTGCTGATCTTGAGGGCATGTGCCACTAAAATATACCAATTCTCACACATAGTGACACTATAGGGTAGTGTAGAACTGCCCGGTGGATTTTCAACACTGAAACACTACAGGTGAAGAAAATCTATTATTTCTCCAGATTAATACAGAGAAGGACCTGAAAATAAATAAAATAATTGCTAGATTCTGCAAATCAAAAGGATGACAAGGGAAACCAAAATTCTCTATTAAGAAAATTAGTGGATATTAAATCTGGGCCAGCAATACTCTAAGAGCGAAGAGGGATGATAACGGGGTGTTGGCAGGGGTGGAAGAGCGCAGTGTTAGAGAGATGAGCCATTAACACAACCAATCTCTGAGGTGAGGCTTATTAGGGGAAACATCCCCACGTGGGACTCTTCACACTCCAAGTGGAAAGAAAGCTACAGCAGCAGCACACAAATCTCAGGAGCTCTATTAGAGATAGAGCACCCTGAGAGGTGAAAACTGAGTTGCAGAGCAGAGATTGAATTCAGCCAGGAATGTGAAGTTAAGAAAGGCTTTATTTAGGCAGGGAAAGAAATTGCAGGCAGATTCCACAATCCAAGGAGCTAGGTCAAGGAGTATGTGTTGATAAGGGGAAGGCTTTTAGCGCTACAGCTGCAAGGCCTTGAGTCAGGATGTCTCTGTGAATAAATCATGTTGGTTTTCTGCAGACCTGCTTCCCAGAATGCTGGGGGAAGAGGCTTTGTCTCTTGTAAGACTTAATAAATGTTCACCCTAAATGATATTTGAGATTGGAATTCCATTTTACAGTCTAAAGCAGAGCACAAGCTAGCCTCCGATGGGCAGAAATGGTTGAGGGACATGCAGTCAAGATCAGGGTAAAGAGGAGATCCTCTTCAAATAGAGCTCAAAGAGAACATTTATTAAATCTATGAGACAAAGACAACGCAAAGACACACACACATCCTCTGGATGAGGGAATTCACCACCAACAGGAAGTGGAAATGGCTTCCCTGGTTCCCAATTCAGATGTGAGATGAAGAAGGGGAGGGGGAGGGGGAGGGCAAAGGAAATTGTCACAAAAGCATGATTGGTGGCCAATCAGTCCATCACACTGATAGACATTCCATCCTTAGATAGCGGGTTTAGAAGATGGGTCCAGGGCCTCCTGACCAATGCAGTCCAGGCAAGGGGGATAGCACATGGCTCCCTGTCTAGGAGACCCCCTGTACTGTCTCCAGTTTGGTGACCGCCATCAAGGACACACACAGGCAAACCTCCAAGAGAGACTGCCCCTCCCTGGTCTGAGTGGGGAGGTGAAGGTCAGCCACATCCCAAAGCCCTCTGCCTGAGGGCCAGACTACCTACTACCTTGTTTCCTGGGCAGAAAGCATTCAGTGGAGGCTTATTCTATGTGGGGCTCTGCAATCCACATGAGGACTTAATCTATGCGGGGATTTGGGGCTGTCACTGCTCTGGTGCCCTTTTGCAAAGCAAGGTGCTGAGAAGTTAAGCTCTAATACAGACCTCGGTCATCAGTGGGGTGGCCTGATGACTGCAAGGCTGCCTCTCCTTTCAGTAAAGGCCACTCTGGGGTCCCCATGCTCTCATGCCCACGACCTGACATGGAAGGGAGCGACCCCAGGCAAGAACCCATTCCCAATCACGTCTTTCTGGGGTAGAGCTGAGGGTGCAGGAGGAGCTCTGAGCAAAAAAAGACGCCCGAGTATTCCCAGCCCCAAAGGCTGAGGCCTGTAGCCAGCTCAGAAAGGATTTAACAGGAATTGTCCCAGGGGTCGCAGTGAGCTGGAACACTGGCGGACAGGGTGCGGGAACTGTAATTTCCCCTGGAACCCAGACACAGTTGGGGACGCCAGGCCTGCGGGGATTCCGTGCCTGGGATCAGCCCAGAAACACAGAAACTCACTTACCCTTAGAAACTCATGGATGCTCACAGGATCCTTCTCACTCAGAGGAAATGGAGTCAGCAGGAAACTCTTATCACCTGGGGAGGGGGTGGGGTGGTGTCTGTGTGAAGGGGCGGGGCCTAGAGATAATGAGGGCGGCCTGGAGGGAGGGGCCTGGAGGGAGGGGCCTGGAGGGAGGGGCCTAGAGGGAGGGGCCTGGAGGGAGGGGCCTGGAGGGAGGGGCCTGGAGGTGAGGCTCAGGGCTAAGGATCCATTCTTAGTTTCTTCTTAGTCTGGAAATCCTGCAGAAACCTGTGCCATTTGGGTGCTCCTGCTTGTATTTGAAACGCGTTTGCTTTTGAATCACAGCAACACACAAGCCCAGACAGAAAGACAAACTGTAAGAAAAGTGGTGGGTGGAAGGCATACTTTCCAAGTGGAAATTACCCCTGAGAGACACTCCAGCACCTAGGGCCACAGAGACACCCACTTCACTTGATAGGATCTGATGCCATCTGCTGCACTTGACCACCTCAATTCTGGCGTCCACCTGAACGCCTCTCAACCACCCAACTCAAAGAACAGGCCTAAGCCCTGTAGAATCAAGAGGCACAACGGGGAGACCCTTCTCAACCTGCTTCATCCTCAGACACGGATTTCAGGTCCTGCTCCCTGTGCTACAACACGCACCCGAGACTCCTGTCCCTTGATGCATGCCCAGTGAGCATCAAGATGGGAATTCCTGAAAATGCCACAGTTGTCCAGTTGTCATCTCCTCTTCCTCTCCTTCTCCTCCCCAGCTCTCTCCCTCTCCTCACTGCTAAAGATCTATTTCCCCATAATCTGTGGGTTCTGTATGACTCTTTCGATGAAACTTTCTGTGTGAATAAGTGTCTTATTTTCAGCAAGTTCCAGTCAACAATTTGTCCTTCACGGACAGTGTTTCCTTTAATACATTTCATATGTTGAGGTCTCTCCTAGCTACTTCTGTGTCATTGAGTGTTTTTATCAGGAATGGGTGTTAGATATTGTCAAATGCCTTTTCTGCACCTATTAATATGATCGTATGGTTCTTATCCTTAGTCTGTTTATGTAGTTGGTTACATAATAGTTTTTATAATACTGAATCATATTTGCGTCCCTGGTAATAATCCCACTGAGTCAAGTTGAAATATGAACTCAAAGTCAAGGACAGGTGCTCTCAAACTCAATCCATCCCATTTCCACAAATGTAGATATACACTGCTCTGATATATGATCTAATCACTCTTCTAATCCAATAAAATTGTGTAATCATGAAATATGTTGCTTTAGTATTAAAACACCAGTATAATATATCCTGTTGTGGTGTGTTTTATAAATAATTTTACCCTATATACTCTGTAGTCTTAAAATTTTCTTTTGTAGTTCCTCAGGCATTAAAGTAATAAATAAATAAAGTTTCTCATACCAATCTACTACCCTTGTTCAATTTTGTCCTTGATTATTGCTTCATCTTGCAGGTATATATATTAAAATCATGATTATATATTTTCAACAATGATTCTAGAATGATTATTACTTTATTGCTTATTTAAAGAAGAAGCACTCTAACATTTCAGTACTTATACAAGGGAGGTGGTCGTTAGGGGTCACTCAGTGAGTTCCAAATCATAGTGACCCCATGTGCCACAGGGAGAAACACTGTCCTGTCCTGGATCAGCCTCAGATTGTTCTTATATTTGAGCCCGTTGTTTTAGCCTTTGTCAATCTAAAAAGTTTTCCTCTTGTTTGCTTCCCCTCTACCAAGCACCACGGTTGCAGTGATTTATCTCTTGTATTTGTCTCTGGTTTGCAAATACACAAAAACTCTAAGGTTTTACTTATATGGCATAAGAGAATGCATTTAAAAGAACAATAAAGTCAGAGCTGTCATGTGAATTCTGACTCATAGAACCATAGGGAGCAGAGTAAAAGCTCCTTAGGCTTTTGTTTTTTATATTTTATAAACCATAATGTTTCATCTTTACCACAGCAGGTAGTGTCCTTATAAAAATAGTCCAAAACCAAGCAGGTGCTGTAGTGGTTTATTTTCGTGGTCCTCACACGTGGGTAAGCTCCAAATGGAAGTTAAATTGTACTTGAGTATCCAAGAGATGAAGAAAATATTCCTTTTATTTTGTATAAAATTAAAATTGTGTTGTATGGTATGAGTTGGGGGGTGCCAGCCCCCCACAAGTAATCATGGGTTCAGTAAGAACAATTGCATGGTTGAGATATATAAGTATTATATTAAAGTCATCAAGAACATGAGAGCTAGAAGAGAGAGTCAAATAATAGAGTCAGACACACATTTCATGGTAGCATTGCTCACCTCAGTGCCTCTTGGTGATCCACATGGAGAGAGGGGGAAGGGAAGGAAGACAGAAGGACAAGGGGAAAGGGAGGGAGGATGGGAGAGAAGAGAAGAGCAGAGAGAAAGAGAGAGAGAGAGACAGAGAGAGAGAGAGAGAGAGATCACTGCTAATCCAGGCCTATATACCTTTTGGGGGCATGCAAGCCCACTGATTATAGGTAAAGACATACGTCACAGGAAGAATTTGCCCTATAGGTTATACAGCAGTGAGAAGGGGTGGTCTAGGGACATACACCCAACAGGAAGAGACAGGAAGAGAGGGATTGGGGTATACATGTGACAAGATGGGCGGATCCTAGATTTAGGATGATCTGTTCTCTGGATCTCCATAGGAACCATTATCAGTAGGGTGTGAACTCCACCTACAGGAACCAAATAGGTGACTGCAGGTGTCCATTGTCTTTAACAGCAGGGAGCTGGGCCTACTGGTTGGTGACTGACTTTCTTCAGGGAGGATGTCTGTAAGCATCTGACCTCCCCCCACAGTGTTGATATGGTTGATGTATATTAATTGTCTTTCCTGGCCCTATGCACAGCTGTGAGGATTGTAAGACAAGGATTGTAAGAGACCCATTTTTAAAGTGACTGAGGAATCACCTTATAGCGTCTGGGGTCTTAAAGGCTTAAAGATAAACAAGCGGCCATCTAGCTCAAAAGCAACAATGCCCACATGTGCGATCACAAGGTGCCAAAGGGACCAGGTATAAGGCAACATGCAAAAAAAAAAAAAAGAATATATACACACACACCATGGTGAATGAAGGGGGATGTGCAGAGTGGAGACCCAAGGCCCATTTGTCGGTCACTGGAGATTCCCTCATAGAGAGGGTTAGGAGAGGAGTCAGGGTGTGATGTAGTACCGATGAAGAACACAGCTTTCCCCCAGATCCTGCATGCTTCCTCCCCCCAACTACCATGATCCGAATTCTACCTTGCAGGACTGGATAGGGCAGAGGTTGTACACTGGTGCATATGGGAGCTGGAGGCACAGGGAATCCAGGGTGGAAGATACCTTCAGGACCAGGGGTGTGAGGGGCGATGCTGGGAGAGTGGAGGATGAGTGGCTTGGAAAGGGGGAACTGATTACAAGGATCCACATGTGACCTCCTCCCTGGGAGAGGGACAGCAGAGAAGGGGGGGAAGGAAGACTCCAGATAGGGCAAGATATGACAAAATAACAATCTATAAATTATCAAGGGCTCATGAGGGAGGAGGGATCAGGGAGGGAGGGGGAAAAAAGAGGACTTGATGCAAAGGGCTTAAGTGGAGAGCAAATGCTTTGAAAGTGATTAGGGCAAAGAATGTATAGATGTGCTTTATAGCTTTATACAATTGATGTATGTATATGTATGGATTGTGATAAGAGTTGTATGAGCCCCTAAAAATATGTAAATATATATATATATATAAAATATATTCTTATTGCTATATATACGATGTGCACATTAAAATGCTTAAAGGGTTTTGTGAAACTGCAGAAGTCGAATATCTGAAAATACTTGGATACAGTAAAACGTGCTGGTTAGCTGTTTTGCCCGCTGTCAAAAGAATTTTGAAAATATATGATCCTTTGAAATCTTACTTTCTATCACAGGATAAATGTCCTAGAATTTTAGAAGAATTTTTTTAAAAGGAATCTTCAAACATTTGGCTAGAGTTTTCACACAATCAAGCAGCTCTTTTTCAAAATACTATAAAACTTATTAAAGGTGACAAAACTTTGGTAATCGAAGTAGCAAATGAAGTTAATAATTTAGAATTTCAGTGGCAAGAGCAGTTAGAGAATATTTTTCTTCCGTTAACAATCCATAATAGTATAAGCCAACTAGAAGAGCACGGTGCAATAAATCGTGCAAATATCATGAATCACGCTGAAAAGTTCTATAGTAACTGCATAGATTATTTAGAAGAGTGGACAGTACATTATAATGATATTGAACATTTTCATTGGGTTTCAGTAAAACAAGAACTTAAATGGAATTATGTGCAAAAATCATTCGATCATATTACTCAAAATTTCCCATATAGTATTATTTCCGAAAACGATCTTTTTAATGAGGTATTATTATTAAAAATATATTGATAAGGAAAAGGTTAAACCTTGGGCATCAGCAAAACTCACAATAGAGAACAAATGGTTAGAAATATTTCAACATTTTGAAACAAACCATGTTCCATACAATAATGCACTATAAATTGTGAAATACCTGCTGTCCTTACCAGGAACTAATGCTGCGACTGAATGTGTTTTTTCTATGTTAAATAAAGTGTGTACATCAGAAAAATCACAATTAAGTGTTGAGACTTTGAAAGCAATTTCATGTGTGACATAATTTTACAAATTCTTGGGAAAAATTTCATGACCTTTTAAACAACGACAGCAATCTACTCAAAAACTTCAATCAAATGAGAAATGTGTCCAAGAAAAAAATAATACTATACATAATTTTAATGTGTTATATTTGTAAATTGTACTTATGTTGAAATTTGAAAAAATATATTACAATACTGTTTTTGCATTCTATGATCGCTTCTCGGCCTTTTGGCTAAGATCAAGTGTAGTATCTATTCTTATCAATTTAATATCTGATATGTTCTCTATCCGAGGACAATATATTAAATGGATTTTTGGAGCAGGGAGTTGGAATAGGAGCTTGCTCCGTCCACTCCACGCATCGACCTGGTATTGCAGTGCTTCCAGGAACGGTGCACCAAAAAAAAAAAAAAAGAAAGAAAATTTTTGTTGCTCCATATAGACCAAATTTTGATTCAAGAACCCAAGAACCTCCCCCACACCCCACCGACCTTCCCCATAAGTCACTTTATCAATTATGCTGGAAACTGAGAGCAGCATAGTAAAACGCTTAGACAAATAGACATAAGTTAAGAAGCAGACTAAGACTTGGGACAAGAGAAAAGAGGGAAGAAACTGTTGTTGCTGGTTTTTAAATTGCAATATGCTTTCTTCCAGAGTTGATAAGGAACACATTCCCATGGCAGAGAAATTCATTCTATCTCAGTGTCCAATAGAAATTGTCCTCTGTCAAAAGTCTTTTAAGTCCTTTTTTTCCGTGGTTGCCTGATGATCACTGACTACTTTTCATTGTGAGTCCAAATTCTGCTTTTTCACTTGCTGTTTCAATAGCAATGATAAACAATCCTGGCCACACTAAAGATTGGGAAAGTAAAAATTTTGTGGATCATTGACTGTCAAGGACAGACCAATGTCCATAAGGTATTGAATGGGACATTAGATGAATTCAGATAAAGAAAAGACAACCCATGTGATTATAGGTGAAACAATGAAATAGATCAGAAACCTCCTCAGCTAATTTAATGAGGTGTTCTTTCTCTCTGAATTGCTAATTTCAATCATTCAGTGATGTGTTCTATTGTCACTAAGACAAGGTCCATTTTTATCAGGTTTGTGCTCACTTTATTACCTCTGTCTACTTAGAACTGTTCTTAAAGGAAAGACTTAGCCCATTCAATTTTTTTTGTTTTAATATGATGTACTTTTCCTGAATTGCTAATTAACAAAAGTCTAAGAAGTTGGGAAGCAAGCCCTCCACCCACCACTTTTCTGTCAGGTTGCCTTTCTCTCCAGGCTTGTGTGTTATTGTGATTCAAATGCAAGGTGTTTCAAATGCAAGCCGGGTCACCCAGAGTGAACAGCTTTTAGCAGAACTTCCAGACTAGGAAGATACTACAAAGGGAATGGTTGCCACTCCAGGCTTTGAGCTTCACTTCCAGGCCCCTCCCTCCAGGAGGCCCTCATTACCTCCAGACCCCGCCCCTTGGGAAACACCCCACCCCTACCCAGGTGACACAATTTCCTGCAGAACTCACTTCCTCTGACTGAGAAGGTGCAGCCTGAGCGTCCCCCAAGAGTAAGTGAGTCTCTGTTTCTATGCTCAACCCAGGCTCTGAGTCCCCTACAGACCCTGCATCCCCAGCTGTGCCCCGATCCCCACGGATATTACTATTCCTGCATCCTGTCTGCCTGCGTTCCAGGTCGCCACGACCCCCTGGCATATTTCCAGTTAAATCCTTTCTGAGCTGGTTACAAGCCTCTTTGCCTTAGGTCTTGGGAATATGCCGGTCCCCTTTTCCTGCCCAGAGCCCCTCATTCACCCTCACATCTCACGTCAGAAAGGCCTGATTGAGGGTGGGTTCTTGCCTGGGGCTCGTTCCCTCCTTGTCAATCATCAGGCAGGAGAGCAGGGGACCCCAGCGTGGCCTTTACTGCAAGGAGAGGCCAGCCTTGCAGCCATCAGGCCACTCCCCTGATGACCGAGGTCTGTATTAGAGCTTAACTTCTCAGCACCTTGCTTTGCAAAAGGGCACAGTAGCAATGACAGCCCCAGATCCCCGGATAGATTTAGTCCTCACATAGGTTGCAGAACCCCACACAGAGGAAGCTTCCATGGAGTGCTTTCTGTCTAGGAAGCAAGGTTGTAGGTAACATGGCCCTCAGGCAGAGGGCTTTGGAGTGTGGATTACCTTCACCTCTCTCCAGGCAGCTGGGGAGGGCGGTCTTGCTTATAAGCTTACAAGCCTGTGGATCCTTGATGGAGGTAACCAAACGAGACTGTACAGGGGTCTCAGAGGCCCTGGACCAATATTAAAGAAGTGTCTGTCATTGTGAAGTATTGATTGGCCACCAATCATGCTTTTATGACCATTTCCTTTGCCCTGCCCCTCCCCCACACCCTCTTTAGCTCACATCTCAATTGTGAACCTGGGAAGCCATTTCCACTTGTAGGTGGCTTCCCTCACCCAGATGATGTGTTTGTGTCTTTGTGCTGCCTGTATCTCTTAAGAGTTAACAAGTGTTCCCTTTAAACTACACTGAAAATGGGTCTCCAGAACAGATCTGTCCTGTGTGAGCCTCCTCACTCATTTCTGCCACCAGAAACTAGCTTGTACTCTGTTACAAACTGCAAAAGCGACTCCAATCTCAAACATAATTTAAGGAGAACATTTATTAAGTCATAATAGAGACAAAGAATACAAAGACACAAACAGAAGTCACCCGGATGAAGGAGATCATTAGTGGAAGTCAAGGTGTTTTACATGAACCGGACAAGAACAACTCAGTCTCTGGTAAGAAGCTAAACAGTTTATTTAAGGGGGACCGAAAAGAGAAAAAACCTGTGCAGGGACCAGCTCCCTGAAGAGAGGGTGAATGGCTGGTCTCAATCGCTCACGGACTTGGGTTTTTATAGGGGGGGTAAACAATGGGGCCTTTTCAGCTGTGCAAATATGCAAGAACAGAAGCAGACTTTGCAGTTAGCATTGACATTTTAAAAACGTTTTTTTTTTTCCTTTGAGATAAATGTGTGGCCTTATCTTGCAGCTGCTATTTTCTGGCAAATGTTTGCTTGACCTTAACCTCAGGGGACTTTCCATAGCTTGACACAAAATGGAGACTGCTACGAGATGGTTCCACTTAGGCTAACTATCACATTCCTCCCTGTGGTTATTCCACCTGTGAATCTTCCAGGTGCAAGCGTTCAGAGGGCTGTGGAAAGGGTTCACTCTGGCCTACCCGGTCATATGATTTACTTGGTACCATCAACTTGACAGATTGCACTCGGTCTTGTACAAACTGCACTAATTTATTGATGATTAGCGGGCCACAAGTTTGTCCTATTAAAAGCAAAAGCAGAGGGCCTACTAGGCTGGAAGTTAGGGTGGTGAGTCATGGAGACCAGCTAAACATTTGCTGTCTTGGCTTTTTCTGTTTTCTTCTCGCTTGCTTAATCTTTTTCTGACTAAAGCTAAGGTATTTTGATTATTCCTGAATGCTTGGCATAAAAGCAGCAAGTTTCACCCAGAGCCATACAAAGGCCGCCTTGCTTAAGAAATAAAATGTTTAATCCTCGCCTGTTTTGTAATACTACTTTAGCAAGGGAATTGAGGGATTTTTCTAGATAACTGAAAGACTTCTTTAAATCCAGTAAATCATTTTCATTTCCTTGTATAAAGGCCACCATTCCTACTGATGCTGACCCAGTTACACCTAGTCCCACAAATAAAGGAACCAAAATGGGGGCTCTTTTGACTCTGGAATAAGTGTTAAAATGCTGCCACCCAGCTTCCCCTGAATACAGAAATACTTGGGGTAAAATATGAACCAATATACAAAGTCCTTTGTGGTTAGAGGTGAGTAAGGTTGTAGAGAACTGGCAGGGAGTGATTCCAGTAGAACAAGCAAACCACATTCCTGGTGGGGCTTCTAACAGAAAGGGTTCCTTGGAACTGGGTATAACAGAAACACTGGCACAATACTGACTGTACCGTTGGGGTTTCCAGCTGGTTTGGTAACAGTGTCCTTTCCCTTGTCAGTCTTCCAGAGTTAAGGTGGACCTTTCCCCAGCTTCCTTCCACCTGCACACACTACTGTTATTTTTATCATTGGACAGTGTGATGTTGGCTACTGAGGAGGTATCGTTAGATCCAATTCCTACAAAGTAGGGTGGTGCTGGGTTACGACATAGCCAACCATCCCTGGTGAAGTTTGGGTTAGTAGCATTTATAAAAGCCAAAAAAGGGTTCTAGGGTTTTTACTTCTACTAACACAGAGGGAGAATGGCTGGTCTCCATCACTTCCAGACTTGGGTTTTTATAGGGTGGGGTAAACAATGGGGGTTTTTTAGCGGTGCAAGCAAGCAAGCAAGAACAGAAGCAGACTTTGCAGTTAGCCTTGACATTTTGAAACGTCGTTTTTCCTTTGAGATAGATGTGTGGCCTTATCTTGCAGCTGCTTTTTCTGGCAAATGTTTGCTTGACCTTAACCTCTGGGGAATGTCCATAACTTGACACAAAATGGAGACTGCTACAAGATGGTTCCACTCAGGCTATTACACTTTGTCTTTCCCTCCAAATGAATGCGTAAGGCCATGTAAATAAGGTATACGAAACTAGAACAAGTGGGACACACACACACACACACACACACACGCACACACACCACCACCCCTTTACGGCCATGCAAATAAGGTGTATGAAACTAGAACAATCTAAGCATGGCGCCCTCCTCCAAGTCTGTGCAGGGCAGGGCCGGAAGTGCGTGTCACCAGCGTCTGGCGTGTATTTTGGCCTTTGGCGGCCGCCTTAGTCACACACACCGTCCCCGGACACTCGGAGCTGCCGCGGGAATTTGAAGAGGGTCCTGAGCACCGGCGGGGCGGTGGAGCCTTTGGGAAGTAAGTGTAAGTTGTCGGGACGGTGGTGAGTGAGGAGAACAAGTGCGTTTCTGTCTGAAACTGGGTGAGTGACGCGGGGACGGGCAGCGTCAGGACCCGGGCTCCTGAGGGCGAGGCTGGGCAGAGGAGCTCGGTGGGCAGCAGGCGGTAGCCATGCTTTCTGGGGTCCGACAGGGAGAGCACCCACTGCAATCGCCGGGCTGTCCTGCCCGTCAGGGCCAGAGGGCTTTGCGCCTCTCCCTGAACGACAGAATTCACTGGATGGACAACCGTTTATAATTTTATGAGAGCTTCTTAAATTCTGAGCGCTCCAATTTGCAAAAAGTGGTGGCCTCAGTGGTTACAGATTGGGCTGCTAACTGCAAGGTCAGCAGTTCAGGATTATGAGCCACACCTGGACAGAAAAGCAGGGTTTCTACTCTTGTCAAGAGTTACAGTCTCAGGAACCCACCCGGGGCAGTTCCAACTGCTCCTAAAATGTCGCTATAATTGGAATCCACTCAATGGCAGTGAATTGGGTTTTAGGTTTCTATTGCTGATGACAGTGATAACAGTGTCCATTTGCTGCACCCAACTTTGATTAAGCCGCCATTAAATTCTCTCTGATCATTAACGAAGTATATAGATCATCCCTCCCACTGGGAAAATGCATTAGAAAGTAGATCGTCTGAACTTTGCAGCCAGCCCTCTTTGCGGGCCTGCCTCGGTGTATGCCTGATGCAGGTCACCTTACTGAGCACAGAACAAGGGACATTGTCGTGACTGTTGCCTTGACTGGCTTTGTATGAAAGCCCTGGACCAGTCTTGTAAGTCCTTCTATTGAATGAGGTGCATGTCCTACTCATGGTCCCTTTCCTGCTTCTGAAGTCCCACCTGTACCTGTGATGTATTGATCTGCCTCCAGTCATGATCTGCGACATGCCTTTTGTTCTATGCCCTGTTATCCAGGGTCCAGGCTGTGAATCCTCAGGTGTTATTTTGACCTCGTGCTAGTGGTCTCCCTTATCCATATGGTGTGTGTCTTTTGTTGTCTCTTAAAGTTCCATAAATATTCTCCTTAAATTATATTTGGCATAGGGGTAACTTTTGTACCCTAATACACAATGTGGATCCTGAATGACTCAAGATACAGTTCTACTTTGGGACAGCATCTTGACAGCCATACCTGCAGCTAAAATGCGGCCCTGCAGCCCCTTGGCTTCTGTCCTGAATGGGCTAGTGTTACAAAGGTCTTTTAGTTCTGCAGATAAGTGCCCACTCTGTCCCTTAGCCTCACGGACCTCTATGTAGGTTGGCAGATCTGGTTCCCCAGATAAATACTCAGATGTACACCACTTCACGTATTAACCTCCTGCCCAGAGGCACTCAGCTCTCTTGTTCCGTGCCTTGGGAATTGCACTGCTCTGTTTCAGTCTCTTGGTTCTGCTGCCACCATGTCTCTGTTGCTGCTTCTCCCCATCACTTCCTCTCTTGTGTCACAGCTGCCTGTCTGCTGGATTGAAGAGTTTCAGTCAAGAATCTGAGTTTCAAAGGCCCCTACTCCTGGCTCTTTCTCTCTCTTTTTTCGATGGTAGTGAGATCCCAATTTCTGTCTGAGAAATGCCTCAGTTAAACCTAACAGACGTCCAATGTGACTCATTTCCAGGTTGGGTTTTCAGGCAGCTTATTTGCATAGCCCCAAGTCTCAAGGGTACCAATCTATTGTTTGGCAATTTTCACAATTCTCTTAAACCAAAAAAACCAAACTCACTGCCATCAAGTTAACACTGACTTATAGCGAGCCTGTATGACAGGGTACAACTGCCCCATGTGGGTTTCCAAGACTGTCACTCTTCAGTGGACTAGAAAGCCATGTCACTCGTGAAAGAAGAAATCCCCAACTTACTTTCTAGGAGAAATTGGTGGTTTCCAACTGCTGACCTTGCTTTTAGAAGCCCAACAGTAACCACTGTGCCACCAGATCTCCTTTTCCTCATTCACATTGTCAGATGACACACCCACCTAAATATTTGGAAGGAGTTAAGGGGCCATCGCAAGGAAGACGTAGAGGCAACTCATTGCATTGGGTTACTGCAAATAATGCTACAATAAAATGTTACTTGTCTTGGAGTTCAAAAGTGCACTCACTATGGGGGGATATTTACTTCTTCATTCTTATATACATACATGTATATAGATTTTAAACTAATAGATGATGTATAAGTGTTTAATTTGGAGCCCTGGTTTTGACATGTGTTAAGTGTTGGATTGCTAACCTCAAGGTTAGAGGTACAAACTCATCAGCTGCCTGCCGTGGCTTTCTAGTCTCAGAAAGTATAGAACAGTTCTCCTCTGTCCTATCGGTGCTTATATGTGTAACTCTCCTTGATGGTGACTTTGAAAGTGTTTCTAAAGTGATTGTACAATTTACAGCTCCTGTAGAAAAATAGCATTCCGTTTATAATAGTTCTTTATATAGCCCATTTCAAACTTTCCAGATGCTTTAATTAACACCATCATCATAAAGGTTCATTGATTTGTCATTCTCCTTGAGAGTCCCACAGTAAGGAATTGATATTCCATGTGCTTTGAGGTAGCGGTCCAGCTTTATTGTTTCTTCTTTTTGACATGTGTATTTGGTTGTCCAATCTCTATTTATAATAAAGTCATCTTTTACTCATAGGTCTGAAAATTATGAGTTTTAGCTTTTATTGCTCATGGTATTAACGTGTTTTCCGTCACTCAGTAGGAGACCGTTAACAGTATTGGGGACTGTGTTAAGAAGCCGGACAGGAACACTTACAGCATCTGGACCTAAACTACTCACATTGTATCCTCCCATCAGCCTGCAGGAGGAAGAAGTGCCTGGTTTGGGTATTATTATTTCTGAGATGTCCTCCTGAGAGACTGAAATTCGTGAGCATCATTGGAGCTGATCCACATAAGACAAACATAGAGCATCCCAGTTCCTGGCAGTGTTACAAGGACCAAAGAAAATGACCAAGGCTCAGGTAATTCTGATGCGTTTTATCCTTTTCTGTATTTCCTACTGGAAGTGCAGAACCTGTATAATAACTGATTCGGTTCCTTGGAAAGTGGAAATTTGAAATAGTAGAAGTTAGAGATGAACTTTGACTCTGACTTCAACATTGGGATGGAGAAGATTAGGAATATATTGATTATAGGAGTAACACTAAACTACTGACATTGAACATAATACATCACTACGGATTCTTTGGATGATATGAGCTTTCAACTGATAATTCATTATTCTATGGGCAATCCATGAGAATCATTCAAATTTAACACTATGCTTTGTTTTTTAAGGAGAAATAAGATCACTTCTTTAGGAAAGTCCATTATTCCATGGGTTTTTTGTCTGAGTAAGTTTCTTTCTGAAGGTGGTATTAAATAGTCTCCCAAACTGCAGCATTCTCATTAGTGCATCTGAATGGGCCTTGTAGCAATACTAATTTAAAAATGGGTGACAGCTTTTTACCTCCTCTAATTCTAGATGTAGGAGAGAGAATCAACCATCAGCTTCAGCCCTGATTCATGTGAGGAAGAACTTAAACATACATGTACTCTCCAATGGTTTTCCAGTTCTAACAGCAGTTATCTTTACCACAGTTATCTCCGTCTCAGTTCATTAATTTTTTGTAGTGGGCACATATAAATTACAGTCCACAATCATAGGTACAAGTTTTATTAAGTAACAAAATGTAACTTGCTTTCAGAATCAATAGGATAGACATTGGGATTCATATTAAGGAAACATGTAGGCAGATTTGCTCCTCTTCAGAGCAGGCCTGTTCTTTCTGCCCCTCTCAGCCATTGTGCCTTCTCAATATAGGCTCATTTCTTAGTTCCATCTTTACAGTCTCCTCTCAGCTCCTTGATGATATGGTCCTCTTGATCTTTCCTGCCTGTCCAACAATCTTGGCTGAAAAGCTCTTTGTGGATCTCTCACCATTGGCTCTGTCACTGTGTCCCATCTGCCCTGGTCATTATCTTCATTGGTATATCTCTTGCGCCATGAATATTACAGTTCATTTTGCAGGACCAGCAGTAGACCTGTCCCTATGAGGTAGAGGTTCAGGATGTTCCATGATTTGCCCTGCAGTATCTCGCAAAACTAAATAGCCACCAAGTAAATAACTCTTCAAGATGTGGAAGCTGGTGAGTCCCAAATCCATAGGTCAGTTATCACTCTGGAGCAGTGGTTCTCAACCTTCCTAATACGGCAACCTTTTAATACAGTTCCTTACGTTGTGACCCCCAATCATAAAATTATTTTCCTTCCTTCTTCATAAGAGTAATTTTGCTGCTGTTAGGAATCATAATGTAAACAGGATGTGTTTTCATTGTTACAAATTGACCATAATTAAAGCATAGTGTTTAATCACAAAACAATATGTAATTAGATATTGTGAAATATTTGTTTCTAATGACAAATAAATGAAATTTTGTTTTGAAGCAATGTGTAGTATGGGTAATAGTCTTCACACCTGATACTCATATGTGGGAGTATCTGCACGTGGGTGGACCTGCCTGGATACAGATAGAGGAGCGGTGTTTTGGTTCCTAAGACATTGGAAATATGTGTTTTCTGATGGTCTTAGGCGGCCCCTGTGAACGTGCCATTCGATCCCCAAAGGGGTTGAGACCCATAGATTGAGAACCGCTGGTCTGGTGGATTCACCTCATTGATGTGTTTACAAAGGCTGATGAACCAGATCATCAGGTGAGACCACAGTCCACTGCCTCGCAAAGTGAAGTTGTTGAATCTGGTCAGCTAATAGGTTGCAGGCTGAGGAACCCAAATGGGAAGGTCACATAGCAGGCTTTTGGTTCACAGAGTGGTGGAAACTCTGAAATTAGGTCACACAGGTGACTCCCAGTTACAGGGATGTCAAGGAAATGGCTCCTGCATTTCTGGAAGCTGGAAAATTCCCAATTCAAGAGTTCAAGCTGAACCATGTGCCTGCAAGAGCTAACAAAACCAAACCAGCAGGTCAGATGACAGGCCAATATTCCACTGTCTCTTCTCAACCATGCCTGCAGGCAGTTCTCTCTATCCCGCCCCTCACTCTTTCTGTCTCTCCATCTTGACATGATGGCTTCTTGGGCCCATCTAGCACCTTTCCCGCCTAGGCAAGATTAGAATGGCAACAGAACTAGGAGAGGCCCATTGGAGAGCATATAGTGAAAGATGGGAGGTCCAAGAGGACATTGTAATTAAAGTTAAGGCAATACTCTCCAAAGGTGTCTGAGAAGAATTTGTCCGAAGGTAGGCAAGAGGACCTTGTTCTAAAGTGGCCTTTAGGAGTATAGAACGTTGTTCTGCACTCAGGAAGGTAGATATTGCCTATAAACTTTCTGTTCTTGGTCCTGAGTTATAGCATCTTGTTCCTGATCCTGAGTTGTACCTTGTTCATTAATAAATCACTTTTATCTTTGAGTTTTGTGTGACCATAGCAAAGGATTAATAAACCCAGAAGAGAGACAATGCTATGGGCAGAATGACTTATGTAAGAATTGACAACAAATTTTGGACAACTGAGGTATCTTTGAACTTCCATCATAGGGATCAGTTCTGAATCGAGCCAGATACCTGTCAGCACTGAAGGTATAGAACATCTCATAATGGAGATGCTGTTAGGACTCCTAATTCCATTTCACATATACTGTTACCATGCTTGTTAATATAAACAGGTCTGTGTTTATCTACTGTGTGCGAGTATAAATCTGAGCTCTTTTTAGATCATTCAGATAATTTCACTTCTGAAAATTCTAGTTTTATGAGTGGGTGCATTATTGTTGGGGCTTGGGTGGCCCCAACACTCAGACGGGTCCTCAGGAGCAACTTTGCGATTGTGGAAAATATTAAAGACAAGACAGACAACAGGCACAGGGACTCCTCTTCCCATGTCAAAACTGAGAGTGAATGTATTTTCCAATGGGTATAAATAAAGGGGCTTACAAATCTCTCATAAGTCAAGTACATGTTACAGTTAACTTATATAGTCAATGGGTAATATAAGCAGGTAACAATAAAAAAATGGAGGTGAGTCACCACTTTGACCTAGTGGTAGCTGACCTCAAACCTTCCACCCCCACTCCCAAACCTTCCCAGGTTTTGCTACAATTATGGATTGTTTGCTATAGAACAAGATTGCTCTTATCTGCAGACAGCCTTCAGGCATAGCGACTTCTCCAGAGACAGAAATGAGGCATCTACTATGGTAGCTCCTTTAAGACTGCTCCGTAATGGAGTGCTTTTGCAGGGGGCACTTTATTTGGCCTGAAGAACGTGTATTGAAACCATTTTTATCTCAGAACAATGAGATCTTTCTCAAAATAGGGCTAGTTTTTTGTGCCCGTGGTTGCGAGTTTAGCGATAAGTTCAAATAGTTTCTCCCAACCTTCAGTTTACCACAAATTATGGAATGCACTATCACAGAATAGTTTTTATTACTCTCTTGCTTTCTTTAATGTAAGATACACTCTTTTAAATCTTCAAATGGAAAATACCTCATTAAATAGTCTCCTCTTTCTACAGGAATCACTGACATTCAATGATGTGGCTGTAAAGTTCACCTGGGAGGAATGGCAGCTCCTGAACTCTGCTCAGAAGACCCTGTATCAGGATGTGATGTTAGAGAACTATTGCAACTTGGTTTGCATTGGTGAGGAGAATTCCCACCTTACGTATTAAAACCTTTGCAGTGTCTGTAGTGAACTCAAGAGGTAGATTCTCATTGCATCCTCTGGTCCTAGGTTAGAGGGTGCAGTCTAATACACTTGAACGAACACCCTTTGCTTTGTTGCTTTGAATATTATTTCCCCAGAAATACACCACTACAGGCTTCACAAACCTATGTTTAATTTTGGTGTGTCTAATATTTTGCAATTTCTTATGAATTGGTTATTTTGTTGTCAACCCAGAAGCTTTGTCTCAATTGGAACAAGAACAACTGTGGTATGAGAAAAAAGCTGTAGTGGAAGTTTTTCAGGTGTGTGAGCAAAAAACCTTAAGGGGAATTTTCTGGGGGAGTTGATTCAACTGGCATAAGGCCTCGCATCCATGCTAGGTATCAGATCATACACTGAAACTCCATGCTTCAATGTGAGTCCTCACTTTTCAGAGCTGTACAGAGAAAAACTCCTCTAGCTCTGTGAGATTAGATTTCCATTGATTTGTATGTTTGGTTACACAATTTTCTTTCTTGGAGATTCTCAAACCTTTCCCTTTTTTATGTTCTCCCACCTTACTATGAAAGTCTTAACTTGCAAGCTTCTCTCCAAACAGAGAACTTTTAAGTCTTTTTTTTTTTTTTTTAGAACTTTTAATTCTTAACCATCCTCCAAATACAGCACATTCCTCCCCCATTGAATAAGAATGGATTTCCCTTTGTAGTATCTCTCCACCCCCAGCTTGGAGCTCCCGCCATAAACGGGTCTCTCTTGTGCTTCCTTAGCTTCCCCACTTGGATTTTCCCTAAAGGTTTTCATTTCCATTTTCTCATTGGTTCTCCTGTCCCTTTAAAGTTTTCTTTATTCTTTCCTTTTTTGAATAGAGATGGTCAAATTGCCTTCACTGTTGGGATTTCTTAACATACACGTTTCTCTATATTTTACTCCTTTTGATGCAACACGTTTATGACTTGTGTTATTTTAAGGTATTTTTTTGTTTGGTTTGATATACTATTTTAAGGTATTTAAGGCCATCTTCCCAGCAGAAAAGTTATCAATGTAGGCTATCCCTTAGCATTCTACCTTCAATGTTTTTCCACCTGTGAGATTATCTTTAAAGTTGTTTACTCCTCTGATAATTTTGTCAGTGAAAATGAGACATTTTAAAAATCCCGTATTCTTGGTTCTGTCATTAAATGCATGTCTGCAATTTCAGTCTGCAAAAGTCAGGTCAAATTTTGATTATATTTTTAAATCATTCTATTGGGAGCTCTTATACATATCAGAACATTCTATAGTTAAATCACATCAAGCAGCATTTTACAACTGATACCACAATCAGTTTCAAAACAATTTCTTCTTGAACTCCTTGATATCAACTCACCTTTATCAACCGCACCCCACCCCTTAAATTTCCTTTTTGTGGAAAACAGAACCTGGATAATAGACTAAACAGGTTCCCTTTGTTGCTGTCACTCTAGGAGTCAACTGTTTCTTTGTCTCTTAAATGCCTTCTGGATGAGTGCTAAGGGATAGTTGTGTAATTGAACCGCAGCTCTAAAAAGGCAGACAAAAGCATGTAGGCACTCCCCACCTCCTTGATGCCTGGTCTGAGTGGGATAGAGAAAGAGACTGTATTCTATCACCAATTTACATAGTCTAGGGCCATGCAAGCCATCCCCCCACCCCAAAACAGGTGTCTCCCTTCCCCCAACCATATATAAACTAGTTTACTATACAAACTTACATACACATACATACCTAACAAGGTGGTCAGTGTCTGACCATGGAGGTCCCTGAACTAGTTGGTTGAGTTACTTAGCCCCAGTGCTGAGAGCAGATAGAGGGGAGTGACTTATTCCTTGAGCAGGGAGAACAATAACACTTCTGTTCTTACAGAAAAAGCTGGGGCTGCTCGTGATTAGCCATGCGCTTTTATGAGATATCATTAAGTTATCACTTTAATGGGAAGATATTGTGAGGATGATGGTGATGAAGTTTAATAGAAAAATTATGACTGCGAGTCTTCTGTAGCCCACCAATGCGAAGGCTCCCTCCACCCAGAATCCTGGTCTTACAGGCTTCTTTAATTCTGACAATAGCGAATTTGTCTGCTTCTATTCTCTTCCTGGTCCTCAATTCCCACAGCTTGATACTTGTCATGAAGCGTTCTCCTAAAAGAATCAGTCTATCCCAGATTCATATTTTGCCCATTTTGTTGTATATGCCTGCTGAAGGCTTGCATGCCTTGCTACTGTATAAATTCACTGTTAAATTGTCCCGTCCCGCGGGACGTTCACTGTGGGTCCTGGAGGAGAGAGTGGGAATTGGGGGGTACAAGAGGCACGGAGAATGAGGACAAGACAATATCCTGATCAAGTCCTGTTTTAATGAACAAAGAGTCACAGCTTATAAGGGCCAGCCAAGGGGGCAGCCTCAGCTGCACATGCAGATTAGGCTACAGTGGCAACAGGCCAATCAGGGAGTTCAGGGGAGCGTGCCCTGCCCATGAGTCAGTTAGGGCTTACAGTCTTCAATTAGGTACGCAGAGGAGTGGCATGTACATGCAAATCAAGCATAGGGGAAGACGATCTTTTGCCCAATCAAAGGGATGCAGGACACAGGTGCTTATCTAAAGAGCATCACCCCTTGCTTGCTCAAGCTTTACAGCTGCAGTGCTCTGTCACGTAGGCTGGGGTAGAAGAATGCCCAGAGCTCAGGCTAATAAATTCCAAGTAATGGCCGGGCCTCATGGCTCCAGGCAAGTCCTAATAAATTCCAGGCAATGGCCGGGTCTCACAGCTCCAGGCAAGTCCTAATAAATTCCAAGCAATGGCCAGGCCTCATGGCTCCGGACATTAAATGAACTCAATCACTTATTCGGCATTGCAGATGAGGCCTCAGTACCCTGTCTTTGCTGTCTGCTTCGTCTTCCTTAATTTCACATGCTGCTCCTAAGGACTCATTTGACTATGGGGCTTGATCCCACACTTTGATTTAACACTTGGTGAAAAAATTTAAATAACACTTGTAGTAACTGGTTTTGCAGGCACATAACTCTTAACCTACCACTGACAACATTGAACTTCAGGAAAGATTTTGCAATGTTTTTTTTGATGTTGAGTATAACACTAGTCTTCTTGAATTTGTCAATCTCAGCCATATAAACCACTTGATTATCTAATTAAAATGGCTACAACTTAATGTCCAATAATACATATACTGTAAGCATTTGAACATTTCATTTTGCTTTTGACAACTTAAAATTATTCTTGATAATACTTCATAAATTTCATCTTCTAATTATTTTCACTCATTTTTTCTCATTTTCTTTGATGCCATGTCACCCACTGAAGGTCCCCAAAGCGTTACTCCATTCACATCATTGCTGTTGACTGTACTTTGAGAAGTTAGTACTTCTAAAATGTTATTCTGGTGCCAGTAAACCCGAGGGGCTCATGTTCTAGAAGTAAATTACCAGTTCCTGCTCCCAGTCTGTCTTTCTGGATATTCCACTAAGACCTGGGCACCATGGTTGATCCTGCTTGAATTTGAAATACTGGATGGCATTGCTTCCAACATCACAGCAACATGCAAGACACCACAGGACACTGGAAATTGAGTTTTGTAAGCTAGAGTGTAGGCTCTCCATTAACATAAGGAATATCTTTGTGTACTATAATAACTTTCATATATACTTATAAAATTTTTTCTCCTAACTAGAACAGTCTCCATTTTTCACATTCCCAACTTTGTCTAGTACTTAGCTGTCTTCCAGTAAAGATTGGTAGAATGAATATCTGACGTCTAGCAACTGAAATTAGCAGTCCTTACCACCCCTATGGTCTAAGGGTCTCAGTGTCATGCTTGTGTTACGTTCTTTGTATATTTTCTTGGGCATATTTAAGCAACTACTAAATATCGGTTCATTCATCATTTTCAAATTTAACCCGGTTTCTACAGTAACTGTTTTTACAATTTGGATTGTTTACACAATTACATTTGTAATGGTGGGCAAGAAGCATTAAGCATAGTATTTTATTGACATTCATATGAGCGTTGTCACTAAAGATCTACCTTGCATCAATGCATGTTTTAGGTTCCATTGTAAATCGAGATGATGAAAAGATTCAATGTTCTTTTCCTTTACAGAGATCCAAAACGTTGATGATCATGCGCTGCAGCACTCGCAACATAAAAGAAATCTGGACAAAACCAAAAATGCTATAAATTTAATACATTGGAAAATATTTTTCATCACAAAATAATTTTCCTCTACAGGAAAATTATGAGATATTTGGCTTACATGAAAAAAATGTAGAATTAGGTTTAATCATTCTTGCATTAAATCTGAAGAATAGCAAAATAAAGAAGTCAGTTGTGCTCAATGGGGATGAGAAACGTTTTCTTGAAATTGAACAAGAGCAATTTTGTACTGGAATGAAATTCTCAGAGTGTGAAAAATCCAGTGGTATGAAGTCACAATGCATTCAGCATCAGGAATCTGACAAAATTGAGAAACCACACATAGGTGATAAATGTGGGAAAACCTTCATCAAGGAGTCTATCCTCTGTGAGCATCAGTTCATTCATATACTAAATAAGAATTACGAATGTAGTCAGTGTGGGCAAGAATTCGACAAAGTATTCAAACTCACTGCACATTATCGAATAACTGATAAAGGAAAAAAACCATATGAATGCTTGGAACGTGGCCAAACTTTTCATAGAAAATCATACCTCAAGAAATATGAGAAAATGCATGTGGCAGGGATGCCCTGTGTATGCAGTGAATGAGGGAAAGCCTTCAGTACTAACAGTGATCTCATTGCTCATCAGCGAACTCATGCTGGAGAGAAATCCTATGAATGTGGCAAAGGCTTTATTCAGATAGCACATCTCAGAACTCATCTAGGAACTCATAATGGAGAAAACCCTTATGTATGTGATGTGTGTGGTAAAGCTTTCAGCCAGAAGTGATACCTTAGAGCACATCAGCTGTGTCACACAGGAAAGAAACCCCATGTATGTGGTGAATGTGGAAAAGCCTTTACCTGGAAGAAGGGCCTCACTCTTCATCAGCGAACTCATACTGGGGAGAAACCCCATGCATGTGGTGAATGTGGAAAAGCCTTTATCCAGACATCACATCTCAAAACTCATCTACGCATTCATTCTGCTTAAAAACTTTATATATATGGTGATGGTGGTAAATCTTTCAGCCAGAAACTGTGCCTTACAATACATCAGATTTTTCACACATGAAGACCTTTAAATGTGGAATATCTAATATGCAGAAGTCAAGTATAATTCAACATGAGAAAATTCTTAATGAGAAAACCTTTCAATGGGGCAAGTGTAACAAATCTTCCCAAACAAAGAGGTACTAGGGCTTGGTCTGGGCTGATTGTGGGACCAGATAATTGTAACTTACCATGTGACTACACATTCTCTGAATGGCTGTCACTTTACTGACATGGCCCACTGTTGTGGAGAGAGGGTCTTCCAAAGTTCTGCACAGCGCATGGGCACCTCCTTGCTCTTCAGGCTTTCAGTACCCAAACGAGAGCTGAATTTGGTGTTTCTGGATCACAGCTATGCCAGGCAGCAGAGTGCCCTCCCAGATGCCAGTAGTGTCCACTCCATCTGCATGCTCTTTGTTACCACCCAGACACAGCACAACAGTATCATAAAATAAGACTGGAGAAAATAGAAGATGTATGGGACAATTAGTTCAGAGGCTGAATGGACTACAGCAAACCTCAGTCTCCACGACCCTGAGACCAGAAGAACTAAGTGGTACCCAGCTACCGCTGTTAATTACTCTGAAGAGGATCTCAAAAAAGGGTCCTTGTTAGACTGGGAGAACAAAGTAGAACAAAACTCAGTATCATAAAATAGACCAGACTTACTGGTCTGATGGAAAGTAGTGGAATACCAAGACTATAGCCCTTCACTCCTAGAACTGTCCTCACTCCTCTGACTCAGGTTTAAACCCAACAATTTACACGCTTGGAGGGGAAGAATAATATCCAAGAAGTATACACTCCTTAAAAAAAATCAATCATTCCAAATAAAAAGAACAGCATTTGCTTATGGTTAAAAAATCTTAAAAGCAAGACAGAACAGAAAAGGATGAATAATGATGGCAAAACACAGGGAGGGCGAAAGTGGGGAGCGTGCTGGTACATCTTGGGGATTGCAATCTACATAGGAAGTTTTGAATGGAAAACCAATTTACTCTCTAAAGTTTTTTTAAAAATTAAGAGTTCATGTCTCATCAATTATTTCTTGTAGGATAGTCCCATGTAGCTGTCGTGAGTGTAGGTAAACTTTTACCAGTGTTCTTGACATAAACACACGACAGTGAAAAGGCTTAAGTTCAGTCAAGATGGGAAAACTCCCCACAGGGAATCACTTGACATCACATAACACTGATCGCATGCAGGAGGAAAGCTCTGGCAATATAGTGACTGCAAATTTTTTGGCCTCATCTGTCAGTAAACTACATTAGGATTCTAACTGACATAGTTCTGGTTTGGGATTTGTATAGCAGACACCTCATGAATACATGAAACGTTACCATGCATATGCTTTTGGTGACTGGCAGTGCCTCCAGTATCCAATTACATTTTATTTTATGTTCCAGAAAGCCCATAGGAAAAACTGTGATGTAATAATTGGACAAAAGGCCTGAACAAAATGTCTGCCACATTGTTTGAGTACAATGTAAATCCTGCAGGAAACCACATGAGTACAGAGACTGGGAAAGCTGATGGACTCATCCTGTGTGCATATGTACCAAGTCCAATGTCTGATTTTACATTTGATCTCTCTTGACCCATGTTAATTCCGTTAATTGGAGAGATACTGTACTATTAAACAAGAATGTGAATGGCCTTGTTGTCATGCAGAATTCTTTGGAAAGTGGATGATTTCAGATGCAGTTAAGGTAAAATATAAACCTTTATCCTTTGAGATCCTTTTGACTCATTTAAAATATGTAGTGTTTAATATTCCTTTTTGATGGACCTTTATCTTTTTTCCTTTGTTGTTTTTAAAAATATATTCCTCGGTATAAGACTTCCATGATGTCTACTAGTGGTATTGCTGGATTATATGGGATTTCAAGTACTGGTTGTTTTAAGTAGTGAGATGGTTTTTCACAGTGGCTGCATGGTACTTGTGTGTGTCTGTATGTATTTATAAGTCCACCCGCAGTATATATGACTCCCAATCCTTCCATATCCGCCAGCATTTGTCGTTTTGCTTCTTTGGTTTTGGCTGGAATTAGGTGTTAAGTGCTCTCATTGTGGTTTGAATTTGCATCTCACTGAAGGCTAGTGATCATGGGCATTTTTTTTACATCTGTTAATCATTTGTCCTTCATTTTTAGTGAACTGTGTTCATATCTTTTCACTTTACTTGATTGGGTCTCTTGTTATTTTCTTTTTGAGATGTTGTAAAATTCTGTATATTTTCTTAATCAGCCCTTTGTCTGATGTGTCTTTGGTTAAAAATAAATAAACGTTTTCCTAATCCGTGGGCTCCCATTTCACTCTTCTAATGCTGTCTTTTGATGCGCATAAGTGGTGTGATTTATTTATGTCTAAATTGGGAGACTATTCTAGCCAGTGAGCTCTGGGAAGATCCATGTGTCTCCGAAAGCCAGTTTGGCAGTCGAGGGGCTGAGGGTATTACGTTTCTTTCAGTGGGTAAGCAGGGAGAGGCTGAGGACTCGACTCTCCTTTTACAAAGGCTAAGGCAAGTTAATTTTTCCTAGCTTTTGGAGGGGAAAAGCTAAAAAGGGTTGGTCTTTTTTATGCTGGTTGGTGCCTCTTTCAGGGACTGAACTTGGACATTGTGAGGGGCCTCACTATGGATGTGTAGAGGAGACAAACCCTGGTCTTTTGATTCTCCAGGAGTCAATGGGGCACTTCCTTTCTGCAGGGTTTAACATAAGGCTGGGGAAGGTCAGACTCCTTGGGAAGAGTAGGGTAAACTACCTTAGGGACGGGATCCTGGGCTAGCTACTGCACTACCCTTAGTTGTCAACAAAGGTCCTGTGTGGAAATTTGCTAAAATCACATGGAGATCTTTCTGCTTGGCACATTTAAAAAAATCATTCCAGGATTCCATACATATATCAATTATATAAAGCATATCTGTACATTCTTTGCCCTCATCATTTTCCGAGCATTTGCCCTCCACTTAAGCCCTTTGTATCAAGTCCTCTTTTTCTCCCTCTTCCCTCATGAGCCCTTGATAATTTATCAATTATTATTTTGTCATATCTTGCCCTGTACGGCATCTCCCTTCACCCCCTTTTCTGTTTTCCATCCTCCAGGGAAGACGTCACATGTAGATTCTTGTATTTGGTTCCCTCTTTCCAACCCACTCACCCTCTACCCTCCCCTTATTGCCCCTCACACCCCTAGTCCTGAAGGTATCATCCACCCTGGATTCCCAGTGCCTTCAGCTCCTATCTGCACCAGTGTACCTACTCTGCTCTATCCAGATTTTCAAGGTAGAATTCGGATCATGGTAGTTGGGGGGGTGGGGCGGGGAGGAAGCATTTAGGAACTGGAGGAATGCTGTATTCTTCATCTGTGCTACATCGCACCTTGACTGACTCATCTCCTCCAGTATACCCTTCTGTGAGTGCATCTCCAGTGGCCGACGAATGGGCTTTGGGTCTCCACTCTGCACTTCCCCCTTCATTCACTATGGTAAGATTTGTTTTGATGATGCCTTATACCTGATCCCTTTGATACCTTGTGATCGCACAGGGTGGTGTGCTTCTTTCATGTGGCCTTTGTTGCTTCTGAGCTAGATGGCTACTTGTTCACCTTCAAGCCGACCCCAGACACTATCTCTTTTGATAGCCGGACACCATCAGATTTCTTCGCCTCATTTGCCTATGTACCCGTTTGTCCATGACGATCGTATCATGGAGGTGTGCACCCAATGATGTGATTTTTTGTTCTTTGATGCCTGATAACTGTTCCCTTCGGAACCACTTGATCACACAGGCTGGTATGTTCTTTCATGTGGGCTTTGTTACTTCTGAGCTAGATGGCCGCTTGTTTATCTTCAAGTCTTTAAGACCCCAGATGCTATCTCTTTTGATCGCCAGGCACCATCAGCTTTCTTCACCACATTTGCTTGTTCACCTGCTTTAGCTTCAGCGGTTGTGTAGGGAGGGTGAGCATCATAGAATGCCAATTTAATAGAAGAAAGTATTCATGCATTGAGGGAGTGCTTGAGTAGAGGCCCAAGGTCCTTCTGCCACCTTAATACTAAACCTATAAATATAGGCACATAGATTTATTTCCCCATCCCCATATATATATTTGCATATGTACATGTCCTTTGTCTCGTCCTCTATAAATGCCCTTTGCCTCCTAGCTCTTTCCTCTATTTCCCTTGACTTTCCTCCTGCCCCACTGTCATGCTCCGTACCCACCTGGGTTACAGCTATACCTCTTCGTTACCTTACTCTTGATCACTCCCTACCAGGCCTGCCACTCCCACCTCACCACCAATTTGGATCCCTTGTTGTTCTCTTGTCCCTTGGTTTGTTAACACCACTTCCTTACCCCCCACCATTCCCTATCCCCAGTCCCCCCGGAACTGTCGGCTCCGTTGTTTTTCCTCCAGATAGTTCAGCCTATCTTATTTAGACAGACCTGTAGAGATAATAACATGCACAGAAACAAGACAGAGGAAAACAAAGCAACTGTATACAACAAAACAACAACAAACCACTGACGATCAAAACAAAAGACATCGAGAAAGAAAAGCTTGTAGTTAGTTCAAGGATCGCTTTTTGCCTAGATCCAGGCTTTTTGTCAGGCATTTTGATCTTCTATCAGCCATTTTCCTTGAGCAGCATTGTTTCTGAGCTCAATATATATATTAACATTCATATTTTGCCATTTCACACAGGAATAACCAAAGGCTACAACCAAATGTAATAATCAAAACTTTAACCTCATATTTCCAGAAAACGATTCAGTAAACTGCTTTGATATGACTTCTGGCTAACTAAAGTAGAAGCACATCCACTCTCCATCTTTATGATTTGTTTCAAGTATCCCACTCCTGGAACCATAATGACTTAGTCTAGGTAGACTAGAGAAGCAAATCCACAGAAACTCATATGTGTATAAGAGAATTTTATGTAAAGGTTAAGTGTACATTAAGAAAACATCCCAACCCAGTGCTGTCCAAGCCCATAAGTCTGACATTAGCCCATATGTCCAACACCGATCTACAAAGTTCTCCTTAATCTCACAAAATACACCTAATGTGGGAAGAAAGCCAAATCAGTGAGTATGTAAGTATCTCAGCACTGGGAGGGGTCTCCATGAGGCTTCTCCAGCATGAAAACTGCATCAGGGTAGGTCCATGTGGCTTCTCAGGGATGTCTCAGGAAGTGAGCCTTGCCAGCTGAGGCAGAGAACTAGGTATGGCAACTGCATATTTGTCCGGTCATCAGAGAACAAGGGACAAGATGGGCTAGGATCACCAAGCCATTTATCTCTCTGCCCTTCAATTAAAGTACCCTTTAATCCCACTTGTGTTTATAGGCATGTTGGAACAATAAACCTTAACTATCACACCTCCTATAGCAGTGTTTTCAACCTTCCTAATGCCTCGATCCTTTAATACAGTTCCTCATATTGTGGTGATCCCCAACCATAAAGTCATTTTTGTTGCTACTTCATAACTAACTTAGCTATTGTTATTAATTGGGTGGCCCTGCAAGGGGGTCGTTCGACCCCCAAAAGGGGTCATGACCCACTGGTTGAGAACAGCTGTCTTACAGGGTTGTCTTGCTGAAGAATTGAATGAGTAGCTGAGAATCTGAGTTTTCTTGAAAACCAAAGGGACACTTCTCCTATTTTCTATAAAGCTGCTCTGACTAGCAATAGACAAGATGGCAGTAAATTTGTGCTAAGTGCAGAGGCCAGATAGATAAATATTCAAAATGTCAAAAGCATATGGCATGAGATTCCGTTTGATAAAGCTATTTCTGGAAGGGTATTGCTCACACCTCCTTCCCTTTCACATTTTTCTGTTACTTTAAACCACTTGGGTTGGTAATGTGTAATGCCTGAGGCTGGGTATCAACTTCTCTAGGCCAGGATTCTCAGAGAGTTAGCAATTATGATAACAGCAGCCCGGGTGACTATGCTTGATATAATGCCATCACTTCAATGAAGAGATTTTCTGACAGCAGCCAGAGAGTTGGAGGTGTTATCCTGGTGGGTGTGGTTTTCCCCAGTAGATTGGTAAGTGAATCCTCTCTGTTAGCTGTGTAGCTTTTGGCCATGTCCAGGACCTCACCAGATGGGTGGATCTCCAGACATGAGACAGCATCTTGCCATATTTCCTATTTAGCTTGGATTCATCCATCTTCACAACCCGTGAGGAAGCAGCCTGCCACCTGATCCACCCATTTTGGGTTCATGAGGCACTGGACTTACTTGAATCAAGAAAAGGGTCCAGACTGATATCTGAGCCTCTCTGGCCTCTACAACTGTGAATTGAAAAGGTGAGTACTGTGAATAGAATTCTTCCTATTTGTGAGACTCTGTAAGCATGGCTGGACAGGAGAAAACAGGGCTTTGTTTTGGGGTAGAGGCTCAGAAACTCACATGGGGCCATTTATCTTTTCTATAGGGTTTTTATGAGTAAGCATTGACTCAATAGAGTGAATAAGGATGTTGAGGGCAAGATTATGGAGGGCCGCAGTAACCAGCTTGGCTCTCTCTGAGGTCTCAGAAGACACAACTTACCATTCACAGGCAGGATTCCTTTTGGAGCAGATTCATCAGAATGAGTTCAGGGACCCAGTATTTTGGAATTTGCCATCCTGTGTTTGTTGAAAAATGAGGCTTTACCCATGGCCTCTCTGGAATGGCTGACCATAGAACTTTCCCACCATTGTTCATAGCAGCTGTTGCCCAGAGATATAGGGAGACAGTGGAAGTCACGGTGGAGTCCTGGCCCTTCATCTCGCTGCCCCTGGTTGTTCTAGTGACATTCTCACAGGCCACCTTTTGCTTGTGAGAGGCAATTGTCTTCGTATTCTCAGTTTCAAGAGTGTTTAGATAACATTTGACATTCCGTTGCTTTTAATTTATGTTTGTCAGAGAAGAACCATGCCTCATAGTGTTTTCAAAGGTTGATTTTTCAAAATAACTCACCAGACCTATCTTTTAAATTTTCTCTGAGGAGAAATGCACCAACTTCTCAGTTAGCTGTTAAATATGGTAACTATTTGAATAATTAGGGGCTCCAAGTTTAAAGAAGTTACTATGCATTTCAAATTTATTTCAAGAAGGAAAATGACACATTGTGATGCTTTAATTTGAAGGGGGTGTTAACTTTTTCTAACAAAGTTGTTCCATTTAAGATCTTTGTGTTTGCATTTATATTTGTTTGATTGTCTAGTAAAATTCTCTAAGGTTTTAGGAAAAAGACGTTGCATTCAGTGTGCTCTTACTAATGTTTCTGAGATGCTTGCTAGGTGTGACATAAGAGTGGATCGATTAGAAGGTGGGTGGAGATAACATAGGCTTAAATAAGACACTGTGATAGAATTTTCACATTAGAATCTGGGTAGGTGTAACCCAATAAGAATTGTGTTAGGAAATTTGAATTAATGTGGTGAGAATATTTCATTTAGAAGCATAATTCATATATTGAATTCTATTTATGGATCCTAAAATGCCTATCTCTGACACAGTGCTTTATGCATTTCTTGTTAAGAGCCATGGACTCTGTCCTGACTCATCCTTATCCTCAGTTCTGACTCACAGTCAGCCTTTGTTAAAGTGGAGACAATACTGTCCAATCCATTGTCGCTCATAGGATCCTAAAGGATAGTATCTTATGGCTTTCACAACTGTCTTTCTGTAAGCAAACAGCCTCATCTCCCTTCATTACAGTAGCTGATGTGTTTAGCCCACTCATTTGGCTGTTTTTGACTTAACCCACTAAGACAGGAGATCTCCTTTCATTAGTCATTAGAGAAATATAAATCAAAATCAGGGATTAGATATCATATTACACCAATTCAAATGGCAATCACTTTTTAAAACGTGATTAGAAGTTTTGAAAAGGATGATTTAATAGTGGGACCCTTGTCCATTACTGGTAGATTATAATAGGAAAAAGCATGATATGGATAAGTAGAGGCTGTGGTGTTAAGAGCATTTGAGCAGCCCTGTGAGATGGAACTAGTGGTAACTGCTTGAGAAAGGAGCAAATGAAATTCTCAGAAGAACAATAGTCAATAAAAACAATAAAAAGATGAGGAAAACAGATGCTGCTGAATATCACTACAAAACACCCTGATAAGATCAGTATGGATCAGGATGGGAGAGAAAAATGTATAGCAGAAATCAATTTCTTTACCACTTTCAGAATTATTTCACCTCTCTTTAAAGTTGGAGGACACTGATATGGTTTTCCTCAAATTCTCTTTCGAATTTGAACAGAAATTGCCCCCTGGAATCAACTTTTGTGGAAAAACAAACAAAGATGGCACAAAAATAAAGAATATTACTATTTAGTACAGGACTCCATTTAAAATTTAAAACGATATGTACACACATGGGTACAGAAAGCAAGTGATTATTATAAGGAAAAGATGAGAAGAGCAAGTGGAGATTAGCAAGAAACAATAACAACATGGTAATAATTTATATAATTAGTGTCCCTGAAATATGTGTGAGAAAAATGTCAAATAAGAATCTAATTTGCTGAGTTAACATCAAAAACACACTAAAATTTTATCTTTAAAAAGAACTACAGAGAGGAGAGTGAGACTGGGAAGTGGGGCAGGTGGAGGGAGAATTGGGGTGGGGAGAAACTGAGTTGATGTCACAGGGGGAACAGGGCACTAACCCACCCAAGGGAAAAGTATTAGTTGTGTCCCCAAAGAACTGGAATGTGCATATAGATCCCGCCATGACACACCAAACCAGGAGGGTAACGTAACACGTGGAAGAATCCACAAAAAGACTGGCCCATACACCGACCCTAACCAGAATCAGCCCGACCCCCACCATGGACGGGCATGCCACAGAAAATGAAAACAGACCGTCTGGTGAGGGAAAGAAACTGACCTACCATACCCAGAAGGAAGCTGAAGTAAATGAAGGAGGTGGAAGGGGTGGAGCACACCTGGGCCCACCAAGCTCAGAGGATGATAGCCCAGCTAGAGTGCCCAATGCACAGAGAGGACCATGTGGTCTGCCCCACTGCGAGATGTGACATGCTGCACTGACCCATGCCTCAACATGGGACAGCACCGGAGACATTGTGGGATGTGTGACTGAGTTGGCCCCACCACACTGAGGCAAAACACTGGAGCATGTAGTTGAGCGTCGGGGAAAGCAGAGCAAGGAGGCCCCGGGGGAGTGTAAAGGATGGACTTTGGGGCCAGGACTTGACACCCTATCAGACTCATCCAGAAAACACTCCTAAAGGTCAGCAAACAGACCTTGGACTGTTAGCAGGCTTTTATTTCTTTTTTTGGTTTTGTTTTTTGTGGTGTTTTTTTTTTCTCTTTTAAATTTTGTATGTCAGTGACTTTTTTGTTTACTTTGTCAGTGTTGCTGCCGTCATTGCCATGTTCTTCTGTGTGACTTTGGTGCTTTCGAAGCCATCCGCAATTTTATGCACACATTATTATTTCTGCAGGTCCATCTAGATAAGATAGGCTGGATAAGCAATATGAGAAGAAAATAATGGAACCAATGGTCCTGTAGGGACATGAGAGCATTGGAGGTGGGGGAAGGGAGGAGTTATTGTCCAACCCAGGCACAAGGGAAAAACAAGTGGTTCAAAGCCAGTGGCAGAGAGGAATGAGAGGACTAGTAGGGAGTGACCAGGAACAATGTAAGTGAGAGGAATTACTGAAACCAGAATGAAGGATGAACATGGTATTGGGACAGGAGGAAAGCATAAGGAAATAGAGGAAAGGAGTAGGAGGCAAAGGGCATACTTACAGGCCTAAATACAGACATGTACATATGTAAATATATTTATGACTATGGGGGAAATAGACCTATTTGCATATAATTATAGCTTTAGTAGTAGGGTAACAGGTGGACATTGGGCCTCCTCATACACATTCCCTTAATACAAGAGCACTTTTCTCAGCTAAACTGTCATTCCGTGATACCCACCTTCCCTACATGATCACTAAAGACAAACGTGTGCATAAGCAAACATGGTGAAGAAAGCTGATGGTGCCTAGCTATCAAAAGATATAGTGTGGGCTCTTAAAGACTTGAAGGCAAACAAGCTCAGAAGCAACAAAGCCCACAGATAAGAAGCACACAAGCCTGTGTGATTGCGAGGTATTGAAGGGATCAGGTAGCAGACACCAAAAATCAAAAACCATCATTGTGTGATCACCTTCCCCATATAAATGTTGAAGTCAAATGTGTGCATAAGTAAGTGTGGTGAAGAAGGCTGATGGTGCCCAAGTATCGAGAGATATAGCATCTGGGGTCTTAAAGGCTTGAAAGTAAACAAGTGGCCATCTAGCCCAGAAGCAACAAAGCCCACATAGAAGCAGCACACCAGCATGTGTGATCATGAAGAGTCATAGGGACCAGGTATCAAGCACCAAAGGTGAGGGGGCGGGATTCATATCATCATGAATGAGGGGAGCATGTGATGGGGACCCAATGCCCATTTGTAGACAACTGGACATCCCTTGCAGAAGGGTAGTGGGGAGGAGATTAGTTACTCAGTGTTCAGTGTAGCAATAATGAAACACAACATTTCTCTAGTTCTTAAATGCTTCCTCCCCTCCAACTATCATGTTCCCAATTCTGCCTTGTAAGCCTGGTTAGACCAGAGGATGTACAGTGGTGCAGATGGGAACTGGAAACACAGGGAAACCAGGAGAGATGAACCCCTCAGGACCAGTGGTGAAAATGTCAATTCCAGGAGGGAAGGGGCAGTAGAAAGGGGAAACCTATCACAAGGATCTACATATAACCTTCTCCCTGGGGGATGGGCAACAAAAAAGTAGGTGAAGGGAGACACTGGGCAGTGTAAGATAAGATACAATAATAATTTATAAATTATCAAGGGTTCATGAGGGAGGCAGGGGAGGGAAATGAGGAACTGATTCCAGGGGCCCAAGTGGAAAACGAGTTTGAGAATGATGAGAGCAAGGAATGTATAAGTGTGTTTTACTCAATTGATGTATGTGCAGATTGTGATTAGTTGTATGAGCCCCAATAAAATGATTTAAAAAAATACTACAGAGAGAAGATTGAGACAGTCTTCAGGAAATGACATGAAAATCCCAAGCAAACAAGAGCAGGATATTGTTTGGAAACATAGTTAGAAATTATTACATATGAGAATGCCACTAATGAGGAATGATTTCTTTTGATCTAATCTAGTACAAAAGACATCCTATGTATCTATTTATGTTACCAGAAAAATATGAACATGTTTTAATCTCTAAAATATAGCAACATAATCAAATCTGAGAGTATAATTCCATTTCAACCACAATGAGCATAATGAGACATGGAAGAAACATTGCTTCTGAATTCCGCTGCTTAGTTTTTGCAGAAGACTGGTGTTCTGAGGGCTAGCACAAGCCAAGGCCAAGAAGAGCAGATTCCGTAAACGAAGCATAGACATGCTTATGAGATGTGAGGCGGTTCTCTAATGGGTGAGTTTGTATTCAGGTAGCCTGGTAAATTTCCTGAACATTTGGAGGGTTCCACTGATATAAAAGAAAGTTCCTCCTACCTCTCTTTTTTTTGTGTTACTTTACTCAGGGTAAGAAGACTTGCATCTGAAATGAGTGATTCCAGTTTCTATGGTCTTCTCTGCACTTTCTCTCATAAACATTTCCCCCAATTAGCTGGATGCCCTTAACCCCTGCTGAGGCTAGCATGCATATATACATATAATTTTTATAAAGCTGTTTCAAACCTTTATTCTTTCATTGTAGAATCAGTTTGTCGAGTTATAAAAATATATGCTGGCCTCTTGTTTGAATGTGAATTGAATTTTTAGATGGTTTGGAAACAAATGACATTTTAAAAATTCACTTTATTGGAGGCTCTTACACTTATAACAATCCATACATCCGTTTTGTCTAGCGCATTTGTATATATGTTTTCATCATTTTCAAATCATTTTCTTTCTACTTGAGCCCTTGGTATCAGCTCCTCATTATTTCCCCACCCTTCCTCCCTCCCTCATGAAGTCTTGATAATTTACAAAGTACTATTTTTTCATAGCTTACACTAACTACTGTCTCCCTTCACCCATGTTTCTGTTGTTCATCCCCCTAAGAGGGGATTATATATCTATTGTGATCGGTTTACCCTTTTCCCCCTCACCTGCCTCCTACCCCTATAGTGTAGCTACTCCCATTATTGTTCCTGAGGGAGTTACCTATCCTGGATTCCCTGTGTCAAGAGCTCTTATCTGGACCAGTATACATGCCAGATTTGTAAGGTAGAATTGGGGTCATGATAGTTGGGGGAAGGAAGCATTAAAGGACTAGAGGAATGTTGTATGTTACATCGGTGCTATATTGCACCCTAGCTGGCTCCTCCCTTGTACATATTTTTTACAAAGTTTTTAAGCATATGAACACACTTAGTAATGTAAACTGGAAAAAAAGAACCATGGATTAGGTGAATTTACTGAATTAGGGGTAAAGAAAAAAAAACTAAGTAAAATAGTTCGCATATGAGTAGTGTGTACACATCACTGCTTGCCCTCCTGTTTTCCTGTTCCTGTAGTTCATCCATTTCCCCCCTAGTGCAAGTCATGTGAGAGGAAGAATTGAGGTTTAGGGTGAGGGATGATGAGCGCGTAGGCAGCTAGAACTGTGATATTTTGCAGCCATGTAAAAGATCAGGTACACTATCAAGTGTCAAAATGGGGGAGAACAAAAATTTAATCAACATATGCAAATGTGTTTTCCTAGATAGGACGTTCCATAGGATTCACGAACTTGAAAATGTATCATTGTTAGAATCATTCTGTAGTTAAGATAAGAATCTAGGTTCTGGGATTAATCAATGTTTCCAGTTCAAGAAAAAGACTCAAGGGATAGAATTAGGAGTTAAGTGTCATGAGTCAAGCCAGATTAAAGGGTTTTATCATTAGAAAATGTAGTGCTTAAAAGATTATGTTTTGAGTTGATTAGGAGCATATGTGTTAAATTGTAATGATGTAGAATCTTGGCTTTAAGATTAGAAATTTGAGGCTTTGGTTTCTGAATTTCAGATTAAGGGTTATAAAGTTAGAATTAAGATTCTAGAATATATTCAAAGTTGTGATGCCGATTTAAAGATTTGGCTTACATGCATTAGACTAGATTTAGAGTGTATGGTCATAGGATTTGTGAAGCATGTTGAATTTGCTGTGGGTAGCAGGGAATACTGAGGGTGTTCATAGAAGTTCTGTATGCTAAGGGGCTTTTCAGGTGGTTAGGGGTGCAGTGCGTTAGGACGTATCAGTGATTTGTAAAGATGCTAGTATGTTAATGTGTAAGGGTTAATGGTTTGGAAGTTGGTGATTAGCAGTTAACAGTTAGGGATTTAAGTATCAAAAGTCATTCTGTGTGTTCAAATGCAGTCTACAACTTTTTTTTCTTACATTTATCAACTGTAGTATTTATGGCCTATTTGGAATCTTTTATGTATGAAATCATTAATTTTTGATGAGCAAAAAATTTTTACTTTGGGGTAGTTTTTCTTCCTTTAAAAAAATCTTTTTCAAGTTTGTTTAGCTAGTACAGACAGTACAATTTTTTACTGAGTGGTGAAAATGAATATGTATGTTTTGCCTGTTTCTGAGGTGGGGTACTGCTTTTGTCTTTCTACTAAGCCTGACATTTGCAATGTTTGTTGTTGTTCTCATGAATGTATATTAATATATTGGGTTATACCTGTTTCATGTGCGATTTGTAACTGTTTTTTTTAAAACATTTTATTAGGGGCTCATACAACTCTTATCACAATCCATACATATGCATACATCAATTGTATAAAGCACATCTGTACATTCTTTGCCCTAATCTTTTTTTTTCTTTTCTCTTTTTACATTTTATTAGGGACTCATACAACTCTTATCACAATCCATACATATACATACATCAATTGTGTAAAGCACATCCGCACATTCCCTGCCCCAATCATTCTCAAAGCATTTGCTCTCCACTTAAGCCCTTTGCATCAGCCCCTCTTTTTTTTCTCCTCCCTCCCCACTCCCCCCTCCCCCATGTGCCCCTGGTAATTTATACATTGTTATTTTGTCATATCTTGCCCTATCCAGAGTCTCCCTTCCCCCCCTTCTCTGCAGTCCCTCTCCCAGGGAGGAGGTCACATGTGGATCCTTGTAATCAGTTCCCCCTTTCCAACCCACTCACCCTCCACTCTCCCAGCACCGCCCCTCACACCCCTGGTCCTGAAGGTATCATCCACCCTGGATTCCCTGTGCCTCCGTGAAACGCCTTTGATTTTGTATAGTATATATTCTGTGTCTGTTTAGATAATTGATTCTTTTTTTCCATCAACAGGTGTATTTGAGTACTTATTTTCTTGTGTTAAATCAATTATGGGAATGGGATACATTACAATTAATCATGATGTATACTTAGTTACATAAATTGTTTGACTCAGTTTTCAATTTTTGAAAGAACTCATTCAAGCAGCCTCATTATCAATATTAGTCTACAGTTTTCTTAAAGTATCATTTTCTGACATTGGTGTCAGGTTTATTTCTGTTCTCATAGAAAGAGTTATCTTCCAAAATTACTGTTGTGCTTGAACCCAATAACTTGAACATAAACAGCAAAAAGGTGTTTATTCATCCTATGTAAGTACTCTGGTTTCTAGCTGCCAGAATCTTCAGTTTTCATCTATCTTACAGTTAAGCTAGAAACTTCGCATGAAATTTTATTGATTCAATTGATTATAGACTTTCTAAATGGGCTGAAACCCACTTAAGTATCATCAATCCCTTGCTCTGATATTCCAGCTCACCCCTCAGTGTAGAGGCCTATATGATTCATGCTTCCCTTCAAAGATAAATAGCTGCTCACGACTGAGTGACTGTGTGCTGCCCTTACACTAGAGTCCATGTTCTGAAAATACTGTGCCATAAGGCATCCTGTGTGGACTTTAGAGAATCTTCTTCAGCTCACCTCCAAAAGAATAGTTTTCCGAGGGGTAGGAATTCCTCAATGCTTTTGTCGTCACCTTGTTTGTTCTATTTTTTAAAAATCAAACAAAAGTAACCACTTCCCCCTTTACATAAGAGAAATAATAACTTTTGTAAACACAACTAATATACTAGCATGTTTTTGTCTATGTCTTGGGTGCTTATTAGTGGTTGCTGAGGCTGTTGTTATGTTAGCTATCATTGAGTTAATTCCATCTCACAGGGACAGAGTGCACAACAGAACAAAACACTGCACTCTCCTGTGCCATCCTCACAATTTAGGATGAACCCATAGGGGCAGTCACTTTGTTAATCCATTTAGTAGAGGAATTCCTATTTTTCAATGCCTCTCTTCTTTACCAAACATAATGTCCTACTCCCGAGACTGTTCTCTTTGATAACATGTCCAAAGTACATAATTTGAACACTCACCATCCTTACCTCCAGTAGCACTCGGACATTACTTCTGCCAAGACAGGCTTGTGTGTACTTTGAATGTCCATGGTACTTGGGATATTGTTGGCCAGCACTACAATTCAAACACAGTGAATCTCCTTCAGCCTTCCTTATTCAGTGTCCATCTTTCAAATGCATATGAAGCCATAGACAATAGCATGTTTGGGTCAAATGAACCCAGTCTTCTTAGTAATATCTTTGTTTTTCCATCACTCTAAAGAGGCATTCTTCAGCAGATTTATCCAATGCAATATCTGTATTGATCTCTTGATGGTTACATTCACCATTCAAGGTTTTTGGGGGGTTTTTTTCTTCATTTTTTGCTTATAAGCTAACCATTTTTCTGGAAGGAGTTAACATTTACTCAAGCTTAGATTAAGAACTTTGATCAAGGAGGGGCCTGGTATCCAACCTTGTTCTTCAACCCACCTGCCTCAGAGCTCGAAGAGTGAAACCTGGACTTAACACCTAGGGAAATGGTGAGTCTTACATTTCAGATATTCATGATGACTGGGCAGGAGACAGTCAAAAATAAAGTGTGTATTTTTCTAGTAGCCTGACTTGCAGATTAGTTTTATAGGGGCACTAAGCTACACCCTGTCAAATAACAGCCACTTTACAACTCCTTGCCTTAGAAACTCTCTGGGGCTTGCAAGAGGGCAATGCCAATGATATCCAAGTAGCCACTCAGGCTAATGCTGCCTACTTTATCATAGCATAGCCTCTTCCCTCCGCACTCATTTTGTCTTCCTACCCCTCCAGTCTTCCTGGTGGAACATATTTTACAAGCTCATGCCTCCACACTAGCTTTCTCCCCTCTCCCTAGAAGTCCAAGACTATGGATGGGACATCCTAACCCAAATCGATAAGTTCTCTCCCACAGTTTGTGTTATTTATCATCAATCAGCATTACTTGGAGAGATTGAAACCCTTGCTCTAGGCCCAGATGACATAATGGATAAGGCATATCTTTCCTTGATCCATCTCATGTAATTTTAAGCTTCTGCCCTCACCCTGGCTCTTGGCATCACCTATCTACCTACCCTTAGCCATTCCTTGAGTGTAAGTTGTAGTCTTTTACAAAGGCTTTACCATTGGGCATCCTTAAACACAAGAGCTGCAGAGAAGAGAAAATAAACATCCCTTTGTGCTTGTTCCCTAGTTAAGGTTGTCTCTGCATTGACAAAGTGACCTCTAGGATTTGCTGCTCATGTCCTTCTGTCCCTTGTTATCCACTTCTAAAGAAGTTTCTCTGGCTACCACACTCTGCTGTGCATATTATTATGGGCCTTTAATGGACTCCCTCAACCGTAGTCATTTCTTTTTATTTCTTTCAGTTTTTTGTTTTGTTTATTTCTTTAAAAATTTTTTTAAAAACCATTTTATTGGGGACTCTTAACAGCGCTCATAACAATCCATACATCAATTGTATCAAGCACATTTGTACATATGTTGCCATCATCATTTCCAAAACACTTTCTTTCTACTTGGGCCCTTGGAAACAGCAGTCATTTCTTAACACACAATAGATATTTTATCTAAGGGCATGGGTGGTGCTAAAGTTTTATGAAGAGCTCAGCATGGGTTTCAGCGGCATGGATGAGCATGATTCAGTTGGATTACTTTCGCCAACCATGCCAAGAGTTACGGACAGTGGTGGAGTGTGGTCTGGTAAATAACTTCCTTTATAACATATAACTTCCTTAAATTAAATGTCTTGTGAAAAGAGTTGTTTATCTTTAATGGGGCTTGAGGTTATTTATATCTTAAAAACATCCGATTTACTCTAACATTGAATATTATATGTAAACAATATGTATTAAATGTGCTAGACAGGGTTCTCTAGAGAGACAAAACCAGATTGCTAGTAATTTTCTATATATATTTATAAAGATAGATATATAACACAAGAAATGAACTATTAAATTATATACAGATAGATAGATATATAACATAAGAAATGAACAGTTAAATTATAAAGCAATACAAATGACTCAGTGCAACTCACTCCCCTGAGAGTGTTGGGAGACACTAGCAGTCCTTTAAGTCTTGAGGGCTGCCAGTTCCACCTCTGTAGAGCTGGGCTGTATATCCCCAGGCAGCAAACAGCAAAACAGGTCACTAACTGTCACCAACTTTCGGTCCCCAGCTCTAGAGATGTACATTCCAATCATATGGGCTTAAAGGGACCTCAACTTACAGTGACACAGTCCACTGGCTATGCGTCCGACAGGTAGTTTAGCCTCTAAATTGAGTCACAGAACAAGCAAGGCAGCCGCACGCTGGTCCATTGATCAAAGAGGAAGAGACAAGAAAGGCGAGGCTCACCGAGGGAGCCACGTATCTCTCCGGCCTTCAATTAATCTCACTTGAGTTTATCAGCCAGGCTGGCACAATAAACTATCGCAATCCACCCCTTGGCAACCTTTCCAGACATTGCTGAAAACACACTTATACTTATCATCAATCATCTATCATATATGTAAATAAAAACACACGAAGTCCAATTGTATCTGATATATCATACCTGAACAAAGGAAAGATTTGCAGTAAGCACATAAAAAGAAAATACATTGACAATTACAAACCTCGCTTTTGCAATTGATCACGTGGTCGTAATTGATAGGTAGAACTACCTTCTACTACTACCAATTCTGTGTTACCTTTGCTCTCAGCAAGCACCTCAGCTGGTTGCGGTTTTTTTGCCTGGTGGAGTGACCCAGGCCTTCATTCCTGAGGGGTCTGGGTCATTATAAGTCCTGTCGGGATTGGATTGCTATAATTTACCATTTACTTTAATAACAGGGCATGTTAGCACTAAGAGTCGGCCTATGGGATCTCCTGGATTCCAGACATACACTTCTTTACCTCCATTATGTAGTACCAGTCCAATTTCTCCTTGGTAATCAGGATCAATCACAACACTTAGTACCGTTACACCCCTTCCTGACCTGTTGATCCAAAGGCCTGAGAAGCCCAAAGTGGCCAGGGGACATTATAAGCTGCCAGTTCAGTGAAATCCATGCTGTGTTTCCAGGTGGGAGAGTTCCTTCCCTCGGGACCAGGACCTCCAGGCCTGAGGAACACAGGGTTGCTGGGACAGGAAGCAAAAATGCTCCAAGTGGATCACTAGGAATAATAGTGAGTGGTGCCATTCCAGCTTCCACCATTTGGTTCCTGGACCCATGAATTCTGGATATTGGAGACACAGCACCATATATTGACCGCTGGTTTAGAACATGTACTAACATTGACTTAGTACATTAATATCTTACTTGATCTATTAAGATATATATTATTCTGGCAGACCTGTGATTTACATTGTCAGTGAACATTATTATAAATTTTGCCTGATGACCAACCCCATTGTTTGTGTAAATAGCTTCCAGTCATGGAAAGATTAATTCTGTACAGGTAAATAACTCAGTTATTATAATGTGCAGCTAGGCTACACTGGTCCAATATCCATCCCTCAAGAATGTCTTAAAAATTGGTATTAGGCTCTAATCAATGACACTATTAATGGAAGACTCTTAAGCTCCAAGTTGATGATTAATAAGATTCTCCACCATTAATTCACAAAGATGTATCTAAGGGGAACCAAAGGCTGATTAAAAAAACAATGTCATTCCTCTTCAATTCTTATTTCCTAGCATAGTAAATCATATGACTGCATGATTGAAAATGTCCTGTGCAAATCCATTTTTAATGACTTCTAATTTTCCAAGACTCATATTTTGTACATACCACATCATGATTAATGGATGTTTCAATGGTTTCTTCTCAGTTTGAGTTATGCCATATTACCCAAGAAAGGTCACGAAAAGACTTGCTTCATCTCAATCAGAGGTTCTCAACCTTCCTAATGTGTGACCCTTAAAACAGTCCCTGATATTGTGCTGACCCACCCCAACCATAAAATGAATTTCATTGCTACTTCATGACTGTAATTTTGCTAGTTATGAATTGGGCAACCCTTGTGAAAGGGTGGTTCCATCCCCGTGAAAGGGTCATTCAACCCCAAAGGGGGTTGATCTGCTGACTAGATCATTAAGGTCAACTCTACTTAGAGAGAATATTGGAAGTGACCTGTCAGAAGAATAAACCATATCCATCATGGAGGAAGAACAGCCAGAATACTCCTAAGACGTGAGGATGGTAAGCCTTAGTCTCACGTATCTAGACATGTCATCAGGAAAGACCTGTTACTGCAAAAGGTTATCACACTAGGTAAAATGGAGGATCATTGAAAAAGAGGAAGGTCCTGCATAACAGTGGCTGTCACATGGGCTCAAACACAAGGGCAGGGGTGGCACAGAAATGACCAGTGTTTTGTACACAGGGTGACTATGAGTTGGCGCCAACTTGAGGATCTCTGAGGACCTATCTTTTGAGGTGGCAACTCTTCCCTAATCCTAGTTTGAGTGTCGTCCTACCTGAGGGATCATCTTCTGGCACTGCATCAGATGATGATCTGCTGCTATTAATACTGTTTTCAGTAGCTAATGTTTCAGAGGCGGTCTGCCTCTCAACCTTAGTCTGTGTGAGTCTGAAAACGCTGAGTCCTGACTACCATGGGTGGTATTTGACAAAGCAGCTGGCATAGTTTCCAGCATGACACAGACCACCACATTCTGACCAACTGACAGATGAACAGTGACATCCACTCTGATTGTGTATAGACCCAAAAGACTTGAAAGCAGATCCTCATAGAGGGACGGGGATACCATTGTTCATTGCAGAAATGTCAGCAATAACCAAACAGCTCCAATAAATGTTCATCAACAGATGAACATACAAACAAAATGTAAATACAAGTACTGCTGTGCGGTAGAAGAAATGAAATCTGGATACAGTAAGGGCAGAGCTTGAAGACATGCTGAATGAAACAAGCCAATCACAAAAGGACACATATTGTATGACTTCACGTATATAAAAAGACAAGAAAAGGCAAATGTTTAGATATCAAAGTTTATTAATAGTTACTAGGGTCAGGATAGAGAAAGTGGGGGGTGGAGGGAAGGGGTGATGGAAAAACTACATGGATCATGGAATGTTAGCTTGCAAGCAGATTCTTGTAATTGCTGTCAATAGGCTAAAACCTGGAAATAATAAACAGGCAAACGTTGTGTGATGCAGATACAAGGGGGCTTCAAGAAGTTGGTGGGAAACTTCCATTATTTTCAATTTTATTTGCAGTCATCACTGGGGCTAATTTTTGCTGCTGATTTGTTTGCTGGCCTGCTCTTGCACCTGCATAACTAGGACCAGGGCCTTCCTGAAAGCTGGAATAGCATGGTCTACTGGGGTGACCAGTGTTCCCCAGGCCCCATGCTCACTCAAAGCAGAGCTGCCAACACCTGTAGTTGTCCAGGAGCCAGCAAAGGCCCCCCACACTCCCTACCCCCAAAAATCCACACCCCCTTGCAGCCAGCCCCACCTTGCAGGAATGCGAGGTAATTGGGAAGCATGGCTATGGTAGGATCTTCTTTGTTCTCAATTTTCTCCAGATCACAGTCCGGGTGCTTCGTCATTTGGGAAAGCTTGCTGCAACATGGAGGGAAAAGACCCAGCCAGTCAACTTAGCAAGCTATTCCTGGGGCCCTTGCTCTGGTAAGCAACACAAATGCCTGCATAAGATGCCCACATCCTGCCTCCTGATCCACATCCTGGTCTCCAAGCTGGACTCCATCATCTTCCCCACCCTAAAACTGTCCCCTCGGTCCGATCTGTTCCAATGACCACATCACAAAGTTGAGTGTCAGCTTCATTCTTTCACCTTATATGCTACCAAATCCTGCCAGCACCTCCCACCATCTGCCCCCACCCCAAAATGGCCCCAGTATCTCCCATCAGCCCCCACTCCTTTCCCTTGGCCATGGCCACACCACATTCTTGAACTATCCCAACAACCTCTTACCTGCTCTGGCTGCATCCACACCTGCACCTTCTCCACGTGCCTGCACCAGGCTCCACACTGAAGCCCCAGTGACGTACTTAATATTGCCCTGACCACGTCACTGCTCCACTCAACTCCCCACAAAGGTTCTCTTTCCTCATCAGGAAGCCTGATAGGAGTTATTGGAGCCCGGTTAGCACCAGGACCTGGCTGGCCTGTGTCCAGCTCCTTCTTCTTGTCCTTTCAAATGCCTGTGTCCCTGAGGCATTTGAAAGGGAGGACAGGCCCCAGCAATGTTCCTGCACCTTCATCCTCAGTTGTAGGGCCCCATGACCTTGATTTCCACTCAGCCCAGCATCATTAGGATGTGTGTGCACACCTCTCGGTCTCTCGGCAGCACAGATCACAGCAGCAGCCACAGACTGCACGCCAGACCTGCACTGAGTCACTTAACCCTCAATGCAAACATCAGGCTCACGTTAAAGACCAACCACTAGAGGCCCAAGGAGGCTCAAAGACTTTCCCAAGGAAATCAGCTAATGAATAGAAGACTAGAATTTGATCTGTAGCTGTAGAATTCTCACTGTAGGGACCTGTCAGCCTACACAGACATGTTGGAGGGCTTTGGTCTCTACACAGGAGCTGGCATCTTGAAAGTACAGTGTGAACCTTCACGGAATGAACAAGAGCAGGTCTCTGCAAATGAATCACCCTCCAGACTCAGGCAGGGACTGGAGCAGAACTTCCCCCTGGCCAGGGGCCTGTAGGGATTCCCATGTGGCTTGGGGATGGGGAAGTCCCATGTGGCTTGGCTTTCCTAGACCAGCTAGATTGGGAGGTGGAGAATTAAGACTACAGTAGAGAGCAGGTGTCCTGGTGTCTGGTGGGTTGCATGCTGGGCTTCTAACCAAAGAGCCATCAGCTGGAAACCACTGGCTGCAAAAAGATGAAGCTTTCTACTCCTTTGAAGAGTTACAGTCTGGGAAACCCTCAGAGGCAGTTTTACGCTGTCCATAGGGTCCCTGGGTCAGAATCGCTGGCAGTGAGTTTGGAGGGGAGTGCTGCCTCTTGTCATTTGAGCACCTATTCAGGAAGTGGTGTGGGGCACCAGGGCCAGCCCCTCAGTCTCTCACTGGCAGAGCCACGCTGCACCTGGATGATTTCCTGGAGCAACTCTATGGCCTCCCGGATCTGGGTCATGGCTTTGTTAAAGCTGGAACTTTTTCTAAAACCGCTTATTCAAAAACAAAACAAAACCAAAAAGAAGCCCCCAAACCAAGCAACACACTCAGGGAATTTTTATTAAAATAGAGATAAAATGACTCCAGGTGGGAATACACAGTTAAAATGGAGTCTGCATACATCTAAACATAGGACAAGCTACCAGAAACTTCTTCAGAGGCAACAGAAACGGAAATTTCCCTGAAGGCAATAAGCAGGAGCAGCTCCCACACTCCCCCACACTAACAAATTTGCAGAAATGTGGATCCAGTTCAACTGCCTGGATGTCTTTTACTGGCTACTTTCTCTGCATGAAAAGCAATTAATTATTGAGGGCAATTTTCTCCTGTTCCTCTTAAAGAAACCTTCCCTCCAGCTGTCTGTCCTCCACGAGGAACGTTTTCCTCTGGCTTCTTTCTACTGCTAAACACAAACAAACGGTTTGGTAAAAATTAAAGAAACAACAGGCACAATTTTTGAAGACTGGATGTGGGACCGGGAGATCTTCCTTACTGAAGGGGTCTTGCCCTTCTATGGAGACCTATACACTTTCCCAAAGAAAGACTAGCCTTCACTTTGGCTGAGTTCCTGCTCACTGAACCCCATCTTTGTACAGCTGGGCCCATCTCTTTCTCCTTTCACTTGCCACCTGCCAGACTGTTGACTGATAGCAACCAAACTGGGTCACCTCCCTTGAGGCCCCCAGTCCTGGAAGGACTTAGCCCAGCAACCTGGGAATGCCAATCATGTCTCAGTGCGCGGTGGGTGTGCTGGAATATCACTTCAACACCCTCAAGGCTGGGTGTACTCGCCGCAGACGCCCTACTGGCTGGCAAGGAGCCAGGGTGTTTCCAGACCGGGTTCTCCCCCCGCCCTGCTCCCGGGGGAAGTCACTGCACAGGTGACAACACTGGGCAAACCTCAGGAGGAAGCCCTAACGTTCTGTGCACCAGCTGCAGCCACTCGCTTACTGAATAACGTTCAGGAATACGTAGCGAGAGAAGAAAGGCACCCGGGGCTCACCTTTGAGCTGAAGATGTTCCAGGAGTCTCGGGGAGGAGGCACCGCTGTATGGAGACAATGTAGGGGGGTTAGGAGAGACCTGCAAAGCGACTAATCGGGAACACTGACACCCCAAACCAGTCTGGGATCCCCCTTTATCAAACGGATTCTCACAAGGAATCCCAACTAATCCCCAAACAGGGGGATGGGACCAGTCTCTCCGACAGCCTCCCACATCTCACCATGCAAGGAGTGAAGCACAGGGCAAGGGGGGGGGGGTGAGGGGAGAAAGGTGCTTGCACCCCGCCCAGGCTGCTGTGTGCGGCAGGGTTACCCCAACTGGTCACCAACGCGACCCCAACGTGGGCGCGCCAACTACACAGATCTCAGGATGCAGGCGCTTCTCTGGCTCCACACAACGTGCACAGCAAGTAGGAACCTAGCTATGACCCTCACTTCCAGCTAGGACACTGCCACTTCCGCCCTGTCGCAGCGTGACCCAGAATAGGAGAAGCATAGTCATGGGTGTGATTGGGAAACACATAAGTGAAAATTCAGTCAGGACTTAGACTTCATTAAGTATAGTTATTCAGGAAAATATGGATGTGGCAGAAATTAATATGGATGTGGCAGACATCAAAAACAGTAGTTCTTGGCGCTTAAATTCCCACCAACATATTTGAAAGTTTGTTCTTAATAACACTGACCATACAGGAATGAATTCAGATGAATTGGAAATAATGCAATATATAGGTCTTAGTGGTGGGGGGGGGGGAACCCACCAGATTCTTATCCTGATAAACGGCTAGATTATTATCAGATGTATGATCAAAGTCACATACCCCATACAGCACTGAGGTAAAAGCACCAACCTATCTGTGACATTGAGTATCCACATGGTAAAAGGTGACGCCTGAGTCACTGTGATAGTGGGTCAAGATGTGATTCTCTTACAACCAGAATCTCACAGCTGTGCTCAGGGCCACATAAAACAATTAACAATACACTTCTACCATATCGACACAGTTGTATACAAAACAAACTGAATATGTTCTTCAGCTCTTGGATACTCCAGTACATTTTAACTTCCATATGGTGCTTCTACATGTCTGAGACAGAAAATCAACCACTACATCACCTGTCTAGTTTTGGACTATTGTCTATAAGGACACTACTTGCTGTGGTAAAGATGAAACATGTTCTATAAAATGTAAAAAACAAAAGCCCAAGGAGCTGTTACTCTGCTCTCTATGGTTCTATGAGTCAGAATTCACACAACAGCTCTGACTTTATTGTTCTATTAAATGCATTTTCTTATTACATATAAGTAAAACCTTAGAGTTTTGTGTATTTGCAAACCGGAGGGAAAAACAAGAGATACATCACTTCAACCATGGTGCTTGGCAAAGTATAGGGGCAGCAAACAAGAGGAAACTTTTTAGATTGATAAAGGTGAGACAAGGGGCTCAAATATAAGAATTATGGGGACGGTTTAAGGCAAGCCAGTGTTTCTCCCTGTGGTAATAGGGTCACTATGATTTGGAACTAACTTAGTGACACCTAACAACAACCTCTCTTGTACAGGGACTGTATGTACAATAAGTACTGAAATGTTAGAGTGTTTCTTTTTTAAATAAGCAGTAAAGTAATAATCATTCCAGAATCTTGTTGAAAATATATAACCATGTTGGTTTTTTTAAGGGTAGAATTAATATTTTATTGTCATTTACAATCAGATGGTAATTGATTATTCCTTTTTTAAATACAAAAAGATTTACACAGCTGATGGCTAGTTACATTTTCAGGAAGCATAATTAACTCATTAATGGTAGCTTCAAGTTTTTCCTTATTAGCACCAGAAAATTCACCCACCTTTATACAACTGAAATGCTGGCATACATTTGACTTCGCACTCAGAAGCGACGTCCTAGGAGTCATCCGCATCAACTTCAAGGCAGGCCGCATTGCCAGACTTTGCACACAGGGAATGACAGAAAGGCCCCCACTACGAGGCTGAGAAGTGAATCACACCAAGCTTCTCTCCAGCACTGTTCAGGGCAGCCTGAGAATCCTCCTTGCTATCACTCTGCTTCACTATTTTGACCACTGGGCTTTGTTGAGTGACCAGGGTCACAAGAGGAACAAAACAGGACAAGGCACTGGACTGAGCTTCACATATATATCTTAATAGAGAATACATGCTGATGATTATCAGACAATATCTACAAGATACAAATTATTATGAGAGGCAGAGGGTTGCATGAACAAATCTCAAATTCCCTTAGGATATTTTTCCAACCTTGGGCCTCTACTCAAGCACTCCCTCAATGCATGAATAATTTCTTTAATTAAATTGGAACTCTGTGATGCTCACCCTCCCGACACAACTGCTGAAGCCAAAGCAGGTGAACAAGCAAATGTGGTGAAGAAAGCTGATGGTGCCCGGCTATCAAAAGAGATAGTGTCTGGGGTCTTAAAGGCTTGAAGATAAACAAGCGGCCATCTAGCTCAGAAGCAACAAAGCCCACATGGTAGAACACACCAGGCTGTGTGATCACATGGTCCTGAAGGGATCAGTTATCAGGCATCAAAGAACAAAAAAATCATATCATTGGCTGCACACCTCCATGATATGATCGCCGAAGACAAACGGGTGCATGAGCAAATGTGGCGAAGAAAGCTGATGGTGCCAGGCTATCAAAAGAGATAGTGTCTGGGGTCTTAAAGGCTTGAAGGTGAACAAGTGGCCATCTTGCCCAGAAGCAACAAAGCCCACATGGAAGAAGCACACCAGCCTGTGTGATCACGAGGTGCCAAAGGGACCAGGTATAAGGCATCATGCAAAAAAAAAAATGTATACCTGCAAGATGAAACAATAGTGAAGGACAAAATTCAATACATGTCGATTTCTACAAGAAACCTTATTTATTATTTTAACGCATGAGAAACTTTAAAAGAACATTTTATGACTATAGAGAATATGGGGTAAAATTATAAAATGGACTCTACAATAGAATGTGTTATACAGGTGTTTTAACAATAAAGGAACATATTTGATGATTACATAACTCTATTGGTTTAGGAGAGTAATTAGATCATACATGAGAACAGTTTATCTTTACATTTGTGGAAATGGGATCGATTGAGTTAGAGAGCGCCTATCTCTGACTTTGAGTTCATATTTCAACTTCACTAAGTGGGATTATTACCAGGGATACAATAATGTAACCGACCACATAAATAGGACAAATAATATGATATGGTGAAGACCCATATCATATTAATAGATGCATAAAAGGCATTTGACAACATCTACCACCTATTCCTGATAAAAACCCTCAATAACATAGAAATAGAAAGGAGAGACCTCAACACATAAAATATATTAAAGGAAACACATTCTGTGTAGGACAATTAGTTGACTGGAACGTGCTCAAAATAGACACTTGTTCACATAGAAAGGTTTCATAAAAAGAGAAATACAGAACCCACAGATTGGGGGGAAATAAATTTTAGCGGTGAGGAGAGGGAGAGAGCAGGGGAGAAGAAGGCAAATGGACAACTGTGCTATTTTCAGGAATTCCCATCTTGATGCTCACCTGATCATACACAGGGTGCAGAGCCTGAAATCAGCGTCTGAGTTTCAGAGGCGTCCAGGTGAAAAGCAGGAGAGACGTGGTCAGGTGGAGCAGATGGCAGCAGATGCTGTCAACTGTGTGTCTCTGGCCCTAGCTGCTGGGGTGTCTCTTGGGGAAATTCCCACTTGGGAAGCATGCCTTCTACCCACCACTTTTCTTTTTTTTCTTCCACCACTTTTCTTTCAGTTGGTCTTTGTGCCTGGGCTTGTGTGGTGTTGTGATTCAAATGCAAACGCTTTTCAAATGCAAGCAGGGCCATCCAAAGTGATCAGGTTTCAGCAGGGCTTCCAGACTAAGAAGAAACTACTAAGAATGAATTCTTTGCCATTCCAGGCCCAGAACCTCACCTGCAGGCCCATCCTCCAAGACACCCTCATTATCTCCAGGCCCCGCCCCTTTGCGCAGACACCACCCCACCACCTCCCCAGGTGATACAATTTCCTGCTGACCCACTTCCTCTGAGTGAGAAGGATCCGAGAGGGCGACCCACGAGTTTCTGCAGGTGAGTGCGTTTCTGTGTTTCTGTGCTGACCCCGGGCGCGGAATCCCCCGCAGGCCTGGAGTCCCCAGCTGTGTCCGGGTTCCCGTGGACGTTACACTTCCTGCACCCTGTCCGACAGCGTTCCAGGTAGCCGCGACCCCCTGGGGACATTTCCAGTGAAATCCTTCTTGAATTGGTTGCAGGCTTCTGCCTTAGGGCGCGGGAATACTCTGGTGGCTTTTCCTGCTCAGAGCTCTTCCTGCATCCTCACCCCTCCCTCCAGAAAGGCGCGATTGCGGGTGAGTTTTTTTCCTGGGGCCTGTCCCTTCGTGTCAGGTCGTGGGCAGTAGAGCATGGGGACCCCAGAGTGGCCTTTACTGAAAGCAGAGGCCAGCCTTGCAGTCATCGGGCCACCCCACTGCCGACCGAGGTCTGTATTAGAGCTTAACTTCTCAGCACCTTGTTTTGCAAAAGGGTACCAGAGCAGTGACAGCCCCAAATCCCCGCACAGATTAGGTCCTTGCATAGATTGCAGAGCCCCACATGGAGTGAGCCTCCATTGAATGGTTTCTGCCCAGGAACCAAGGTAGTAGGTAATCTGGTCCTCAGGCTTTGCAGGGTGGCTTAGCTTCAACTCTGCAGGCAGCCCATGGAGAAGCAGTCTCTCTTGGAGGTTTGCCTGAGTGTGTGTCCTTGATAGAGGTCACCAAACTGGAGACAGTCCTTCCAGGGGACTCCTAGGCAGGAGCCATGTCCTATCAGCCTTGCCCTGACTGCATTGGTCAGGAGGCCCTGGACCCATCTTGTAAGCCCGCTATCTAAGGATGGAATGTCTGCCATTGAGATGCATGCTTTTGTGGGTTTCCTTTGCCCTGCCCCTCCCCCACACCCTCTTTAGCTCACATCTCAGTTGTGAACCTTGGAAGCCATTTCCACCTCCTGTTGGTGGCTTCCTTCATTCAGGTGATGTGTTTGTGTCCTTGTGCTGTCTTTCCCTCATAAGATTTAATAGATGTTCTCTTTAAACTGTATTTAAAACGGGGTCTCCTTTTCACTCTACTGCATGTTCTTAACCATTTCTGCCCATCAAAAGCTAGTTTGTTCTCTGATTTAGAGCAAAAGGAACTCCAATCTCAAATATAATTTACGGAGAACATTTATTAAGTCTTAAAAGAGATGAAGAGAATCCAAAGACGCAGGAGATCATAGTGCAGTTCAGGGAAACAGTCAAGTCGGGAATCTAATGAAATAAGATTGCAACAGAGGAAACGGTCACACGTTTCTCATTGGAGGAGCATCAATACAGCATTGTTATCAATGGGACTACAGAAGCAGGGACAGAACCGTAACTGAGCCACCTTCATTGCCAGATAGAGCATTTTACAAGATTGTTCCAAGTCCTTCTGACCCAGGCAGTCAGGGCTCAACTGCTAAGGCATGGCTCCAGACTATAGGACCCCCTGCATTGCCTGGAGATAGGTGGATGGTGTCCACTTTCCAAGTTCTGCTGCCTCTGGGCCAATTTAATCTATTTCCTTGCTTGATGATCAGAAAGAATTCAATGGAGGCTTAATCTACAGCCATCTATCCTATAGCGCTTTACTCACCGGAGTGCTAAGACTTTAATCTCTAATACAGCTCCTGAGATTTGTGTCTGCGGATGCTGGACTTTTCCACTTGGAGTGTGAAGAGTCCCAGAGGGGGATGTTTCCCCTAATAAGCCTCACCTCAGAGATTGGTTGCATTGATGGCTCATCTCTCTTTAAACTGCGCTCTTCCCCCCCCTGCCGCCGCCCTCTTATGATCCTTCTTGGCTTTTAGAGCTTGCGGGCCCAGATTTAATATCCACTCATATTTTTAATAGGAAATTTTGGCTTCCTTTTACATCCTTTTGATTTGCAGGACCCAGCAATTATTTTACTTACTTATTTTCAAGTCATTTTATGTATTAATCTGGAGAAATAATAGGTCTTCCCCTGTAGTGTTTCAGTTTTGAAAATCCACAGGGCACTTCTACTCTGTTCTGAGGGTCACTGTGAGTCAGAATTGATGTAAGTTAGTGGCACATGCGGTCAAGGTCAGCACTTTTTGGCAATTTCAGTTATTTTATTTTCACAGTCACATAGAATTGAAATCTATCATTTATCCTACTGTATACAGAAAGCGTTTTGAATTATCCTGATGTTTATTAATTAACCAGCTGAATTTAGCTTCTGTATTTTCCAGCTAATGCTTAATTGAGTTGGTCCCCATCCTCCCCAACCCCTTCTCCGCACATGATTTATTTTGAAATCATTAATGGTGGACATACATCCACATCCTAATGGTTGTATACTGTGACTGAACGACCCTAAGTCTCATTTGCTAACCTGCTGACACTGGACTCTCTTTATTTCCATTGTTTATGCTTGCTATTTCTGCATTGGTCCCCAGAACCACCAGATTCAAAATGTTAGTGGGCTGCTGCCCATGCCCATGTTGGATACCAGCAGGAAGTTCCCTAGCTGCTCCATCCCCCTTAGTCAGCGGGTACAGTTGTGATCAGAGGAGAAAAGTATTCCCACCCGTTCGTGGTTTCTTGCTGTATAAACCAGAGTTCGAGTAGTGCGCTTGGGGCCCGATGGATTGAGTGCCAGCTGTTTCCTGGCAGCCAGCTCCAGTGAAGCTTTGCATTTGATCCTTTTCCGTGTGGCCCTGATTAATCTTCAGACCTGGATATAACATTTTCTTGGAACCGAATTCTAAGTGTGTAATTCTTTTTATCCTTTTGATTTACTTTTTTCGTATGTTAACTCTTTCTTCAATTTTTTTGCATTTGCTGTTCAAGAACTGAGTCCTACTAATAGCTCCTCCTTTGAAAACTTGTGTCATGATTATTTCTAATACAAGGCAACCTCCAGATATATAACTCTTAAATATAGTAAGGTAACATATTATTTGAAATAAGATACCATTTTCTCTGTGCCCCACTGCATGGTAATGCTTGAATGTTCTAGCCTTTTATCCACGTGTTCTTGATCAGAGGCTTGTTTTGTCCACTGCGCTACAGTGGATTCTGTGAGTGATGCCACAGTACCTTACACACCTCCTTGGGGTTTCTAGGCTATAATCGTCTGTTACCAGATGGCCGCCTCATGGATCACAACTGCTTTCATTTCATGGAGCTGCCAGTCCTTTAACCACTGGAGCAGTGGGGCTTCTTCACGGACTAATTTGGAAAGGCCACGCTGACATGTTGTTCATTATAGACATGGTGATTCTTAATGGGAATTATGTTTGTTTCTGATTTCATCACATTTTCAACACAATATCCATGTGCATACATAGACATGATATACACTCATCATGTTCAATTTTCCCTTTGGTTAGGTGTCATGGAGTTAGTTCCATCTCATGGCTATGTCATGTGTTATAGAGCAGAACAGTTCCATAGTGTTTCTGGAGCATCATGTTTGTGGAAGCAGATCTGTTCTTCCACAGTAATACGGGCTGTTTACCCCATCAAGCCTCAGGGGAACTGTCTAGTGCAAGCTGTTTGTGCCACCTAGAAGCATTGATTGTCCCTAGTCCCCAAAACAAACTCATTGCCACACAGTCAATTCTGACTCATAGTGTTCCTCCATAGATATCTCATATCAAAATCTATACAGAAGCAACCAGCCTCATTTTCCTTTTGCAGATGTCCTGGTGGGGTTGAACTGCCAGCCTGCGGGGTAGCAAATGAAGCCAGAATTCATTCCCGCCCCCCCCCCCAACCCCCCCCCCCCCCCGCCAAGGAATGAACCAAATCAAGCATATGCCATCAAACCCACACCAACTCCTGGAGACTACTCCATGTGAGTCAGAGCACAGGGATGTTGCAGAGGGGTTTCTGTGACTGGTTTCTCAAGTGCATCACCCAGGCTTTCTTCCGTGGAGACTGAGTAGACACAAACTTCCCGCCTTTCCATGAACACCTATCCATGTTAACCATATCATGCTCAGGGACATCAAAAACTAAGCAAGACATACACGCATGCATGTACACACATGTCAGAACCTATGTAACCTGGCAATCTTTCAAAGAAGGAAAATTCAAAACTATACAATGAGGTTGAGTTTCTAACTATAACATGAGAAACCACACAGTTGAATTTTTAAAATTTGCAGAACACAGAAAAATAAAGTCATTCTGTAAATTTTCAGCTATCAAATTTTTATGTGAATCGTATAGACACACGGTAACCTAACTGGTCTCTTTACCACAGCTAGAGACTAAAATTAATATCAGCTTTAGTAAATATTTATGAGAGATGTTATATGTAAATAGCTTAATATTCTTTCTGAATTATGGAAGATGAACAGGGATCCTAAAGATTTTTAAGATGTACAATATTTGAGGAATTAAAAAAGATTTATTACATTATTCTATTTAGCATAATATTGCACTGTTTTGCATAATTTATTAGGAAAAGATATGCAGTGGCTTCCAAAGGTGCATGGAAAACTTCCATTATCTTTATTCCATTTTCCCATGACCTTTTTGAAAGCCCCTTGTGCATTCATGGCAAGAAGGATTAGCTACCAATGAGCTCCTTGTATCTCAATTAGGTAATACTTGATAAATATCAGTCATTTTGCCTACCATTGGGTTCCATATGGTGACCGTATGTGGTTTCAGAGTAAAGCTATACTCGGTAAGATTTTCAATGCTAACTTCAGAAGTTGGTTGGTTTTTTCTAAGGTACTGCTACCTTGCCTTCAGTTTCTAATCTTCTGTTTGGTAGCTGAGCACTCAGTTGCTCTCACCACTCAGGGACTCCATTTAAGGACCCGCATCTTGAAGTGTGAGTGCTTGCAGGCAGAGCCCTGTGTAGCCTGATATGTCAGGAATTAGCTTCCCTTACAAATTGGTGGGCCTTTCTGGGCTGCTTTTCTTTTTCTGTAGGTCTTTCATGAGTTCCTGTAATGATACTTTATTGTATGTGGGACACGTGAACAAAGGAGCCCTTTTGTCCAGTGGGTTAAATATTGGGCTTCGACTGCAAGGGCAGCTGTGCACACTCACCAGAAATGTGCAGAGAAGATGAGTCTGCCTGCTCCAGTAAAGATGTGCAGGCGTGGGAGTCCTACGGGGAGTTCTGCTGTGTGTGATAGCTCTGCTGTGAGTTGGACCAGATGTGGTGGCAGGGATTTATGTGTGAACAATGCCAGCCCTTGTTCTTGACCAATTATTAGTTATTTGAGGCTAAATGCAGTTTGATTCACATTTTTGTGGACTCTTGTGAAGTGCAAAAAATAAAATATTTTTGGTGACAGTTTTGGGAATGATATATTAGTGGAGGAGAGTTTTTTTGGAACATGCTATTTTTTTTTAATCATTTACTTTGGGCTCAGACAACTCTTATCACAATCCATACATCCATCCACTCTGTCCGATGTCTCCCTTGACCCACTCTTCTGTTGTTCATCCCCCATTTGTCTTTAGTGATCTTATTGGGAAGTTGAACACACAATGGTATGAAATTTTGGAACATGCTACTTTTTTATTGATTTCAATCTTTTTGTATTTCTTCATTGAAGTCTCAATGACACACCTCTCTGACCTCCTTCATCCTTATTAAAATTTATTTGTTCAACCTGGGGTTTGACTATCCTTAAAACATAGCAAGTACATTCCTTCCTAATACCCTGTGGTCTGGTATTTTCTCCTCTAGGAACAAACTCTTTTGGACTACCCATTAGTTAATCCCATCACATCCTTCAAATCACTGTTTTCAATGAATGCAATTGATTAGACTACTAAGGGCAGATAAGGAAAACCACTTGTAAACAAAAGGGCCCCATAGGCAGGTACACAGAATGTTTTCACAGTGGAAATCAACTGAGAGAGTACCTATGTTCACCTCCCCTCTGTATTGAGGACAGATGTTTGCTCTGGGTCCTAACTAGCATAATTAATTAGAGGCATTTAAAAGGATGCTTTTCTTGTTGTTCGTTACCATCTAGTTTTCTCCAATATATTACAACACTGTGCACCCATGGTGATGTAGTGGGCTATGTGTTGGGTTGGTACCCACATGTTCAGCCATTCAAAACCACTCACTGGTTTACAGTAGATGAGGCTTTCTACTCCCTTAAAGAGTTGCAGTTTCAGAAGCGCACAGGTCCTGTTCTACTCTGCTCTCTGGGGATGCTTTGAGTCAGAATTGACTCAATGACTGTAATTTTTTTTTTTTAATGTACATCAGAAAGAAAACCATGCCCTGTGACCTCTGTACTCTGACTTCAACATGGTCAGCTTTTTTCTCTGAGACTGGAACGGTGACTTTGGGCTCTTCACATATTGGTCATAAACCTGAACATCCTCATTTGCATTTCTTTTAAATATTGCCTCTTTTGTTTTACTTTCTTGCTGGTGCTTCTTCATGCTCCACTTATTTTTCCAGTGTGGGAAGTTCCATGAATGCTTATTGCTAATGAGCTTTTCATTTGGTGGCTGACCATGGAGCTTCCCTCTCCGGCCCATGAAGTCTTGGGTGCTCTTTGACTCCTTTGCCTGTATGTTTGAGAAACTGAAATCGAACTGAGCATTTGCAAACTCATCACAGAACCTTCCCATGTTGTTAGAATTTCCTTATCATGCCAGGGTTCTCTGGCTAGTGTTTCCTAAAGTGATCATTTTATTTCTCCTACACTAGCTCACGAAATGTAAATATGTATGTGTTAATGCTTAGGCTCCACCTCTGTTGCATTTCTCATACGAGTTATTATCATTTGACCTTGTGCTTTTGTTCTTGTTAGTTGCTGTGGAGTCATTTTCAACTCATAGCCACCTCATGTGTCCAGGGTTGAACTGTTGGTTTTGGAATGGTGTGCCCTCTCAGAACACATTGGTCTGGTTTTGTTCTGATTTGCTCAATGGTTTTTTATTTGCTCAATCAATCTAAAAATCTCTTATATGCAAGAGCCAGTTATATGGCCCTGAGGTAAGCAGTATTGTCTGAGGGGCCTGGCTTTTCCAGAACAATGAGTTCCAGATATCTGAATTGAATAGATTGTTTTCTTCATCTCCTCTTTGTACTACACAGAAGATCTAGATCATCCCTGTAACTGATGACTGACAGAATAACAAACTCTCGGCATATGAACAGAAATGTAATTGCCAGGCATTTAGTTGTACACACATGGACCTACATGCTGACCCGGTTCAACAAGTTGCCATTTGAGCAATACTGAAATTGTGATTAACGTTGGTGACTTCAGCTCTATCCCATTGGGAGCAACATCTGCTTAAAAGTGACAAAAGGACTAAATGAGCCTATGTGGCCAAATCGTTTTGGAAATTGCCTCAGAATCGTGGTTGCTGGATAAATGCAGTGTTTGATCATGAACATGTTGTGTGAAAGGGGCCCTAGTGGTTCACTGGTTTAATCGATGGGCCACTGGCCAGACCCTCTGTGGCTCCAGCATTCCAGGCCCATCAAGGGAGGACAAGGAGGCTGCTTGGGCCCGTGAAGATTTACAGACTTGGAGACACTAGTGAGCAGTTCCACTCCCTGTTTTATGGTCAAAATGAGTTAAAATGTACTTGACAGCAGTCCATTTGGTTCATCATGAAGGAATGGGAAGGCTTTAAAACATGGCACCCGATGCACTGCTGTGGATGAGATTTTGAAAGGCTTATTGGATCGACATAAGCTTACATTGTTGTAGCAGAATTTTGGAGTGACTGTGACAGCTCATGTGACTTTATGTCATAGCTAGTTGGCCATGCTGTGAAATCTTAGCATAAAGTGCAACCTTTTCTATGTTGTTGTTAGGGGGCTTCGTGTCCATTCCAGCCCCTAAAGCCCTCTATGTAACAGCGCGACACACTGCCCTGTCCTGCACCATCCTCACATGTTCCCACGATGGAGCCATTGTGACAGCCCCTGTGTCGATCTGTGTTGGCGAAGGCCTTTCTCTTCTTTGCTTCTCTCTCCCTTACCAAGCACCATGTCCTTCTCCAGGTACTGGTGTCTCCTCAAAAAATGTGGGAACAAAAGGATGACAAGTCATGGAGGCCAGTCCCACAGCTGAGAGAATGCTAGTGGTCATCATGTTCAGCTAGTCGACCTTCCATGAGCTGCAAATGTGAAAAAATCTTTAAAAATCTAAAATGTGAAAAAATCTCAAAACCCGGTGTAAAAGTACTAGGATCCTAACACAGTTTAACAGTCAAATGCACTGAAGTTCATTCAAATTATAAGAAAATTGGAATCTAACTACATCTTCCCAATCAGCAAACAGGACATGCTATTATGATACTGAACATATTGTGCTCTTTTTTCAATATATCCTACGAGCTTAGTGTATATTTATGTAAGTATCCAGTATTCTTTTAGGGGAGCAGTCCATAATAATTACGTGACAGTAACTTTGTCTCAGAGTGGGAAAATTTTCAAGATATCTACATATAGTCTTCTTTTAAAAAATTCTTTTATTAGGGGTTCATTACAACTCTTATCACAATTTATACATACATCAATTGTGTAAAGCACATTTGTACATTCATTGCCCTCATAAATCTCAAAGCATTTGCACTCCACTTAAGCCCCTGACATCAGCTCCTCATTTTTCCCTCTCCCTTCTCACTACCCCCTCCCTCATGAACCCTTGAGAATTTATAAATTATTATTTTATCATATCTTATACTGTCCAAAATGTCCCTTCACCCACTTTTCTGTTGTCAACCCCCCAGGGAGGAGGTTATATGTAGATCCTTGTAATCAGTTTGCTCTTTCTACCCCACCCTCCCTCCATCCTCCTGGTATCGCCACTCTCACCACTGGACCTGAATGGATCATCCACCTTGTATTCCCTGTTTCCAGTTCCTATCTGCACCAATGTACAGAGGGTATCTATATTCTATTGTTACCTTTCACTCTTGCCCAGTTTCCCCTTTTCAATAGCTTGTCCTATCTCCTTGAAAGTACAAAATACACAAGAGTGCAACTGCAGAGTGACTGGAAAGTAGGCGAGTAACATAGACACACTACAGAAAACTTCATAATTCCCCAAACAATCATCTCTATCACCAGGTAATATGTCACCTCTTGATCATCATGTAGAATTCTCCAAGAGGATACCATGACTCTAGGGCTTTGGGTTGCTACTTTGCTAGTTCACATCTGCAGTTCTCCAATGGTTAAGGAGGGGCTAAAGGGAAAAAAACAAATTCTGCAGTGTTTCCTAGTTGTTATCTTGCTTTCACCTTGTGTTTCACGTTCTGATAAATATTCTGGTTGGTCCTGTGCAAGGTGGTGAATTGCTTTTTTTAAAAAACATTTTATTAGGGGCTCATACAACTCTTGTCATAATCCATACTTATACATACATCAATTATATAAAGCACATCTGGACATTCTTTGCCCTAATTCTTTTTTTTTTTTTACATTTTATTAGGGGCTCATACAACTCTTATTACAGTCCACACATATACATACATCAATTATATAAAGCTCATCCATACATTCTTTGCCCTAATCACTCTCAAAGCATTTGCTCTCCACATAAGCCCTCTGCATCAGGTCCTCTATTTTTTCCTCTCCCTCCCTTCTCTCCCCTCCCTCATGAGCCCTTGATAATCCACAGATTGTTATTTTGTCATATCTTGCCCTATCCGGAGTCTCCCTTTCCCCCCTTCTCTGCCGTCCATTTCCCAGGGAGGAGGTCACATATGGATCCTTGTAATCAGTTTCCCTCTCCAACCCACTCACCCTCCACTATCCCAGTATCACCCCTCACCCCTTGGTTCTGAAGGTATCGTCCACCCTGGATTCCCTGTGCCTCCAGCTCCCATATACACCAGTGTACAACCTCTGCTCTATCCAGTCCTGCAAGTTAGAATTCGGATCATGGTAGTTGGGGGGAGGAAGCATCCGGGATCTGGGGGAAAGCTGTGTTCTTCATCGGTACTACATTGCACCCTGACTGACCCATCTCCTCTCCTAAACCCCTCTATGAGGCGATCTCCAGTGGTCGACACTTGGGCCTCGGGTCTCCGCTCTGCACTTCTCCCTTCATTCACTATGGCATACACACACACACACACATACACACACATATATATATATAAATATATATTCTTTTTTTGCAGGATGCCTTATACCTGGTCCCTTTGGCACCTCGTGATGGCACTGGCTGGTGTGCTTCTTCCATGTGGGCTTTATTGCTTCTGAGCTAGATGGCTGCTTGTTCACCAAGGTGGTGAATTTCTATCCTCCCTCCAATGGAAGAGAGGATATGAATGTGGAATCAAGGCTTTTATTTTTGATCATTCATCTGATTTATTTGTTCTGACTGTTCTCTATTTCTGAAACAGCTAGATAGAAATATGACTGCAGTTGGTCAAAGACAAATTGTACAGAGATAAACTCATTATGCTAGAAGCATGCAGTCCTTGGGAAAACATGTAATTAGTGAGGAAGTGTGTCTAGTGCAGTGGTTCTCAACCTTCCTAATGCTGCCACCCTTTAATACAGTTTCTCATGTGTGGTCACCCCCCCTACCATGAAATTATTTTCATTACTGTAATTTTGCTACTGTTATGAACGGGAGACCCCTGTGAGAGGGTCATTCAACCCCCATGGTGGTTGCAACCTACAAGTTCAAAACTGCTAATCCAGTGGGTGAAGTGGGTTAGCTAAACCCTGATGGAAATCCTTAGAACAAGACCCCTGTGTCTGCCCATGTGAGGTCTGTTTCCCAGGACTGTCATCTTCATCCTTTCACATAATGGAATGCATGATACCTTGCCGAACCAGAATCTATGGGATGTTTTAGGACACTGGCTGTTGAGGAGGCGGCTCTGAATTTCTCCAAGGAAGAATGGGCATTGCTGAACCTTTCTGAGAGGAAAGTATAGAGACATGGGATGATGGAAACTTTTAGAAACCTGGCCTCAGTAGGTATGATTATTTTCATTAAAAAGAAAAAGATGTGTGCGTGTATATATATATTTGTGTGTATTTCATACTCATTGATGCTACTGCAGTATGTGGGTTGAGTAATGGGAATGCTCTGTTACATAAACAAGTGTAGTACTTTCCTCTCAGGGGCATGCATGTCATGTTTCCCCCATGAATATAAGGCTCTTAGTGTTATACTGATTTCTTATATCAAGTGTGACTGTATGTCTACTAAATTTCCTTACGTGTTACAAATGTGAGTGTTGACCTTTTGTGCAGAGAGGCTATGTGTGTGTTGTGCCTTGTAAGAGCTCTGTGTTTTTACAAGGTTTACATGATAGCTTTATCTATTTATTATCTCTTTATCCATTGTGTGTCAAGCACATTTCTACATGTGTTACCTCATCATTCTCAAAACATTTGCTTTCTACTTGAGCCCTTGGTATCAGCTCCTCAATTTACCCCTCCCTCCTCACTGCCCCTCCTTCATGAACCCTTTATAATTTATAAATTATTATTTTTTCATCTTTACACTGTCTGATGTCTCCCTTCACCCACTTTTCTGTTGTCCATCCCCCTGGGAGGGGGTTTTATGTAGATCCTTGTAATCGGTTTCCCCTTTCTGCCCCACCTTCCTTTCACCATCAAGATATCACCACTCTCACCACTGGTCCTGAAGGCATCTTCTGTACCAGTGTACATCCTCTGGTCTCGCGGGATTTGTAAGACAGAATTGTGATCATGATAGTGGAGGGGAGGAGGAGCATTTAGGAACTAGAGGAAAGTTGTATTTTCATTGTTTCTACACTGTACCCTGATTGCCTCGTCTCTTCCCTATGATCCTTCTGAAAGGGGCTGTCCAGTTGCTGACAGACGGGCTTTGGATCCCCAATCTTCACTCCCCTTCATTCACAATATGCCTGATACTGATCCCATCGACACCTTGTAATCCATAGGTTGTGTGCTTCTTCCATGTGGGCTTTCTTGCTTCTAAGCTAGATGGCCACTTGTTTACCTTCAAGCCTTTAAGATCCCATATGTTATATCTTTTGGTAGCTGGGCACCATCAATTTTCTTCACCTTTGCTTTGCACACAATTGTCTTCAGCTATCCTCTTAGGAAGGTGAGCATCATGGAATGCCAGGTAACAGAACAAAGTGTTCTTGCATTGAGGGAGCACTTGAGTGGAGGCCCAATGTCCATCTGATCCCTTAATACTAAACCTATTAATATATGCATGCAGATCTATTTCCTCACTCTCATATAAATACATTTACATATGCACATGCTTGTATTTAGACTTCTGTAAATGCCCTTTGTCTCCTAGTTCTTTCCTCTATTTCCTTTTACTTTCCTCTTGTCCCACTATCATGCTCAGTCTTTAGTTCAGTAATTTCAGGGTTTCAGTAATTCTTCTCAGTTACATTGGCTTGATCAATCCCTACCAGGCATCTTACACTCTCCTTGCCACTTATTTTGTATCAGGGGAAAGGCCAGCCCCTAACACATCACAGCAGGTCAGTAGGTGCAATTGTGCAGTGATAATAAGTAAAGATTATAGTAAAGTCATAGGGAGCATGAGAGATAGAAGAGATTTTGAAATAATGGAGTTAGACACATTTCAGAGTAGCATGCTCACCTCAGCCTTACTTGGTGGTCCACATGGGGAGAGAAATATTTATTGCTAACCAAGGCTTTTATATCATCTGGGGATGTGCAAGCCCCCTAATTACAGGTGAAGAAATCCATCACAGGAAAGTGTTGTGCTATAGGCAATATAGTAATGGGAGTGGGGTGATGTAGGGGTTCGTATGCTGTTGGAAGAGGAGGGAGTAAGGGTATGCATGTGACAAGATGGGCGGACCTGAGATTCAGCATGGCAGCCTAACTTTGGATGTCACTGAGCAGGTTTGACCTGTTCTCTGGCTCACTATAGAAATCATTATCAGTAAGGTGTACTGTAAACCCATCTTGCAGGGTCCAAATTGAAGCCTTTAGAGGGAAGTATCTCATTGTCCTTAATGGCAGGGAGTGGGCCCTATTTGTGGTGGGACTAGACAGTCCTCTGGCAGCTGACTGCCTTCAGGGGTGTAACTTGACAATCATTTACCATTAATTGTGAGCAGTGTCCTAAGTCTAACATATATTTGGGGGAGATGACTTGGGAGAAATCTTTATGTTTCCCACAATTTTGGATCACTTATTGATTATTCCCTTTTCCCCAGGTTGGTTAACACCACTTTCTTTCCCCCACCTCCCCTTCTCCCATGTCATGCACCCCTCCCCAACCATGGGTCCTGTTGCTTTCTCCTCCAGATTGTTTATCCGACCTATATTATCTAGTTAGAACTGCAGATATAATATGCACACACACACACACACACACACATACACACACACACACAAAACAGCAAAACAAAATGACAAAAGAAAACAAAACAACAGCAACAAAAAATCAATGGGAAAAAAGAGAAGAGCCTGTAAAAAGTTAGAGGTTTGTGTGTTGACCTTTAGGAGTGTTTTCCTGTGGAGTCTGATGGCGTGCCACACCCTGGCCCCTAAGTCTAATTTTGGTACTCTCTTGGGACTTCCTTGCTCTGCTCCCCTTGCTGTTCTGTTGCATGACGCCCTTAGTGTTTTGCCTGGGTGTGGTGGGGTCAGATCAGATGCAATTCCCACACTGTGTCTCCAGTGTTGTCCCCTATAGGGCTGTAGGTCAGTGAGGGATGTCATGACTCATAGATGGGCAGCCACAGTCCCTCTTTTTGCATTGGCTGCTCAGAGCAGGCATTTTGTCCTCAAAGCTGGGTGGGCCAGGATGTGTGCTCCACTCTCTCTTCCTCCCCCTTCATTTTCTCCCGTGTGCTCTGATCAGGCGTGTCCCTTTCCCTGAGCTGTAGCTTCAGTGTTGTCCTCTGAAGTAAATTCTTCTGGGGGGAGGGGCAGCTGTCCTCTTAGTTGGGATTGGGGCTGGCCCCTCTGATACTTTTGTTGTAAATAGATTTTCACCCACCAAAATTCCATAGACCTAGAGGAACATAGGACTGGCTCAGTGTCAGCAAATTGTTGATTATCTTTTCACACTTTCCTTGTGATGTGTTTTTCTCCAAGAGCAGCATGTCAGGTACACCTTTTCGGCCTCATATGACACTAATGTTATGGGGATCTGCCTTAGGCTGGGTTCTCTAGAAAAATAAAACTATAGACACTGACATATGCATAAGAGAGAGCTTTTCATCAAGAGAACATCCCAGCCCAGTCCAACTGAAGCCCATGGGTCCAATGCTACCTAGAGCATCCATGGCTCAGTGTGTTCAAGTCTCCAAACTTCAGTGTTTGGCTGAGCATCAATCCTTTCTGCTGTCCAGCTTAATATATGTGTGTGTATCACATACATATATGTGTGTCTATATAGTCACTTTAATATTATATGTGCACACGAATGCCTTGGTTTAGTTTATTAATTCATCAGTATTGAGGACGTTCAACACTACAGAAAACTACAGGACTCTAAATTCATGACTTTCATCACAGAATGGGGGGGAAAAATTCCCTGTTTCAGGGTTTAATTTGAATAAGTTTGCACTTCCTTTTCTGTGAGATAAGTGCTATAATTTTGATCATGCTGTATTTTCTTTTTTTATTAAATCATTTTATTGGGGCTTGTAAAACTCTCATAATCCACACATACATCCATGGCGTCAAGAACATTAGTACATGTGTTGGCATCATCATTCTCAAAGCATTTTCCTTCTATTTGAGCCCTTGCTGTCAGCTTCTCATTTTTATTCCCCCCTCCTCATGAGCCCTTGATAATTTGTAAAGTATTATTTGTTCATCTCTTACACTGCCCGATGTCTTCCTTCACCCACTTTTCTGTTGTCTATCCCCCTGGGGAGGGAGTTATACGTAGATCATTGTGATAGGTTCCCTCTTTCTCCCCCCACCTTCCCCTTCCCCTCCTGATTAGCAATTAATAGTTAGGGAGTTAGGTACCAAGAGTTATTTCAGCGTGTTTAAATGTAGCCTACAACGTTTTAACATTTATTAGCTATTCATGGCATATCGTGAATATTTTATGGATATGATAATAAAATTATGATTAAAGGAATTTTATTTCTTTTTGGAAGCCTCTTCCTTAAAAAATGTTAACCTGGTAGCTCTAGTTAGAACATACAGTCAATTTTTAATATCACTGGTAACAGTGGACATTCATGGTTGTCCTTTTTCTGATGTGGGGTGAAGTGTTTTCAAGTATGACATTTTGACTTTTGCTTTTTAGGAATGTATATTAGCATATTAACATATTGAACTATATCTGTTTTATGTTAGATTTGTAGAGGTATTTTTCCTTAGCATGAAAAGTCTTTGACTTTGTTTAGTATGTTTTATGTGTCTATTTAGATTATTAATTCTTTTTACATTAATTGGTATGTTTTTTTTAAACGTTTTATTAGGGGCTCATACAACTCTTATCACAATCCATACATATACATACATCAATTGTATAAAGCACATCCATACATTCCCTGCCCCAATCATTCTCAAAGCATTTGCTCTCCACTTAAGCCCTTTGCATCAGGTCCTCTTTTTTTCCCCCTCCCTCCCCGCTCCGCCCTCCCTCATGTGCCTTGGTAATTTATACATAGTTATTTTGTCATATCTTGTCCTATCTGGAGTCTCCCTCCCCCCCTTCTCTGCTGTCCCTCTCTCAGGGAGGAGGTCACATGTGGATCCTTGTAATCAGTTCCCCCTTTCCAACCCACTCACCCTACACTCTCCCAGCATCGCCCCTCAATTGGTATGTTACAGTGCTCATTTTCTTACGTTAAATCAACTCTAGGATAGATTCTAATTAATTATCATATGCAATTATTTTAATGTGTTTTCTGACTATTCCCAATGTTTTCAAAAACGTGTTCATGTAGATCCATTATCAATATTGCTCTACATTTTTCTTGAAATATCATTATCTGACCTTGTTAACAGGTTATTACTGGTCTCATAGAAAATATTAGTAAGGTTACTCTGATAATCATTGTTATGTTTCACCCAATAACGTGAACTTAGACAAAAAGAATAAAGTGTCTATTCATATTGCATCAATACTCTGCTGTCTAGCTGCCAGAATCTTCAACTTTAATCTGTCTTACAGTTAGCCATGAAGTTTCTCATGGAATTGAATTGTTATTCAGTTGATTGTAAACTTTCTGAACATCCTGAAACCCACTCGACTCTCATAGATCACTTGCTCTGGCTGGATCCTCTGGCCTTGCAGCTGACCCCTCAGTGTCGAGTGATAAATGATTTACACCCCTCTTGATGGACAAATCGTCACTCACACCTGAGACTATGGATGGAACATTCTTGAACCTAAGCCAATAAGCCCACTACTACAGTGTGTGTTGTTTGCCATCAGTCAGCGTTACCTAGAAAGCTTGGAATCCAAAATTTAGGTGAAGATGACAAAATGGTTGATCAGTCATCTCTTTTCTGGATCCATCTTGCACTTTTAAGCTTCTTCCCTCACCTTGGCTCTTGCCATGACCCATCTACCTGCCCCTTGCCATTCTGTGACTGTAGGCTACAGTCTTTCACAAAGGCTTTAAAATCAGGCATCTGTAAACACAAGAGATTAAGAGAGTAGCAAATAAGGTTTCCCTTGGCTTTTTTCTTGTTTAGAATATCTCTGTCTTGTCCAAGGTACCTCTAGGATGTCCTATTGGTGTCCCCCTGTCTCTTGTTGTCCACCTCTAAAACAAGTTTCTCTACTTACCTCACTATTGTGCATAAATGGACTACCCAACCATAGGCTCTTCACACACAATAGATATGTTGTAAAGAGTACCAGGATGCAAGGGGATTGGAGCAGGTCAAACTTGTGGTTACACTTGGCTGGAGTGGCATATATGACCATGATTTAGCTTGCTCACTTTAGCCAAATATGTCAAGGGTTATGGTCTGAGGTACAGGAGAGGCTAGTAAAGAACATTCTTCATAAAATATTCCGTTCTTCAGTTAGATTGCTGGTGAAAAGAAGATATTTACCTTTAATGGAACTTGAGAAATTTGAGGCCTTAAATATTTCCACTTTATTCTAAAAATAAATATTATATATATTGGTTGTGGATCCAAAGTTGATAATGATATTTGGGAAATTAGTAAAATTGCTCTGCAAAGATAGAGTGGACTCTTTTTTAATGCAAACCCCCAGCTATGAGCATAATTTTGATCCCAGGTGGTGGGGCTGGTCACTATTCAGCACAAGAAGTACAGGCCAAGAACATGATATGCCTTTTTCAACATTGCCCCCTCTTCTGTTTCAGTACAAAATTTGCCACAGAGAAATACAGTCCAGTCTAGGGAGCTAGAAATCTGGTACTAGTGTCTTGCACATTGAAGCATGACAAGGAAGGATTTCAATTTCTGACTGGGTCGTGAACCAAATCCATTCATCTGACTCCAAGCTGGGTGAGCATCCCTGGGGTTCCTGGGGTCAGTACTGGGCAGAGGAGTTTGAGGGGAAGCAGGAGGGATCTGAGCTTTCTGGTGTCTGAACCCAGGAAACACCAGTGTACACTAAACCAGGCTGCCCCATTGGTCAGGGTCCGAGCAATTTGTGCATCTCCCTGAATGATAGAATTTGCTGGTTATGTAACCATTTATAATTGTATTAGAACTTAAATTGTGAGCACTCCAATTTGCAAAACGTGGGTGGCATAGTGGTTACAGATTGGACTGCTAACTGCAAGGTCAGCCATTCAGAATTACAAGTCACGCCTGAGGAGGAAAACAAGGTTTCCAATTTTGTAAAAAGGTATAGTCTCAGAAATCCACAAGGGGTCATTCTACCTCCCTTTAAAGGGTCACTGTAACCAGAATCCACTCTGTGGCACTGAGTTGGGTTTAAGGTTTGCGTTGCTGATGACAGTGACAACTCTGTCCGTTTGCTGCCTCCCCAGTTTGATTAAGCCTCCATTGAATTCCTTTTGATCATTAACCAAGAATGTAGATCATCTTCCCCTTGCGGAGAATGCCTTTACAAAATAGATTGCCTGCACTCCTCTCCATCCAGCCCCCTCTAAGGGCCTGCCTAGATGTATCCTTGATGGAGCTCACCTTACTGAGGACAGCACAGGGGCCATTGTCATTAGTCCGGCCTTGACTGCCTCAGTTTGAAGGCCCTGGACCAATCTTTTAAGTCTTTCTATCTAATAATGTGCATGTCCCAATTATGGTCCCATTCCTGCTGCTGCAGTCCCACCTGTATCTGATGTATTGCTTTGCCACCAATCATGATCTGTGACATGGCCTTTTGTTCTGTGTCCTATTTATCCAGGGTCCCAACTCTGAATCCTTAGTTGCATTTGAACTGCTAATGGCCTCCCTTATCCATATGATGTGTGTGCATGTCTTTTGTTGTCTCTTAAAGTTTAATAAATGTTCTCCTTAAATTATATTTGACAAAGGAGTCACGTTTCGACCCTAACACACAATTTAGGATCATCAGCGCCTCAAGGTATAGTTCTTTGGGACAGCATCTTGACAGCCTACCTGCAGGTGAGGTCAGGCCCTACAACCCCCTGGCTTCTGTCCTAAATGTACAAACGTTACAAAGTTCTCTTGGTTCTGTGGATAAATTCTCTCTCTGCACCTTAACCTCATACCAGATACACTCAGCTCTATATGGGTTGGCAAATCTAGTTCCCCAGATAAGTACTCAGTTGTACCCCCATTTCACCTCTAACCTCCTTCCCAAAGGCACTCAGCTCTCTTGTTCTGTGGTCTGGGATTCCCACTGCTCTGTCTCAGGCTCTTGGTTCTGCTGCCACCATGTTTCTGTTGCTGCTTCTCTCCATCACTTCCTCTCTTGTGTCACAGCTGCCTGTCTGCTGGATTGAAGAGTTTCTATGCAAGAATCTGGGATCCAAAGGCCCCTACTCCTGCTTCTTCTTCTTCTTTTTAAAAAAATCATTTTATTAGGGACTCATATAACTCCTAGTACAACCCATACATACATCATTTGTGTAAAGCACATTTTTACATTTGTTGCCCTCATCATTCTCAAAACATTTGCTCTCCACCCAATTCCCTGGCATCAGGTCCTCATTTTTTCTCTTCCCTCCCCACTCCCTCCTCCCTCATGAACCCTTGATAATTTATAAATTGTTATTTTGTCATATATTTCCATGTCCCATTTTTCTGTTGTATGTCCCCCAGGGAGGAGGTCACATGTAGATCCTTGAAATAGGTTCCATCTTTCCAACCCACCCTCCCTATGCCCTTCCAGTATCACCACTCACACCACCAGTCCTGAGGGGATTATCTGGCATGGCTTCCCTGCATTTTTAGTTCCCATCTGCACCAGTGTACATCCCCTGGTCTACTCAGACCTGCAAGTCAGGATTCAGACCATGACAGTTGGAGGAGGGGAGGAAGCACCCAGAAACTTGTGCAAAGTTGTGTTTTTCATCATTGCTACATCACACCCTGATGTTTCATCTCCTCCCCAAGACCCTTCTGTAAGGGAATGTCCAGTGGCCTACAAATGGGCTTTGGGTCTCCACTCCATACTCCCCCGCTGATTCACTATGGTAAGATTTTTTGTTCTGATGATGCCTGATACCTGATCCCGTGACACCTTGTGATTGCACAGGCTGGTATGCTTCTTCCATGTGGGCTTTGTTGCTTCTGAGCTAGATGGCCGCTTTTTTAACTTCAAGCCTTTAAGACCCCAGATGCTATATCTTTTGATAGCCCAGCACCATCAACTTTCTTCACCACATTTGCTTATGCACAAATTTGTCTTCAGCGATCATATTATGGAGATGAGCATGCAATGTAATGACTCTTCTCCATCTATCTTGATGATCAATAATTTGGCTGGGTAGCATATTCTTGGGTTTGCATTGTTTTCCTTCAATTTTTTGAAAATGTTACTCCACTCTCCCCTCTTCTTCATAGTTTCTGCTGATAGGTCTGATCATATTCTTATTTGGGAACTTTTATTTATGATTGCTTGTTTTCCCCTTGCTGCTCTCATGATTTTCTCCTTTTCCTCAAAGTTGGATAATTTAACTATTATGTGCCTTGATGACTTCTTCTTGGGATCCAGTCTTGCTGGGATTCTTTCAGCTTCCTGAATAGTTGCTTTGTTTTAATTCACTAAGCTTGGGAAGCTTTCCTCCAAGAATTCTCTCACTACCGTTGCAGATGACTTCTTTGTTGTGTCTTCCTCCAGTAAGCCATTCTAATGTTGTACCGCTTCATAGCATCAGACATAGCTCTTAAGTTTTCTTCAGCTTCTCTGATGATCTTATTAGATTTTTGTTCTCGTTTGTTGAAGTCTGCTTGGCTGTCCTCCAAGTCACTGATGCGGGTCTCTGATTCTTCCAGTTGCTTGTTGAGGTCCATGAGTCTGCCACTGGTTTTTGTTATCTCCTCCCTAAGCTCCTGTATTTCTCTTTGATTTATGTTTTGTACCTTTTCTATCATTTCATCCTTTTCCTGTATTGTTTCCCTCATGTCCCGACTCCAAGTAACATTCTGAAAATTTCTTTCTGTGGCAGCCCAATGTCTGCTTCCTCTATGCATGGCATTACGTTCAGGACATCTTCTGGCTTTGCCTTTTGTTTCTCCCCTTTTTTGGTTGAGGTTGTTGGGGCTGATGGCTGCTTGTGTTGCGTTGTTTTAGATGAGCAAGGTGCCATTTTCCAGGGAGTCGAAGAGCACTGGCTCTCTCTGGGAGACTTTGAACTGCCTATAGCTTATTTCACTATGGAATTAACCTACCACTTTGTCCTCCTGTGGCTTTCCTCTTAGGGGAGTGACCCAGAAGGTTGCCTGCTTTGGTGTTGCAGAGGTTGGGCAGAGGCTCCTGCAGCAACTTTTGTTGAGGAGTGTTGGCTGAGCTGCCTTACGCCCCCCAGGCACAAAGGCAGGAAGGAGTTCCCCAGTAAGAAGTTGAGCAGAGTATCCCCTGTTGGGGGTCAGCAGGGATTTCCCAGCCTCATTAGCTACACAGGGTGGAGCTCACCTAGCTCAGTGTGGCTCAGGTGTAAATGCCCTAGGCTAAGGAGAGTGGTCTGGAGGTTAGCAGTAGAGTGTGAGAGACGAAGAAAGAGGAAAAGAGGAGAAAAAAAATAAAAAAGCAAGCCAAATGACCCCCTGAGGGGCAGGGGAGGGGGAATATAGTGAAAAGATGGATACAAAGCAACAATGTAGCTGAGCCCTTATCCAGGCCAGTGAAGCTGCAAGGGTTTAATCTTTGTTCGTAGGTGGTAGCAGCAAGCTGTGGCTGTGTTGAGAAAAGGCCGCTGTACAGCCCTCCAAGACTGATAGGGTGACAGAGAGGAGATGCAAAGGTCTAATGCCTGCCCCAAGGCAGGTGGTGGCAAACTGTGGCTGTGTTGAGACCAAGCTGCTCTACAGGCTCCAAATGGTCCTGGCTCTGGCAGAGACAGTGGCGGGGCAAAGGTCAAGCCCCAGCCAGCCTCCACTGAAGTAAGCCAAAAGCCCCCAGCCCCTCAAAACCCCATGGGTCTGGGCCTACTTATCTTTATGATGCTCCTCCTGCGTTCCATCAGTGTTCAATTATCTCTAAGTAACTCTCCTGGGCTGAATTCTGTGGAGTACCTCTGGTGTTTGTTACTCCTCCTCCATCTTGCCGGAAGTCCCCCTGGTTCATCTTTTTTGTTGGTAGTGAGATCCCTATTTCTGTCTCTGAAATAACTCAATTAGTTGTAACATGAATTCCAAAGTGACTAATCTGTAGGTTAGGTTTCAGACAGTTTATTTACATAACCACAAGGCACAACGGTACCAATGTATTGTTGGCCAAGCTGCCCAATCGTCTTAAACCAAGAAAAAGCAAACTCACTGCCATCAAGTTAACAATGACTCATAGTGAACCTATATATATGACAGTGAACTTATATGACAGCCCCAGTGGTTTTCCAAGACTGTAACTCTATAACGGAGTAGAAAGCCATGCCACTCATGGGAGAAGGAAGCCTCATCCTGCTTTCGAGGAAAAATTGGTTTCCAACTGCTGACCTTGCAATTAGCAGCCCAACAGTAACCACTATGACAGTCAACTTTGCCTCGTTCGCATTGGCAGGCGACAAACCCAGATAAATAATTTGGAGGAAGTTAAGGGGACATAGCTAGACTGTGTACTTGTATAGGCCACCTGTCTAACACAGTGATCCTCAACCTTTCTAATGCTGCGATTCTTTAATACAGTTCCTCATGTTGTGGTGAACCTTTAACCATAAAACTACTTTTGTTGCTACTTCATGACAGTAATTTTACTACTGTTATGAATCAGGCGACCGCTGTGAAAGGGTCCTTCGACCCCCAAAGGGGTCTCAACGCATAGGTGGAGAATCACTGATCTAACTGCATTAGGTACTACAAATAATGATACATTAAAAACGTTATCTATATTGGGATTCAAAAGTGCACTCATGATTGGGGGATATATACTTCTTCATTTACATTTATATGTAATTTATATATGTATAGATATAAATTTCAATCTAATAAGTGTCATATAAGTGTTTATTATGGAACCTTGTTTTTGACATGTGTTAAGTGTTGGACTTCTATCCTCAATGTCAGAGGTACGCACCCATTAGCATCCTGTCATGGCTTTAGAATCTTGGAAGCTCTGTACAGCAGTTCTCCTGTGTCCTCTCTGCAGCTTATACGTCTAACTCTACTTCATGGTGAGTTTAAAAGTGTTTCTAAAGTGATTTTTCAATTTATAGTTCTTCTATAAAATAATCTTTAGTTTATAATAGCTCTTTATATAGCCCATGTAAAATGTTTCCAGATGCTTTAGTTAACATAATCATCTTAAAGGTTCATTGATTTGTCATTCTCTTTGAGAGTCACACAGTAAGGAATTAGTAGTTTGTATGCTGTGAGGTAGGGATCCAAATTTTGTTTACTTTTTTGATATTTATATTTGATTGCCCAATCTATTTGTTATAAAGTAATCTTTTATTCACATATGTGAAAATTATGAGTTTTAGATTTTATTGCTCATGGTATAAGCGTGTTTCCCATTACTCAATAAGGGCACCGTTAACAGTATTGGGGACTTTGGGTGTTAAGAAGAGGGAAAGAACAGTAACAGCATCTGGACCTACTGGTTATGTGTTACTCACACTGTATTCTCCCATCAGCCTGCAGATGGTGCATCACCAGCAGCTTAGAGGAAGGAAGAAGAGTGCCTTGTATTATTACTTTGGGGATTTCCTCACGAGAGATTGAAATTTGTGAGCATCATTAGAGCTGATCCAGATAAGACAGAGCATCCCAGTTGCCTGTAGTGTCCTAAGGACCAAAGAAAATGGCCAAGGCTCAGGTGCTTCTGATGTGTTTTATCCTTTTCTGTATTTCCTACTGGAATTGTAGGAGCCTGTATAATACTGATTCAGTTCATTGGAAAAGCAGAACTTTGAAATAGTAGAACTTAGAGCTAAACTTTTATTCTGATTTCAACATTTGGCTGGAGAAGATTAGGAATATATTGATCATAGGATTAACAATAAACTATTGATATTGAACATAGTATACCACTGAGGATTCTTTGGATAACATTATCTTCCAGCTCATAATTTATTATTCTATGGCCAGCATATCTTTCAAATGATATGCTATGCATGGTTTTTAAGGAGTAACAAAATCACTTCTTTAGGAGAGTTCAGTAAACCGAATGCTTCTTTCTGAAGGAGATATGTTAAATACTCTCCCACACAGCAGCATTCTCATGAATGCATCTAAAATGAGTCTTGTTGCATTAGTGGTTTAAAAATGAGACAGCATCTCACCTCCTCTAACTAGAGATGCAGGAGAGAGGATCAACCGTCAACATCAGCTCTCATTCATATGAGGCAGAGCTTAGACACACCTGTACCCTCCAATGGTTTTCCAGTCTGACACCAGCATCTTTGCCACACTCCTCTCCTACTCAGCTCATTCATTTTTTTTTTTTTTTTGCCGTGGCCATGGACTAATTACAGTCCAGAGTCACAGGTACAAGTTTTATTCAGTAACAGAGTGTAATTTGGTATCAGAATTAATAGGCTACACACTGACTTTCATAATAAAGAACCACGTAGGCACATTTGCTCTTCTTCAGGGAAGGCCTGTTTTCCCTGTCCCCTATCAGATATTTTTCCTTCTAAAGATAGGCTCATTTCTTAGTTCCATCTTTATATGCTCCTCTCAACTCCTTTTGGATATCCTCTTCTTAATCTTGCCTGCCTGTCCCACTGAAAAGCCCTTTCTGGACCTGTCACCATTGGCTCTGTCACTCTGTCCCTTCTGCCCTGGTCATTGTCTCCATTGGTGCAGCTCTTGACCCATGAATAGTACAGTTCATTTTGCAGGAGCAGCAGTAGACCCATCCCTATGTGCTAGAGGTTCAAGATGGTCCATGATTTGCTCAGCAGCATCTCACAAAACTCAAAAGTCATCAAGTAAATAAATCCCTCTTCAAGATGTGGAAGCTGGTGAGTCTCAGATCTATATAAAGGTCAGGAATCAGTCTGTAGGTTTTTCCTCATTGATTTGTTTACAAACGCTGATGAACCAGATCATCAGGTCAGACCACAGTCCACTGCCTCACAAGGCGAAGTTGTTGAATCTGATCAGCTAATAGATTGCAGGTGCTGAGGAACCCAAATGGGAAGGTCAGACAGCAAGCTAATGGCTCATAGAGTGGAGGAAGCTCTCAAGTCAGGTTACACAGGCAGCTCATAGTTGCCATTCAAGGAAATGCCACATTAATTTTTTGGAAGCTGCAAATCCCTAATCCATGGGTTCATTCTGAACTGTGTGGCTGCAGGGGCTAATAAACCCAAATCAACAGCTCAGATGACAGGATAATGCCTCACTGCCTCTTCTCAAGCCATGCCTGCAGGCAGTTCTCTCTCTCCCTCTTAATATGATGGCTTCTTGGGCCAACCCAGCACCTTCCCTGCCTAGGCAAGATTAGGAAGACTCCAGAGATCCACCCAACAGAATTAGGCTGGGGGCGCCTTGGAGAGCATGTGGTGAAAGATGGCAAGTTCAAGAGGACCTTGCAATTAAAGTTAAGATAATTCGCTCCAAAGGTGGCTGAGGAGAATTTGTCCTAAGGTTATCAAGAGGAGCTTGTCCTAAGGTGGCCTTTAAGAGCTTACAAAGTTGTTCTGCACTCAGTAAGGGAGATAATGTCTATGAACCTTCTGATCTTGGTTCTGACTTATAGCTTCTTGTTCCTGATCCCGAGTTGTACCTTGTTCATTAATAGACCACTTTGGTCTATTGAGTGTTGTGTGACCACAGCAACAGATTATCAAACCCAGAAGTGAGACAGAGTGGTGTGGAAGTGTGGACTTGTTTTAGAGTTGACAAAAAGTGTTGGAGAGTTGAGGTATGTTTGACCTCCCACATCTGCACTGTTCCTGGTACTTATTGCCACTGAAGGTACCGAGCCTCTTATAATGGTGATGCCGGTAGAAACCCTAATGCCATTTAATAACAAATAGGTCTTTATCTACCTTGTGTGATTATAAAGCTGAGCTATTTCTAGAACATTCAGATAATGTCACTGGAACTCAAAATTCTAATGTTATGAGTGGGTGCATTATTTTCAGGCACTGGGGTCCCCAATACTCCAAAAGTGATCCTCAGGAGTGACATTGCAATTGTGAAAATATTAAAAGACAGAGAGCAGACAGCAGGCACGGGGGCTCTCTTCCCATGTCAGGCCTGAGAGAGTGAATATATTTTCCAATGGGTATATATAATGGAGCTTACAGATCTTTCCATAAGGCGTTCGTGTCATGCAGTTAGCATGTACATAGTTAATGGGTCATATCATAAGCGGGTAAAATTCTAAACAAGCAAAATGCTGAGTTACCATCTTGACCTAGTGTTAGTTAACTTCAAACTGGCCCTGTGCCCTCCCCAGGCGTTTGCTACATTTATGTTGGGCTGGCTCTAGAACCTGATTGCTCAGATATACAGATAACCTTCAGGCATAGTGAAGTAGCCAGGCACAGAAATGATTCCTCTACTGTGGGAGCTCCTTTAAGCCTGCTCCTTAATGTGGAGCTAACTATTGTGGGGGGCACAGTATTTGACCTGGAGAATGTGTATTTGAAAACATTTATTTCTCAGAACACTGGAGATCTTTTTAAAATTAGGGCTAGTTTTCTCGGCTGATGGTCGTGAATGTAGAAATAAGGTAAAATATTTTGTACCAAGTCCTCAGTTAATGACACATTATGGAATGAACTACCACAATAGTTTTTATTACTGTTTTGCTTTCTTTACTGTAAGATATTTTTTTTAAAAAATCTTCAAATGAAAAATACTTCATTAAGTAGACCCCTCTTACTATAGGAACCACTGACATTCAACGATGTGGCTGTAAAGTTCACCCGGGAGGAATGGCAGCTCCTGAACTCTGCTCAGAAAACCCTGTATCAGGATGTGATGTTGGAGAACTATCGCAACCTGGTTTCCATTGGTGAGGAGAATTCTCAAGTCATTGACCTCGTCCCTGGCTTTTCCTGTCTTATGTGTTAAAAACTTTGCGGTGTTTGTGGTATTCTCAAAGAGGTCGATTCTCATTGCATTGTCTCATCCTAGGTTAGTGGGTTAGGTCTTCTGCCCTTGAAAGGACGCTATTTACTTTGTTCCTTTGAACATTATTTTCCTAGAAATACAAAACTGCAGTCTTTACAAACATTACGTTAATTTTGGTGTGTGCAAGATTCTGTAATTTCTCATAACAGGTTATCTAGTTGTCACCCCAGAAGCTTTCTCTCAATTGGCACAAGAGAACTGTGTTTGGTATTAGAAGCAAGCTATAGTGGAATTTTCTCATGCGTGGTCCAAATACCTTACGGGGAATTGGCTGCGGTAGTTGATTGAACAGGGAGAAGGCCTCATATCTATGAAAGGTGTCAGAAAATGCATACAAGTGTGTGCTACTTTGAATGTTAGACTTCACTTGTCCTAGATGTTGAAGGAAGTAGACCTGTAGCTCTTGTGAGATTGATTTCCGTTTTCTTGTTTTGCACCATGTGTGTTTGCTTCCATAATTTTCTTTAACATTCTGAAACTTTCCCTTCTTTTATGTTTCCACTTTACTATGAAAATCTGTCTTGCACGCCTCTCTCCAAACAGATGACTCTGAATTTTAACTGTCCTCTGAATACAGCACATTCCTCCCCTACTGAGTCAGAATGGATTGCCATTTGCAGTATGCAGCACCGTCTTGGATCTTGAGCTCCCACCATAAACGGGTCTCCTTTGTGCTTCCTTAGCTTCCCCCCTTGGAGTTTCTCTAAAGGTTTGGTGTCCATTTTCTCATTCGTTGTCCTGTTCCTTTAAAGTTTTCTTCATGCAGGTGATATCTGTTCTTTCTGTTTTCTTAGACAGATGGTCAATTTGCCTTCTCTGTTGGAATTCTTTAACAGACATATTTCCCCATATTTTACTCCTTTTGGTGAAACATATTTATGACTTCTGTTGTTTTCAGGTATCTAAAATCATCTTCCTAGCAAGAAAATTATCAGCTTAAAGTATACTTTAGCACTGTACCTTACATTTTTTCTACCTGTAAGATTTTTTTAAGTTGTCTGTTCCTCCAATAATTTTGTAAGTGGAAAGGGCATGTTTTTTTTTTTAATTAAGCAATGTCTGCTATATATTTCTTACTATGTAGTGTGCCTTCCTTAGGCCCACCCCTTCTTAACAGGTCCAATACACGAAAGATGACTGTTGCTGCTTCTAAAGAACATTTATGCAGTATATTCCAACAGGTTTTATTGCTGTTATTCAAACAATGCATAGTACATTCAATATTGCTCTCTTTTCTTTTCTGTCTCTTGAGTAGCCTTTTGGTTTCCATGTGTAAGTTGCCTTTCATGTCATCCCACATCTCATCTGGTCTCTGTCATTAGTCTTCAGTCAGACTTTTATTCCTCATGTTTATTCTTTACATAGTCTCTAAGCTGTGCTCTAGCTACTTTGGATAGCTTCTACTTGGATTTGAGCAATTTATGATCTGTTCCACAGTTAACCCCTGGGCGTGTTTTGACTAATAAGCGTCTCCACCATTTCTTTGTATAGATGTGGTTGATAAGATTTTCATTTGTTCCATTCCGGAAAATCCATATGTGTAGTTTCCTTTTCTGTGTTTAATAAGGAACTTGCTATGAATTCATCATTAGTCTCAAAATGTTATCAGTGAACCTGTGTGTCATTTCTGTTACTAAGGTCACATTTTCCAACTACTGCTACTTTCCCCAAATTTTACACTTATCAGTGTGCATGATTGTATGGTTGATCAATGTCAGGCTGAAAAATTCATGTGAAAATTTCAATATATATTTTAAAATATTTTATTGGGAGCTCTTATAGATATCATAACTTCCCATAGTTCAATTACATGGAGCAGTCCTGTACAATAGCTACCACAGTTTGAAAACTTTTTCTTCTTTAATTCCTTGATATCAGCTCTCCTTTATCCCTTCTCCCCTCAATTTCATTATTGTGGTGGAAAACAGAACCTGGATGAAAGTGTGAGCAGTCTTATCTCTATACTCCTTACCACAGGGCTTGGAAGACCAGTTCTAGTGTTGGAAGAAAACCCCCACAAGTCCCAAAGCTAGAACTGCTAATGAGCAATCTCCAGACAGAGTTTTCCCCCAACTGCCCTCCAGTAAGATGTTAGTATACAGCTGTTACAGGTGCCTGACTTCTTGCTTCTCAGCTGAAAGATGCCTAGCTTTGAAAGCAATCAGGTCCCTTTGTTGCTGTCACTTAAGGAATCAATTATCTCTTTCTCTCTTAAATGCCCACTGGATGGGTCCTAAAGGACAGGTGTGTAATTGAAGGGCAGAAATAAAAAGGCTTTGCATTCTTTCACCAATTTATATTATCTCAGGGCATGCAGCTCCCCCGCCTCCCACACAACCACAGACAGACACCTAGCTACCTAACAAGGTAGGCAGGATCTTTAGCCTGGGGATCCCTGAAATAATTGTTTGAGCAACTTAAGGCCAGTGCTGAGGGTAGCTGGAGTGGAGTAACTGTCTCCTGAGCGGGGAGAACAATAACAACAACATGTCTGCTCTTGTTGTTAAAGCTGCTGGCAGATAGTAATTAGCCATGCGCTTGTATGAGGTATCATTAAGGTGGCACTATAATGAGAGGATAGTGTGGCGATGATTTTTAACTAAGAGAATGTGACTGGGACTCTTCTCCAACTTAGGGAATGCTTCTGTGTTTGCTTTAATTGGTGCACAAAACTGAATAACACTTGTACTAACTGGTCTTGCTGGCAGGCATATGAATATTAGCCTACCACTGACAAAATTATACATCAGGGAAAATATTGCAGTGTGCTTTTGGATAATGAATATACTGCCAATCTTCTTGAATTTGTCGATCTCAGTCTTATAAACCACTTGATTATCTAATTAAAAATAGCCAGTACCAGTCTATTAAAGTTGAATAATGCATACACTATCAATTTTTTACCATTCCATTTTGTTTTGACAACTTGCAATTTTTTCATAATAATATTGCATGTATTGCCATTTTCCATTTACTAGAGGATATTAGCAGCTATTTTTTCTCATTTTCAGTCATGCCATGTCAAGCACTGAAGGTCCCCAAAGCTATTCCTCCATCTACATCATTACGGTTAACTGTACTTTGAGGATTTAGTACTTGTTCAGTGTTATTTCATTGCCATTAAACCTGAGGGGTCCATGTTCCAGAAGTCGATCACCAGATCTTCCTCCCAGTCCCTATTTCTGGAGAATCCACTAAGACCTGTGCACCATGGGTGGTCCTGCTTGTATTTGAAACACTGGGTGGCAGTGCTTCTGGCATCACAGCAACCTGCACGCCACCACAGGACAGCACTGTAAGATGAGTGCTGTGAGCTAGAATACAGGCTCCACAAACATAAAGAATGTGTTTCTGTACCATAATCCATTTCATATATACCTGTAAAAATGGTTTTCTCCTAAGTAGAACATTCGCCATGTTTCGCATTCCCAACTTTATCTAGCACTTAGTTGTCTTTCAGTAAAGATTGATTAAATGAATACATTTAACCTCTACCAAATGGAATTAGCAAGTCATATCACTCCTGTGGTCTATTGGTCTCATGTCTTCCTTCTGTTATGTTTGTTGTATGTATTCATGTACCTCTTTAAACAAATATCAAACCTGTGTCCATTTATCACTTTCATATCCAACCTGATTTCTATAGTAACTATTTTTGTCATTTGAATTGTTTACATGATTGTATTTCGTCCAATGGGCAATAAACGTTAAGCATAGTGTTTTATTTATAGTCATAAAAGAGGGTTGTCACTAAAGATCTACTTTATATCAATGTGTATTTTAAGGGGTCCATTGTAAACCAAGATGTTTAAAAGAGTCAATGTTTTGTTCTCTTATAGAAATCCAGAAAGATGATGATCATTTGCTTGAGCACTTGCAATGTGAAAGATGCATTGACAGAATGGAATGGTGCTACAAATGTAATACATATTCTCAGCATAAAAGTAATTTTCCTCCAAAGGAAACTTATGAGATGATTGGATTACATGAAAAAAATGTAAAATCAGATTTAATCATTCTGGAATTAAATCATAACAGAAGCAACAATATACAGAAGTCAGTTGTGCTCACTGAAGATGAGAAAACTTTTCTCCACAGTGAACAAGAGCAATTTTATACTGAAATGAAATTCCCTGAGTGTGAACCACCCAGGTTCATGAAGTCACAGTGCATTAAGCATCAGGAGTCTGATGAAATTGAGAAACCACACACAGGTGATAAATGTGGAACAACCTTCATTGAAGACTCTGTGTTCTATGAACAACAGATTATTGGTATACTAGATAAGACCTACGAATGCAGTCAGTGTGGGCAAAAATTCAAGAAAATGTTCAAACTCAAAGAACATTATCAAAAAAGTCATGAAGGACAAAAGCTAGGAAAATGCTTGCAATGTGGGAAAAATTTTCACAGTGTATCATACCTCAAGGGACATCAGGAACCTCATGTGGCAGGAATGTCCTATGTATGCAGTGAATGTGGGAAAGGCTTCACTAGGAAGAGTGATCTCACTGCTCATCAGCAAACTCATACTGGAGAGAAACCCCACATATGTGGTGAATGTGGAAAAGCCTTTATCAGGAAGACTCTTCTCACTGTTCATCAGCGAACTCATACTGGAGAGAAACCCCATGTATGTGGTGAATGTGGCAAAGGCTTTAGCCAGAAGAGTAAACTTACTGTTCATCAGCAAACTCATACTGGAGAGAAATCCTATGTATGTGGTCAATGTGGAAAAACCTTTCTCAGGAAGGATGGTCTCACTGTTCATCAGCAAAGCCATACTGGAGAGAAACCCCATGTTTGTGATGAATGTGGAAAAGCCTTTTTCTGGAAGCATGCTCTCACTGTTCATCAGCGAACCCATACTGGAGAGAAACCCCATGTGTGTGGTGAATGTGGCAAAGCCTTTTTAATGAAGAGCGATCTCACTGTTCATCAGAGAACTCATACTGGAGAGAAACCCCATGTATGTGGTGTCTGTGGCAGAGGCTTTATCCAGAAGACTGCTCTCACTGTTCATCAGCGAACTCATACTGGAGAGAAACCTCATGTATGTGGTCATTGTGGAAAAGCCTTTATTCGGAGGCATACTCTCACTGTTCATCAGCTAACTCATACTGGAGAGAAACCCCATGTATGTGATGAATGTGGAAAAGCCTTTTTCTGGAAGCATGCTCTCATTGTTCATCAGCGAACCCATACTGGAGAGAAACCCCATGTGTGTGGTGAATGTGGCAAAGCCTTTTTAATGAAGAGCAATCTCACTGTTCATCAGCGAACTCATACTGGAGAGAAACCCCATGTATGTGGTCATTGTGGAAAAGCCTTTATTCGGAGGCATACTCTCACTGTTCATCAGCGAACTCATACTGGAGAGAAACCCCATGTATGTGATGAATGTGGAAAAGCCTTTTTCTGGAAGCATGCTCTCACTGTTCATCAGCGAACTCATACTGGAGAGAAACCCCATGTTTGTGGTGAATGTGGAAAAGCCTTTTTCTGGAAGCATGCTCTTACTGTTCATCAGCAAACTCATACTGGAGAGAAACCCCATGTATGTGATGAATGTGGAAAAGCCTTTTTCTGGAAGCATGCTCTCACTGTTCATCAGCGAACTCATACTGGAGAGAAACCCCATGTTTGTGGTGAATGTGGAAAAGCCTTTTTCTGGAAGCATGCTCTCACTGTTCATCAGCGAACCCATACTGGAGAGAAACCCCATGTGTGTGGTGAATGTGGCAAAGCCTTTTTAATGAAGAGCGATCTCACTGTTCATCAGCGAACTCATACTGGAGAGAAACCCCATGTATGTGGTGTCTGTGGCAGAGGCTTTATCCAGAAGACTGCTCTCACTGTTCATCAGCGAACTCATACTGGAGAGAAACCTCATGTATGTGGTCAATGTGGAAAAGCTTTTATCAAGAAGTGTAACCTTACTGTTCATCAGCGTACTCATACTGGAGAGAAATCCCATGTATGTGGTCAATGTGAAAAAACCTTTCTCACGAAGGATGCTCTCACTGTTCATCGGCGAACTCATACTGGAGAGAAACCCCATGTATGTGATGAATGTGGCAAAGGCTTTAGCCAGAAGTGTACTCTCACAGTTCATCAGCGAACTCATACTGGAGAGAAACTCCATGTATGTAGTCAATGTGGAAAAGCTTTTATCAGAAAGAGTAAACTTACTGTTCATCAGCGAACTCATACTGGAGAGAAACCCCCATGTATGTGGTGAATGTGGAAAAGGCTTTATCCAGAAGATTGCTCTCACTATTAATCAGCAAACTCATAGTGGAGAGAAACCACATAAATGTAGTGAATGTGGCAAAAGCTTCATTCGTAAAGGAAATCTCAAAACTCATATAAAAATGCACAGGAGTAAAACCCTATGTATGTGGCAAAGGCTTTATCCAGAAGATTTCTCTCACTGTTAATCAGCTAATTCACACTGGGGAGAAACCCCATGTATGTCGTGAATGTGGAAAAGCCTTTATCTGGATGGCTTCTCTCACTGTTCATCAGTGAACTCATACTGGAGCCAAACCCCATATATGTGATGAATGTGGAAAAGCTTTCAGCCAGACACAATGCCTTACAGCACATCAGAGATTTGACAAAGGAAAAAAGCCCTTTGCATGAATTAAATGTGGAACATCTTATATGTGGACATCAGATCTCGTTAATCATGAGAAATTTCCAACAAGAAAACCTTTCATTGGAGTTAGTGTTACAACTCCAATACCCGTGTTCTGTGTTGCTGTCCCTCTACTGACATGGCCCACCATTTTGGCGGCAGATGACCTTCCAGACTTCCACAGAGTGCATGTTCTTCCTCAGATGCATGAAGGTTCCCTAGACTATGCACGGTAGTCCCTGGAGAAGTGCTGACAAGGTGGGGAAACCACAGCTTCTGAGAGGAAAGCCTCACTGCCTTCATTCCCTTGTCTCTGCTGAAACTGAGTTTGTGTCTGGGCTCACACTGAGTTCCCATCACTGTGTAACTTGCACAGTAATACATGGCCGTGACGTCAGGATTCACAGAGCTCAGTTTTAAATTAACCTGGTTCTGGGATGTATCCCTGGTGATGCTGACTCAGTACTGGAGAGCTAGATTATAGTTTGTGCCCCCCATTCTCCCATATTATCCCAATCCACTCCAGACCCTTTCCTGGAGCCCGGTGGACCCAGGTCACATGATAGCTGGTTAAAGACAATCTAGAGAGAACACAAGTGAGAGATAGGGTCTGTGAGGGCCTCACTAGTCCAGGGCCTGACTCTTGTAGCTGCACCTGGGCCTGTACAGCTGGGGATAGAGAGAAACCCAGTGAGTCATGTGCCCTGATGCTTCACTCCCAAACTTCATGTCTGACTCCCTGAACCACTCACCACCCTGAGTTGCCAGAAAGAGGAAAACCCACACATGCTTCATGTTCATGTGGATAAGATTCGTGACACCCAGAAAATGCTCCCCAGGTGAGAAGGAATATGAATGTAAGTCCTTGCATGTTGTGGTTTTATTTGGGTTCTAGTCAGGCATTTGCGTGTGGGAGGTGCATGGTATGTAAAGGTGGAAAGGACTGAATGGGGCCCCTGCCTCCAGGATTCACACTGGAAAAGCGATGCTGGTGGAGTCCTTGAGAGAACACAGCCCTCTCTTTGAGGTCTTCACTCTACCAATCATGCGGACATCTGTGCAGATTTTAAGTTTAATGTAGCTTTACATCTATTACCATCAGAAGTACACCAGATGATCTGGTGCAATTAAAGACAATCTCTATGCTTACCATGCAATGGAATCAAGACTAGGCCTACCTGAATCTTGTCATTCCTTTGACCACGTAGGGAAACCAGTATATGTCTCCCTAAAACTCCTTTCCCCTATAACATTTCAGTATATTTGGAAGGGATAAAATATACTGTGTTATAGTCCATGTTTAATATTGGAATAAAAGTGTTTCCTACCAACAAGGTTATTTGTGGGGTTACAGGAACCCACAGAAATCATAAGAAGGTCATTTTTCGTCCCATGGATTAGTACCCTATGTGGGTGATGGGTATTCTGAGCCCCCTGCTGACAGCAACCCATCACATACAGGAGAGGTGTTTCCTCAGCTTACACTGTCTTCCAACTTCTGTGGGGCACACAGTAACGTTTTCTCTGGTCATAAGCATTCAGACTGTTGGTCAGGAGTGTTACCTGGAGTTGTCTCTGCAGATTTCCAGACACGGGCAGTGGAGCTCCCATAGTGGTCAGCACAGCAGCTCTAACTGCAGTCTGTATCCAGGCTCCTGTGGGGCCTTAGCATCCCTGCAAGTCAACTTTCTCCCGGAGGTTATTTTTACCTCTGGTCCCTCAGTGGGAAAAGCTTTAGAGGTAGAGAGTGCTACAAGTTGCAAACATTGTGAGCTGGATACAGTGAAAGGAAGTATGATGTACAGACATAGCTCTTTATACAGATTTTGATATTGAGATATATGCCACAAAAAATACTGGTAAAGAAAATCTGGCTCAAAGACAAAGATATTCTCCAGGATTTAGGCTGCCTTCTTTACAGAGGAACGGGGAAGTATTTAAATCAGGCTTCTATTCAAAATAATTTAAACTGGAACTTTTTAGTTAATTATTTGATGTTAAGGGGAAAGTTTCTAGTCAGAATTATTTTGGGGGTAGTTTTCTGTTATGTTTGATGGGAAATTTTGCAGATGTTTGTAATTGTTGAAAACAATACTCTAATGCCACTGAACTACACCTGAGAAAAATGTTGCAAATAGTATTTTGTTGCATGTTTCATGAGAAAAATATGTTCCAATACATGACAGAAAGTTTTGCACACATAGCTGCAAACGGACAGAAATTCTTGCCAGTGAAATATTTCAAAAACTTTAAAATATTGAACAGGAAAAGGGATTATGATATAAACCAATAACTGAATTTACAAGAAAAAAATTCATAATGAAATAGTCTATATTTATTATTTTATTTGATTATTTGTTTTTTGCCCAAACCATCTTATAGTTAGCTGTGGTCATCATATAATCATTTGTCAATTTCACAGGATTAAGAGTGAAAGGGTGGAGTCTAGCCAGTTAATCAGATCATAGCCAATGTGGCCTCTGTGTTGGAGTGGCCTTCTCCTGAGGATTCTGGGAACTCCTTCATTCCTCCTTGAATGTAGGAGTCTGTCTCTCTCTGTCTCTTTCTGTTGACTTCCTGCGAGACATTGCAGCTGACAAGACACGTGGAACTATGCGAGTGCTCTCAGCTGGAGAAATCACGTGGACCCATGCCAGCGCTGAGATGCTTACAATGCCACCAGATCCAGAAGACTTCCCACCCACTGGCCTGTGGTTTTGCTGCATTTGGCATCATTGCATGTGTTTTGTGAGTCTGAAGAAGACTTTAAAAATAGGTATCGGACATATGGTCTAAGATTGGACTTAAGGACTTGATCTGGACTGGACTGGGCCGGGATGTTTTCTTGATATTTGAGTTCTCTTGTATATAAAGCTATTTCTCAAGGACGTGAGTGTCTATGAATTTGTGTCTCTAGTCTACCCAGAGTAACACAGATATCATATCATCCCACAGTTCCATCACATCAAGCAGGATGAAAACATCTTTCTTGAACTTTTTAATATCGGCTCCCTTTTACCCCACCCATTGCCCCACTGTACCTCCAAGAAATCCTTGTTTGTCTTGCTGCCTCTATACATTTGTCAATTCTGGGTTTGTATACTGTTAAACAGAAAGACACATAACAAAACTCAAGAGTATTACCCCCAATTGCAAAATACATCTGAGATGAACCCAAAAGGAATTGCAAGTTGAGGAAGAAGGCAGTCCACGTGTAGTCTTCTGTCCTTCCCTGGAGTCCAGGACTGAACCAGTTGTGTTTAGGATCTGTTATGTCAGTCTGGCTCCTGGGATGTGGTGACCTTGCTGGATAACTGCCTTTCCAGGGCTTCTGTGTTCAAACATACTCTTTAGGTCTGGTGTCCTACAGCGTGCACCTTCTACCTTTGGTTGAACACATGCTAACATTCCCCAAACTGATTGTTAAATATATTACAAGGAATACAAACGACAACAACAAAACTAACTCCCTGCCTTCCAGTAGATTCTCCCTCATAGCACAGCCCTATTTTGTCATCTTTGCTGGTGAGGAGGGAACACTGTTCTTTTAGCTGCGCAAAAGAAGGATGCTTACAAAACAACATCCCTGAACTGGCCGCAAAGTGAGACTGCTGGCTGGGGGGAGTGAGACCCCTTAGTGATGAGCCAGCTCCATCTCTCCTCTGTGTGTGCATAGTACTGTTGCATGCAGTGTTTGTTGGTAAACTGTGCTTTTGCTGGGGACCGCAGAAAATGGTTTAACAGATTCATGCTGTTAAGTTGACCTTACATTACAATAGAGGGGGATACTATTGGAAGGAAGAATAAGGCTATTTTTGTACATCTACCTTTAAATTGAAGCACAGCAAGTGAAAAAATATATTTAAAAGGAAAGCTAAGTGTTGGATTGGCCCTGTGAACAGCTCACTGCTGTGGGATTGCCAAATTTGCGGGTAGGTAGCTGGGTTGGGGCCTGGGATATAATACCGGGTGTCCTTTAAATTGGTTTATCCACAGAGAGCACAGCTGTGCTCTCAATCATGCCGTCCGAGTTCACAGCACCTTCCTGTGCTTTGCTTCCCTTGCAGGTGCTGTGGCAACTCCCGGCCGAACTGTTGATACTTCAGGATCATTCCACAGAAGCCTGCAGAGACAACTGGAGGCTTGATGCTGAACCACAAGGTCTGCAGAGGGAGGAGAGCTCCCACTGGTGATAATCCCTAGCTATGCCCAGCTCCTTCCTGCAGATGATTACATCAGGCCACATGGAGAGAGTCTCATCACTGGGGAAACAGGAGTTCTTGGAATCTGCCAGGAGCAGGGCTAGGTGTCGGTGGAGGTGTTTCTATATTGCTTTGAGAAAGGAATCACAAAATGCCTCACCGTGCTAGTAGAAATAGGACCTGGTATTTCCAGGTTTCCGGCACTTGTTCTGCACAGGCCTGGTACCTTTCAGAACTGGTGCCCAGACTCTAGCCTGATCCACTTCTGAATGTACACTCCTCCTCCCTGGGCCATTCACTGTAATAGAAAATTGACAGCCCAGGACCACGCATAAACAGCAGATAATTCTGAGCTGTTTAGGAAACCACTGTTATAAGCACAATAAAAGTGCACTCTTCTAAAAATAATTCACAGAGTCCACAAGGGACTCTAGTGGATTGATTATACTCCTCCCTTGCCCCAAACCACAATAACCTCTGGAAATACAGACCGGTATCTCTCATGAATATAGATGCCAAAATCCTCAACAAAGTCCTGGTCAATAGAATCCAACAGCATATAAATTTATTTTAAAAGACCAATATTCTCAGGTCAATGAATCAGGACAGAAAACCCAACAATAAAAAACATCCACATACAATTGATTTTCACATTGGCCCAAAAGACATTAAATGGGAAGCAGGTGCCCTCCTCAATAAATGGTGCTGGAAAATCTGGATATACACCTGCAGAAGAATGAAATGAAATATCTCATTCTATGTACTAAAATAACTCCAGGTGGATTAAACACCTACATGTAAAATCCAGAACTAGCAGCATCATTAGTCCAGGGAATACATGGGCTGGCAGAATTAACAAAAGAAACATACTCCATAGAAGGTAAAATAGATGAATGGGACCAATGAAAAAGAAAACACTTGTGTAAATCAATAGAGTTTATTTAATAAAAGAGTAAAAAGAGAGCCCACAGACTGGAAAAGGTTATTTAGTAATGGCACATCATATAAAAGACTAATGACTAAGATCCAGAGAATTTTACAAGGTTATAGCAAGAAAAAAACTTTTGATAAGATGGGCTAAAGACCTGAACAAACAATTCATACAAGATGATAGGTAAATGGCTAATAAACACATGTGGAAATGTTCTAGGTCGGTAGTCATTCAGGAATTGGAAATCAAAACAACAATGTGATACCAACTAAAGCCCAGTAATGTATCCCAATTTAAAAACAAAACATAACAGAACAATAAAGGGTGGACAGGGTCTGGTGGGATAAGGACTTTTGTACAACTGCTAGTAGTCATGTAAATATGTACAGCCACTATAGAAGGAGATATGGCGATACCTAAAACAGATGGAAATTGAACTACCATCTGACTCACCAATACCATTACTGGGCATATACCCCAAAGAAATAAGAAAGAGATGACGAACAGACATGTGTTCCCCCATGATCATTGCAGCACAGTTCACAATAGCACGAAGCTGGAAACAGCCTAAATTCCCATCAAGAGAAAAGTGGATACATTAAAAAAAAAAAAAACAACTCTGATGTAAACACACAAATAATATGAATCCCTAAAAAGCAGCATTGAAACACCTCAAGTCGTGGAAGGATCTGGAAGACATGCTTAGTGAAGTTAGTCAAGCACAAAAGCACAAATGCTATTTAAGTTCACTCCACTTCGAAAAAGCAGCAGAAAGGGCACAAGCTCAAGTTTGCACGTCATCAGGCCCTCTGGCTGGGAGCTAGATCGCCTGGGAAAGAGCTGGACCAGTGCCATGAACCACAAATCCTCTGTTCAAGGTAAGTATAGTGGAGGTCATTTGGCCAGAGGACACTTCCTGATCTCCTGATAGCTGGGATCCATTGGTGGGGGAAAGGGGACAGGATGCTGAGTTGTAGCAATATGGATCTGGGGTGAGGTCCCCTGGAGAGGGTGGTGGCCCTCTCAAAGGGGTGAGGCTTAGTGATGGTAGGGGGTGGGCAGCACTGGAGAGGGGGGATGGAACAGTCAATTTTGTGTGAACATTAGTGCTTGTCTGTTGGGGTGTGGGAAAGGACAGCTGACAGCCAAGTGGAGTAAGGAGGGACTGCAAGTGCTCTTGGGATCAACAGGTAGGGAGGGTATTTCATGACTTGCACTCGGAGAGCAGAGCTGACCTAGGACTCTGGGGTTACCTGGGAAACCAGGTCAGATGCCACAGAACAGCGGGAAACTGAATCCTGACTCTCAGAGTACAAGTCATGATGCAGAGCTGCTTCTGTGGGATCCCCAAATGGGAACTCCACTGGGGGAATTGGATTCTACCCCAGACTCACTGTAACCTGAGGATTTAAGCTGGAAAATACATGGTGTCTGGGGTTGAAGAAAACAGCTGTACCAAGAGCTGTCTACTATTGGTTGTCTAACAAACAAGTCTTGGTACAGCAAGTGTGCTGTGTTAAGACGTATTATCCTGGCAACTCTGTGTGGCTGTTCTGTTGCAGGCTGCTTATACTCATCTACAATAGACTGTTTCTCAGAGGTGTGCCGCCATTGGAGCTCACCGTCTTGAAGCAGTGTAATTTGTTTGGTTATTTTTCAGAAAATGAAACCTAGAGATGTTGTGCCCACAGGGAAAGAAAGCATAACAAGGTTTTAGGGTGCTTGAAGGGTGGAGGAGAAAAAAGGGAGATGATGTCAAGAGGTCTAGGAAGGAACCCTATCATTTGGAAAACATGTATGAGTATGCAAGAATTTGCACAATTAGTTTTGACAGAATTGAACTATGGAACAATATGACCTATACAGTGGTTCCCAAGTTAAATAATTTTAATCAAATAAAAGGTAATAAAGGAATAGATCAAGGAATGGGTTTGGAGCTTGCACTAAATCCTATCCCCAATTTAAGAACTATCAGTTCGAGCCCACAGGACGATGGCAACGGAGTGACACATGCCAGGGGGACTCTGCAGAATACAGCCCAGGAGAGTTGCTTAGAGGGAAATTCAATGCTGCTGGGTCGCAGGAGGTGCATCATAAAGATAAGTAGGCACATATCCACTGGTTTTTGAAGGGCTGTGGGTTTTGGCTTACATCAGTGGAAGCCGCCGGGGGCTTGACCTTAGCCCAGTCACTGTATCTGCTATAGCCGGGACCATTTGGAGCCCAGCCAATGTATCTGCCGGAGCCAGGACCATTTGGAGCCTGTAGCAGGGCTTGGTCTAAACACAGCCACAGTTTTCCCCTGTCTGCCTCAGGGCAGGGACAGGACCCTGGCAGCTCCACCAGCAGGGATCAGGGTTCAGCTACATTGTTGCTTCTGTTTATATCTCTGCTCTCTATTCCAACATAGCCTTGGAGGGCTGCACAGGAGCTTTTTCATGTCATGGCCACAGCTTGCCGTGCCTGCGTGGTCTGAGGAGGGACTAAACCCAACACCCCACAGCTCCACAGGCAGGGATCAGGGTTCAGCTACACTGCTGCATCTGTTAGCATCTCTGCTCTGTGTCCCCCCACTACTTTGGGGGCTGCTCAGCAGCTTTCTTGCTACTCTTGGGGCTCAGCTGCGTATAGCAGCTGGGGCTTGGGGCAGGGAGTAAGCCCATGCAGATCCACAGGCAGGGAGTGGTACTCAACTACATAGTTGCTTTTGCTTCCCTCACTTCCCTATACCCCTGCAGAGTCTAGTCTAACATTTTAATTTTTCTCCCCCTGCTCTTTATTCCTACCCTGCTCTCTCATGCTCCTTTGCAGACATATGGGGCACTCCCATTGCCCTAGGGCATTTGTGCCTTGGCCACACCCAGCTAGGTAAGCTCCACCCTGCATAGATAGCCAAAGGCTAGGGAAAGGCCTGCTTGCTCTCCAGGGGATACTCCTCAGACTTCTCACCAGGGAGTTCCTGCCTGAGTACCTGGGGACATAAGGCAGCTCAGCCAACACTTTTCAACATTCAAACCAATAACAGGAACATCAGCCCAGCCTGTGCAACACTGGGGTAGGCAGTCGACCTGCCAACTGGAGTACTCCCCTGATAGGGAAGCCACAGGAAGATAAAGTGGTAGGTTAATCCCTTAGCAAAATCAGCTGTAGGCAGTTCGAAGAAGCATTCCTGTAAGTCTTCCAGAGAGAGACTAGAAAATGGCACCTGGTCCCTCTAAAATAACTCAACGCAAAAGGCCATCACCCCTAATGACCTCAACCAAAAAACAGGAGGAAAAAAAAGACAAAGGCAGAAGATGTCCTGAACATAACAACATGCATAGAAGAAGCAGACATTGAGATGCCACACATAGAAATTCTCAGAATGCTGCTTGGAGACATGTAGGACATGAGGGAAACAATACAGAAAAAGGATGAAACGATACAGGAGCTTAGGGAGGAGATAATGAAAAACAATAGCAGAATCATGTTCCTTGAAAATTGATTGGAGGAATCAGAGAACCCTATCAGTGTCTTGGAGAACAGCCAAGCAGACTTTAATAAACGTGAACAAAAATCTAACAGGAGCATCAGAGAAGCTGAAGAAAACTTAAGAGCTATGTTTGATGCTATGAAGCGGAACATTAGAATTATTGGCCTACCGGAGGAAGACACAACAAAGAATCATCTGCTACAATAGTGAGAGAATTCTTGGAGGAAAACTTCCCCAGCCTAATGAATGAAAACCAGGCAACCATCCAGGAGGCAGAAAGAACACCAGCATGACGGGACCCCAAGAAGAAATCACCAAGGCACATAATAGTTAAACTATCCAACTTTGAGGAAAAGGAGAAAATCATGAGAGCAGCCAGGGAAAAACAAGCAGTCACATATAAAGGTTCCCACATAAGGATATGCTCAGACCTATCAGCAGAAACTATGGGAAAAAAAGGAGAGAGTGGAGTAACATAGTCCACAAATTGAAGGAAAACAACGCAAATCCAAGAATACTCTACCCAGCCAAATTATCGATCAAGATAGATGGAGAAGTAAAAGTCTTCCCAGACAAGGAAAAACTCAAAAAATACGTTACAACAAACCCAGCCTTACAAAAGATCCTCGCCGACTCATTATGGGCAGATGAACAACACTCACCAAGCACAAATAAGAGACCACCACATAGAACAACTTCACCCAGAGCACAACAAGGAGAAAAGAGACCCCAAGATAGCAATGGTTTAAGGATGGAAAGAAGTCAAGAATGGTACACACAAAAAACACACACTAATGAGAAAGGAAAGTAGGAAAACTCCCAACACAAAAGATATAAAATGGCACCACAGAGTCCACAGATGGACATAATAACCCTGAATATCAATGGCCTGAACTCAGGCATTAAAAGACTGAGACTAGCAGAATGGCTTAGAAAACACAACCCATCAATTTGCTGCCTACAGGAGTCACATCTCAAGGCTACAGACAAAAATGGGCTGAGAATCAAAGGCTGGAGAAGGACCTACCAAGTACACAGCAATACAAAAAAAGCAGGGGTTGCAATCCTAATCTCGGATTAAATTGACCTCAAAGTACAAACCATAAAAAGAGATAAGGAGGGATACTATCTAATGTTCAAGGGAATGATAGACAATGAACCACTAAGCATTGTAAACATATATTCCCCGAATGAGAGACCAGCTGAATATGTCAACCAAACACTCCAAAAGATTAAGAAAAAAAATCACAGACCCGACAATTATAGTGGGTGACTTCAACACACCACTCTGAGAAAGATAGATCACAGGGAAAGAAACTCAACTATGATGCACATACTGGCTTGGAAAGAACTGGAGGAAATCATGCTAAGTGAAGTAAGTCAGGTACAAAAGGACAAGTAAAACATGATCCCGCTGAGGCAAATATTTAAAAAAATGCTAAAGTGGCCTAGGGGAAAAAGTTACTATATACTAACATTTTTGGGTTGAAGACTGTGTAGTATGGCAGAGACCAGATCAAAACCAGGGATGCACATAGTAGACAACTGGGGAGGAGGTGGGGAAAGAAAAATAAAAGGATGGATATAAGGAAGACAAGGTGAGCTGGGGCATGGGGCACTAACCCACCCAAGGGGAGGGTATTGTTTATATCTCCACAGGGAAAGTGGGACCAGACTTTCACCCAGTGCCGCAAGGTGTGAATACAACATTCCGGCGTGGAGTAGGGAACCAGTGGAGAGGTCTGGGAGGCTGGCCCCAACACCAAAAATTAAGTGGATTCCTGCCCCTCCCCCAAGAAGAATTTGTTTCAAAGGACGACATTGATTCTACAGCTCGTGCAGAGGGATATATCGGATCAGAGCACACGGGCGCAGATGAAGGGGAGGAGGAGAGAGTGGAGCACAGCCTTTCCCACCAGGCCGTGAGGATGATGTTCCTGATTAGAGCAGCCAGTCCACAGAGAGGACAACATGGCCCCCACCATAAGACATGATACCCCTCAGTGACCAATGGCGCTACAGGGGAAAGCCCCAGAGACACAGTGTGCAGATTGCACCTGACCTGATCCCACCACACCGAGGCAAATCACTGGGGGAGTTCAGCGGAACAGCAAGGGAATGGAGGGGCAAGGTCCCCAGGGAATGCTGAAAGTGGATTTGGGGCCAGGGCATGGTGCCCACACAGACTGCACTGGAAAACACTCCTAAAGGCCAACAAACGAAACTTGAACTAACTACAAGCTTTTCTATCTTGATGTGTTTTGTTTTGTTCTTTGTCTGTGGTTTGTTGTTTTGTTGTCTGGCTGTATACTGTTGCTTTGTTTTCCTCTGTCTTATTTTTGTGCATGTTATTATCTCCACAGGTTTGTCTACATAAGACAGGCTGGATGAACTATCTGGAGGAAAAACAAAGGGACCGACAGTTCTGGGGGTACCTGGGATAGGGGGAGGTTGGGCGTAAAGAAGTGGTGTTAACAAACCCAGGGACAAGGGAGCAACATGGGATCCAAATTGGTGGTGAGGTGGGGAGTGGCTGGCCTGGTAAGGAATGATAAGGGCAAGGTTACTTAAAGAAGAGGTATAGCTGTAACCCAGGTGGGGATGGAGCATAATAGTGGGGCAGGAGGAAAGTCAAGGGAAATAGAGGAAAGAACTAGGAGGCAAAGTGCATTTATAGAGGTCTAGACAAAGACATGTACATGCAAATATATATATGAGGATGGGGAAATAGATCTATGTGTCTATATTTATAGGTTTAGTATTAAGGTGGCGGAAGGACCTTGGGCCTCTACTGAAGCACTCCCTCAATACATGAATAATTTCTTCTATTAAATTGTCACTCTTATGATCCTCGCCCTCCCGACACAATTGCTGAAGCCAAAGCAGTTGAACGAATAAATATGAAGATAGTTGATGGTGCCCAGCTTTCAAAAGAGATAGCATCTGGGGTCTTAAAGCCTTGAAGGTGAACAAGTGGCCATCTAGCTCAGAAGCAACAAAGCCCACATGGAAGAGCACATCAGCTTGTGTGATCACGTGGTCCCGAAGGGATCAGTTTTCAGGTATCAAAGAACAAAAAATCATATCATTGGCTGCACAGCTCCATGATACGATTGTCGAGGACAAACGGGTGCATAAGCAAACATGGCGAAGGAAGCTGATGGTGCCCAGCTATCAAAAGAGATAGTGTCTGGGGTCTTAAAGCCTTGACGGTGAACAAGCGGCCATCTAGCTCAGAAGCAATAAAGCCCACATGGAAGAAGCATACCAGCTTGTGTGATCACAAGGTGCCAAAGGGATCAGGAATAAGGCATCATCATCAAAAAAAACCCAAAACCTTAACATCGTGAATGAAGGGGGAAGTGTAGAGTGGAGACCCAAAGCCCATTTGTAGGCCACTGGAGATTCCCTCACAGAGGAGTCTAGGGGAGGAGATGAGTCAGTCAGGGTGCGATGTAGCACCAATTAAGTATTCAACTTTCCTCCAGTTCCTAAATGCTTCCTCCACCCCACCCCCCAACTATCATGATCCGAAATCTACCTTGATAGAGCAGAGGTTGTACACTGGTGCATATAGGAGCTGGAGGCACAGGGAATCCAGGGTGGATGATACCTTCAGGACCAGGAGTGTGAGGGGCGATACTGGGAGGGTAGAGGGTGAGTGGGCTAGAAAGGGGAAACCCAATTACAAGGATCTACATGTGACCTCCTCCCTGGAGGACAGACAACAGAAAAGCCGTGAAAGGAGACGCTGGATAGGGCAAGATATGACAAAATAATTTAAAATTATTAAGGGCTCATGAGGTAGGGGTAGCAGGGAGGGAGGGGAAAAAAGAGGATCTGATGCAAAGGGCTTAAATGGAGAGCAAATGCTTTGAAAATGATGAGGACAAAGAATGTACAGATGTGCTTTATACAATTGATGTATGTATACGTATGAATTGTGATAAGAGTTGTATGAGTCCCTAATAAAATGTTAAAAAAAGAAAATAATCTAAGAAGTTGTCCTAAATATAGAAGAGCACGGAAATAATATTTGTGAAAGCCTTATTAATTCCCTGTAGTATGCAGATGCCTTAATACTGCATTCCATAAGGTAGTGTGACTTGAAAAACGTACTGATGAAGATCAGAGACTGGTGCCTTAACTACAGAATACAGCTCGATGAAAAAAAAAACAAAATCCTCACTATAGAACCAATACAAATTACCATGAACAATGGAGATATGATTGAAGTTGTCAAGGATTTCATTTCACTTGGACCTCAATCAATATACACAGAAGCCATAGACAAGTGATGCGTTTCCCTGGGCATATTTGTTTCCCAGGACCTCTTTAAACATTTAAAAAGCAGTGTCTATTTGAGAACTAATATTTACCAGATCCAAGCTATTTTATTTTTAATTGTCTCATATGCCACTGGAAGTTGAAAAATGAATGAGGATGTTTAAAAGTAAAATGATGTATTTTAATTATAGTGCTAGTGAATAATTTTATAGCTTGATGCACTGTCAATTGTAGCTTAGAAGTTGTACAATTATAATGCTTGTCATAAATGGATACTATGAAAATTTCATTTTAAGTATATTAGACATTTGTTGAGAGATCTGTCCATTAAAGGACATCATGCTGGATAAAGTAAAATATTGAAAAAAGGATGAACTTCAATAATATAGATCATCACAGTAACTGCAACTAAGAGCTCAAACTTGACAACTGTGAGAAGGAAGCAGGACCCATATGTATTTCATTCTTTTTTTTCTCTAACATTTCTATGAGAGTGACATGATTTAATTTGACTTAAACAGCAAAATGCAATGCCAATGACAAACATTTTGCTTGATGGTTAGTTAATTAAATTTTTCCATTTACATATTGGCACCTGATAATGATACCATTTAATACCTCTTTTATTTAATAATATGCTGCAAGTCTTTATGGCAGTTATTGATCAACAAGTGTCTAATAAAAGCTGAAAATGGTAGCAAAGATGTAAAACTATAATTGAAGATGGTATCACTCTAAACATGGACAATCCAAGGCCCTACAAGAAAATCATTGCATCCAAATGAAATGTTCAGCAATTTCACAGGCCATAGGTCAATATAGAAAAGTCCATTTGGATTCCGTGTACCAACAGAGAACGCTCTGGAAAGGAAATCAAGAAAATAATACCATTTACAAGAGCCAACTATAAGATAAAATGGAAAAACCCTGGGCAGAAAAACATCTGTACAAAGAAAACTTTAAAAACACTACTACAGGATACCATAAGACATAAATTGAAAAATTAGCCATACTCTTTAATAGGGAATTTTACTTTGTGAAAATATCAAACACACCACAAGTGATCTCTAATTATAATGCAATTCTGATTCAGATCCCAGCATCTTTCTGAAAAGTTGAAAAAGAAAGGGAAGAGATTCTATGCCTAGAAGCTCTGATGGTGCAGTGGATTATACAGTGGGCTACTAACTGCATGGTCCTCAGTTAAAAACTGCCAGCTACTCTTTCGGAGTAAGATGATCCTGAAAAATTTTACAATCTCAGAAATCCAAAACGGCCAGTTAGCCCTTGTCCAATAGCAGTGGTTCTCAGCCTTTCAAATGCCATGACCCTTTCATACAGTTCCTCATGTTATGTTGTGGAGAACCCACACCATAAAATTATTTTCTTTGCTACTTCATAAAAATGTAATTTTGCTACTGTTAAGAATTGTAATATAAATATCTGATATGCAGGATGCATTTTCTTTGTTACAAATTGAGCATAATGAAAGCATAGTGATTAATCACAAAAACAATATGTAATTATGTATTGTGAAATATTTATTTCTGATTACAAATAAATGAAAATTTGTCTTGAAGCATGGTGTAGCATGGTTAACAGTCTTTAATATAATGACAATAAACTGCATTGTTACATTTTGCGACTGTATGCATAAAAAGCCAGCGTCCGTGCAAATGCTGAGAAACCTTCTTTCTCACCAGATCAGAAGTTCTCAGTCTTTGCAAGAGCACAACGAAGTCTACTTTGGTATTTAGACTTGATAACCAAAAAGCTGGAAAGCCCTGTTTCCCAGATATGTTGTTGGAAATGGAAGAAGATGCAACACAGTCTCAGATAGGTATATGACTGCCAACACTTGATCCAGAATTTTGTAACTGGCATTGTTGCAAAATCAGTTTGTGCTGCCTCTCTGTTTAATGAGTTCAATGAACACCTCTTGAACTGTCTCCGGAGCATCTTCAACTTTGACTGTGAATGGGTGTCTAGCAAGTGCAAATGGAATGTCAGGTAGATTTGGAAAGCACAATGAAATTTTATCTGCAAGCATGTGCAAGTGTTCTTTCATAGGAATGATCATCGTCATTCTTTTGTCTGGTTCAATGTCATGTTCCTCAAAAAAAGCAGATAAGTTAGGCAACATATAAATTTTATTTTCATCCTTTTTTTGTGCCAAAGCTAACGTTTCATTTGGAATGATCAGATCTTTTTAGAAAATCAAGTCATGTTGCATTTGTTCCTCACAGTGATCAATTTAACTCATTCAAGATGGAAAATGTGTCAACCAAGTAAGCTATTTTCTGTAGTTTACTTTGATCGCTGAAAAGTGCTTTGAACTGCGTTGTTGCCTTCTGATTTTAAAATGCTTTGAGTTCATCACAAAGCTCAAAAACACGTTTTAAAACGTTTACTCTTAACAACCATCTTACTTCCGTGTGAAATAGCAGAGCATTATTGTGCTCATCCATCTCGTTCTGCAGTTGCAGTCAACTGTTTAAAGTGCTCGCCTTTAACAAAATTGACAGAACCTATGACACTATTCATTATTTCTTGTAACTCTTGTGGAAACATCTTCATTGCTAATATTTGCCGATGAATCATACAGTGAATTCCGTTGACTTTTAGTGACTCATTCAGTACCAAACGTTGAAATGCAGGTAGGCATCCTAGCATAGCTGTAGCACCATCTGAGTAAACTCCATAAACTTTTCCCAAGAGATCTTATGCTCTTTCAGAAATGAACCAACTGTGTCAAATACATCATCTGCAGTAGTTGTCGTTTCAAGAGGTTTGCAAAAAAGAAACTCTTCTTTAAAGTTGCCATCATTAATATACCTCAGGTAAACCAGTAACTGGGAACAGGTTGCAATGTCTGTAGATTCATCAAACTGGATGCTAAATATTGGAAGTGACTGGATGCTAAATATTGGAAGTGGAGCAGATTTAATTTCTGGGATGACCTGATCAAGGATATCAGCAAACTTGTCACCTATTCTTCTGCGGACAGTATCATTAGATAAGGAAATTGAACTCAATTTCATAACAAGTTTGTCTCCAATCATAACTCAAACAATGACTTTGGTCACTTGCAACAATAAATCCTCAGCAATGGTGTGAGGTTTCTTAGCTCTGGCAACTCTGAGTGCCACCAAGTATGAAGCTTCATTGGCTGTTAACGTTTGGTTTGTGGTTTTGCCACCAGTGTCAAGTCTGGCTTTCTTGAGTCCATGAGCTTTGCTTCTAAAATAGTTGGTATAATTGTTGGCAAACTCAGATGCTTGCTAACAAAATAGCGTTATAGTTTCTTTGGCTTCATATATTCAGCTGATAGAACTTCACAACAAATAACACATTGTGATTCCTCAATTCCTGCTGTAAATATTGAGATAAATACATACTGTAAAAATCCTCGCTATATTTTATTTTGTTCACATTCTTCTCTACATGATTCATTGTCATGGCATGGTTTTCTAATGAAAATAATATAAAACAATCGCTTTAATAATACAAAAGGTGATACACGGCACAGTTCAGTCAATAGAGTTCGTTAAAGTTTCCTGTGATTTACCATTCTGTGGTTTTGGTTTGTTTGTGTTTTTTTACATACCTGTTACTCTCACAAGGGAGTAGTATTCATATCAACCACAGCTGAATTTAACAAGACCAATCAGCGTCAGGATTAAGTTGCCATGGTACAGATAACCACATATTTTTGCAGTAGTTGATGATTTCACGGTACAGGATTTTACATTTACCCAATAATTATAATTCATGAAGTGTCGTTTTACCTCCAATACTGCTGCTTTCAACACAGTAGCTGCTTTTAGCAGAGTAGCTAACTGCTTTCAACAATGCAACTGATCTCTACAGAGTAGCTGCTCTCTACACATGTGTTACTGGTCCGCTTAAGCACATTATGGAGCCAACCCTTTCACATACACTTGTATTTGTATGGGGTAGGCGCGATGATGTCATCACACCAGTTACCCATATGTGGGTGTATCTGCATGTGGGCATACCCACCTGGATATGGATGGAGGAGTGGTGTCTTGATTTCTAAGACCATTGGAAAATGTGTTTTCTGATGATCTTAGGTGATCACTGTGAAAGGGTTGTGCTAGTCTGGGCACTTTAGAGAAACAAATCTACAGAAATTCATGTATAAGAGAGAGTTTTATATAAAGGTTAAGTGCACAGCAAGAAAACATCCCAATCCAGTGCTACCCAATCCCACAAGTCCAAGATTTACCCATATGTATGACACCAATCCATAAAGTCCTCCTATATCTCACAAAAGACATGCAATAACATTGACTGAAGGAGGAAAGCCAAATCAGTGAACCTGTAAGCATCTCAGAGCTGGCAGGGGTCTCCACACGGCTGTTCCAGCACCCAGGGCTGCACTGGAGTAGGTCTATGTGACTTCTCCTTGGGGATGTCTTGCAGGAAGTGAGCCTTGCCAGCTGAAACAGGGAACTGGCCAAGGCAACTGCACCCTAGTCCGACTATCACAAAGCAAGAGACCCAAGAACTAGAAAGGTGAGGATCATCGAGCCATTTATCCTTCAGCCCCTCATTTAACCCCACATGTGTTTACCAGACATGTTGGCACGAGTAAATACCTCAAATGTCGTTCGCCCATCCCCCCCCAAGTGGTCTTGAACCATAGGTTGAGAACCAGAGCCTTATAGGGTTTCTAATATTCTTAAGTGACTGGACAGCAGTTAGTTGGGTGTTTGGGGTCCAGCCTCTATACCTGCAACTGAGATAGACCCAAGGAAACAAGGACAATCACAATGAGCCATGTGATCAAGAGAAGCATCTCCACACTATCATGTCTGAATCACTTAGGCACTCTCCTCTGGAAACGTCTCAGAATAGACTCACTGTGTTTTGATTTTTCTAAATGTAAATCAACCAGATATTAGGGAAGAGGCTGGAAAGGATGTATTTCTATATAAGCCAATGGTCACACAACATAAAATGCTTCATAAAGCAAAGGCAGATGAACCACTCAAGAGAGATTTGAAAACAGTTTCGCTTTGCAAATTAATGGATTGAAACCTGAGGGCACAGACATGAATGACCCAGCAAACTGTAGTGAAGAGAAATCATTGTCCACTCCAATGAGGCCATCCCTGCACTCTACCCCTGGTCTTTCCAGTTTTCCACCTCACCACTTTTTAGCACTTATTTCATGGAATATAATTGTTTTCCTCTTTTCACAACTTTTTACCTTACTCTACTATTTCCTTTCTAAAGCTTTACAGCAATCTTCTTCTTCTTCTTCTTCTTCTTCTTCTTCTTCTTCTTCTTCTTCTTCTTCTTCTTCTTCTTGTTCTTTGACTACTACTACTACCACTACTACTGCTGCTGCTTCTTTTTCTTTTAAATTAAGAGAAAATAGAATGATTCCTACTGAAATTCCTGCTAAATCTGTTGCTAAAATCCAAATTTTGTTTTAACAAAATAAACTAAAAAACACAGCAGACCATCCTATTTGTGCTCTCACTTGAACCTGCTCCTGCAACCTGGGCCTGTGCTATTTGGGCCTGAGCACACCCATTGCCCCAAATTCCCTTCAGTCCAACCCCACCCCTGTGCTGCAGAGTGGTTTGTGTGGGAATTCACATTGACTTCTCTCTCTGTGTCTTCTTGCACAGCCATACACAGCTGGATCCTCAGTGGTCACAGAACTCAGGTGCAGGGAGAACTGGTTCTTGGATGTGTCTGGGTTGCTGACTAGATCTCTGAGATTTGGTGTGTATTCGCTAAACCACTCTGACCTGTAGAAGCTCCTTCCCATCCACTCACAGCCTCTCTCAGGGCTGCATGATCTGCTCCCATGTGGCACTGGTGCTTGAGACTGAGTCCCCAGCAATGGTGCAGATGAGAGTGAGGTACTGTGATGGTCTCACCACCTCAGGGCCTGACTACTAAAGCTGTACCTGGGACAGGACACCAGGAGTCTTAGGAAACAAGCTTTGAATATCCCATCTGTCCTTAAATCTGCTGTGACCTAGTGCATCTCCCTGCCACTGACCCGATGGGAGACCTAGGACCATCAAAACGAGGAAGTGGATGGAGACAGACATTTCTGTATCAAAGTCTCCCTGGCTCAGCAGGCTCTGGAATTCTGGTTCCAGAGGAGAATCTTGAGGGGAGTGAAGGTGGGTGTTCATATCATTTGAGAAAATAAACCACACCAGTCTTCTGCTGGTGCTAATGGACAGGGGTCACAGCTCCACAAGGAAGCTTCTCCAGAGCTGGTCCTTGAAGCAAGTTGGATGGCAAAAATATGTCAGAAATGTGAGTGAGGTGGCCCACAGGCATACACTGAATTTTTACCCTACCCAGATCCCAACATTTGCAATCACAAAATTATCAGGGTTCCATTGTATATGAATTGTTTGATTTGAACACACGCATCCACTAATGTATGCATTACTGTATTCATTGTGAGTTCTGAGAGCTATGAAGACACCAGACAGTCTTCTGCACGGAGGGAAAATCAGTAAACCAAGCAAGAAACGAATGAGCTAAGAAACGAATGATCTCGTCCTCAAACTAAGCCCACTGCGAGTGCACCTATCCTGTCTCATGGGAACCTTATAAGACTGATTATAAATGTTCCTGAGAACTTCTTTGACCATAAATACTTACAGGAAAAGACAACCTCATCTTACTCGGGAGGCACAGTGGGCTGGTTTGCAGTGAGCAATCCAATACTTATCCCACTGTGTCACCATATCTTCATATATCTCTACACCAAGAAGCCCGTATAAAGGGCTTTATAAATGTCACATTGAGAAGCCAAGTGGTGATTTTTTAATACTACTATGTGACTATGAGCTCTGGGCTCTGAATAAGGGGGGCCATATCCAAAATTATGGCCATTCACTTACCTTTTGGAAAAGAATGTCGAAAGCACCACAAACTGGGCTATCAATATAACAAACATCTGTTTTGAGGGAAATACAGCCAAGGAATACCTTAGAAGGAAGGATGATGAGACTTTATTTCATGTAATTTGGACAGGCTATCATGACACCAGTCTGTTGAGAAAGACATCATCCACGATAAAGCATGGGATCAGTGAAGAAGAAGGTGATGGATTGATACAGTGACTCTAACAATAAGCTTAAAAATATTCGTTATGGTTATGGTACTGAACTAGGCATGATTTAGTTCAGTTTTACATTGAATTACTTAGCGTTGCAATTGTCTCTGTGGCACGTAACATCATCAAAACAAATGAAAAGACACAATGTTCTTCCCAGATTGAATGACAGTGCTGGGGGAATGGGTATATGTTTTCTTTTCCTTAGAAAAGGAAATATGTAACAGAATACACTCTTTATAACTGTTCTTACGTTGAAGTTCCCTGTGCCTTCGTTAGTTATTGGTTGCAAAAGTCTTATCTACATATTTATAGAACATTAAGCATCCAAGGTTGTTTGGGTGCAAAAACAGTTAAAGACTCGTATTGACCCTACATGAAAGAGAACTGTCTGAAAGGATTTTCTTTTCTGTAATAATAATTGGATAACCATATCAGGTCTTTAACCAACTGAATTGCCAAGGTTTTGAACTGTCTACCTTTTGGCTAGAAGTTGAGCATTTAATTATGCTCACATAGTTCTGTGTTTCAGGTTCACCTATGTACAATTTATATGCATCTCTTTTTACTTTCTACAGGTGAACATTTCTGTGCATGATGACTGGTCTTAAGACATTAAGTAGAGTTCTTCAATGCAAGTACTGTTACTATTATGTGTTCCTTGAGTATTTACTATGGGATTCTGTCCTAGGCATTGTGTGATTTTAATAGTAACCCTGGGCACCATCTTCAGTGCCAGAAACACCTCCCAGAGTTGTGCAAACTAAGAGTGGCTACTATAATAGCCAAATACCCCATAAAACATATCAAGGAATTGGCGCATTTGGGATATGGTGTGGCAGTTTCATAATCTCTTGTCAACTTGGGAAGGGATGGAGTCTAGCCTATCAATCAGGTCACAGCTTGATGACTTCATGTGGAGGTGCAAAGGAGATAAATAGCTCACTGGAAGCCAGACCCAGATAGAATCTCTACCTGTTGAAATATTCCTGTTTACAAAGCAACATGGTGCTACACTGATAATAGCCAGAGCCCTGACACTGGAGAGGCAATGTGAAGACCCATGCCAGTGCTGAGATGCTTCCACCACCACCAGATCCACAAGACTTTCCACCCACTAGCCTGTGATCTTTGTCACTACATGTGTTGTGTGAGTCTGAAGAAGAATTTATAGATTGGTGTCAGACATATGGGCTAATATTGGACTTATAGACGTGATCGGAGCTGGGATGTTTTCTTAATATACAGTTACTCTTTGATATAAAGCTCTTTCCTATACACATGTGAGTGTCTCCCTGGATTTGCTTCTCTAGTCTGCCTGGACTAACACATGGCGTTAGAGAATAATGTTAAATCTGTCATGGGCTGCCTGAAGTTCTGTCTTAGAGTAAGCACATCTTGTTTAATTCTTGTAAGTTTTCAAGTAAGATTTTATCTCACTTATCTGGGCATTGCATTAGGAGGAACAAGAACCCAGAGAATGGTCTTGTGCTTGGTAAAGTAGAATGTCAATGAAAATGGGAGAGACTCTCAATGAGATGGATTGTCACAAAGGCTGCAACGATGAGTCCACATAGAGCTACCATAGTGGTCAGCACAGCAGTTCTAGCTGACCGGGCACTGCAGTCCTTATCCAGGCTCCCGTGCTCACCTCTTTCTTCACTTGGTCCAGAGTGGGTGGGTTCTTATATCCTTGCAAGTCAGCCCACACCCTGAGGTTAGTTTTATGTCTGGACTCCCACTGACTCTCCCTCACTATAAAATACTTTGGACATAGAGTGTGATACAAGTTGCAAACACTCTGAATTGGTTGCAGTGAAAGGAAGTACGATATATACATGTAGATATTAATCTAGATTTTGAGATTGAGATATATACCACAATAAAATACCGATCAAGAAAGAAATTTGCCTGAAAAACAATCAAATATTGAACACCGGTTAGGCTTCATTCTTTCCACAGGAAGAGGAAACGTACTTAAAGAAGATTTCTATTCAAATTAATTAAAGCAAGAGAGTTATAGAGTTATTTATTCCATGTTAAGGAGGAAATTGACAAGTCAGAATTCTTTTTTATGGGTTTCAGTGACATGTGATAGGAAAATTTTCAGCTGTTGATAATTGTTGAACACAGTGATAATCTAATTCCATTTGTGTTAGTGTGGGTATAGTAGAGAAACGAGTCCACAGAAACTCATTTGAATAAGAGAAAAGTTTTATATAAATGGTAAGTTTACATCAGGAAAATATCACAACCAAGTACTACCCAAGTTCACAAGTCCAACATTAGCCCATATGTCCAACACTAATGCACAAAGTTCTCCTCCATGTCACAAAACACATGCAATGAGGCTGATTGCAGGAGGAAAACTGAATCAGTGAGCAGTGTAAGCATCTTAGCGCTGGCAGGGGTCTCCACAGAGCTATTCCAGCACCCAGGGCTGCATTGGGGTAGGTACATGCGGTGTGTCCTTGGGGATGTTCTTGCAGGAAGTGAGCCTTGCCAGATCAAGCATGGCACTGGGTAAGGGATCTGCAATCTGGTCCAACCATCAGAAAGCAAGAGACCCAAAAACTAGAAAGGCAAGGCTCACCGAGTCATTTATCCCTCCGCCCCTCAATTGACCCCACATGTGTTTATCTACCAGGTTGGTACAATAAACCACCTCCCTCTCCATTGAACTATGCATGAGAAGAGTGATGAAAATATTAGTTTGTTGCACGTGTATGAAAAAAACAACTTTTAAAATATGACATAGTTTTTCAACCACAATCAGAAACTGATGGAAAGTATTGCTGGTACAGCAACACTTCAAAAAGCTAGCTAAAACATTGAACCCGAAAAGAGATTATGAAATAAGCCCAAAATTTGAATTTGTAAAAATTGTTAGCAATGGAATAGTCTTTAGTTAATATTTTAATTATTTTCTCACTTTTTTTCCCTCCAAAACCATTTTTTTGGGAGCAAATACAGGTGTCATGTTCATCAGTAGTTCAAGTGCATCAAGCAGCATTGTATGACTGCTACCACAATTAGCTTCAAAACATCATCTTCCTTCTTCAACTAATGGCATCATCTTCCTTTATTCCACTCCCCCACCCCCCACTGTAGCCCCAGAAGCCCTTATTCTACTTGCTGTCTCTTTATGTACATCAATTCTGGCTTTCATCTACAGTCAAACAGAAAAACATATCGCAGAAATTCAATAATGCTATCCCCCAATGACAAAACACATGATATAAACTCTAATAGGAATTTTAAATTGAGGAAGTAGGCAGTCCAAGTATAGTCTGCGGCCCTTGCCCAGAATCCATAACAGACCTAGGTGTGTTTCAGATGTGTCAGTCTGGCTACTGGAATGTGAGGATCTTGCGAGTTGACCGCCTTTCTCAGGATTTTCTGGAACCAAAAGCACTCTTTAGTAGCTGGTATCCTGCAACACACCCTGTGGCTCATGCTGAACAAGCAAACGGCTTGTCCTTCACATGACATTAAATACACCAAGCAACAACAACAAAAACAACACAACCAACTCCCTGCCTTCCAGGAGGTTTCAGCTCACAGCACAACCCTATTTCTCTATGTTTGCTGTTGAGGAAGGAACACTATTCTACAACTGCAGCACAAACAAGACATGCTTGCAAACCTCCATTCCTGCACTGGCCACAGGTGAAGCCACTGGCTGTGAGGACTGCTGCCTACTTTGATGATGAGCCGGCCCTGTCTCTTCTCTGTGAGAGCAAATGACTGTTGCACACAGAGCCTGTGTGTGAGCTGAGCTTTTGTCAGTGACCTCACACACTGGTTTTACAGAAATCAACAGTTATATTTTGTGCAGTACACAAGAAGGGGAGTAATTCAACTTGAAGGGAGACTAAGGTTATTTTTATAAAAGTACCTTGTAAATTGAAGCACAACCAGCAAAATATATGTAAAAGGGAACCATTAACATGTTAATAATAATTTTATAAATAATATCATAAAAGGTGTCACAGAAAAGGATGATATAATTAAAATGAAAACACGATGTATTGAAGTTCTATGGAGACCAGGATGATGGAAAAAATAGAACAATTCCTGATAATATCAAATATGATTAAACAAAATACAGAATACACAGAAAGCAATTAATGGACATAAACAAACAAAACAAGATACAAATTCAGAAATTTGATAACTGTAAGCCATTGGCACCAAGTGAATCCCAAATCACAGTGACTCTCGGACAGAGTAGAACAGCTCCGTAGGGTTACAGACACTATTAATCTTTTGGAGGAGCAAACAGCCTCATCTTTCTCCCTTGGAGGAACTGGTGGTTTCAAACTACTGACCTTGCACTTTGCATCTCAATATAAAATAAACAAAAAAGATGGCAAAATTAAAAAAAAAACTGTCCCAGTGGAGGCTAAGAGCTAAGTGAGAAAGCCCTAATTCCAACAGGAAATCCTCCCTGTCATCTATCTGTGCCTGTCTAGGACTAGGTGTCTGTGCTCATGAATCCTGCGTGCCCCCTGCTGCCCAGTGTCTCCCCTGCAGGGGAGATTTGTGTCTGGGTTCACACTGACTTCCCCTCACTGTGTGTTTCCCTTGCACAGTAATACATGGCCGTGTCCTCAGCAGTCATGGGGTTCAGCTGCAGGGAGAACTGATTCTTCGATGTGTTTCTGGTGATGGAGAGTCGGCTTTGAAAAGACGGGTTATAATATGTATTAGCACTAGAGCATATCTCTCCCATCCACTGCAGCCCCTTTCCAGAAGTCTGGCGAATCCAGTGCCAGCAGTAACCACCGCTTGTGATGGCGAAACCAGAGACAATGCAGGTGAGGGACAGCTTCTGGGAGGGCTTCACCAGTCCTGGACCCGACTCCTGAAGCTGCACCTGGGACAGGACCCCTGAAAACAAAAACAAATGTTCCATGTCAGTCACTTGAAGTCATAACTATCCCCATAGACCCAGGTCAGATATCTGTATCTCTCACCTTGGGGAACTGTCACCAAGCATAAGAGAACACATAACAATAGCATCTTAACACCACACCTCTGCTTTCCCAAGAGACCTACAGCCCTGTCTGAAGAGAACTGATAGCTTTCCCACCCCAAGGGTGAAATTGTACCCTAGTACCTGAAATATAATTTGCATATGAGGATGTCCTGTCCTTATAAACAGAAAGTGATAGAGACCAGACCCCCTCTATCTTCTGAGCTCATGGTAGGGTAAATGTTTGAACTCATATGCATATTAGTCTATAACAGAAGAAGTTTTTATCAAGAGGTGTGTGGGAGAGGTCAAAGAGTGCCCAGAGTTTCTGAGCCCAGTGTTCTTTCCTTCCAGGTCTTCATTGTTCCTGCCCTGCCTTGGGCTCCTATATGTCCTGTGCCCCAGAGAGTGGGCAGAATATAGTTTGTTAAAACCATCAATTGGACCCCAAGTCATCTTCAGAGCTCACAATTTCCAAGGTCCTTTTTTTCCTGTATACCCTAAAACCTCTTAATTAACCTCCTCAGAGCCTTAATAGTTTTCCTTGTGTGGGAGTGACATCTTTGAGAAGCATGAATATCAGGTTAGTCCCAAGGTGTTGTGGTTGATAAGATCCCAAAGGTCCAACTCTTCTATGAAGCCATTCAGTTCCAATTTCCACCTACTCCACTCTTGAGGAGATTCCTTATGTTTCTGGATTCTGTGAATCAATGAAAAATCCAAAAGAAATTAATGAAATTTTGAGGAAAGGAATCACGTGGCGGTGGGTTCTGTTCAGTCCAAATTCTGACACTCAGAAAAGGGTAAACCAGATGCTGTGCCCAAAGGACAAGCTCCACTCCAAGCTTTGCAGTTTATTTGCACACATCTGACCTGAAGCCTCAGGCAGAATGTTTCCAGTCAACATTGTCCCTCTGCTAATCTGTTGCAGCCAGGATTTCCCAAACTTGGGCCATGGTCATCACCAACCCCACTACTCTTACCTGTAATACCCACACTACATCCCAGAGCCCGATGAACGAGGTCAACCTCAGTGTAAGTAAAGTGATTCAAGTGTTATTGGGTCTCAGGGAAGAACGTGACACCTGGAAAAGTTGGGCCCCAGACAAGACAATATTTTAATTCAGTAGCCTCTAAGAAATGCAAGATTCTGAATAGAAAACCACTCCCTGGTTTGCTAGAATATCCGGAATAGTGAAAAATCAGTCGAGTCATGATTTCAAGTACAAAGATGGAGAAAACCAGTAAATGAAAAATAATCATTTAAGAAAAGGCTCAAAGTAAGAGTCAAGTACAATATTTTCGACTTTGAAACCAAAGACCTTTTCCTGAAACCCACGAGGCACTCGTCATTATAATTAGGTCCATCCATCCAACTGATCCTCGACATTTAGAGATTAAACAGACACTCTTGTAAATGTCCCTTGCCCTGGGACTCTGGTTCCATTGAAATGTGAGCATCTCCAACCACAGACAGCCTCTCCATTTGTGCTCTGGGCACAGCCACATCACAGCTGCTCATGGGTCTCACCTGACATTTATTCCCTCAACTCAAGGATTGTCTAATTTTGGAAAATGGTACATATTATTGGCTATAGAAGCTGTGACATCTATAAACATGTAGTTTATAGATTCTTTCCTCATAAAGTTTAAAATATTTTCCTCAGACTGAGGGTTGACAACACTCATTTGCTGATTAATTAGAATCTGTACACCTCCAAATTAATGTTTCTTTTTACGGTGGGGAAATCCAAGCACTAGGTGTTGGTCACCTGGACTTCTTTGTGCCAGAATTTGCTGAAGGGAATAAGCAATTACTTTAAAGTGAAGACACATTGTACTCACTACAATCCAGGGGTGAAAGCACAGGACACTCTAGCATTTTTCATTCGGAGATCATTGAGTTGGTTCACTTTTCATATGCACACTGGCAGAGCATCACTTGATCCTGTTCATTTCATCAAACCCCCATCTCACTGTCTGCTCTTGGTGCTTGTCTAACCGATTCAAGCTTGAGACCGTGATGTAGCTTGTGTTAATCTGGGTAGACTAGAGAAAGAAATCCATGGACACACATATGTGTATAAGAAAGATATTTATATACAAGAGCAATTGAACATTGAAAAACATCTCAGCAAAGTCCAGATCAAGTCCATACATCCGATATTAGCCCATATTTCTGATATCAATCTGCAAAGTCCTCTTGAGATTCACACAACACATACAATGATGTCAAATGAAGAAGATCACAGGCCAGTGGGTAGGAAGTCTTTGGACCCAGTATCATTAGGAATATCTTAGCCCTGGCAGAAGTCTCTGTGGCTTCTCTGGCTTCTGTGGTCTGGTTCTGTCCATGTGGCTTGTCTTCTGGAATGTCTCCCAGGGAGTAGCAGAGAGAGAGAGGTGTCTTCTTCCTCCAAAGAGGAAGTATCAGAATTCTCAGAAGGTCATGCCAACAGAGGTCCCTTTGGCTATCTTCAGATTGACAACCTAGACTCCACCCTTACACTCTCAGCCCTTAAATTGACACCAGATTAGGTGACTACCACAGAGCTGCACACTAGTTCAGGTCACTGCCATGATCATATCATAATTTCATAGCAGTGATTAGTAGGGGTCTTCTTAAGTGTCAACCACATGACATTATTCATGTACACATCACTATCCTAACAGGTTTGGTACACATGTTCTCAATGATCTCCTGCTGTCTCCCTGTACTCTGAAGAAGCAACACATCGAACTCTTCTAGACTCAGATGTCTGGGTTTCTTTTGCAGTCCCCCATCTCATGAAGTTGGGCTTGGTCAGTCTCTTAATCAAGGTGCACTGCATCTCTCAAAATTCTGAAAGATGGAAATAATAGAAAATATGGCTTATGAAAATGCAATAATATTTGCTCCTGTTGTCTATGGTTGTACACGGAATAGATATACATTGCAGCTTAAAATTGAAAGAGCTTTTTGCTTTTTATTTTTTGCTTGATTTCCCTTTTAACTCTGTTGATGCACATAAATGTCTGATTTTTAGAAGGTCACTCTCATCTATGTTGCCTGCTTTGTGTGTACTTCCTTTGCTGTGTTTGACAGCGTATGAATGCCCTGAAATGGGGCACTAAAACGTGTCCCTGCTTCCTTATAAATGGTCTTCATAGCTCTGGGATTCATATTAGGTCCTTGATCATTACATTTAAAACAACAAACATCCTATTTTGAGAGAGAGAGCTGCTATCAGGAAGGAAAAGGAGCAAGTTCTTACCTTCTCTGGAGAAGATGTCTTGGATGATATTTAAACTCAATAAGGTTAGTCTGAAACATTTAAGAAACAGTTAAATGTTCCTTGGGTTAAAGTAAATAGCATCTCCATGAAGCACAGACTTAAAAAAAATACTGTTTTCTTGCAGAACAATCCCTTACCATGCAGATAATAAACAAAACCCTATTTCCTTATATCCCTTGATCATGGCTACAGTAACAGATGAGGAGTCACTGCCCCATGCACCAAGATCGACCACTCCTGTCTCTGAGAAGAACAAAATGACTTTAAGGCTCAATACCAATTGGTAAAAATCTGTCTTTTTAACAAGCGGCCATCTAGCTCAGAAGCAACAAAGCCCACATGGAAGAACACACCAGCCTGTGTGATTGAGTGGTCCCGAAAGGATCAGTTACCAGGCATCAAAGAACAAAAAATCATATCATTGGCTGCACACCTCCATGATAGGATCGCTGAAGACAAATGGGTGCATAAGCAAATGTGGTGAAGAAAGCTGATGGTGCCCGGCTATCAAAAGAGATAGTGACTGGGGTCTTAAAGGCTTGAAGGTGAACAAGCGGCCATCTAGCTCAGAAGCACCAAAGCCCACATGGAAGAAGCACACCAGCCAGTGCGATCATGAGGTGCAAAAGGGACCAGATATAAGGCATCATGAAAAAAAAGATATATATATATATGTGTGTGTATATATATATATATATATATATATATATATATATATATATATATATACACACCATATTGAATGAAGGGGGATGAGCAGAGTGGAGACCCAAGGCTCAAGTGTCGGCCAGTGGAGATCCCCTCATAGAGGAGTTTAGGAGAGGAGATGGGTCAGTCAGGGTGTGAGGTAGTACCGATGAAGAACACAGCTTTCCCCCCAGATCCTGGATGCTTCCTCCCCCAACTACCATGATCCGAATTCTACCTTGCAGGACTGGATAGGGCAGAGGTTGTACACTGGTGCATATGGGGGCTGGAAGCACAGGAAATCCAGGATGGATGATACCTTCAGGACCAAGGGTGTGAGGGCCGATGCTGGGAGAGTGGAGGGAGAGTGGGTTGGAAATGGTGAACTGATTACAAGGATCCACAAGTGACCTCCTCCCTGGGAGATGGACGGCAGAGAAGGGGGGGAAGGGAGACTCCAGATAGGGCAAGATATGATAAAATAACAATGTATAAATTACCAAGGGCACATGAGGGAGGGGGGAGCGGGGAGGGAGGGGAAAAAAAAGAGCACCTGATGCAAAGGGCTTAAGTGGAGAGCAAATGCTTTGAGAATGATTGGGGCAGGCAATGTGTGGATGTGCTTTATACAGTTGATGTTTGTATATGTGTGGATTGTGATAAGAGTTGTATGAGCCCCTAATAAAATATAAAAAAATAAAAGGAAAAAAAAGAAAATGATTAGGGCAAAGAATGTACAGATGTCCTTTGTACAATTGATGTATGTTTATGTATGGATTGTGATAAGAGTTGTATGAGCCCCTAATAAAATGTTTTTTAAAAATCTATCTTTAAAAGGACAAGTCTAAAGTCATGCCCCGAGCAGCTCTCTATTTAGGCATGAAGTCTTCCATCGGAAGAGGAAGAGCATAATGATTCGTAGCTGAGGCCCTGGGGAACCTTTGCAGCAAGGGAATGAACAACTTGGAAGGAAAGTTCTCTGCCCAATGGGAAAGGGCAGGCAGAACGTGTAGATCCGTAGAACCTTCGCAGACTAAGAGGAACAGGTAGAAACCACATTTCAGAGCCTAGTCCAGGAGGAACCCCTTGGAATGAGGCTCAGTCAAAAGACCAGAGAAATGCTCATGGCCCTCACCCTGCCACAACAGGGACCCACACTCAGTAAAAATAACAGCACGGTGCATCAGGAAAGTTAATATCGAGATTCTCTCTAGCGATAGGGCAAGTGAACACAGAGCAAACACATTTTAAAAAGAGTTTTATTGAAGAATTTGAGTCCTTTAGTATTTTAAATAAAAACCAAGGTTAGCAGTGATGTACATTGTTTGTAGTTAACTACAAATGGATCCATGACTATATTTTAACAAACTCTGACAATTAAAGCCTAGCAGAACTTTGGTCATAATCAGTCCTCAATAGAAAACATCATACAGAACATAATATGCTGATATATATGGACATATTGAACATGCCCATCTATCCACAAATATTATGGGTAATACTAAATAGTAAGAAACGGTTGTAAGTGATACATATCAATTTGGGATACATGATTGACACAGAGATGGGTACTATAAAGTTAAATATGAAACCCTAAAATTATGATTAAAAAACCTACAGGAAAATGTCAATAAATGTGGTATAAATAGTATCATTAACAAGGTCACAAAGATGACCTAATGCAAAGAAAAACATAAAGTGGGTATTTATTTTTGGAGACTATTACTATAGAAAATAAAGAACATTCTATCCAATAATGTACATTACGTGTAAGAAAAAACAAGAATACACAGATATGGAGATCATGTAGCCTTATGCAGCTCATACGCCTTTCTTCTCCTGGACTTCACATTGCCTTCTCCCCCACCTCCTTTCACAGGGATGCACGGCAATGGCCTGCGCAGCAACGGAGCACAGTGTTCAATGAATGTGACTATGAACAGGGTCACTGGGGATGTGTACTTGATATATGGGAGGAGGAGTATAGTCTGCACAAACCACTCCATAATACACTGACTCGTAGCTGATGTAAGAGAATCAGGAGACAGAATAGTGAGACAAAATGTATACACTTTATACATTGGTCCAACCCCAGCACATTGGCCTGGAGACAGAGATCCAGGTGCTCAGATGAAGTATTGCCAAACCTTCAGGTTTCAGTCTCTGACCTACTCACCTCTGAGAGCTGCCCCAATATGACGAAACCGACATATTCTTGGGAATGAGGTCCATGGTTCTGAGATGTATTATAAAGAGTGAATGAGACCTAAATTTAAATAAATACATCATGAAACTATATCTGGTTGGAGATTTGCATGTCATTGGTAGCTTTTTAATACATTTTAAAATGGGTTCATCTTGGTTGAGATTGTTGACTGTATCCTCAGAGAACACAATCCTGTCCATGACTTTCCCATTCACCAAGACGAAGGTCCCATTCTTCCAGAACACAGAAAGTGATGGGGAAGATGGCTGAGGAGGTAGACTTGGCTTAGCATTGAGGATGACTTTAGGAATAAAGGCAGTAGTCCTCTACTATCGGGAACTTATATATTTATCAGACACACATAACAAAACCAAGAACATTTAAACGGTCAGATACACATTTTCTCCTCTCCATTAGATTATGGTAGAATTATTCAAAAGTTAGAAGATCAGCTAAATCTAGCAATCTCAGTGAATTCTTCCCAAAGTGGCTCCATTTCAATGATTGCTGTAAATAGGAATGGCTTTTGTAGGTCACTAAAGAGAAAGAGCTTTTCTTCAACAACTACACTGCTATGTCTACTTAAGAGTCATTCTACTGTGGAAAGAGTACATATCACTGTAAAGCAATTTACCTTTGTCACAGGAAGATATTTCTCATACAAAATGTCATCGTTAATAATGTCATTCACACCTAATTTTACATTTAATACAGATTCTTATACTGAAATATCCGAAAATCCTCACGTAAAGTTGCATGTCACTAGATACTGGGAATGTTACTGGTATCCCAATACAAAATAGTAGCAAAGCCACCAGAAGGAGAGTGACAGGTATGGACTCTCTGGGTGAAACCAGAAAGAGTGGCTGACATTCTGTGAGGCTGTGAAGGTGAAGATACAGCATCCAGCATGAAGAACTGAATGATCCCTTTTGGCCCTAGAGATCTCCCTGAATACTGAATTTGCACAGATAAGTTCGTGTCTCTGGATTATCACGGGTTGAAGGTTCTGAAGGATAGATCAACACAAGATATTAGCACACAGATAATAAAATGCAATGGATGAGCTTGTGTGTTTTCATATGGGGCTCCAGAAAAGACACACACACGTAGGCTACCATCCAGATTAGGAAAACAACCAAACCAAACAACAGCAGCAACAACAAAACCTGTGTCATGTGAAGAATAATTTCAACATAAAACATGCTGACTGCCTAGATTTTAACTACATATTTAGCTAGATGATTGTCAGAATGCCTCACAAATTGTGTTGGAAGAACATGCTGTGGAATTTCCAGCAAATAGTCAAACACTTAAGAGTTCACTTTGCCAGCTACAATGTTCCTAGAGTCTGATTGGAAAGTATTTATCTGAAAGTCATGAGAACTCTGATGCAGGGATCCCTGGCAGAGTCATTTCTTGTCCTTAAAGGTTAGCAAGTTGATTGTTGCTGTAGGACAGAATATCTTTTCCTGTTACAATATAACTTTTGAATATAGATAACAGGAGTAGGCACAGAATTATTATTTTTAAATTAGACGGAGATTCCCCGAGGGAACTCTAAAATTTAGAGAATCCACACATGACAACAGGAAACCAGCGTTGAAGCTCGCGCTGCACCTGCTCCTGGGTCTGAGTCCTGTGCTCTGAGGGTCCTGAGCGCCTCCTGGGGACCAGTCTCCTCCCTGCAAGTGGGGTTTGTGTCTGGGCACACACTGACTTCCCCTTACTGTGTCACTTGCACAGTAATGCAAGGCTGTTCTCTCAGCTTTCAGGTTATTCATTTGAAGATAGAGTGTGTTCTTGGAGTTGTCTCTGGAGAGGGTGAATCGGCCTTTTACAGAGTCTGTGTAGTATGTACTACCACCATCGTAGCTTATGGTTGCCACCCACTGCAGGCCTTTCCCTGAAACCTGGTGGACCCAGTTCATGCCATAGTCACTGCAGGTGAATCCAGAGGCTGCACAGGAGAGTCTCAGTGAACCCCCAGGCTTTCTTAGGTCACCCCAGACTCCACCAGTTGCACCTCACACTGGACACCTCTAAACATAGAGTCACTGTGATTAGACGAAACACATACAATCACAGACAATCGCAATTATACACACATACAGCAAGCTCTCAGCAATTGCCATGTAAAATTGTCAAAATGAAAGCCAACTTTGGTATAAAATTCATTACGTGTCCTCTGTACTAGCTCCTGAGTTCAAAATAGTAACTAAGACCCCGGAGACAGACTGTCTTCTGAGAAGGCCCACATCAGGGACTGTGGCTGGTTTATCAGCAGACAGAGAGTTGCATTTGCATATCCCCTGATATTTAGAAGCAGATGAGTAGAAAATTTAGGCAATAATTCTCCCTCGGACCCAGAGAAATACAAACACTATCAAAGAAAAACTGCACTTTAACAAACTGTTTATCAAGCATTGCTTTAATTGTTCTATATTATCAATATTTTATAAAGTAGTTTTCTATTTGTAAACTTTATATTACATACAAAACAAACTTTTTAACTTTGTGGTATGAACGCTCACAATGCATCCTCTCTCATTCCTCTTAAGATGTGGATACACATGATGATAGTGGCCATTCAATTATATGTTTCTGGTGTGGGAATCTTACTGATTTTCTTGCCTTCCAAGGCATTCCCACATTTCAGTGACATTTGTACCCTGTGGACAGGAAGCTGTTCATAAGGCATGTCCACAAAACATGCAGAATGGTGTCTCTCTGGTTTCTGATCTGGGAGATTCAAGTCCCCCTTCTTTTGTCATGATCAGGAAACCTGGCTAATTTTCACTTTTCTTTATTTTCTAAAAGAGTTAGTTTTCATATCATTGGCTTACTGATGGTGTTCCTATAATTTCATTTATCTTGGTTCCTTTTATATTGCCTCCTCCCCTCTGCTACCTATGCTATGGATACTACCTATGCATACTCATCTTTTTCTAGGTCCATTAATTGGAAATGGAGGTAATCAATTTCAGAGTTTTGCTTCCACACTATTCAAATGTGTGTGGTTATGAACTGCCTTCTAAGTTCTCTTCAGATAAACCCCACAGTTTGTTGTCTTGTGATTTCATTTTCATTTAACCCAGTACAGCCATTCACTATGTGAAAATCATTAAATGCATGTTAATGATACAAATAATATAGTATACATCCATGTATTCGGCACTCACACTCACTCACTGCCATGAGTCAGTGCAAACTCACAGTGACTCACGGGGACAGGATAGAACTGCCCCTGAGCATTTCTGAAGCTGTAACTCTTTATGGGAACAGCAAGACCCATTTCTCTACTGTGGAACAGCTGGTGGTTCAGATCTCCTGAAATTTGAAGTCTCAGCTTAATGAGCAACCACTATACCCTCACGATTCATGTGTGCATGCGTACATATATTTAATTGTGTTTATGCATACAACTTATAAATGAATTAACATTGAAATTGATGTGTGATTTTGTAATAAATATTAAGGAAGCAAAGATTATTGGAGAAAATATTTTGGAGGGAAAGGAAACCCTAGATACTAAGAGGAAGCTCCTTGCTCCCATGCCTCCCCCATTGCCCTTACCCAGAAGTCTGGCTCCTGTGCTCTGTGCAGCCCATGTGATCCCTATAGACTGAGGTCATTATTGCAGGGAAGGTTGTGCCTGGGATGGCACTGAGTCCTCTCACTGTTCCTCTCACATAGTAATGGACAGCTGTGTCCCTCAGTGGTCATTGAGCTCAGTTGCCGGGTGAACGACTTGGTGGATGTTCTTCTGGAGCTTGATAGTCAACTCCTTTGAGGTGGGTAATTGTTTTCTGCTGATCAAACATATTGATTACAACCACTGCAAACTTTTCTGCAGGTTGTGGTAGATTTAGCTCCAGAAATATGGAGCCACAAGAGACAGATAATCTTAGGGGGAGGATTTGTGAGGGATTCATCACTCCTGGACTCAAATCCTGATGGTGTACCTGTCACAGGGCACCCAGGACAGGGAGAAAAATCCATGATGACAACTAATGTAAGCCTCTTTTATATCAATCATTTTAAAATATCTTGATATTGTGAGAAATACATAACCACCAGGCCAAAGAATATCCGAAAGAAAATAAAAACTTATGGACAAGTTATGTAGTTCGTAGAGATCTCTGACCACAGTGTCGTGTCTTTCATCATGTTTTGAAATTTAACCCGAAAATTGAAGGTGTGATCTGCGTGTTTCAGGAGGAAAAAGTTTCAGGAGGAAAAAGTAGAGAAACTTTCAGTCTTTTCTCAAAAACCGAAAAGAGAAAGTCTAATGTCTTCATCTTCTCTGGGATTGGCCTCCATTTATTGAGAACACAAGATCCTTAAGCTGGAAGAGCAGAGAAAATGTCTGGACACAGAAAGCATAGAGAGTGTTAAGAAATTCTGATTTCATTAAAACCCCCATTTGACAGTGGATATTAATTCTACTGTGTTTCCTCGTTTCTCTGAATATTCTCTTGAGAATTCAATCCTCTTTATTTTTTCTAACATCTAAATCAGCACCAGTTGAGACAATGTACATGTACAGTTTCGAGGCACAAAATGGGCAAAAGAAATGAATAGATACATGACTAAAAGAGGCATTCACATTGCAAAGATACACATAAAAATATGTTAACTTCCATTACTCATTGGTGTTGTTATTATTTGGTTGATTTTGTTTTTCAGACCATTTTTGGAATAGTTAGAGAGGACCTGGCCATATTTCCCAGATAACATTTTTAGTACTTTCATGGAACCTTTTTTCTTCTTCTTTTAAACATATACCTTCAATGCAATCTGTGGTGTATTTTTTTGTTTCCATGGATTTTCAGTGTACATCACAGTAATATAGAATCATTGAAAACTTCAGTAGTTTCTCTGAGAAACATGCTATACTCAGCAAATAACCTGAGAAGCTGTACTAACTGAAAACCATGACATCAAGATTGTAGGAAGTCATGTTAATGATCTGTCATGTACAAATGACACAAAACTACATATTGTAAGGCAGCATGGCTTGTAAAACTTACTGATAAAGAGCGGGACTGCTGCTTTCCCCTTAGTTTAAAATTCAATGTAAAGAAATTAAACTCTCCCCTATGTGACCAATGGAAAATATCAGATAAATGGAGATAATATTGAAGCTGTGAAGGAGTTCATCTCGCTTGGATCTGCAATCAATACTCATGGAAGCCACAGTCAATTAAATGATGCAGTTCGTTGAGCAAACCTGCTGCACAGACCTCCTTACAGGTTGAAGAGCAAGGATGACACTTTGAGGACTGAGATGTACCTGGCCAAAACTATGCGGTTTCCAATTGTCTCATATGCACATGCAAGTAAGACAATGAATGAAAAAGATAGAAAATCAAACGATGTACTTGAATTGTGGTACTGGTGAATAATTTGATGGTAGGGTGGACCACCAGAAGAACAAACAATTGTATATTGCATGATGTTTAATGCTTAATAGAAATAAGTGAGGTGATTACTCATCTCAAGTACTTTGGACATATGTCAGGAGAATCAGAGCTTGAATAAGGACCTAATGCTTTATAAAGCATAAAGTAATTTTTTAAAAAGCTGACCTTTAACATGATAGATTGGCAGAGTAACTGCAACAAAGGCCTCATGAATCACAGCTGTGAGGATGAAGCAAGACCCATGCTTCATTCTGTTTTCTCTCATGTTGCTGTGAGTCCAAACTGATTTGATAGGACTTAAAATGCAAGGTCAATGACAAACATTGAACTCAATGGAAAGTAAGTGAAGGCATTCTCCTTTCAAATTGGAACTAGATAAGGCTACCATTGAATACCAATCTTAGTTCATATTGTGCTGAAACTCTGTGGTAGTTACATAATCTGGTGTCAACTTGAGAATTATGATAGCGAATGGGGTGGAATTTAGCCTGTCAATCAGGTGATAGCTTGATGACCTCATTTGGTAACACTATGGAAATCAATAGCTTGCTGGAGACGGGATCCACACTCACTCCCTTGTAGGATACAAATGCCTTCCCAGCTTTGTCTCCCCCAAAGATATGCCAAACATTAGAGGCTATATTCCAGCACATGGTGGGAGGTCATATGTTTAGAGATATTCTCCGTGAGGATATCTGGTCCACTGTAGGTGGGGTTCACATCCTACTGATAATGTTTCCATGGAGAGCCAGAGAACAGGTCAAATCCGCTTGGTGACATGCAAAGTTAGGCTGCCATCCTGAACCTAGGATCTGCCCATCTTGTCACATATATACCCTTAATCCCTCCTATTCCTTTAGGTATGTACCCCTAGATCACTGCCCTCCCATTACTGTATAACCTATAGCACAACCTTTTCCTCTATGTATTAATCTGTAATTAGGGGCTTGCACGCCCCCCCCCCAAAAAAAGATATATAAGCCTGGGTTAACAGTAAAAAGCTCTCTCCTCTCTCTCTCTGGCTCTCTCCCCATCCCACCATCCTCGCTCCCCTGTTTCCTTTCCCCTTGTCCCCCTTCCCCTCCCCCTCCCACCTGCCCTCATGTCTACCATCTCCACGTGGACCATCAATCTGAACTGAGGTGAGCATGCTATCATGAAACATGTCTGATTCCATTATTTAAATCTCTCTTCTATCTCTCCTTATTCTCTATGACATTATTATAATCATTATATACCTCAACTGTACGATTGTGCCTATTAAACCCGTGATTCATTGTGGGGGAATGGCTTTTCCTCCACACTCCCCGCGAGACATTCCTACTGATAAGACACATGAAGCTACACTAGAGTCCTGCAGCTGGAGGGGCCTGTAGAGACCCCTGCCAGTGTTGAGATGCTTCCATTGCCACTGGATCCACGTCTTTCCACCTACTGGCCTGTGATCATTGCATGTGTTGCATGAGTCTGAAGAAGAATTTGTAGATTGATATTGGACATATGGGTTAATATAGGACATATGGACTTGATCTGGATTTGGTTGGGATGTTTTCTCAATAAAATTGCTCTTTTATATGAAGGTCTTTCTTAAACAGATTTAAATGTCTATGAATTTGTTTCTCTAGTTAATCCTGACTAACACAAACTCTGAACAATAGTTATCAATCAACAAATGTAAAACAAATGCATCCAAAATGGCATCAAAGAAATAAAACACTCTATAATTGCTGATAACTCTCTATAATTGCTGATGATTTTCTAAACATAGAAAATGCAAAAGCCCTAGAAGAATAATATTGAAAGCTCTAAAAATGAAATCAGAAAATAATACAGTTTACAATAGCTACCTAAAAGATAAAATAAATGGAATAAACCTAAGCAGAGAAACAAAATTCTTGTGTAAAGAAAACTATAAGAAAAACACTACTCCAAGATACCAAAAGAAATGCAAATAATTAGAATAATAGACCATGTTTATGAAGAGGAAGGCTCAACTTTGTGAAAATAACACTCTAAGCAATCTATAATTGTAATTTTATTATCATTATAATTAACTTCTGAACAAGATCCCAGCATCTATTACTGATCAAATTTTAAAGAAATTACTCATTAATTTAAAAAATGAAATATATCTGTCATAACAAAGGCCAAAGCTACACACAGACAAACCAAACTTAGTAAATCCAGTGATGTTGTGAATTACACAATAGACTATTAATTACAAGTTCTGCAGTTCAAGACCACCATCTAATCCTCAGGAGAAAGATAAAACTTTCTGATCATAGAAGGTTTCAGAGTCTCAGAAGTTCAAAAAGCAATGATGTTTTGTCCTTTACAGTTTCTATGAGTCTTAATTGATTTAACAGCAGTAAATTCGGTGTTGTTGTTTTTTTTTTTTTTGGGTGGGGGACAAACCCTACAACTGCACCTGAGATTGGCCTGAGGGAAAAAGGACAATCACAGTTCAAGTGGACTACTGCTAGACTTGTCTCTGAATCCCTAAGACACTCTTCTCTGGAAATGTCCACCAGTAAAACAAAAACACACTCGTGTTTCAGGTTTTCTGGATATGAATTAGGTAGAATCTAAAGAAGATACTCGAACAAATTGGTGCATATATAAAGCCCAAGGTCACACAGCAGAATGTTTCACTAATCCAGGCAGATTAACTACCTGAAGAAATGATTTCAATTACTTGAGAGGACGGCATTGAAGCTGCACCTAGGGGAGGGGGCATTTTTGATGAGAGCAAATGGGAGCAAAGAATGGGGAGGAAGAGACAATGGAGCACATCCTGGCCCATCAGGCCTGGAGGATGATATCCCCACTCTGAGCAGCCAATGGACTGAGTGGACAATATGGCTGATCCCACTAAGAGAAACACCATCCCTTGATGGCCCCGGGCCCTAAGGGGTCAACACTGCAGACTCAGGGCCAGGACTGGCTAAGATTGACCCTGTGACAAACCACTAAAAGTGTGCTGCAGAGCAACCATAGAAGCAGAGCAGGGAGCCCCTGAGGGAGTACAAAGGACAGACTCGGGGGCCAAAGCATGGTACCCCATTGGACCTGACTGGGGGACATACCTAGAGATCAAAAATCAGACCTTGATCTATTTACAGGTTTTTCTTTCCTTTAAAAAATTTTTTTTCTTTTTATTAATTTACTCTTGTATGGGTAATTGGATTCCTTTTTTGTTGTCCTAGCTGTCTTCTCACTCATCGCCTTTCTTGCTATGACTTGATTTTGGTGCATATTATTATCTCTACAGATCTATCTAAATATGATAGACTGGATAAACAGTCTGGAGGAGAAAACAACGGGACCAATGGTTCTGGAGGGACATTGGAGAGAGGTAGGAGGGGGAAAGGAGGTGGTGCTAACCAACCCAGGGACAGGGGAGCAATAAGTGATCCAAACTCAGTAGCAAGGAGAGTGTGAGTGACCTGGTAGGGATTCAGCAAGGGCAAGGTAACCGAAATTACTGAAACCCAAATGAAGGCTGAGCATGATAGTGGGACAGAGGAAAGTAAAAGAAAATAGAGGAAAGAACTAGGTGACAAAGGGTATTTATAGAGGTCTAAAGACTGGAATGTACATATGTAAATATTTTATATGAGTAGAGGGAAACAGATCTATGTGCATATATTTATAGGTTTAGTATTAAGGCAGCAGATGGACGTTGGGCCTCCACTCAAGCACTTACTCAATGCAAAAACACTTTGTTCTATTAAACTGGCATTCCAGGATGCACACCTTCCCAACACGATTGCTGAAGAACAATGTGTGCATAAGCAAATGTGGTGAAGAAAGCTGATGGTGCCTGGCTATCAAAAGATATAGCATCTGCAGTGTTAAAAGCTTGAAGATAAACAAGCGGCCATCTAGCTGAGAAGCATCAAAGCCCACATGGAAGATGCACACCAGCTTGGCTGACCATGAAGTACAGAAGGTACCAGTTATCAGATATCAAATAACTAAAAATCATACCAGTGGGTGCCCACCTCCCTGATACAATCAATGAAGGCAAATGTGTGCATAAGAAAATGTGGTGAAGAAAGCTGATGGTGCCCAGCTATCAAAAGATATAGCATGTGGTGTCTTAAGGACTCTAAGATAAATAAGTGGCCATCTAGTTCAGAAGCAACAAAGCCAACATGGAAGAAACACACCAGCCTGTGTGACCACGAGCTGTCAAAAGGATAAGGTATCAAGCATCAAGGAACAAAAAATCATATCATTGAAAAAGTGGGTGAGTGCAGAGTGGATACTCAAAGCCCATTGGTAGCCAACCGGACACCCCTTACTGAAGGGTGGTGGGGAGGAGATGAGCCAGTCAGGGTGCACAGTAGCAACAATGAAACATATAACTTTCCTCTACTTCTTGAATGCTTCCTCCCACCACTATCATGATCCCAATTCTACCTTACAAATCTGGCAAGACCAGAGGATGTACATAGGTACAGATAGCAACTGGAAACACAGGGAATCTAAGACAGATGACTCCTTCAGGACCAGTGGTGAGAATTGCAATACCTGGAGGTTGGAGAGAATGTGGGGGTAGAGAGAGGGAACTGATTACAAGAATCTACCTATAGCCTCCTCCCTGGGGGATGGACAGCAGAGAAGAAGGCGGGGGAAGATGTCGGACAGTGTAGTATATGACAAAATAAAAATTTATGAATGATGAAGAGTTCATGAGGTATGGGGGAGTGGCGAGGGAGGGGGAAAATGAGCAGCAGATACTAAGGACTCAAGTAGAAGACAAATGTTTTGAGAATGATGATGGCAACAAATGTACATATGTTTTTTGACACAATGGATGTATGTATGGATTGTGATAAGAAGTATATGAGCCCACAATGAAATGATTTTTTTAAAAGAAATTATTTCAAAAATATTTTTCCTGTGAAAATTAATGGATTGAAATTGAGGACACAACTTTGTATGAGTGTGCAAGATAAACAGTAAAGAAGAGTCAGTGTGAACCCCAACGCTGTCTTCCCAACCCAACCTGTGTTTCGTACAGGACCACTGGAGTCTTAGGAACAAGCATTAAAGGACCAATGGGTCTTTGAATCTGCTGTGACCCTCTGCATCTCCCTGCCACTGACCTGATGGGAGAACTAGTACTATCAGGCGGAAGAGAAAGGAGACTGACGTTTCTGTATCAAAAGCTCCCTTACTCAGAAGGTTCTGGAATTCTCTTATCACAGGGCGGTGATGGTGGTGGTCTCGTTATGAAAGAAACCACAACAGGCATTTCCCTAGGAGTGTTCCTGGCTGTTATAAGAGGTGGGGACTATGACCAGAGTGATAATGCACAGGCACCACAGCTCCACAACAAAGTGTCTCCAGAGCTGGTTGCTGAAACAAGTTGGATGACAGAGATGGGAGTGATGTGACCCACAGGCATGCCTTAAACTAGGAGGCTCCTTAGATTCCAATATTTGCAACTATAAAATTATCAGAGTTCCAGTGTACAATATTGTTTGATGTGAACATATACTTCTACTATTTCATTAATTAATTTATTTTTTGTTAGGTCTGAGAGCTAGAAACATACCAGATCTTCTTCTACACTGAGGGAAAACCAAGAAAGCAAGCAGCTGATTTAGGAAACGAACAAGCTCTTCCTCCAAAACCAAACCCCCTGTGAGTGCATCTATTCTAATAGGAACGCTATAAGACTTGTTAGAACTGCTCCTTAGGCTTTTCTGTGACTGTAATTACTTACAGGAATAGACAACTTCTTCTTACTCAGGAGGATTCCTTATCTGGTTTGAATCCCTGACATTGTGGTGAGCAACCATATCCTATCCCTCAGCACCACCATATCCCTTCATATCTCTGCACCAACAGGCACATGTTACAGGGTTTCTTAAAGGTCACTTTTAGAAACCAAGTCATGACATTTTCAATATTATTATATAAATATTAACTCTGGACTATAAATAAGGAAGGTCATAGAAAAAATGATGGCCTTCAACTTGTGATGTTGAAAAAGAATGATGAAAGTACTGTGGGGCGGACTGGCAATATAACAAATGGATCTGTTTTGAAGGGAGTACAGTGAGAGAGTTCCTTAGAATCAAGGATGGGGAGACTTTGTTTCATGTAAAGTTATGATTCCTGTCCCTTGAGAAAGACATCATCCATGATAAAGTAGGAGATCAATGAAGGACAAGGTACATGATGAGATAGATTGACACAGTGGCTGTAGCAATGAGCTAAAAATATTCATTGTGATTATGGTGTTGAGGGAGACGTGTTTTAGTTCTATTGTATTTTCAATCACTGTGAATTGGAACTGACTCTGTGTTACTTAACATAATAAAAAAGAAATCAAAATACACAACATTCTTCCTGGGTTGAATAACAGTGCTAGGGAAATGGTATATGATTTATGCAGAAAAGCACATCTAGCAAAGGGAAATATGTAACAGAATACACTGTCTTTATAAGTGCTCTTATGTTAACGTTCACTGTGTCTTGGATAATTATTGGCAGCACATGTCTTGTCTGCATATCAATCGAACTTTAAGCATCCAGGGTTATATGAGCGCAGGATTGTTGTTAGAGACTCCTAATGAAGTCTCTAACATGAAAGAGAACCGTCTGAATAGAATTTTCTTTTCTGAAATACTGATTGGAGAAAGTTATCAGTTCTTTAACCAACGGAATCACTGAGTGGTTTTGAACTGCCAACCTTTTTGCTAAAATTGAGCATTTAATCATTGTGCCACATACCTTTGTGGTCCAAGTTCTCCTGAGTATAACTTACATGAATCTACTTTTACATTCTGAAGATGAACATTTCTCTTCATGGTGACCAGTGTTAAGACGTCATATAGATTTCTTCAACGTCAGTGCTACTGCTATTTTTTGTTCCGTGAGTATTCACTGTAGTATATGTAGAATATGCTGTCCTATATATTGTGTGTTTTCTGTAGCAACCCTGGACACTATCTGTAGTGTCAGAAACAGCTGCCACAGTTGTGATAACTAAGAGCGACTCTAGTAAAGGTCAAATACCCTATGAGAAATATCCAAGATGAATTGATGTACTTGGGTTATGGTGTTAGAGAATAATATTAAATATATCACGGGCTGCCTGAAGGACAAGCAGGTCTGTCTTGAAATAAGCACATCTTGACTGCTCCTTTTTTTTTTAAACATTTTATTAGGGACTCATACAACTCTTATCACAATCCATACATACATCAATTGTATAAAGCACATCTGTACATTCTTTGCCCTCATTGTTTTCAAAGCATTTGCTCTCCACTTAAGCCCTTTGCATCAAGTCCTCCCCCCCTCTCCACTCCCCCCTCCCTAATGTGCCCTTGATAATTTATAAATTATTATTTTGTCATATCTTGCCCTGTGTGGCGTCTCCCTTCACCCCCTTTTCTGTTGTCCGTCCCACAGGGAGGAGGTCACATGTAGATCCTTGTAATCGGTTCCCCTTTTCCATCCCACTCACCCTCTACCCTCCCAGTATCGCACCTCACACCCCTGCTCCTAAAGGTATCATCCAGCCTGGATTCACTGTGCCTCCAGCTCCTATCTGCATCAGTGTACATCCTCTGCTCTATCCAGACTTTCAAGGTAGAATTCGGATCATGATAGTTGAGGGGGGGGGGAGGAGGGAGGAAACATTTAGGAACTGGAGGAAAGCTATATTCTTCATCGGTGCTACATTTCCTCCCCTAGACCCCTCTGCGAGGGGATCTCCAGCAGCCGACAAATGGGCTTTGAGTCTCCACTCTGCACTTCCCTTTTCATTCACTATGGTAAGATTTTTTTTTTCTGATGATGCCTTATACCTGATCTCTTTGACACCCCGTGATCGCACAGGCTGGTGGTGCTTCTTCCATGTGGGCTTTGGTGCTTCTGAGCTAGATGGCCGCTTGTTCACCTTCAAGCCTTTAAGACCCCAGACACTATCTCTTGTGATAGCCGGGCACCATCAGCTTTCTTCACCACATTTGCTTGTTCACCCACTTTGGCTTCAGCGGTTGTGTCTGGAGGGTGAGCATCATAGAATGCCAATTTAATAGAAAAAAGTATTCATGCATTGAGGGAGTGCTTGAGTAGAGGCCCAAGGTCCTTCCGATTGGCTGCTTCTGGGAAGCATTCAAGTAAGCCTTTATTTCCTTTATTTGAACATGTCATTACGAGCACCACAACACCGAGAATGGTCCTGTGCTTGGTAAAGTAGACTGTCAATGAAAAATAGAGTCTTTCAAGGAGGTGGATTGTCACAAAGGCTGCAATGATGAGTCCAAACGGAGGAATGATTGTAAGCAGAGTGCAGTTCCGAGCAGTATTTCATCCTGTTCTTCATGGGATCTCTGGGAGTTGAAGCCAATTCAAGGGTAACAACAATTCAACATGTTCAATATTATTTAGGTCATTCTGAGTTAAAATTAATACATAAATTTAGACTTGTGAGTGTTCACTGGAATGAAAACATTGAACATCCACCTGATGGCTTGGAGAAAATTTGAAGCTCACATGAGAATTTTTCCTGCATTAATATTTTATAATAAGGCTGGTGGCATAGTGGTCATGTGTTGGGCTGAGATCTGTATGCAAGTGCCCACTGCAAAGAAGAAAGACAGGGCTTTCTACTCCCATAAGCAGTTAAAATTTCAGAAACCCATAGGGCGTCAACTGTAAATTGTCACCAACTGGACGACAGTGAGTTTGTTTTTGTTTTGTTTTGTTTTATAATTCTAACTTTGACAACAAACAGCACTAGTTAGTACCCTGAATGTAAACTGAGATTTCATCGATACCTGTTACTTTGAAGTCTGCCTTTGCATAAACGGTGAAACACAGACAAACCCCATTCCACTCAAAAGAAGGCAAGTTCAGACACATGAAGGTTCCCTAGAGTCTGTGCTTGGTGGTCCCTAGAGAGGTGCTGACAAGGTGAGGAAACCACAGCTTTTGATGGGAAACGTCATTGATTTGTCTCTTTCACATCTGCTGAAACCATGACCTGATGTACTAAGGTTTTTGTCTGGGCTCACATTGACTTCCCATCACCGTGTCTCTAGCACAATAATACATGGCTGTGTCCTCAGGATTCATGGAGCTCAGTTTTAAATAAACTTCACCCTTGGAGGCGTCCCTGGTGATGCTGACCCGGGATTGGAGAGCAGGATTATACTTTGTGCCCCCATTATGCCATATTACCCCAATCCACTCCAGACCCTTTCCTAGAGCCTGGCGGATCCAGGTCACATGATTGCTGGTTAAAGAGAATCTAGAGACAGTACAAGTGAGAGACAGGGTCTGTGAGGGCTTCACCAGTCCAGGGCCTGACTCTTGTAGCTGCACCTGGGCCAGGACACCTGGGGATAAAGAGAAACACAGGGAGTCATGCGCTCAGATGCTGCATCCCCAGACTTCATGTAGGAATCTCTGAAGCACACACCTCCCGGAGTCGCCACCAGAAAGAGGAACACCCACACAAAATTCATATTCATTTGGATAAGATTTGTGACATCCAGAAAATGCTCTCCAGGGCAAGAAGAAATATGAATTTAAGTACATGCATGCTGTGGTTTCATGGGACTGGTATTTGCATGTGGGAGGTGCACTTGTATCTAAAGGTGGAAAGGGCTAAATGGAGCCCATAGCTCTGGGACTCAGACTAGAAAAGTGATGCTGGTGGAGTCCTTGGGAGAACACAGTCCTCTGATGTCTCCACTCCACCAATTGTATGCATATCTGTGCAGATTTCATGTTCAATGTAACTTTATATGCATTCCCATCAAAAGTACCCAAATGATATATTGAAATTAAAGACAATCTCTATCCTCACCATGTTTGGAATCAAGATCAGATCAACCTGAAACTCTCATACCTCTGAACACAAAAAAGTGAATATCATCTCAAATTCTTCCTTCCCCTATTACATTTCACAATATTTGGAACAAAGTAAAGACACTTAAATGTTGTATGCAATATTTAGAGTTGGAATGAAATTGTTTCCTAACAACAGGTTTATTTGTGAGGTTAAAAGTAACCACATAAATAAGAAGAAGCTCATTTATCCTCCCATGAATTAGTACCGGGGGTGGGTGTTGGGCTCAGCGTCTTCAGAGAGTCCCCTGCTGGCAGCATCCCATCACATACAGGAGAGGTGTTTCCTGGGCTCACACTGTCTTCCAACTTCTGTGGGTCACACAGCAACATTTTTTCTGGTCCCAAGTATTCATGATTGGTCAGGAGTGTTACCTGGAGTTGTCTCAGCAGGTTTCCTGCCATGGGCAGTAGAGCTACCACAGTGGTCAGCACAGCAGTTCTAGCTGACCAGGCACTGTAGTCCTTACCCAGGCTCCTGTCCTCACTTCTTTCTTCTCTTGGTCCAGCGCTGATGGGTCCTTAGCTTCCCTGAAGGTCAGCTTTCTCCCTGAGGTTAGTTTTATGTCTGGACTCACACTGACTCTCCCTCACTGTGAAAAACTTTGGAGGTAGAGAGTGCTACCACTTGAAGACAATCTGAATTGGGTACAGTGGAAGGAAGTATGATCTATAGATATAGATAATTATATAGATATTATATTGAGATATATTCCGCAATAAAATACTGATTAAGAAAGAAATCTGCCTGAAAGACAATGAAGGTATTGAACAGAGTGTAGACTTCACTCTTTCCACACGAAGAGAAAGATACTTAAAGCAGACTTCTATTCAAAATAATTGAAGCAAGAAAGTAAAAGTTATTTGTCCCATGTAAAGGAGGGAATTGTCAAGTCGGAATTCTTTTTGATGGGTTTCTGTGATGTGTGTGATAGGAAAGCTTACAGTCGTTGGCAATTGTTGAACATGATGATAATCTAATGCCACTGAATCATTAATGAAAAGAATTGTTGAAAATTTATTTTTGTTGCCTATACATGTACCATGAGAAAAATAAATAAAAAATGAAAGATAATTTCTTCATGCATAATCAGAAACTGATGGAAAGTCTTGCTGGTACAACACTTCAAAACACTAGCTAAAATATTGAACTGGAAAAGAGATTATGATATAAGCCAGAAATTTGAAATTAAAAAATTGTTAGCAATGGAATTGTCTTTATTTAATATTTAATTATTTTCTCATTTTTTTCTCCAAAACCATTTTATTTGGTGCTTATAATCATATCAATTCTTAGTTCAAGTGCATCAAGCAGCACTGAACAATTGTTACCAGAATCAGTTTCAAAACACCCCCTTCCTTCTTGAAGTCCTTGGCATCAGCTCCCTTTTATCCCCGCCACCCCCTACTGTAGGCCCCAGAATCTCTTATTCTCTTTGCTATCTCGATGTGTTCATCAATTCTGGTTGTCATCTAATGTAAAACAGATAAACAAAGAACAAAAATTCAAGAATGTTACCGCCCATGACAAAAATACATCTGAGATAAACCCAAATAGGAATTGGAAATTGAGGAAGCAGGCAGTCCAAGTGCAGTCTGCTGCCCTTCCCCAGAGTCCATCACAGACCCAGGTATGCTTAGGACCAAATGTGTCAGTCTGGCTACTAGAATGTGATGACCTTGCTGTCTGACTGCCTTTCCCAAGGCTTCTGGATCTAAAAATACTCTTTAGTAGCTGGCATCCTACAACACACCTACCTTCTTCTGAACACATGCTAACATTCCCCAAACTGATTGTTACATACATTACATGAAATATACAAAACAACAACAAAACCATATCACTGCCTTCCAGTAGATTCCACCTTATAGCACAGCCTTCCAGTAGATTCCACCTTATAGCACAACCTTATTTCTCTATCTGTGCTGTTGAGGAGAGAACACTGTTCTTCACTTTCAGTTCAAAGGAGGGATGCTTGCAAACCTCCATGCCTGCACTGGCAGCCGAGTGAAACCACTGGCTGTGGAGACTGATGCCCAATCCTGATGATGAGCCGGCTCTGTCTCTTCTCTCTGTGAGAAAACTATTGCATCCAATGCCGGTGAGTAAGGTGTGTGTGCTTTTTCTGGTGACCCCAGACATTGGTTGAACAGAAATATTCTGTTAAGTCGTCCTTACACTATAAAAAAAAAGGGGAAAATGCAAATGGATGGAAGAATAAGGTTATTTTTATCAGGTTACTTTGTAAATTGAAGCACAACCAGAAAAAAATATCTTTAAAAGGAAAACCATTAACATGTTAATAAATATAAACAATATCATAAATGATGTCACAGAAAAAATGAGATCATTAACCTAAAACACAATGTAGGAAATTCTATGAAGACCAAGGTAATGGGGAAAAAACCAATTCCTGACAATAGTATTAAATATGTTTAAACAAAATACAGAAAATAAACTAATGGGCATAAGCAACCAAAATAAGAAACACAAATTGGAAACACAATTAACGTAACTCACTGGCACCAAATGAATTTTGACTCATAGTGACTGTCTAGAGTAGAGTAAATCTGCCTCTTAGAGTTTTAGGCACTGTAAACCTTTTTTTAATTAAGAAATTGGCAATTTTATTATGAAATATATAATAGATAATATTATATCGATGCTAGATTTCTTATTTAATTTCAATATTATTTTGTTAAAATAATTTTTGAAAGTATTCAAAATAAAAATATTTTAAAACATTTTTTCAAAACTAATATGTTTTAACATTTTATTTCTTTCAAACAAAAACCCTTTTATTAAGACCTAATCCAGACATCATCCCATTCTACAGTTAAATTGTATCCAGCAGTATTGTAGAGTTAGAAAACATGTTTTTTCCTTCTTGAACTCCTATTAACTCCCCCAGCTCTCTTGCTGAAACCCCCAGGAACCCTTATTCTGTAGAGTCACCCACGCTGTGCTTCATACATTAAGAAACATATACAAATATATGAGGATCAAAAATGCTACCAACAATAACAAAACACAGCAGAAATAATCCCTTAAATTTGTAAAAATCACATAAAATGTTAAAACCCAGATTCAGCACAAAATTCATAAAAGGAGAGATCAAGTGAAAAGTTCTTATCCATCAAAGTCAGATGTGTCACTCTGAAATTCTATAGTCATCTCTCCAATACTCTCTGATCACCAGCTTTATCCACCCCTCAGTTACGGTCAGAGGGAAATCACAGGAGGTGTATTCCCTGTGGAGATCCTGCACATGGATTTTGAGCTTTCACTGTCATCCATGGCCTTCTGCATGCCAGAATCTCACAAGTTAAGTTCTGATACTATTTAAAATTTTTTTTTTTGTTTTTTAAGCTCTGATACTATTGGCTTCTTTGGATTTGGATTATATAATTTACATTCCTTGTACATCTTTTTAAAGCCTCATCTGTCTCCCTTGGACTGGCTGATGCTTTTGAACTGCTTACCTTGTACTTAGCATCCCAATGTGAAATCCACTATGCCACCAGGATAGTGGAGTTGTAAATAACCTTTCTTTGCATATATTATTTATTAGTTATTTATTATACTTTGTTCTCCTGATTGAAAAACATATAGCTGTAATTTAATTAGGACTGGTACATTTATTAAATTTTAAAATGTTAAATAATTTTAACATTAAATTTTTTAAAAATGGTTTCAGATTATTTTAGGTAATTACACTTAGCTGACCATTCTGCACCTCATGCCATCAAAGATGTTGGGTGCTTTTGAGTCACTTTTACTCATGAAGACTCACAGCAAATATATACACTTCCAAATCCTGAACCATCCTCACTTGCTCTTAAGTTTGATACCATTTTTGCAGCCACTCTGTCTGTGCTTCTAACTGAGCGTTTTCCTCTGTTTTGCTGACACTCTACCCAACAGGATGTCCTTTCTCTAGGAACCAGTTCCCCTGATCACAGATTCAAAATACGTGTGAAGTCACACTATTCTCAGTTCTAAAAAGCATTCTGAGATATGAGTCTGGAATGTCCTCCTCTTATGACACATTTGCTTTCTTTTGGAAATCAAAGTTTTCATTCCAACAAGTGTTCCCTTGCTTGGGACTCCAATGAGTAATCTTACAAAGGAGTCTGCGAACCAGACAGCTCATTCCAGTTCACCTGTTCCCCTCTGTGCCTGGACACTTGTTTCTGCATCAAGGGAGACAGTGGAGAGCAAGCATTACGAAGGATATGCCACAAGTTTAGCCCCAGAAGTCACCCAATTATTTTCTCAGACTTAGAGATCTTTAGTCAATTATCACTCACAGTGCACAGGGAGCATTGTAGAAAGAACTCCAGAGGCCTGCCCCGGGCTGTAATAGATCAGCGAGCTCAGGACATTTGAAATTATGCTTTGCACTCATGAATCTGTGCATACCTGTATTTCATTGTCAACAGATTTTGAGTAACAGCTAGGATGAGAATGACCATGATAATCAGTTTGTAGAGAAGGAAAATGGGTCATACAAGATGAGTATGAAGCATCAGAGTAACTTTAATATTTGTTCCTCCGTTCAAGTATGCAGGGAGGAAATTTAAAAGTCTGTAAATTTAGAGGTGAGTGGAGAGAAAAATTGTCCCTGGTGTGGCTGAGAGGTAAGAGAGGAAACCCTCATTCAACAGGAAATCCTCCCTGTCATTCATGTGTCTGTCAAGGACTGGGTGTCTGTGCTCAGTGGGTCCTGTGCGCCCCCTGCTGCCCAATGTGTTCCCTGCAGGGGAGGCTTGTGTCGGCTCACACTGACTTCCCTCACTGTGTTCCTTGCACAGGAATACATGGTTGTGTCCTTAGCAGTCATGGCGCTCGGCTGCAGGAAGAACTGATTCCTCCATGTGTCTCTGGTGATGGAAAGTCGGCTCAGGAATGACGGGTTATAATCTGTACCACCATCATAATCTCTGTATCCCATCCACCGCAGTCCTTTCTCTCAGGTCTGGCAGATCCAGTTCCAGTCGTAACCAATGCTGGTGATGGAGACACCAGAGACAGTGCAGGTGAGGGACAGCTTCTGGGAGAGTTTCACCAGTGCTGGCCCTGACTCCGGAGGCGGCACCTGGGACAGGACGCCTGTAAATAAAAATAATTGGAATCTGTCAGTCACTTGCAGTTACAACTATCCCCATAGAATCAACACTGATATATGAGACCCTCAGGTTGGGGAACTGTCACCAGGCACAGAACTCACAGAAATGGCATCTTTAGACCACAGTTCTGCTTTCCCAAGGGACCCACAGCCCTGTCAGAAGAGAACTGATAGCTTTCAGTACCCAAGGCTGGGATTTTAACCTAGTGCCTGCAGAATGATTTGCATAGGAGGGAACCCTGTGTTTATCAATAGAGGTTCTTTTGTTTCTTCTGAGGCCATTGTAGGGTAATTCTTCTTTTGAACTTATTTGTGTGTTAGGCTGCAATGAGAGATCACTTTTCCTAAGAGGTGTGTGTGAATGGCCAAAGGAAAACCCAGCATTTCTGAGCCCAGTATTCTCTCCCTCCAGCCTTCATTGCTCCTGCCCTGACTGAGGCTCCCATATATCCTGTGTGTCGAGGACTGGGCAGTATGGAGTTAACCTGTGTGTCGAGGACTGGGCAGTATGGAGTTCCTTGAAACCATCAGGTCCACCCTAGAGTATCATCATTGCCCCACACTCTCCAACACCCATGTCTTCTTTAGACACTGATGCTGTGAGGCAGAACTATGGGCTGTCACTCTACGTGCCAAAGCCTCTCTCGGCCCTTACAGGAAGTTGGAAGCTGCTTAAGGCTAGAGGGCATGCTCACATTCAGGTCTTTGTGAGAGGAAGCCGGTACACCTGGTTGAGACGCCATCTAGGTCAGACGGGCTTGATTCAGCCAATGGGTTTAAGTATGGGTTAAGTATGGTCGACCACGCCTCCCAACTGGGGCACTGAAAATGCCCAAAACTTTGAGACTACAGCTCTCTCCCAGCAGACACTATGCAGTTCAGTGCCTCCCGGCACTTAATAATTTAAGTATAAATTATTTCAGGAATTGTAAAATCATGCTTTGTTTTGTGTTGTTTTCTCTTCAAAAGATATTTGACGTCAGATGTGCACAGAAACAGTTTCAACCAACTGGCATTTGGGGAAAAATACAACAGTGGAGAGAAACGGAATGTGTTGAAAGAAGCACATTGAGGGCAGAATTTAATGACATTGAGAGAACACTGGGCCTTCTGGGATTGATTTCAACTTATCCCAAGTTTGATGTGTTTCTCCCTGTCTTCTCAGGAAGAACGATGGATTTTCATTTTCAGGATTTTCTCGGCAGGAAAATAAGAGATATTTGAACTGCCATTCCGGAGGAGTCCCCGGAGATGCTCTCGGCTTGGGTAAATTGGGAAAGTCTAGACACAAGAGGAAACAAGCACTCAGCACCCCTGTACTTGCTCCCATGGCAAAAACTGTGTCCCCTGTACCCTGAGCTCCCTCTGCTGCCCTCTTGGTCTCCTGACGCTTGAGATGTTTGTCCACGTTCCTTTCACCGTGTCTCCTGGTACTTTTCCCACACAATACATGCATGCCAGTGTCTCCAGGTTTCAGATTATTGCTAAAACATGCTTAGCTGGCTGAGCTATCATGGTTGCAGTGTGTTGATTTTGAAGACGGGGCTGTTGCTAAAATTGTCATCACTAGGCTTCTTTGCCACGTAACACACGCTTTGTTTCCCAGAGCCTGATAGATCTAGAAACTTGCTATCTGCAGACATGGCAGTGAGACATAGCCCTCTGAGAAAGCTTTCTGAGCCCATCACTGGTCTGTAGCAGCTCTACCCGCACTATTATACCTAGGAGTATGGAGGAGATCTAATTTAAAAGAGTTCTAAGATGAAAAGCACTGTTTTTGATGTTCAAGGTGCTCACAGGGTAAGACATCCATGTCACCAAGAATAATCCAGAAGGGTGTCACCGACACAGGTATCTCTGATCAACATGGGAAGAATGTGAGTTTGAGTTGTCCTGCCATATTTTACACTGCAGGTGATCCACGTGTGCTGTGTTTGTGGAAGCAGAAGGTTGGCTCTGAGTAGGAAAGGCTGAGCAATGGCCCCTGGAGGGGATGTTCCTGACCCGCGTTCTCTGATTCAATCTCTTCCCTTCATCATTCCCCCTGACTGTGGACAAACAAGTCCTCCCTGAAAACCATGGGCAGTTTGGTAGAAATGCACGTGGTTGACCTCAGCTGTGAGCCACAATGAAGGAAATTGCTGAGGATGCCATTTTCCTTGGTGACCTTCTTTCTGGGCATCTCCATCCTATCCTAAGGACAAGGTTAGTCTATGAGAGATTCAGGCCATTGGGTAAAGTGAGGGTAAAATGATGACTATTTCTGAGCATCCACTTCTCTTAAAAAACAACCAAATGACATTTTATTGATAATTTATCCACATAATATACAATTCAGTAATTCAACCATATCAAAAGGGTTGTATAATCCTTACCACAATCAATTTTACATTATTTTATCCCCCATAATCATTATCATTTATATAACTTTATTTTGCAAAAATATACACAAGAAAGCAGTTACCAATTCAACAACTTCTACATGTGTGCTTCGGTGCCACTGACCATTCTTTTTATGTTGTACAACTATTATTTTTATTCTTCTGTGAATTGTTACACAACCATTAAAAGGAATTCACTGCCCCCAAGCAAAAATTCTTCCTCCTTTTTACGCACAGTAAAAAGTTTGGTTTCTTTTTAAAAATAATTTTCTTGATATAATATTCACACTTCCCTTGTTAAACCAGACCTAAAAAGAGTTCCATATGCATCATCACAATCAGCTCTAAAGTTTCCTCCTGCCTCCCGCACCCACTGATCACTCACCATTTACCTTCTCCCTCCCCTTCCAGATAAACCATTGCCTCAGTGGTTGTCTTCATGCATCCATTTCTTCTGTGCTCCAAACAGGAGACAAATAACAGAAACGACAAACAAATACAGAAAGATAGAATAACAGTGCTGGAGGCTCAGGGAATCCAGGGTGGACGATACCTTCAGGACCAGGGGCGTGAGGGGCAAGGCTGGGAGAGTGGAGGGTGAGTGGGTTGGAAAGGGGGAACTGATTAAAAGGATCCACATGTAACCTCCTCCCTGGGAGATGGACTGCAGAGAAAGGGGGGGGGGGAAGGAGACTCCGGATAGGGCAAGATATGACAAAATAACAATCTGTGGATTACCAAGGGCTCACGAGGGAGGGGGGAGTGGGGAGAGAGGGAAAAAAAAGAGGAACTGGTGCAGAGGGCTTAAGTGGAGAGCACATGCTTTGAGAGTGATCAGGGAAAAGAATGTATGGATGTGCTTTATACAATTGATGTATGTATATGTGTGGATTGAGATAAGAGTTGTATGAGCCCCTAATAAAATGTTAAAAAAAAAGAAAGAAAATGCTTAGGGAAAAGAATGTACAGATGTACTTTATAAAATTGATGTATGTATATGCATGGATTGTGATAAGAGTTGTATGAGCCCCTAATAAAATGTTTTAAAAATAAATAAATAAAGCATACAAAAAAGGGGGGAGCACCCACTTCTCTTCTCATTTCCTCCTCCTCATCTACCTTGGTGGTTGTGGAGTCTCACCTCTCACTTTCCAGGTACTCGATAGAAGTGCCCATGGTTTGTGACAAGATTTAGCTAGATCAGTTCTCTAGGTGATCTTATTCTGAGGACAGGATCTTATAACATGGCTCTGCCCAATCCTCGCCTTCATGGGGAGATCACTAAGGATAAGGGCATTAGAACAAAGTGTGGTGAAGAAAGCAAATGGCGCAAGGCTATCGATTATCTGGGGTCTTAAAGGTCTGTCATCAAACAAGCACCAGTCTAAGTGAGGCGTCAAGTAAGTCCACACTGAAGAAGCACATCAGCCTGTGTGATCCAAAGATGGTGACAACAAAATCCAAATATGATGAAGGGAAAAGTTTCAGAGCTACAATTGTGAACCTCCAATTTGTTAAAGGCTAAGTGGACAGTGGGAACTCAAAGTCCATCTGGAGAATATCTAGTCATATGAGGCATTTGGCAGATCCTCTTGACAAGCTTTATTATCACACAGAGATGACTGCAAACTTGATCATAGTGGATCAGACCATGGCATAATATGATACTTGGTCAGTTGACCTACCTCTTGACCCAACCTGAATTTGCTCTAGGGTCAAGTATTTCTCACTTGTTCTACAACAGATCCCCACCCACCTCTGGACTTTAAAATACTGAAGGTGAACTTTCCTTTCTTACCCTTTACTTTCTTTTCTTTTTTTTTACATTTTATTAGGGACTCATACAACTCTTACCACAATCCATACATATACATACATCAATTGTATAAAGCACATCCATACATTCCCTGCCCCAATCATTCTCAAGGGATTTGCTCTCCACTTATGCCCCTTGCATCAGGTCCTCTTTTTTTCCCCCTCCCACCCCTTCCCCCCTCCCTCATGTGCCCTTGGTAATTTATACATTGTTATTTTGTCATATCTTGCCCTATTCGGAGTCTCCCTTCCCCCCTTCTCTGCTGTCCCTCTCCCAGGGAAGAGGTCACATGTGGATCCTTGTAATCAGTTCCCCCTTTCTAACCCACTCACCCTCCACTCTCCCAGCATCGTCCCTCACACCCTTGGTCCTGAAGGTATCATCCACCCTGGATTCCCTGTACCTCCAGCCCTCATATGTACCAGTGTACAGCCTCTGCCCTATCCAGCCCTGCAAGGTAGAATTCGGATCATGGTAGTTGGGGGGAGGAAGCATCCAGGATCTGGGGGAAAGCTGTGTTCTTCATCGATACTATCTCACACCCTAATTAACCCATCTCCTCTCCTAAACCCCTCTATGAGGGGATCTCCATTGGCTGACACTTGGGCCTTGGGTCTCCAGTCTGCACTTCCCCCTTCATTTTTTTTTTTTGTAGTTATGTTTCGATCCATTTAATTGAGTATTTCCCTTTTTTTTTTTAACATTTTATTAGGGGCTCATAACAACTCTTATCACAATCCATACATATACATACATCAATTGTATAAAGCACATCTGTACATTCTTTGCCCTAATCATTTTCTTTTTTTTTTTTAATACTTTATTCAGAAGTTTATTGGGAATGGGGAAATGTTCTCTCTTTTTTTTTTCAATTTTTTTTCTTCTTTTACATTTTATTAGGGACTCCAACAACTCTTACCACAATCCATACATATACATACATCAATTGTACAAAGCACACCCATACACTCCCGTCCCAATCACTCTCAAGGCATTTGCTCTTCACCTAAGCCCCTTGCATCAGGTCCTCCTTTTTTTTCCCCCCTCCCTCCCTTTTCCCCCCTCCCTCATATGCCCTTGGTAATTTATACCTCGTTATTTTGTCATATCTTGCCCTATTCGGGGTCTCCCTTCCCCCCTTCTCTGCTGTCCCTCTCCCAGGGAAGAGGTCATATGTGGCTCCTTGTAATCAGTTCCCCCTTTCCAACCCACTCACCCTCCACTCTCCCAGCATCGTCCCTCACGCCCTTGGTCCTGGAGGTATCATCCACCCTGGATTCCCTGTATCTCCAACCCTCATATGTACCAGTGTACAGCCTCTGTCCTATCCAGCCCTGCGAGGTAGAATTCGGATCATGGTAGTTGGGGGGAGGAAGCATCCAGGATCTGGGGGAAAGCTGTGTTCTTCATCGATACTACCTCACACCCTAATTAACCCATCTCCTCTCCTAAGCCCCTCTATGAGGGGATCTCCATTGGCTGACACTTGGGCCTTGGGTCTCCACTCTGCACTTCCCCCTTCATTTAATATGATATATATACATATGTACATATACACATATATACACATACATACACACACTTATATCTTTTTTTTTGCATGATGCCTTATACCTGGTCCCTTGGGCACCTCGTGATCGCACTGGCCGGTGTGCTTCTTCCATGTGGGCTTTTTTGCTTCTGAGCTTGATGGCCGCTTGTTCACCTTCAAGCCTTTAAGAACTCAGACACTATCTCTTGTGATAGCCGGGCACCATCAGCTTTCTTCACCATATTTGCTTATGCACCCATTTGTCTTCAGCGATCCTATCATGGAGGTGTGCAGTCAATGATATGATTTTTTGTTCTTTAATGCCTGGTAACTGATCCCTTTGGGACCACTCAATCACACAGGCTGGTGTGTTCTTCCATGTGGACTTTGTTGCTTCTGAGCTAGATGGCCGCTTGTTTATCTTCAAGCCTTTAAGACCCCAGTCACTATCTCTTTTGATAGCCGGGCACCATGAGCTTTCTTCACCACATTTACTTGTTCACCCGCTTTGGCTCCAGCCGTTGTGTTGGGAGAGTGAGCATCATAGAGTTCCAATTTAATAAAAGAAGGTATTCATGCATTGAGGGAGTGTTTGAGTAGAGGCCCAAGGTCCTTCTGCCACCTTAATACTTGACCGATAAATATAGACACATAGATCTATTTCCCCATCCTCCTATATATATTTGCATGTACATGTCTTTGTCTGGACCTCCATGAATTCCCTTTGACTCCTAGCTCTTTCCTCCATCTCCCTTGACCTTCCTCCTGCCCTACTACCATGCTTCGTCGCCACCTGGGCTAGAGTATACCTCTTCTCTAAGCAACCTTTTCCTTGATCATTTCCCACCAGGTCTGCCACTCCCACTTCTCTACCATTTGGGGTCGCATGTTTTTCCCTTCTCCCTGGGTTTGTTAACACCACTTCCTTACCCCCCTTGCCCCCCCACCCCAAGTCCCCCCGGATTACTTTCATTTTTATAATATTTTTATTCTCTTCCTGCTATTTTGTTTTTGTTTTTTATTGTTTCTATTGGGTTTACAAGTGTGTGAACACAGAAGGAGTGGACACTTAGAGACAATAACTGATACATTGGTCTGGGGCATGTGGGGGGCAAAGGAGTCAGGAGGGTGAGGGGATTTGGGGAGCAATCAATGAATGCAAGAGGGGGAGGGAACATAAGAATTTGTTATGATATAGGTTTATATATATTTACAATTCTTTTAAAAAGTGATTTAACTATGCAAGTGTATTACATGTGAATATTATATTAAAAAACCCTACATTAAAAGCCTTCAAGAAGGCAAAGCCCAGGATGATGTAGAAGAGCTGCTGCTTCAGAGAAGGGTTCCTGGCATAACCCAGGATGAGGCTCCCAAACCCAGTCCCAATGCGGGCTCCAGAGATGCCACTCCAACTGTTCCAGTCCTGGCTCCAATGAGCTTGGCTGCTGTGTCACTGTCCCTTGAGATGGTGCTGACTAGAAGCTTCGACAAGGGATCAGTGAGGTCAGGGAATGTGGGACTCTCGAGCTGATGAAGTGCTCATCTGTCAGTGTCTCCAGCTATTTCGGCACCTACACAGACAAGGGTCGAGTCAACAACTGGGAGGTGTTCCTGACCAGGGAAAGGGTGGAGATGAATTTGGTGCAGGCATACATTTTTAGGGGATGAGGAGTAGAGCCAGGGGAGTTGCTCTTGGTGCAGAGAAGATAGACAGCTCTACACCTATTCTTGATATGATTGAATTGAAGCATATGTACTTGAAGTTCCAATACAATTGTTTTGTTTTGTTTTAAGAAAGAATGTTGTCTGTTACTTACACAGACCTTCAGATAGGGCTTTGGTTAACAGGCTCATGGCCCAGAGTCTCTCTTTGTGAATAAAATTCTATCAGCACACGGCTATGTCCTTCTCTACTGCTTGCTGCTATTTTCACACTCCATCAGTAGGGTTCAGTAATTGTCTCCAAGAGTATATGACCAATGGAATAATAAAGTATGATTTTCAGGCCTTTTTCAAAAAAGAAATTTGCTGATCCTTGATCTAGGGGAAGAGTCAGGAAGAAAAACAGCAAGACTTTCTGAAATACATAATTTTAAACTGTAATGATTATTTGACAGAATATAATATTTTAAAAATTTCACTTGAATGGATAGGTTAGAACTACTTACCATGGTTGTACAGTGGTGACTTGCCCAGTAGTTAAATGAAAAGTCAATCATTCAGACCCAGCAACTGCTCTGTGGGAGAAATTTTTGGTAGAATAATCTCATAAGGAACTACAGGCTTGGAATTCTTATATGAGAAGTTCTCATCTGTCCTATAGGATTACTAGGAGTTGGAAATGATCAGTTTTAGCAGACTTTTAGTTTGGGTGAAAAGCAACTTTTTTCAATATATTATACTTGAATAAATGACACCAATTTCCAAATCACCAACTTTACAGCCATTAGTTGAGTCCTTAACAGTTAGCACTACCCAGGAACTCCACTGAGTCTGCCTGAAAGCTATTCGACTATGGCAGTTAAGTGATTTCCTGTCAACTTGCAAAGGAATGAACTCTAGCCTGTCAATCAGGTTGCAGCTAAATGACCTAATTTGGAGGTGCAAATAAGATAAACATCTCACTAGAGGCCACATACATTCTCTCCATGCGAGGCATTCCTGTTCACAAGTCACATGGAGCTACGCAAATAGCAGCCAGAGCCTTGGAGCTGGAGGAGTCCCATGGAAACCCATGTTAGCCCTAAGATGCTTTCAAGGCCACTGGATCCACAAGACCTTCTACCCACTAGCCTGTGATCTGCCTGCACTCAGCGTTGTTGCATATGTTGCATGAATTGAGAGGAATTTACAGATTGGTATCAGACATATGGACTACTATTGGACTTATAAGTTTGATCTGTCCTGGCCTGGTATGCTTTCTCAATTTACAATTGCTGCTTCTATAAAGCTCTTTCTATACACATAGAAGTGTCTATGAATTGATTTCTACAATCCACCCAGACTAACATACTGACCTCAAGACATATGCTGATCACCCCTGACAGAGTAATATACACTCCCTGTAGAACAAGCTCATTTGTTTGTTTTCCTCTCCAACAGAATGTTTTCTCTTCTTACAACTTTGAATCTACAGATATTAAGAGTAGGCACTGAATCATAAACAATATAGATTCCAAGTGGGAAACTTTGAGATGAAGAACCTGGATCAAAGTAAGAAACCTGACTTGAAACTCCCTCTCCAAATGCTCCAGAGTCAGAATGCTTCCTTCTTTTCAGGCCCTTACAGCACCCTACAATGCACAGACCCCTCCCTGCATGGGCGGTTCATATCTGTACTCACACTGACTTCCCTCAGTGTGTCTTACCCACCGTAATACATGGAATTGTGATTGACTTTTAGACTGTCCATTCGCTGATACAGTGTGCTCTTGGCAATGTTTCTAGAGATGGTACACCAGCCTTCACGGAATCTACATAATATGCGATAGCAACAGTACTAATATGTGAAACCCAATGTAGGCCTGGAGCATGGCTGATACAGGTCACAACAGTGCTACTGAAAGTGAATCCAGAGATTGCACAAAAGAATCTAAAAGACATCTTATGCTCCCTCAAGTCTCCTTCAGACCCAGCCGGTTGCACATTAGTGTTGACACTTACAAACACAGAATATGCTGGTCATGAAAACCATGACATATTTCCAGTCTCCTGCTCACACACACTAGCTCACAATAAAATGACTTGTTAAAATACCTGAGTGAGACAAGTCTGTGTTCATACAAACTACTGAATGGGGTTACCTGGGGACTCTGGTACTGAGGATCTTTTCCCAGAGCTGTATGGTTGGGAATGGTGTGGATTTTATTAGCAGAAGGGGGGGGGGCAGTATTTGCATATCTTCCTAATATACAGTGGCAACTATGGCTGAATATTTTCAAAATGCTCACTGTTCCACCGTACACATAAATGAGTATCCCAGAAGGATTCATTGGGATTATTACTTGGAAATGATTCCTTATTATGTGATTGTGATACACAGAATACAGTCCTGTTCATATGGTTTCATACACAATAAGCGATTTATATATAGATTATTTAAGACAGTATGTATGCTCATTTGCTTAACTTATTTCACTCAATTTATTTCATTTATGTGGCAATAGATCCATAAGTTTATATCTAGTCAGCATGAATTGATTTTAATGCTTAACATTTTAGAGAAGGAACACGCGTATACTACCATTTATCTCTTTTTAGACATTTAGGTTATTTCTCATTTCTGGTTTTATAATGAAAGTTACTATTTGGATTGAAATAAAAGAGAAGAGAAAAAAGCATTCACATTAATATTACAAGAAATCACAGTAACAGACATGGCCTTACAGTAAACTTTTCTTCAACACAATTGTAATATTAACAATATATCGTATTTTTAGTGAGAGAGTTTCCATTAGGACAGAAACACACCAAAGTCTTAACTTTGCTAGAGAAGATGTCTTAGATGACATTGAAACTGCATAAAGGTTTTTCTAAAATGATAATAGTTTAAAGCTTCTTGTGTCAAAGTCAATAGGATCTCCCAGAAGCACAGACTTACGACAATACTTGTTTTATTGCAGAACATATCTTAAGATGTAGATAACAAATGTGGCGAAGAAAGCTGATGTTGCCTGGCTATCGAAAGAGATAGTGTCTGGGGTCTTAAAGGCTTGAAGGTGAACAAGCGGTCATCTAGCTCAGAAGCAACAAAGCCCACGTGGAAGAAGTACAACAGCCTGTGCGATCACGAGGTGCCAAAAGGACCAGGTATAAGGCATCATGCAAAAAAATATGTGTGTATATATATATATATATATATATATATATATATATATATATATATATATACATACATACCATAGTGAATGAAGGGGGAAGTGCAGAGTGGAGACCCAAGGCCCATTTATCGGCCACTGGAGATCCCCTCACACAGGGGTTTAGGAGAGGAGATGGGTCAGTCAGGGTGCGATGTAGTACTGATGAAGAACACAGCTTTCCCCAGATCCTGTATGCTTCCTCCCCCAACTACCATGATCCGAATTCTACCTTGAAGGACTGGATAGGGCAGAGGTTGTACACTGGTGCATATGGGAGCTGGAGGCACAGGGAATCCAGGGTGGATGATACCTTCAGGACCAGGGGTGTGAGAGGCGATACTAGGAGAGTAGAGGGTGAGTGGGTTGGAAAGGGGGAACTGATTATAATCATCCACATGTGACCTCCTCCCTGGGAGCTGGATGGCAGAGAACGGGGGGAAGGGAGACTCCAGATAGGACAAGATATGACAAAATAACAATCTATAAATTATCAAGGGCTCATGAGGGAGGGGGGAGCAGGGAGGGAGGGGGAAAAAGAGAACATGTTGCAAAGGGCTTAAGTGGAGAGCAAATGCTTTGAAAATGATTAGGGCAAAGAATGTATGGATGTGCTTTATACAATTGATGTTTGTATATGTATGTACTGTGATAAGAGTTGTATGAACCCCTAATAAAATGTAAAAAAAAAAGAGGTAGATAACAAACAAAATTGATTTCCTTCTAATTGCTTGATGGTGGCTAGGGTAGCAATAGAGTAATCACTGACAAAATGCAACCAAACTTACCTCTCCTGAAACTCAACAGAATAAAATCACTGAAAGGCTAGGTATACATTCATAAAAATCTATATCTGACACAGATAAGAACAAATCTGAAATTATGTCCAGAAGCAACTCTTCAGTTTGTTTGTGTATGAAGTCTTCAATTTGAAGAGGAACATAGACATTTGTAGCTGAAAATCTTTTTCAGCAAGGGAAAAAGGAAAGGGCAGGCCCAGCTTCTCAACCTTTGCAGGAGGAAAGAAACAACGAGAAAGTCGTATCTCAGATTCCGGTTCTAAAAGGAAAGAAATGGGCTTACTTCAGGCAATGGTAGTTACCTGGACTTGAGGTGGGTAATCTTCAGTGGGACCTAATATCCTGGGTATCATCAATCCTCCAAGGCCAAGCCAAGCAGCTCTACTACTGAGGCATCTTGAGCAGGTTGCTCCAGAGGTATAGTGGAATAAACTATACCACACACTTTGTGTCGAGTGGGGCAGTCATTTCCCCAGCAACCTTTCTGTTCATACTATGGACATGGCTTTCTTGGAGGTAACAAATTAGGACATACATTTGCCCATGTCCCCGAGTGGGAGCATCTGAAGCAGGGTGCTCATGGTTCACTCGTGGGCGGCCCAATAACTAGTTTAGACACACCCACTCGGCCCTGGAGGGCACTTGCTAACATTTGACATTTAACCTTAAGACTTTGTAGCTTATATAACTTTTTCTGATCCTCCCTACTGTTGAAAACTTTGAATGCTGCACTGCGATCTTGCTGTGAAGTCTGCGGTCCAAGTCTAACCTTTTAAGGTTTCTTTTAATGTCTGGAGCTGATTGTGAGATGAAATTTGAGTGACGTACAGTGATCCCTTTTGGTGTAGTAGGGTCTACTTTGATATATTTAAGCATTCTGGAAGATGATGTGACAGAAATTTGGCAGAATTTTCATTTGGTTCCTAAATGATTTCCTTAATTTTGTCATAATTGACTGCTTTATTTGAGGCTTTTGGCAAGCCCTCAATGAGATGCAAATCATATCATTTTGAAGAATTGGGTGCTCATGATCATCTGATAATTCTAATTAGGGTTGTGCTTGGGAACTGCCTTGAAGTCCACGGGCTTAACCCAGTCTGGGCATGCCCTTCATCAGCTCTCTTTGTGCAGCTATCCAGACTCTCTCCCAATCTTCAAGGGTTAAGGTAGTTGTTAAAATCATATGGATGTCATGACAGGTACGATCATATGACTGAGTGAGATATTTAAATTATTTTATTGTTTATCTTTTATTTCATAATCATAAACTTAACTCTGCTTTACAGCTGGACACAGGAGAAATAAGGAAAGTAAGAAACCTGAATAACTGGAGGGAGAACACAAGATTAAACGATACTGCAAGCACAATGGGAATAGAAGGGTGATTTCTCAAGCTACACAAGGAATGGTCTGGTGCTTAAGATAAAACATAAAAATCCAGATCAAATGTAATTAGAGTTGTCCACAGTCAGCAATGATGATCTTCTTGCTGGTCTTGCCATTCCTGGAATCAAAACACTCCATGACTTCCACAATGTTCATGCATTCTTTCACCTGACCGAAGACCAGGTGTTTGCCATCCAACCATTCAGTCTTAGTGGGGCAGATAAATGACTGGGAACCGTTCGTAGTGGGCTCAGCATTTGCTATAGACAGGGTGCCAGGACTTGTGTGCTTCAGGATGAAGTTCTCATCTTCAAATTTCTCTCTATAGACGGACTTGCCACCAGTGCCATTATGGCATGTGAAGTCACCACCCTGGCACATAAACTCTGGAATGCGTCTGTGAAAGCAGTAACCTTCATAACCAAAGCCTTTCCCCTCAGTACTCAGAGTGCGGAAGTTTTCTGCTGTCTTCGGAACTTTGTCTGCAAACAGCTAGAAAGAGATGCAGCCGAGGGGCTCACCATTGACGGCTATGTCGAAAAACACAGTAGGGGTGACCATGGCTGGACCAGAAACCCTACAAATTCAAGCAGCAGCATCTGCAAAGCCGATATTTGAATTCTTTAATGTAAGTGTCTGGGTCTATATGTATAACATCCAAAATGTTTTCCTAAGCCTGAAAAATAATTTAACAAAAAGGGGATCTGAATTTTTTACTAACCTCTCTGCTCCTGCGACATCACAGAGGGTACTGAGGGGGGGCAGGATTGAGCATGGATGCTTTGGATTTGAAGGCGCTGTCTTTGTGCTGGAGAGAGCTGAACATCCAAGAGTGAGAGGTGGAGATGGTGCTGGCAGTAGGGGAAAGGTGTCAGATGTCTTATAAGATGGCAAGGGTGGGAAGGGAACTGGTGACAGAGGAGAGGTGGGAGGACTGGACAATCATGGTATGGACAAGGGAGGAGTTTGGGTAGAAATTGTTTGAGGTAACAGGGTAGGGGATACTGGATTACAGAGTGTGGGCTCAGAGGTGGTGGAAGGTGTTGAAATAAGGCAGCAGTGGGAGGAGGTGGTGAGGAGGAAGGCTGAAGAAGAATGAGACACTATAGCAGGTGATATAGGGCTACAGTTTAGCAACTGGGAGAATGTAGCAGCATCCTGTGGGTTGGAGACACCTGAAGGAGGTTGTAAGGGGGAGGGGAGAAAGAAGGCACAGCCGCAGTTTGGTCAGAGACAACAGGCACTGAAATAGCGGCATATCGTGAGCAGAAAGATCAAAGACTGATTCTTAGTCTGAGAGAGGAACATTTTCCTGAACCAGTAGGACTTGCATAGTGGAACAATTCTGACATAAATGAGGTTGAGCACAAAGAACACTTGGATATAAGGAAAATATATTTTGTAGATTAAAAAGAAATTATTGAGATCTTGAAAAAATTTTAAATCAAGTATACCACCTGGTGACCATCATGAATTGTTGTCCAATTTGTACTGCAGTCATGCATTATTACATAAGAAAATCAATTTTCCGCTATGAATAACTGATTTAAGACCCAGCGAATTGAAGTTTGCCAGTGCACAAACTACAAGTATTTTATGCCATTGTTTAGTGTGGTAGTTATTTAATCATTTGACAATTTGATGATTAAGACTGAAGGGGTGGAGTCCAGCCTGCCAATCAAAATATAACCAATGGCCCCTGTGTGGGTATGGCCTTCTCCTGACAATTTTGGAATTCCGGAATTTCCTTCTTGGAGGCGGAAGACTCTCTCTCTCTCTCTCTTGGCTCACTCCCTTAGAGACCCTCTACTGATCTGACACATGGCACTATGCTGATGGACCCCATGCCCTGGGAACTAGAGAAGCCACTCAAAGACCCCTGCCACTGCTGAGATGCTTACACCACCACGGAATCCAAAGATGTTCTACCCACTGGCCTGTGATCATCCTGCATTCAGCATCATTGCATGTGTTTCTTAAGTCTGAAGCGGACTTCATAAATTGGTATTGGACATATGGGCTAATATCAGACTTATGGGCTTGAACTGGACTGGGTTGTGACGCTTTGTTAATGTACAATTGCTCTTTATATAAAACTCTTATACACCCGACTTTCTATGAATTTCTCTAGCCTACCTGGACTAACACACTGAGAATTCTTACAACCCATTTTAAAATGCTGAGTGAAAATTTGAGCTCTCTTATATGAGGTAGCAAAACAGGAGAGCATCCTTACACTGAATAATTACCACCTAAGCCCCCGGGGCTGGGAAGACAATCTGACTGAGCCAAGTTTTCTGGTACGTGGAAATTTTCAGAATGGCCAAGAGAAAATGAGCAGATGACCTTGGAGTAGGGAGCTTTGGATTTAACACTCACCAATATGTTGTCAGAGGGTCTTTAGCTGAAGATGTGGAGATCCCTCTGTTAGGCTCACTGGCTCGAAGGGGGTCCAGGAAGGATGCTGGGGACTTTAGTGGCTAGGGAAAGGAAAGTGCCACTCCAGTCCTAGCCCAGACAGCCTCCCGTGCAGGCCACCATATCTCAGGTTTTACAGAGATAAGAGACAGAGTGAGACCTTTAATTTATAGATTTATTGAGGGAGGTGTGGTTTGTAGGGAGCAGGAAATCATAGGGGTTTAGAATAGTTAGGTAAGAAAGGTTAGAGGATTAGCTAAATTAAAATGTGTAAAATCCATGAGACCCACTATTACATAAAGGAAGAGAACATGAATGAACTACAGCAGAATTGGTGAGGAAGGGGTTAAACAGCTCCAATGTCTGCTGCAGAACCTGCAGAAAGAATCTAAGTGGGAGGGAGAGCCAGCCTTACAGGTACAGAGGAGAGGTGAGAGCAAAAGAGGCCAGAGGGTAGAAGGAGCCCAATCTAATGCAGGCTCAATTTGGGTGTGTAAGTCTTTGGGATGTCTGTACTCTTTTTGATAGGAGGGTTCCCCCACATCTTTGTGGTTGGTCTGGATAACTCCAATGGACTGGCTGCCAGCTTCCACAGACGGACAACACAGCTGGGTGGCAAGATAGATGGAGGAAGCTTTGTAAACAGAAGAAACCTATGCTTTCCTTAGTAAAGGCTTCCAACGAACCCTAGAAGGGTTCTGGCCCTTCTAGAGACCTATAAGCTTTCCCCCAAAAGACTGGGTCTCCCTTTGACTGAGTTCCAGGTCACTGAACCCCATCTTTTTAGGGCAGGGCCTGTCTCTTCTTCTCCTGCCAGCTGCCAGGGTGTTGACTAAGAGCCACCGAACTGGGTCATCTCCTTGAGGCCCCAGTCCTGGAAGGGCTTAGCCCAGCAACCTGGGAATGCCAATCAGTTTCGGTGCATGGTGGCTGCACTGGAATATCACTTCTACACCCACAAGGCTGAGGCTCCCTGCGGTCACACAACAGATGGCACTAAGAGCCAGGGAGTTTCTAGAACTGGACCTTGGGTTCTCCCCCGGCCCTGCTTCAGAAGAATGTACCGCACAGGTGACAAGTCTTAGCAAACCTCCGGTGGAAGCCCTAATGTTTTACGCACCAGCTGCCGCCACTCGCTTCTGGAGACCCGTTCTCTTCTTCGTAGTGGGAGAAACAACAGACCCCAGGGCTCACCTATGAGCTGATGAGGTGCAAGGAGTCTCTGGGAGAAGGTATCGCTGTATGGAAACAATGAAAAGGGGGGTGAGCAGAAACCCACAAGGCAACGAACCTGGGAACCCGGAAGACAAGACCCCCAGCCTGGGATTACCTTTCTCCAACAGGGATTTCCACCAAGAACCCCAACCAATCCAAAAGCTGGGGGATGGGACACCAGCTCACCTCTCACCACAGAGGAGAGTCCCCTGGGGAAGGTGAGGAGAAGAGAAAGGTCGCTTACACCCCAGCAGGACTTCTGTGTGCACCAGGGTACCTCAAACTGGCTGCCGCCCACCCGCAAATCCTTGGGAAAGAGCGCCCCTCACCTGGGAGCGCTGGCTACTACGCAGAGCTAAGGTACCAGGAGGTTCTCTCGCACCACATGCAGCGCACAGTAAGTAGGACGCATCCAATAAGCCACATTTCCGGCTGGGACACCGCCACTTCCACCCCATCTCTGAGCACCCGGATTGGGAGTAGCCGGTGGGTCTGGTCTCTGCCTTCACTTCACCTTTGAGGCGGTTCTGGACCCGACCATCAGCTTGGATGCACACACCCAGATGTCTGGGGAAGGGAAGAGCCAGGGTGCTGTTTAGGCTGGTGGGGAGGGGGGGCAGAGGCGGGGTCTGGGGCGGCGCAGAGAGGAGCCAGTGAGAGTCATCCGGCAACAATGGGCCCTCAGACTTTGATAATGATGGCCAGGTCACCTGCGGGCAGAAACGGTACTTTCTCCCAGCACCGAGAGTGTGCATGGGAGACATAAAACGATGTACAACGTACGTGGACTGTGTAAGCTTGTGATCAGATTCCCCAGATGGGGCATCCTCCTCAGTAACATGAACCATCCAGCCATTCAACCCTGCCACGGTGTTAATGGTGCTGACGCAAGAACCGAAACTAATGACCTTTGAGGTGAAGGACCATTCTGCTCCCCAAAGCATTGTCATGTATGAAGACTGCCTTTAGGAAAAAAGAAGTAGCTGGCATCATATGCTCTAGGTCAATTTTATGTCAGAGTAACAAACTTTAAATATAAAACAAGCGGGAGCACTAAAACGTGATGGGAGAGGGGGGCGGTGTTAAACTTGACTGTCCTTAGAGTTGGAATTTGTACTTTTATCTTGTTTTATTTTGCTTGAATGCTATTGGGGCAGTTAACCATGACAGTTCAGTTCAATTATGCTTATCATGATTTCCCCACTCTGCTAATTTAATTTATCACTCACCAGAGGTTCTATCAATCCAATGGTTTCAAGTGCATGGGCAGAATATTTGTAGAGACTCTTCCAAATTGCGAGGTCTGGAATTTAAATTTACTTCCTCCAAGTAACTCTTGTCTGTTGGGTCTCTCACAAGTGCTTATGGGACAGATCAAAGTGAAGCACGTCCCTATTAATTTGCATCCATAAAGACTATGCTTCTTTTATGGCTGTTATACTAGAAAATTTCATTATGAAAGTTCTAGGCAGATTCCAAAGTTGCTGGCTGAAAATGGAGATACGAGAATTTCAATATTGTTACATTTCCCAATTTGGTCAGATCATTCCACAGACGACAGAAAACTCTGTCGCCTAACTTTATAAGGAATAAAAAAAAGTCACTTATCAGCAAATATTTACTGAATTAAACTGATTTATGTTGTCAGTTCTGATGGACTCACCATATCCTTAAATCTTGGGAAACAGAGACTAGATTTTGCAAAGAAAAGGGGACTTCTCTTGAAATACCTGCCCTGTTCGACTGGGTAGGCTAGAGAAACAAATCCAGGGACACTCATAATGTATACGAAAAAGCTTTATATCAAAGTGTAATTGGATATCAAGAAAACATCTCAGCCCAGTCCAGATCAAGTCCATAAGTCTGATATTAGCCCATAACTCCAATACTAGTCCATATATTCCTCTTCAGACTCATGTACCACATGCAATGATGCTGAATGCAGAAGGATCACAGGTCAGTGGCTGAAAATTCTTGTGTATCCAATGGCGGTAGACTTTCTTAGTGCTGGCTCAGGTCTCTATGTGGCTCTTTTAGCTCTCTGAACAGTGTGAAGGTGAAGCAGAGAGAAAGAAGTTGGCCAACTTCCAGGGAGAAAGAGTGGAAGTTCCCAGAATTCTCATGAGAAGGTCAAGCCCACCAGGAAGCATCATGGAGCTGTGACATGAATGACAGGCTAACCTTCACCCCTAGACTAATTTATCAGGTTAATATGAAATTATGTAACTACTACACCTGCTTTCATGTGAGGTTTTCTGCCCCCATGGATAAATCATGAATTGTCAAAAAATAAAACAAGCAAACAAAAAATCAATCACTGCGATTGAGTCAATATGGACTGAGAGGGATGCTTATAGGACAGGGTAGAACTGTCCCTGTGAGTTTCCAATTCAGCGTCCAGATTAAGTTCCCATGGTTCAGATATTTACATTTTTTTGCATTAGTTGATTTCACGGTACATGATTTTTCATTTACCCTGTAATTATAATTCATGAAGTGTTGTTTTACTTCCAGTATTGCTGCTTCCAACCCAGTAGCTGCTTTTAACAGACTAGCTACTTTCAACACAGCAGCTGCTCTCTACAAAGTAGCTGCTCTCTACACATGTGTTACTGGTAAGCAAAAGCACATTATGGCACTAACCCTGTCACGCACACTTGCATTTGTACGGGGTGTATGTGATTGGGTTGGAGTTATGATGTCATTACGCCAGTTACTCATATGTGGGTGTTTTTTGCATGTGGGAGGATCTCCCTGGAGACAGATAGAGGATTGGTGTCTTGGTTCCTAAGACCATCAAAAATATGTGTTTTCTGATGGTCTTAGGAGATCCCTGCAAAAGGGTGTTCGTCTGGGTATTTTAGAGAAACAAATCCAAAGAAACTCATATGTATAAGAGAGTTTTATATAAAGGTAAGTGCACATCAAGAAAACATCGCCAACCAGTGCTGCCCAAGCCCACAAGTCTAAGATTAACCTTTATGTCTGACACCAATCCATGAAGTCCTCCTCCACCTCACAAAATACACACAATGACTGGAGGAAAGTCAAATCAGAGAACATGTAAGCATCTCAGTGCTGGAAGGGGTCTGCACACGGCTGCTCCAGGGCTGTATTGGGGTAGGTCCATGCGACTTCTCCTTGGGGATGTCTTGCAGGAAATGAACCTTGTCAGCTGAAGCAGAGAACTGGCCAAGGCCGCTGCACCCTAGTCCGACCATCACAACGCAAGACACCTGGGAACTAGAAAGGCGAGGCTCACCGAGTCATTTATCCCTCGGCCCCTCAAACAATCCCACATGTGTTTATCGGCCAGGTAGGCACAATAAACTAATTACCTTGAGTAGTTCGACCTCCAAAGGGGTATCGACCCTCCAAGTTGAGAACCAGTGCCCTATAGGGTTTCTATCAGTCTTAAGTGACTGGACAGCAGTGAGTTGTATGTTTGGGATCCAGCCTCTAGGGCTGCACCTGAGATAGACCCAAGGGAACAAGGACAATCACAGTTAGTCATGTGTTCAAAAGGAGCATCTCCACACTCTCATGTCTGAATTCCTAAGGCACTCTCCTCTGGAAACAGCTCCCAGAATAGACTCACTTGATTTGATTTTTCTAAATATAAATCAACCAGTTTTTAGGGAAGAGGCTGAAAAGAATTTATTTCTATATAAAGCCAATGGTCACAAAACATAATATGCTTCATAAAGGAAAGGCAGATGAACCACTCAAGAGAGACTTGAAAACAGTTTCCCCTTGCAAATTAATGGATTGAAACCTGAGGACACAGGCTTGAATGACCCAGCAAACTATAGTGAAGAGCAGTCATTGTGAACTCCAATGAGGCTAACCCTACTCTCTAGCCCTGGTTTTTCCAGCTTTCCACCTGACCACTTTTTAGCACTTATTTCATGGAATATATTTGTTTTCCCTTTTTCACAACTTTTTACCTTATGCTACTATTTCCTTTCTAAAGCTTTACAGCAATCCCTTTCTCGTTGTTGTTCTACTAATTCTACTACTTCTGCTTCATCTTCTTTTTCTTTTACATTAAGAGAAAACAGAATGGTTCCTACTGGAATTCCTACTAAGTCTGTTGCTAAAATCCAAATTTTGTTTGAACAAAATAAACTAAAAACCACAGCAGACCATCCTATTTGTGCTCTCACTTGCAACTACTCCTGGATCCTGGGCCTTTGCTATTTGGGCCTGAGCACACCCATTACCATGAATTCCCTTCAGTTCAACCCCAACCCTGTGCTGCAGGGTGGTTTATATGGGAACTCACATTAACTTTCCCTCACTGTGTCTTCTTGCACAGTCATATGCAGCCGGGTCCTCCACGGTCACAGTGCTCAGGTGCAGGGAGAACTGGTTCTTGGATGTGTCTGGGTTGATGACTAGATGACCTCTGAAGGATGGTGTGTATTTGCTAAACCACTCTTACCTGCAGAAGCTCCTTCCTATCCACCCACGGCCTCTCCCAGGGCTGCCTGATCTGCTCCCAAATAGCGCTGTTTATGGAGACTGAGTCCCCAGTGATGGTGCAAGTGTGAGTGAGGGTCTGTGATGCCCTCACCACCTCATGGCCTGATTCTTGCAGCTTCACTTTAGACGGGACACACGGAGACTTACAAAACAAGTATTAAATATCCCATCTGTCTTTAAAACTGCTGTGACCTATTGCATCTCCCTGCCACTGACATGATGGGAGACACAGTACCATCAAAATGAGAAAAAGAATGCAAGCAGACCTTTCTGTATCAGAGTCTCCTGCTGGTTCCAGAAGGGAATCTTGAGGGTGGGGTGGGTGTTCATATCATTTAAATAATAAACCACACCAGGCTTTTGCTTATGAGTGTTACTGGCTGTTATCAGGGGGTAAGAGGATGACTATTAACAGTGTGCTAATTGACAGGGCTCACAGCTCCACATGGAAGCTTCTCCAGAGCTGGTTCTTGAAGCAAGTTGTATGACAGTGATATGTAAGCAATTAGAGTGGGGTGGCCCACATGCATACACTGAATTTATACCCTCCCCAGATCCCAATATTTGCAATCAAAAATTATCAGAGTTCCAGTGTACCTTGCATTGTTTGATTTGAACACATGCATCCACTAGTGTGTGCATTAATTTTTCATTTGAGTTCTGAGAGCTATGAACACGCCAGACATTCTTCTGCACTGAGGGAAAATCAGTAAACCAAGCAACTGAGCTAGGAAATGAATGATCTATTCCTCAAAAACTAAACCCACTGTGAGTGCACCTGCCGGATTCATGGGAACCTTATAAGATTGATTAAAGCTGCTCATAAGAAATTCTCTGACTAAATAATAACAGGAAAAGACAACCTCATCTTACTTAGGAGGAATGGTTGGCTGGTTTGTGGTGAGCAACCCAATACTTATCCCACTACATCACCACATCTCTGTATATCTCTATAACAAGAAGCCCGAATAAAGGGCTTTTTAAATGTTACTTTGAGAAGACAAGTGGTGATACTTTCAATATTATTATATGAATATGAGCGCTGGACAATGAATAAGGGGGTCCATAACCAAATTTATGGCCATTCACTTACCTTTTGGAAAAGAATGTTGAAAGTACAATGGACTGGGCTGTCAATATAACAAGCAGATCTCTTGTGAGGGAAACATAGCCTGGGAGTTCCTTAGAATGAAGGATGGTGAGACGTAGTTCCATGTACTTGAACATGCTATCATGACACCAGTCCGTTGAGAAAGACATCATCCATGATAAAGAAGGGGATCAGTGAAGAAGAAGGCGATGGACTGACACAGTAGCTGTAACAATGGACTCAAAAATATTTATTGCGATAATGGTGCTGAACTAGGCATTATTCAGTTCAGTTTTGTGTTGAATCACTGAGATTTGAAATTGATTCTGTGGCACTTAACATCATCAAAACTAAATGAAAAGACACAATTTTCGACTTCCGGGAAGATGGTGATGGAGTGACACATACCAGAGGGACTCCGCAGAATCCAGCCCAGGAGAGTTGCTCAGAGTGAAATTCAACGCCACTGGATCGCAGGAGGCGCATCGGGGTTTTGAGGGGTCAGGGGCTTTTGGCTTACCTCAGTGGAAGCCGGCTGTAGCTCGACCCTAGCCCAGCTGCTGTGTCTGCCCAAGCCGGGACCATTTGGAGCCTGTAGGAGTGCTTGGTCTCGGCGCAAGCACAGTTTTCCCCTGCCTGCCTCAGAGCAGGGACAGGGCCCTTGCGGCTCCACTGGCAGGGATTGGGGTTCAGCTGCATTGTTGCTTCTGTTTGTGTCTCTGCTCTATATTCCCACGCAGCCTTGGAGGACTGCGCAGGGGCTTTTTCGGGGCACATCCACAGCTTGCCGCACTGCGTGGTCTGAGCAGGGACTGAACCCAGGCCTCCACAGCTCCACAGGCAGGGATCAAGGTTCAGCTACACTGCGGCGTCTGTTAACATCTCTGCTCTCTGTCCCCCCACTTATCTGGGGGCTGCTCAGCAGCATTCTTGCGACTCTTCTTGGGGCTCAGCTGCGGACTGCCGCTGGGGCTTGGGGCAGGGAGTGGGCCCTTGCAGGTCCACAGGCAGGGAGTGGGACTCAGCTGCATAGTTGCTTTTGCTTCCCTCGCTTCCCTGTACACCTGCACCGTCTGGTCTCACTTTTTAATTTTTCTCCCCTTCTTGTCCCTGACCTGCTCCCTTACACTCCATTGCAGACTTACGGGGCACTCCCATTGCTCTAGGGCATTTGCGCCTGGGTCACACCCAGCTAGGTGAGCTCCATCCTGCATAGATAACCCAAGGCTAGTGTAAGGCCTGCTTGCTCTCCAGGGGATACTACTCAGACTTCTCACCAGGGAGTTCCTGCCTGTGTACCTGGGGACACAAGGCAGCTCAGCCAACACTTAACAATATTCAAACCAAAGCAGGAACTTCAGCCCAGCCTCTGCAACACTGGGGCAGGCAGCCGACCTGCCATCTGGGGCACTGCCCTGATAGGGAAGCCACAGTAAGATAAAGTGCTAGGTTAATCCCTTAGCAAAATCAGCTGTAGGCAGTTCAAAGAAGAATTCCTATAAGTCTCCCAGAGAGAGCCCAGAAAATAGCACCTGGTCCCTCAAAAACTACTTAACGCAAACAGCCATCATTCCCAACAACCTCAACGAAAAAACAGGAGAAAAAAAGACAAGGGCAGAAGATGTCCTGAACATAGCAACATACATAGAAGGAGCAGACATTGAGATGCCATACAAAGAAACTCTCAGAATGCTGCTTGGAGCCATGCAGAATATGAGGAAAAAATACAGAAAAAGGATGAAACGATAGAATAGATAAAAGCCATACACCAAAGGGAAATACAGGAGCTTAGGGAGGAGATAACAAAAAACAAGAGCAGAATCATGTTCCTTGAGAATCGATTGGAGTAATCAGAGACCCACATCAGTATCTTGGAGGACAGTCAAGCAGACTTTAATAAACGTGAACAAAAATCTAATAAGAGCATCAGAGCAGCCGAAGAAAACATAAGAGCTATGTCTGATGCTATGAAGAGGAACAATATTAGAATTATTGGCCTACTGGAGGAAGACACAACAAAGAATTCATCTGCAACAATAGCGAGAGAATTCTTGGAGGAAAACTTCACCAGCCTAATGAATGAAAACCAAGCAACCATCCAGGAGGCTGAAAGAACACCAGCACGAAAGGGACCCCAAGAAGAAATCACCAAGGCACATAATAGTTAAACTATCCAACTTTGAGGAAATGGAGAAAATCATGAGAGCAGCTAGGGAAAAACAAGCAATCACATATAAAGGTTTCCACATGAGGATATGCTCAGACATATCAGCAGAAACTATGAAAAAAAAAGGAGACAGTGGAGTAACATATTCCAAAAATTGAAGGAAAACAATGCAAATCCAAGAATACTCTACCCAGTCAAATTATTGATCAAGATCGATGGAGAAGTAAAAGTCTTCCCAGACAAGGAAAAACTCAAAAAATACGTTACAACAACCCAGCCTTATAAAAGATCCGCGCCGACTCAGTATGGGTAGAAGAACAACACTCACCAAGCACAAATAAGAGACCAACACATACAACAACTTCACCCAGAGCACAACAAAGTGAAAACAGACCCCAAGATAGCAATGACTTAAGGATGGAAAGAAGTCAAGAATGATACACACACAAAACACACACTAATAAGAAAGGAATGTAGGAAAACTCCCAACACAAAAGGTATGAAATGGCATCACAGAGTCCGCACATGGAGATAATAACCCTGAATATCAATGGCCTGAACTCAGGCATGAAAAGACTGAGACTAGCAAAATGGCTTAGAAAACACAACCCATCAATTTGCTGCCTACAGGAGACACATCTCAAGGCTAAAGACAAAAATAGGCTGAGAATCAAAGGCTGGAGAAGGACCTACCAAGCAAACAGCAATACAAAAAAGCAGGGGTTGCAATCCTTATCTGGGATAAAATTGACCTCAAAGTGCAAACCATAAAAAGAGATAAGGAGGGACACTATATAATGCTCAAGGGAATCATAGACAATGAACCACTAAGCATTGTAAACATATATTCCCCCGAAAGAGAGACCAGCTCAATACGTCAACCAAACACTCCAAAAGATTAAGACAAAATCACAGACTCGACAATTATAGTGGGCGACTTCAACACACCACTCACTGAGAAAGATAGATCACAGGGAAAGAAACTCAACAAGGAGACTAGAGAGCTAAACTCCACAATTAGACAATTTGACCTAATAGATATTTACAGAGCTTTTCATCCAAATAAAAATTTTTTCACGTTCTTTTCAAGTCCCCATGGCACATATTCCAAGATAGACCACATGCTGGGGCATAAGGCAAATCTACATAAATTTAAGCACATTGAAATAATACAGACATCTCTCTGTGACCACTGTGTCATAAGACTGGAAATGAACTAAAGGAAGACAAAGAAAATAAGAGCAAATGATTGGAGGATGAATAACCCTCTACTGCAAAAGGAGTGCATACTGGTGCAGATCAGAGACAAAATCAGGAAATTTCGAGAAACCAACGAAAATGAGCACACGACATACCAAAACTTATGGGACACAGCAAAGGCAGTCATAAGAGGAAGGTTCATAGCAATACAAGCACACCTAAGAAAGGAAGAGAGACTGATGACAGATACCCTGACACAAAATTTACAAAAACTAGAGCAGAGTCAGCAGGACAACCCTACTAATAGCAAAAGAAAAGAAATTACAAAAATCAGGGCTCAGATTCAGGAGAGGGAAAATAAAAAAACTATGGAAAAAATTATATCGCTAAAAGTTGGTTCTTTGAAAGGATACACAGGATCGATAGACCATTGGCAAACCTAACCAAAGAAAGGAGGGAACAAATCTCAATAGCAAGAATAAGGGACGAAAGGGGTCATTACAACAGACCCTAATGAAATCAAAAGGATAGTTACACAGTACTATGAAGGATTGTACTCCAATGAATTCACCAATTTGAAAGACATGGACAAATTCCTGGAAAAACAATCCCTCCCTAGACTATCCTCGGTGGACATCAAGAATCTCAACAAACCCATAGAAATAGAAGAAATAGAAAAGGTTATCAAGGAATTACCAAGAAAAAAATCCCCTGGACCAGATGGCTACACTGGAGAATTCTACCAAGCATTCAGGGAAGAACTAATACCAATCCTACACAAACTTTTCCAGAACATAGAAAAAGATGGCAAACTCCCAAACTCCTTCTATGAAGCTAGTATAACTCTGATTCCCAAACCGGGCAAGGATCCCACAAGAATCGAGAACTACAGATCAATATCCCTAATGAACATTGATGCAAAAATCCTTAACAAAATACTAGCCAACAGAATACAAAAGTATATAAAACAAATAATTCACCACGACCAAGTGGGATTCATACCAGGGATGCAGGGATGGTTCAACATACGAAAGACCATTCGTGTTATTCATCACATTGACATGAAAAAGTATAAGAATCACATGATAATATTGATAGATGCAGAAAAAGCATTCGACAACATCCAACACCAATTCCTGTTTAAGACACCAGCGAAGATGGGAATGGAAGGAAAGTTCCTCAAGACAATACAAGTGATATAAGAAAAACCAACAGCCAAAGTCGTAGTCGATGGAGAAAATACTAACACAATCCCACTGAAAAAGGGGACCAGACAAGGATGCCCCTTGTCCCCACTCCTATTTAATATCGTGCTGGAGGTTTTAGCTAACAGCATAAGGCAAAGAAGTGACATCAAAGGTATTTGTCTGGGGAAGGAAGAGGTGAAACTATCGTTATTTACAGATGATATGATTTTATATATGGAAAATCCCAAAAGTTCCACAGGGGGAGGACTGGAAGCAATAGAGGAGTTTGGCAGAGTGGCAGGATACAAAATCAGCAAACAGAAGTCCATCGGACTGTTATACACATCAGATAAGACCACAGAAGAAGAGATAAAAAAGGTGGTACCCTTCACAATAGCCAAACACAAATGGAAATATCTAGGGATACACCTGACTGAAAAAACAAAAGATCTATATAGGGAAAACTATAGAAAACTATTACAAGAAACCAAGAGCGACCTCAACAAATGGAAGAATATTCCATGCTCTTGGATTGGGAGACTTAATATAGTTAAGATGTCAGTTCTGCCAAAAGCACTACATAAGTTTAATGCCATCCCGATACAATTACCATCATCTTTTTTTCAAAGAAATGGAAAAACTGATTACCAACTTCATATAGAGAGGGAAGAAACCCAGAATTAGCAGAGAACTCCTCAAGAAGGACACTGTGGGAGGGCTTGCTTTACCTGACTTTGGCACATACTATAGAGCCACAGTTCTCAAAATTGCATGATATTGGTACAATGACAGATACTCAGACCAATGGAAAAGAACTGAACACCCAGAAATAAAAGCATCAGCATACACACACCTGATATTTGACAAGGGCCCCAAAAATATCACATGGGAAGCCGATGCCATCTTTAACAAGTGGTGTTGGAAAAAAGGGATATCAACATGCAGAAAAATGAAGCAAGACCCTTATCTCACTCCATGCACAAGAATAAACTCAAGGTGGATCACAGACGTTGAAGTTAAACCCCAAAGTATTAGGGCCATCAATGAGGGAATTGGGACCAACTTGAGAACTTTGGTGCAGGGTATACACAGGCTATCAAAAGTAGGGAAGGACACAAACAAAGAGGAGGTATAAATTGACAAATGGGATACACTGAAGATAAAACACTTGTGTGCATCGAAAGAATTCACCAAGAGAGTAATAAGAGAGTCCACAGACTGGGAAAACATCTTTAGCAATGACACATCAGACAAAGGCCTTATTACTAAAATCTACAATACTCTGCTAGCTTCCCAAAATAAAAAAAACAACAGCCCACTTGAAAGGTGGGCAAAGGACTTGAACAGAAATTTTACAGGGACAGAAATCCGAATGGCCAACAAACATATGAGAAAATGTTCCCGATCTTTAGCCATAAGAGAAATGCAAATTAAAACAACAATGAGGTACCACCTGACACCCTCAAAGGTAGCCCAATTCAAAAAATCAGAAAGCAACAAGTGTTGAAGGGGCTGTGGGGAGACAGGAATTCTCATCCACTGCTGGTGGGCCTGTAAGTACAGACATCCAGTATGGAAATCAATCTGGCGATACCTAAAACAGATGGAAATAGAGTTACCATATGACCCAGCAATCCCCCTACTGGGCATATACCCAGAAGAGGCAAGAAACAAACCAAGGCCAGACATCTGTGCTCCAGTGTTCATTGCGGCACAGTTCACAATTACAAGGAGTTGGAAGCAACCCAAATTTCCATCAACTGACGATTGGATTAAAAAACTGTGGTATATACATACAGTGGAGTACTACGCATCACTGAAAAGCAGTGATGAACATATGAGGCACATAGCGGCATGCGAAGTAAGTCAGGCACAAAAGGACAAGTACAACATGAGCCCGCTGAGGTAAGTATTAAAAATATGTTTTAAAAGCAAAAGTGGCATAGGGGAAAAAGCTACTGTATACAAACATTTTTGGGGTGAAGACTGTGTAGTATGGCAGAGACCAGACCAAAACCAGGGATGCACCTGGTAGACAATGGTGGAGGATGGGGGGAAAGGAAAACAAAAGGATGAATATAAGGAAGAAAAGGGGAGTGGGCTCATGGGGCGCTAATCCACCCAAGGGGAGGGTATTATTTATATCTCCACAGGGAAAGTGGGACCAGACTTCAACCCAGTGTCGCAAGGTGTGAATGCAATATCCTGGCATGGAGTAGAGAACCAGTGGACAGGTATGGGAGGCTGGTCCCAGAACCAAAAATTAAGTGGATTCTTGTCCCTCCCCCGAAAAGAATTTGTTTCAAAGGATGACATTGATTCTGCAGCTCCAGGAGATGGACATATCTGATCAGAGCACACGGGAGCAGATGAAGGGGCAGGAGGAGAGAGTGGAACACAGCCTGGCCCACCAGGCCGTGAGGATGATGTTCCTGAGTAGAGCAGCCAGTTCACAGAGACAACAACATGGCTGGCCATACTATGAGACATAATGCCCCTCAGTGACTAAGGGCGATACAGAGGACAGCACCGGAGACACAGTGTGGGAATTGCACCTGACCTGATCCCACCACACCGAGGCAAAGCACTGGGGTAGGGCAGTGGGACAACAAGGGAATGGAGTGGTGAGGTCCCCAGGGAATGCTGAAAGTGGACTTTGGGGCAGTGCGTGGTGCCCCAACAGACTGGACTGGAAAAAAGGTCCAGCAAACGATCCTTGAACAAACTATAAGCTTTTCTTTTGTGAAGTGTTTTGTTTTTTTTTTTTTGTCAGTGGTTTGTTTTTGTTGTTTTGTTGTCTGGTTGTATACTGTTGCTTTGTTTTCCTCTGTCTTGTTTTTGTGCATGTTATTGTCTCCACAGGTCTGTCTGAATAGGACAGGCTGGATGAACTATCGGGAGGAAAAACAATGGGACAGACAGTTATGGGGGCACTTGGGGTGGGGGAGGGGTAGGGGGGTAAGGTAACAAACACAGGGACGAGGGATCAACATGGGACCCAAAATGGTAGTGAGGGTGGAGTGGCAGGCCTGGTGGGAAATGATCAAGGGTAAGGTTGCGTAAAGTAGAGGTATAGCTGTATCCCAGGTGGGGACAGAACATGGTAGTGGGGCAGGAGGAAAGTCAAGGGAGGTGGAGGAAGAAGCTGGGAGTCAAGGGGCATTTATGGAGGTCTAGACAAAGACATATGCATGCAAACATATATATGAGGATGGGGAAATACATCTAAGTGTCTACATTTGTAGGTTTAGTATTAAGGTGGCGGAAGGACCTTGAGCCTCTACTCAAGCACTCCCTCAATGCATGAATACTTTCTTTTATTAAATTGGCACTCTATGATGCTCACTTTCCCGACAGAACTGCTGAAGCCAAAGGGGATGAACGAGTAAATGTGGTGAAGAAAGCTGATGGTGCCTGGCTATCAAATGAGATAGTGTCTGGGGTCTTAAAGGCTTGAAGATAAACAAGCAGCCATCTAGCTTAGAAGCAACAAAGTCCACATGGAAGAACACACCAGACTGTGTGATCGAGTGGTCCTGAAGGGATCAGTTATCAGGCATCAAAGAACAAAAATCATCATATCATTGGCTGCACACCTCCATAATAGGATCGCTGAAGACAAATGGGTGCATAAGCAAATGTGGCGAAGAAAGCTGATGGTGCCCGGCTATCACAAGAGATAGTGTCTGGGGTCTTAAAGGCTTGAAGGTGAACAAGCGGCCATCTAGCTCAGAAGCAAAAAAGCCCACATGGAAGAAGCACACCAGCCAGTGCGATCACGAGGTGCCAAAGGGCCCAGGTATAAGGCATCATGCACAAATATATATATGTGTGTGTGTGTGTGTGTGTATACCATATTTAATGAAGGGGGAAGAGCAGAGTGGAGACCCAAGGCTCAAGTGTTGGCCACTGGAGATCCCCTCATAGAGGGGTTTAGGAGAGGATATGGGTCAGTCAGGGTGCGATGTAGTACTGATGAAGAACACAGCTTTCCCCACATCCTGGAGCTTCCTCCCCCCAACTACCATGATCCGAATTCTACCTTGCAGGACTGGATATGGCAGAGGTTGTACACTGGTGCATATGACGGCTGGAGGTACAGGTAATCCAGTGTGGATGATACCTTCAGGACCAAGGGTGTGAGGGGTGATGCTGGGAGAGTGGAGGGTGAGTGGGTTGGAAATGGGGAACTGATTACAAGGATCCACATGTGACCTCCTCCCTGGGAGATGGATGGCAGAGAAGGGGGGGAAGGGAGACTCCGGATAGGGCAAGAGATGTCAAAATAACAATGTATAAATTACCAAGGGCACATGAGGGAGGGGGCAGCGGGGTGGGAGGGCCAAAAAAAAGAAGACCTGATGCAAAGGGCTTAAGTGGAGAGCAAATGCTTTGAGAATGATTGGGGCAGGGAATGTGCGGATGTGCTTTATACAATTGATGTTTGTATATGTATGGATTGTGATAAGAGTTGTATGAGCCCCCAATAAAATGTAAAAAAAAAAGAAAAGGGAAAAAAAGAAAATGATTAGGGCAAAGAATGTACAGATTTGCTTTATACAATTGATGTATGTATATGTATGAATTGTGATAAGAGTTGTATGAGCCCCTAATAAAATGTTTAAAAAAAAAGACAATATTCTTCCAAGGTTGAATGACAGTGCTGGGGGAAAGGATATATGTTTTATTTTCCTTAACTATCGGAAATATGTAACAGAATACACTCCCTATAATTGTCCTTATGTGGAATTTCATTTTGCCTTGGTTAAATATTGGTTGCAAAAGTCTTGTCTACATATTTACAGAACATTAAGCATCCAAGGTTGTTTGAGTGTAGGGACATAAAGACTCATAGTGACCCTACATGAAAGAGAACTATGTGAAAGTATTTTCTTTTCTGTAATACTGATGGGATAACATTATCATGTCTTTAACCAACTGAGTCACCATGTGGTTTTGAACTGCCAACCTTTTGGCTAGAAGTTGAGCATTTAATCATGCCCACATAGTTTTGTGGTCCAGGTTCAACTACGTATAATTTACATGTATCTACTTTTCCTTCCTACAGGTGAATATTTATGTGCATATTGACTGGTCTTAAGACATTATGTAGAGTTCTGCTAGGTCAATACTATTACTATTATTTGTTCCTTGAGTATTCAATATGGGATTCTTTCCTAGGTGTTGTGTGATTTTAGTAGTAACCCTGGGCACCATCTTCAGTGCCAGAAATACCTCTCAGAATTGTGAAACTAAGAGTGACTCCTGTAGTGGCCAAATACCCCATAAGACATATCAAGGAATTGATGCATTTGGGTTATTTTGTGGCAGTTCCTTCATCTCTTGTCAACTTGTGAAGGGATGTTGTCTAGCCTGGCAATCAGTTCTTAGCTTGATGGCTTCATTTGTAGGTGCAAAGGAGATAAATATCTCCCTGGAAGGCAGACCCAGGTAGCATCTCTGCTTGTTGAGACATTCCTGTTTACAAAGCCACATGGAGCTACACTGATGCAGCTAGAGCCCTGGAACTGGAGGGGCCATGTGCACACCCATGCCAGTGCTGAGATGCTTCCATCACCATAAGAACCATAAGACTTGCTACCCACTTGCCTGTGATCTACGTCATTGTATGTGTTTCATGAATCTGAAGAATTTATAGACTGGTATCAGACATAGGGGCTAATATTGGACTTATGGACTTGATCTGAGCTGGGATGTTTTCTTAATATACAATTACTATTTGATATAAAGCTCTTTCTTATACACACGTGAGTTTCTCCCTGGATTTGTTTCTCTAATGTACCCAGAATAACACATGGTGTTAGAGAATAATATTAAATCTGTCATGGGCTGCTTGAAGGAAAAGCAGGTCTGTCTTGGAGTAAACACATCTTGTTTAATTCTTGTAATCATTCAAATAAGATTGCATCTCACTTATTTGGGCATGACATTAAGGAGAACCAGAACCCAGAGAATGATCTTGTACTTGGTAAAGTACAATGTCAATGAAAATGTGAAAGACTTTCAATGAGACTGATTGTCACAAGGCTGCAATGATGAGTCCAAAGAGAGGGATGATTGTAAAGATGGTGCACTTCTGGGCAGTATTTCATCCTGTTTGTGTTAGTCTGGGTACATTAGAGAAACAAATCCAAAGAAACTCATATGTATAAGAGAGTTTTCTATAAAGATAAGTGCACATCAAGAAAAGATCCCAACCCAGTCCTGCCCAAGCCCACAAGTCCAACATTAGCTCATATATTCAACACCAATCCACAAAGTCCATTTCCATCTCAAAAAACACATGCATTGACACTGACTGCAGGAGAAAAGCTGAGTCAATTAATGTGTAAGCATCTCAGCGCTGGCAGAGGTCTCAACATGGCTGCTCTAGCATCTAGGGATGCATCGGGGTGGGTTCATGTGGCTTATTCTCAGGGATGTCTTACAGGAAGTAAGTCTTGCCAGCTGAAGCAGGGAACTGGCTAAGGCAGCTGCACCTTGGTCCAACCACCAGAAAGCAAGAGACCCGAGAACTAGAAAGGTGAGGCTCACCGAGCCATTTAGCCCTCTGCCCTTCAATTAACACCACATGTTTATCCGCTACATTGGCACAATAAACTAACCACCTCACTGTTGTTCATGTGATCACTGTGAATTTAAGCCAACTTAAAGATCCCTAACAAACTATTACGCAGGTTATTTTAAGTTAAAATTATTACATAAACACATATTTGTGAGTATTCACTGGAATTAAAATATTGGACATGCATCTGATGGATTGGAGAAAATTTGAGGCTCACATGAGAATTTTATACTGCATTAATATTTTTATAAGGTGCTTTGGTGGCATAGTGGTTATGCGTTGTGCTGAGATTTGCATTCACCAGTTTGCAACTACTAGCCACTCCATGGAAGAAAGACAGGGGATTCTACATCAGTAAAAATCAGAAACTCACAGTGGCACAACTATAAACTGGCATTGAATCAATGGCAGTGGGTTTGGTTTTTTTTATTTTGTGGAATATTTCTAACTTGACAACAAATGGCACTAGTTAGTATCCTGAATTGTAAACTGAGGTCTGAGTACATATTGCTATGGAGTCTGCCTTTGGGTAGATGGTAGATAAAGGTCATCCCTATAAAAAGAAGTATGGTCAGATTCCTGGAGATTCCCTAGAATCACACTCTGCACAGTGGTCCCTAGAGAGGCGCTGACAAGGTGAGGGAACCACAGCTTCTGAGAGGAAAGCATCACTGACCTAATTTTCTTGCATCTGCTGAAACCATGACCTGATGTGCTAAGGTTTATGTCTGGGCTCACACTGACTTCCCATCACTGTGTCTCTAGCACAGTAATGCACAGCTGTGTCCTTGGGAGTCACAGAGTTCTAAAGAAACATGACTCTTGGAGGTGGCCCTGGTGATGCTGACTTGGGCCCAGAGAGCTGGATTATAGTCTGTGCTCCCATCACCCCATATATCACCAAACCACTGCAGTCCCTTTCCTGGGGCCTGGTGGATCCAGTGCACACCAGAGCTGGTTAACGAGAATCCAGAGACAGCACAGGTTAGAGACAGGGTCTATGAGGGCTTCTCCTTGGCCAGGACACCTGGGAATAAAGAGAAACACAGTGAGTCATGTGCTCAGATACTGTATCCCCACACGTTATGTATGAATCCCTGAAGCACTCACTTCCTGGAGTTGCCACTAGAAACAAGAAAAGCCATACACAATTCATGTTCATGTGGCTAAGATTTATGATAAAGGAATGCTCTCCAGGGTGAGAAGGCATATGACTTTAAGTACACGTATGCTGTGGTTTCATCTGAATGCATATTAGGTATTTGCATGTGGGAGGTGCGGTTGTATGTAAAAAGGTGAAAAGGGCAGAATGGTGGTGTCCAGGTGTGGAATCTAAAAAGACTTTCCCCCAGCTTTGTCTCCCCTAAAATATGCCAAACATTAGAGGCTATTTGCCAGCTCATTGTGGGAGGTAATTGTTTCCATGGAGAGCCAGAGAAGTGGTCAAACCTGCTCAGTGACATCCAAAGTTAGCCTGCCATCCTGAATCTAGGATCCGCCCATCTTGTCACATGTATACTCCAATCCCTCCCCTTCCTATTGCCTGTATACTCCTAGATTGTCATCCTTTCATTACTGTATTACCTATAGTATGACCCCTCCCTGTGATGTGTGTCTTTACCTGAAATTAGGGGGCTTTCACACCCCCAAAGCTATATAAGTCTCGCTTAGAAATAAAGAATGTCTCTCCCCTGGTGCTCTCCTCTGTAGTCCTTGCTTCCGTGTCCCCTCTCCCCTTGTCCTCCTTCCCCAACCTCTCCTGCCTTCAGCTCTCCCATCTCTGTGTGAATCACCAAGCAGGGCTACGGTGAGCATGCTAACATGAAATTTGTCCGATTCCATCATTTTACTCTTTCTTCTATCACCTCTATTTCTCTATGAGTTTACTTTAATCTTTAATTATTATCACTGTACAATTGTGCCTACCAGACCTGGATGATTTGTGAGGTGCTGGCTACCCTGACATCCATGGGAGAAACAGTCTTCTCCCTGAGGTCTTCACTCTAGCAATCATACAAACATCTGTGCATATTTCATGTTTAATGTAGTTTTATGTCATTTCCATCAAAATACCCAGATGTTCTATTGAAATTAAAGACAATCTCTATCCTCACGATATTTAGGTAACAAGACAAGGCCTACCTGAATCTTTCCATACATCTGAACACATAGGGAAACAAGAGTATGTCATCCATAAAGCTCCTTTGCCTATGATATTTCAGAATATTTAGAAAGGAGTAAAAATACTTTAACCTTATCTTTTAGATTTAGAGTTGGAATAAAAGGTTTCCTAACAATAGGGTTATTGTGCGGTTAAAAGAAACCACAGATATAAGAAAAAGTTCATTTATCCTCTCATGAGTTAGTACCGAGGGTGGGCATTGGGCTCAGTGTATTTTGAGAGCCCCTTGCTGACAGCATCCCATCACATACAGGAGAGGTGTTTCCTGGGCCCACACTGTCTTCCAACATCTGTGGGTACCACAGCAGCATTTTTTTCTGGTCCTGAGCTTTCAGACTCTTGGTCAGCAGTGTTACCTGGAGTTGTCTCAACAGGTTTCCTGCCATGGACAGTAGAGCTACCATAGTGGCCAGCACAACAGTTCTAGCTGACCAGGCACTACAGTCCTTACCCAGACTCCTGTCTCACGACTTTCTTCTCTTGGTCCAGAGCTGGGGTGTCCTTAGCATCCCTGCAGGTCAGCTTTCTCCCTGAGACTGGTTTTCTGTCTGGACTCACACTGACTCTCACTCACCGTGAAAAGCTTTGGCCATAGAGAGTGATACAAGTTGCAAACACTCTGAATTGGTTGCAGTGAAAGGAAGTGTGATCTATACATATAGACATTTATATAGATATTGTTATTGAGATATACACCACAATAAAATACCAATCAAGAGAGACATTTGCCTGAAAGACAATCAAAGTATTAAACAGAGGTTAGGGTTCATTCTGTCCACAGAAAGAGGAAACATACTTAAAGCAGAGCTCTATTCAAAGTAATTGAAGCAAGAGAGTTATAGAGTTATTTATGCCATGTTAAGGAAGAAATTGTCAAGTCAGAATTCTTTTTTATGTTTTCCTGTGATACGAAATTTTGCAGCTGTTGGTAATTGTTGAACACAATAATAATCTAATGCCATTTGTGTTAGTCTGGGTACATTAGAGAAACAAATCCACAGAAACTCATATGTATAAGAGAGTTTTATATAAAGGTTAAGTGCACATCAAGAAAACATCCTAACCCAAGGTACTCAATCCCACAAGTCCAGCATTAGCCCATCCAACATCAATCCACAAAGTCCTCTTCCATCACACAAAACACACAAAATGATACCGAATGCAAGAGGAAAGCCAAGGAAGTGAATGCATAAGCATCTCAGCGCAGGCAGGAGTCACTCCTTGTCTGTTCCAGCACCCAGGGCTGCATGGGGGTAGGTCCATGCGGCTTTTCCTAAGGGATGTTCTTGCAGGAAGTGAGCCTTGCAGCTGAAGCAGGGAACTGGGTAAGGCAGACGCACCCTGGTCCGACCATCAGAAAGCAATGACCCTAGAACTAGAAATGTTAGCCTCACCGAGCCATTTATTTCTCAGCCCTTCAATTGACCACATAAGTGTTTATCAGCCAGGTTGGCACAATAAACTATCTAACTCTCCATTGAATTATGCATGAGAAGAATGTTGAAAATATTATTTTGTAGCACATATATGAGAAAAATAACTTAGAATATGACGTAGTTTTCTTTTTCACTCATAATCAGAAACTGATGGAAAGTCTTGCTGGTACAACATTAAAAAAACTAGCTAAAATATACAACCAGAAAAGAGATTATGATATAAGCCAGAAATTTGAATTTATAAAAATTGTTAGCAATGGAATAGTCTTTATGTAATAATTTTATTTATTCCCTCAATTTTTCCCCTCCAAAACCATTTTATTGGGAGCAAATACAATCTGTAGTTCAAGTGCGTCAAACAGTATTGTGCTTCCACAATTAGGTTCAAAACATCATCTTCCTTCTTCAACTAGTGGCATCAGCTCCCTTTATTCCACCCCCCACTGTAGCCCCAGAAGCCTTTCTACTTGCTGTCTCTTTATGTTCATCAATTCTGGCTTTCATCTGCGGTCACACAGAAAAATATATCACTGAAATTCAAGAATGCTATCCCCCAATGACAAAATACATGAGATAAACTCCAATAGGAATTTAAAATTGAGGAAGCAGGCAGTCCACGTAGAGTCGCTGCCCTTCCCCGGAATCCATAACAGACCTACATGTGCTTCGCATGTGTCAGTCTGGCTACTAGAATGTGAGGATCTTGCCAGTTGACTGCCTTTCTCAGGATTTTCTGGATCCAAAAGCACTCTTTAGTAGCTGGTGTCCTGCAACACACCCTGTGCCTCATGCTGAACACACAAACTGCTTGTCCTGCACATGACATTGAATACACCGAGCAACAACAACAACAAAACCGACTCCCTGCCTTCCAGGAGACGTCGGCTCACAGCACAACTCTATTTCTGTATGTTTGCTGTTGAGGAGGGAACACTGTTCTTCAACTCCAGCACAAACAAGGCATGCTTGCCAACCTCCATTCCTGCACTGGCCACAGAGTGAAACCACTGGCTGTGAGGACTGCTGCCTACTCTGATGCTGAGCCGGCTCTGTCTCTTCTCTGTGTGAGCAAACAGCTGTTGCACACAGAGCCTCTGTGTGAGCTGAGCTTTTGTCAGTGACCTCACACTGGTTTAACAGAAATCAACAGTTATATTGTGCGAAGTACACAAGAAGGGGAGTAATTCAACTTGAAGGGAGAATAAGGTTATTTTTATAAAAGTACCTTGTAAATTGAAGCACAACCAGAAAAATATATTTAAAAGGAAACCATTAACATGTTAATAAAGATTTTATAAATAATATTATAAAATGTGTCCCAGAAAAAGATGATATAATTAAAACGAAAACACGATGTATGAAGTTCTATGGAGACCAGGATGATGGAAAAAATAGAACATTTCCTGATAATAATATCAAATATTATTTAACAAAATACACGATACACAGAAAACAAATTCATGGACATAAACAAAACAACATACAAATTCAGAAATTCTATAAGCCATTGGCACCAAGTGAATCCTGAATCACAGTGACTCTAGGACAGAGTAGAACTGTTCCGTAGGGCTTCAGACACTGTTAATCTTTTGGAGGAGCAAACAGTCTCATCTTTCTTCCTTGGAGGAGCTGGTAATTTCTAACTGCTGACATTGAACTTTGCATCCCAATGTAAAATAGACAAAAAGAATGGCAAAATGAAAAACTGTCCCAGGGGAGGCTAAGAGCTAAGTGAGAAAGCCCTGATTCCAACAGGAAATCCTCCCTGTCATCCATCTGTGCCTGTCTAGGGCTGGTGTCTGTGCTCAGTGGGTCCTGCGTGCCCCCTGCTGCCCAGTGTCTTCCCTGCAGGGGAGGTTTGTGTCTGGGCTCACACTGACTTCCCCTCACTGTGCTCCTTGCACAGTAATACATGGCCGTGTCCTCAGCAGTCACGAAAATCAGCTGCATGGAGAACTGATTCTTTGATGTGTCTCTGGTGATGGAGAGTCGGCTTTGGAAGGACGGGTTATAATATGTATTACCATCATAGCTTATGCATCCCATCCACTGCAGCCCCTTCCCTGAGGGCTGGCAGATCCAGTCCCAGCAGTAACCACTGCTTGTGATGGAGTAACCAGAGACAGTGCAGGTGAGGGACAGCTTCTGGGAAGGCTTCACCAGTACTGGACCTGACTCCTGCAGCTGCACCTGGGACAGGACGCCTGTTAAAAAAATGTTCCATGTCAGTCACTTGAAGTCATAACTATCCCCATAGACCCAGGTCGGATATCTGAATCTCTCACCTTGGGGAACTGTCACCAAGCACAAGAGAACACATAACAATAGCATCTTTACACCCCACTGCTGCTTTCTCAAGAGACCTACAGCCCTGTCTGAAGAGAACTGATAGCTTTCCCAGCCCAAGGGTGAAATTGTACCCTAGTTTCTCAAAGATAATTTGCATATGAGGGCGTCCTGTCCTTATAAACAGAAAGTGATAGAGAACAGACCCCCTTTTATCTTCTGAGCTTATGATACGGTAACTGTTTGAACTCATGTGCATATTAGTCTACAACAACAAGTTTTTCTCAAGAGATGTGTAGGGGAGATCAAAGATTGCCCATAATTTTTGAACCCAGTGTTCTCTCCTTCCATCCCCTCATTGCTCCTGCCCTGCCTTGGGCTCCTGTATGTCCTGGGCCCCAAAGAGTGGGCAGGATATAGTTTGTTAAAACCATCAATTGGACCCCAAGTCATCGTCAGACCTCACAATCTCCAAGGTCCACTTTTTTTTTTCTGTACACCCTGACACCTCTTAATTAATCTCCTCATATTCCTTAGTAGTTTCCCTGGTGTGGGAGTAACATTTTTGAGACGCATGAATATCACGTTAGTCCCAAGGAGTTGGGGTTAATAAGGTCCCAAAGGTCCAACTGTTCTATGAAGCCATTCAGTTCCAATTTCCACCCACTCCACTCGAGGAGATTCCCTCATGTTTTGGGGTTCTGTGAATAAGTGGAACATCCAAAAGAAATTTATGAAATTTTGAGGAAATAAATCACGTGTTGGTGGATTCTGTTCAGTACAAATTCTGACCATCAGGAAAGGGTAAACCAGATGGTATGCCCAAAGGCCAAGCTCCACTCCCAGCTTTGCCGTTTATTTACATACATCTGACCAAAGCCTCTGGCAGAATAGCAGTCGACATTGTCCCTCTGCTAATCCTTTGCAGCCAGGATTTCCCGAGCTTGGGTCATGGTCATCATCATCCCCACTGCTCTTACAAGTAATACACACACTACATCCCAGAACCTGATGACTGGGTCAACCTCAGTGTAACTAAAGAGATTCAAGTGACATAGAGTCTCAGGGAAGAATGTGACACCTAGAAAATTTGGACTTCAGACAAGACAATATTGTAACTCTGTAGCCTTTAAAAATGCAAGATTCGGAATAGAAAACCACTCCCTTGTTTGATAGCACATCCAGAATTGTGAAAAATCAGTCGAGTCATGATTTCAACTGCAAGGATGCAGAAAACCAGTAAATGGAAAATAATCATTTAAGAAAAGGCTCAGAGTAAGAATAAGAGTCAAGTACAATATTTTAGACTTTGAATCAAAGGACGTTTTCTTGAAACCCATAAGGCACTCATCATTAAAATTAGATCCATCCACTCCATTCCCTTGCTGTTCTGCTGCACTCCCCCAGTGATTTGCCTCGGTGTGGTGGGATCAGGTCAGGTGCAATTCCCACACTGTGTCTCCGGTGCTGTCCTCTGTATCGCCCTTAGTCACTGAGGGGCATTATGTCTCATAGTATGGCCAGCCATGTTGTTGTCTCTGTGAACTGGCTGCTCTACTCAGGAACATCATCCTCACGGCCTGGTGGGCCAGGCTGTGTTCCACTCTCTCCTCCTGCCCCTTCATCTGCTCCTGTGTGCTCTGATCAGATATGTCCATCTACTGGAGCTGCAGAATCAATGTCGTCCTTTGAAAGAAATTCTTTTCGGGGGAAGGGCAGGAATGCACTTAATTTTTGGTGCTGTGGCCAGCCTCCCAGACCTGTCCACTGGTTCCCTACTCCACGCCGGGATATTGCATTCATACCTTGTGGCACTGGGTTGACGTCTGGTCCCACTTTCCCTGTGGAGATATAAACAATACCCTCCCCTTGGGTGGATTAGTGCCCCATGCCAAGGGATCAGTTATCAGGCATCAAAGAACAAAAAATCATATCATTTGCTGCACACCTCCATGATACGATCGCCGAAGACAAACGGGTGCATAAGCAAATGTGGTGAAGAAAGCTGATGGTGTCCGGCTATCAAAAGAAATAGCGGCTGGGGTCTTAAAGGCTTGAAGGTGAACAAGCGGCCATCTAGCTCAGAAGCAATAGAGCCCACATGGAAGAAGTACACCAGCCGGTGCGATCACGAAGTGCCAATGGGACCAGATACACCATATTGAATGAAGGGGAAACTGCAGAGTGGAGACCCGAGGCCCAACTGTCGACCACTGGAGATCCCCTCACAGAGGGGTTTAGGAGAGGAGATGGGTCAGTCAGGGTGCGATGTAGTATCGATGAAGAACACAACTTTCCCCTAGATCCTGGATGCTTCCTCCCCCCAACTACCATGATCCACATTCTACCATGTAGGACTGGATAGGGCAGAGATTGTACACTGGTGCATGTGGGAGCTGGAGGCACAGGGAATCCAAGGTGGAAGATACCTTCAGGACCAGGGGTGTGAGGGGCGAGGCTGGGAGAGTGGAGGGTGAGTGGGTTGGATAGGGGGAACTGATTAAAAGGATCCACATGTGACCTCCTCCCTAGGAGATGGACAGCAGAGAAGGGGGGCAAGGGAGACTCCAGATGGAGCAAAATATGACAAAATGACAATCTGTGGATTATCGGGAGCTTGTGAGGGAGGGGGGCGCAGGGAGGGAGGGGAAAAAAAAGGAGAGGACCTCATGCAGAGGGCTTAAGTGGAGAGCAAATGCTTTGAGAATGGTTGGGACAAAGAGTGTACGGATGTGCTTTATACAATTGATGTATGTACATGTGTGGATTGTGATGGGAGTTGTATGAGCCCCTAATAAAGTGAAAAAAAAGAAAAGAAGAAAAGAAAAGAGAATGATTGGGGCAAAGAATGTACGGATGTGCTTTGTACAGTTGATGCATGTATATGCATGGGTTTTGATGGGAGTTGTATTAGCCCTTAATAAAATGTCTTAAAAAATTAGGTCCATCCATCCAATTGACCCTCTAAATTTAGAGACTAATCATACACACTCTTGTAAATGTCCCTTACCCTGGGGCTCTGGTTGCATTGAAATATGAGCATCTCGAACCAAAGACAGCCTCTCCATTTGTGCTCTGGGCACAGCCACATCACAACTACTTATGGATCTCACCTTACATTTATTCCCTACACTAAAGGATTGCCTAATTTTGGAAAATGGTTCATATTATTGATTATAGAAGCTGTGACACTATCTCTAACCAAGCAGTTTTTTTTTCCATTCAGTATTGCTGTTTATTACCAAGTACTTCTTGTATGCCAGCGACTCAACTGTTTTGGCAAAGAAACATAAGTGATCATTTTCAATATCAGGACACTAAGTATGTTCCAGAATATACTTCTATTTTCAAAAACTGATGAATAAGCACATTAAGCAGCCATGAATGATATGTGGACATATTTAGGGCGTTGAAGCCCTCTGGAATGAGCAGATCAGCAAAATGCCACATGTGAAGAATGGGTTTGTAGTCTTCTGAATCTGCTGTTGTTACCAAAGCCCACTGTTCTTGAGGTGATTCTACCACGTTATCTGCCCTGTATAGGGTTTCGGAGGCTGTAAATCTTTTTTTTTTTTAATTTTCTTTTTGTATTTTATTTTATTTTATTAAAAAACATTTTATTAGGGGCTCATACAACTCTTATCACAATCCATACATATACATACATCAATTGTATAAAACACATCTGTACATTCTTTGCCCTAATCATTTTCTTTTTTTTAAAATCTTTTTTTAAAATTTTTTAAAAATTTTAACAATTTATTAGGGGCTCATACAATTCTTATCACAGTTCATACATATACATACATCAATTGTATAAAGCACATCTGTACAGTCCCTGCCCTAGTCATTTTTTTCTCCTCTTTTCTTTTTTTACATTTTATTAGGGACCCATACAACTCTTATCACCATCCATACATATACATACATCAATTGTATAAAGCACATTCATACATTCCCTGCCCCATTCATTCTCAAAGCATTTGCTCTCCACTTAAGCCCTTTGCATCAGGTCCCCTTTTTTTTCCCCCTCCCTCCCCTTTACCCCCTCCCTCATGTGCCCTTGGTAATTTATACCTCATTATTTTGTCATATCTTGCCCTATCCGGAGTCTCCCTTCCCCCCTTCTCTGCTGTCCCTCTCCCAGGGAAGAGGTCACATGTGGATCCTTGTAATCAGTTCCCCCCTTCCAACCCACTCACCCTCCACTCTCCCAGCATCGCCCCTCACACCCTTGGTCCTGAAGGTATCATCCACCCTGGATTCCCTGTACCTCCAGCCCTCATATGTACCAGTGTACTACCTCTGCCCTATCCAGTCCTGCAAGGTAGAATTCAGATCATGGTAGTTGGGGGGAGGAAGCATCCAGGATCTGGGGGAAAGCTGTGTTCTTCATCGGTACTACCTCGCACCCTAATTAACCCATCTCCTCTCCTAAACCCCTCTATGAGGGGATCTCCATTGGCCGACACTTGGGCCTTGGGTCTCCACTCTGCACTCCCCCCTTCATTTAATATGGTATATATATACATATACATATACACATATATACACACACTTATATCGTTATTGTTTTTTTTGCATGATGCCTTATACCTGGTCCCTTGGCACCTCGTGATCGCACTGGCCGGTGTGCTTCTTCCATGTGGGCTTTTTTGCTTCTGAGCTAGATGGCCGCTTGTTCACCTTCAAGCCTTTAAGACCCCAGACACTATCTCTTGTGATAGCCGGGCACCATCAGCTTTCTTCACCACATTTGCTTATGCACCCATTTGTCTTCAGCAATCCTATCATGGAGGTTTGCAGTCAATGATATGATTTTTTGTTCTTTGATGCCTGGTAACTGATCCCTTTGGGACCACTCGATCACACAGGCTGGTGTGTTCTTCCATGTGGACTTTGTTGCTTCTGAGCTAGATGGCCGCTTGTTTATCTTCAAGCCTTTAAGACCCCAGTCACTATCTCTTTTGATAGCCGGGCACCATCAGCTTTCTTCACCACATTTACTTGTTCACCCACTTTGGCTCCAGCCGTTGTGTCGGGAGAGTGAGCATCATAGAGTTCCAATTTAATAAAAGAAGGTATTCATGCATTGAGAGAGTGTTTGAGTAGAGGCCCAAGGTCCTTCCGCCACCTTAATACTTGACCGATAAATATAGACACATAGATCTATTTCCCAATCTTCCTATATATATTTGCATGTACATGTCTTTGTCTGGACCTCCATGAATGCCCTTTGACTCCTAGCTCTTTCCTCCATCTCCCTTGACTTTCCTCCTGCCCTACTACCATGCTTCATTGCCACCTGGGCTAGAGTATACCTCTTCTCTAAGCAACCTTACCCTTGATCATTTCCCACCATGCCTGCCACTCCCCCTTCTCTAACATTTGGGGTCCCATGTTTTTCCCTTGTCCCTGGGTTTGTTAACACCACTTCCTTACCCCCCTAACCCCCCACCCCAATTCCCCCCGGAACTGTCGGTCCCGTTGTTTTTCCTCCAGATAGTTCATCCAGCCTGTCCTATTCAGACAGACCTGTGGAGTCACTAACATGCACGAAAACAAGACAGAGGAAAACAAAGCAACTGTATACAACCAGACAACAAAACAACAAAAACAAACCACTGACAAAGAACAGAACAAAACAGTTCACAAGAGAAAAGCTTGTAGTTAGTTCAGGGATCGTTTGCTGGCCCTTAGGAGCGTTTTCCAGTCCAGTCTGTTGGGGCAGCACGCCCTGGCCCCAAAGTCCACTTTCAGCATTCCCTGGGGACCTTGCCACTCCATTCCCTTGCTGTTCCGCTGCACTCCCCCAGTGATTTGCCTCTGTGTGGTGGGATCAGGTCAGGTGCAATTCCCACACTGTGTCTCCGGTGCTGTCCCCTGTATCGCCCGGAGTCACTGAGGGGCATCATGTCTCATAGTAGGGCCAGCCATGTTGTTGTCTCTGTGGACTGGCTGCTCTACTCAGGAACATCATCCTCACGGCCTGGTGGGCCAGGCTGTGCTCCACTCTCTCCTCCTGCCCCTTCATCTGCTCCTGTGTGCTCTGATCAGATATGTCCATCTCCCGGAGCTGCAGAGTCAATGTCGTCCTTTGGAACAAATTCTTTTCGGGGAAGGGCAGGAATCCACTTAATTTATGGTGCTGGGGCCAACCTCCCAGACCTCTCCACTGGTTCCCTCCTCCACGCCGGGATATTGCCTTCACACCTTGCAACACTGGGTTGAAGTCTGGTCCCACTTTCCCTGTGGAGATATAAACAATACCCTCCCATTGGGTGGATTAATGCCCCATGACTCCACTACCCTTTTCTTCCTTATATTCATCCTTTGGTTTTCCTTTCCCCACCTCCTCCACCATTGTCTACCATGTACATCCCTGGTTTTGGTCTGGTCTCTTCCATACTACACCATCTTCACTCCTAAAATGTTTGTGTACAGTAGCTTTTTTCCCTATGCCACTTTTGCTTTAAAAAAAATTTTTTTTTTAATTCTTACCTCAGCGGACTCATGTTGTACTTGTCCTTTTGTGCCTGACTTACTTCGCTTAGCATGATTTCCTCCAGTTCTTCCCATGCCGCTATATGCTTCATACGTTCATCACTGCTTTTTAGTGATGCGTAGTATTCCATTGTATGTATATACCACAGTTTTTTAATCCAATCGTCAGTTGATGGAAATTTGGGTTGCTTCCAACTCCTTGCAATTGTGAACTGTGCCGCAATGAACATTGGAGCACAGATGTCTGGTCTAGTTTGTTTCTTGCCTCTTCTGGGTATATGCCCAGTAGGGGGATTGCTGGGTCATATGGTAACTGTATTTCCATCTGTTTTAGGTATCGCCAGATTGATTTCCATAGTGGCTGTACGTACTTACAGTCCCACCAGCAGTGGATGAGAGTTCCTGTCTCCCCACAGCCCCTCCAACACTTGTTGCTTTCTGATTTTTTGAATTGGTCTACCTTTGAGGGTGTCAGGTGGTACCTCATTGTTATTTTAATTTGCATTTCTCTTATGGCTAAAGATCGGGAACATTTTCTCATATGTTTGTTGGCCATTCGGATTTCTGCCCCTGTGAAACTTCTGTTCAAGTACTTTGCCCACCTTTCAAGTGGGCTATTGGTTTTTTCTTTTTGGATGCTAGCAGAGTACTGTAGATTTTAGTAATAAGGCCTTTGTCTGATGTGTCATTGCTAAAGATGTTTTCCCAGTCTGTAGACTCTCTTATTACTCTCTTGGTGAATTTTTTAGATGTACACAAGTGTTTTATCTTCAGTATATCCCATTTGTCGATTTGTGCCTCCTCTGTGTTTGTGTCCTTCCCTATTTCTGATAGCCTGTGTATTCCCTGAGCCAAAGTTCTCAAGTTGGTCCCAATTCCCTCATTGATGGCCCTAATAGTTTGGGGTTTAACTTCAAGGTCTGTGATCCACCTTGAGTTTATTCTTGTGCATGGAGTGAGATAAGGGTCTTGCTTCATTTTTCTGCATGTTGATATCCATTTTTTGCAGCACCACTTGTTAAAGAGGGCATCTGCTTCCCATTTGATATTTTTGGGGCCCTTGTCAAAGATCAGCTGTGTGTATGCTGATGCTTTTATTTCTGGGTTTTCAGTTCTTTTCCATTGGTCTGAGTATCTGTCATTGTACCAATACCATGCAGTTTTGAGAACTATGGCTGCATAGTATGTGCCAAAGTCAGGTAAAGCAAGCCCACCCACGGTGTACTTCTTCTTGAGGAGTTCTCTGCTAATTCTGGGCTTCTTCACTCTCCATATGAAGTTGGTAATCACTTTTTCCATTTCTTTGAAGAAAGATGATGGTAATTGTATCGGGATAGCATTAAACTTATATAGTGCCTTTGGCAGAACTGACATCTTAACTATATTAAGTCTCCCAATCCAAGAGCATGGAATATTCTTCCATTTGTTGAGGTTGCTCTTGGTTTCTTGTAATAGTGTTCTATAGTTTTCCCTATATAGATCTTTTGTTTTTTCAGTCAGGTGTATCCCTAGATATTTCCATTTGTGTTTGGCTATTGTGAAGGGTACCACCTTTTTGATCTCTTCTTCTGTGTTCTTATCTGATGTGTATAACAGTCCGATGGACTTCTGTTTGTTGATCTTGTATCCTGCCACTCTGCCAAACTCCTCTATTGCTTCCAGTCCTCCCCTTGTGGAACTTTTGGGATTTTCCATATATAGAATCATATCATCTGCAAATAACGATAGTGTCACCTCTTCCTTCCCCAGACAAATACCTTTGATGTCACTTCTTTGCCTTATGCTGTTAGCTAAAACTTCCAGCACGATATTAAATAGGAGTGGAGACAAGGGGCATCCTTGTGTGGTCCCCTTTTTCAGTGGGATTGTGTTAGTCTTTTCTCCATCGACTACGACTTTGGCTGTTGGTTTTTCATATATCGCCTGTATTGTCTTGAGGAACTTTCCTTCCATTCCTATCTTCGCTGGTGTCTTAAACAGGAATTGGTGTTGGATGTTGTCGAATGCTTTTTCTGCGTCTATTGATATTATCATGTGATTCTTATACTTTTTCATGTCAATGTGATTAATAATACGAATGGTCTTTCGTATGTTGAACCATCCCTGCATCCCTGGTATGAAACCCACTTGGTCATGGTGAATTATTTGTTTTATATACTTTTGTATTCTGTTGGCTAGTATTTTGTTAAGGATTTTTGCATCAATGTTCATTAGGGATATTGGTCTGTAGTTCTCGATTCTTGTGGGATCCTTGCCCGGTTTGGGTATCAGAGTTATACTAGCTTCATAGAAGGAGTTTGGGAGTTTGCCATCTTTTTCTATGTTCTGGAAAAGTTTGTGTAGGATTGGTATTAGTTCTTCCCTGAATGCTTGATAGAATTCTCCAGTGTATCCATCTGGTCCAGGGGATTTTTTTGTTGGTAATCCCTTGATAACCTTTTCTATTTCTTCTATTGCGATGGGTCTGTTGAGATTCTTGATGTCCACCGAGGAGAGTCTAGAGAGGGATTGTTTTTCCAGGAATTTGTCCATGTCTTCCAAATTGTTGAATTCATTGGAGTACAATCCTTCATAGTATTGTGTAACTATCCTTTCGATTTCATTAGGGTCTGTTGTAATGACACCTCTTTCATCCCTTATTCTTGCTATTGAGATTAGTTCCCTCCTTTCTTTGGTCAGGTTTGCCAATGGTCTATCGATCCTGTGTATCTTTTCAAAGAACCAACTTTTAGCGATATTAATTTTTTCCAAAGTTTTTTTATTTTCCCTCTCCTGAATTTCAACCCTGATTTTTATAATTTCTTTTCTTTTGCTATTAGTAGGGTTGTCCTGCTGACTCTGTTCTAGTTTTTGTAAATTTTGTGTCAGCGTATCCATCATGAGTCTCTCTTCCTTTCTCAGGTGTGCTTGTATTGCTATGGACCTTCCTCTGATGACTGCCTTTGCTGTGTCCCATAAGTTTTGGTACGTCGTGTGCTCATTTTCGTTGGTTTAGAGAAATTTCCTGATTTCGTCTCGGATCTGCACCAGTATGCACTCCTTTTGCAGTAGAGAGTTATTCATCCTCCAATTATTTGCTCTTATTTTCTTTGTCTTCCTTTTGTTGATTTCCAGTCTTATGGCACAGTGGTCAGAGAGAGAGGGCTGTATTATTTCAATGTGCTTAAATTTATGTAGATTTGCCTTATGCCCCAGTATGTGGTCTATCTTCGAATATGTGCCATGGGGACTTGAAAAGATGTGAAATTTTTTGTATTTGGATGAAAAGCTCTGTAAATATCTATTAGGTCAAATTGTGGAGTTTAGCTCTCTAGTCTCCTTGTTGAGTTTCTTTCCCTGTGATCTATCTTTCTCAGTGAGTGGTGTGTTGAAGTCACCCACTATAATTGTCGAGTCTGTGATTTCTTTCTTAATCTTTTGGAGTGTTTGGTTCACGTATTGAGCTGGTCTCTCATTCGGGGGAATATATGTTTACAATGCTTGGTGGTTCATTGTCTATCATTCCCTTGAGCATTATATAGTGTCCCTCCTTATCTCTTTTTATGGTTTGCACTTTGAGGTCAATTTTATCCAAGATAAGGATTGCAACCCCTCCTTTTTTTGTATTGCTGTTTGCTTGGTAGGTCCTTCTCCAGCCTTTGATTCTCAGCCTATTTTTGTCTTTAGCCTTGAGATGTGTCTCCTGTAGGCAGCAAATTGATGGGTTGTGTTTTCTAAGCCATTCTGCTAGTCTCAGTCTTTAATGCCTGAGTTCAGGCCATTGATATTCAGGGTTATTATCTCCATGTGCGGACTCTGTGATGCCATTTTATACTTTTTGTGTTGGGAGTTTTCCTACTTTCCTTTCTCATTAGTGTGTGTTTTTTGTGTGTATCATTCTTGACTTCTTTCCATCCTTAAGCCATTGCTATCTTGGGGTCTGTTTACTCTTTGTTGTGCACTGGATGAGGTTGTTCTATGTGCTGGTCTCTTATTTGTGCTTGGTGAGTGTTGTTCTTCTGCCCATACTGAGTCGGCAAGGATCTTTTGTAAGGCTGGGTTTGTTGTAATGAATTTTTTGAGTTTTTCCTTGTCTGGGAAGACTTTTACTTCTCCATCGATCTTGATCGATAATTTGGCTGGGTAGAGTATTCTTGGATTTGCGTTGTTTTCTTTCAATTTTTGGAATATGTTACTCCACTCTCTCCTTTTTTTCATAGTTTCTGCTGATAGGTCTGAGCATATCCTTATGTGGGAACCTTTATATGTGATTGCTTGCTTTTCCCTAGCTGCTCTCATGATTTTCTCCTTTTCCTCAAAGTTTGTAAGTTTAACTATTATGTGCCTTGGTGACTTCTTCTTGGGGTCCCGTCGTGCTGGTGTTCTTTCAGCCTCCTGGATGGTTGCTTGGTTTTCATTCATTAAGCTGGGGAAGTTTTCCTCCAAGAATTCTCTCGCTATTGTTGCAGATGACTTCTTTGTTGTGTCTTCCTCCGGTAGGCCAATAATTCTAATGTTGTTCCAGTTCATAGCATCAGGCATAGCTCTTAGGTTTTCTTCGGCTTCTCTGATGCTCTTATTAGATTTTTGTTCACGTTTATTAAAGTCTGCTTGGCTGTCCTCCACGACACTGATGCGGTTCTCTGATTCCTCCAATCGATTCTCAAGGAACATGATTCTGCTATTGTTTTTCGTTACCTGCTCCTCAAGCTCCTGTATTTTCCTTTGGTATGTGTCTTTTATCTCCTCTATAATTTCATCCTTTTTCTGTAGTGTTTCCCTCATATTCTGCATCGCTCCAAGCACCATTCTGAGAGCTTCTTTGTATGGCATCTCAATGTCTGCTTCTTCTATGTATGTTGTTATGTTCAGGACATCTTCTTCCTTTGCCTTTTGTTTCTCCTGTTTTTTCGTTGAGGTCGTTGGGGGTGATGGCTGTTTGCGTTGAGTTGTTTTTGAGGGACCAGGTGCCATTTTCTAGTCTCTCTCTGGAAGACTTATAGGAATTCTTCTTCGATCTGCCTACAGCTAATTTTGCTATGGGATTAATTTACTGCTTTATCTTCCTGTGGCTTCCCTATCAGGGGAGTGCCCCAGATGGTAGATCGACTGCCTGCACCAGTGTTGCAGAGGCTGGGCTGAAGTTCCCGCTATTGATTTGAATATTGATAAGTGTTGGCTGAGCTATCTTATGTCCCCAGGTACACAGGCAGGAACTCCCTGGTGTGAAGTCTGAGGAGTATCCCCTGGAGAGCAAGCAGGCCTTACCCTAGCCTTGGGCTATCTATGCAGGGTGGAGCTCACCTAGCTGGGTGTGACCCAGGCGCAAATGCCCTAGGGCAATGGGAGTGCCCCATAAGTCCGCAATGGAGTGTGAGAGAGCAAGGCATGAACAAGGGGGGTGAGAAAAATCAAAAAGTGAGACTAGACTGTGCAGGGGTACAGGGAAGCGAGGGAAGCAAAAGAAACTATGTAGCTGAGTCCCACTCCCTGCCTGTGGATCTACAAGGGCTTACTCCCTGCCCCAAGCCCCAGCGGTAGTTCGCAGCTGAGCCCCAAGAAGGGTCGGAAGAAAACTGCTGAGCCGCCCCCAGTGAAATGGGGGGACAGAGAGCAGAGATGTTAACAGACGCCTCCGTGTAGCTGAAGCTTGATCCCTGCCTATGGAGCTGTGGGGGTTTGGGTTAATTCCCTGCTCAGACCACGCGGCGCGGCTGCGGCTGTGCCTTGAAAAAGCCCCTGCGCAGCCCTCCAAGGCTGTGTGGGAATATAAAGCAGAGACGCAAACAGAAGCAACAATGTAAATAAGCAACAATGTAGATGAACCCCGATCCTTGCCGGTGGAGCCCCAAGAGTCCTGTTCCTGCCCTGAGGCAGATAGGGAAAAACTGTGGCTGTGCTGAGACCAAGCCCTGCTACAGGCTCCAAATGGTCCCGGCTTGGGCAGATCCGGCAACTGGACTAGGGTCGAGCCACAGCCGGCTTCCACTGAGGTAAGCCAAAAGCCCCCAGCCCCTCAAAACCCCGTGGATCTGTGCCTACTTATATTTATGATGCACCTCCTGCGATCCAGTGGCGTTGAATTTCACTCTGAGCAACTCTCCTGGGCTGGATTCTGCGGAGTCCCTCTGTTGTGTGTCACTCCGTTCCCATCTTCCCGGAAGTCTAACCAAGCAGTTTTAAATATTAATCCTCATTCAGTTTCCTTCCTCTTAACAAAGTTAAAATATTTTCCCCAGATTTATGGTTGACAATACTCATTTACTGATTAATCAGAATTTGCATATCTCCAAATTAATGTATCTTTTTACAGTGGGGAAATCCAAGCACTAGGTGTTGGTCACCTGGATCTCTTTGTGCCAGAATTTGCTGAAGGGTATAAGCAATTGATTTGAAAAGAAGACACATTGTACTCACTACAATCCAGGGGTTCAAGCACAGGAAACTCTAGCATTTTTCGTTTGGAGATCATTGAGTCTGATCACTTTTCATATGCACACTGGCAGAGCATCACTTGATCCTGTTCATTTAATCAAAGTCCCATCTCACTGTCTGCTCTTGGAGCTTGTCTAACCGATTCAAGTTGAGACCATGATGTAGCTTGTGTTAGTCTGGATAGACTAGAGAAACAAATCCATGGATACACATATGTGTATAGGAAAGAGATTTATATACAAGAGCAATTGAACATTGAGAAAACATCTCATCCCAGTCCAGATCAAGTCCATAGGGCAGATATTACTCCATATTCTGATATCAATCTATAAAGTCCTCTTCAGACTCACGAAACACATGCAATGATGTCAAATGCAGATCATAGGCCAGTGGGTAGAAAGTCTTTGGATCCAGCATCATTGGGAATATCTTAGCCCTGGCAGGGCTCTCTTTGGCATCTCTGACTGCTGAGGTCTGGTTGTGTCCATGTGGCTTCTCTTCTGCAATATCTCCCAGGGAATAGCAGAGAAAGAGAAGTGTCTTCTTCCTCCAAAGAGGAAGTACCAGATTTCCCAGAATTCTCAGGAGAAGGTCATGCCTACAGAAGTCGCTTTGGTTATATCCAGATTGACAGCCTAGATTCTCAGTCCTTAAATTGACACCAGATTATGTGACTAGCACATAGCTGCACACTCGTTCAGGTCACTGCCATGATCATCTCAGATAATTTCATAGCAGTTATTAGTAGGGGTCTTCTTAAGTGTCAACCACGACATTATCCATGTACACATCACTTTCCTAACAGGTTTGTTACACATGTTCTCAATGAGCTCCTGGGTTCTCCCTGCATTCTGAAGAAGCAACACATCAAGGTTTTCTAAACTCAAATGTCTGGGTTCCTTTGGCCGTCCCGCATCTCGTGAGGTTAGGCTTGGTCAGTCTCTTAATCAAGGTGCACTTCATCTCTCAAAATTCTTGAAGGTGGAAATGATAGAAATTATGGCTTAAGGAAAATGCAATAGTATTTGCTCCAGTTGTCTATTGTTGTACATGGAATAGACATACATTGCAACTAAAAATTACAAGAGCTTTTTGCCTTTTATCTGTTGCTTGATTTCCCCTTTAACTCTGTTGATGCACATAAATGTCTGATTTTTAGAAGGTCACTCTCATCTATGTTGTCTTCTTTGTGTGCACTTCCTTTGCTATGTTTGACAGCGTATGAACGCCCTGCAATGGGGCAATTCATGTGTCCCTGCTTCCTTATAGAGGGTCTTCATAGCTCTGGGATTTACATTAGGTCATTGATCATCTTGTTTTCATTTTTTGTACATGAGATGAGTTTTTGGTTGTCTTTCATTCTTCTGACGGTGGCGATTCACTTGTGTCAGTACCATTGTTGAAGAGAATGTCTCTCTTTTAAGTCCCTTGGGCCTTTGGTGAAGATCAGTTGCCTATATGTGGATGGATTATTTATTAGTCTTCCATTCTGTTCCATTGGTCAACATACCTATCATTGTACGAGGGCCAGGCTGTTTTGACTTCTGTGGCTGAGGAATAGTTTTGAGGTTAATTTGTGTGAGGCCCCCTACCTTGATCTCAATATTTTTGGTCCCTTGACTATCCTAGCATTCTCCATATAAAATTAGTAATAATTTTTCCATTTCTTTAAAGGATTAAGTTGGCATTTGGATCAGTATTTCATTATATTTAAAAATAGCATTAGGTAGTATTGACATTTCCTTGGCATTGAGCTTCCTTGTCCATGAATATGGCATACTGTGAATGTGAAACAAACTTTCATTGGGAAGGATAAATATTACAGGATGAGGTCATCTTGCTGAACAAGAGAAACAGAAAATAGATAAAGACACAAAGAGATTTTTGGACCAGTGCTGAGTTTGACCTGTACACTTCCTACTGAAGATGAGAGCCACATTCATATGGGAGCTAAATTCTGTTTTCATGTGGTTCATTTCCTAACTTGTCGCCTGCATGACTCTAGCCTGGAACTCAATGACATTATCAGGGAATTCTATGGAAGCCTCTGCTCTCAGTCTGTCCTTTCAGAAATACATCACCAAGTCTTCCTCTTCAGGCATCATTTGGAGAGTTTGAATAACCAGTCTCTCTGATCAAATTCAAATATTCAACCTCCCACAGCACCCAATCACTCCATCTTCCCTCAATCTCATTTGATCTGAATCTCCAAGTCTCCCTGAGTTTCATCTGGACCCTGATCCCTGAGGATCACCTGGCAGAATCACTTTCCTCCACAAGAAAACCTGGCTGACTGTTTGAAGAATGTTTTCTTGTTATAATACAACTTTTTAAATGTAGGAAAAATCAGGAATATCCATAGCTATTATACAGTAATTTATATAGAGAGATTCTATGAAGGAAAATGAGAGATGGAGACGAATGCCAATATCGCAACAGGAAAGCAGACCTGAACCTCCATCTGCACCTGCTCCTGGACCTGAGGTCTCTGTTCTGTGGGTTCTGCGCGCCCTCTGGGGGCCCATTTCCTCCTTGCAGGGGAGATTTGTGCCCTGTTTCAATCTGATTTCTCCTGGCTGTGATGGTAGCAACACAGAAATACCAAGGAGTCTCCTCGAATTGCAGGCCGTTCATATCCAGATACAGCATGTTCTTGGAGTTTTCTTTGGAGATAGTGAATCGACCCTTCACAGAGTCTTTGTAGTATGTACCACCACCCCCGGGGCTAATACTTGATATCCACTCCAGGGCCTTCCCCGAAACTGGTGGACACAGATCATGGCATAGCGACTGAAGGGCAACTTACGGGATGCAAAGGAGAGTCTCAGAGACCCCTCAGGCTGCCTCAAGTCACCCCCATAATCCACTAGATGTACTTCACTCTGGACATCTGCAAGCACAGATATCCTGCGTGGGAAAACCATCAGACATATTCACTGTGTCTCTCACTCAACGCCCAAGCACACAAACTTGCTCTTGATTAAAAAAAAAAATCACCTGTTACAATAGCAACAAGGACAAACCCCTTTCAGCACAGACTCCATGCTGTCTGTGTTGTGCTCAGTCCTGATCACTGAGTGGGGCCTCCTGAGAATCCAGGAGCACTTCCAGAGCTTCAGGGTTGGGGCTGCATTGGCTTTCATCAGTAGAGGGAGGGGTGGATTTGCATGCCCTCCTACTACATAGCAATAAATGAAGTCGCATATCTTCTGAGATATGCATGTTCTGTTCATAGAACAGATCTGAGTGTTTTAGGTGTGTTGTGAAGGGCACAAGGATAATAACCTTAGAAACATTTTATGTGACTGTTATATGCTAATTTATCATCACACATTAATTCATTTTATTGTTCTATCACCACACAGCACACATGATTACAATGATATGTCTATGTTTTATAGGAATAATACTACAAACAGAAATATACAAACTGAAGTTTCTTTTTCTATGAGGGATTCACAGCATGTTCTTTCTCAATATCCTTTGAGATTTTGGAAAGGGCAAGATCAGGGTTGTAGGGTGGATGAGCAAAAGTTTCCAAATTGAATTATCAGGATAGCTCTTTCTACCCTTGAAGAATAAGTGCAAAGTCATGAAGGGTAAAAAAAATTATATTTGGCACAACTTCTTTGGACTCTTTCTCACCAGTGACATTTTCCACTTCCCTAAAGTTTTTTCACATGAGCCATGGTCATCATCCCATAGCTTTTTAGAATTTCTTCAAGATGAGCCCCCAGGAAAGGGGTCCTGACAAGAAGTAGTCCAATTATTGGGCAGTTAGAATTCCTTCTTCCCACTAATGCATTGTGTTCTCAATGAAGGCAGAATTGGAGTTCTGGGTCATGTTATGGAGGTGGTTGTTGTGGCTAGGTGCCACTGAGTCACTTCTGATGCAGAGTGACCTGTGCACAGCAGAACTAAACACCGTCTGACACTGCACCATTAGTGCACATTGTCCTATGCTTAAACTCTCTTGGGGACAGATAATTAAGGGTAAATGAGGGGAAATTTTCTTCATAAGTTAGAGGTGAAAACTTGGCATTTAAAAATGGATTTTTTAGGAGAAATGGTAGAAAAAAGTTACTAAAATACAATGAGACTTTCCAAGATATGCTTATTTGTTCTTTTTTTTTAAATTGAAAGTAGCTCAGGCTTTGCTCATGATCACTTGCAAAGGAACACCTGAGTCGTGTAGGTACCTGTGTGGGCACCTCCCCTTCATGCCAGAGGAAGCTGAGTTGGGACAAGCAACTGCATGGTGTAAGTTTAGAGCTGGGCAGCATGAATTGATTCTAGTGCTCAACATCTTAGAGCATGAAAATGTGTACACCACAATTTACTCATTTCTTTTAGGTTGTTTCTAGTTTCCTTCTTTTTAAAATAAATTCAGGTTGAAAACAAAAAGAGAGGAGATCAAAAGGCATTCATGTTATCACAAATCACCATAATAAACATGGCCAATCTGAAGACCTTTCCTGAACACAAATTGTAAACTTAGTAACATTTAAAACAACAACAAACATCATATTTTGAGAGAGAGACAGCTGCTATTAGGAAGGAAAAGGAGCAAGGTCTTACCTTCGCTGTAGAAGATGTCTTGGATGATATTTAAACTCTTTAGTGATTAGCCTGAAACATCTAAGAAACAGTTAAAAGTTCCTTGGGTTAAAGTAAATAGGATCTCTAAGGAGCACAGACTTAAGAAAATACTGTTTACTTGCAGAGCAATCCGTTAAGATGCAGATAATAAACAAACCCACTTTGCTTATATCCTTGATCATGGCTACAGTAACAGACGGGAGTCATTGCCCCAGTGCTCCCAGGATCACCACTCCTGACTCTGGAAGGCTCGATATAAATTCGTAAAAATCTATCTTTAAAAGGACAAGTCTAAAGTCATGCCCCGAGCAGCTCTCTATTTAGGCATGAAGTCTCCCATCGGAAGAGAAAGAGCATAATGATTTGTAGCTGAGGCCCTGGGGAACCTTTGCAGCAAGGGAATGAACAACTTGGAAGAGAAGTTCTCTGCCCAATGGGAAAGGGCAGGCAGAACGTGTAGATCCGTAGAAACTTCGCAGACTAAGAGGAACAGTTAGAAACCACATCTCAGAGCCCCGTCCAGGAGGACCCCCTTGGAATGAGGCTCAGTCAAAAGACCAGAGAAATGCTCATGGCCCTCACCCTGCCACAACAGTGACCCGCACTCAGTAAAAATAACAGCACGGTACATCAGGAAAGTTAACATCGAGATTCTCTCTAGCAATAGTGCAAGTGAACACAAAGCAAACACATTTTAAAAAGAGTTCTATAGAGGAATCTGAGTCCTTTAGTATTTTAAATAAAAACAAATTTCAGCAGTGATGTACATTGTTTATAGTTACGTACAAATGTATCCATGACTATATTTTCACAAACTGTGACAATTAAAGTCTAGCAGAACTTTGGTCATAATCAGTCCTCAATAGAAAACATCATACAGAACATAATATGCTGATATGTATGGACATATTAAACATGCCTATCTATCCACAAAAAGTATGGATAATACAAAATAGTAAGAAAAAGTTGTGATACAACATCAATATGAGATACACAATTGACACAGAAATAGATACTATAAAGTTAAATATGAAACTCTAAAATTATAAAAATCTACAGGAAAATGTCAATAAATGTGTTATAAATAGTAGCATTAACTTCATCACAAAAATGGCCTAGTACAAAGAAAAACATAAAGTGGGTATTTATTTTTGGAGACTATTACTATAGAAAATAAAGAACATTCTATCCAATAATGTAAATTACGTGTAAGAAAAACCAAGAATACACAGAAACAGAGATCATGTAGCATTATGCAGCTCATACGCCTTTCTTCACCTGGAGTTCAGGAGTGACATTGCCTTCTCCCCGCCTCCTTTCACAGGGATGCACGGCAATGGCCTGCGCAGCAATGGGGCTCAGTGTTCAATGAATGTGACTATGAACAGGGTCACTGGGGATGTGTACTTGATATATGGGAGGAGGAGTATAGTCTGCACACACCACTCCAGAATACGCTGACTCGTAGCTGATGTAAGAGAATCAGGAGACAGAATAGTGAGACAAAATGTATACACTTTATACATTGGTCCAACCCCAGCAGATTGGCCTGGAGACAGTGATCCAAGTGCTCAGATGAAGTAATGCCAAAACTTCACGTTTCAGTCTCTGATCTTCTCACCTCTTAGAGCTGCCCCAAGAAGAGGACGAAACCAACATATTCTTGGAATGAGGTCCATGGTTCTGAGATATATTATAAAGAGTGAATGAGACCTAAATTTAAACAAACACATCATGAAACTATATCTGGTTGGAGATTTGTATGTCATTGGTAGCTTTCTAATATATTTTGAAATGGGTTCATCTGGGATGAGAATGTTGACTGTATCCTCAGAGAACACAATCCTGTCCATGATTTTTCCATTCACCGAGACCAAGGTCCCGTTCTTTCAGAACACAGAAAGTGATGGGGAAGATGGCTGAGGAGGTAGGCTTTGCTTAGCATTGAGGATGACTTTAGAATAAAGGCAGTGGTCTTCTACTCTCGAGAACTTATATACTTATAAGACAAGCATAACAAAACCAAGAACATTTAAATTGTCAGATACACATTTTCTCTTCTCCATTAGATTTTGGTAAAATTATTAGTTATTCAAAAGTTAGATCAGCTAAATCTAGCAATCTCAGTGAATTCAGCCCAAAGTGGCTCCAATTCAATGATTGCTGTAAATAGGAATGGCTTTTGTAACTCACTAAACAGAAAGAGCTTTTCTTCAACAACTACACTGCTGTGTCTACTCAAGAGTCATTCTACTGTGGAAAGAGTACATATCACTGTAAAGCAATTTACCTTTGTCACAGGAAGACATTTCTCATACAAAAATTCGTTAATAATGTTATTCAGACCTAATCTTACATTTTATACAGATTCTTATACTGAAATATTGGAAAATCCTCATGTAAAGTTGCATGTTACTAGATACTGGGAATGTTCCTGGTATCCCAATACGAAATTGTAGCAAAGCCACCACAAGGAGAGCGACAAGTATGGACCCTCTGGGTGAAACCAGAAAGAGTGACCGACGTTCTGTGTGGCTGTGAAGGTGAAGATACAACATCCAGCGTGAAGAACTGAATGATCCCATTTGGCCCTTGAGCTATTCCTGAATCCTGAATTTGCACAGATAAGTCCGTGTATCTCTGGACCCTCATGAGCTGCAGTTTCTTAAGGACAGACCTATACAAGATATTAACACAAGATAATGAAATCCAATGGGTGAGTTTCTGTATTTTCATGTATGTTCCAGAAAAGACACACACACGCGTAGTCTGCCATCCAGGTTAGGAAAACAACCAAACCAAAAAAGAGCAACAACAACTAAAACTGTGTCATGTGAAGAATAAATTCAATATAAAACAGGCTGATTTTAACTAAATCATTAGCTAGATGGTTGTCAGAATACCTCACAATTGTGATGGAAAAACATACTGTTAAAATTTCAGCAATTACTCAAACACTTAATAATTAATTTTACCAGCTGCCATTTTCCTGGAGTATGATTGGAAATATTTAACTGAGCGTCTTGAGAACTATGGTGCAGGGACCCCTAGCAGAGTCATTTCTTGTCCTTAAAAGTTAACAAATTGATTGTTGCTGTAGGACAGAATATCTTTTCCTGCTACAATATAACTTTTGAATTCAGATATCAGGAGTAGGCACTGAATTATAATTTAAAAATTAGATGGAGACTCCCCAAGGAAACTCTGAAATTTAGAGGATCCACATATGAAAACAGGAAACCAGCCTTGAAGCTCCAGGTGCACCTGCTCCTGGGTTTCAGTCCTGTGCTCTGTGGGCCTGAGTGCCCCTTGGAGATCAGTCTCCTCCCTGCAGGTGGGGTTTGTGTCTGGGTTCTCATGGACTTCCTCTCACTGTCTCTCTTACGCAGTACTACATGACCGTGTCCTCAGCTTTCACACTGTCCATTTGAAGATAGAGTGTATTCTTGGAGTTGTCTCTGGAAATGGAGAATCGGCCCTTTACAGAGTCTGTGTCGTATGTACTACTGCCATCATAGCTTATGCTTGCCACCCACTGCAGGCCTTTCCCTGAAACCTGGTGGACCCAGTTCATGCCATAGTCACTGAAGGTGAATCCAGAGGCTGCACAGGAGAGTCTCAGTGACCCCCCAGGCTTTCTCAGGTTACCCCCAGACTCCACCAGTTGCACCTCACACTGGACACCTGCAAACATAGAGGCCCTGTAATTAGACGACACACATACAAACACAGACGATCACAATTATACACACAAACAGAAAGCTCTAACAATTACCATGTAAACTGGTCAAAATGAAAGCCAAGTTTGGTATAACTCATTATGTGTCCTCTGGACTAGCTCTTGAGCTCAAAATAGTAACAGCAGAGACCCCAGAGACTGGGCCTGTCCTCTGAGATCTCACTACATCATGGACTATGGCTGGTTTATCAGCAGAGAGCTGCATTTGCATGTCCCCTGATATTTAGAAGCATGTGACTAAAAAATTTAGGCAATAATTTTCCCTCGGACTCAGAGAAATGCAAACATTCTCAAAGGAAAACTGCCTTTATACAAACTGTTTATCAAGCAATGCTTTAATTGTTATACATTATCTATATTTTTATAAAGTAGTTTTCTATTTGTAAACTTTATATTACATACACAATAAACTTTCTAACTTTGTGGTCTGAGCGCTCACAATGCATCCTCTCGTTCCCCTTAAGATGTGGATACACATGATGATAGTGGACCATTCTGTTATCTGTTTCTTATGTGGGAAACTTAGTGATTTTCTTGCCTTCTAAGACATTTCCACATTTCAGTGTTATTTGTACCCTGTGGACAGGAAGCTGCTCAAAAAACATGTGCACAAACATGCAGAATGGTGTCTCCTCTCTGGTTTCTGATCTGAGAGATTCCAGTCCCCTTTCTTTTGTTATGATCAGGAAAACTGGGTATTTGTCAATTTTCTTCATCTTCTAGAAGTGTCAGTTTTCATATAATCAGCTTACTGATGGCATTCCTGTAATTTCATTTATCTTGGTTCCTTTTTTATTGCCTCCTCCCCGTCTTGCTACCTATGCTATGGATAATACCTATGCATACTCACCTTTTTCTTGGTTCATTAGTTGGAAACGGAGGTAATCAATTTCAGAATTTTACTTCTATAATATACAAATTTGTGCTGCTAGGAATTCCCTTCTAAGTTCTCTTCAGATGAATCCCACAGTAAGTTGTCTTGTGATTTCATTTTCCTTTAACCCAGTAGAGCCATCCAGGATGTGAAAATCATTAAATGTATGTTAATGATACAAACAGTGTAGTATATATCCATGTATTAATCACTCACACTCACTCACTGCCATGAGTTGGCGCAGACTCACAGTGACCCCATAGGACAGGGCAGAACTGCCCCTGAGCATTTCTTAAGCGATGCCTCTTTGTGGGAGCAGAAAACCCCATTTCTCTACTGTGAAACAGCTGGTGGTTCAGCACTCCTGAAATTTCATGAGTAACCACTACACCACCAGGGTTCCAGTCTGTATGCATACATTCACATGCTTATGTTTATCTATACAACATAGAAATGAATGAATATTGAATTGATATGAGGTTTTGTAATAAATACTAAGGAAGACAAGATTCTTGGAGAAAATATTTTGTATGAAAAGGAAACTCTAGATACTATCAGGAAACTCCTTGTTCCCATGCCTCCCCCATTGCCCTTGCCCAGAAGTCTGACTCCTGTGCTCTGTACAGCCCATGTGTTCCCTATCGACCAATGTCATTATTGCAGGAAGGTTGTGCCTGGGATGGCACTGATTCCTCTCACTGTTCCTTTCACACAGTAATGGACAGCTGTGCCCTCAGGGGTCGTTGAGCTCACCTCTAGGGAGACATGTTTCGTGGACATTCTTCTGGAGTTTGAGAGTCAACTCCTTTGAGGCATGTAATTATTTTCTGCTGCTCAGACATATTGATAACAACTAGCAAATGTTTCTGCAGGTGGTGGTTGATCCAGCTCCAGAAATGTGGAGCCACCAGAGACAGCAAATCTTAGGGAGAGGATTGTGAGGGATTCATCGCTCCTGGACTCAAACCCTGATGCTGTACCTCTCACGGGAGACTCGGGACAGGGAGAAAAATCAATTATGACAACTAATGTAAGCCTCTTTTAGGTCAACCAATTTTTAGAATCTCTTGATATTATGAGAGAGACATAGCCACCAGGCCAAAAAACATCTGAAAGAAAATAAAAACTGATCGACAAGTTATGTAGTTCCTAGAGAGCTCTGACCACAATTTGCTGTCTTTCACCATGTTTTAAACTTTAACCTGAAAATTGAAGGTGTGATCTGTTACAGCTCCAGGAGGAAAAAGTAGAGAGGCTTTCAATCTTTTCTCAAAAACTGAAAAGAAAAAGCCTATTGTCTCCATCTTCTCTGAGATTGGCCTCCATTTATTGAGAACTCAAGGTCCTTAAGCTGAAGAAAATGTCTGGACAAAGAAAGCACAGAGAGTGTTAAGAAATGCTGATTTCATTAAAACCCCCAATTGACAGTGGATATTAATTTTACTGTGTTTTCTCATTTCTCTGAATATTCTCTTGAAAATTCAATCCTCTTTATTTATCCTAATATCTAAATTAGCACCAGTTGAGACAGCGGACATGTACAGTTTTGAGACACAAAATGGGCAAAGGGCATGAATAGATACTTGACTAAAGAAGCATTCAATTTGCAAAGATACACATATAAATATGTTAACTCCCATTACTCATTGGTTTTGTTATTGTTTATTTGGTTGACTTTGTTTATGAGATCTTTTCTTGGAATAGTTAAAGAATACCTGGCCTTATTTTCTGGAAAACATTTGAAGCACTTTCATGGAATCTTTTATTTTTAACATATACATTCAATGCAATCTGTGGTGTGATTATCTTGTTGTTTCCATGGGTTTTCAGTGTGCATCATAGTACTACAGAATCCTTAAAAACTTCAGTAATTCCTCTTTGCAACATGCTATACTGAACAAATAACCTGAGAAGCTGTACTAAGTGAAAACCACGACATTAATATTGTCGGAAGGCATGTTAATAATCTGGCACATGCAAGTGACATAAAACTACATGTTGTAAGACAGCATGACTTGTAAAACTTACTGATAAAGAGCAGGGACTGCTGCCTTCACTTCAGATTAACATTCAATGTAAAGAAAAATTAAACTCCTCACTATGGGACCAATGGAAAATATCAGGATAAATGGAGATAATATTGACGTTTGGAAGGAGTTCATCTCACTTGAATCTACAATCAATATTTATGGAAGCTTGTGTCCATAAAATGGTGCATTTCATTGAGCAAACCTGCTTCACAGACCTCTTTAAAGAGAAGAGCAAGCATGTCTCTTTGAGGACTCAGATGTACCTGGGCCAAATTATGAGGTTTTCAATCGTCTCGTGTGCATGTGAAAGTCGGACAAAGATCAAATGAATGCACTCGAATGTGCATGAAAAAGATCAAAGCTCAAATGATGCACTTGAATTATGGTACTGGTGAATAATTTGATGATAGGATGGACTACCAGAAGAACAAACAATTGTATATTGGTGTTTGGGCTGGGTCCGGACTGGGCAGCCCCCACCTCCTTTCTGGCTCCTCAGGAAGATGAAACTTCATAGCCCCCATCCCCAGCCTCTTGGAGAGATGGATGACACATTAAACTATGCAACTCTTGTCCCAGCACCACAGAAAGCAATTTACCTTCCCAGGTCAATCTGCCTAGCCCATTCTCCCAGCACTTCAAAGAGCAGCTTTGCATACAAGATGACCTCCCATGGGTCCCATCCTGACTTAAGGTCCTGAAGCTGCAAGCAATAAAATTATAAGGATTCTCCCTTCTATTAACATATACTTCCTTAGCTGGAACCCTATATAACTCCCACCACCTCTCTGGTGAGTTGCAAGTGCCCTGGCCTAACTCAATCATACAAGCAGTGTTGTACAATCATTATCACAATCAGTTAGAAAACATGTTCTTCCTTGTTGAACTCCTTTCTATTAACTTCCCTTTTCTCCCCAACTCTCTTGCTGAAGCCCCCAGGAACCCTTATTCTAGTTATTGTGTCTGTAGATTCACCCATTCAGTACTACGTAAATTGAAAAACAGAAAACGACATCAAGAGAGTGAAAAATGCTGCCAACAGTAGCTAAACAATGCAGAAATAAACCCTAAATGTATAAAACAAAACCAGAAAATATTAAAACACAGATTAATCCCAAAGTATATCAAAGGGGAGATCAAATGACAAGTTTTTAGCCATCAAAGTCAGATGTGTCATTTTAAGCTTCTACACTCATCTCTCCAACACTCACTCTCTCTCTCTCTGACCGCCAGGTTATTCCATCCCTCAGTTATGGTGAGAGGGAAATCACTGGAGGTCAATTCCTTGTGAAGATCCTGCAAATGTGTTTTCAGCTTCCCCTGTAATCCATGGCGTTCTACATGCCAGAGTCTCACAGTTTAAGCTCTGACACTATTCCCTCTTTGGATTTGGATTATATAATTTGCAATCCTTATAAAGTTTTGCATAGCCTCATGTGTCTCCCTCGGAATAGTTGGTGGATTTTACTGGCTGACCTTGCACTTAGCAACCCAATGTGAATTTCCTCTATGCCACCAGGGAGAGTGAATTTCTATATAATATTTATTTCTTTATAGAATTCATTACTTATTTATTGTACTTTGTTTTCTTAATTATTTGCAAAGCATATACCTCTAACTTAATTAGAAATAGTATATTTAGTGTATTTTAAATATTAAATAATTTAATTTTGAAAAAATTTAAAATTGTATAATTTATCATAAATTTAGGTAATTACACTTGACTGACCAAAATTAATCTCAATTTTCTGTACCTCACTCTATCAAAGATGGTGTTGGGTGTTTTTGAGTCAGTCTTACAATGGTTCTGTGCACACAATAGGACATATAACTAATCTGCCAAGTCCTGGACCATCCTCACTTGCTCTTAAGTTTGAGACCATTTTTGCAGCCACTCTGTCCGTGCATCTAACTGAGTGTTTCCCTCTATTTTGGTGACACTCTGCCAAACAGAATGTCCTTTCTCTAGGAAACGGTTCCCCTGATCACCTGATCCAAATATGTGAGAAGTCTCCCTACTCTCAATGAGAATAAAGAGCATTCTGAGATATTAATCTGCAAATTTCCTCCTCTTGTGACTCATTTGCTATCTTTTGGAATCAAAGTTGTCCTTCCAATGAGTTTTCCCTTCATTGTGACTCTAATAAATGACCTTATTAATGACTCTGCCCACCAGACAGGTCATTTCAGTTCACCCCTTGTCAGTGTCAGGGGTCTCCCTATGCCTGGATCCCTTTATTCAGCATACACAGAGACAATGGGTAGCAAGCATCACTAAGGATAGGTCACACGTTTAGACCCAGATGTATCTACAATTATTTTCTCAGACACAGAACATTATTCAATAAGTACCCACAGTGCACAGGGAGTAGTGCAGAGAGACACCTCCAGAGACCTGACTGTGTGCTGTAATACAGCAATGAGCTCAGGACACTTAAAATCATGCACTGCACGCAGGAATCAGCACATGCCTGTATCTCATTGTCAACAGATTTTGAGTCGCAGATAGTGTGAGGATGATAGTCTCTTTCTCACAAAGGGAAATGGGGCATAGAGGATGATAATGAAGGGTCAGCGTCACTTTTAATATTAGCACTGCAAACAGAATGCTAGTTATTCCTCTCACTCTTGCAGCAAGGAGAAAATTTAGAGAAAGAAAAAAAAGAAAAAGGCGAAATTGTCTCTGGGGATGCTGAGAGCAAAGAGAACAGGTCCTAATTCCAACAGGAAATCCTCCCTGTCATACATGTGTGCCTGTCTGGTGCTGGTGTCTCAGCTCAGTGGGTCCTGTGTGCCGCCTGCTGCCCAGTGTCTTCCCTGCAGGGGAGGTTTGTGTCTGAGCTCACACAGACTTCCCCTCACTGTGTCCCTTGCACAGTAATACATGGCCATGTCCTCAGCAGTCATGGAGTTCAGCTGCAGGGAGAACTGGTTCTTTGATGTGTCTCTGGTGATGGAGAGTTGGCTTTGAAAGGACGGGTTATAATTTGTACCGCCATTATAGCATATGCGTCCCATCCACTGTAGCCCCTTCCCTGAGGGCTGGCGGTTCCAATGCCAGCAGTAACCACTGCTTGTGATGGAGAAACCAGAGACAGTACAGGTGAGGGACAGCTTCTGGGAGGGCTTCACAAGTCCTGGACCCGACTCCTGAAGCTGCACCTGGGACAGGACGCCTGCAAACAAAAACAGATGGTCCTTGTCAGATACTTGAAGTCACAAACATCCCTATAGACCAAGGTTGAATAGCTGAACCTCCCACCTTGGGGAACTGTCACCAGGAACAGCAGAACACACAGCAATAGCATCCTGAGACCACAGCTCTGTTTCCCAAGAGACCTACAGCCCTGTCTGGAGAGAACTGATAGGTTTCCCAGCCAAGGGTGAGATTGTACTCTAGTGCCCGAGAATTATTTGCATAATAAGGGAGCCCTGGCCTTATAAACAGAAAGTGATAGAGACCAGACTCCCCTCTTCCTTCTGAGCCCATTGTAGGTGACCATTGTTTGAACTCATAATCGTGTTTGTCGATAATGAGAGGTTTTCCCCAAGAGGTGTGTGGGAAATGTCAAAGGCAATCCAAGGATTTCTGAGTTCAGTGTTCTCTCCCTCCAGCCCCTCATAGCCCTGCCCTGCCTTGGGCTCCTCTCTGTCCTGTGCCCTAGAGAGTGGGCAGGATAGAGTCTGATGAAACCATCAATTGGAAATTGGACTCCAAGATACCTTCAAACCTCACACTCTTCAAGATCCCTTATTTTTTCACTGTATACCCTGATACCTCCCAATTAAACTACTCATAATACTTAGTAGTGTTCCTTGTGTGGAAGCAACATCTTTGAGAAGCATGCATCCCAGATTAATACCAAGGATTTAGGGTTGATAATTCCTCAAATGTCCAACTCTTCTACGAAGCCATTTGTTCCAAATCCCACCCCATCCTCCCTTGAGGAGATCCCCTCATGCTTCTGGATTCCCAAGAATCACTGCAACGTCCAACAGAAATTCATGAAAATTTGAAGAAATGAATCACGTTGTGATGGGTTCTATTCAGTCCAAATGGCGAAGGTCAGGAAAGAGTAAACCAGGCACTGGGTCCAAAGGACACACTCCCCTCCTAGCTTTTCATTGTATTGATGCACATCTGACCCGAAGCCTCTGGCAGAATGTTTCCAGTGGGCATTGTTCCTTTGCTAATCTTATATAACCAGGATTTCCCGACCTTGGGCCATGGTCATCACCAACCCCACCGCTCTTACATGCAATACACAGACTATATCCCAGAGCTGATGACTGAGGTCAACCTCAGTGTAAGTAAAGAGATTCAAGTGTCAGAAGGTCTCAGGGAAGAGCGTGCAACCTAGAAAAGTTGCGCCCCAGACAAGACAATATTAGAACTCTGTAGCCTCTAAAAATGCAAGATTCTGAATAGAGACACCCCCCCACCCCTTTGTTTGCTGGAATATCCACAACAGTGCAAATTCAGTGGAGCCATGATTTCAAATGCAAAAATTCAGGAGAGCAGTAAATAGAACATAATCATTAAAAAAAAAAAAAGGATCCGAATAAGAGCCAAGCACAGTGTTTACATCTTGAAGCAAAAGACATTTTCTTGAGACCCAAAAGGCACTCTCCATTAGAATTAGGTCCATCCTGATCCTCAACATTTAGAGTATGAGCGCAGACACTCTTTAAAATGTCCCTTATGCAGGGGGTTCTGGTTCATTTGAGGTGCGAGCATTTCCAACCAAAGTTAGCCTCTCCATGTGTGTTCTGGGCACAGCCCCATCACAATTGCTTATGGATCTCACCTTAAATTTATTTCCTAAACTCAAGTATTGTCTAATTTTGAAAAAAAATGTTCATATTATTGACTATAGAAGCTCTGACATTCTCTCTAAACATGAAATTTTAAAGCTCAATCTCCATTCAGCTTCCTTCCTTCTAACAAAGTTAGAACATTTTCCCCAGACTTAGGGTTGACACCACTCATTTCCTGGTGAATTAGAATTTGTATATCTCCAAATTAATAAACCTTTTTACAATGGGGAAACCCAAGCACAAGGTGTTGTTCACCTGGACTTCTCCTTTTTTTTTTCTTTCTTTTTTTACATTTTATTAGGGGCCCATACAACTCTTATCACAATCCACACATATACATACATCAATTGTATAAAGCACATCCGTACATTCTTTGCCCTAATCACTCTCAAAGCATTTGCTCTCCACTTAAGCCCTCTGCATCAGGTCCTCTTTTTTTTTTTTAACTTGGACTTCTTTGAGCCAGAATTTTCTGAAGGAAATAAGCAATTACTTTGAAATGAAGATGCATTGATTTCACTAAAATCCAGGTGTTCAATCACAGGACACTCTAGCATTTTTCAATTGAAGATCAGTGAGTCAGTTCCCTTTTCATATGCACACTCGCATAGCATCATTTGATCTTGTTCATTTCACCAAGTTCCCATCCCACCATCTGCTCTTGATGCTTGTCTGACCAATTTAAGCTTGAGATTGTGATGTAACTACGCACTAATTCAGCTCACCTCCATCTCTCGGTTTGACTGCCACAATCGTCTCAGATAATTTCATAGCAGTGGGTTAGTAGGAGCCTTCTTAAGTGTGAACCTCATGACATTATCCATCTGCACATCATTTTCCTAACAGGGTTGGTACACATGTTCTCAGTAAGCTCCTGAGTGCTCCCTGCACTTGAAGAAGCAACACATTGTGCTCTAGGCACACATGTTCTGGGTTTGTTTTGCATTCCCCTATCTCCTGGGGTTGGGCTTGGTGGGTCACTTAATCAAGGTCTCTCAAAATTCTGAAAGGTGGAAATTATAGAAACTAATACTCCAAGGAAAATGCAAACATATTTGCTCCAGTTGTCTGTTGTACACAGAATGGGCATGCAAAGTTGCAGCTTAAAATTACCAGAAATTTTTGTTTGATTTTTGGCTTGGCTTCCCATTTTACTCTTTTAATTAACAAATGTCTGATTTTTAGAATATCACTTTCATCTTTGGTGTCCACTTTGTGTGTAATTCCTTTGCTGTGTTTGATAGTGTATGAGTACCCTGTGTAGCATGTATGTCCCTACTTCCTTATAGATGGTCTCTATAGCTTTTGGATTTATATTTAGGCCTTTGATCATCTTGTGCTCATTTTTGTACATGAGCTGAGGTTTTGGTTGTCTTTCATTCTTCTAAGGGTGGCGATCCAATTGTGCTGGCCCCATTGTTGAAAAGAAAGTCACTCTCCCTTATAAAGTTCCTTGGGCCTCGTTGAAGATCAGATGCCTGTATGTGGATGAATTATTTATTAGTTTTCTATTATGTTCCATTGGTCAACATACCTATCATTGTACGAGTACCAGGCTGTTTTGAATACTGTGGCGGTGTAATAGTTTTCAGGTTAGTTTGTGCGAGAGCCCCTAACTTGATCTCAATCTTTTTTTTATCTCAATCTTTTTTGGTCCCTTGATTATCCTAGGATTCTCCATATAAAGTGAGTAATTATTTTTTCCATTTCTGTACAGGGTTAAGTTGGCATTTAGAATCACAATTACATTGTATTTAGAAACAGTATTGTGTAGCTTTGACATTTCCTTGGTATTGAGGGTCCTTATCCATGAACATGGCATATTGAGAATGTGAACAGACTTGCATTGGGAAGCATAAACATTCCAGAATCATGTCATCTTGCTGAAAAAGAGAGACTGAAAATAGATAAAGACAGAAAGAGACTTTAGAGAAGTTGTGAGTCTGACCTGCACATTTCCCACTGAAGATGAGAGCCATATAGGATCCATAGTCTGCTTTGATGTGCCTGGTTTCCTAACTAACCACCTGCATAACTCTAAGCTGGTATTCAATGCCATAATCCAGGAATTCTATGAAAGCCTCTGCTCTCAGTCTGTCCTTTCAGAAGTACATCACCAAGTCTTTCTCTTCAGGCATCCTTGGTAAGTTTGAATAACCAGTCTTTCTGATTCAATTCAAACATCTCACTCAGGGATAGGTACAACTGGCAGTATACAAATAGAGAGATTCTCTGAGGGAAACTGCGAGATGGAGAAGAATGCCAATACCACAGCAGGAAAGCAGCTCTGAATCTCCATCCCCACCTGCTCCTGGACCTGAGGCATGTGTTCTGTGGGTCCTGAGCGTCCCCTAGGGGCATGTTTCCTCCCTGCAGGGGAGGTTTGTGTCCTGGTTCAATCTGAATTCTCCTCACTGTGATGGTAGCAGCACAGAAATACAAAGGCGTGTCCTCGCATTTCAGGCTGTTCTTATGCAGACACAGCTGTTCTTGCAGATTCAAAGACACCTTGGAGAAGTCTTTGTAGTATGCACCATCACTACTGGTACTAATACTTGAGACCCACTGCAGGTCCTTCCCTGGAATCTGGAGGACACAGATCATGCATAGCTACTGAAGGACAATCTAAAGGCTGCACTGGAGAATCTCAGAGATCCCCCAAGGACCCCCATACTCCACTAGCTACACCTCACTCTGGACTTCTGCAAGCACAGACATCCTGGGCAGGAAAACCATTAGACACATTCACCATGTCTCTCACTCACAGCCAAGCACACAAACTGGTTCTTGACAAAATCACCTCTTAAAATAGCAACCAGGACAAACCACTTTCAGCACAAACTCCATGCTGTCTGTGTTGTGCTCAGTCCTGATCACTGAGTGGGGGCTCCTGAGAATCCAGGAGCACTTCCAGAGCTGCAGGGTTGGGGCTGTGTTGACTTTCATCAGCAGAGGGAGGGATTTGCATGCCCTCCTACTACACAGCAATAAATGAAGTTGCATGACTTTTGAGATCTGAGGGTTCTGTTTCTAGAACAGATCTGAGTGTTTTAGGTGTGTTGGGAAGGGCACAATGACAATATCCTTGGTAATATGTATGATGTGATTGTTCTATGCTCAATTGTTATCACATATTAATTCATTTTATTGTCCTACTAACATACAATACATGAGATTATAGTCATATATTTCTGCTTTATAGGAATAATACTACATATAGAAATGTAAAAATGGTTTTTGTATCTATAACGGATTCACAGCATTTCCATCTCAATATCTTTTGAGATTTTGGTTGAGGTAAGATCGGGGTTGCCCTGAGGACTAATAATGAGAGTAGCCATATCAGGAGGGCAAGGGGAAGGTGGGGGAGAAAGGAGAACCGATCACAATGACCTACATATAATCCCCTCCCCCAGGGTGATGGACAACTGGAAAGTGGGTGAAGGGAGACATCGGACAGTGTAAGATATGACAAAATAGTAATTTATAAATTATCAAGGATTTGTGGGGGAGGGGGTAGTGGGAAGAGAGGGGGGAAATGAGGAGCTGATACAAGGGCTCAAGTATAAAGAAAATGTTCTGAGAATGATGATGGCAACGAATGTACAAATGTGCTTGACAAAATGAATGCATGTATCGATTGCGAGAAGAGTTGTACAAGCTCACAATAAAGTGATTTTAAAAAGATTAGTGTTGTAGGATAAATGAGCAAAAGTTTCCAAATTTAATTCTCAGGACAGCTCTTGCTACCCTAAAGAATAAGCAGGTAAAAGCCTTAAAGAGTGTAAAAACGGAACAAAGAAAAGTGGCACAAATTCTTTGCCCTTTTTCTCACCTGTGCAGTGTTCCATTTTCTTAAAACTTTTTCATATGAGTCCTGGTCATCACCCTGAAGCCTTTAAACTTTTCTACAGGACAGAGGTCCTGACAGGAAGGAGACCAGTTATTGGGCAGCTCTTCCCATTTAAGCATTGTGTCCTGAATGAAGGCAGGGTTGGAGTTCTGGGTCATGTGGTTGTTGTGGATGGGTACTATTGAGTCAGTTCTGACCCACAAGGACCCTGTGCACAGCAGAACAAAACAGTGTCTGGTACTACACCATCTGTGCTCAAGATCCTATGCTTGATCTGTCTGGGGGACAGATAATTAAGGACAAATGTGGAAGAAATTTCTTCATAAGTTCTGAGGGGAAAATCTGGCATTTTAAAATATATTATCTAGGAGAAATGGCAGAAAAAGTACAAACAATATAATGAAGCATTTCAAAATATGTTTATTTGTTCTTTGTTTGTTTGTTTGCTGTTTAATTGTTAGCATCTCAGGCTTTGCTTCTGATAATTTGTAAAGGAACTTGTGTAAAAGAGAACATTATATCAAGAAGTTACTATTCATCAAAAAAACATACCAGCCAGTCCAGATCGTCTATAAGTTCAATATTAGCCTTTTTGTCTGATATTAGTCCATGAATTCTTCTTCAGATTTATACAACACATGCAATGATGCTGAATGCAGGATCACCACAGGTGGGTGCGTGGAAAGTCCTGTGGATCCAATGACAGTGGACACATCTCCAGGGCTTTGGCTGCCATCACCGAGGCTCCATGTGGCTGGCTTGTCCACAGGATGGTGAGAGAGAGAGAGAGAGAGAGAGAGAGAGAGAGAGAGAGAGAGAGAGAGAGAGAGACAGAGAGAGAGAGAGAGGAGAGAGAGACCAGCCTCTTCTAATGGCAGAATCAAGAAACAGTTCTGAGAAGCCTCATAAAAAGGCCACACCCACAAGGAGGGATCACCAGGCTGTGACCTGATTGATAGGCTAGACTCCACCCCTTTAGGCTTTTATCAGGTTAACATGAGATCTTACATCTACCACAGCATAAAATCTACAAATGTATGAACAGTGCAATATCTGTGGGGTTTGTAATAAACTTTTGGGGAGAAGACATTTTGACAGGAACTGAAACCCTAGATGCTTAAAGGATGGTTCTTGCTCTCATGCCTCCCACATTGCTATGGCCCCAGAATTCTTGTCCCTGTCCTTTCCACAACCCGTTATCCTCATAGACCAATGGCATCATCGCAGGGACATTTGTGTTTGAGATGGTAGTGAGTCCTCTATTTCTCTCACACATTAATGGACAGCCGTGTCTTCAGTGTCATTGAGCTCAGATGCAGGGAGAACAGCTTTTGTTTCTGGATATTTTTCTGGAGCTGAAGCATCAGCCCCTTGGAGATGGGAGGTTGTTTTCTGCTATTGAAATATATTGCTCACAGTTACTGTAACCTCTTCTGAGGGTTTTGGCCGCTCCAGCTCCGGCAGCATGAAGTCATCAGAGACAGCAAAGCCTATGGAGAGGATCTGTGATGATTGCTCACTCTTGGCCCCAAATCTCGGACAACTAGGACAGGGAAAATAATCACTGACGACAAGTAATGGAAGCCTCAGTCAGCCAGCCCATTTTTGGAATCTTGACACTGCTAGAGAGAAGTAATGGCTAGGCCGAGGATCTCCACAGGATACTGTGACCTATAGAGAAGGTCTATGGATCCTAGAGAATCCTGTCCATGATGAAATGTTTTTCACTAGATTTGAGACTGTACCTGGAAACTGTTGAGGTGCTCTGCATACTAGAAGCCACGGGAATAAAGAAGAGAAGTTCCCAGACTTCTCAGAAACTGACAGTCTGACTCCATCATCTTCATTGTGCTAACACCAACACCACACTCACTGCCATCAGTGGATTCCGACTCACAGAGACTCTATAAGACAGAGTGTACTATTGTGTTAAAAAGCACACTCGACGAAAGGAACTTTGTTACCAATATGACTCCTGCTAGCAACAAACACAGGGCTGCAAGACAGTGAAAGGGGCCGCTTTCCTTAGATCAAGCAAGGACTGAGCCACAAGATTCCCCAAGGAAAGCTTCTGAAAAAAATGGCGACCACATTTTAAAGTTTTAGAAAAATATACTAATAATTAAATGTAGAGGATTATGGATGTGAAACATATGTCACAGTGATGATCATGAATATGCATTAAGGTGTGGTTAAGATTCTTAACAAGATACAGCTCTTTGTCCTTCTTGGTTCCAAATGTCTTCTTATTTGGACTGGCGATGTCTTTTTGATGCCTTTTGATTCCGTGACTAAAGTGCTTCAGTTCCATGTGACCTGTGACCAGTGACCTGTGACCTGAAGGTTGGGAATGTCTTTGTGGACATGTTTGCCTGGCCAGTTTGGTTCAGGATTAATACTCATTGGGTGTTTTGGGATTTTTTTTGTGTGAGGAAAGGGCTCAACAGAGACAGGACATCAGGAAGGGAAATACAGAATAAGTATGGGCAATAAATGAGGCACTTCGACATCCTGTGGCAACATCGCATATACTAAGGAGAGGTTCCTTGGACAAGCTGTGGAGTTTACATTGTGACACAACGTTAAGCAGGTTGGGGAATAATCTCAAACAGAATGTCCATTGTTCATCTTATACTGTACTCAGAGTCCCCTTAGCTACTATATTTGCAACAAATATAATCTTGCCACAAGATTTTAGTTACTGAACATAGTCTTTCCCAGAAATGGGAAGCCTATTGTCATTTATTGTTTGGATGCTTTCTTTCTTTCGTTTTTAGGAATTTGGCAGTGATTGGTAGACAGAGACGGGCAAGAAACGTATATATTATTTCCTCTTTGTTCCTCCTTCCAAAGATCAAACTGGAATTTTAGTTAAAAATTAAAGAGCTATTGAAGGAACAAAACAATCCAGGAATGGACAATAATAATTGCAAGGATTCACAAAGTCCCACAGTAAAAGTAAATTTTCAGAGTTTAAATGCAGGAGGATCCCGGGGCTTAAAAGAATATTCCCATCCTTGGCCCCTATGTTTGGTTCAAATGGACAAGGCAATAACAGGGACACTATATAAAGATTGAGTCATGTAACAGTTTTTATTTGTTTTGCTTTGACTTTAGATATTGGGAGAGAGAGTGGATGCTCTTCCTGGCAGCTTATTGGGGGAGGAGCTATGCTTACTTTTAAAAGTCAGTTCAAAATAAACAAGTAATCATAAACAACAGAATTGTAATCTGGCTGCATCTTTTGTTCTTCTTTACATTGACTCACAACCATAATGAGCTCTTCAATCCTTGATCATCATCAGCAAGTGTTTCAAGTCCTCGTCACTTTCAGCAAGCAAGATTGCATCACCTTCATATAACGGAGGTTAATAAGGCTTTCTCCAGGTCTGATGCCATATTCTTCTTCATATAGTCCAGTTTCTCTGATTATTTGCTCATCATGCAGCTTGACAAGTATGATGAGAGAGCACAACCTGACACACACTTTTCTTGATTTGCAGTATTCCCTTGTTCTGTTCACACAACTACTTCTTGATCCGTGTACAAGTTCCTCAAGTGTACTACGAAGTGTTCTGTAATTCCAATTCTTTCCAAGGTTATACGTAGTTTATTAAGAATATTTAGCTTTAAATAACATTTACAATTTCAAAAGTCCAAATTCAATAAAAATTATTGTTTTTTTCTTTAGTGGATGTTTTATGTTTGTATCTAAAAATCTCACATTCATACAGGCATGCATGCAAACACTATTATAATGTCCATTATTTTATTTTAGAATATTTTTGACTTTGCATTTTGCTTTAACATCTAAACACTTTTATGTTTTTTCTTAATAGGAATAAATTCTGAATCAATTTGTTTGTTTTATACTTTTTATACTATTGATTGAATAGATTATCATTCATCAAATTAATTTTCAAAGCGCCTTCCCTTAGAGCTGCCCTCAAATTTGAACTTCTAGTTCCTAGATATTCAACAAACCATTTCTGTTCTTAAACAGTCTCTACTTGTGATATCAAGTTGCATTAACTTTCAGAAACAGCATTTATTCAAAAATTCACTTTATGAAAAAGAGTCAGTTCTCTAATTAAATGTCAACATAAAACTAAAATATGTTCATTTTACCTTCATCATAATTGTAACAGTTTAGAAAGTCATTCAATTTTTAGGCCATGAAGGATGAAATATTGTTAATAGACACCACTGTGCACAGTAAATAAACATAAAATGAATCTGATGAGAGCAAGGACCCAGTGGGGCTGCCTGACCAGCTTACACTCACTCATAGCCCACTGGACTCACAAATTTTCCACCATTTACAGGGAGTAAGTTTACCACTTTTTGATCTCTTATTTTGTGGATGATATTTGTATTTTACTTTTGTGATGTTTTCACCTTCATAAGACACCAACTTGTAGCGGTTTTACTGTCTTCCCTTTGTTAAGGGACATTCCCTTTGTTGGAATTTAAGAGACGGTAGTACAGTCCCTGAGGGGAGGATGTTGGGTTTCAACCAGTGACCTTGTGGTTAGAAGCCCAATACTTAGCTTTCAACATCACCACCCCACTTTGTATCTCTGTATCTTTGTATCATGGAGTCTGTTTCACTGGTTATCATGCTGGTACTTTCATGTGAACTCCAGATTTGTATATATAAATCACTAATATTTTCTACACTTTCAACTAACTAAGTTGAAACCAAGAAATAAAATCGCAGATCACATGGCAGAATTTTGCAAGACCAACAACTTCTGTGCAAATACCTTTTATAGGGCTGGTTCAAACCGTTGGTTTGCAATCAATTATATGACAGTGAGAGCTTCTTTGTTACCCTTAAGGAGATACTAGTACACTCCCTCCGATTGTAAACAGAGTTTCCACTGAACATGTTTGAGAACTGTGGGAACAAAACCAGCTGACGACACTGCAGACAGCAGCACCTATGCTCAGGTCTGAACCTGCTCGTGGATTGATCCTGGGCCTGTGCTGTTTGTCCTGAGCGCCCCCTGCTGGTCTTAACGTTCCATGCAGTCCAGCCCCAGAGCTGTCCTACAAGATAATTTATGTGAGGGCCACGCTGACTGCCCTGTGTCCACCTGCACTGTATGTAACACACAGATGTGTCCTCCGTACTCACAAAGGACAGCGGTAGGGAGAATTGTTTTCAGTAAGGGTCAAGGACACTACTACAGTGACTTACAGTACGAGATCCCTGTATGCCATGGCCTCTCCCTGGGTTCTGCCTGACTCTAATCACTCCAAACTACCCTTCCCTGACACTGACCTCATGGCAGGATCAGGATCTTCAATGAGAAATACAGGGAGGAAGGAGGTAGACATTTCTGAACCAAGGTCATCCTGGCTCAGGAGGGTCCAGTGTCTCCTCTGGGGGGAGACTACTTTTAACCAGGAAACTATACCAACCATTTTCTGGAGTGTAACTGACTGGCATAAGGTCTGGGATCCATGAGAAGTTTGCTAATGCCACAGCGACACCACTCCACCAGGAGGTTTCTACAAAACTGTTTCCTGAATCAAGTTGAATGCAGGCAACTGAATCCAGTTACAAAGCAACAATGATCATTACGAATACTTATTAGGAATAAGTTCTCATAATACTGGGAATGGCCTTGGTGCCAAAAATGGCTAGGCAATTTGAGCTGAGGAATTTCTTTCCTTTTAGGACAATGCACCTGCTCATTCTTCAAGGGAAGCAAGGGCTGAACGCTTAGGATTTAATGAAGAAACCTTACATCATCTGTTCTATAGCCCTGCTGTTGTTTGGAAGTTATATAGTCAGTGCAGAGAACCCTGATCCAGTAAGAGGCATCAGTGTCCCCATGTGGGGAATTGTTTTCTTGTCTTGTCAGAGGCCTGTGTTCTTGTTCTCAAGCTCTAGGAGACAGCAGACACCGTGTCCTCTGGTGCTGGACTGAGGGATGCCTCTGAGACTCCTGCTCTGCAGCTGCATCAGGCTGGGGGTTTCTGCCCCTCTCAGGAAGGAGTTTCTCTCACTGTGTCTCTTGCACAGTAATACATGGTTGTGTCTGAGTCCTTCAGGCTGCTCCACTGCAGGGACATGGTGCTGATGGAGTTGTCTGTGGAGATGGTGCCTTTTCCTTGGAAGGATGGGTTGTACCTGGTTCCAGAGTCACTAGGATCAATCCTTCCTATCCATTCCAAGCCCTTTCCAGGTGTCTGTCTTATCCAGCTGATCCAGCTTCCAGTAAAGCTGTATTCAGATGTCTTACAGGAGATTCTCAAAGACTCCGGGGTCACTTCACCTCTGCCCTGGACTGCACCAGCTGCGCCTGGGCACAGACACCTGTGGAAATAGGATTCAGAGATCAGAGATTGCCTCTTCACACACACACCCTCCATTCAGTGCAAACCCTGTGGTGATCCTGACCTCAGAGAAGAGCAACGAGGAGAGCTAGTGTGGCAGAACCCATCTTGGAAGGAGGATGCAAAGTAATCACACTGTGGTCCCCAGCTGGGTGATGAGGGAGCTTCCCCTGTGGAGGTAGCCTGTGGGTCTAAAATCGATGTCTTCCACTTTGCATATTTCTGCCCTGCCCTCCATGTCAGACTCCTCCAGCCTTATAACCCTGGAAACCCAAGGCAGGCGGAGGTGCGGGTCTTGGGACTGCTAGGAAGGACAGAACCTGATCCTAGTAACATCCTGCAAAAGAGAGAGAGAGAGAGAGAGAGAGAGAGAGAGAGAGAGAGAGAGAGAGAGAGAGAGAGAGAATGGGACGGGCACTATTACTAGCACCTCTCCCACGCAGAGTACTGAACAGTGGCTCTCCACTCAGTGCATCTCTCAGTCCACACCCAGGGAGGAGTAGTTTCAAACCCAGTGTGAATCTGCAGCCCAAGGAGCCGGGGTCCTCACAGACGGTCTCTACTTAACTGTCTGTGGGATTATGTCTAGGATAGAAAGTACCTCTGTCTCCTTAGCGAAGACTTTGAAGAATCTGATCTCCCAAATGGCCCCTTCTCAATAGATTCTCAGGTGCGTCCTAGCGCCCAGGTCTCCTCTGTGCTTTCTGCTGCCTGAGGAGAGAAAACAAATCTTAGGGAGTGTGAGCTTTACTCAGAGTGTCAGACAATCTGTGCAGATTAAATAAAGCCCAAGATGAGTGTGTTACTCTCTGTGTACTCATGGTCAAACCTGGCCCTTGTCACCATCTCTCTGACAGTGTAGCTCTGTTCAGAAGAGAAGTCAAAAGTCCAACAAAGGGAATATTTCACCTTCATCAGTTTCATCATCTGTCTCTAAACATTTCTCTGATCTGCTCTGATCTAAACTAAAGAAAACCATCAGTGGGTTAACATTTTCTCTCTCTGAGGAGGAGGCCTTAGGTTTCAGGGAATACAAAGTACCGCTGACATAACAGCCCACAAAGACAATGTCCTATATCTGGCTTTTGAGAGTAGTGACTGGGGACTTTAAACCACATGAGGTGCAGCTAATTGTGTCTCCCTTTCCAGAGTGATGATCATTGAAGACACATGGTAACCATTAGTCCAATGTTGTAATAAATCATGGATATGAGTCCCCTGGATGCTAAGACCAGGAGAAATAGATGGTGCCTTGGTGCCTTGCTATCAGTACCCACTTCTTTGGAAAAAAATAACATTAGAATTCTTGGGTAGAGTGGGATAAAAAGTGAAACAACACACACACACACACACACACACACACAAAGAAAAGAAAAGAAAAATACGAAGACTAGGCTTACTGGTTGGGTAGATTTGTGGAAGTCCTGAGACTATGGCTGTCAGCCTTCCTTAAGGTCTGTGACTGAACTCACCCCTTGGAAATACTTCCAGCTAAATAATTGACAGGCCCACAAGGGAGCAATAGTCCTGGGGAGAGACAATGACTTTAGAATAATCAAACTTCTGTGATTAAACGGGCAACATTTATCCAGGGGAATATTCACAATGTTTGGCAAGAAAAGGTTATTGTAACAAGAGTTAGTGTGCATTGAAGTCTATGAAATGTAACCAACAGTGTATGAATTTTTGAATTAACACTACTATTCTCGGTATACCTTCATGCAATCCACAAGAAAAAGAAAAAAGAGAAAATTAAATTAAAACGCTTCCCCCTCAGTTTTCTTCTGATGAGAAGAGAGCTCCTCAGGTTGTGCTTTGTGCACTCGGGACCTCCCAAACAACAAACAAGGACACAGAGTATATGTCCTACTTCCATGCCTCATTCTCCTCCCTCTGTTGTCTGGGGTTGACAGTTATGCTAAAAACATCTAAATCTTGGTTCTCAGAGGCAGGAAGAGAACTAAAAACCGCGACACACGGGAAAATGGGATAGGGGAGGCTCCAAAATTCTGCTAGAACTCTGTATCTTCCACATCATGCACTGTCTTGAATCAGGGTCATGGGCCTATTTGACTTGAGACCCTGTGCCATAGATCCCAACCTTCCCTTCGTGGTGGTTACAATCTAGTCTCACATAGCTTCCCTGACCTACTTGTATCGGCATCAATGCACGCATCAAATAAGTGGTATATTCCTGTTGTGGGGACCCAGTTGCTTGAGACAATCTCTTGAGGAGTGAGTCATTGTTTTATAGCATCCATGTACAACACCTTACTCCTGATGAAACACCTCATGTTGTAGCTTGTGCAATTAGTCTCCAATTTATCTCAGGATAGGCAAGAGTGTTGTCTGGACACCATCTGCATGGACTCAGTCCAAATCCCTGAATCTGAATGCACAATCACACCGGCGTCCATTGAAAGGGTTTCTCTTTCTCTCTCCCTCATCCTTCTATACATTTTCCTATCGCTGCTCTATATCTATCTATCTATCTATCTATCTATCTATCTATCTATCTATCTATCTATCACCTATCATAAATCTATTAATTGTTCTACCAATCTACTGAATTATCGATTTAGTTATCATCTATTTTCTCTGTCCATATCTTGTATCTGTCTACCTGTATTTATCTATCTATGTTTCTGTTTGTAATTCCATCTATTTCATGCTTAACTTTATTTCTGAGATGAACCCCAGCTTAATGGGAGCAAATATGTTTTGTGCTTGTTGGAGTATGCTATATTTTGGTCATTGATTCTAGTTTGCTTGACCCATTTATTTGTTTACTTATTTGATTCTTGATGTCCTTATGGATCTTCTGTTTTAATATTAAGTCCACAATAGAAAATGTTGAATTGAAATACTCCACTATTTGGTTGCATTATGCTGTTATTTATTTATTGCATTTAAAATATTAGCCAGAACTTGTTTGATGTATTTTGAAGAAATAATGTTATATTCTCACAACCTGTCTGTTAGTTCATCATACTGTGGTGGCTTGTGTTTTGTTGACATGCTGGGAGATATGTCACTGTTATATCAAATGCCAGCAGGGTCACCCAAAATGAGCACATTTCAGCAAATCTTCCAGACTAAGAACAGACAATGCAGAAGGATCTCTCCCCCCTCTTCAGAGGAAAATTATGATAAAACTTTACCCACAACTTTGAAGCATTTTTGAATGCTGAAAGCCTAAGCAAAGGAAGTAGGACATTGTTGAAGCTGCTGCTAGAGGATGGGCCCTCAAAGACACTCAAAATGTGACTGAAGAGAGGCTGATTTCTTGGAGAGGAGTGAGCCATGATGACGTGATTTGGGTAAAGCCTCTGGGAGTGGAGATGTCAGGATCTTCATTTGCTGATGGGCCATGACTTAAGATAAAGAGAAACTGCTACAAAAGTCTTCTATGGGTCAGAACTTTTAATGGGCATACTATCAATTTAGGGAAATTGAAAGTGGTCAAAAATTAAATGGGATGCATGAATATTGATCGGTATCCTAGGCATTAGTGAGTGTAAATAGACTAACTGGTATTGGCCAATTTGAATCAGAAAATCATAGGATTTACTATGCCGAGGACAGCACAGTCAGGAGAATGGCATGGCATTCATTGTCAGAAAGGATCTTGCTAAACCCATCATGAAATACAATACTGTCTGTGATAGGATTATATCTGCCTTCAAGGAAATCCAATCAATACAACTATTATCAAACATCTCTTGAAGAATGCAATTGCTGCCGAGTTTAGCATGCCAACAAGTAACATATAACACTAATAAATAAAATTGTATTTTTTATTTGCTCCTCCCTCCCCACTTTTGTTTTGATTTCAATTCCATTATTATTCATCCCACATGCAGTAGGGTAGATTTTACATATTTCTTATACATTAATATTGTATTCCTATGTCATAAAGCAGAGAAATCCCTTGGGGGAAACCTGAGATGGAGAAGCATCCCCAGAACAGAACAGGAAACCAACCCTGTCCCTTTCCATCTGTTTCTGAGTATGTCCTGCGATCTGTGGGTCCTGAGCGCCCCCTGCTGCCCAGCTCTCTCCCAGCAGGGAGTTTGTGTCTGGGATCACACTGACTTCCTTTCACTTTCTCACAGGGTAACAGAGGGTCTTGTTTTCCATTTTCTAACCTTCCATTTGCAGAAGAACTGTGTTCTTGTCATTGTCTCTGGAGATGATGAATCAGTCCTTCATGGAGTCTGCATTGTTCATAGTGCCGTAATGGAAGTATTTACACAGAGAGATGAACAAAGTCTACATACCAAGGTATTTTTTTTATCCTCCTCTGCTGAGGGATGACTTAATGTCACAGGCAAGTAAGGCCAATCTCAGGAAGTAATTTTCTTTGTCATTTCTAGGTGCATTAACAGTAAATAAAGGATTCAGGGAAATATTCAGAGTCACTGCCTCAATAAGCACAGCTGCCATCCCCCCAGGATTCCTGATGCTCTCAGCATGTAGGTTTCACAGGGTGTGTCTCACATAGACTTCAGGCTGCTAATCTGTAGATACACTGTGCAGACTGGGGTATCCATGGAGAAGACATAGCCCTGTGCCAAACCCTGCACATATGTTGACTTCTCAGTGTAGATGTTGATCCAGCCCATCCACGGAAGGCATTTTCTGGGTGCTTGTCAAACCCTATTCATAGACGTAGCTCATGAAGGTGTTTCCAGAAGTCATACAAGACATCTTCACCAATTTCCCAACTTTTTCACCTAGGCCCCAGACTGCACTAACTGCATCTGGCCATGCACACCTGTGAGGAAGTAAACCAAAAGGTGAGAGCTCTGGAGCTGCCAAAGTGTTCTCTCCATCCGCATATGTTATCTTACCTAAGGTGATGGTCTATAGGAAAATGAAGCTCCATGGTCACTCCTTCATGAGTGCACTTTGTTGTCAGTGGTTTAGGAGCAACCCATATGGCAATATCCTTGCTTAATGCTTCGTCAAGGGAGATGGCTTCAGCCTTCAACTCTATAGGGCACTTGTATGTGGATATAATTCACATTCATGAATGGATTTCTGATTGACATCAGTGATATATAATAGAAAGCCTAGATAACTCTAGAACAGTAGTTCTCAACTGGTGGGTCGCGACCCCTGGGGGGGGTCAAGTGACCTTTTCACAGGGGTGGCCTAAGACCATCGGAAAACACATATTTCTGATTATTTTAGGAACTGAGGCAGCACTCCTCTATCTGACACCAGGTGGGTCTGCCCACATGCAGATACCTCCACATACAAGTACCCGGCATGATGACATCATCTTGCCAACCCAATTACATACACCCCATACAAATGTATATGAGAAGGTTGACGCCATCATGTACTTATGTGAACCAGTTACCCATGTGTAGAGAGCCACTACTGTGTAGAAAGCAGTAGCTTCATTGAAAGCAGCTACTCTGTTAAAATCAGCAGTATAGGAGGTAAAACGACACTTCATGAATTATAATTACTGGGTAAATTTAATATCAACTACTAAAAAATATATATATATTTGGACCATGGGAACTTAATCTGGATCCTGATTGGTCTTTTTATATTCAGATGTGGTTGATATGAGTACTGAACCCCCTGTGATAGTAACAGGTATGTAAAAAACAACAACAATACAGATCATGATAAATCCTAGGAAAATTTAATGAAGTGTATTCACTGAAATATGCTAGGTATCATCCTTTGCATTATTAAAGCTATTGTTATATATTATTTCATTATCAAACCATCCCATGGCAATGGATTGTGTAGAGAACATTAAGAAAAAAAATACAGTGAAGATTTTCTTACGGTATGGTTTTACCTCAATATTTACAAGAGGAATTGAGAAACCACAATGTGTTATTTGTTGTGAAGTTCTATCAGACAAATCTCTGAAGCCAAACAAACTAAAATACCATTTTGATCACAAGCATCCAAGCTTTGCCGGCAAGGATACCAACTATTTTAGAAGCAAAGCTGATGGACTCAAGAAATCCAGACTTGACACTGGTCGCAAGTACTACAAACAAAACGTAGCAGCCATTAAGCTTCATATATGGTGGCACTCAGAATCGCCAGAGTTATGAAACCTCACACCATTGCTGAGGATTTACTGTTGCCAGTGGCAAAAGACATTCGTAGAGTTATGATCAGAGAAGAATTTGTTACGAAATTGAGTGGAATTTCCTTATCTAACGACATTGTCCGCAGAAGAATACATGACATGTCTGCTGATATTCTTGATCAGGTCATCCAGGAAATTAAATCTGCTCCACTTCCAATATTTAGTTAGCATCCAGCTTGATGAATGTAAAGATGTTGCAACCTGGTCCCAGTTACAGGTCTACTTGAGGTATATGAATGACGGCGACTTTAAAGATGTGTTTCTTTTTGCAAACTTCTTGAAACAACAACTACTGCACGTAATGTATTTGGCACACTTGATTCATTTCTAAAAGAGCATAAGATCTCTTGGGAAAAGGTTTGTGCTGTTTGCACAAGGGGCTCCAGTTATGCTAGGATGTCGATCTGGTTTTCAATGTTTGGTACTGAACGAGTTACCAAAAGTCATCGGAACACACTGTATGATTCATTGGCAAATATTATTGATGAAGATGCTGCCACAAGAGTCATAAGAGTCATAAGTGATGAAAAGCATCATAAGTTCTGTCAAATTTGTAAAGGCGAGCACTTAAAGCAGTCGACTGTTTTCGCAACTGTACAACGAGTTGGATATGCTGAATAATGCTCTGCTATTTCACACTGAAGTGAGATGGTTGTCGACAGGAAGAGTTAAAACGTGTTTTTGAGTTTCGTTGTGAACTCAAAACGTTTTTTTAATCTGAAAGCAAGACATCAGTTTGGAGCACTTTTCAGCGATAGGAGTGAAGTGCAGAAAATAGCTTACTTTGTTGACATCTTTGACATCTTGAATGAGTTAAATTAATCCCTACAAGGATCAAATGATACATGCCTCAATTTTTCTGAAAAGATCTAATCATTTCAAATGAAACTTCAGCTTTGGCAAAAAAAAAAGTTTGAAAATAAAACTTACATGTTGCCTACCTTATCTACTTTCTCTGGGGAACATGACATTGAACCAGACAAAATGATTCCGATGATAATTTCTGTGAAAGAACACTTGCACATGATTGCAGCTGCTTGTGTGTTTGCCGACCCCTTGGAGTCCCTCACCTTAACATCCTGCATTTCTTTGGACTCTGATATGACAAGCCTGTGAGTGTGTCCCTGCACCAGCCACTTCAGGTCCCTGGATCTGAGTGGTGTGTCCACTGCAGAATTAAGACCTGGATTCCTTGCAGGCCTGTTACATAGGGTCTCAGCCTCCCTGACTCACCTGAACTTAGCTGGCTGTGGCATTGATGATTCTCAGCTCAGTGTCTGCAGCCTGCTCTGGGCCACTGTTCCCTGCTCAGCACCTTGGTGTTTGGTGGAAACCTGGTCTTCAGGGTTGTCCTAAAGCACCTGCTTCATCATACTGTGCCACTGTGCAAGTTCTCCCTTGTGGAGCTCCCTGTCCCTTGAGATTGCTACGTGGGTCATAGAGGTTCTCTGCACCTGGATATTCTTGCAGAGGCTCTGTGTGACCCTGCAAGTCTACAAGCCTTTCTCTGTAAGTTTTGCTCACAGCAGTCCTAACAGATATTGGTATGCCATCATCATACACAGACAGCTAATGTCATTACCTTCTCACCCCTAACCTCTGCTTCTGGGTTTCTACCCCATTCATAAAACGTTCTCATTCCCGATGTATATGGGATTGTTTGGATTAGGTTCATGAGGAGGGGCCATGCTCAGAATTGTTCCCATGCATATGACCATTGTTGTATTCACTGTGTCAACCCACCTCCGTGAGGGCCTTCCTCTTTTGTGCTGCTCCTCCTCTTTACCAAGCATGGTGTCCTCCCATGGACTGGTCCCTCTTGACAATATGTTGAATGGACGTTGCCATTCTTGCCTCTAAGGTGCACTCTGGCCATGTGTGGTAGCACATTATATCTCAGGGGGGGTTAAAGGTTAATGGATAGTTACAAGCAATTGTAGATTTAATAAATAACTTAAATTACTGAATTAAATGACATTGATGGATAAATCCACACCTAATTCACAATAAAGAATTATTTCACAACAGAATTTTTAAAATGAGGTTTTTCTATTATCTCTTCTTCTGAAACAGACTATCACTCGTCACAATCATGCCATCTTGTTGACTGCTGAATGACCTACATCCTTCACCCTCCCATCTCAGAAAATCTCAAAGTGATTGATTTTAAATTGTACACTTATGTTCTGGAGATCAGAATATTGTAATTAATAATATTGTTGAACTTGATGTTGTAACCAGGACATTGCTGTTTTTATTTAATTGACCAGGATGATATAATCAATGCTGTACCCATTAGGACTCACTAACTCAAGCGAATAATAACATCAATTTTGATTTTTGCTTCTGTCCATGCTGGCTTAAGTCCTAGAAAAATGACAAATGAGCTTTTGCCTTTTAAGATAGACTGAAATGTCCACTCAGGACTGCAATCTAAGCTTCACTTTTAGATTGCAGCAGTCTGGAGATAACCAAATAAAGACTGTTTGAAATTATCAAGGATAAACAGAATTGATAGACCACTGGCAAACCTAACCAAAGAAAGGAGGGAACAAATTTCAATAGCAAGAATAAGGGATGAAAGAGGGGTCATTCCAACACACACTAATGAAATCAAAAGGATAGTTACACAGTGCTATGAGGGACTGTACTCCAATGAATTCAACAATTTGGAAGATATGGACAAATTCCTGGAAAAACAATCCCTCCATAGTGGACGTCAAGGATCTCAACAGACCTATAGCAATAGAAGAAATAGAAAAGGGTATCAAGGGATTACCGACAAAAAAAAAATCCCCTGCACTAGGTGGCTTCACTGGAGAATTCTACCAAGCATTTAGGGAAGAACTAATACCAATCCTACACAAACTCTTCCAGAACATAGAAAAAAGATGGCAAACACCTGAACTCCTTTTATGAAGCTAGTATAACTCTGATACCAAAACCGGGCAAGGATCCCACAAGAATTGAGAACTACAGACCAATATCCTTATGAATATTGATGCAAAAGTCCTTAACAAAATTCTACCAAACAGAATACAAAAGTATATAAAACAAATAATTCACCATGACCAAGTGGGATTCATACCAGGGATGAAGGGATGGATCAACATACGAAAAACCATTAGTATTATTCATCACATTGACATGAAAAACTATAAGAACCACATGATAATATTGATAGATGCAGAAAAAGCATTCGACAACATCCAACACCAATTCCCGTTTAAGACACTTGAGAAGATAGGAATCGAAGGAAACTTCCTCAAGGCAATACAAGCTACATATGAAAAACCAATAGCCAACGTGGTAATCAATGGAGAAAAGACTACTACAATCCCATTGAAAAGGGGGACCAGACAAGGATGCCCTTTGTCCCCACTCTTATTTAATATCGTGTTGGAGGTTTTATCTAACAGCATAAGGCAAAGAAGAGATATCAAAGGTATTCATCTGGGGAAGGAAGAGGTGAAACTATCGTTATTTGCAGATGATAAGATTTTATATATGGAAATTCCCAAAAGTTCCGCAAGGAATGTAATGGAAGCAAAAGAAGAGTTTGGCAAAGTGGCAGGATACAAGATCAACAAACAGAAGTCCATCGGACTGTTATACACATCGGATAAGACCACAGAAGAAGATATCAAAACAGTGGTATCCTTCACAGTAGCCAAATACAAATCTAAATATCTAGGGATATACCTGACCCAAAAAAAAAAAAAAACAACAAAAGAGCTATACAACGAAAGCTATAGAACTCTACTACAAGAAACCAATAGCGACCTCAACAAATGGAAGACTATCCCATCGTCTGGGATTGAAAGACTCAATATAGTTAAGATGTCAGTTCTGCCAAAAGCACTACATAAGTTCAATGCAATCCCAATACAATTACCCTCATCTTTCTTCAAAGAAATGGAAAAACTGATTACCAACTTCATATGGAGAGGGAAGAAGCCCAGAATTAGCAGAGAACTCCTCAAGAAGGACACTGCGGGAGGGCTTGCTTTTCCTGACTTTGGCACATATTATGCAGCCACAGTTCGCAAAACTGCATGGTATTGGTACAATGACAGATACTCAGACCAATGGAAAAGAACTGAAAACCCAGAAATAAAAGCATCAGCATACACACAGCTGATCTTTGATAAGGACCCCAAAAATATCACATGGGAAGCCGATGCCGTCTTTAACAAGTGGTGCTGGAAAAAATGGATATCAACATGCAGAAAAATGAAGCAAGACCCTTATCTCACTCTATGCACAAGAATAAACTCAAGGTGGATCACAGACCTTGAAGTTAAACCCCAAACTATTACGGCCATCAATGAGGGAATTGGGACCAACTTGAGAACTCTGGTGCAGGGAATACACAGGCTATCAAAAGTAGGGAAGGACACAAACAAAGAGGAGGTACAAATTGACAAATGGGATATACTGAAGATAAAACACTTGTGTACATCGCAAGAATTCACCAAGAGAGTAATAAGAGAGTCCACAGACTGGGAAAACATCTTTAGCAACGACACATCAGACAAAGGCCTTATTACTAAAATCTACAATACTCTGCTAGATTCCAAAAAGAAAAAAAAACCAATAGCCCACTTGAAAGGTGGGCAAAGGACTTGAACAGAAATTTTACAGGGACAGAAATCCGAATGGCCAACAAACATATGACAAAAAGTTCCCGATCTTTATCCATAAGAGAAATGCAAATTAAAACAACAATGAGGTACCACTTAACACCCCCAAAGGTAGCCCAATTCAAAAATTCAGAAAGCAACAAGTGTTGAAGGGGCTGTGGGGAGACAGGAACTCTCATTCACTGCTGGTGGACTTGTAAGTATGTACGACCACTATGGAAATCTATCTGGCGATATCTAAAACAAATGGAAATTGAGTTACCATACGACCGAGCAATCCCCCTTCTGGGCATATACCCAGAAGAGGCAGGAAAAAAAACAAGGCTAGACATCTGTGCTCCAATGTCCATTGCGGCACAGTTCAGAATTGCAAGGAGTTGGAAGCAACCCAAATTTCCATCAACTGATAATTGGATTAAAAAACTGTGGTATATTCATACAATGGAGTACTATGCATTGATAAAAAGCAGTGATGAACGTATGAAGCACATAGCAGCATGGGAAGAACTGGAGGAAATCATGCTAAGTGAAGTAAGTCAGGAACAAAAGGACAAATACAACATGAGCCCTCTGAGGTATGCATTAAATTAAAAAAATGCAAAGGGGGCATAGGGAAAAAGCCACTGTATACAAATATTCTTGGGGTGAGGACAGTGTAGTATGGCAGGGATCAAATCAAATCCAGGGATGCACATGGAAGACAACAGGGGAGGAAGTGGGGAAAGGAAGAAAAAAAAGGATGAAAATAAGGGAGAGTTGGGTGGTGGGGGTATGGGGCGCTGACCCATCCAAGGGGAGGGTATTGTTTATGTCTCCACAGGAAAAGAGGGACCAGACTTCTACCCAGTGCCCCAAGGTGTGGGTGCGTAATTCCGGCATGGAGTGGTGAGCCAGTGGAGAGGTCTGGGGGGCTGGCCCTGGTACCAAATACTGGGTGGATGCCTGCCCCTCCCCCCAGAAGAATTTATTTCAAGGGACAGCATTGAGTGTGCAGCTCCAGGAGAGGGACATATCTGGTCCGAGCACACGGGAGTGGATGAAGGTGCCCAGTGGGAGATAGTGGAGCACATCCTGGCACACGAGCCCCTGAGGACAATGACCCCAATTAGAGCAGCCAGTCCACAGAGAGGACCACATGGCCAGCTCCATTATGAGACATGACGTCCCTCACTGACCGATGACTCTGCGGGAGACAGCACCGGAGACACAGTGTGGGAATTGCGCTCGATCTGATCCCACCATACGAAGGCAAAGCACTGGGGGAGTGCAGTGGAACAGCAAGGGAATGGAGTGGCAAGGTCCCCAGGGAATGCTGAAAGTGAACTTTGGGACCAGGGCATGGTGCCCCCACAGACTGGACTGGAAAACACTCCTAAAAGCCAAGAAACAATCCTTGAACTAACTACAAATAAATGATGACTTTATGCATAAATGATTCTAAATATATCGTAAATAGTATAGCTGGTAAACTGAAAAATGTCTCAGCTACATTTCAGCACATGATATTAACTTTGTACTTCAATCCCTATGCATTCACTGATAAATCACCATCTCACAAACCATTAACCCTTATACATTAACGTGCTGAGTATCCTTACAACACACTGATAACTAGCTAAAAAGCCACTCATCCTCCAGAACTTCTACTAACACCCTGAGCATCGCCTGATGCCTCAACAAAGTTAACATGTGCTTTAAAAATCCAATGAGGATTCCACACTTAATCTAACCTAATGCATTCATTCCAATTCTTTGAATCAGAGTCACAACCTTGACTATAGTCTATCAACTTAATCCTAACCTTAGGACTCTAAATCTCAAATTCAGAAACTACCCCCAAAACTCTAATCTTTAAACAATATCTCTACATCATTATACCTTAACATATACACCCTTACAACTTAAAACATAATCTGTTAGGCAGAAACTTTCTATAAATAATTCCTTTTAATCTGTCCAGCAACACTTGAATCTCAAAGCATCAAATTAACTCCTAATTCTATCCCTTGTTTCTTGTTCTTGAACCAGGAACATTGATTAATCTCAGGACCTGGCTTCTGATCTTAAGTACCGACTCTGCCTCTAGCACACTAAAGCCCTAACTAAGCACCAAACCTAACACACTGAAAAAAACTCATGCTGCTAATTAAGTGTGTGGCTCTGTCTCCTCTCCCAGATTTTGCCTAAATGTAAGAGACTGCAACAGGTAGACATGCAAAATTAGGAAACACAAACACATCCTCTGTTTACAGTTAACTTTTACAAATGGTTCATGAAATTTGGCAAAATGAAGGGATATATAAATGTTTAAATATGACAAAAAGCATATGACCAAGATCTACCCCAAGACACTTGTGGTCCTCTGCTCTACTGTGTCCTACACTCAAGGAGCCTTCTCTGCTATTATACATATGCAGGGATGTGTTACCCAATAACCAAGGTGACCAAGAGCTTACCAAGTACTTACTCACTAATTTGTAGGTCACACAGCATCCTGGTTTCTCCCTCAAATATGTAGTGAAAACATGTTTCATGAAACAAATAAATTACTGGTTATTCTACCTTTGATCCCCTCCATTCCATTTTTCTCAGGGACCCTCATGTCACTAGAGATGAAGGTGGTATCAAATTAAAAGTTCCTTTATTGGAACCATGATATCCATATTTCACAACATTGGACTTTTTCCTCAGACTTAAAAGCTTTGAAGAAGATGTAATACACCCTTCTAACCCTAAAATATTTGAGTCTGTGACTACTTGAGTTTCCAGAAATCCAACCACTTAACCTCACAAGACATACTTCAAGCAGGAGCTGCAGCTTCACCCTTAAGTGTAAAGATGTTATTCCCAGGGACATACTGTGGGTTCAGTGCCAGGAACTCCCTCTCAGAGCACACTGGGCTCTCCACTCATGGAGAAGTATGTCCTCAAAGAGTCACTCGTGATAACAGCAGGCCAACCCCGTGCTGACTTAATCGGTTAAATCCTGACCAGGCACCCTGGGCGTGTGGATATCTAAATATACCCTGGAATGAAAGTGAGGCCCGGATGTGGACAAATCAGCAACTAAGAAGCCATTAGTGGAGGTTTCAGAGTCAGGGTGTTAGCACAGGCTGAATGTCTTTGAGCTCAACCCCAGGGCTTCCAGAGGCAAAAAGCTGTGTTCCTCCGGAGCCTGTCTTACATACCTACTAGCTGAGGGTACCTGGCATGGAATAGGTCCCCATGCCCAGGTTCCAGGTACTTTTACCTTCCAGGAAGCACAAAACATCCAAGCAAGGATGATCCACTGTCTTTCCACACAGCACAGCCTGATCTGAAATCCACATTTGCCCCAATTTCAGCACCTTGAATTATCTGCCTCCAGGCTCACCTGGATCCTGAGCAGGAGATGGTAAATAAAGGAGAGAAGGCAAGAGACTGATTAAAGGGTAATCACCTGTAATTACTTCAGCATCATTATAAAATATATGTAACTTATACTCCAGGAGCCTTTCTTATTGGAATATCTGTCCTTTCGTGAGTCCAGAAAATCAGAGGTTCTCAACCTTCCTAAGGCCACGACCCTTTAATCCAGTGCCTTATGTTGTGGTGGTGCCCAAACATAAAATTATTTTCATTGCTACTTCATAACTATCATTTTGCTACTGTTATGCATCAGGAGAAACATGTGGAAGGGTCGTTAGACCCCTACAGGGATCGCCACCCACAGGTTGAGAACCACTGGTCCAGATGAAGGCAGAATAAACCCGGGGTGGATTGGGTGAAGTTGCTGTGGGAGGTGTTCTTTGGAAACACTTGGCAGCTCTAGGGACACCTGGCACACACGGACACACATGCACACAGGTGAACACATGAAAATATTAGCAAACAAGAATCTAAAATGTAGGCAGAGAGAATTAAAAATCCAAGTGAAGTAAGAGACCATGTATAATATTTAACATACAATGAGGGCTCACCCAAAACCCAGAGCTTAGCATCGTGATCTGCGTGTTTGTTGCATTATAAAATGTAATACTTAGAGACACTTTTTTTCTGTTAATCTCATTTATCAAGCAAGGCTTTTTCATCAGTAAATGAACTTTTGTCAAACTTCATTGTGCATGATTCAAACACAATCACCCCTCAAATCTTATAAATTCTCCTCTTTCTCTATCTCTCTCTTTCTCTCTCTCTCTCTCTCTCTCTCTCTCTCTCACCTCTCTCTATTTCTTTCTCCATTCAGTGTAGGCTGCTTAAATTTTTTCACGTTTGTAATTTATGAATAATACTAAGAGGTCATTACACCATGGTCACAGGGTATAATTACCAATGAAAGAAAATTAATTATAACGATTGTTTACCTTAATTATGTCTTCTTAATTATGTGTGTCTTGTTTGTAGATATTAGAATGAATGGCATCAACAAAGAATGGTAATTTTTTTATCACCATTATTTGCAAAAATCTGCCCGGGCACACAGAGAAGACAGTAAGGCCAACATCAGCTTTAGAAATGATGTCCACTCGCTGGAGAGTACATCGTCAGAGGACCATACTGGGGATACATGGTGTGGAGTGAGCCTGGTCTGACACCACCTCCCTCCACAGTGGGGTGAACCAATAAGGGAACAGAACATGTCAGCAATGGAAGCCAAACCAAGTCATAAAGCCCCTGAGGAGCTGCAAAAATAGACTTCAGGCTAGGAGGGGCAGTTCCCAGACCCCCCAGGACCGTTGGGGAGATTGTCATAAAGGTCAGCGGACAGACCTGGGATTATGTATATTTTTAGGTTTGGGTTTTTTTTTTTTGGCTAGTTCCCCCCTCTTTTTTTTTAATTCAATCTTTTCTTTTGTTTCAGCTCTTGTTGATTTGCCTATCCATTTAGTCAAGGGAAGGAGGGGGTGGGAGGAGGGAGTGGTGATCAAACAATTCCATAGATAGGGGAACAACTAGGGAATTAAATCAATAATGAGGACGTAGACATCCTGGGGCTGTTGGAGCAATAGCAATTTAGCTGAGAGACATTACTAAGAGGCAGAAAAGGGGTGAGTGTGATGGTAGGACAGGGGGAATTTAAAATGAAATAGAGAAAAGATCTAGGAAGCAAAGCTATGGATAGAGGTATAAACATAAGGGTGTACATATATAAATATAGTAATTCATAAAATAGTGTGATTGGCCTATGTACATATATTTGTATGGCCATACATTGAGGAAGTGGATGGACTTTGGGCTTCTGCTCCAGCCCTCCCTCAACACAAGAACACTTTGTTCTAACAACACGACATTTTACTATATTGTTATTTAAGTTCAAGTTAATTTGGTACAAACATAACAATGGTTGAGAGAGAACAATTAATAACATATTCTATGAGTCCAGTAATATTCTGATACAAGTGTCAGATAATGATACTTCAAGAAAACGGTAGACCAACATTGATAATGGAGCTACATGAAAAAAATTTTTTTTAAATATTAGGAACTGACTCAATTCCCAAATAAGTTGAACTTAAATAATAATACAAGAAAATGGTATTTATTCATAACTGCCAGAATCTGCACCTTTAAAAGTCTTACCATTAGGCTAGAAGTGTCTCATGGAATTTTATTTTTTATTAAATATTTTATTGGAGGCCCTTACATCTCTTACCACAATTCATATATTCATCCATTGTTTCGAGCAGATTTGTACAGGAATTAACAAAACTAGCAATAGCATTGACCACACATGCTAATGATCCTGAGAAGTGAGGATGGTGACATGTTGTCTCATATACTTTGAATATGTTATCAGGAGAGCTCCAACTTGGGAAAATGATGTCATGCCTGGTAAAGTAAAAGGGCAATTGGAAAGAGGAAGAGCCTTTTGAGGGACTGGATCATTGGCTATAGCAATGGGCTCAAACGTAAATTCCACCGTGAGATGGAGCAGGACTTGGCAGTGTTTCAACTGATTGTACCTAGGTTCTTGGTGAGCTGGAACCTACTTGAGGACAATTTACAACAACAACAACAACACACTATCCATTTTGTCCAAGACATTTCTGTTTCCATTCTTCCCCATCAGCTAAATCCTGTCCTTGATCTTACTTACATGATGGGGTAGCCTAGCAGGGGGTGAGTTCAGTTCTGGACATGAAAGTGACCAAAGGCCATTTCCTGGAGGGTCTCTTTTGTGAGTCTGAGTTTGGGTCCACATTTTTCTCCCAATCTCTCTAGGACTTTCTAATAGGATTCCTTTTGGAACACTTGGTAGTGGTGGCTGTGCACATCTCGCTCTGCTGATCAATCGCTAACTTTAGGTGAACAATCCAATGAGAAATAGCTTGTATAACTGAGGGACCGTTTTGGACTCTAGTTGCATGCTATAGTGGGTGGCTCTACAATGAATGAACAAACCCGTTTGTGAAGAGGGTATAAGTTGGGCTGCTAACTTTAAGACTAGCAGTTTGGAACCACCTATAACACCACAGGAGAACGAATGAGCGTTCTACTTCAGCAAACATTTTCATTCTTGGAAACTCACCAGGGAAATTCTCCCCTGTCCTATAGTATCTATGTGAGTCTGCATTGACTCGATGACAATGAGGTTTTTATCATGGGGGCGTGGGAAATGGAAATTAATAATTTATCCATGGAAACAGGAAACCTCACATGAAAGCAGGTGTAGTAGCTACATAGTTTCATTTCAATTTGGTAAATAAGTGTAGGAGTGGAGGTTAGCCTGTTAATCAGATCACAACCTGATGATGCCTCCTGGTGGGCATGACCTTCTCATGTATATTCTGGGAATTTCCACTCTTTTGCCCTGGAGCTGGGCTCCCTCTCTTTCTGCTTCACCTTCCTGCTCTTGAGTCACTTGGAGAGCTGGAAGAGCCCCATGGAGACCACGCCAGCACTAAATGCTTCTACCACCATTGGATACACAAGACTTTTGACCCACTGGCCTGTGGTCTTCCTGCATTCGTCATCATTGCATGTGCTGTGTGAGTCTGAAGAGGAAATTATAGACTACTATCAGACATATGGGCTAATAGCGGACTTTTAGAGTTGATCTGGATTGGGATGAAATGTTTTCTTGTTATCTATTAGTCATTGATGTAAATCTATTTCTTACACATATTTGAATGACCCTGAATTTGTTTCTCTAGTCTACCCAGTATAACACAGCAAGTATTTCCAGAGGAGTCACCCTTTAGTTGCAATATCTAGGCTAAGTTTCCCCAGATCTAAGGATAAGGTGGCTCTATCAGAACTGGGAACATAAATCAGTTTAATTCAGAAAATATTGCCTGATAAGTGACGTTTGTGGATTCCTGAAAAAGTCAGGTGACAGTTTTCTGTACAGTCTGGGGAACTATCTGACCATATTGGGAAACGTAACAGATTTTACAATTCCCCTATCTCCATTTTCAGCCAGCAACTTTGGCATCTGACTTGAACTTTCATAAAGGAATTCCCAAGTATAACAGGCATGAAAGAAGCACAATCTTTAGGGATGCAAGTTAATCAGGAAATGGTTCACTTTGATCTTTCCCAAAAACACTTGTTCTGAGAGTCCCGGCAGCCAAGAGTTACCTGCAGGAAGCAAATTTAAATTTCAGATCACTCAACTTGGAAAAGTCTTCCCCACTGTCCGTACATGACCTCTTGGACCAATAGAAACGTGAGTGAGTGATACATTAAATTAGCAGAGTGCATGAATAATGATTAGCATCATAGAAGAACATAACTCTCATGTTTAACTGTCCCCAAAGCTTCCAGGTGAAATCATACAAGAAGATAGTATTAATTCCAACTCTAAGGACAGACAAGTTTAACAACCATTCTCCCATCCACGTTCCTCCATTCCCTTGTCACTGCTCCTGCTTAAGGTTTATTTTTAAATTTTGTTAAATTGACATATAACTTACCTAAACGTGCATGCTACTTACTTCTCTTTTCCTAAAAATCAGTCATATACGACGGTGCTTTAGGTCATAGAATGAAGCGACCCCAGCCTGAGGACCCTGTTGCCGGCGCTCCCAGGTGGGAGGCTCTGGGCTCCGGGACATGTATGTGGGCGGAGGCTGTTTTAGTCCAGCTGACTAGGGTGCAAGCGCCCTTTCTCTCCCCCAGGAACCCTGCCAGCGCTTCTCTTGGTGAGAGGTGGGCGGGTTTCCCCAAGGCCGGTCATATTTCCCCACTTTCGGATTGGTTGGTGTTCATGGTGGGATTCCCTGTTGGAGAGAGGGGATCCAGGCTGGGGTTTGGGGCTTCAAGGTTCCCTGAGTCTCTCATTGTGGGTCTCCTAACGCCCCTCCCTTGTTTCCTTTCACACAGAGGCACCTCCTCCCTGAGACTCCTTGCACCTCCTCAGCTCTAAGGTGAGCCCCGGGGTCTTGTTCTGCTGACCTCCCTCTGGACCCGACCACAGTCTGTTCTAGGCGCAAGATCTCTTGCTGGTCCGTGACAGAAACGTGTTCCCTGGCTCTAAAAATATTGATGGTGGCCCTTTTTTTCACTCCTTGTTTCGATTTTTATCTATATATTACTATGGTTTTTAAAATCATTCCCATTTCATATCCTTTCTATTCTTTATTGTTTCTGTTGGGTTCAGTTTGTGAAGCACAGAAGGAGTGAATGCCTAGAGATGAAATAATATGCCAGGGTTTGTAGGGATGGCTGGGTGGGGTCCCGGTGGGTGGCTGGTGGAGATGGGGAGGGTGAGGGGACTGGGGAGTAAGAATGAAGGATCGAGGGGACTGTACACTAGAACTGAAGGTGACTATCAAGTCTTTTGAGAGGTGATTTAATCTTGGGAAAATAGGCAAGGTTTAAATCGATTGTGGTAATGATTGTGCAATTCTTGAGATGGCTGAACTATGGAATTGTGGGAGTATGTGGGATACGTGGATTAAGTGCCCCCAAAAGTGTTTTTTTTTTAAAGAAAGAAGCTCTCTATCACAAAAGCAATCTAACTAAACTATGCACAGAAGAATCAAAACCCAAACTGAAACAAAGGAACCAAAAACAAGGTAATGCTAAAGGGAAGTGACCCTGAAATGGGCCCATGGCTTTGAACGTTGTGAGGCTGAAGGACAATTTACTTGGGGCTGGTGTAGTGGACGTTGGCCTTGGTGCCCTCGGCCATGGCTGCTTGGCCAACTGTCCAGACAGCGGCAGACGCATGGTCGCCAGGATGTCCCAAGCTTTGATAGTTGAGCAGTTTGGAATGTGCCAGTTGAGATGCCTGGTAGGCGATGAGCCCACAGTTGTCATTGATCAACGAGTGCACGATACCCATGGCCCTGAATGCGATGCTGGAGTCCGAGTAGACCTACTGGAGCACCTTGTGCACATACACAGAGTAGGCCTCCTTGCTGCTTCATAGGCATTTTTTGTTGTGCTTCATCTGAGCCTTAGCTGCAGCCTCCATGGGGTCCCTCTCCGGGGCAGGCAGGGACTTAGCAGGGTCAGGTGGGTTGTTTGACTGGGCCGGTACACCTGGCAAAGTTAATGTTGGTGTCCTAAGGCGAGCTGAGGGAGGACAGAAACCCCCTCCTGGAGCAGAAGGGTTTAAGCTCGCTGGATCTTGATTTTCAGTAGAAATACACACTGTGAAAGCAGGACCTCTAGATCCCTCTGACCTTTTGGGTTTTCAGCAGGAAGTGTTGGAAAAGTTATCACAGCAATAACTGGCTGTGGTGGCCAAGTGTTCATAGTGATGTCACTTTTTAATTCTTCAATGTCGGAGTGATTTGATCTGATCTTCCCTGTAAGATGGGAGTGGAAGGGCGAGGGGCTGGAGTAGAGGAGAGAGGAGGGAGGACAGAGGAGAGGAAGGAGGAGGGAGAGAGAGATTGGAGCGGCCTCCACACTTTCTGATGGACCTTAGTCTGGAACCCCGGCCTGCCCCCTGCTGGACAAGGTTGGTAGATCAGCCACTGAGTGGGGACTTCTTTTTCTCCACACTACTTAGGAAGTCAACTAGGAGGTCCTACTAAGAAAACGGATTGGAGATGCTCACATTGTGAACTTTTGTCTCAGCGCGCCAGTTGGAACCCTGGCCTGCTGTCAGCGCTCTCCCAGCCTGCAGGTCCCCAGGCTCTCCCTCCTGTTCTCACAAAATTTTGAATAGTTGGGTTGGATTCCATTTTACTTACTTAGATCTTTTCATTTTTTCAAAATGTTTCACAAAAATATATTTTCAATTCCATTATTTTACTTACTTGATTTTGGTGTGTACATATGTGCATGTGTGTATACCATACACATGTTTTTGTAGTATCCTTTTGGATCACCACTAAGGAGGTTGACCAGTAGTTTTGTTCGGGCAAAATGTGTGCATTTTGCCAAGTGCATATATAAATCTACTAGTACTGCTTCTGCCCGTTTTAGCCCTGCAGGCAGGCTGGCCAGCTCTTGCTGCTCTCTGGCAAGCAGCATCACCTCCTCCTCTTGTGTTTTAGGAGGGTATCGGTGTGTTGGAAAAATGCTCAGCATTTTAATATGTAAGGGTTTGGGAGTTGGAGATTAGCAGTTAATCATTAGGGATTTAAGTACCAAGTTATTTTTACGTGTTGAAATGTAGCTAGCCTACAACTTTTTATATATTTACTAGCTATAGTATTTATGATCTATTTGGCATCTTTTTTATGTGAAGTCATCAATTTATGATAAATAAAGAATTTTTTTCTTCTCTTTGGAAGTCATTTTTCTTCCTTCTTTCGATGTCCCCTTCCCCCCTCTCTTCCTTTTATTAATTCTTTTTTTCCTGATTTCTAGGTAGTACAATTTTTAATATGAGTGGTGAAAATGGACATGTATGTTTATCCTGATTCTCTTTCTCCTACATGTGACATTTGCAATTTTCCCCCAAGAATGTACATTAGCATATTGGGTTTGACCTATTTCATGTTAGATTTGTAGTTGTTTTGTTTTTAACATGAAAAGCCTTTGACTTTGTTTAGTATGTATTCTGTGTCTATTTAGATAATTGACTTTTTCCCCCTTCAATAGGCATATATGAGTGTTTATTTTCTTGTGTTAAATCAGTTCTGGGATGAATTAGAATGAATCATGATACATACTTATTTTAATACATTGTCTGGCTCAGTTTCCTTTTTTAAAGATAACTTTTTCATTCAGATCCGGTATCAACACTGGTCTACAGTTTTCTTAAAGTACCATTATCTGACATTGGTATCAGGTTTTTTTCTAGTGTCATAGAAGGTGTTACTAAGTGCTCTCTCAATACTATTGTTATGTTGGAACCCAATAAGTTGAACTTAACAAAATAGTAAAAAAGTGTTTATTCATCTTAATGTGAATTCTCTAGCTGCCAGAATTTTTAGTTTTCATCTATTGTACATTTAGGCTGGAAATTTCTCATGAAATTTTATTTTGATTCAATTGCTTATAGACCTTCTAAGCATCCTGAAATTCAGTGAGTAACTATTGTCAGTCCCTTGCTCTGCTGGATCTTCTGATCTTCCAGCCGAATCCTCAGTGTACAGGACTACATTATTTACAGTTTCCTAGAAAGACAAATAGCTACTCACAACTTAGTGACTGTGTTGCCCTTAGACTAGAGCCCATGTTCATGAAAATACTCTGCCATTTTGCATGCTGTGAGGTCCTTAGAGAACTGCCTTCAGCTCACCAAAAGAATGGACTAATGAGGGGTAGGAATGCCTCAGTGATTTTGTTGTCACCTTGTTTGTTCCAATTTTATTAACTGAAGAAGCCTCTTCCTTTTAAAAAAAAATTTTGTCTTTTTTTTCTTCCCTTTTTTGATGAGAGAAATAATATCTTTTGTAAACATTAGCACACTAATGTCTTTGTGTTTGTGCTGGGTGTATATTTGTGGTTTCTGAGACTGCTATCCTGTCAGCTGTCATTGAGTCAATTCCATTTTACAGGGACCCATTGCACAACAGAACAAAACACTGCACTCTCCTGTGCCATCCTCACAATTGAGGATGAACGCATGCTTTTTAAAAATTTATTTATTTTAACTCATTTTCTTATGGCCTTGTACAGCTTGTATTACAATCCATGCATACATCTACTGTTGAGCACATTTGTACATATGTTGCTATCATAATTTTCAAAACATTTTCTTTCTACTTGACCCCTTGGATTCAGCTCCTCGTTTTTTTTTCCCCTCCCTCACGAAGCCTGGATTACTTATATTTTCTTGCTTTTTCATGTCTTTTTTTTTGAGTCAAGTTCTTTAAAAAAATTTTTTCAATCATTTTTTTGGGGGGCTCATACAACTCTTATCACAATCTATATATACATCCATGTATCAAGCACTTTGGTGCATTTGTTGCCATCATCATTCTCAAAATATTTGCTTTCTACTTGCGCCTTTGATATCAGCTCCTCATTTTTAAAAAATCATTTTATTAGGGGCTCATACAACTCCTATCACAATCCATACATACATCAATTGTGTAAAGCACATTTGTACATTCGTTGTCCTCATCATTCTCAAAACATTTGCTCTCCACCCAAGCCCCTGGCATCAGGTCCTCATTTTTCCCCTCCCTCCCCACTCCCCATCCGTCATGAAACCTTGGTAATTTATAAATTATTATTTTGTCATATCTTGCTCTGTCCTACGTGTCCCCTCCCCACACTTTTCTGTTGTATATCCCCCAGGGAGGAGGTTACATGTAGATCCTTGAAATAGGTTCCCCCTTTCCAACCCACTCTCCCTATTCCCTCTCAGTATCGCCCCTCACACCACTGGTCTTGAGGGGATCATCTGCCCTGGCTTCCCTGTGTTTCCAGTTCCCATCTGTACCAGTGTATTTCCTCTGGTCTAGTCAGACTTGCAAGTTAGGATTTGGATCATGACAGTGGGGGGGGGGGGGGGATGGAAGCATTTAGGAACTATAGGAAAGATTTATTTTTCATCGTTGCTACATCACATCCTGACTGTCTCGTATCCTCCCCAAGATCCATCGGTAAGGGTATGTCCAGTGGCCTACAAATGGGCTTTGGGTATCCAGTCCACTCTCTCCCACTCATTCACTATGGTAAGATTTTTTTGTTCTGATGATGTCTGATACCTGATCCCTTGTCACCTTGTGTTGCACAGGCCGGTGTGCTTCTTCCATGTGAGCTTTGCTGCTTCTGAGCTACATGACCACTTGTTTACCTTCAAGCCTTTAAGACCCCAGACACTATATCTTTTGATAGCCGGGTACCATCAGCTTTCTTGCCCACACTTACTTATGCACCCATTTGTCTTCAGTGGTTGTATCAGGGAGGTGAGCACAAAATGATATGAGTATTTGCACTTTGATGTCTGATAACTCATCCCTTTGTCACTTTGATGGCTGATAATTGATCCCTTCGTGATCATGCAGCCTGGTGTGCTTCTGAGCCTAGTAGCCGCTTAAATACCTCAAGCCTTTAAGAACTCCAGACACTATATCTTTTTATAGCCTGTAACCTACTGAATCAGACTCATAGTGACTTTAGGGTTTTAATCATTAAATTGGCAAATTTTATTATGAAATTTGTATTAGACATCATTACATTAATGTTATGTTTCTTTTTTATGTCAAACATTATTTTAAAATAATTTTTGAAATCCTCAAAATAAAAATCTTAAAAAAAACAGTTCAGCAACTTAGATCCTTTAATATTTTCTCTTCTTTTTACCATTCAATCCATTTTATTAGGATCTAATTCAGACATCGTACCATTCTATGGTTCACTCTTATCAAGCCGTGTTGTACAATTATTGCAATCAGTTTCAAAACATTTTCTTCCTTCTTGAAATTCTTTATATCAGCTCCCTTTTAACCCCCATTATCCCTGCTGAGGCCCCCAAAACTCCTACTTATTGTCTCTGAAGATTCACCCATCCTGGGTTTCATAAATTGAAAAACATAGGGAAAGTCATAACAGGGAGTCAGAAAGGCTACCAACAATGACGAAATACAACAGAGATTAAACCCTTATATGAAAAAAAACCCCACAGAAAATATTAAAAACTAAATCAAGCACAAATGTATCAAAAGGAGATCAAGTGACAAGGTTTTAACCATCAAGTCAGATTTATCATTTTAATTTAATACAGTCATCTCTCCTACACTCTGTCTGATCACCAGGTTACTCCATTGCTCAACTATGATGAGAGGACAATCACAGGAGGCTTAGTCCCTGTGTAGATCCTGAGAATGTATGTTGAGCTACCACTGACATCCACAGCCAGAATCTCACAACTTAATTCTGATACTATTTCCTCATTTGGATTTGGATTATGTTATTTACAATCCTGGTAAATCTTCTTAGAGCTTCATCTTTCTCCTTTGGAATGGTAGGTGGTTTAGAACTGTTGGTCCTGCATTTCATATACCAATGTAAAATCCACTATGCCACAGGGAGAGTGGACTTGTATATCATCTTATTTGTTTATAGTATTTACTAGTTATTTATTGTACTTTGTTTTCCTGATTGATAGCTACACAGTTAAACTTAATAAGGAGTGAAATATGAACTTAATTTTAAATATTAAGTAATTTTAACACTTTCTGGTTATAAAATGGTGTAATTTATTATTATTTTAGTTAATTATATTTGGCTAACCAGAATTAATTTCCATTTTTTGTATCTCACTCGATCAGAGATGTTGTTGGGTGCTTTTGAGTCAGTTTTACTCATGATGGCTCTGTATACAAAAGAACACATACACAAACCACAAAGACTTGAAGCATCCTTACTTGCTCCTAGATCTGAGCACATGTTTGCGGACATTGTGACTGTGTATCTAATTGAGTGTTTTCCTGTATTTTGATGACACTCTACCAAACAGGATATTCTTCTCTAGGACCTGGTTCCACTGAGAATATGTTCAGGGTATGTGGGAAGCTTCACTAGTCTCAGTTTTAAAGAGCATTCTGAGATATTAGTTTGCAATGTCCTCTTTTTATGACACATTTGCTGTAGACAAAAGAACAGAAAGAAAAATGGGCCGGGTGCTTTTTCTTGCTAACACTACCAAACCGGATGTATCTCTCCAGAACTGCTGGGCCCCCTGATCACATGTTCAAAATATGTGAAAAAAAGTTGCCATTCTCTATTCCATGGGACATTCAAAGTTGGCCTTCCAATGAGTGTGTCCTTCATTGTGACCCCAATGAATGATCTTACTAATGACTGCCCACCTGACAGGTCATTCCAGTTCACCTGTTCCCAGTGTCAGGGGTCTCTCTATTCCCGGAACCCTTGTTTCTGCATCAAGGGAGAGACTGGGTAACAAGCATCACTTGGGGACATTTCACAAGGGTAGCATCAGTAGACTCCACAGTTAATTTTTCAGGCACAGAGAATATTGGTCAATCACTACCCATAGTGCAAAGGGAGCAGTACAGAGAGACACCTCCTGAGAGCCACGACCCTGGGCTGGAATACATCAGTGAGCTTGGTACATTTAAAATCATCATTGAACTCATAAATATGCATATGCTTGTATTTCATTGTCAACAGATTTTAAGTAACAAGGTGAAAATGACCATGATAATCTGCTTCTCATGAAAAAAATGGGTCATATAGGATGACAGTGACCGATCAGAGTCATTTTTACTATTTGCACTGCAAACAGCGAATGCTAGTTCCCTTTGTCAAGCTTGCAGCGGGGAGAATATATAGAGCAGCAGTTCTCAACCTGTGGGTTGTGACTTCTTTGGGGGTCGTATGACCCTTTCACAGGGGTCGCGTAATTCATAACAGTAGCAAAATTACAGCTATGAAGTAGCAACAAAAATAATTTTATTGGAAGGGGTCTCCACAACATGAGGAACTGTATTAAAGGGTCATGGCATTAGGAAGGTTGAGAACCACTGATTTAGGGAGGGGGAAAAAAGGAAAATGTCCCTGGGGATGCTGAGAGCTGGTAGAGAACACATGACTCTGACAGGAAATCCTCCCTGTCATCCAACTGTGCCTGTCTAGGGCTGGGTGTCTGTGCTCTGCGGGTCCTGTGCGCTCTCTGCTGTCCAGTGACTTCCCTGCAGGGGAGGTTTGTGTCTGGGCTCACACTGACTTCTCTCACTGTGCTCCTTGCACAGTAATACATGGCCGTGTCCTCAGCAGTCACAGAGCTCAGTTGCAGGGTGAACTGATCTTCGATGTGTCTCTGGTGACGGAGAGTCGGCTTTGGAAGGACAGGTTATAACATGTATTACCATCATAATCTATGTATCCCATGCACTGCAGCCTCTTCCCTGAGGCCCGGCGGATCCAGTCCCAGTAGGAACCACTGCTTGTGATAGAGAAACCAGAGACAGTGCAGGTGAGGGACAGCTTCTGGGAGGGCTTCACCAATCCTGGCCCTGACTCCTGAAACTTTGCTGGGACAGGACACCTATAAATAAAGATGTTGATCTCTGTCAGTCACTTGCAGTCAAAACTATCACTGTAGACCCAGGTCAGATATCTGAATCACCCACCTTTGAGGACTGTCACCTGTGTGTGCAGGAGAACACACAGCAATAGCATCTTTAGACCACAGCTCCGCTTTCCCAAGGGACCTACAATCCTGTCTGAAGATAACATAGTTTTCCCAACACAAGGGTGAATTTTACCCTAGTGCTTGAAGAATGATTTGCATGCAGGAGTCCTGTCCTTATGAACTGAAAATGATAGAGACCAGGCTCTCCTCTTCCTTCTGAACCCATGTTAAGGTAACTCTTTGTTTGATGTCATATGCATATTAGCCTATAATGAGGGAGCACTTGACCTAAGAGGTGTGTGGGAAAGGTAAAAGGAAAGCCAAGGATTTCTGAGCTCAGTGTTCTCGCCCTCCAGCCCCTCATTGCCCCTGCCCTGTCTTGGCCTCCTCTATGTCATGTGCCCCAGAGAGTGGACAGAATAGAGTTTGTTGAAAGCATCAGGTGGACACCAGATGATCTAAACTACTCCACACTCCTCTCCAAAGCACATTTCCTTCTTCACACAACATTACTACCAGTAACTGAGACCCACTGCAGGTCCTTCCCTGGAGCTGGCCAATGAAATCCATGGTGAATGCAGAGAGTGGACAAGAGAGTCTGAGAGATGTTCTCACCTGCCTCTAGTCTCCCCCAGGCCCTACCAGCTGCACTTTGCCCTGGATATCTGCAAGCATCACATACATGCATTGTTTATACCTGCTCAGGGAATGGGTAGACCTGGGTCTCCCATGGCTGTGCCTTCTATCCTAGAATGGAAGGGTTGGGCTAGGCTCGTTGTTGTTTTTCCTACAAAAGAGTAATGTGCTCTCTTGTGTATCCATCTATTCTAAAGATATCTGAGGGGTTAGATGTGAGAGTCTTGGGAGAAGGAGGTGGGACTTATAATATCTGAAAAATATACTTGAGTTCTTTTTATACAAGTTTACTCTACTGGTGAAACCCCATCGAGACCAAGAGGAACAGAGGAAACCATAAGGATTTTTACTAGAATATAACCCCTCTCACCACAACATATAAATGTCTAAGTGTACAAGCGAATGACACCAAACCAGGAAGCGATAGTCACGGTGGTGAACCACTGCAGCTGAGGGGGAAACACATGAGGGTTTAAAATATAAAGAGAGAGAGAGAAGTCATGACCCAGAAGAGGGTCAGACATTTCTCCCGGGTCCATGATTTCCTCTGAGGGAGAACAGGGATGCTTGTAAGGCCACACCCCATAAATAGGTTCAAACTGCCTCCTTAAGAAGGATGCAAAGTCAGAAGATTAGATTAATCACTCCTCCCTTTAGCAAAGCCCCATTCCATGATAAGCAATGATAAAGTATAATCCCTGGGTTTCACCTGAGAGCGCTCAAATGTCAGGTGACGGGTTTTGTGGTTTGTGCTTCGGGGGATGTGGATGTGGAGGTGGTGGAGGAGTGGAGTCCAAAGCCAAGACAAGCAAAGGGAAAACTTCAACACTGAGAGTCAAAGAATTGAACCTCTAATACTGTTCTCTCCATTGATCTTGACTTTATCATTTGGAATCATTGGATCATACTCTGAAGCCCACGTCTTCAGGATAGCAGTCATCTGTGCCTCCCATACCAGGGAGTTTCAGGTTTAAGTTTAACGAAATAGTTCAGTTCCTTTAATAATGGTATTGTAGGAGAGTCTATTAAGTTGGAGTAACATGAAGAAGCTGTTGAGTGGCAGGAGTTATTTGGTCTTTTGCATTTCCTGTTAAGTGACAAAATGTTCCATCAGAGGTGGAGCCTCCACTAAAGAGGTCTTATTTCTTTTAAGCTATACCAGAGCAAGTGACAAACAGTACATTAGCACTAACAAGTCATGTCACAACATTGCCTGGGGTTTCATATTAAATGATTACATAGTCTGAGAACAGCTGTCAGTGTATGCCTTTGCATTTTGACTTATAGTGATGTTCAATAATATTTGCCCTTTTGAGACTGACTGCTTCACTCAGCACAATGTTTCTAGGTCTATGTCATGATGAGTTTTTTGTTTCTCCAGTGTTTTTAGACATGTGAGGTGTACACATAAGTGAATATCCTAGAAGAATTCGATAGGAATAATATTTGAGAGTATGTGATCATGATATGCAGAACATAGTCCTGTTCATATATTTCATATGCCATAAGTTATTTTTATTTAAATTATTTCAGACAGTATATATGCTAATTTGCTTCGCTTAGTTCACTTAACTAATTTTATTTATGTGGGGATAGAACCATAAGTTAATATCCAACCAACATGAATTTATTTAATGCTCAACACCTTAGAGCATGAACACATGTATTCCACGATTTATTTATCTGTTTTTGGACATTCAGGGTGCTTTTCTTTTTATAATGAAACTACTATTCAGATTGAAAAAAAAGAGAGAGAGAAAAGGGCATTCACATTCTTATTATTTAATTCACAATAACAAACATGGCTATTCTATAAAATTTTCTTCAAAACAATGGTGAACTTAGTAGCATTAAAACAACAACAACAAAGATCATATTCTGAGAAAGAGAGAGTTGCCATTAGAAAGGAAACAGCCCGAGGTCTTCCCTTCGCTGGAGTAGATGTCTTGGACGACAATTAAACTTTAGAAAGGTTAGGCGGAAACATTTCATCAGTAGTTTGAAGTTTCTTGGGTTAAAGAGAATAGGATTTCCCAGGAGTACAGACTTAAGATAATACTTGTTTTATAGCAGAACATTCCCTTAAGATGTCAATAATAAAAATAGATTTCCTTCTCGTCCCTTGAGTGGCTAGGGTAGGACGAGAGTAAGCACTGCTCAAATGCAACCTGACCTCCCTCTTCTGCCTCTAAACAACACAAAATGACTGAAAGGCTCGGGATACATTCCTAAACTTCTACACATGCAGAACAAGTCTGAAACCTGTCCAGAACCAATGCTCTTTGCTTTGTTTAGGCATAAACTCTTCAATTTGAGGAGATATAACATAAAAAGCTTAAGCTGAAGGTACTGGTGAAAATCTTCTGCAGCAACATGGAGGAAAAGGTGCTCGGTTCCTTGGGAAAGACCAGGCATAGCTGCTAGCCCAGAACTTTTTCGGGTCCCAGTACAGGATGCCTGCCTCTCACAGAGGCTCAAGACCAGAGAAATGCCCCATTGCCCAAACCCTGCCACCACGTGACCATCATCTAGTAAAAATAATACCAAGTGCATCAGAGAAGTTATAGTCAAGATTTTCTCAAGGGAAGAGAGACCCAAACATAAAATAAACAATGATATTTTATAGAGGAATCTGATATCTTTGGGATTTTTAGTAAAGATTAATTTTATCTGTGATGGACATTGCATGTAATTAATTACAAATGGAGTCCTGACTATATAGTCACAAATACTGGAAATAAGTCTAACAGAAGTTGGGTCATTGTCAGTTTGTAAGTGAAAGCATCATACATAACACAATATGCTGATATGTACGGTCATTTTTAACATGCCCATGTATCCACAAAAAGTAATGGATAATACAAAAGAATAGGAAAAGGGTCATAATTGAAACAATGTCAACATGAGATTCACCCTTGACACAGAGATGGGTACTATAAAGGTAAATATGAAACTCTAAATATGATGATTATGTTAAGAAATCTAAAAGCAAATGTTATCCAAATGTGTTATAAATAGTATGGTGAACAAAGTCACAATGAAGACGCCCTAATAAAAAGAAAATCATAAAGTGAGAGTTTATTTTTGGAGACAATTATAATACAAAAATAAAGGACACTACACAAGAATGCAAAATACGTTTAAGGAAAACAAAGAATACACAGAAGAGAACATAATGGAGGATTGTGCAGATCAGACTCCTTCTTTCTACTGGATTTCAGGAATCACACTGTCTTCTCCCTGACTCCTTTCACAGTGATACATAGTCAAATGGCCTGTGCAGCAATGGAGCTCAGCGTTCAATGAACTTGACTATGAAAGGGGTCACTGGGGATGTGCACTCAAGACATCAGTGTAAGAGTGTAGTCTGTGCTCTCACCACTCCATAGCATACAAACCCACAGCTGATTTAAGAGAATCTAGAGACAGAAGAGGTGAGGCACAACATCTGTGGGATTTACAAGCCTGATTCAAGCCCTGCAGCTGCACCGGAGGAAGTGAGCCAGGTGTGCACATAAAGCACCCCCAAACTTTCATGTTTCAATACCTGAGCTTCTCACCTCTGAGAGCTGACCCCAAGAAGAGGAAGAAACCAAAATATTCTTGGGAACAAGGTCCATGATACTCGGGTGTATTACCCAGAGTGAGTACATCCTAAATTAAACAATGTATCGTGAGACTCTATCTGATCGACTATGTGGAGATTTGCATGTGAGTTGTCCCTTTAATAAAGTTTAAAAGGGGTTCATCTGGGATGAGAATGTTGACTGTTTCCGCAGAGAACGCAGCCTGTCCCTGTTTCTCATTCACCAGGACCAGCATTTCCAGGCTTTACCGAAAGTGATGAGGACTATGGTTGGGAAGTAGATGTGGCTTAGGATTGAGAACGACTAGGAATACAGGCAGTGTTTCTCTACTCTCAGGGACTTATATATTTGTAAGGCACAACAAATCCAAGGACATATAAATGGTCAGATACACATTTTCTTTTTTTGTGTTATAATAACATTATTAGATATTAAAAAGTTTGGAGATAGCTAAATCTAGCAATCTCACTGAATTCAGCCTAAAGTGGCCCCAATTCAATGTGTGCTGTAAATAGGAATGGATTTTGTGAGTTACTAAAATGGAAGAGCTTTTCTACAACAACTACACTGCTATGTCCTCTCAGAGTCATTCTAGTGTGGAAAGAGTGTATGTCATGTTGAGCAATTTACCTTTGACACCAGTAGACATTTATTTATTTATTTTAACTTCTATTAGGAGCTCTTACAGATACTATTATAATCCATACTTCTACTAAACCAGGCATAACTGTACAATTGAAGTCATCATTTTCAATGCATTTTCTTTCCTCTTGAACTCTTTGATATCAGCTCTCCTTTATCCCTTTCCTATCCCACCCTACAATTCCCATGGATACTTAATATATTGTATATTATTATTATTGCCATATCTTACACCATCCAATGTATCCGTTCTCTTACAATTCTTTCATTTGTTCCCTTGTGTGGGGTTACACAGTCATCATTGTATCAGTTCCCCCTTGCCCCTCCTATTCTTCCTGTTGCCTCAAAATTATCAATAAAGTGATTCACACCTAATCTTACATTTTATACCAAATCTTATAATAAGGTATTTTTGAAATTGATCACCTAAGGGTGTGTATCACTAGATAATGGGAATGTTGCTGATATCCTTCAATAAGGTAGGAGCAAAGTCACCAGAAGGAGATTAACAGGACAGATGTGGAACTCTGGGTGAAAGCAGAAACTGTGGCTCATATTCTGTGGGACTGTGAAGGTGAAGATACAACATGTGACATGAAGAACTGAATGATGCCATTCGGTCACAGAGATCTCCCTGAATCCTGAATTTGCACAGAGAAGTTAGTGTCTGTCTTGGCCATAATGGCCTGAAGGTTCTGGAGGATAGACACACACTAAATATTAGCACCAAGGTAGTAAAAAACAATTGATGTGTTTATGGGTTTGCATATGGGATTACAGAAAACACCAAAAAAAACCCAGGCCACCATGGTTAGGAAAAACAACTATATTAAACAACAAAAATAAGCAATTGTATAAAAATAGGCCGACCTAAAGATTTTGACCAAATGATTGTCATCATATATTGTGTTGGAAGAATATACTGTCAAACATTCAGCCAGTCATCCAATATTTAGTATTTACCTTTACCTTCACCCTGTGTCTGATCAGAGAGTGTTTACTGAGTGTCATCAGAACTCTGATGCATGGCCACCTCACCGAGACATTTCTTGTCCTTAAGACACAGGCTGTTTGTTGCTTTAGGACAGATTATATTCTCCTGTTATAATATAACAGTTGAATTAACCAATATAAAAAGTAGGCACAGAATTACTATATTTAAGTTAGAGCGATTCCCTAGTGTAACGGTGAGATGTAGAAGAATTTGCAGATCACAACAGGAAACCAGCCTTGAAGCTCCAGATGCACCTGCTCCTGGGGCTGAGTCCTGTGCTCTGTGGGCCCTGAGCGCCTCCTGGAGTCTCCTCCCTGCAGGGGAGGTTTGTGTCTGGGCTGTCACTGACTTCCTCTCACTGTGTGTCTTGCACAGTAATACATGGCAGTATCCTCGGCTTTCAGCCGGTCCATTTGAAGATAGAGTGTGTTCTTGGAATTGTCTCTGGCGATGGTGAATCGTCCCTTTATGGAGTCTGTGTAGTATGTAGTATCACCGGAATTACTAATCTGTGCAACCCATTGCAGGCCCTTTCCTGGAGGCTGGCGGACCCAGCTCATCCAGTACTGACTGAAGATGAATCCTGAGGCAGCACAGGAGAGTCTCAGAGACCCCCCAGGCTTTCTCAGATCTCCTCCAGACTCCACCAGCTTCACCTCACACTGGACACCTGCAAACACAGAGACATTGTGATAAGATGACACAGACATAAACAAAGGCACTCACAATTACACACACAGTAAGGTCTACAGCAATTACCATGTAAAATGGCCAAAATGAAAACCAAGGTTGGTACAAAGTTCATTATGTGTCTTGTGAACTATCTCCTGGGCACAAATGGAAACAGCAGAGACCTCAGAGACTGGAGCCGTCCTCCGAGACCTCCTACATCAGGGGTTGTGGCAGGTTTATCAGCAAGCAGAGACCTGCATTTGCATGTCCCCTGATATTTAGAAGCTGAGAAGTAGAGAATATGGGTAAGAGTTCTCCCTCAGACTCAGAGAAGTACAAGCACTGTCAAAGGAAACAGAGCTCTTAAACAGGTTTTTTTTATGAAGCATTGCTTTATTTTTATATATTATCAATATTTTTAGAAAGTAGTTTTCACCTTATAAGCTTGACATTACATACACAACAACCTTTGTGATATTGCAGCTCACAATGTATCCTCTCTCGTCCCTCTTAAGGTGTGAATACACATGATGACAATGGAAGACTGTATTATCTATTTCTTTTTTGGGAATATTGTTTTTCTTACCTTCCAAGGAATTTGATATTTCGCTGATATTTTAAAATTGTGGACACGCAGTTGTTCATAAAACATGTCCAGCATTTGGCCTCCACACAGGCACTCCCTCAATGCAAGAATACTTAGTTCTATTAAACTGGCATTCCATTATGCTTACCTTCCCAACACAATCACTGAAGACAAAGCTGGTGCATAAGCAAATGTCGTGAAGAAAGCTAATGATGCCGGCTATCAAAAGATATAGCATCTGGGGTCTTAAAGACTTGAAAGTAAACATGAAGCCATCTAGCTCAGAAGCAACAATATCCACATAGAAAAAGCATACCAGCCTGCGTGATAACGAGGTTCCGAAGGGCTCAGTTAGCAGGCATCAAAGAACAAGAAATCATATCACTGTGTGCTCACCTCCCTGATACAATCGCTGAAGACATAGCGGGTGAATAAGCAAATGTGGCAAAGAAAGCTGATTGTGCCCGGCTATCAAAAGATATAGCATCTGCGGTCTTAAAGGCTTGAAGGTAATTAAGAGTCCATCTAGCTCAGAACAAACAACAAAACCCCATGGAGGAAGCACACCAGCCTGTGCAATCACAAGGTGTCGAAAGTATCAGGTAGCAGGCATCATCAGAACAAAAAATCATATCACTGTGAAAGAGGAGTGCAGAGTGGAGACCCCCAAGCCCATCTGTAGGCAATTGGACATCCCCTCAAGGAAGGGCCATGGGGAGGTGACTAGCCAGTCAGGGTGCAGTGGGGCAACGATGAAACACAACTTTCCTTTAGTTCCTAAGTGCTTCCTCCCCCGACCCCCATTATCATTATCCCTATTATCCCTTACAAATCTGGCTAGACCAGAGCATGTACACTGGTACAGATAGGAATTGGAAACACAGGGCATCCCAAACAGATGATCCCTTCAAGACAAGTGGTGATACCAAGAGGGCAGAGGAAGGGTGGAGTGGACAGAGGGAACCGATTACGAGGATCTACATATAACCTCCCATGGGGACAGACAGCTAAAAATTGGGTAAAGAGACTCGTTGGACAGTGTAAGATATGACAAAATAATAATTTATAAATTATCAAGGGTTTATGAGTGAGTGGGGAGTGGGGAGGGAGGGGGAAAATGAGTACCTGATGCCAGGGACTTAAGTGAAGAGCAAACGTTTTGAGAATGATGAGGGCAATGAATATCCAAATATGCTTTACACAATTGATTCATGTATGGATTGTGATAAGAGTTGTTGAGCTCCTAATAAAATTATTTTTTTAAAAAAAACATGTCCAGAAAGTATGCACAATGGTGTCTCCTCTCTGGTTTCTGATCATGAGATTCCGGTTCTCCTTCTTTTGTTATGGTAAGAAAATGTAGATATTTATCACTTTACCTCATCTTCATGAATAGTTTTCCTTTGTATGACTTACTTATTGTATTCCTCCTATTCATTTATTTGAGTGTGCCTTTATTCATGATTTTTCCCCTACTGACCTATTATATGGCAGACTCATGTTTTTCTACTTTCATTAGGTGGAACCTGAGATATTTGATTTCAGAAATAGTTGACTCTGATATAAAAAATTTTTAAAAACCCTAAATCTTGCTGTCACCTGGGAACAGGATACCTAGAATGACATACACAACTGTTGGTATGTTGCTGATAATGCATCCGAGGTCAGAGCAAAAGAGGTCATTAGTGTTTGTAGTTTCCATGGCCATAGTCTGTAATACGGCACTTGACATTTCTGTCAACACCACCAGCACACACACTTCAGTTTCAACAAAATAGTGGTTTAGTTATTGTTTCTATCCTTGCTTACGTTCTATTTTTGCTCACAAGTCAACAAATGGAGGATCAGAGGAGACACTCAAGGGGTTTCCTGAGTGGTGCTCATCCATATAAGGGCCGTGATTTAGATGTTGGAAAAGATGTTGTGGTGAGACCACCCTAGTTTCAGTTTGCTTAAAGTTCGTACCAAGTGAAGACCTGGCTGATCTCCCTGGGAATCAGGATTGGGAGAGAGTGTGTAGTGTGGTCAAACAGAGATGAGGACGCTGTTCCATTGTGTGGGGCACACAGGTGTGTACCCATGGCAATAAGTAACTGTGGCTTATGTTTGAGCTGTACATTACATGTGTCAATTTACAGTGTGATACTTAAAAATATATATAAAATAAAGCTTGAATGCAGAGCTACTAAACAGATTATTGTAGCCTTAGATTTCCACACTGAAATGTAAAATCAATTGTAAAACACCAAGGCCCTTTCTTTATCAATGTCCCCAGGGAACACATAGGATAAAATACTGATGTTATCTGATGAGTCAGTTATAACTTCTAGAGATCCTAACTACAACAACAGAATGAAACACCACTCAGTCCTGAGGCAGTCTCACAATTGTTGTTATATTTGGGCCTAAGGTTGTAGCCCCTGTGCCTATCTGTCTTTTCCAGAATCTACCTATTTGAGTGAATACAATACCTGTAGCAAAACATATACATATTAATGCATACATTTTATCAAATACATAATTACACACACTAGCAGGAAAATCATATAATGACATTTGTATTCTAACAGTCTTATTAACATACATATGCATACTCTGAACAAATTAGCACATCTACTAGAACTAACAAACTTCCATACAATACTCACTCATATTAATAAATACACATGCATTTACATAGGAAAGAAAAACACAAAGAAACACACTAAAATATACTATAATTATAATAATAAAATGCAGAGAAGACTATAAGTTCTATCACATAGTATAACATATTAAGACAAAGAGCAGTTCAGGTGTATTAGCACACACAAAAATACAGACAAAAGTGCATACAAGAACACACATTCTGAGCTACAAGAATGTGGAGGTGTGTGGCAGACAGAGGAAATAGGTACCTTATTTAACTTATACTTCTTAGGTTCCTCTGCATTTCTCCCCTGAGGGCCCGTGTTATCTGTGGGCTTTGAGTGATGCCTAAGCCCCGCCCTCTCCCTGCATGGGTGTTTGTGTCTGGGTTCCCACAGCCTTTCCCTCTGTGTGTATGACTCAGAAATACACGATCATAACTACAGCAGCCACAGTGCCAATTGAGAGAAAATCAGTCCCTGGGTGTGGGAAGCCGCAGCTCTGGCCGCCATTACAAGATGGCGCCGGGCAGTCAGGGCGGTGGCCCAGTTAAGTGGTAAACAACCACTTAGAGCATGCGCACTGCTTAGATGACGTAGTCATAACTCCACCCTGGAGTATGCTAATAAGGGTTCTGGCGAACACACCAATCAATGCACAGCACGTCCCCATAGAGCGCATATAAGCAGCAGTAGTTTGGGGCTTCGGGGTCTTTTTCCGCATCTGCAAATCGAACCCACATTAAACGCCTGTGGAAGAATCCTGTTGTGGCACGTCCTTCTTGCTGGCGAGACTGAGCGCGCGGCAAGTGGTGCCGAAACCCGGACACGACCACCTCCGGCACGAGCGGAGACCCCCTGTCATCAGGGAGAATTCAGAACCGCACGGCGTGGGAAGAAACGGTAAGTTCTGAGAGACATGAGCCTGAATGATTGTTAAGCCGCTTGCTGGTGCTTGAGTGTCGGCGTGTGAATACTTCCGCTTTCGGTTTTAACGGCGAACAGCCAGCCACCTTTTCTTTATCGCGCATAAATCGGGTGTAGATAAATCCGTGCGCGCCCGTGTGTTAAGTCCTTGTATACATAAGCAGGCAACATGGGGAACGCGGCAATAAAGACTATGGTTACGGCTCTCGATGCCCTATTGAGAAAGAGGATTAAAAATTTCAGAACAGACTTTGTGTAAATTTGTGAAAAACATAGATGAGATAGCACCATGGTTTGTTTCCACAGGCTCGCTAACATCCGCGAGCTGGAATAAGCTAGGGCGAGACATAGACCGAGCCGCTGAAGCCGGCGGCTGAAGCCAGGGATTAGACCCATTTGGAAGCTAGTGAAAGCATGCATTGAGGACAAAGAGTGTGAGCAGCCATTGCACCAAGGGCAGCAGGCTTTAGAAGATGTTCAGGAGAGCATGACAGAAACAGAGCGGGAGGAAGAACAAGGAGCTCGTAGGAAGCAGCACAAAGCTGTTAAAAATGAGGAGGCTGCGCAGTTAAAATTAAAAGAGGAAGTTGATCAACAGAAGAAGAGCCGTGCCCGCCATTCAGAGCCCTTGCACCCGTGGCGAGAACTAGAGCTTCTTGAGTTAGCAGAAAGAATGAAGAGGACAGCGATCCATCCAGCGCTACTATTGACGCTAATGATGATATGGGCCTCGGTAGCACAGGGAATTAAGAACAGTATTGTGTCTCAAACCGCTGAAGCGTTACTGCAATGTCAGCGTGTGGATGCCCATCTGACCTCTGGCATTTTATTATTAAATCAAAAAACAGATTTGCTCCAGCAGCAAATCAACCAGCTTACCACTATGGTACAATTAAGCTGTGTCTCTTCCACCACAGCGCTTTGCATCACTCCAGTGTTATATGATAATTTTAGTGCATTGAGTGCTAGTATTTCTCAGTATCTCACAGGACAATGGACCAAAGAGTTGAACCAGCTGCAAGAAGACCTCCTGAATCAAGTTGTCCGATTGAATGGAACACGCGTGGAACCCCTTACCCTTGAAAATTTTTCTTCTTGGCTTTCATCTGCATTTTCCTACTTTAAGGAGTGGGTGGGGGTGTTTACATTTGCTGCAATAATGTGCTGTGGAGGAGTGTTGTTGCTATGTTTGCTCTGCAAACTTAAAGCTCAGCAAAGGCGTGACAAGGTCATCGTTGCGCAGGCGCTCTTAGCGATTGAGCGCGGTGGTTCCCATGATCTTTGGCTTTCTTTGTTAAAAGAAAACTAACCCCCATAAGTTGTCAGCTCTCGCACCCCAAGGGGAAGACCCCATTGCACTGGGAAGAGTGACAGAAATTGGATCTTGGCCAGCCCTTGCACCATGCGGAGCTCTGCTCATTGCACGCATCAGGGTGACCAGATTTGGGTTCTTATATCCATCTTGATCTCCTGGGGATGCTGGAGGCTCCGCGATGGATCGATGGATTAGGCCTAAAATAAATAATAAAGGAGGAGATGTGGGAAGCCGCAGCTCTCGCCACCATTACAAGATGGCGCCGGGCAGTCAAGGCGGTGGCCCAGTTAAGTGGTAAACAACCACTTAGAGCATGCACACTGCTTAGATGACGTAGTCATAACTCCACCCTGGAGTAAGCTAATAAGGGTTCTGGAGAACGCACCAATCAATGCACAGCACGTCCCCATAGAGCGCATATAAGCAGCAGTAGTTTGGGGCTTCGGGGTCTTTTTCCGCATCTGCAAATCGAACCCGCATTAAACGCCTGTGGAAGAATCCTGTGGTGGTGCGTCCTTCTTGCTGGCGAGACTGAGCGCGCGACACCTGGGCATGTCTCTAGATAAGGATATTCTGATCACAATAATATGTGGAGGCATAGTCACCCACAGAACTTGAAGGGAACCTGTCGGTGCCCTGAACATGTACAACCCAGGGACAAGGAGACACAGGGCAAAGAGGAAGGTAAGATCTGTGGATGCACCTTGAGACTAAGACTAAAAGGTATCTTGCTTCTCTTTCCTCATTCTTGTATCAATGTTCACAACTACTAAATCAAACAAACAAACAAACAACATTTGAAGAAAAAACTGATTATCAAATTAGTCTGTGGTGGACAAGGGCAGACAGGAGCTGTCAATTAATAAAATGAATGAACTCAGAGAAGAAAACCACTGGATGAGTGGAGACAGGTGACTTGATCTAGGATTGGTCTACTGGTGATAAGTTTTTATAGTATTTTGTCTGAAAAATATATATATAAATAAAGTGAGATCCTTTGTACAGCAGGGACTGTTATCCTTGGGTAGTGGGGAATACAAGAAGGGTATTGAGAGCACGGGTAAAGTGTTTTAGGAAGCACATGATGTGAAGCGAATTCATCTTAAACGTAGGAATTACCAGTTAATATGGGACATTTGGGGGGAATTAAAGGGAAAAACAGAACAGAAGCCAAGTTCAAAATCATCCTATCATCACAGGGAGATTGGGTGTGTGTTTCAAAAAGAAGTGAGATGCACAGATTCATTTTTTTTTTAATTTTATTGGGGGCTCGTACAATTCTTTTTTTTTAACAATTTATTGGGGCTCATACAAATCTTATCACAGTTCATACATATACATACATCAATTGTATAAAGCACATCTGTACAGTCTTTGCCCTAATAATTATTTTTCCTCTTTTCTTTTTTTACATTTTATTAGGGACTCATACAACTCTTATCACAATCCATACATATACATACATCAATTGTATAAAGCACATCCATACATTCCCTGCCCCAATCATTTTCAAAGCATTTGCTCTCCACTTAAGCCCCTTGCATCAGGTCCTCTTTTTTTTCCCCTCCCTCCATTTTCCCCCCTCCTTCATGTGCCCTTGGTAATTTATACATTGTTATTTTGTCATATCTTGCCCTATCCGGAGTCTCCCTTCCCCCCTTCTCTGCTGTCCCACTCCCAGGGAAGAGGTCACATGCAGATCCTTGTAATCAGTTCCCCCTTTCCAACCCACTCACCCTCCACTCTCCCAGCATCGTCCCTCACACCCTTGGTCCTGAAAGTATCATCCACCCTGGATTCCCTGTACCTCCAGCCCTCATATGTACCAGTGTACAGCCTCTGTCCTATCCAGCCCTGCAAGGTAGAATTCGGATCATGGTAGTTGGGGGGAGGAAGCATCCAGGATCTGGGGGAAAGCTGTGTTCTTCATCGGTACTACCTCACACCCTAATTAACCCATCTCCTCTCCTAAACCCCTCTATGAGGGGATCTCCATTGGCCGACACTTGGGCCTTGGGTCTCCACTCTGCACTTCCCCCTTCATTTAATATGGTATATATATACATATATACATATACACATATACACATATATACACATACATACACACACATATCTTTTTTTTGCATGATGCCTTATACCTGGTACCTTGGGACCTCGTGATCGCACTGGCCGGTGTGCTTCTTCCATGTGGGCTTTTTTGCTTCTGAGCTAGATGGCCGCTTGTTCACCTTCAAGCCTTTAAGACCCCAGACACTATCTCTTTTGATAGCCGGGCACCATCAGCTTTCTTGACCACATTTGCTTATGCACCCATTTGTCTTCTGCGATCCTATCATGGAGGTGTGCAGTCTATGATATGATTTTTTGTTCTTTGATGCCTGGTAACTGATCCCTTTGGGACCACTCGATCCCACAGGCTGGTGTGTTCTTCCATGTGGACTTTGTTGCTTCTGAGCTAGATGGCCGCTTGTTTATCTTCAAGCCTTTAAGACCCCAGTCACTATCTCTTTTGATAGCCGGGCACCATCAGCTTTCTTCACCACATTTACTTGTTCACCCACTTTGGCTCCAGCCGTTGTGTCGGGAGAGTGAGCATCATAGAGTTCCAATTTAATAAAAGAAGGTATTCATGATGCACAGATTCTTTGAGAGATACTGAGAGGGAAAAGAATCCCCAGACACAACAGGAAGTCAGTGGTGAAGCTCCATCTGCACCAACTCCTTGGTCTCAGTCTTGTGCTCTGTGGATCCTGAGAGACCTCCTACTACATAACCTCTTCCACTAGGGGCGTTCTTGTCTGGGTTAACTCTGATTTCCCCTCACTGTGTGCATCGGTCTGGGTAGACTAGAGAAACAAATCCATAGACACACACATATGTGTATAAGAGAGATTTTTATATAAAGGGCAATTGTACATTATGAAAGCATCCAAACCTGTCAGGTCCAAGCCCATAAGCCCATATGCCCTATACTGATCTATAATGTCCTCTTCAGACTCATGAAATACATGCAATGATGCCAAATGCAAGATGATTACGGGCCAGTGGGTACAAAGTCTTTGGATCCAGTGGCATTGTAAGCTTCTCAGCACTGACAGGGGTCTCTACATGCCTTCTCTAGCACCCAAGTCTGCATCGGGGTAGGTCCATGTGGCTTCTCCTCTAGGATGTCTCACAGGGAGTCAGCCTTGTCAGTGGGTGTCTCCCAGGGAGTAGAGAGAGTGTCTTCTACCTCCAAGAAGGAATACCAGATTTCCCAGAATTGTCAGGAGAAGACCATGCCCACAAAGAGGTCTTATTGTCTATGATTCAATTGAAAGACTGACTCCACCCCTTCCCTCTTTATCCTCTCAAGTCCCAAATTTACACCAGATTATTTAACTACCACACGGTGCATCTTTTGCACAGTAATACACAGCTGTATCCTCGCATTTCAGGATGTCTATGTGAAGTTATAGTATGTTCTTACCATTGTCTCTGGAGATGGTGAATTGACCCTTTGGAGAGACTCTGAGGCATGTCATACCAACAGAATTAATGCAACCCACTGCCGCCCCTTCTCTGGAGCTAGGCAATCCCAGTGCCTATAACAGCTACAGATTGTGAATGCAGAGACTGCAGGGGAGAGTCTCAGACGTCTCAGAGAAGCCTCAGGCTGCCTCAAGTCTCCCTCAGATTCCATATCTCCACCTCACACTGGACACCTGCAAACACACAGACATCCTGATCATGAAAATCATAATATTTTCACTGCCTCTCACTCACACCCCTTCATACACACTTGCCCTCCATCAAAGCACCTTTTGAAATTCCCAAAAGGAAAATTGAGCTCAATACAGATTCCATGGTGACTTGATGTGTTCAGTCTTGAATGGGGGCACCTGGGAATTCCAGAGGTGGAGCAACTGTCCAAGAGCTTCAGAGTTGGGACTTGGATGGTGTTCCTCAGCAGGGGAGGGGTCTATTTGCATACCTTCTGCCTATATAGTCATAAGTAATGTTGAATGACTTCTAAGAGAGTCACTCCAAGAGTAGATAAGAATGTTCTAGGTAACTTGGAGATCCCTGCGTGTAGGTTTCATTACACAGTGGGCTGCTAAATGCAAGGTCATTCATTCTAAGTCTTCAGTGGTTCTGCAGGAGAAAGAAAATACTCTCCACTCCCATGAAGGTTTACAGACTCAGAAGCCTCTAAGAGTAGTCCTACTCTGTCCTATAAGGTTGCTATGAGAAAGAATTGACGTAATGGAAATGTCCACCTACAGTTAGAGACACTTCCTAGAAACGTGCCCCCTCCTCCCCACCCCTTTAAGTGTGTGGGACTTGGCCTCAGCAGAACCATTTTGTATTTAAAAGTCATACAAGAAGGGGGGTGGGGTAGTTCCCGTAAATGACTCAAATGCTTGGGAAATCAAAACTTAGTATCATTTGTTTAAACACAAAGGGTCTAGAGGATGTAATGACCAGACACTTACAGATAAGGTCCTGGAATGTTCAGTACATTGTCATCAGAAACTTACAGATAAAGTTCCCAGAAAGTTCAGCTAAAGGCTAACTGCAAGGTCTGCTTCTGTTCTTGCTTGCTTGCACAACTGCAAAGCCCATTTGTCTACTCCACCCTATAAAAACCCGAGTCTGTGAGCAATCGGCACCACTCTCTCCTCGGAGAGCTGGTCCCTGCTCAGGGAGCTGGTCCGTGCGCAGGTTCTTTTTCTCCTTTCTGTCCCCTTTAATAAACTCTTTTGCTTCTTACCAGAGACTGAGTTGTTCTTGTCCAGTTCATGGAAAACAAGTGTAGTGCTCATTCTTTTATGGATGCAGTGATATGTTCCCTGTAGAAATATGTATTTCATCTGACACAGCATCCCTTTTCTAATTCTGTTTTAAATTATCTTTTGGAAAACGAAATTCATATGCTAAAAGGAAAACCCTCCCCAGCCCCTTCTAGAACTGCCCTTAATTGTTGCCTTGAGCTGGATATGACAGTGGCTCCCAAGTCTCTATCATTCCCTGAAGGTATGTCTTGCCTCGATTCAAGCTACTTCCCTTCACATGACCTTTGAAAATAAGAATGTAAGGTACCAAGTTAACCTTAGAGGTTCTATATATGCTGAGGGTCTCTGCATCCTCCAGAGAAGCCCATGCTGTTTGTAAATTTGCATAGCACATGAGGACATTTCCAGGGCATCTTCCAAAAATTAGAAGGGAATCTCCCATGTTATGAGTTGATTGTCCTCTTCAAATCTAGGAATTATGTTTTTATAAACTAATGCTTTCTCTTTATTAAATAATTTTATTGGGGGTCTTATCACAATCATACATTGATCCATTGTGTCAAGCACATTTGTACATATGCTGCCATCATCATTTTCAAAGTGTTTTCTTTCTACTTGAGCCCTTGATATCAGTTCTTCATTTTCCCCCTCCCTCTCCCACCATTCCTCCCTCATGAACGCTTGATAAATTATAAATTATTATTTTCATATATTATATTGTTTGCTGTCTCCCTTCATCCACTTTTCTGTTGTTTGTCCCCCTGGGAGGGGATTATATGTCGATCCATGTGATCGATTTCTCATTTCAACTCCCACTGGTACGTTACCCATTACACTCCTGGTATCTCTATTCTCATTATTGGTCCTGAGGGGTTTATCCATCCTGGATTCCCTGTGTTGTGAGATCGTATCTGTGTCAGTGTACATGTTCTGGTCTAGTCAGATTTCTAAGGTAGGATTGAGGTCATGCTAGTGGGGGGTAGGAAGCATTAAAGAACTAGAGAAAAGTTGTATGTTTCTTTTTTAAAATCATTTTATTGGGGCTCATACAACTCTTATCACAATGTACACATCAATTGAATCAGATATATTTGTACATATGTTGCCCTCATTCTCTTCTAGATATTTACTTTCTTTTTATTCCTTTTTTAAAAATCATTTTATTAGGGGCTCATACAACTCTTATCACAATCCATACATACATCAATTGTGTAAAGCACATTTGGACCTTCATTGCCTTCATCATTCTCAAAACATTTGCTGTCCACTTAAGCCCCTGTCATCAGTTCATCATTTTTACCTTCCCTCCCCACTTCCCACTCCCCACTCCCTCATGAACCCTTGATAATTTATAAATTATTATTTTGTCATATCTTGCCCTGTCTGATGTCTCCCTTCACCCACTTTTCTGTTGTCTGTCCCCCAGGGAGGAGGTCACATGTAGATACTTGTAATAAGTTCCCTCTTTCCAACCCACCCTCCTTCTACCCTCTCAGTATCGCCACTCACACCACTGGTCCTGGATTCCCTAGGTTTCTAGTTCCTATCTTTATTAGTGTATATCCCCTGGTCTAGCCAGATTTGCAAGGCATAATAGGGATCATGATAGTGCGGGGAAGGAAGCATTTAGGAACTAGAGGAAAGTTGTATTTTTCATCATTGCTACATCACACCCTGACTGGCTCGTCTCCTCCCTGAAACCCTTATGTAACGGGATGTCCAGTGGCCTACAAATGGACTTTGGGTCTCCACTCTGCACTCCCCACCTCATTCACTATGGTAAGATTTTTTGTTGTGATGATGCCTGATACCTGATCCCTTCGACACCTCCTGATAGCACAGGCTGAAAGTTGTATGTTTCATCGATGCAATTATGCACCCTGACTGGCTCATCTCTTTCTTGTGACCCTTCCATAAGGGGATGTCTATAAGGGGATGTCTTGTGACACTTCTATAAGGGGACTGTCTACAGATGGGCTTTGGGTCTCCACTGCATGCTCTTCTTCATTCACATTCATATGATTTGTTTGTTCTGGGTTTTGTTGCCTGATACCTGATCCCATGGACACCTCATGATCAAATAGACTGGTGTGCTTCTTTCAAGTGGGCTTTGTTGCTTCTCAACAAGATTGCTGCTTGTTTATCTTCAAGCCTTTAAGACCCTAGACACCATATCTTTTGATAGCCAAGCACCATCAGATTTCTTCACCACATTTGCTTATGCAGCCAATTTGTCTTACACCATCCTGTGTGGAAGGTGAGCATGACTGACTGCTGGGTTATTAGAACAAAATGTTCTTGCATTTCAGGAGTACTTGAGTTGAGGCCCAGTGTCCATCTACAACCTTAATACCTTACATATAAATATAAGAGCATAGATCAATTTCCCTACCATTACATATAAATATATTTACATAGGTACATGCATATATTTAGACCTCTATAAATGTCCTTGGACTCCTAGTTATTTCCTCTATTTCCGTTTACTTTCCTCTTTTCCCACTACCATGTTTGGCCTTCATTTGGGTTTCAGTAATTCCTCGCTCTTACTTTGCCCTTGATTAATCCCCACTAGGCTTCCTATGCCTTCTCTCCATTGATTTTAGTTCATTTGTTATTCACTTGTCCCTGGGTTGGTTGACCCACCCTCTCTTCTTTTCTTCCACATTCCCTTCTTCGTGTCCCCTTGGAACCATCGGTCCTGTTTTTGCTTCTCTGAATTGTTTATTCTGTCTCCTATCTAGATAGACATGCAGAGACATTAATAAGCACAAAAACAAAGCAAAACCAAACAAAACAATAAAGGAAGACAAACCCAACCAAAAAAAAACCCAGAAATAATATCAACAAAAAGAAAACCAATGACAAAAAAGGAAAGTCTATAAATAGTCCCAGGTCTGAGTTTTGACATTTCAGAGTCTTTTCCAGGTGAGCCTGAAGTGGTGCCGTGACACACTCTGTCCCCAAAGTTTAATTTTGGTATTCTCTGGGGACTTCATTGCGTTATTCCTCTTGCTTTTGCATGCCCTTAGTGTTTTGCTCCAATGTGATGGGGTCAGATCAGACACAATACCCACACCGAGTCTCCAGTGTTGTCCCCCATAGCGATATGGTTCAGTGAGGGACATCGTGTCTTGTGGTGGGACCGATTCTATAGTCCTCTCTGTGCATTGTCTGCTCTGAGCAGGAATATCATCGTCAGGGATTGGTGAGTCAGGATTTGTTCCACTTAACACTCCTACCCTCTTTGTTTCTCCTGTGTGCTCTACTCAGACATACTCCTCTCCCCAAGCTTAGGTTCTGTGCTGTCCTCTGAAGTGCCGTTTTTGGGGGTGTGGGGGAGTCCACATAATTGGGATTAGGGCCAGCCCCATTATATAATTTCTAATGACTATGAGACACTTTGGTGCTTTCTTAAGGATCTCAAAATGTCAGTTTATCCAAGTTTCAAAATAATATACAACTGTCAATTATTTCAGAAATCAGGTTTTGTTTTGTTTTCTCTTCACAAGAGGTATTTGGTTTGGGATGCACACACATACAGTTTCAACCTACTGTCATTTGGGAAAAAGAATAAGGATGGAGAGAAACTGAATTTGTTGAGAGAAGCACATGGAGGTCAGAATTTAATGGCCTAGAGAGACTACCGGTCTTTGTGGGATTGATTTCAACTTATCCCAAGTGCACTTTCTTTCTGTCCTGTCTTCTCAGGAAGATCCGGGCTTTTAATTTTTAGGATCTTCCCTTCAGGGAAATAAGAGACCTGAGAACTGTAGTTGCTGAAGTGTCCCTGAATAGGTTCTCCACTTTGCTGAATTGAGAAACTCCAGACACAGAGGAAATAAACACTGCACCTGCTCCTGTGGCAAAGACTGTGTCACATGTACTCTGAGCTCCCTCTGCTGCCCAATTAGTGTCTTGACACTTCAAATGTTTGACCCTTTAGCCTTCATCGTGACTCCTTGTACATATCCTACATTTTATATGTCAGTGTCCCCAGGTTTCAGATTGTTCAGTTAAAAACACACAGCTCATTGAGCTATCATGGTTGCAGTGCATCAATATATGAAGACTGGGCTGTTGCTAAGACTCTCATCACTAGGCTTCTTTGCCACCTAACACAGGTTTTATTTCCCAGAGCCTGATAATTCTAGAAACTTGATATCTGCAGACCTGTAAGTTAGACATAGCACTCTGAAACATAGTACATAGCTTTCCCAACCCATGACTGGTCTGTAGCAGCTCTACCTGCACTACCACACCTAGGAATAGGGGAGAGATCCAATTGAAAACCATTCTAAGATGAAAAGCACTGTTTCCTTGGAATGTTCCACTTTCTCTCTGGGCAGCCCAGTTCTACCCTTAGGACAAGGGTAGCCCATGAGATATGCAGGCTGTTAGGTTAAAGGGGGAGGTAAAATGAGGAGCATTTCTGACTATCCACTTCTCTTAAAAACAAAACAAAACACTTTTATTGGCACTTTCCCATTTATCATACAATTCAGTACTTCAACCATATCAAGAAGAGTTGTACTAACTTTACCACAGTTGATTGTAGAACAATTTCTCTCCCCATAATCATTATTCATGTAATATGTTTCACATATTTGCAAAAATGTACACAATAAAACTTTCACCAATTCAACAACTTCTACATGTGTAATTCAGTGCCATGGACTATTCTTTTCATGTACAACCATTATTTTTACCCCCTGTATATTGTTCCACCGCCATTAAAATGAATTCACTGCCCCCTGAGCAATAATTCTTCCTCCTTCACGCATGGTAACCATACATCAAGTCTGGTTTCTTTCTTTCTTTTCTTTTCCTTTAGTAATGTTCCTGATATAACATTCACATTTCCATACTTAAAACACTTCTAATAAAGAATTGTATATCCAGCGTCACAATGAGCTCTAATGCTCCCTCCTGCCTCCCAGATCCACTGACCACTCCCCATTCCGCTTCCTCTTCCATATAAATCATTGCCTCAGTTATTGTCTCTATGCATGCACTTATTCTTTGCTTCCAAACAGGGAGATAATAACAAAAATAAAATTAAACGGAAAGAAAAAAATAGCATAAAAATACAAATAAAAGTAGAGTACAAGACAAATAGAGAAGGCACCTACTTCCCTTTTCCTGTCCTACTCTTCATCTGCCTCCATGGTTTCTGTGGTAATTTGCATATCTGTTGTCAATTTTAGACTTAACAGTGAAGGGTTGGAGTTTAGCCTGTCATCAGGGTGCAGTTTGATGACCCCATTTGGAGGCACTGAGAGATAAATAGCTCGCTGGAGGCAGGACAAAGACTCACACCCTGGGAGACGTTCCTGTGCAGAAGACACGTGGCACTATACTAGAGTCCTGGAGCTGAAGGAGCCACGTGGAGGCCCCTGACAGCATTGAGATGTTTCCACCTCCACTGGATCCACAAGACTTTCCACCCAATGGCCTGTGATCTTCCAGCATTCAGTGTCATGGCATATATTGCATGAGTCTGGAGAGATATTTATAGACTGGTATTGGATATATGGGTTAATATCGGACTTAGGAACTTGAACTGGACTGGGCTGGTAAACTTTTTTAATGCACAATTGCTCTTTGATATAAAGTTCTCTCTTATACACATATGATTGTCTATGAATTTGTTTCTCTGGTCTACCCAGACTAATACAGGTGTGGAGTTTCCATGTTCACTTTCCAGGTACTAGGTAGATGTGCCAATGGTTTGTGACAAGATTTAGCTAGCTCTATCCTCTAGGTGATCATATTCTGGGTACAGGATCTTAACATGAAGATAAGGGCATTACAGCAATGTGTGGTGAAGAACACAGATGGTTCCAGGCTATCAATTATCTGGGGTCTTAAATGCTTGTCTTCAAACAAGCAGCCATCTAAGTGAGTTGTCAAGGAAGTCCACAATGAAGAAGCACACCAGCATGTGCGATCCAAAGATCATGACAATTAAATTCAAATGTGATGAAGGAAAAAGTCCCAGAGCTCAAATTATGAACATCCAATTTGTCTAAGGGTAGGTGAACAGTGAGAACTTGAAATCCATCTGAAGAATAACTAGTCATGTTAAACCTCTGGCAGATCCCCTTGAAAAGCTTTACTCTCAGACAGAGATGATTGTTACCTTGCTCATGGTGGATTGGACCATACATACTATGATACTTGGTCAGTTGACCTACCTCTCGATCCAACCTGAATTTGCTCTAAGGTCAAATATTTCTCACTTGTTTCATGACAGATTTTTTTTTTGCTGAATTTTAAAATATTGAGGGTGGTCTTTCCTTTCTTACTATATATTTTCATTTTTATCCTTCTGTCATTATTATTTTCTTTTTGTTGTTTTATCTTGTTTTTAATTGTTTCTATTGGGTTTCCAAATTTGTAAAGCACAGAAGGCACGGATCCATAGAGACAATAACTGATGCAATGGTCTGTTGGGTCCTTGGGGAGCAGAGGAGTAGGAAGGGTGAGAAAATTTGGGGAACAAACAATGAATTTGAGGGGGGAGGGACATAAGAATTTGTTATGATATATGTGTAAATGTACATATATATTTTAGAACACTTCAAAAATTAACTCTGTCCCAAGTATATGATATGTGAATATTATATACATATATTTTTTAAAACTACATAAAAAAGAAAGAAAGCTTGACCAATGGTTACCATGGGTGAAGGAGAATTGGTTGTTGCTTAGGGGAAATTCAGTTTATATTAATGGTGGTGGGATAATTTTGAAAAGGATATCAATAATGGTTGTAAACATGAAGAGTATAATCAAAGACAATTATATGCATAATAGTGTTTGAATTGGAGAATGTTTTGTTGTGTATATTTTGCCAAAAATAAAAATATGAACAAAGAAGAAGAAAAAATTTGAATCAATTGTGATGATTATTATATGGCCCCCACTTTTTAAAAAAGGAAGCATTTATTAATACAGTATTTATTTGCTTTCCCTCTGTCAAACCCTGAGGCAATTATTTTTCCCAGACTGCCTGGGGAGGTGCAGGGAAAGGAACATATTGGGCAGACAGGCATGGGACAGAGAACTGTGGTGGGTGAAGATGGCTTGTTCACATGGCAAGGAGCATGAGGAAGGCCACCATCAGGCAGAAAAGCCCCATGGCCTCTGAGGAGGTATAGCCAGGATGGTGTAGGAGAAGAGCTGCTGCTTCAGAGAGGGGTTCCTGGCATAACCAAGATGAGGTTCCCAAACCCAGTCCCAATGCCACCTCCCGAGACGCCACTCCAACTGTGGTAGCCCCGGCCCCAATGAACTTGTCTGCTGTGTCAATGTCCCTTGAAATGGTGCTGGTTTGGAAGCTGCAACTAGGGATCAGTTAGGTCGGGTAACGTGGGACTGCCAAGCTGCTGAAGTGCTCATCTGTCAGTGTCTGGGCTGTTTCTGTGCCAACACAGACAGTGGTCGGTTCAGCAGCTGGGAGGTGCTCCTGACCAGGGGAGGGGTGGAGATGAATTTGGACTGGCGAAAATGTTTAGGGGATGAGGTACAGTGGAAGGCGAGCTGCTCCTACTGCAAAGGAGACAGACATGTATGCCTCTTCTTGATATGATTGAATTATTGAATTGTATCATATGTGCTTCATGAAATTCCAATAAGACTGTTTTTTGAAAAGAAACAGAAGGTCATCTGTTACTTACACAGACCTTCAGTGTAGAGCTTTGTTAACAGGCTCATGGCCCAGTGTCTGTGAATAAAATTCTGTTAGCACACAGCTATGTCCTTCTCCACTGCAGGCTGCTGTTTTCACACTCAATCAGTAGGGTTGAGTAATTGTCTTCAAGACTAGGTGACCAATGGAATCATAAACTGTGCTTTTCAGGCCTTTTTCAAAAATGAAATTTGCTGGCCCCTGATCTAGAGGAAGACTCAGGAAGAAAAATAGCAAGACTTTATGAAGTAAATAATTCTAAACGATGATGATTATTTGATGAAGTGTAATGTTTAAAAAAAGTAGTTCTGATAAATTAGAACTACCAACACTGGTAAGCACAGTGGTGACTTGCCCAGTGGTTGAATGAAAAGTGAATCATTCTGACCCACCAGCTCCTCTGAGGGAGTAATGTGTGGTAGAATCATCTCATAAGGAAGTACAGGCTTGTAAAGCTTATAGGAGCAGCTCTAGTCTGTCCTTTGGGATCAGTATAAGTGGAAAGTGATGGATGCCAATAGAATTTTGGTTTGGGTAAAAAACAACTTTTTTCAATATATTATACTTGAATAAATGTCACCAAGTTTCAAACCATCAACTTTACGGCCATTAGTTGAGTCCCGAACACTTAGCACTACTCAGACACTCCACTGAGTCTGCCTGCAAGATATTCCCTGACCTTCTCCAAGTGTATGCTGAAAACCCTGGCAGAGTCATTTCTATTCCATAAGGAACAAGTTCATTTTGGTTGGTTGAATTTTTCCCTCTATGTAAATGTTTTCTATTCTTACAACAAAATTTTGAATGGACAGATACAAAGGGTAGGCACTGAATCATAAAAAATATATAGATTCCTGGTGGGAAACTGAGACGAAGAACCCTGGATCACAATAGGAAACCAGACTTGAAACTCCCTCTCCAAATGCTCATGAGTCAGAATCCTTCCTTCTCTTCAGGCCCTCACAGAGCCTTGCAACACAGCTCCCTCCCTGCATGGGAGATTTGTATTTGTACTCACAATGACTTCCCTCAGTGTGTCTTCCCCACCATAATACATGGACATGTGATTGACTTTCAGACTGTCCATTCGCTGATACAGGTGTGCTTGGCAATGTCTCTGCAGATGGTACACCAGCCTTCACAGACTCTGTTTAATATGTGATAGCAACAGTACTAATATAGAACATCCACTGTAGGCCTGGAGCATGGCTGATACTAAATTGACAAATGGAAGAACTAGCAAAAGTGAAGCTAGAGATTGCACAGTAGAATCTCAAAGTCAACTTATGCTCCCTCAAGTCTCCTTCAGACCCAACCAGTTGCACATTACAGTTGATACTTTCAAAGACAGTATATGCTGCACATGACAAGCATCACACATACCCACTGTCTCCCACTCTTACCCACTCACAGACAATTGCTCTCAATATTATTACTTGTTAAAATAGCTGCCTGAAAACCTCTGATCAGCACAGACTCCATAATGACTCTGTATTCATACAAATTGATGAATGGGAAACATGTACATTGTGGTATACCAAAGATCTTCTCCCAGAGCTGTATGGTGGGGAGTGGGGTGTGTATTAGTCCAGGTAGGCTAGAGAACCAAAATCTATAGAAACTCATATATGTAAGACAGAGTTTTATATAAAGGGTAATGTACATTAAGAAAGCATCCCAACCCAGTCCAGTCCAAGCCCATAAGTCCGATACCAATCTATGAAACCCTGTTCAGACTCAGGAAACACATGCACTGATGCTGAATGCAGGATGATCACAGGCCTTTGGTGAGAAAGTCTTTGGATCCAGTGGCACTGTCTATATTTTCATAAACCTTGATGACAAAAATCTAGCAGGAGTTAGGTCATCATCACTCCACAAGGGAAAACATCATATGTACACAATATGCTGATATGGATGGTCCTATTGAACATATCCATCTAGCCAACAAAAGTGATGGGTGGCACAAAAGAGTGAGAAAAGAGACATAATTAATAACATCAAAAAGGAATTCACACTTGACACAGAGATGGATACTAGACTTACTTATGAAACTCAAACTAAATGTGATGATTATATTAAGAGATCTAAAGGAAAATGTCAATAAATGTGTTATAAATAGTATTACAGGGAAGGTCACAAAGAAGGTGACCTAATAAAAAGAAAAACATAAAATGAACATTTATTTTTCGAAACAATTATAATAGAAAAATAAGGAACAGTTCTAGAAAACAATGTAAAACACGTTTAAGGAAAACAAAGAACACACAGAAAAGTAGAAAATGGAGCTCAGTGCAGCTCAGACCCCTTTCTTCAACTCCACTCTTGGAATCACACTGACTTCTCCCCACTTCTCTTTACTGTGATACGTACATGGTAATGGCCTGGGCAACAATGGAGGTAGGCGATAAATGAATTTGACAATGAAAGGGGTCACTGGTGACATTGTACTCAAGACAACAGAGTTAGATTATAATCTGTGCTCTCACCACTCCGTAGCATACCAACCCACAGCTGATTTCAAAGAACCTAGAGACAGAGCAGGTGAGTCTCAATGTCTGTGAATTTTACAAGTCCTGGTTCAACTCTTGTACCTGCACTGGTAGACAATGAGCCAGGTGTGTAGATAAAACATTCCCAAACATTCATGTTTCAATCCCTGAGCGACTCACCTCTGAGAACTTCCCCCAAGAAAAGGAAGAAACCGAAATATTCTTGGGAACAAAGTCTGTGATTCCTAGATGTATTATTCAGAGTGAGTACGACATAAACTAACCAATATATTATGAGACTCTATCTGATGGACTATGTGGAGATTTACATGTGATGGTACTTTTGTAATGAGTTCGTCTGGAATGAGAATGTTGACTGTTTCCTCAGAGAACACAGGTCTGTCTATGACTTCTCCACTCACCAAGCCCAAGGTCCAGTTTTCCCAGGCCACAGAAAGTGATGAGGAAGATGGTTGAGGAGGTAGACATGGCTTAGGATTGAGAATGAGTTTGGTAATAAAGGCAGTGATCCTCTACGCTCAGAGAATTATATATGTATAAAACACAGCAAATCTTAGGTCACTTAAATTATCAGATACATATTTTCTTTTCCGCATTAGATTATGGTAATATTATTAGATATTCAAAAATTTGGAGATCAGCTAAATCTAGCAATCTCATTGAATTCAGTCCTAAAAGGCTCCCATCAATATTTTCTGTAAATAGGAATGGCATATATAATTTTTTGGGGGGGTCATACAACTCTTCAACTCTTATCACAATCCATACATTCATCCATTGTGTCGTGCATATTTGTACATTTGTTGCCATCATCATTCTCAAAGCATTTTCTTTAAACTTAGGCCTTTGATATCAGATCCTCATATTTTCCTCTCCCTTTCCCATCCACCCTCCCTCCCAAACCCTTGATAATTTAAAAATTATTATGAGTTTTCCAATAGGAATTGCTTTTGAGAATCACTACAAAAGAAGAGCTTTTCTTGATAACTACGCTACTATGTTTACACAAGAGTCATTTTAGTGTTGAAAGAGAACATGTCACCCTCAATCACTTTACCATTGACACAGGAAGTTATTTCATATCCAAAAAGCCGTCATTAATCATGTTATTCACACCTAATCTTCAATCTTGTATGGAATCTTAAACCGAAATACCTGAAATTCCCCACCTATGGTCGTGTGCCACTATGTAATGGAAATGTTATTGATATCATACAATAAATTAGTGGCAAAGCCACCAGAAGTAGGATGAGGAGATTAACAGGACAAATGTGGAACCTCTGGGTGAAAGCAGAAACAGTGGGTTCACAGTCTGTGGGACTATGACGGTGAAGACACAACATGTGACATGAAGAACTGAATGATACCATTCGGCCACAGAGATCTCCCTGAATCCTGAATTTGCACAGACAAGTTAGTGTCTGTCTTGACCATCATGGTCTAAAGGTTCTGGAGGATAGACAGATATAAAATATTATCACCAAGATAATGACAGACAATTGGTGAGCTTATGGGTTTGCAGATGGGATTACAGAAGAGACAAAAATACTAGGCCACCATGGTTAGGAAAAACTACAAAACCAAAAAATATGAGTCATTTGAAGATGCAATTCAGTAAAATAGGCTAACCAACTAGATTTTGACCAAATGATTGTCCTCACAAAGTGTGATGGAAGAATGTACTGTCAAACTTTCAGGCAGTCATCCAATACTTACTAGGTACCTTTATCTTCACCGTGAGTCTGATCAGAGAGTGTTTACTGAGTGTCATCAGAACTCTGATGCAGGGACCTCTGACAGACATTTTCTGTCCTTAAGGCATAGGCGGTTTGCTGCTATTGGCTGTTTGTTGTTATTCACAGATATCAAATGTAGGCACAGAATTATTATTTTTAAGTTAGAGTGATTCCGTAGGGTAATAGTGAGATTTTGAAGAATCGGCAGATCCCCACAGGAAACCAACCTCGAAGCTCCAGGTGCACCTGCACTGGCTCTGAGTCCTGTGCTCTGTGGGTCCTGAGCATCCCCTGGAGACCAGTCTCCTCCGTGCAGGGGAGGTTTTTGTCTGGGCTCTCACTGACTCCCCCTCACTGTGTGTCTTGCACAGTAATATGTGGCCGTGTCCTCGGCTTTCAGGCTGTCCATTTGAAGATAGAGTGTGTTCTTGGAGTTGTTTCTGGAGATGGTGAATCGGCCCTTATGGAGTCAGTGTAGTATGTACTACTGCCATCATATCTTATGCGTGCCACCCACTGTAGGCCCCTCCCTGGAGCCTGGCGGACCCAGCTCATCCAGTAGCTACTGAAGGTGAATCCAGAGGCAGCACAGGAGAGTCTCAGAGACTCCCCAGGCTTTCTCAGATCTCCCCCAGACTCCACCAGCTGCACCTCACACTGGACACCTGCAAATACAGAGGCACTGTGATAAGACGACACACACGTAAACAAAGGCACTTACAATTACACACACACACAGTAGGATCTACAACAATTACCATGTAAAATAGCCAAAATGAAAGCCAAGGTTGGTACAAAATTCATGATGTGTACTGTAGACTAGCTCCTGGGCACAAATGGAAACAGCAGAGACCCCAGAGACTGGAACCATCCTCTGAGATCTCCCACATCAGGGACTGTGGCTGGTTTATCAGCAGGTAGAGCTGCATTTGCATGTCCCCTAATATCAAGAAGCTGATGACTAGAGATCTTTGGCCAGAGTTCTCCCTCAGACTCAGAGAAAGACAAGCGTTTTCAAAGGAAAACAAAGCTCTTAAACAGGTTCTGTATTGAACATTGCTTTATTTGTTATATATTATCAATATTTTTAAAAGCAGTTTTCATCTTATAAACTTGACATTACATACATAACAACCTTTGTGATATTGCAGCTCACAATGCATTATCCCTCATCCCTCTTAAGGTGTGAATACACATGATGACAGTGGACGCCTCTATTATCTACTTCTTGTGTGGGAATATTATTGGATTTCTTGCCTTCCAAGGAATTTCCATTTTTCATTGATATTTTTAAACTGTGGACATGCAGTTGTTCATAAAAAATGTCCAGAAAACAGACAACATTTTATCTCCTCTCTGGTTTCTGATCATGAGATTCCGGTTCTCCTTCTTTTGTTATGGTCAGGAAAACTAGATATTTATCACTTTCCTTCATCTTCCTGAATAGTTTTCCTTTAAATGACTTACTTATTGTATTCCTGCTATTCATTTATTTGCATGCCTTTATTCATGATTTTCCCCCTACTGACCTATTATATGGCAGACTCATGTTTTTCTACTTTCATTCAGTGGAATCTGAGGTGATTGTTTTCAGAAATAGTTGACTCTGATATCAAAAAAAGGACTCAATCCTGCTGTCACCTGGGAACAGGTTATCTAGAATGACATACACGACTGGTGGCATGTTGCTGATAATGCGTCTGAGGTCACGGCAATTTGGTCATTAGTGTTTGTAGTTTCCATGGACATAGTCTGTCATACTGGACTTGATAGTACTGTCAACATCGCCAGCACACACACTTCAGTTACAACAAAATAGTGGTTTAGTTGCTGTTTCTATCCTCATTTACATTCTCTTTTTTCCTCAAAAGTCAACAAATGGAGCATCAGAGGAGATACTCACGGGGTTTCCTGGGTAGTGCTCATCCATGTCATCCATATAAGGGCTGGGTTCTACTTGTTAGAAAATCTGTTATGGCGAGACCACCCTACTTTCAGTTTGCTTAATGTTCGTACCAAATGAATACCTAGCTGATCTCCCTGGGAATCAGGATTGGGAGAGAGTGTGTAGAGTGGTCAAACAGAGATGAGGACTCTGTGTTCAATTGTGTGGGGCACACAGGTGTGCACACACAGCGAGGATTAACTGCATTACATGTGTCAATTCCCAGTGTGATCATAAAAAAATAGAGCTTGAACACAGAGCTACTAAACAGATTATTGAAGCCGCAGATTTCCATTCTGAAATGTAAAATCAATTGTAGAACACTAAAGACCTTTCTTTATTAATGTCCCCAGGGAACACATAGGGTAAAATACTGATGTTAGCTGATGAGTCAGTTCTGACTTTGAGAGATCCTAAGTACAACAACAGAATGAAACACCACCCCATCCTGAGGCAGTCTCACAATTGTTCTTATAATTGATCCTAAATTTGTAGCCCCTGCACCTATCTGTATTTTCCCGAATCTTCCTGTTTGAGTGGATAAAATACCTGTAGCAAAGTATACACATATTAATGCATACATATTATCAAATACATAATCACAGACATGTGAAATGTGAACACATACCAGCAGGAAACTCACATAATGACATTTGTATTGTGACAGTCATATTAACATACATATGCATACTCTGAACAAATTAGCACATCTACTAGAACTAAGAAACCTTCATACAATTCTCACTCAGATTAATAAATATACATGCATTTCCATCTCAAAGAAAAATACTAGGACACACACTAATATATACTAGAATCATAGTAATAAAATAAATGCAGACCAGACTACAAGTTTTGTCACATAGTATAACATATTAAGGCAAAGAGTAGTTCATGTGTATTATTAGAACACACAAGAACACAGACAAAGTACATACAAGAACATACACACACTGAGCTACAAGAATGTGGAGGTCTGTGGCAGAGACATTTTCTCTGCAGGGAGAGGAAATAGTTACCTAATTTAACTAATCTTTCTTAGGCTTCTCTGAACTTTTCCCCTAAGGTTCCGGTTATCTGTGGATGTTGAGTGGTGCCTGAGCCCTGCCCTGTCCTTGCATGGGTGTTTGTGTCTGAGTTCCCACTGCCTTTCCTTCTGTGTGTCTGACTCAGAAATATGCGATTATAACTACAGCAATCGTAATGCTAATTGAGGGAAAATCAATCCTTGCGCATGTCTCTAGAGAAGAATATTCTGATGTCAATAATAATATTTGGAGGCACAGCCATCCACATAACTTGTAGGGAACCTGTGGGTGACCTGAACAGAATAGGACATGTAGAGCCCAGAGACGGGGGACACAGCGCAGGAAGGAAGGTGAGTTCTGTGGAGGCACGTTGAGACTAAGCATAAAAGGTGTCTTGTCTCTCTTTTCCCACTCTTCTATCAATATTCACAACTACTAAATTAAACAAACACACAGAATTTGGAGAGAAAAACTGACTCTCAATTTAGTCTGTGGTTGACAAGGGCAGACAGGAGCTGTGAATTAATAAAATGAATGAACTCAGAGAAGAAAACCTCTGGATGAAAGGAGACAGGTGACTTGATCTAGGATTGGACTGCTGGTGATAAGTTCTTACAATATTTTGTCTGAATATGAATATATATATAATATATATATACACACACATACACACAAAGTGAGATCCTCTGCACAGCAGGGACTGTTGTCCCGAGGAAGGAGGGAATACAGGAGAGATATGGAAAGCAAGGGGTAAAGTGTTTGAGGAAGCAGATGATGTGAAGAGAATTCATCTTAGATGTAGGAATTACCAATTAATATGGGACATTTGGGGGGAATTAAAGGGCAAAACAGAACAGAAGCTAAATTCAAAAGCATCCTCTCATCACGGGGAGATTGGGTGAGTGTTTCACAAAATAGTGAGGAGATGCACCGATTCCCTGAGGGATACTGAGAGGGGGAAGAATCCCCAGACACAACAGGAAGCCAGTGGTGAAGCTCCATCTGCACCTGCTCCTGAGTTTGAGTTCTGTGCTGTGGCCACTAAGAGACCTCTTCCACTAGGGGACGTTTGTGTCTGGGTTAATTCTGACTTCCCCTCACTGTGTGTGTTGATCTGGATAGACTAGAGAAACAAATCCATAGACACACACATATGTGTATAAGAGAGATTTTTATATAAAGGGAAATTGTACATTAAGAAAGCATCTCAACCCAGTCAGGTACAAGTCCATAAGACCAGTATTAGCCCATATGTCTGATACCAATCTATAAAGTCCTCTTCAGACTTATGAAATACATGCAACGATGCCGAATGGAAAATGACCACAGGCCAGTGAGTAGAAAGTCTTTGGATCGAGTGGCATTGTAAGCTTCTCAGCGCTGACAGGAGTCTCTACATGGCTTCTCGAGCACCCTGGGCTGCATCAGTGTAGGTCCATGTGTCTTCTACTCAGGGATGTCCCACAGGGAGTCACTCTTGTCAGTAAGTAGGGTGTCTCCCAGGGATTAGAGAGTCTTCCACCTCCAAGAAGTAGTGCTGGATTTCCCAGAATTCTCATGAGAAGGCCATGCACACACAGAGGCCTCATTGGCTAGGATCCAATTGACAAACTAGACTCCACCCCTTCCCTCTTTATCCTCTCAACGCCCAAATTTACACTAGATTATGTAACTTCAACGCGGTGCATCTTTTGCACAGAAATAAACAGCTGTGTCCTTGATTTTCAGATTGTCCATTTGAAGTTATAGTATGTTCTCATCATTGTCTCTGGAGATGGTGAATTGGCCCTTAGGAGAGTCTGTGTGGTATGTTTTACCAACAGTATTAATGTATGAAACCCACTGCCACCCCTTCGCTGGAGCTAGGAAGATACAGTGAATATTATAAATACAGACACTGAATGCAGAGACTGCAGGGGAGAGACTCAGAGAAGCCTCAGGCTACCTCAAGTCTCCCTCAGAGTCCATAGCTCCACCTCACACTGGACACCTGCAAACACACAGACATCCTGATCATGAAAATCATAACATATTTACTGCCTCTCACTCATGCCCCCTCATACACACATTCTCTCCATAAAAGCACCTTTTGAAATTCCAAAAAGGAAAATTGAGCTCAATACAGATTCCATGGTTACTTGATGTATTCTGTCCTGAATGGGGATACCTGGGAATTCCAGAACTGGGGCACTTCTCCAAAAGCTTCAGAATTGGGACTTAGATGCTTTTCATCAGCAAGAGAGGGGTCTATTTGCATACCTTCTGCCTATATAAGCATAAGTGATGTTGAATGACTTCTAAGAGACTCACTCCAAGAGAAGATAAGAATGTTCTGGATATCTTGGAGAGCCCTGTGTGTCGGTTTCATTACACAGTGGGCTGCTAAATGCAAGATCAGTCATTCTAAATCACCAATGGCTCTGCAAGAGAAAGAATGCTCCCCACACACATGAAGGTTTACAGAATCAGAAGCCTACAAGGGCAGTCCTATTCTGTCCTATAGGGTTGTTATGAGAAATAATTGACTTAATGGAAATGTCAACCCATAGTTAGAGACACTTCCTAGAAATGTACCCCCTCATCCCTACCCCTTTAAGTGTGGTGCTCATTCTTTTATTGATGTAGCTAAATATTCCCCGTAGAAATCTGACACAAGCTTTCCTTGTGTAATTCTGTTTTAAATTATCTTTTGGAAAAGGAAATTCATATGTTAAAAGGAAAACCCTCCGCAGCCCCCTCTGGTCCTGTTCTCTTGAGCTGGATATGACAGTGGCTCCCGAGTCTGGCTAATTCCCTGCAGGTATGTCTTGCCTTGCATCAAGTTACCTTCCCTTCACAAGGCCTTTGCACACCAAGAATTTAAGGCACTGAGTTAAACTTAGAAGTTATATAGATGCTGAAAATCTCTGCATCCTCCAGAGAAACCAATGCTGATGTGAGTTTACATAACACATTGTGATGTTTCCAGGGCATATTCCCAAAACTTGAAGGAAGTCTCCCATGTTTGAGGAGTTGATTGTGCTCTTCAAATCTAGGTATTATGCTTCACAATACTATATGCTTTCTTTTTCATTAAATAATTGTATTGGGGACAGTTACAGCTCTTATCACAATCCATACATTCATCCATATGTCAAGCACATTTGTACATATGCTGCCATCATCACGTTCGAAGCATTTTCTTTCTACTTCAGTCCTTGATATCAGCTCCTCACTTTTCCCTCCATTCCTCTCTCCCTCCCTCCCTCCCTCCCTCCCTCCCTCCCTCCCTCCCTCCCTCCCTCATGAACCCTTGATAAATTGTAAATCATTACTTTTAATATAATACACTGTCTGCTGTCTCCCTTCACCCACGTTTTGTTGTTCGTCACCCTTGGAGGGGGTTATATGTTGATCCTTGTGATCAATCTCCCTTTTCTCCCCCCACCTTCCCATCACCTTCCTGCTATCTCTATTCTCATTATTGGTCCTGAAAGGTTTATCTGCCCTGGATTCTCTGTGTTGCGGCCTCTTAACTGTAGCAGTGTACATGTTCTGGTCTAATCATATTTGTAAGGTAGAATTAAGGTCATGATAGTCAGAGGGGGCAGGGAAGCATTAAAGAACTAGAGGAAAGATATATGTTTCATCAGTGCAATGGTGTATCCTGACTGGCTTGTCTCTTCCTTGTGACCCTTCTGTAAGAGGATTTACAATTGTCTACAGATGGGCTTTGGGTCTCCACTCCACACTCTCCTTCATTAATATTGATATGATTTTTTTTTGTTCTGGGTCTTTGAGGCCTGGTACCTGATCCCATCGACACCTTATGATCACAGAGACTGGTGTGCTTCTTCCATTTGGGCTTTGTTGCTTCTCAGTTAGATGGTTGCTTGTTCATCGTCAAGCCTTTAAGACTCCAGACGCTATACACTTTGATAACCGGGCACCATCAGCTTTCTTCACCACATTTACTTATGCACCCAGTTTGTCTTCCACCATCGTGTTGGAAGGTGAGCATCACAGAATGCCAGGTTATTAGAACAAAGTGTTCTTGCGTTTGGGAAGTACTTGAACAGAGGCTCAATGTCCATCTGCAACCTTAATACCTAACATAAAAATATAAGTACATAGAAGTATTTTCCTATCATTACATAAATATATATTTACATATGTACATACCTATATTTAGACCTCTATACATGCCCTTTGCCTCCTAGTTGTTTCCTCTATTTTGTTTTACTTTCCTCTTGTCCCACTACCATGTTTGGGCTTCATTTGGGTTTCAGTAAGTCTTTGTTCATAAATTGCCCTTGATTAAGCCCCACTAGGCATTCTATGCCTTCTCTCCATCTATTTTCGTTCATTGGTTCCTTTGTCCCTGTGTTGGTGAACCAACTCCCCCCCACTTCTTTTCTCCCACCTCCCCTTCTCCTGTGTTCCTCGGAACCATCTTTCCAGTTGTTTTCTTCTCTGAATTGTTTACCCCGCCTCTTACCTAAATAGACATGCAGAGACATTGATAAGTGCAAAAATAAGCAAAGTCAAACAAAACACAAAGGAAGACAAAACCAACCAACCAAACTAACAAACAAAAATGACAAAAACAAAAAAGAAAGCCAATGACAAAAAAATCAAAAGCCCATTAGTAGTTCCAGGTCTGTTTTTTGACCTTTACGAATGTTTTCCAGTGGAGTCTAATTTTGGTATTCCCCAGGGACTTCATTGCTTTGCTCCCCTTGCTATTGCATGTCCTTAGTGTTTCTCCCAGTGTTTTGGGGTCAGATTGGACACAATTCCTGCACCGTGTCTCCAGTGTTGTCCCCCATAGCGCCATGGTTCAATGAGCGACATTGTGTCTTGTGGTCAGACGGCCTTATGGTTCTCTCTGTGCATTGGCTGCTCTGAGCAGAAATATCGTCCTGGGGGCTTAGTGAACAGGATGTGTTCCACTCACTCTCTTCGCCTTTTCGTTTGTCCTGTGTACTTTGAGAAGAAGTGCCCTTCTCCCCATGCTTTAGCTTCTGTGCTGTCTTCTGAAGTGCCTTCTTCTGGGAGGGGCAGGGAGGCCGAAGAGTCCACGTAGTTGGGATTGGGGCCGGCCCCATAATATGCTTTGTAACAACTATGAGACACTTGGATGCTTTATTAAGAATCTCAAAATGTCAGTTTCTCCAAATTTCAAAATAATATACAACCATCAATTACTTCAGAAATGGTAAAGTCGGGTTTGTTTTGTTTTTTTCTTCACAAGAGATATTTGGGCTGGGATGCACACACACAGTTTCAACCTACTCTCATTTGGAAAAAAAAGATTAAGGATGGAGCGAAACTGAATGTGTTGAAAGAAGCCCACAGAGGTTTTCTGACGCTCAAATCTTTAAGTTGGCAGTATTGCGTAGGGCTTTAAGGTTGATTTTGTTTTCAGCGTGGTTTTTGGAGAAAATGTGGGTTTATTGTCTCTTTACTAAGTAAGGAGGTTCTCAGCCTGTGGGTCATTAACCCTTTTCACAAGGGGCTACTTGGTTCATAACAGAAGCAAAATCATACTTGTCTCTGATGTAAGGTTCTACAGGTGTTTTGTTTTTTGGGGTATTGAACCTCTTCCTTTTCCAAGGAGCTCTCTGTTATTCAGTTAGTGGAGGGACTTTTGCAAGAAAGCTCTTAGATTGTCTTTTCAAGTATAAGAATAAGCAGAGATCCATTTTTGTACATCTCTCATACTTTTCTATAAAGTGATTAAACAAGAAGCCAAAAAAAAAGAAGCCCACAGAGGTCATAATTTAATGCCACAGAGAGGCCACTGGTCCTGTGGAATTGATTTCAACTTATCCCAAGTGTGATTCGATTCTTCCCTGTCTTTTCAGGAAGAACCAGGGCTTTTAATTTTTAGGATCCTCCCTTCAGGAAAATAGGAGACATGAGAACTGTAGTTACTAAAATATCCCTGAAGAGGTTCTCAAGTTAGGTGAATTGGAAAACTCCAGACATAAGAGGAAACAAACACTTGGCATCCCCTGCACCTGCTGGTGTGGCAAAGGCAGTGTTCCATGTACCATGAGCTGCCTCTGCTGCCCACTTAGTGTCCTGACACTTGAGATCTTTGACCAATTAGCCTTCACCGTGTCTATTGGTATTTTCCCTACATTATATATGCCAGTGTCCTCAGGTTTCGGATTGCTCAGTTAAAACACACACAACTGGTCGAGCTATCATGGTTGCAATGCATCAATATGTGAAGACTTAATATCTGCAGACCTGGAAGTTAGACATAGCACTCTGAGAAAGTTTTCCCAACCCATGACTGGTCTGTAACAATATACCTGCACCATTACATCAACAAATAAGGGGAAAATTCTAATTTAAAACAGTTCTAAGCTGAAAAGCAGTGTTTCTGACATTGAAGGTGCTCACAGGGTAGGATATCCATGACACCAAAAAGAATCCAGAAGGATGTCCGCTCTGTTCAACATGGGAAGGATGAAGGCCTAAGAAGACTGATCTTCTCGTGTGATGTGGAGATCTGCTGCATGTTTACTGCAGGTGATTCCTGTGTGCTGTGTTTGTGGAAGCAAAAGAGATGACTCTGAGTAAAGGCAGCTGAGCAATGGCCCCTAGAGGGGATTTTTATGATCCATGTTCAGCAATTCAAAATCTACCCTTCATCATTTGCTCTGTCTGAAGAAAAACAAGCCCTCCTTGAAAACCATTGGTAGGTTGGTAGAAATGCACAAGGTGGGCCTGAGGTGTGAGCCACAATGAAGGAAATTTCTGGAGATGGCATTTTCCTTGGAATATCCACTTTCTCTGTGGGCAGCTCATTCCTACCCTTAGGACCAGGGAGGACAAAAACAGGCAGTTGGGTTACAATGGAAAGTAAAATGATAAACACTTCTGAGCACCCACTTCTCTTCAAAAAACAAACAACCATACAAACAGATAGAAAACACTTTTATTGACACTCCACATATATACAAATACATAATTCAACCATATCAAGAAGATTTGCACAATCTTTACTCCTATCAATTTTACTTAATTTATTTCCCCCTATAATCATGTAACAATATTTCCCAATTTTGCAAAATTATACAAACAAAAAATCCACCAATTCAACAGAAAGAAAAGTAATAAGATAAGGCGAGAAATAAAAATAAAGAGTAGGAAACACACACACATACATAAAAAACCCAACAACATTTTTTTAAAAGACAGAGATGAAATTTCTTTCTTAGAACAATCGAGAATTAATTGAGCATGATCTTCCTTGCATGAGTGGTCTTTCACATACCTTTTGGGAAAGAATGTTGAAGGCACCATGGAATGAGCTTTCAATATAACAAGCAGATCTGTTATGAGGGAAACACAGCCAGGGAGTGCCTTAGAATGAAGGATGCTGAGACTTTTCTCCATGTACTTTGGACAGCCTATCATGACACCAGTCCGTTGAGAAAGACATCATCCATGATAAAGCAGGGGATCAGTGAAGAAGAAGGCACATCATGCGATGGATCGACAGAGTGGCTGTAACAATGGATTCAAAAATATTCATTGTGATTACAGTGCTGAATAAAGTATTACTTAGTTCTGTTGTACATTGTTTCACTGAGAACTGGAACTCCCTGTGGCACTTGAACATCATCAAAAATACAATCTAACAATACAATATTCTTCCCAGGCTGAATAACAGTGCTGGGGGAAAGGGTGTATATTTTATATGGGGAAACACCTCTAGCAAAAGGAAATATGTAACAGAATACACTGTCTTTATAATTGTTCTTATCTCGAAGTTCACTGTGTCTTGGTTAATTGTTGGTAACAAATGTGTTCTCTACATATCTATAGAACTTTAAGCATCCAAGGTTGTTAATTGCCAGGATGGTTGTTAGAGACTCACAGGACCACTGTGTGCAAGAGAAGACTGTCTGAATAGGATTTTCTTTTCTATCATACTGATGGGAGAAAGTATTCAGGTCTTTAACCAACGGAGTCACTGGGTGGTTTTGAACTGCCATCCTTTTGGCTAGAAGTTGAGCATATAATCATTGTGTCACATGCTTTTGTAGTCTAGGTTCACCTAAGTATAATTTACATGCATCAACGTTTACTTTCTGCAGGTGAGCATTTATCTTCATGTTGGCTAGTTTTGAGACATTGTATAGAGTTCTTTGATGTCTGCAGTATTGCTTTTTTTTTTGCTTCTTGAGAATGTATTGTGTGGTGCTGTCCTATGCACTGTGTAATTTTAGTAGCAGCCCTGGACACTCTCTGTGCAGTGCCAGAAACACCTGCCATAGTTGTGAAAACTAAGAGTGACTCCAATACTGGACAAAAACCCTGTAAGAAACATCAAAGAAAATGGATGCATGTGGATTACAGTATTAGAGAATAGTGTTAAATATATGAGTATCATAGACTTCCTGAAGAACTAGCACTTCTGTCTTGGAATAAGCACATTGTGGATGCTTCCCATGTATTTGAGCATGTTCTTAGGAGGAACAAGAACCTGGAGAATGGTCTTGTGTTTGGTAAAGTAGACTGTCAATAAAGGAGAGAGACTTTCAAGGTGGATTGTCACAAAGGCTGCAACGATGAGTCCAACCAGGGCCATGACTGTGAGGATAGTGCTCTTCTGTTGTACACATGATCTCTGTGAGTTGATCCTACAATATCAGTATATACAATATTATCCAGGTCATTCTAAGTTAAGATTATTAAGTAAACATGCAATGTGAACATTCGCCGGAATGAAAAAATTGACCATCCATCTAATAGCTTGGAGAAAACATGGGACTCATATGGCAAATTTTCCCCAGAATTAATATTTTATAATGAGCCTAGTGATTCAATCTTTGGGCTGAAATCTGCATGTCAGAATTTTGAAAACACCAGCCGCTTCAAGGAAGAAAGATGGAGATTTCTACTCCCATAAATAATTACAATCTCAGAAATCCACAGGTGCGTCACTATAAATTGGCATCAACACAATTGCAGTGAGTTTGCTTTTTACAATATCTGTAACTTTGACAACAAACGACACTAGTTAGTACCTGAATTCAGAAGCTGAGATCTCATAAAGGCATATTACTTTGACGTCTGACTTTGTATAGATGGTGAAGGATAGACGAAGCCCATTCCAATGAAAAGAAGGCATGTTCCGATGCATGAAGCTTCTCTGGGTGCTCCCTCGAGAGGTGCTGACAAGATGGGGAAGCCACAGCTTCTGAGAGGAAAGTATCGCTAACTCCATTCCCTGGAATCTGCTGAAACCATGGCCTGCTGCAGGGAGGTTTGTGTCTGGGCTCACACTGACTTCCCATCACTGTGTCTCTAGCACAGTACACGGCTGTGTGCTCTGGATTCACAGAGATCAGTTTTAAATAAACTTGGCTCTTGGATGTGTCCTTGGTGATGCTGACTTGTGACTGGAGAGATGGATTATAGAATGCTTTCCAGTCATAAGTTATTACCCCAACCCACCCCAGGCCCTTTCCTGGAGCCTGGTGAATCCAGTGCACATCATAGCTAGGTAAAGAGAAGATAGAGAGAGCACAGGTGAGAGACTGGGTCTGTGAGAGCTTCACCAGTCCAGGGCCTGTCTCATGTAGCTGCGCCTGGGCCAGGGCACCTGGGATAAAGAGAAACAGTGAGTCATGTGCTCAGATGCTGCATCCCCAGACTTCATGTGTGAATCCCTGAAGCACTCACCTCCCAGAGTTGCCACCAGAAAGATCAAAACCCACACACAATTCATGTTCACGTGGATAAGATTTACAACATGCATAAAATACTATCCAGGGTGAGAAGGGTTCTGAATTTAACTACATGCGTGCTGTGGTTTCATGTGACTGCATATTAGGTATTTGCATTTGGGAGGTGCATTTGTATGTAAAAATGAAAAGGGATAAATGGAGTCCATGTTCTGGGACTCACACTAGAAAAGCGATGCTGATGGTGTCATTGGAGCACACGGTCCCTCTCTGAGGTCTTCACTCTACCAATCATACAAACATCTGTTCATATTTTATGTTTCATGTAGCTTTATATCCATTACCATCAGAAGAACTCAGATAATCTAGTGGCATTAAAGACACTCTATCCTCACACATTGTGGAATCAAGACCAACATTACAAGAATCTTTCCATACATGTGAACACATTGGGGAATAAGTATATGTCATCCCAAATCATCCTTTCCCCTAGGACATTTCAGAATTTGTGAGAATGGGTAAAAGATACTTGAATGCTATCGTCTAGATTTAGTGTTGGAATAAAAAGGTTTCCTAACAGCAGGGTTATTTGTGAGGCTAAAGAAATATTAAGATGCTCATTTTTCCTTCCATGAATTAGTACCAGGTGTGGGTGATGGGCTCAGTGTATTCAGAGAGCCCCTGTTAACAGCATCCCATCACATACAGAAGGAGTTTTCTGGGCTCACACTGCCTTCCAACTTCTGTGGGTCACACAGCAACATTTTCTTTGGTCATAAGCTGTCAGACTATTGGTCAGGAGTGTTACCTGGAGTTGTCTCAGCAGGTTTCCTGCCATGCACAGTAGAGCTACCATAGTGGTCAGCACAGCAGTTCTAGATGACCAGGCACTAAAATCCTTATCCAGTCTCCTGTTCTCACTTCTTTTTTCTCGTGGTCCAGAGCTGGTGGGTCCTTAGCAAGCCTGCAGGTCAGCTTTCTCCCTGAGGTTAGTTTTCTGTCTGGACTCCCACTGACGCTCCCTCACCGTGAAAAGCTTTGGACATAGAGAGTGCTACGAGTTGCAAGCACTCTGACTTGGTTCCAGTGACGGGAAGTGTGATCTATAGATATTTATATAGATATTGAGATTGAGAGATATGCCACAATAAAATACTGATTTTCAAAAATCTGGCTGGAAGACAATGGGACATTGAACAGAGTTTAGGCTGCTTTCTTTACAGAGGAAGAGGAAAAGTACTTAAATCAAAACAAGAAATTTATAGAGTGATTTATTCCATGTTAAAGTGTGGAAAGGTTAAGTCGGAGTTCTTTTCTCGATTTCTGTTAAGTGTGACAGGAAATAAATAGATGTTTGTAATCGATGAAACAATGAAAAATCTCATGCCACTGAATTATGCATGAAAAGTATGTTGAAAATATTTTTGCATATATATACATATATATATATATACCATGAGAAAAACAAGTTAAAAATAAATGACAGATATATTTGTTCATACATAGTCAGAAATTGATGGAAATCTTGTAGGCACAACAACATTTCAAAAAAATTCTTTAAAATATTGAAAAGGAAAAGAGCTTTTGATATAAGTCAGAACCTTGAAATTATGAAAAGTATTATCAATTGTATCAGTAAAGTCTATAATCAATATATTATTTGTTTAATTGCACTAAATCACTCTTAAAACAAGAGCACTAGCCATACATTATTGTATAGTTGTAGCATATGGAAAAGTGAAGAGATTAAGCAAAGGACAAGGGATGGGAAAGTAGAATTGGAAACTGAGGAAGCAGGCAGTCTAAGTTCTGCACTGTTTTTATCGGAGTTCATAATAGACCCAGATGTTTTTAGGACCAGATGTGGGAGCCTGGCTTCTTGAACTTGAGGATCTTGCAGGTTGACTACTTTCCCAGGGCTTCTGGACCAAAAACCATCCTTTAGCAGCTGGTGTCCTACAACACACTCTCTCCTTCTGCTGAACACATGCTAACATTCCCCAAACCGATTGTTATGCACATTACATGGAACATACAAAACAACAACAAAACCGACTCACTTCCTCCCAGGAGATTTCAGCTCATAGAACAGCCCTGTTTCCTTATCTTTGCTGGTGAGGAGAGTACAGTGTTCTTCAACTGCAGCACAAAGAAGGGATGTGTGCAAACCACCATCCCTGCCCTGGTCCCAGAGTGAAACCACTGCCTGAGGGGACGGGTGCCCACTCCTGATGATGAGCCGGCTCTGTCTCTTCTCTGTGTGAGCAAATTGCTGTCACATGCAATGACTGTGTGTAAGCTGCTCTTTTTCTGGTGACCTCAGATATTGGTTTAACAGAATTATGCTTGGTATGACCTTATACTACAAAAGAAGGGAAAAATACAACTGAAAGGAATAATCAGTTTATTGTTATAAATCTAACTTTTACATTGAAACACAAATAGTAAACATATATATATATGAAATGAACTGGAATGAAAACCATTAACAGGTGAAAAAGATATTATAAATAATATCATAAATTATGCCACAGAAAAATATGGCATAATTAAAATAAAAACAAATAGGACATTCCATGGAGACCAGGATGATGGAAATAAATAGAGCCATTCCTGATAATAAAATTAAAAATGATAAAACAAAACACAGATTACACAGAAAACAAACTAATGGAGATAACTACCAAAAATAAGATACAAATTAAAAAATTTGATAGTCATAACCCACATATACCAAATAAATTCTGAGTCATATTAACCTTCTAGGACAGAGTATAAATGTTCCTAAGAGACTGAGACAATGTAAATCATTTTATTGAAAAAATTGCAAATTTTATTATGAATATATATTAGATAATATATAAATGTAAGATTTCATTTTTCAGGTGTAACAATTTTATAAAAGTAATTTTTAAAAACATTTTATTAGGGGCTCATACAACTCTTATCACAATACATGTATATACATACATCAATTGTATAAAGCACATCTGTACATTCTTTGCCCTAATCATTTTCTTTTTTTTTACATTTTATTAGGGGCTCATACAACTCATCACAATCCACACATATGCATACATCAATTGTATAAAGCACATCTGTACATTCTTTGCCCTAATCACCCTCAAAGCATTTGCTCTCCACTTAAACCCTCTGCATCAGGTCTTCTTTTTTTCTCCCCTCCCTCCCTGCTACCCCCTCCCTCATGAGCCCTTGATAATCCACAGATTGTCATTTTGTCATATCTTGCCCTATCCGGAGTCTCCCTTCCCCCCGTTCTCTGCCGTCCATCTCCCAGGGAGGAGGTCACACGTGGATCCTTTTAATCAGTTCCCCCTTGCCAACCCACTCACCCTCCACTCTTCCAGCCTCGCCCCTCACACCCCTGGTCCTGAAGGTATCGTCCACCCTGGATTCCCTGTGCCTCCAGCTCCCATATGCACCAGTGTACAATCTCTGCCCTATCCAGTCCTGCAAGGTAGAATTTGGATAGTGGTAATTGGTGGGAGGAAGCATCCAAGATCTAGGGGAAAGCTGTGTTCTTCATCGGTACTACATCGCACCCTGACTGACCCATCTCCTCTCCTAAACCCCTCTGTGATGGGATCTCCAGTGGTCGAAATTTGGGCCTCGGGTCTCCACTCTGCACTTCCCCCTTCATTCACTATGGTATATATATATATATTTGCATGTACATGTCTTTGTCTAGACCTCTATAAATGCCCCTTGATAATATATCAATGTAGGATTTCATTATTCAGGTGTAACAATTTTATAAAAGCAATTTTTAAAGTATTCAAAATAAAAATATTTTAAAACATTTATTTACGTACTAAGATCCCTTAACACTTTTAAAAGATTTTATTATGACTTAATCCATTCAACATACCATTCTATACTTCAGTCATGTCAAGCAGTGCTGTACAATCACTATTGCAATCAATTTCAAAACATTTCCTGCCTTCTTGGACTCTTTTATATCAATTCCCCTTTAGTCCCCACCTACCATGCCACAGATCCAGGAACCCTTATTCTAGTTATTGTCTCTGGAGATTCACCCATTCCAGGTTTCATAAATCGAAAAATAGAGACATAAAAAGGAGTCAAAAAGGCTACCAACAATGATGAAATAAAATAGAAACGTCTGTAGAAAAAAACCCACAAAAATATTAAAAACCAAACAAGCACACATTGTATCGAAAGGGAGATCAAATGATGTTTTTCACCATTCAAGTCAGATTTATCATTTTAATCTTCTACAGACATCTCTCCAATACTCTGTCTGATCACCAGGTTATTCCCATTCCTCAATTACGGTTAGAGGGAAATCAGAGGAGGCTTATTCCCTGTGTAGCTCCTGCAAGGGAGTTTTGAGCTTCCACTGTCGCCCAGAGCCTTCTGCACACCAGAATCTCACAATGCAAGCTCTCATACTTTCCCCTCCACTGGATTTGGATTACATAATTGACAATACTTGTAAATCTTTTTAGAACCTCATCTTTCTCCCTTGGACTGCCTAGTGGTTTTCAGGTGCTGACCTTGCCCTTAGCCTCCCAAATGTGAAATCCACTGCACTACCAGGGAGAGTGGATTTTTACATAATCTCTATTTATATATAATCACTTACTTATTACACTTTTCCCCCTGATTTTTTCATAGCCATATAATTAAAAATTAATTAGGAATGGTATATTTATTGAATTTTAAATGCTAAATAATTTTAAGTTTCAGAATTTTAAAAAATGATCTAATATATATTTTTAGGTTAATTACACCTGGCTGACCAAATTTAAACTCAAAATTTTGCACCTCACTTTATCAGACACGTTAGGTGCTTTTGAGTCAGTTTTGCTCACAATGGCTCTGTGTACAACAGAACAAATACATAAACTACCAAGTCGTGAACCATCCCTTCTTGATCCTAACTTTGAGACCTTTTTGTAGCCACTCTGTATGTGCATCTAATTCAGGGTATTTCTCTATTTTGCTGACACTCTAAACAGGATGTCCTTCTCTAGGAAGTGGTCCTCCTGCACACATGTGCAAAATCTGTGTGAAATCTTCCCTGTTCTCAATTCTAAAGAGCATTCTGAGCTACTAGTCTGTTATTTTGTCCACTTGGGACACAATTCTGTGTTTTGGAATCAAAGCTGTCCTTCCAATATGAGCTCCCTTCCATGTGACTCCAGTGAAGGTCATTCAATTCACCTGTTTCCAGTGTTAGGGAACCCTCTGTGCCTGGATCCCTTATTTCTGCATCAAGGGAGCCAATGATCACTAAGGATGCATCACTAAGCAAGCATCACTAAGGATGTGTCACAAGTTTAGGCCCCAGAGTCACCAGTTATTTTTTCAAAGAAGATTAGTCAATCATGACCCATAGTGCAGCTGGAGCAATGCAGAGGCACCGTTTGAGAGACCTGACCCTGGGCTGTAATAGGGCAATGAGCTCAGGACACTTAAAATCATGCATTGTATGCATGAATCTGGACATGCCTTTATTTCATTGTCAACAGATTTTTAGTAACAAATAGGGTGAGAATGCCCGTGATAATCTGTTTCTCAAGAAGGAAACGGGCCAGGGTCAGATCACTTTAATATTGTTCTGCAAACAGAGAATGTTAGTCCCTCCTTTAAAGTCTGCAGCGAGGAGAAAATTTAGAGGAAGAAAAAGAAGAAGAAAAACCGTCCCTGGGGAGACAGAGAGACAAGAAAGATGCCTATTTTCCAACAGGAAATCCTCATTATTCATCTGTGCCTGTCTAGGGCTGGGGGTGTGTGTTCAGTGGGTCCTGTGCGCCCCCTGCTGCCCAATGTCTTCCCTGCAGGGGAGATTTTTGTCTGGGCTCACACTGACTTCCACCCACTGTGCTCCTTGCACAGTAATACAGGGCCATGTCCTCAGCAGTCATGGAGTTCAGCTGCAGGAAGAACTGATTCTTCGATGTGTCTCTGGTGACGGAGAGTCAGCTTTGGAAGGATGGGTTATAATATGTACCACCATTGTAATTTATGTTTCCCATCCATTGCAGCCCCTTCCCCGAGGTCTGGCGGATCTAGTTCCAGCTGTAACCACTGCTTGTGATGGAGAGACCAGAGACGGTGCAGGTGAGGGACAGCTTCTGGGAGGGCTTCACCAGTGCTGGACCTGACTCCTGAAGCTGCACCTGGGACAGGATGCCTGTAAATGAAGGTAATTGTTCTCTTTCAGTCATTCGCAGTCACAATCATCCCCATAGACTCAACACTGATATCTGAGACCTTCACCTTGGGGAACTGTCAGCAGGCACAGGAGAGCACATAGCAATAGCATCTTTAGATGCAGCTGTGCTTTCCCAAGAGACCCACAGCCCTGTCAGAAGAGAACTGATAGCCTTCAGTGCTCAAGAGTGGAATTTTAACCTAGTGCTGGTGATTGATTTGCATGTCAGGGAGCCCTGTCCTTATAAACAGAGAATGATTGTGAACAGACTCCCCTTTCCTTTGGACCCAATTGAAGGGTAACTTTTCATTTGAACTCGTATGCATGTAGGCCTATAATGAAAAATCAACTGGCTTAAGAGGTGTGTGGGAAAGATCAAAGGAAAACCCCGAATTTCTGAGCTCACTGTCTCTCCTTCCAGCCCCTCATAGCCCCTGCCCTGAAATTGACTTCTATAGGTCCTGTGCCCCAGATAGTGGACAGGATAAAGTGTGCTGAAAGCATCAGGTGGACACCAGAGTATCTTAATCACCCCACACTCTGCAAACACCTTTTCTTCTTTTCACCTGGAAGTTTCTTATCAACCTCCCCAAAGTCTTCAGAGGTTTTCTTTGGGCCATTGTCATCACCAACTCCATCACTCCTACAAATAACACAGACACCACCTCCCAGCTCCTGATAGCTGAGGTCAATCTTAATATAAATAAAGAGACTCAGGGTCCATAGAGTCAGGGAAGATGTTTCCAACTTGAGACTTTGGGCTCTATGAAAGAGAACTTTCAACTCTGTGACTTCAAAGTATGGATTTTATTTTAACTCTGAGTTAAAATAAGACCCGTCCAGGCAACCAGTCCTCAAAATTTAGTGGACCCTCATATACACTGTTTTCAATGCCCCTTTCCCAGGAATTCTGGTGCATCTAAAATGTGAACATTGCCAACCCAATTCAGCCTCTCCACTTGTACCCTGGGCACAGACCTCTGATAACTGCTCCGGGATCTAAACCTTGAATTGATTCCCTAGATTCTAAGATGGGCTCATTTTGTAAATTGTTCATGTAATTGACTTGAGAAGCAGTAGCACTCTCTGTAAACATGCAGTTGAAACACCTGATTCCCATTCAGAGTCCTGCCTCATTTCTCGACCTCAAAACAAAATTTATTTCCCCCTAGATTAGGGTTGACCACACTCATTTTTATATATACATGCAGCATGGAAATTCAAGAATAAGGTTGTGGCCTAGAATTTGCAGCGGGGAAAGAGTCACCATTTTGCAACAAAGAATAATAGATTTCACCAAAATCCAAGGATACAAGCACAGGACACTGACCTTGCTCACTTAGAGATCATTGAGTTAGTTTCATTCTCCAATGCAGCCTGATATGGTATCACTTAATCATGGTCATTTCAGCCAACTCCACACTCACAGCCTCTGTAGCTGCTTGTTAGCTGAGCAGTTTAAGTTCCACACTGTGACATAGCTGCACATGAGTCCAAGTCACCTTCCTGTCTGAATGTGACCACCATGTTCATTTCATGACCGTGGTTGGTCTGGGACTTATTCTGTGCCATTTGTTGACATTATCCCTCTGTACATAACTTCCCATCAGGTCTACTAAACTTATCCTGAATGAGCTCATGAATACTCACTGAACTATGAAGGACCAACATTTTGGACTCTAAACTCAGATGAACTGGAATTGTTTTCTAGTGTTCCAAGCATGGGATAAGATTTGTCAGTCATTTAATCAAGGTGAACTAAATACCTCAATAATCTGAAATGTGGAAATGATAGAAAATATGACTCCAGGGAAAATTCAATCCAATTTGCTCAAGTTGTGTTCTGTTAATTGGTAAGCAAGAATAAAACATTGTAGCTTAAAAATTGTATCAGTTTATTATTGTTTGCTTTCTTTTTAAATTTCTGACTCTATGACTAAAAGATGGCATGGAGAAGAGGGTCCCATTCCAGATTGTATCTAGTGCCCGACTGAAAATCTCATCAGATGGATGAAGTCTCTTCTTCCAAGATGGCTTTGTCTTAAGTCTGACTAGCTTCCCTGGCTTAAACTGGGAATGTATACAGGACAGAGGGCCAGGACCTTGCTCTGGATCTCTCCTTTGGAAGGAACTTCCTCATAACATGGTGCCTGAGTGTCTCCTGAAAATCATTAAAGTGAAAGTTGCATTGGACTTTACTGATTTTCACTTCTATTTAAATTAAACTTAGGAAATAAAGTTATTTAAATTAATATACTCTATAAAACCTGAGCTATTATAAATATTTTGGGGGCTATACAATCAACACAACAAGGGAAACTGTACAGATGAGTTTTACTCAAGAGAAAGCATCTATCCTTACTTCAAACACAGGAGCACACTACTCCAGGAGGCCCAAATGTGTCCTCTGAAACCCATCCCCTCTTCTTTCCTGACTCTTCAACAGCAACTGAGAATGGCAGCAGGACTTAGGAAAGTTAGGTTTTAGACCCATATAGCAGCTGTGATGAGCAATTGTGGTTTGAGGATACCATTGTGTTCTTGCAGGTCTATCCTGAACTGAGTAAATTTTAGGGAAACCGTGGCCGTCCTATATCCTCTCCTTCCAATACCAGTTACTGGGGACAGATTTCCATCAGTACTGACAGGTCCTTCAGCTTTTCCTTGTTCCCTCTGCGTGAAGTGCCTCCATATGTGGCTTTGTGCTCTTTGGAAATTAGACACTTCCTCATATTACAATGAAATGTTTCAAATTCAATGTTTCATACAAGCCCACACTTCTAGGGAAGTCCTCAAGGGAAATGGTAAGATAGAGAGGGAGCCCCAGACACTGACAGGAAGACAGTTTTTAATTCCTCTCTGCTCTGTCTACTGGAACTGAGCCCTGGGGCTGAGGGTCCTGAGCACTCAATGAAGTCCAGCATCTCCCTGTACAGAGGTTTGCATATAGATGCTTAATGATGCCCTTTACTGTATCTTTGTTACTGTGATCCAAGGCTGTATCCTTAACTTTGAGCCTGACCATTTGAATATGGAGAATGTTCTTCTCATTGTCTCTGGGACTGCAATTCAGCTCTGCATCTAATGTATGTTGGATTTAGTACCAACATTAGTACCAGTAACGGAGAGGCATTGCAAGCCCTTCCCGGGCACTGACTGATGCAATTCATGTTGTAACTGCTGGTGGTGAATTCAGGGACAGGCAATAAGAGTCTGAGAGAGGCCGTCGTCTGCCTCAAGTCTCCCCCAAACTCTACCAGCTGCACTTTGCCCTGGACATCTGCAAACGTAAAGACATCCTGCCCAGGAACCCGGCCACATATCTGTTGTTTATCTCTCTTGTTCATCATCTTTTCATTTTAAAATTGAAACTAGGGAATCTCAGTCCAGCAAACTCCATTGGAACTTGTGTATAATCATAAATGTTGAGTGCTTGGGGAGACCTGGGCAGCCCATGGCTGTGACCTCTCTCCTAGAGTTGAAGGGTTGGCCTAGGCTGGTTTCCATCAGCACAGTAATGTGCCCTCTTGTGTATCTTTCTATTAGAAAGATAACAGAGGGGAAGTTATCTTCTGTCCTGAGGGAAGTAGTGAGAAATTATAATATTTGGAAAGATATGATTTCCTATTATACACATTTACTGTGAAAACTCATAGAGACTAAGAGGGACATGGGGAACCATAAGAATTTTTACCAGAATATAATGCCTTTCATCCATAAGATTTAAATGCCTAAGTGTCAAGCAAATGGCACCAAAACAGGAAGTTAGAGTCACAGGTGGTTAACTACTGCAGCTGGCTGGGGTGGGGGTGGGGGAATCATGGATCTATCTATCATCTATATTTATATATTTATAGATATAGATATAAATATTGAGAGAGAGAGAGATAGAGAAAGAGGCTATAACCTAGAAGCGGGTCAGAAGTTTTCCTGGGTCCATGATTGCCCCTGAGGGAGAAACATGGATGCTTGCAAGACCACACCCCAGAAATAAGTTCAAAATGCCCCCTTAAGAAGAATGCCAAGTCAGAAGATTAATCATCTCTCCCTTTAACAAAGCCCCATTTCATAAGAAACAATGTCAAATATAATAACCCCTTGATTTCACCTGAGAGCATTGAACATCATGTGAAAAGTTTATTGTTTTTCATTTTAGGCAGTAGGGGTAGTGGGGGAGGGAAGGGGAGGAGAGCAGGAACTATAGAGTCCACGGCAAGAAAAGCAAAGACAGAACTTCAACACTGACAGTCACAGAATTAAAACTCTAATACCATTCTCTCTGATGCTCTAGGCTTTACCATTTGAAATCCTTGGATCAAACTCTGAAGCTTGTGACTTTGGGATAGCAGTCACCTGCACCTCCCATTCCAGGGAGTTTCAGCTTTGAGTTCAATGGAAGAATTCAGTTCCTTTAATAATAGCATTGTAGGAGACTCTTTTTTAAGTTGGGGTAACCCTGTGATGCTGGTGAGGGGCTGGAACTATTCGGGCTTTCACATTTCCTGCTAAGTGACAGAATACCCCCATCTGAGGGGGAGCCTCAACTAAAGAGATTATTTATTTTTAGATGTACAACTGAGCAAGTGATAAACAGTACATTAGCATTAACAAGTCATGTCACAACAATGCCTGGGGTATGTAATCATATTAAATGATTCCATGTCTGAGAACAGGTGTCAGGCTCTGCCTTTGTGTCTTTGTTGATAGTGATGTCATACAATATCTTTCCTTTTGAGATTGATCACTTTCACTCAGCATGAGGTTCTCTAGGTCTATGTCGTGGTGAGCTTTGTGGCCTCTCCAATGTTTTAGACATGTATGGAGTCCACATAAATGAATGTCCTAGAAGGGTTTGATGGCAATAATATTTGAAACCCTGGCGGCATGGTAAGTAGGGCATTGACCGCCTGAATCCAGATTCTAGGAAGAATGGTTAAAGGGTCAGCCTTCTAAAGATATACAATCCAGACCCTCCACTGCCCTGTGAGTTGGAACTCACTCGGTGACTGTGTTTATGGCCCAGTTGTCTGATTTGAGTCAAAGAGCATGTTCCCCCTATTTTGTGGAGCTGATTTAACAGCCCCAATCTGAAAATATTTCACAGGAAATGAAAGCTTCCATTTTTCACTAAGCTTTAACCACTAATAGTAATAATTTAAAAACAAGGAAAGCAAGCACATTGTCAAAGTCATTCCCTCTCTCACACCCAGCTTCCTTCTGCCTGGGTGTCTGACATTTTCAGGATGTGGGTTTTCACTGGGTTTCCCGCATAGTCATAGGTGGCAGAGTGCTCAGACTGCAGGCTGATCACCTGCAGAGACGCTGGGCTGACTGAAATGACCATGGAGAAGACGCTTCCTTCTGTAAAGTCCTCTAGAAGACAGATTGATACAGTGACTGCAGCAGCAGGCTCAAACCTAGCAGACACCGTTATGAAGATGCTGTGTAATTGTTCGGTGCCCTGTAGTCAGTGCAGATTCACTGTGAGCCTGCATACAATAGAAGTCAATAGTGACCAGGCTTTGCCCTCCTCACCAAGGTTCTATTTGAGCCCATTGCTTCAGTCATGTGTCAGTGCATCTCCTTGAGAGTCTCACTCGAGTTCCTTTCTTTTGTTTTCTGAATGATGGTGTAGGACTAAGCGATATTTGCTTCTATTGTACTTGTGATTGTTCTACAACAGCAATGGGAGGGTTAGCTTGTACTGATCTACAGTGACAATGAAAGTGAGAACACTAAAACCTTTGTAAATTGCATGGTAGACTTTTCCATTTTCAAAGATTTTTTTATGAACAAATTTAGTTATTTTTCTCTCTTAATACTATTTGCTCTATATCTTAGAAATATGACAATTACATTTCAATATTGCTTCACCATTGTTCTCCTGGTTGGTTTTATATTTTCCCATATGGTTTTCATAGATTTTGTGTAGTCAGGTAGATTTACAATATGTTATAAAACTTTTACTCACACTCTCACCACCCACCACTGACTCAAACATAAAACTTGGCATGCAGACAATATATGTTTATCTGAGACCAAGGACTCAATAGAAATGAAATGTTTAGAAAATAATGACCTCATATGTACAAATATATTTAATACAAATGATGTGTGAATTGTTATAAGAGCTATAAGAGTCTCAATAAAATGATCTCTTAATAAAAAAGAAATACATGTTTATTAAATAATCATTTGATTTAGTCTGTTGTATAACCCAAGTTGTTTTATAATGTCCTTACTAAAATTATCCTTACAAAATAGAGTTCTTTGACGGTGCTTTACTGAATGAAGTCTATATGGAATTGTTATCACTGTGCTTCAACTTTCTCCTTTCTTCACATGTCAACCTTCAGAACTTTGTACTTGAGAGAGTGGTGAGCTTTTCAAATGATTGATTATTATGATTACAAACCTCTTGAGTGTTATTCTTCACCTTACAGATCTCCTTTGGTTAGCTGAAAATTTAGCCAATGAGGTGAGTTCCTTTTCACACCTGAAGGCTGACTAAGAGCTCTAATCTCTGGGGTTCCATGAGTCTATATACAACCAGTGAACCTGTCCTTTCAATGCTTGTATGTGTATTTCCACATATTTTCAAATTCTGTATAGCAAATCACTCAAAGGTAAAGTTATATCATTGTCTTTGTCGATTGGGTTATGCCAACAGACTAGTGGTATCGAGTCTATAGTCCCGACACTCCAGATTCAAGAACTCATTCAACCAAAGTCTTTGATTATAGATAAGTTGATGTAACAGCATCATCTTTATTGAGGCTTCTCATTTAACCATGCAACCTCAGTATATGAAGGTCTCAAAGATTTCGCTGCATCCATGTCATAAGACTGACTGTACCTTGAAGGTTCTTGCATGTGTGTGTGAGTAAACATGCACACACACATGTATAGATTTGTGAAGTTGTATCCTGCAGAGGAATGCCAGGTCTGACTTTTCAGCACAGGGGAACTAACAAGCTCCAAACCTGTTTCATTTTCAAGGGGCTAGATATAATGATGAGCAGGGAGATTATTGTGATGGAAATAATTCCCAGGATTACTTTTTAAATTTTAAATCACCACTGTACATTTATTTTTTTCTTAAACCGCTCCATAACTAGACACCATGTTTGTGCTGCATGGTAAGAGAAGACCTACCAGGTTTACTCCTTTGGCCTCAAAAAACGATCTTCATACCTTTCATAAACCTAATTATTCCAACATATCCTCTAGCCACTGTTTAGACTGGAATTTTTTTTATTTGAAGGCACCTAAAGGAGACTGATATTAGTGTATGATGGAGATAACTTGTCTACAGCCACCCAATGAACTGAGACATATTTAAATACCTCATTTGGGATAGCACCAGACAGGTATGAACTGTAGAAACCATAGCAACCAGACTTTCTCATGCACTAATTCCTGTTGGACCAGTCACTCATTGGGCTGCTAATTTAAACTCACCACTAGCTTCTGGGGAGAACGATAAGTTTGTCATCTCTGGTAAATATTTACAACCTCAGAAGCCTTAGGGAGCAATTCTACCTTGCCCAACAGGGTCACTAAGATTAAGAGTTCACTTGATGAAAGTTGGGCTGAGTTTGAGTAAATATTTATGTGAAAATCAGTAAAGTTTCTGACTTTAGAAAACAGTGGATTTAAAATACTATTGATTGATGAATCAATAGCATCTCCCTTTCATCCCTCTTGTTTCCATTTAATACCTAAAGCAGCCAACACTCAAGGCCATTATCGGACCCCATTCAGGGGCTCCAAGCTGCACAGCTTTAAAGGGTTTGTGAGCAAGAGGGGACATAAATGGCAAGTGAGAGAAAAGTCTCTAGGTCTAAATTCACACTTTTGCTGCTTAGTTCAATGATTCCAACTTGTGTTTACCCAGGTTGACTAGAGAAACAAATTTATCGACCCTTATATATGTATAAGAAAGATCTTTATATCAAAGAGTAATTGCATATCAAGAAAACATCTCAGCCCAGTCCACATCAAGTTCATAAGTCTGATATTTTCCCATCAGGCCAATATTAGTGCATAAATCTCTCTTCAGACACCTGCATCCACATGCAAGGATGCAGAATGCAGAAAGACCACCTGTTGGTGGGTGAAAAGTCTTGTGGATCCCATGGCAGAGGAAGCATCACAGGGCTGGCACAGGTCTCCACCACATGGCTCACTCAGGTCTAAGTGTGGCTCCACATACTATGTAAACAGGAAGGTGGGGTAGAGAAAGTGTGTGGCCCACTTCTAGGGAGAAGGAGAGGAAGTGTCCAGAATCCTCCTGAGAGGCCTACACCCTCAAGGTGGTATCATCAGGCTGTGACTTAAGTGACAGGCTAGATTCTACCCCTACACATATCTATCAAGTTGATACAAGATTATATAATTATCACACAACTAGACCCAGATGTCATTTTTCTCTCTAGAAAATTAAGTAAATAAGAATGGGTTGTTTGAGCCTTTTCCACTTCCTTGAGTTTTGTTTGTGAGAAGCCCATATAGTACATATTCTCTAAAGTAACATCACTGCTGATATGTCTGTGTTAATTTTCCTCAGGAAATCTATAGAATCCTTCCTACAACCAAGGTTGCACTTGCCAGCTACACATTCTTTATTACTGATGTTTGTATTACATTCACAAGTAATGACTAATGAAACTTGATAGCACATATGTGTTAGGGTGGGTTGACTAGAGAAACAATTCCAGTGACACTCATATATGTATAAGAAAGGACTTTAGATAAAGGACTGAAATTATATCAGGAAAACATCCAAGCCTAGTCCAACTCAATTCCAGCAGTCCAATACTAATCCACAAGCCCCTCCTCAGACTCTTGAAGCAACATGCAAGGATGCAGAATGTAGGAATATCACAGTCCAGTTGGGGCAATGGCCCGTGTATCCAACAGTGCAGGTGCATCTCCAGGGCTCTAGTAGCAATCGGGGTCTGAAAGCAGGAGGTTGAAGGAAGAATGTGGAGTGGGGTGAGTTTCTCAGGGCCCTCCTTATGAGAAGGCCATACCCACAAGGAGGTGCCAGAGGCTGTAACCAGATTGACGGCTAGACTCCACTCCTACACTTTTATGTATCTTCAGGTTGACATGAAATTATGTAACGACCACAACATTTGATAACTTCGGGCTGTAGCAGTTCATAGATATTCACCACTTTTTATTTTTGTAATTCATTGTTGGTATTTAAATTTGAATAAAAGTCATTTTACCTATCTTTCTCTTGTATTAATTGAGGTTTGTGGGTACTAAAGTATCAATGACTGCATTATGCTTAAGGATTGATCATGTAATGTTCTTTTAGATGACAAATACAAAGCTATTCTATAAAGCTACATAAAATGACTAAATGCATTAAATTCATAACCTAACAAACTCACACAAAACAGAAATACAGAATCAGAATAAATAGTAAATGACTTTCCAAATCATCAAGGATCATGATCACAGAGTTAAGAATTAGCAGTGATACTTCTCAAATTATTCCAAAATGAAAAATATTCTTGCATCTTGCAAATACTAAAATGGACAAGCTAGATTGGGCATTACATACCAATGACTTGCTGATCGTGTAGGTAGGTGCTTTCCAGTTTGTTCTGACTCACTGTGACCCTACTTACAGCGGAATGAACCGCCTTGTGGTCCTGCTCCATCCTCCCAAGTTCCTGTGATGGAGCTCATTGTTGCAGGCACTATATCAATCCATATTGTTGAGATCCTGTTCTCTTTTGCTCGCCCTGTACTTTATCAAGCGTGATGCCCTTCTCTAGGTCTGGTCTCTCCTCATAACATGTCCATAATATGTGAGATGAACCCTTCCTATCTCTAAGGCACATTTGAGATGTACTGCATCCAAAATAGATTTGTTTTTTAGTGTAGCAGTCCATGATGCTTCCGATATTGTTCACTAGGAAAAATGCATCTATTTTTCTTTGATCTTCTTTATTAGATGTCCAATTTTCACATGCATAGAAAGGGGGTTCAAAATTCCATGGCTTGGATGAAGCCCACCTTAGTCATCAAAGTAACATCCTTGCTTTTCAACACTTCAAAACAGTCTTGTGTTATAGATTTATGCAATGAAATGGGTTATTGGATCTGAGTGCTGCATCTATGAGAATTGACTGTGGGTCCAATCCAGGTGAAGTCTCTGACAACTTCCATCATTTCCTCATCTATTGTCGTGTTTCCTAATGGTCCCAGTTGAGAGCTTCTTAGTTTGTTTGTTTGTTTTTATACTGAGTTGTAATCTGTATTTTAGGTTAAAATTCTTGATGTTCATTGGAAAATGCTCCAACATTTCCTCACTTTCAGCAAGCATGATTTTGCCGTCTGCACATTGCAGGTTATTAATGACGGTGCCTCCAATATGGGTGCCACTTTCTTCTTCATGGAATCCAGTTTTGCTGATTATTTGTTAAGTACACAGAGTATGGTGACAGGCTACCACATCGACACACACTTCCTCAATGGCACCTGACAGCAATGAGTATTCCCTGGTTGTGTTTTCACAACTTCCTCTTGATCCATTTGGAGGTTCTGCATGAGCACAGTTAAGTGAACTGGTTCTCCCATTCTTCTCAAGTTATTTGTCGTTCGTTTGCGTGCACATAGTCAAGTGCGTTTGCTAGTCAATAAATCAAAACCAAATATATTTTTGGCATTCTCTGCTTTCAGGACAGATCCATTTAAATTCAACAATAATATTCCATTTTCTATGTTTTCTTCTGAATCCTACCGTAATCTCTGACAATGTACTGCTGCAAATGTTCAATAATAATCAGCCAAATTTTACATGAGTGTGATATTAATGTTATTGTTCTACTGTGCGTTCTGTTGGGTCACCTTTCTGCCCAATAAATGCAGGTATGGATCTCATGCATTTGGTTGTTTTAATACTTGTCTTCCATATTTCTTGGCATAGATGGCTGAGTTCTTCCAGTGCTTCATCAACTTGCTGAAACATTTCAATTAGTATTCCATCAATTCCCAGAGTTTGTTTTTGACTATTGCTTTCAGTGTAGCTTGGGTGGCTTCCTTCATTAATGTTGCTTTTGATCATATGCTAATTCCTGAAATGGTTGAATGTTCACTAGTTCCTTTTGGTACAGAAGGTCTTGAATGTTCACTAGTTCCTTTTGGTACAGAAGGTCTGTGTATACTTTCCACTTTCTTTTGATGATACCTGTATCATTCAATATCTTGCCAATAGAATCTCTCAATACTGAAAATTGAGATTTGATTTTTTTCGTTTGTTCTTTTAGTTTAAGATTTGCTAGGCATGTTTTGAGTTAAGCTGATATTTAACTCTAGGTCTTTGCATAGTTCTTTATATTTACTTTGTCTTCCTAATTTCCCTTTAAAATATTCTCTTCAGCTCTTTGATGTCATCATTTCCTCCATTTTCGTTATACACTTGACAAACAAGAACTGATTTCAGAGACTTCTCTGACACCCACTTCGATCTTTTCTTTTTGATATATTTTTTGCTTTCTTAAGGAGCCCCAGTGGCATAAGGAGCTCTGGTGGCATCGTGGTTACCAGTTGTGTTACAATCCACGAGGTTCACCATTTGAAACCACCAGCTGCTCATGGGAGAAAGATCGGGTATTCTAGACCTGAAAACTGTTACAACCTCAGAACCTCACTGAGGCAGTTCTGCCCTGCTCTATAGGGTCTCTATGAGTCTGTATTGACTCGATGGTAGTGGGTTTTGTTTTGATTTTGTGTTCTTAAGTATGATGTTCTTGATACCCACCCCCACCCCACAGCTCATCAGGTGAGAAGTATTTAGTGTTCAATTCTTGAAATCTTTTCTCGTGATATCATTGAAATCCAGATGGGAGATCCTTAAGGTTGTATTTTGGCTACCAATGATTTTTCTTAATTTTCTTCAGCTCTAAAATGAATTTACCAATGAAAAATGGATAGTCTGTTCCAGTTGCTGATACTGAGCTTTCCCATCAATTCTTACCACAAATTCAGAGTCTGTGATTTCTACATAGTCTATCTAGCTTCATATATATATATGTGTTTTCATGATCCATGCTTTTGTTGTATGTCTAAAATCGTGAATATATAAACATGTACAGCTAGATTTTTTATGATTTACTTCTAGATGTTTTGAATTTCATACACAATCTTTTTGTTTTCTGAATAGTTTTTTTTTAATTATTTTTTATTTTTTAACAAATTATTGGGGCTGATACAATTCTTTTCACAGTTCATACATATACATACATCAATTGTATAAAGCACATCTGTACAGTCTTTGCCCTAATCATTTTTTTCTCCTCTTTTCTTCATTTACATTTTATTAGGGACTCCAACAACTCTTACCACAATCCATACATATACATACATCAATTGTATAAAGCACACCCATACATTCCCTGTCCCAATCATTCTCAAGGCATTTACTCTTCACTTAAGCCCCTTGCATCAGGTCCTCTTTTTTTTCCCCCCCTCCCTCCCTTTTCCCCCCTCCCTCATATGCCCTTGGTAATTTATACCTCGTTATTTTGTCATATCTTGCCCTATTCGGGGTCTCCCTTCCCCCCTTCTCTGCTGTCCCTCTCCCAGGGAAGAGGTCACATGTGGCTCCTTGTAATCAGTTCCCCCTTTCCAACCCACTCACCCTCCACTCTCCCAGCATCGTCCCTCACGCCCTTGGTCCTGGAGGTATCATCCACCCTGGATTCCCTGTATCTCCAACCCTCATATGTACCAGTGCACAGCCTCTGTCCTATCCAGCCCTGCAAGGTAGAATTCGGATCATGGTAGTTGGGGGGAGGAAGCATCCAGGATCTGGGGGAAAGCTGTGTTCTTCATCGATACTACCTCACACTCTAATTAACCCATCTCCTTTCCTAAGCCCCTCTATGAGGGGATCTCCATTGGCCGACACTTGGGCCTTGGGTCTCCACTCTGCACTTCCCCCTTCATTTAATATAATATATATATACGCATACATATATACACATATATACACATACATACACACACTTATATCTTTTTTTTTTTTTGCATGATGCCTTATATCTGGTCCCTTGGGCACCTCGTGATCGCACTGGCCGGTGTGCTTCTTCCATGTGGGCTTATTTGTTTCTGAGCGAGATGGCCGCTTGTTCACCTTCAAGCCTTTAAGACCCCAAACACCAGCAAAGATCCCTGAACTAACTACAAGCTTTTCTCTTGTGAACTGTTTTGTTCTGTTCTTTTTCAGTGGTTTGTTTTGGTTGTTTTGTTGTCTGGTTGTATAGTGTTGCTTTGTGTTCCTCTGTCTGAATAGTTTTAAAGTATTAATCAAGTTGTTTTATTTACAATTCTTTGTGATAGTTTGTACTGTGTGTTGGGAGCAGCATTTTTCCTCCTATGCAGTTTGCAACAGTAAGAGTCTTCGCTTAGATGTGGTGCCTTCAATTTGGATTTCTACTCTGCAGACCCTGAAAAATGCATTTTTATTTTTAAAATCCACCAACTTGTTATATTAATTTACAATAAGAATTTTGGTGATATTGGGTTACAAGTTGCTTTAGCATGTCAAATCTACCTGAAACAGATGTCGTGAAAACGTGTTTAATGAAACAAAAAATGACTGGTTATTCTACCTTTGATCCCCTCCATTCCCTCTTTCCCAGGGACACTCATGTCACTAGAGAAGGAGGTCGTATCAAATTAAAAGTACTCATATTGGAATCATAATCTCCATTTTTCAAAATATTGGACTTTTTCCTCAGACTTAAGGGCTCTGAAGAAGATGTAGTACACCCTTCTAACCCTAAAATATTTGGGTCTGTGACTGCTTGATTTTCCAGTAAACCAACCACTTAACCTCACAAGACATCCTTCAAGTAGGAGCTGCAGCTTCACCGTTAAGTGTAAAGATGTTATTCCCAGGCACATACTGTAGGTCCAGTGACAGGAACTCCCTCTTGCACACACTGGGCTCTCCACTCATGGAGAAGTAAGTCCTCAAAGAGTCACTCGTGATAACAACAGTAGGCACACCCCATGCTGACTTAATCGGTTAAATCCTGACCAGGCACCCTGGGCGTGTGGATATATAAATATACCCTGGAATGAAAGAGAGGCCCAGATGTGGACAATTCAGCAACTAAGAAGCCATTAGTGGAGGTTTCAGAGTCAGCGTGTTAGCACAGGCTGAATATATTTGAGCTCAACCCCAGGGACTTCTGGAGGCGAAAGGTTATGTTCCTCCCTGAGCCTGTCTTACATACCTATTCACTGAGGGTACCTGTTGTGGAATAGTTACCTATGTCCAGGTCCCAGGTACTTTTACCTTCCAGGAAGTGCAAAATATCCAAGCAAGGATGATTCACTCTCTTTCCACACAGCACACCCTAATCCGAAATCCACATCTGTCCTAATTCCAACACCTTGAATTATCTGCATCCAGGTCCACCTGGATCCTGAGCAGGAGCTGGGAAATAAAGGAGGGAAGGCAAGGGACTGATTAAAGGGTAATCGCCTGTAATACTTCGGCATCATTATTAAATCGACGTAATTTATACTCCAGGAGCCTTCGTTATTGGAATCTCTATCCATTGGTGAGTCCAGAAAATCAGGGTTCTCAACCTTCCTAAGGCCACGACTTTTAATACAGTGTCTCGTATTGTGGGGATGCCCAAACATAAAATTCTTTTCTTTTTAATATTTTATTAGGGGCTCATACAACTCTTATCACAATACACACATATACATACATCAGTTGTATAAAGCACATCTGTACATTCTTTGCCCTAATCATTTTAAAAGCAATTGCTCTCCACTTAAGCCCTTTGTATCAAGTCCTTTTTTACCCCCTCCCTCTCCACTGTCCCCTCCCTCATGAGCCCTTGATTATTTATAGATAGTTATTTTGTCATATCTTGCCCTATCCGGAGTCTCCCTTCCCCAATTTCTCTGCTGTCTGTCTCCCAAGTAGGAGGTCACATGTAGATCTATGTAATCGGTTCCCCCTTTCCAACCCACTCACCCTCTACTCTCCCAGTATTGCCCCTCACACCCCTGGTCCTGAAGGTATCATCCACCCTGGATTTCCTGTGCCTCCAGCTCCCATATGCACCAGTGTACAACCTCTGCTCTATCCAGTCTGGCAAGGTAGAATTTGGATCATGGTACTTGGGGGGAGGAAGCATCCAGGATCTGGGGGAAAGCTGTATTCTTCATCGGTACTATATAGCACCTTGACTGACTCATCTCCTCCCCTAAACCCCTCTGTGAGGGGATCTCCAGTGGCCGACAAATGAGCTTTGGGTCTCCACTCTGCACTTGCCCCTTCATTCACTATGATATATATATATATATATATATATATATATATATATATATATATATATATATATATATATATATATATATATGATGCCTTATACCTGGTCCCTTTGGCAACTCGTGATCGCATAGGCTGCTGTGCTTCTTCCACGTGGGCTTTGTTGCTTCTGAGCTACATGGACGCTTGTTCACCTTCAAGCCTTTAAGACACCAGACACGATCTCTTTTGATAGCCGGGCACCATTAGCTTTCTTCACCACATTTGCTTATGCACTTGTTTGTCTTCGGTGATGGTATCATGGAGGTGTGCAGCCAATGATATGATTTTTTGTTCTTTGATACCTGATAACTGATCCCTCATAAAATTATTTTCATTGCTACTTAATGACTATCATTTTCCTACTGTTATGCATCAGGAGAAACATGTTAAAGGGGCGTTCAACCCCTAAAGGGGTTGTGACCCACAGGTTGAGAATTGCTGGTCCAGATGAAGGCAGAATAAACCCAGGGTGGATTGGGTGAAGTTGCTGTGGGAGGTGTTCTTAGGAAACACTTGGCACCTCTGGGAACGCCTTGCACACACAGACACACATGCACACAGGTGATCACATGAAAATATTAGCAAACAAGAACCTAAAATGTACGCACAGAGAATTCAAAAGCCAAGTGAAGTGAGAGACCATGTATAATATTTAACTTACAATAAGGACTCACCCAAAAAAACCAGAGCTTAGCATCGTGATCTGCGTGTTTGTTGCATTTATAAAATGTAATACTTGGTGACACTTTTTTTCCCAGTTAATCTCATTTATCAAACGATGCTTTTTCAACCGTACATAAACTCTTGTCAAACTTCATTGTGCATTGTTCAACCATAACCACCTCTTAAATATTATAAATTCTCAAAAAATATTATAAATTCTCTCTCTCTCTCTCCTTTCAGTGTAGACTGCTTAAATTTTTTCATGTTTGCAATTTATGAATACTAAGAGGGCACTACACCTTCACCACAGGGCATAATTACCAATGAAAGCAAATTAATTATTTATAAAGATTGTTTAGCTTAATTTTGTTTCCTTAATTATGTGTTTCTTATTTGGAGATAAATAGAATGAATGGTATTAACAATGAATGGTAATTTTTTATCACCATTATTTGCAAAAATCTGCCCCGGCACACAGAGAAGACAGTAAGGCCAACATCAGCTTGAGAAAAGATGTCCACTTGCTGGAGAGTACATTGTCAGAGGACCATGCTGGGGATACATGGTGTGGAGTGAGCCTGGTCTGACCCCCACCTCCCTCCACAGTGGGGTGGACCAATAAGGGAACAGAACAGGTCAGCAATGGGAGCGAAGCCGAGCCATAAAGCCCCTGAGGAGCCACAAAAGTAGACTTCAGGCTAGGAGGGGAAGTTCCCCAAACCCCCCAGGACCGGTGGTGAGAGTCATAAAGGTCAGCGGACAGATCTGGGAATGTGTATGTTTTTAGGTTTGGGTTTTTCTTTTTTTTGTTGCAATTTTTTCAACCCGTTTAAATTCAATCTATTCTTTTTGTTTTGTTTCGGCTTTTGTTGTTTTGCCTACCCATATAGGCAATGGTTCTGGAGGGCCTTGGGGAAAGGGGGGGTGGGAAGAGGAAGTGGTTATCAAACAATTCCATAGGTAGAGGAACAATTAGGGAATTAAATCAATAATGAGGAGGACTTAGAGATTCTGGGGGTGTTGGAGCAATAGCAATTTAGGTGAGAGGCATTACTAAGAGGCAGAAAAGGCGTGAGTGTGATGGTAGGACAGTGGGAATGTAAAACTAAATAGAGAAAAGATCTAGGAAGCAAAGGTATGGATAGAGGTATAAACATAAGGGTGTACATATATAAACATATTAATTCATAAAATAGAGGTATGGACTTATGTACATATAATTGTATGGCCATACATTGAGGAAGTGGATGGACTTTGGGCTTCTGCTCCAGCCCTCCCTCAACACCAGAACACTTTGTTCTAACAACATGGCATTTTACTGTTTTGTTATTTAAGTTCAAGTTAATTGGGTACAAACATAACAATGGTTGAGAGACAACAATTAATAACACATTCTATGAGTCCAGTAATCTGAAACCAGTGTCAGATAATACTTCAAGAAAACTGTAGACCAATATTGATAATGGAGCTACATGAAAAAGTGTTTTTTTTAATATTAGGAACTGAGTCAGACAACATTTAATATGTTGTCTGACTCAGGTTCCAAATAACTTGAACTTAAATAACAATACAATAAAATGGTATTTATTCATAACTGCCAGAATCTACACCTTTAAAAGTCTTACAATTAGGCTAGAAGTGTCTCATGGAATTTTATTTATTTTTATTAAATATTTTATTGGGGACCCTTACACCTCTTATCACAATTCATATAGTCCTCCATTGTTTCAAGCAGATTTGTACAGGAATTAACAAGACTAACAATAGCATTGACCACACATGCTAATGATCTGCAGAAATGAGGATGGTGACATGTTGTCTCATATACTTTGAATATGTTATCAGGAGAGATCCATCCTGGGAAAATGATATCATGCCTGGTAAAGTAAAAGGGCGATTGAATAGAGGAAGGCCCTTGTGAGGGACTGGATTATTGGCTGCAGCAATGGGCACAAACATAAAATCCACCCTGAGATGGAGCAGGACTTCAGAGTGTTTCATCTGATTGTACCTAGGTTCTCTGTGAGCTGGAACCTACTTGAGTGCAACCAACAACAACAACAACAACACACTATCCACTTTGTCCAAGACTCTCCTGTTTCCATTCTTCCCCATCAGCTAAATCCTGTCCTTGATCTTACTTACATGACTGGTTAGCCTAGCAGGGGGTGAGTTCAGTTCTGTACATGAAAGTGACCAAAGGCCATTTCCTTGAGGGTCTCTTTTGTGAGTCTGAGTTTGTGTCCCCATTTTCTCCCAGTCTTTCCTGGACTTTCTAATGGGATTCCTTTTGGAGCACTTGGTAGCGGTGGCTGTGCACATCTCGTTCTGCTGATCAATCACTAATATTTGGTGAGCCAACCCAATCGGAAGTGGATTGTATAACCTAGGGAACCATTTGGAATCTAGTTGCATAATATTGTGGGTGGCTCTACAATGAATGAACAAACCCTGTTTGTGAAGAGGGTATAAGTTGGGCTGCTAACTTTAAGACTAGCAGATTGGAACCACCTATAACACCACAGGAGAACGAATGAGCGTTCTACTCCAGCAAAGATTTTCATTCTTGGAAACTCGCCAGGGTAGTTCTCACCTGTACTATAGTATCTATGTGAGTCTGCATTGACTCGATGACAATGAGGTTTTTATGGTGGAGGTTGGGGAAAGGGAAATTAATGATTTATCCACAGAAACGTGAAACCTCACATGAAAGTGTAGTAGCTACATAGTTTCATTTCAACTTGGGAAATAAGTCTAGGGATAGATGTTAGCCTGTCAATCAGATCACAACCTGATGATGCCTCTTGGTGGGCATGGTGTTCTCATGTAGATTCTGGGAATTTCTACTCTTCTTCCCTGGAGCTGGGCTACCCTCTCTTTCTGCTTCATCTTCCTGTTCTTGAGTCACTTGGAGAGCTGGTAGAGCCACACGGACACCCATGCCAGCCCTAAATGCTTCTACCACCATTGGATACACAAGACTTTTCACCCACTGGCCTGCGGTCTTCCTGCATTCGTCATCATTGCATGTGCTGTGTGAGTCTGAAGAGGAAATTATGGACTACTATGAGATATATGGGCTAATATTGGTCTTTAGAGTTGATCTGGACTGGGATGAAATGTTTTCTTGTTATCTAGTAGCCATTGATGTAAATCTCTTTCTTACACATATTTGAATGACCCTGGATTTGTTTCTCTAGTCTACCCTGTATAACACAGCAAGTATTTCCAGAGAAGTCACCCTTTAGTTGCAAAACCTAGGCTAAGTTTCCCCATATCTAAGGATAAGGTGGCTCCAGCAGAACTGGGAACATAAATCAGTTTAATTTAGAAAATATTGGCTGATAAGTGACATTAGTGGATTCCTGATAAAGTCAGGTGACAGTTTTCTGTACAATCTGGGGAACTATCTGACCATATTGGGAAATGTAACCGAGTGTTACAAATCTCCTTTCTCTATTTTCAGCCAGGAACTTTGGAATCTGACGTGAACTTTCATAAAGGAACTCCCAAGTATAACAGGCAGGAAAGAAGCACAATCTTTATGGATGCAAGTTAATGGGGCAATAGTTCACTTTGATCTTTCCCAAAAACACTTATGCTGAGAGTCTCGGCAGCCAAGAGTTACCTGCAGGAAGCAAATTTAAATTTCAGATCACTCAACTTGGAAAAGTCTTCCCACTGTCCATAAAGACCTCTTGGACCAATAGAAACTTGAGTGAGTGATACATTAATTTAGCAATGTGCATGAATCATTGTAAGCATCATAGAAGAACATAACTCTTATTTTTAACTGTCGCAAGTTTCCCAGTGAAATCAAACAAGAAGATTGTACAAATTCCAGCTCTAAGGACAGGCAAGTTTAACAACCATTCTCCCAGCCACGTTCCTCCATTCCCTTTCACTGCTCCTGCTGAAGGTCTATTTTTAAATTTTGTTAAACTGACATATAACTTACCTAGACGTGCATGTCAGTATGTACTTCTCTTTTCCCAAAAATCAGTCATACACAACAGTGCTTTAGGTCAAAGAATGGACCATCACTGTAAAGGTTAAGCAAGGCCCCTAAGTTCTTGCTTCAAACCCATTAACACCTTGGCAGGATTGGATGGTTGGGTGTTTGGAGTTAGTTAAGAGGATGCACATCCGGGGAATCTGATCACAGGCTTCCACCCCCAACGTACATTGTTCTATTTCACCCTTGTCACCCATACACGCTCTCTGCTATGGGGGAGAGTACTGGAGCCTCGGCCATGGTTAGCTGAGTCTCAGCAGCAGCTGTGGGCCCTCTGGCGCGAACCGCCTCTCCCTGGCTCCTCCCTGAGCCCCGCCCCAGGCCCGCCAGGCCCCGCCCACCCTCACCAGGCTTCTGTGTTGGTGCCTCAGCAGAAATGGGCGGAACAAGAGCTGCCTTGAGAGGAGTGAAGGCAGAGACCCTACTCCTCCCTGACCCCGCTAGCTCCTCCCCCTCCGGGTCACTCCCAGAAAGGGCCGGAAGTGGCGGTGTCTTAGCCAGAACTGCCGCTCCCAGCAAGGATGCTGCTGTCCCATGCTCTGCTCGAGGTGCCAGAAAAGCGCCCACAGCCTGAGCACCCTGTTGCCGGCGCTCTCAGGTGGGAGGCTCTGGGCTCCGGGACATGTATGTGGGCGGAGGCTGTTTTAGTCCAGCGGACTAGGGTGCAAGCACCCTTTCTCTCCCCCAGGAACCCTGCCAGCGCTTCTCTTGGTGAGACGTGGGCGGGTATCCCTGAGGCAGGTCCTATTTCCCCGCTTTCGGATTGGTTGGGGTTCATGGTGGGAGTCCCTGTTGGAGAAAGGGGATCCTGGCTGGGGTTTGGGCCTTCCGGGTTCCCTGATTCTCTCTTTGCGGGTCTCCTAACCCTTCTCCCTTGTTTCCTTTCACACAGCGGCGTCTCCTCCAGAGACTCCTTGCGCCTCCTCAGCTCAAAGGTGAGTCCCGGGTTCTTGTTCTGCTGACCTCACTCTGGACCCGACCAGAGTCTGTGCTAGGGGCAAGATCTCTTGCTGGTCCGTGACAGAAACGTCTTCCCTGGCTTTAAAATATTGGTCGCGGCCCTTTCTTCTTACTCCTTGGTTTTATTTCTGTCTATATATTACTAAGGTTTTTAAAATCATTCCCATTTCATCATTTCCTTTCTATTCTTTATTGTTTCTGTTGGGTTCAGTTTGTGAAGCACAGAAGGAGTGAATGCCTAGAGATGAAATAATATGCCAGGGTTTGTAGGGATGGCTGGGTGGGGTCACGGTGGGTGGCTGGTGGAGATGGGGAGGGTGAGGGGACTTGGGGAGTAAGAATGAAGGATCGAGGGGACTGTACACTAGAACTGAAGGTGACTAACAAGTCTTTTTAAAGGCGATTTAATCATAGTGGGAAAATAGACAATGTGAAATCGATTGTGGTAATGCCTGGAATGCTTAAGATGGCTGACTTATGGAATTGTGGGCTTATGTGGGATATGTGGATTAAGTACCCCAAAAAGTGTTGAAAAGAAAGAGGATCTCCATCATAAAAGCAATCTAACTAAACTATGCACAGAAAAATCAAAAACCAAACTGAAACAAAGGAACCAAAAACAAGGTAGTGCTAAGGTGTTCAACCACAATTTGGGGGATGCAACTGGAAGTGACCCTGAAAAGGGCCCTTGGCTTTTGAACGTTGTGAGGCTGAAGGACAATTTATTTGGGGCTGGTGTAGTGGACGTTGGCCCTGTGACCCTCGGCCAAGGCGCCTCTGCCAGCTGTCCAGGCAGCAGCAGGCACATGGTCACCAGGATGTCCCAGGCTGTGATGGTGGAGCAGTTTGGAATGTGCCAGTTGAGATGCCTGGTAGGCAATGTGCCCAAAGGTGTCTTTGATCAACGAGTGCACAACGCTCATGGCCCTGAACGAGATGCTGGAGTCCGAGTGGATCTAGTGGAGCACCTTGTGCACATAACACACAGTAGGTTTCCTTGCCGCTGCACTGGCATTTCTTGCTGTGCTCCCTCTGAGCCTTAGCTGCAGCCTCCTTGGGGTCCCTCCCTGGAGAAGACAGGGATTTAGCAGGGTCAGGTGGGTTGTTTGACTGGGACGGTACACCTGGTAAAGGTAATGTAGGTGTCCTAAGGCGAGCTGAGGGAGGACAGAAACCTCTCCTGTAACAGAAATTGTTAAAGCTCACTGGATCTTGATTTTCAGTAGGAATACAGACCATGAAAGCAGGACCTCTAGATCACTCTGACCTTTTGGGTTTTCAGCAGGAAGTGTTGGAAAAGTTACCACAGGGATAACTGGCTTGTGGTGGCCAAGTGTTCATAGTGATGTCACTTTTTAATCCTTCACTGTCGGGATGATTTGATCTAATCTTCCTTGTAAGATGGGGGTGGAGGGGTGAGGGGCAGGGGTAGAGGAGAGAGGAGGGAGGACAGCAGAGGAAAGAGGAGAGAGGTAGAGATTGGAGCTGCCTCCACACTCCCTGATGTCCCCTAGCCTTGAACCTCAGGCTGCCACCTGCCGGACAAGGTGGGTAGGCCAGCCACTGAGTGGGGACTTACTTATTTTTCTCAACACTACCTAGGTGGTCAACTAGGAGGTCCTATTAGGAAAACGGGTAGGAGATGCTCACATTGTGCACTTGCGTGTCAGCATGCCGGTTGGATCCCTGGCCCGCTGTCAGCGCTCGCCCACCCTGGGGTCCCCAGGCTCTCCCTCCTGTTCTCAAAAACTTAATTAGTTGAGTTGGATTCCATTTTATTTTCATAGATCTTATCATTGTTTCAAAATGTTTCACATACGCAAAAATCTATTTTCAATTTCATTATTTTATTTACATGATTGCGGTGTGTACATACGTGCATGTGTGTGTACCATACTCACGTTTTTGTAGTATCCTTTAGGATAACCAGTAAGGAGGTTGACCAGTAGTTTTGTTCAGGCAAAATGTGTGCTACCTGACAAGTGCATATATAAATATCCTAGTACTGCTTCTGCCCATTTTAGCCCTGCTGGCAGGCTGGCCAGTTCTCTCTGCTCTCTGGAAAACAGCATCACCTCCTCCTCCTCTTGTATTTTAGAAGGGTATAGGTGTGTTTGAAAGATGGTCAGCATCGTAATATGTGAGGGTTAATGGTTTGGGAGTTGGAGATTAGCAGTTAATCATTAGGGATTTAAGTACCAAGTATTTTTGTGTGTTGAAATGTTGCCTACAACATTTTTACATTTACTAGCTATAATATCGATGACATATTTGGCAACTTTTAAAAAATGTAATACATCTTTTTATAGGGGCTCATACAACTCTTATGACAATCCATAAATACATCAGTTGAATAAAGCACCCTTATACATTCGTTGCCCTCATCATTCTCAAAATTCTCCTTCTACTTGGGTTCCTGGAATCAGCTCATTTTCCTTTTTATCCCTCCCCTTCCCAAGGAGGGGCTGTCGGAGCAAGCTCAAGAGTCAAACAGTCCTGAAAGAGGGGGAATGATTATTAGGGTAAAAAGGAGAGACTAAAAGAATTGGGAGGGCAACAGTGAATACTGAAGCCTCAAGTTTATTTACATACTCCTTTGATCCATGCAGAAACAACCCGGGTTTATTATCTCATTGTTAAGCAAGCACATTTGATACACATAGCAATTCTGTCTTCTGCTAAGCCTGACATCCCTGAGAAAATTAACCTATCTTCCCAGACTTTGCATACTTTCTTGTTCTTTTTTTTTGTTCTTGTTCTTAACAGTAAGTTAAAAACGAAAAGTCACAGAAGAAATCAGCAAACACTGACACAGGTCATGAGACTTCTCAGCCATTTCAAAGCTGAGTCTTAATGGCCTTCAACATCTCCCCCTTTTTATTTACTGAAGACGCCTTTACTCAAAACGTCAGCGGATCACTGTGTCTGTTTGAGGTTGTCAAGTCCTGAAATTGCCCTTACCCGTCATCAGTCACAGTCTGCAGGAGACTATGACCTGTCTTAGGTTGGGAGACTCAGACTTGATCTTACCCGTCTGACTAACCAGGGACTAACCAGCCTCTGCCTTATAGTCCCATTTGGTGAGGGGGTGAAGTACGCAGGTGTACTTCATGTAACTTTGTTCCTAAGGCCAATAATTCAACCATTACCTTGTGCAGTATCATAGGGTGTATGCATAAGATAAACAATATACACAGTCCCGCTGTGACTAGAGAAAAAAGCATTTGAGGTAGGCCTCTGAGATTTCCTAATGAAGGGAAAGAATCTTGAAAATGCTGGAGCCAATCCTCAGCAACCTTGTCGACATCAAAATAAAGAGACTTAGCATCTTTTATGGCTAATATTTCTTGATGGAGTTGTAATAAATCTAAAGACTCCTTAGCATTGTGCCCAGTACCTTGAAGATGATTCTACACTTTAATCCAGCTATACTGACTGTTACTGTACTATTTAGGTGTAACACAGATCCATGTATGTACAGCATGGCACTGTAGACTAGACCTGGCTGCCTTAAGCCCCTGCACCTCGTCTCCTAAATACATGACCATGTCATAAAGAGCATTTACTTTTTGTTCTAACTTCCTGTCTATATCTTCTTGAGTAATTTTTGGATAATTCATTTCCACAGTGGGCAGTTTCTATGATTTGTGAAAGTACAATCGCAGCAGTAGTAGCAGTAGCAACTAAACTTAATATAGCTAAAATACTTGTTGTAGGCGAGCCTACAAAACACTTAAATCTGGTTAATGCTTTTTCAATCTCTTGTAATACCTGTAACCCTCTTTCTGAACACCAAGGCCCAGTAATATTCACTGGCAGCATAGCAAAAGAAGGTTAATACAAAATGGCGATGACAATACCTTCAGGGGACCAGGTAATACAATTAGACAAATTGCAGTTATTACAAGACCTGTTAAACTTAGAATCATCATGATCTATAGTAATATTCCCTGGCAAAAGTACATAAGGCGATGGTACACAGGCAGTAACATTTCCCTGTGGTCTGGAGGAAGGGCCCATAAGTTTCATGTCCCCCTAAGCAGCCCCTATTTCCCACCACTGAGTTTGTGGAAAACCTGAGTCTGACCAACAAAGTCCTGCAGACAGCCCCTTTTCCCATTTGGCAGTATTTTTTGAGTATTTTCCTGGTTGTCAGACCAATCAATGATATATCTCTCTTTTGTGATGTTATACCGATGGGCTTGTCCGTGAGACACAATCTCCACAATACGGTTTTATTATTCTTTTGAATCTCTAGTCTACATGAGGAAAAAGACTGCGGAGTGGGTGAAATAACATTTCCTTCACTTTGTACAGGGAGGGCGTGAGTCATTAACCCACATCTTGATTTCTGGACCTTCCCAGACAGCAGGATGTAAGAGTGGTGGATCAGAAACTTAAGCCTAGTACTTCTCGCTGTGCCATGCCCCTAGAAGCACTCTGAGGCAAATTACCTTCTACATGTTTTGCAAACTGCACCAACCATTCAGGCAGCCCCCATGCTCCATCAGCATCCTGGGTAAAAACCCAAACATGCCCTCCTCCCCATAATAATAGCGGGTTGGGGCCATGCCTTCAGGCAAAACAAGCCAATGATATCTCTTCATAGGCTCTTTGAAGTTGGTGGAAGGGACACTTAAAGGCAAATCTTTTAGAATCATTTGGATCCAAGGGCATGGTATAAAAACAATCTTTTAAATCTAAAGTGATCTTATGTGTATTGGCTGGAATAGCAGAGGGGGAAGGGAGCCCAGCCTGCAGGGCTCCCATAAATTCCATAATATCATTAACCGTCCTTTACTGTTTTTCCTTACAAAGCAGCTGCTATCGCAAGCCCCTGAGTAAAGAAAGGTCCAGTGTCCAAGCATAGTCTGATACAATCGGACAGATTGCCCTTTTTTTCTAAAAGGTCTCAGCGCTCCCTAGCAGGCAGTATTTGCATTTCCAAAAGCCAATTGTTTCCATTATGCAGGGGGAAGTACCGCGATGGAAAGTGTATCTAATAAAGAATGAGTAAAAAGGGCAGGTGGACCATATTGGGCACAAGCAACCTTGAGTTCTTTTAGCTGTTTGAAAGGAATAGGAGTAAGCCCTCTCCAATAGTTTGTGTTGTTTTTCCTCAGTTAACATTATTTAGAGAACTTGAACCCCATTCTCTGGGCAAAGAAGATGGAAGATAAGTCATCCCTTTCCTTGATCCATCTCATTTACCTTTAAACTTCTGCATTCACGTTGGCTCTTGGCATCACCCATGTACCTACAACTAGGCATTCTTTGAGTGTAGCATGCATTCTTTTACAAAGGCTTTATCATTGCCATCATAAACACCAGAGCTGCAGAGAGGAGAAAATAAACATCCCTCTGGGCCTGTTTCTTAGTTAAGGATGTCTCTGCATTGACTAGTTCACCTCTAGGATTTCCTGTTCATGTCCTTCTATTTCTTATTGTCCACTTCAAAAAGAAGTTTCACTGATTAGCATACTCTGCTGTGCATATTACTATGGGCCTATAATGGATTCCCCCAAGTTTAGTAATTTCTCAACACTCAATAAATTATTTTATTCAAGGAGATGTGAGCTCATAAAGTTTGATGAAGAGCTCACATGGGTTGGAGTGAACACATGCAAGAAGGAAACTCACATAATGACATTTGTATTTTAACAGTCATATTAACATACACATGCCTACTATGAACAAATCAGCACATATACTAGAACTAACAAATCTTCATACAGTACCCTCAGGTTAATAAATACACATGCATTTACTGAAGAAAAATAACCCAAAGAGACACTAAAATATACTAGAATTATAATAATAAAATCAATGCACAACAGACTAAAAGTTCTGTCACATAGTATAACATCTTAAGGCAAAGAGTAGTTCATGTGTACTAGCACACACAAAAACACAAAGTGCATACAAGAATATACACACACTGAGCTACAAGAATGTGGAGGTGTGTGGCAGAGACATTTTCTCTGCAGGTAGAGGAAATAGGTACCTAATTTAACTAATCCTTCTTAGGCTCCTCTACATTTCTCCCCTGAGGGTCCCTGTTATCTGTGGGCTTGAGTGACCCCTGAGCCCCGCCCTATCCCTGTATGGGTGTATGTGTCTGGGTTCCCATAGCCTTTCCCCCTGTGTGTGTCTGACTCAGAAATACGTGATTATAACTGCAGCAGTCACAGTACTAATTGACAGAAAATCAGTCCCTGGGCATGGCGCTAGAGAAGGATATTCTGATCACAATAATATGTGGAGGCATAGCCACCCACAGAACTTGAAGGGAACCTGTTGGTGCCCTGTACAGAATAGGACGTGCATAGCCCATGCACAAGGGGATATAGGGCATGAAGCGAGGTGAGGTGTGTGGAGGCATGTTGAGACTAAGCATAAAATGTGTCTTGTCTCCCTTTTCCCAATCTTGTGTCAATATGCACAACTGCTAAATTCAACATCCTTTGGAGAAAAAAAACTGACTCTCAAATTAGTCTGTGGTGGACAAGGACAGACAGGAGCTGTTAATTAATAAAATGAATGAACTCAGAGAAGAAAGTCTGCGATTGGATGAATGGAGAGAGGTGACTTGATGGAGGATTGGGCTACTGGTGATAAGTTCATATAGTATGTTGTCTGGAAATATATATATATATATATATATATATATATATATATATATATATATATATATATATATATATATATATATATATATATACACACACATACACATACAAAGATAATAAAGTGGTATCCTTTGCATAGCAGGGACTGTTGTCCCGAGGAAGGAGGGAATACAGGAGGGGTATTCAAAGCACGGGATAAACTTTTTGATGAAGCCGATGATTTGAACAGAATCATCCTAGATGTAGTAATTACCAATTATATGGGAAATTTGGTGCGATTCAAGGGGAAAACGAAACAGAAGCTAAGTTCAAAATCATCCTATCATCGCAGGGAGATTGGGTGAGTGTTTTAGAAAGACGTGAGGAGATGCACCGATTCCCTGAGGGATACTGAGAAGGAGAAGAATCCCCAGACACAACAGGAAGCCAGTAGTGAAGCTTCATTTGGACCTACACCTGGGTCTGAGTCCTGTGCTCTGCAGATCCTGAGGGGTCCCTGCAGCCTAATCTCTTCCACTAGGGTACATTCTTGTCTGGGTTAACTCTGACTTTCCCTCACTGTGTGTGTGTTGGCCTGGGTAGACTAGAGAAACAAATCCATGGACACATGCATATTGTGTATAAGAGATATTTTTATATAAAGGTCAATTGTACATTAAGAAAGCATCTTACTCCAGTCAGGTCCAAGCCCATAAGTCCAGTATTAGCTCATATGTCCGATACCAATGTATAAAGTCCTCTTCAGACTCTTGTAATACATAAAATGATCCTGAATGCAAGATGATTTCAGGCCAGTGGGCAGAAAGTCTTTGGATCCTTTGGCATTGTAAGCTTTTCAGCGGACACGGGTCTCTACATGGCTTCTCCAGCACCCAGTGCTGCATGGGGTAGGTCCATGTGGCTTCTACTCAGGGATGTCTCACAGGGAGTCTCCCTTGTAAGTAGGGTGTCTCCCAGGGATTAGAGAGAGTGTCTTCCACCTCCAAGATGGAATATGGGATTTCCCAGAATTCTCAGGAGAAGGCCATGCCCACACAGAGGCTTCATTGGCTATGACCCAATTGACAGACCACAACCCTTCCCTGTTTATCCTCTCAAGTCCCAAATTTACACCAGATTATGTAACTACCATACTGTGCATCTTTTGCACAGAAATACAAAGCTGTGTCCTTGAAGTTCTGGTCGATCATTTGAAGTTATAGGATGTCCTTACCATTGTCTTTGGAGATGGTGAATTGGCCCTTCGGAGAGTCCTACCAACACTATTAATGTATGAAACCCACTGCCGCCCCTTCTCTGTGGCTAGGCAGACCCAGTGTATATTATAAAACAGGCAATGAATGCAGAGACTGCAGGACAGAGTCTCAGAGAAGCCTCAGGCTGCCTCAAGTCTCCCTCAGATGCCGTAGCTCCACCTCACACTGGACACCTGCAAACACAGACATCCTGATCATGAAAATCATAACAATTTACTGCCTCTCACTCATGCCCCCTCATACACAATTTCTCTCCATCAAAGCACCTTTTGAAATTCCAAAAAGGAAAATTGAGCTCAATGGAGATTCCATTGTGACTTGATTTGTTCATTCTTGAATGGGGGTACCTTGGAATTCCAGAGGTGGAGCACCTGTCTAAGAGCTTCAGAGTTGGGACTTGGATGGTTTTCCTCAGCAGGGGAGGGGTCTATTTGTATACCTTCTGCCTATATAGTCATAAGTTATGTTGAATGACTTCTGTGTGAGTCACTCCAAGAGTAGATAAGGATGTTCTAGATATCTTGGAAAGCCCTGCGTGTGGGGTTCATTATGCAGTGTGCTGCTAAACACAAGGTCAGTCATTCTAAATCGCCAATGTCTCTGCAGGGGAAAGAATGCTCTCCACACCCATGAAGGTTTACAGACACAGAAGCCTACAAGGGCAGTCCTATTTTATACGGTTGTTATGAGAAAGGATTGACTTAATGGAAATGTCAACCTACAGTTAGAGACACTGCCTTGAAATGTGCACCCCTCCAAATGTGGTGTTTATTATATACTTTTCTTGATGCAGTTAAATATTCCCCGTAGAAATATGTATTTAATGTGAAACAAGCTTCCCTTGTCTAATTCTGTTTTAGATTATCTTTTGGAAAAGGAAATTCACATGCTAAAAGGAAAACCCTCCCAAGTCCCTTCTGGATCTGCCCTTAATTGTCCCCTAGAGCTGGATATGACAGTGGCTCCTGATTCTTGCTCATTCTCTGCATGTTTGTCCTGTCTTGAATCAAACTTGCTGTCTCCTCACAAGGCTTTTGCACACCAAGAATTTTAAGGTACTGAGTTAAACCTAGAAGTTCTGTAGACGCTGAAGGTCTCTACATCTCCCAGAGAAACCAAGGCTGTTTGTGAATTTTGATAACACATCGGGACGTTTCCAGGGCATCTTCCAAAAACTAGAGGAAGTCTCCCATGCTCAGGGAGTTGATTGTGCTCTCCAAATCTAGGTATTACGCTTTATAATACCAATGCTTTCTCTTTTATGGGGGCTCTTATGGCTCTTATCACAATCTATGCATTCATCCATTGTCAAGCATATTTGTACATATGCTGCCATCATCATTTTCAAAGTGTTTGCTTTGTACTTGAGCTCTTGATATCAGCTCCTCATTTTCCCCTCCCTCTCCCATTCTCCCTCTTTCATGAACCTTGATAAATTATAAATGATTATTTTAATATTTTTCATTGTCCGCTGTCTCACTTCACCCACTTTCTGTTTGTCCCACTGGGAGGGAGTTATATGTCAATCCTTGTGATTGATTTCCCCTTTCTACTCCCACTTTCCCATTACCTTCTTGGTATCCCTATTCTCATTATTGGCCCTGAGGGGTCCTGGATTCCCTGTGTTGCGAGATCTTATCTGTAGCAGTGTACATGTTCTGGTCTACTCAGATTAGTATGCTAGAATGGAGGTCATGATAGTGGGGGGAGAAGCATTAAAGAACTAGAGGAAAGGTGTTTGTTTCATCGGTGCTGTAGTGCACCCTGACTGGCTCTTCTCTTTCTTTTGACCTTTCTGTAAGGGGATGTCCAATTGTCTATAGATGGGCTTTGGGTCTCCACTGCACACTCTTCTTCATTCACAAAGATATGATTTTTTTTCTTGTTCTGTGTCTTTGATGCCTGATACATGATGACATGTACACCTCATGATCATACAGGCTGGTCTGCTTCTTCCATGTGGGCTGTTTTGCTTCTCAGCTAGATGTCTGTTTATCTTCAAGCCTTTTAAGACCCCAGACAATATATCTTTTGATAGCCATGCACCATCAGCTTTCTTCACCACATTTGCTTCTACACCGAATTTGTCTCCCACCATCGTGTTGGGAAAGTGAGCATCACAGAATGCTGGGCTTTAGAAAAAAGTATTCTTGCATTTGGGGAGTATTGAGTTGAGGCCCACTTTGCATCTTCAACCTTACTACCTAACATATAAATATAAGTGCACACATCTATTTCCCTACCATTATATATAAATATATTTACATAGGTACATGCCTATATTTAGACCTCTATAAATGCCCTTTGCCTCCTAGTTTGTTTCTCTATTTCTTTTTACTTTCCTCTTGCCCCACTACCATGTTTGGCCTTCATTTGGGTTTCAGTAATTCCTCACTCTTATTTTGCCTTTGATTAATCCCCACTAGGCATCCTATGCCTTTTCTTCATCGATTTTAGTTCATTTGTTCTTAACTTGTCCTTGGGTTGTTTGACCCTCCCTCCCTTCTTTTCTCCCATCTCTCCTTCTCCCATGTCCCCCTCCCCACCCCAGGAACCACTGGTCCTATTTTTTCCTTCTCTTGATTGTTTATCCCGTCTTTTATCTAGATGGATAAGCAGAGACATTAATAAGCACAAAAACAAGGCAAATCCAAAGAAAACAACAAAGGAAGACAAAACCAACCAAACAGCAATAACAACAAAAAGTTAGCCAATGACAAAACAAGAAAAGGCTATGAATCGTTCCAGGTCTATTTTTAGACTTTCAGGAATGTTTTCCAGTCGACTCTGAAGGGGTGGTATGCCACACTCTGTTCCAAAGTCTAATTTTTGTATTCCCCAGGGTTTTTATTGCTTTGCTTCCCTGGCTGTTGCATGCCCTTATTTTTGCCCCAATGTGATGGGGTCAGATCAGACACAAGTCCCACACTGAGTCTCCAGTGTTGTCCCCATAGTGATACGGTTCAGTTAGGGACATCATGTCTTGTGTTGGGACCGGCCCTATGATCCTCTCTGTGCATTGTCTGCTGTGAGCAGCAATATTGTCCTGGGGGATTAGTAGGTCAGAATGTGTTCTTCTCACTCTCCTACCCTCTTTGTTTCTCCTGTGTGCTCTAATCAGACATGCCCCTCTCCCCAAGCTTCATATTCACTGCTGTCCTCTGAAGTGCCTTCTGTGGGTGGGGGTTGGGGGAAGGGAAAGGGGAGAGTCCACATAGTTGGGATTGGGGCCAGCCCCATTATATGATTTGTAATGACTATGAGATACTTTGATGCTTTATTAAGAATCTCAAAATGTCATTTTCTCCATGTTTCAAAAATACAACTGTCAATTATTTCAGAAATGGTAAAATCAGGTTTGGTTTGGTTTTCTCTTCACAGGAGATACTTGGGCTGGGATTCACACACATACAGTTTCAGCCTACAGTAATTTGGAAAAAAGAATTAGGATGGACAGAAACTGATTTTGTTGAGTGAAGCACATGGAGGTCAGAATTTAACGACATAGTGAGACTACCGGTCCTTCTGAGATTGATTTCAACTTGTCACCGGTGTGATTTCTTTCTCCCCTGTCTTCTCAGGAAGAACATGGGCTTTTAATTTTTAGGATCTGCCCTCTAGGAAAATAAGAGGCATGCGACCTAGTTGCTGAAGTGTCTTTAAAGTGGTTCTCTACATGGGTGAATTGGGAAACTCCAAACGCAAGAGCAAACAAACACTTGGCATCCCCTGCACCTGCTCCAGTGGAAAAGACAGTCTCCCATGTACCCTGAGCTCCCTCTGCTGCCCAATTAGTGTTGTGATGCTTGAGATGTTTGACCATTAAGCCTTCATTGTGTCTCCTGGTATGTTTCCTACATTTTACATGTCAGTGTCCTCAGGTTTCATATTGTTAAAACACATGCAGCTGGTTGAGCTATAGTGGTTGCAATGCATCAATATGTGAAAACTTAGTCGTTGCTAAGACTCATCACAAGGCTTCTGTGCCACCTAACACAGGTTGTGTTTCCCAGAGCCTTTTAGATCTAGAAACTTGATATCTTCAGACCTGGAAGCTAGACATAGCACTTTGAGACATAGCACATAGCTTTCCCAACTCATGACTGGTCTGTAGCAGCTCTACCTGCACGATCACACCTAGAAATAAGGGGGGAAATATAACTTAAAACCATTCTAAGATGAAAAGCACTGCTTTTGACATGAAGGTGCTTACAGGGTAGGACATTCATGTCACCAAGAAGAATCCAGAAGGGTGTCACCTCCACAGGCATCTATGATCAATATGGTAAGGATGAAGGCCTAAGAAGCCTGACTTTCATGTGTGACTTGGAGCTCTGTTACCATATTTTACTGTAGGTGATTCACATGTGCTGTGCTTATGGAAGCACAAAGAGGATGGCTCTGAGTAGGAGCAGTAATGGCCTCTAGAGGGGATTTTCCTGACCACTGTTATGCAAGGTCAATCTCTACCCTTCATCATTTGCACTGACTTTGGACAAACAAGTCCTTCCTGAAAACCATGGGTAGATTTGTAGAAATGCAGGCAGTTGGCCTGAGGTGTGAGCCACAATGAAGGGAATTCCTGGGGATACTATTGTCCTAGGAATGTTCCACTTTCTCTCTGGGCAGCCCAGTTCTACCCTTAGGACAGAGCCCATGAGATATGCAGGCTGTTGAGTTAAAGTGGATGGTAAAATGTTGAACATTTTTGAGTGTCCACTTTTCTTAAAAACAAAGCAAAACACTTTATTGGCACTTTTCCACTTATCATATAATTCAATACTTCAACCATATCAAGAAGAGTTGTATAATCTTTACCACAGTCAATATAGAACAATTTCTCCCCCTCCATAATCATTATTCTTGTAATATATTTCACATACTTGCAAAAATGTATACAACAAAACTTTCACCAGTTCAACAACTTCTACATGTGTAATTCAGTGCCATTGAGTATTCTTTTCATGCTTTACAACCATTACTATCCCCCTTCATATTGTTCTACCGTCATTAACGTTAATTCACTGCCCCCTAAGCAAAAACTCTTCCCCTTCACACATGCTAACCATAGATCAAGCTTTGCTCGCTTTCCTTCTTTTCTTTCGTTAGTAATGTTCCTGATATAACATTCATATTTCCATACTTAAAACGCTTCTAAAAAAGAATTGTAAGCCCATCATCAAAATAAGCTTAATGCTCCCTCCTGTCTCACAGATCCACGGATTGCTCCCCAATTCCCCTCCCCCTTCCTTATAAACCATTGCCTCAGTTATTGTCTCTATGTATCCACTTCTTCTTTACTTCCAAACAGGGAGACAGTAACAAAAACAATTAAAAACAAAGATAAAATGAAACATAAAGAAAAATAATAACATAAAGATAAAAATAAGTAAGGTAGGAAACAAATAGAAAAGGTTCCTACTTCTCTTTTCCTGCCTTCCTCTTCATCTGCCTCCATGGTTGTTGTGGTAGTTGCATAATCTGTTGTCAATTTGAGAGTTAATAGTGAAGGGGTGGGGTTTAGTCTGTCAATCCGGGAGCATTTTGATGACATCATTTGGAGGCGCTGAGGAGATAAATAGCTCGCCGGAGGCAGGACACAGGTTCACGCCCTGTGAGACATTCCTGAGAACAAGACACATGGAGCTACACTAGAGCCCTGGAGCTGAAAGAGCCACGTGGAGACCCCTGACAGGGTTGAGATGTTTCCTCCTCCACTGGATCCAAAAGACTTTCCACCCTCTGGTATGTGGTCTTCCTGCAGTTGGCATGATTGCATATGTTGTGTGAGTATGAAGAGAAATTTATAGTCTAGCATCGGATATGTGGGCTAATAACAGACTTAGGGAGTTGAACTGGACTGGGCTGGTATGCTTTCTTAATGCACAATTGCTCTTTGATATAAAGTTCTATCTTATATACATGTATGTCTATGAATTTGTTTTTCTAGTCCTCCCAGACCAATACAGTTGTAGGGTTTCACATGTTCACTTTCCAGGCACTCGGTAGAGGTACCCATGGTTTATGACAAGGTGTAGCTAGATCTATCCTCTAGTTGATCATATTCTGTGTACAGGATCTTTACATGGCTCTGCTCAATACTTACCTTCAGTGGAAAATCAATGAAGATAAGGGTATTACAGCAAAGTGTGGTGAAAAAAGCAGATGGTGCCAGGCTATCAATTATTTGGGGTCTTAAAGAATTGTCTTCAAACAAGCAGCCATCTAAGTGAGGTTTCAAGTAAGTCCAAAATGAAGAAGCACACCAGCATGTGTGATCCAAAAATAGTGACAATTAAATTCAAATATGATGAAGGAAAAAGATTCAGAGCTCAAATTATGAACATCCAATTTGTTGAAGTGTAGGTGAACAGTGAGAACTCAAAAAAATTTAGCAGAATGATATCTAGTCATAGTAAACCTCTGGCAGATCCCCTTGAAAAGCTTTACTATCAGAGATGATTGTTACCTTCATCATGGTGGATTGGACCATGGCATAACATGATAATTGGTCAGTTGACTCACCTCTTGATCCAACCAGAATTTGTCCTAAGGTAAAGTATTTCTCACTTGTTCCATGATGAATTTTTTTTGCTGAACTTTAAAATATTGATGGTAGTCTTTCCTTTCTTTAAAACTCTTTATTTTAATTTTTATCTTAATATTATTATTTTCTTCTTGCTGTTTTATTTATTTATTTGTTGTTGTTGTTTTTGGGTTTCCAAATTTGTAAAGCACAGAAGGTGCAGATCCATAGAGACAATAACGGATACAATGGTCTGTTGGGCCCTTGGGGAGCAGAGGAGTAGGAAGGGTGAGGACATTTTGGGAGCAAACAATGACTGTGGGAGGGGCAGGCAATATAATAATTCATTATGATATATATGCATATATATATTTTAAAACACTTAAAATATTTAGCTATGAGAGTGCATGATATGTGAATATTGTATACATCTATTTTTTAAAAAGAAAGATTAACCAGTAGTTGCCATGGGTGAAGGAGATAGGGTTGTTGCTTAGGGGATGTTCAGTTTATATTAGTGGTGGCGGGATAATTTTGAAAAGGATATCAATAATGGTTGTAAACATGAAGAGTATAATCAAAGACACTCAATTGTACATATAATAGTGGTTGAATTGGAGAATGTTTTGCTGTGTACATTTTGCCAAAATAAAAATGATATGAACAGCAAAGAAGAAAATTTTAATCGATATTGATAATGATTGTATGCCCCCCACTTTTTAAAAAAAGAAACATCTTTATTAATACAGTATTTGATTGTCTTCTCTCTGTCAAAGCATGAGCCAGTTATTTTCCCCAGGCTGCCCGGGGAGGTACAGGGAAAGGAACATATTGGGTAGACAGATGTGGGACAGAGAAATGTGGGGGTTGGTGACAGCTCCTTCACATGTCAAAAGGCACGAGGAAGGGCACCATCAGGCAGAAAAGCCTGAGGGCCTTCGAGAAGGCAAAGCTCAGGACCGCGTAGAAGAGTGGCTGCTTCAGAGAAGGGTTCCTGACATAACCCAGGATGAGGCTCCCAAACCCAGTCCCAATGCCGGCTCCAGAGATACCACTCCAACTGTTCCAGTCCTGGTCCCAATGAGCTTGGCTGCTGTGTCAATGTCCCTTAAGATTGTGCTGGTTGGGAAGCTGTGACTAGGAATCAGTGAGGAGGGAATGTGGGGCTGCCAAGCTGCTGAAGCGCTCCTCTGTTAATGTCTGTGCTGTTTCTGAGCCACAGACAAGGGTCACCTCATCAGCTGGGAGGCGCTCCTGACCAGGGGAGGGGTAGAGAAGAATTTGGCACTGGCAAAAATTTTTAGGGGATGAGGAATAGTGGCAGGCTAGCTGCTCCTACTGCAGAGAAGTCTGATGTGTATGCCTCTTCTTGATACGATTGAATTGTATCATATGTGCTTGAAATTCCAATAAGTGTTTTTAGAAAAGAAACTGACCATCTTCTGTTACATACACAGACCCTCAGTGTAGGGCTTTGGGTAACAGGCTCATGGCCCAGTGCCTGTCTTTGTGAAGAACATTCTATTAGCACACAGCTATGTCCTTCTCTACTGCCTGCTGCTGTTTTCACAATCAGTAAGGTTGAATAATTGTCCCCAAGACTATATGACCAATAGAATCACAAATCATGGTTTTCAGAGGTCTTTTTCAAAAAAATAAATTTGCTGACCCCTGAACTAGGAGAAGAGTCTGGAAGAAAAACAGCAAGGCGTCATGATATACAGTATTCTAAACTATGATGATTGTTCAACAGAATATAACATTTTTTTAAATCACTGATAAATAGGTTAGAACTACCAACCCTAGTAGGACAGTGGTGACTTGCTTAACTGTTAAATGAAAATTCAAACATTCAGACCCACCAACTGCTCTGTGGGAGAAATTGTGGTAGAATAATCTCATAAGGAAATACAGGCTTGGAAATCTTATAGGAGCAGTTCTAGTCTGCCCTCTAGGATTACTATGAGTTGGAACTGATCAATGCCAACAGAATTTTAGATTGGGTGAAAAGCAACTTTTTACACTATATTGTACTTGAATCAATGACACCAAGTTTCAAACCAACAACTTTACAGCCATTAGTTGAGTCCTTAACAGTTAACACTACCCAGGCACTCCACTGAATCTGCCTGAAAGATATCTTGACTGGCAGTTACATGATCTCTTGTCAACTTGCGAGGGGTGGAGTCTAGCCTGTCAATCAGGTCGCACCTTAATGACCTCATTTGGAGGTACAAAGGAGATAAATAGCTCACTTAAGGCTAGATACACTCTCCCTGTGAGGCATTGCTGTTGACAAGCCACATGGAGTTATGCTAATAGCAGCCAGAACCTTGGAGCTGGAGGAGCCACGTGGAGATCCACTCCAGCACTAAGATGCTTCTAATGCCACTGGATCCACAAGACTTTCCACCCACTAGCCTGTGATCTTCTTGCACTCAGCGTTGTATCATGTGTTGCATGAGTCTGAAGAGGAATTTACAGAATGGTATCAGACATATGGGCTAATATTGGACTTACAGGGTTGATCTGGACTGGACTGGTATGTTTCCTCACTGTACCAGTGCTTTTTATGTAAAGCTTTTTCCTATACACGTAGGAGTGTCTATGAATTTGTTTTTCCAGTCCACCAGGACTAACACACTGACCTTCTCAAAATACATGCTGATCACCCCTGGAAAATTTCTACTCCCTATGGAACAAGCTCATTTTTGTTAGCTGTTTTTCTCTCTATCAGAATGTTTTCTTACAATACAACTGTGAATTCACAGATATTAAGTCTAGGCACTGAATCATAAAAAAACCCCATAAATTCCTAGCGGGAAACTGAGATGAAGAACCCCTGATGATTCACAATAGAAACCCTGACTAGAAATTTCCTCTCCAGATGCTCATGAGCCAGAATCTTTCATTCATTTCATGCCCTTACAGAGCCCTGCAACACTGCTCCCTCCCTGCATAGGATGTTTGTACCTGTACTCACTTTGACTTCTCTCCGTGTGTCTTCCCCACCATTATATATGGACGTGTGATTGACTTTTAGACTGTCCTTTCACTGATACACGGTGTGTTCTTGGTAATTTCTCTGGAGATGGTAAACCAGCTTTCATGGAATCTGTATACCATGGGATATCAACTACTAATGAGACCCACTGCAGGCTGGAACATGGCTGATACAGGTAATGGAAGAGCTACTAAAAGTGAATCCAGAGTTTGCACAGTAGAATCTCAAAGATGTCTTATGCTCCCTCAAGTCTCCTTCAGACTGAACCAGTTGCACATAACAGTTGACATTTGCAAACACTGTATATGCCAGGCATGAAAACCATCACACATGTCAAATGCCTGCCACTCATCCCCACTTACACACACTTGCTCTCAATAAAATTACTTATTAAAATAGCTGCCTGAAAAACCCAGCTTAGTACAGACTACAGACTCCATGATGATTCTGTGTTCATACAAATTGCAAAATGGGGGCACTTGGAGATTATAGCACTGAGGATCTTCTCCAAGAACTATATTGTTGGGATTGGGGTGCTTTTTATCAGCAGAAGGAGGGCCTCTATTTGAAAATGCTGCTCCTGGAGACAATGAACCAGGTGCACAGATAAAGTAGTCGCAAAAACCTCACATTTCAATCCCTGAGCGTTTTACCTCTGAGAGTTGCCCCCAAGAAGAGGAAGAAACTGACATATTGGCAGTGAGGCCTATTATCCCAGGTATATTAATCAGAGTGTGTAAGACAAATTTGAATAAATAGATCATGAGACTATATGCAATGGACTATGGGGAGATTTGCATCCAAGTGGTAACTTTGTAATAAAGTTTAAAAGGAGTGAATCTGGGATGAGAACGTTGGCTTGTCCCTCAGAGAACACATTCCCGTCCATGGTTTTTCCATTCTCCAAGACCAAGGTCCTGTTCTTTCAGGACACAGAAAGTAATGAAGAAGATGGTTGAGGAAGTAGACATGAGAAGATTGAGGATGACTTTAAGAATAGAGGCAGTGACCCTCTACTCTCAGGGACTTACATCTTTCTAAGACACTCAGAGCAAAACCAAGAATACTTAAATTGTCAGATACACATTTTCTCTTCTGCAATAGATTACGGAAAATTATTAGATATTTAAAAGTTTGAAGGCCAGGTGATACTAGCAATCTCAGTGAATTCAGCCAAAAGTGGCTCCCATTCAATGTGTGCTGTAAATAGGAATGGATTTTGTGAGTCACTAAGAAGGAAGAGATTTTCTTTTTTTCTTCTTTTTTTAACATTTTATTAGGGACTCATACAACTCTTATCACAATCCATACATATACATCAATTGTATAAAGCACATCTGTACATTCTTTGCCCTAATAATTTTCAAAGCATTTGCTCTCCACTTAAGTCCTTTTCATCAAGTCCTTTTCCCCTCCCTCCCTGGTCCCCTCTCCCTCATGAGCCCTTGATAATTTAAAAATTATTAATTTGTCATATCTTTCCCTATCCGGAGTCTCCCTTCACCCACTTTTCTGTTGTCCACCCCCCAGGAAGGAGGTCACATGTAGATCCTTGTAATTGGTTCCCCCTTTCCAACCCACTCACCTTCTACCCTCCCAGTATCACCCCTCACACCCCTGGCCCTGAAGGTACGATCCACCCTGGATTCCCTATGCCTCAAGCTCCTGTCTGCACCAGTGTACAACCTCTGTTCTATCCAGACTTGCAAGGTAAAATTCGGATCATGGTAGTGGGTGGGGGCAGGGAGAGGAAGCATTTAGGAACTGAAGGAAAGCTGTATTCTTCATCGGTACTACATTGCACCCTGACTGACTGATCTCCTCCTCTAGACCCCTCTGTGAGGGGATCTCCATTGGCCGACAAATGGGCTTTGGGTCTCCACTCTGTACTTCCCCCTTCATTCACTGTGGTGATTTTTTTTTATGATGCCTTATACCTGATCCCTTCGACACCTCGTGATCGCACAGGCTGGTGTGCTTCTTCCATGTGGGCTTTGTTGCTTCTGAGCTAGATGGCCGCTTGTTCATCTTCAAGCCTTTAAGACCGCAGACACTATCTCTTTTGCTAGCCAGGTACCATCAGCTTTCTTCGCCACATTTGCTTATGCGCCTGTTTTTGAAGGAAGATATTTTCATTTACAACTACACTCCTACATCTACTCCAGAGTCATTGTAGTGTGGAACGAGTACTTGCAACACTAAAACAGTTACCTTTGACACAGGAAGACATGTATTATCCAGTCATCATTAATAAAGTTATTCACACCTAACCTTGCATTTTATACAGGATCTTATCCCAAACTATCCGAAATTCCTCACCTAAGGTTGTTTATCAGTGGATACTGGTAATGTCTCTGGGTATTGCTACACTTATAATTGAATTATTAATTTTTATTGTGGTATTGCAGAATTCTCTAGTTCTCTTATTGAATGTTTCGATTCAAAAATTTTTCTTATTCTAAGTAAGACTGGCCATTTATTTTGTCTTCTATTTTGTGTATTTACTCTAATATGTGTTATAATATGTGTATACCCTCAGACTAGGCCCCTAAGTTTGTACCTATTGATGATTTTTATAGCTCTGGATTTATGTTCAGGTTTTTAAAAAATAATTTTACTGGGACTCTTACATCTCTTATAACAATCCATACATAAATTACGTCAAGCATATTTGTACATATGTCTCGATCATCCTTTCAAAACATTTTTCTTTCTATTTGAACTCTTGGTATCAGCTCCTCATTTTATTCCACCCTGCCCCATCCTCCCACTCTCAGAACTCTTGATAAGTGATTGTTATTATTTTCATATCTTACACTATCCACAGCTTTCTTTTTTTTGTTGTTTTAAACGTTTTTTTAGGGGCTCATACAACTCTTATCATAGTCCATACATATACATATATCAATTGTATAAAGCACATCAGTACATTCTTTGCCCTAATCATTTTCTTTTCTTTCTTTTTTTCTTTTCTTTTTTTACATTTTATTAGGGACTCATGCAACTCTTATCACAATCCATACATATACATACATCAATTGTATAAAGCACATCCATACATTCCCCGCCCCAATCATTCTCAAAGCATTTGCTTTCCACTTAAGCCCTTTGCATCAGGTCCTCTTTTTTTTCCCCTCCCTCCCTGCTCCCGCCTCCCTCAGGAGCCCCTGATAATTTATAGATTATTATTTTGTGATGTCTTGCCGTATCTGGCATCTCCCTTCACCTCCTTTTCTGTTGCCCGTCCCCCAGGGAGGAGGTCACATGTAGATCCTTGTAATCGGTCCCCCTTTTCCAACCCACTCACCCTCTACTCTCCCAGTACCACCCCTCACACCCCTGGTCCTTAAGGTATCATGCACCCTGGATTCCCTGTGCCTCCAGCTCCTATATGCACCCGTGTACAACCTCTGCTCTATCCACACTTGCAATGTAGAATTGGGATCATGGTAGTTGGGGGGAGGAAGCATTTAAGAACTGGGGGAAAGCTGTATTCTTCATTCTGTATTCTTCATTGGTGCTACATCGCACCCTGACTGACCCATCTCCCCTAGACCCCTCTGTGAGGGGATCTCCAGTGGCCGACATAAAGGCTTTGGGTCTCCACTCTGCACTTTTCCCTTCATTCACTATGGTAAGATTTTTTCTTTTTATGATGCCTTGTACCTGGTCCCTTTGGCACCTCGTGATCGCACAGGCTGGTATGCTTCTTCCATGTGGGCTTTGTTGCTTCTGAGCTAGATGGCCGCTTGTTCATCTTCAAGCCTTTAAAACCCCAGACACTATCTCTTTTGATAGCCTGGCACCATAAGCTTTCTTCGCCACATTTGCTTATGCACCATTTGTCTTCAGTGATCCTGTCATGGAGGTGTGCAGCAATGAAATGATTTTTTGTTCTTTGATGCCTGAAAACTGATCCCTTTGGAATCACTCGCTCACACAGGCTGGTGTGTTCTTCCACGTGGGCTTTGTTGCTTCTGAGCTAGATGGCCACTTGTTTATCTTCAAGCCTTTAAGACCCCAGTCACTATCTCTTTTGATAGCCGGGCACCATCAGCTTTCTTCACCACATTTACTTGTTCGCCCACTTTGGCTTCAGCAGTTGTGTCAGGAGAGTGAGCATCATAGAGTACCAATTTAATAAACGAAAGTATTCATACATTGAGGGAGTGCTTGAGTAGAGGCCCAAGGTCCTTCTGCCACCTTAATATTAAACCTATAAATGTAGACAATTAGATCTATTTCCCCATCCTCATATATATGTTTGCATGTACATGTCTTTGTCTAGACCTCCATAAATGCCCCTTGACTCCCAGCTCCTTCCTCAATCTCCCTTGACTTTCCTCCTCCCCACCACCATGCTCCGTCCCCACCTGGGCTACAGCTATCCCTCTTCTCTACGCAACCTTACCTTGCTCATTCCCCACCAGGCCTGCCACTCCCCCCTGACTACCATTTTTGGGTATCGTATTGTTCCCTTGTCCCTGTGTTTGTTAACACCACTTCCTTACCCCCCTACGTCCCCCTACCCCAAGTTCCCCCGAAACTGTCAGTCCCATGGTTTTTCCTCCATATAGTTCATCCAGCTGGTCGTATTCAGGCAGACCTGTGGAGGCACGAAAACATGCACGAAACCAAGAGAGGAAAACAAAGCAAAAGTATACAACCAGACAACTAAACAACAAAAACAAACCACTGAGAGAGAACAAAACAAAACACTTCACGAAAGAAAAGCTTGTAGTTAGTTCAAGGATCGTTTGTTGGCCCTTAGGAGTGTTTTTCAGTCTTGTCTGTTGGGGCACCACGCCCTAGCCCCAAATTCCCCTTTCAGGATTCCCTGGGGGCCTTGCCACTCCATTCCCTTGCTGTTCCGCTACACTCCCCCAGTGCTTTGCCTTGGTGTGGTGGGATCAGGTTAGGTGCAATTCTCACACTGTGTCTCCGGTGCTGTCCCCTATATCGCCCTTAGTCACTGATTGGCATCATGTGTCATAGTGGGGCCAGTGCTGTTGTTCTCTCTGTGGACTGGCTGCTCTATTCAGGAACATCATCCTCACGGCCTGGTGGGCCAGGCTGTGTTCCACTCTCTCCTCCTGCCCCTTCATCTGCTCCCATGTGCTCTGATCAGATATGTCCACCTGCCCGAGCTGCAGAATCAATGTCATCCTTTGAAACAAATTCTTTTTCGGGGAGGGGCAGGAATCCACTTAATTTTTGGTGCTGGGGCCAGCCTCCCAGACCTCTCCACTGGTTCCCTACTCCACGCCAGGATATTGCATTCACACCTTGTGGCACTGGGTTGAAGTCTGGTCCCACTTTCCTGTGGAGATACAAACAATACCCTCTCCTTGAGTGGGTTAGTGTCCCATGCCCCCGCTCCCCTTTTCTTACTTATATCCATCCTTTTACTTTCCTTTCTCCTCCTCCTCCCCCATTGTCTACCATGCGCATCCCTGGTTTTGATCTGGTCTCTGCCATAGTACACAGTCTTCACCCCAAGAATGTTTGTATACAGTAGCTTTTTCCCCTATGCCACTTTTGCATTTTTTTTAATACTTACCTCAGCGGGCTCATGTTGTACTTGTCCTTTTGTGTCTGACTTATTTCGCTTAGCATGATTTCCTCCAGTTCTTCACATGCCGGTATGTGCCTCATACATTCCTCACTGCTTTTTAGTGATGCGTAGTACTCCATTGTATGTATATACCACAGTTTTTTAATCCAATCGTCAGGTGATGGAAATTTGGGTTGCTTCCAGCTCCTTGCAATTGTGAACTGTGCCTCAATGAACATTGGAGCACAGATGTCTGGCCTTGGTTTGTTTCTTGCCTCTACTGGGTATAAGCCCAGTAGGGGGATTGCTGGGTCATATGGTAATTCTATTTCCATCTGCTTTAAGTACCACCAGATTGATTTCCATAGTGGCTGTACATACTTACAGGCCCACCAGCAGTGGATGAGAGTTCCTGTCTCTCCACAGCCCCTCCAACACTTGTTGCTTTCTGATTTTTTTTTAAGTTGGGCTACTTTGAGGGTGTCAGGTGGTACCTCATTGTTGTTTTAATTTGCATTTCTCTTATGGCTAAAGATCGGGAACATTTTCTCATATGTTTGTTGGTCATTCAGATTTCTGCCCCTGTGAAATTTCTGTTCAATCCTTTGCCCACCTTTCAGGTGGGCTATTGGTTTTTTTCTTTTTTGGAAGCTAGCAGAATATGGTAGAATTTAGTAATAAGGCCTTTGTCTGATGTGTCATTGCTAAAGATGTTTTCCCAGTCTGTGGACTCTCTTATTTCTCTCTTGGTGAATTCTTTGGATGTACACAAGTGTTTTATCTTCAGTATATCCTATTTGTCAATTTGTGACTCCTCTGTGTTTTTGTCCTTCCCTATTTCTGATAGCCTGTGTGTTCCCTGTGCCAATGTTCTCAAGTTGGTCCCAATTCCCTCATTGATGGCCCTAATTGTTTGGGGTTTAACTTCAAGGTCTGTGATCCACCTTGAGTTTATTCTTGTGCATGAGTGAGATAAGGGTCTTGATTCATTTTTCTGCATGTTGATACCCATTTTTTCCAGCACCACTTGTTAGAGAGGGCATCTGTTTTCCCATTTGATATTTTTTGGGCCCTTATCAAAGATCAGTTGTCTGTATGCTGATGCTTTTATTTCTGGGTTTTCAGTTCTTTTCCATTGGTCTGAGTATCTGTCATTGTACCAATACCATGCAGTTTTGAGAACTGTGGCTGCACAGGAGAACATATCCAATTTTCATTCACATTTCTTCTTTCATTGTGAGATCTGAGAGCTATTCACACACCAGGAATCCTCTCCACTGAGGACAAATCATTGAATCAAGCAAGCAAATCAACAAGCAAGCAAATAATATTTGCTCCCAAACCAAACTCACTGTCATCGAGTCTTTTCTGATTCTCAGAGACCCTGTATGGTTAATAGAACTGTTCTGTAGGATTTTTGGTAGAGTGTCACATTTTATAAATAGTCTCTGGGTCAGATAACCTCCTTTTCCTGACAAGGACTAACTAGTTATTTTAAATCCATGAACTTTCATTCAATAACCAGACACTTAACTCAAAGTGTCACTCAGGTATGCATACCTTTTTCCTAGGGGTCTATATTACATGGGACTGTGCTGTCATGTTGAGGATTAAGAAGGCCATGAATTTAACCATTGGTTAGGACTTTCAATCACATTATATGCATGTGAATGCTAGACTGTGTTGAAGGAGGACTTGAGTAGTGCTTCATGGACCTTGATGATAGTGTGGGTGAAGAATATTGAAGATACCATGGAGTGTCATAAAAATAAACTGATCTGTCTTAAATGGAAGCACAGCCAGAGAATTTCTTAGGAGTAAGAGTGGTGGTACTTTCACCTCACACACTGTGGTCATGCTATGAGGAGAGAGCAGTACCTGGAAAAAGACTCCATGCTCAGTAAAGTTGATGGTCAGTGAAAAAGAGGAAGCTCCTCGGTGGCATGGATTGATACAACAGGGGTAGCCATGAGATCAAGCATAACCAGGGTGATGATGGTGCAACATCAGCCCATGCTCTGTTCTGTTGGACACAGGGTTGGTATAAATTGTAACAAACCCAAAGGTAACTCAATAAACAAAAATATGTCAAATCACACAACGAAACTCCTCACAGGCTCTTGTAGAATAACAGTTCTCAGAGTCTGAGAGGCAGGGGCAGATAAATATGTAATGTCACGTTGAATAAATACACAGCAAGAGGAAGTGGGTCCCAAGTTACCAATCCAGGTAAGCCAGGGGGCTGTACAAAAATGAAATGGGGCCCTAATAAAATGTAAAAAAAATAAAAGAGGAGAAAAAAAATGATTAGGGCAAAGAATGTACAGATGTGCTTTATACAATTGATGTATGTATGTGTATGGACTGTGATAAGAGTTTTATGAGCCCCTAATAAATTGTTAAAAAATGAAATGGGGAAGCTTTACTTGGAATAAGCAAGGAGTGAGCCAGAAGAATCCCAAAGGCAAGCTGCTTAAGGGAAAAACAGTGAGGAGGGTGGTTTATAGTTGTAGGTATGTACACAACGAAGGAAATGTAGGGGATAGTGGGTATATTACCAATTTCACAGCAACATTCCTGAGTATGCATCAGGGTGGGGTTGTGACTTTTAAAAAGAGATGGATTTTTCATAATTTCTCCTTCTAAGTGTCTTCTGATTTGATGTGGAGATGTCTTTCTGTTCCATGTTGACCTGAACTTGGGACTCTCTTTTCTCTGCATGTTTGCCAAGTATATTTAGATATAACTGATATTAGGTTGGTGGAATGGTATACTTTTCCAGAAATAAATGTGTCAACAGAGTATCAGGAAGGAAAATACAGAATAATTATCGGCACTATATGACATATATATATATATATATATATATATATATATATATATATATATATACATTTCATCATCGTGTGTCAATATGCCATATCCCAGGGGAGGTCCCATGGGCAAGTGTGAAATTTAGAGTGTTACACAAGGTTAAGCAGGTTGGGCAGTGGTTTCACACAGAATGTCCAATGACTTCATTGTTCTTAATTTGGAATCTGATTCTTCCTGACTAATTTATTGGTAGTAAATAAATACTTGTCAACAAAGATTAGCTACTAGATTAATAAAAATAAAATTTCCTTAAGATGGCCACTCTATTTCCATGTATTGTTGCTTTTATATTCCTCTTGCTCTGTCCCTTCCTCCATCCTTCCCTCACGCCCTTGTTTCTTTCCTTCCTTTCTGGATGTAGCAGTAATTGATAAACAGCCTTGAGAAAAATGTGCGTACTATCTCATCTTCCCTCATTCCTGTCAAATAGCAAAAGGGTTTCTGTTAAAAATGAAAGAGTTTATTTTGGTAACCAAACAATCCAAGGATTGGCAGTAGTACCTCTGAGGATTCACAATGAAGAGCAGAGAGATAAATGGCTCCATGAGCCTCGCCTTTCGAGTTCTTGGGTATCTTGCTCTCTGATGGTTGGACCAAGGTGCAGCTGCCTTACCAGTTCCCTGCTTCAGCTGTCAAGGTTCACTGCTTGAAAGACATCGCTGAGGAGAAGCCCCATGTACTTACCCTGATGCACCCCTGGGTGCTGAAGCAGCTATGTGGAGACCCCTGCCAGCACTGTGATGCTTACACTCTTCTCTGATTCGGATTTCCTCCTGCAGTCAGCGTCATTGCGTGTGTTTTGTGAGATGGAGGAGGACTTTGTAGGTAGGTGTTCGACATATGGGCTAATGTTGAACTTGTGGGCTTGGACAGCACTGGGTTGGGAAGCTTTCTTAATGTACACTTACTTGCCTTTTATATAAAACTCTCTTATACGTATGGATTTCTGTGAATTTGTTTCTCTAATTTACCCAGACTTACACAGTATGTTTCCTATATGTCTATGAGGTCAGTAAATTGTGTTATCAAGATTTATTATCCAATTGATCTTTTGAGTTGTTGTGTAAAACTCAGAGGGGCATATTTAGCTCTAATACTGTAAAATTATGTATTTCTCTCTTCAAGTCTATAAGAGTTTGATTAATATATTTTGAGGGTCTGCCACTGAGTGCATATATATATATATTTTTTTTCATCTTGCTCTTTTGTTCCTTTTGTCATATAATGCCCTCATTTGTTTTCCGTGAAGGATTCGGCCTTGAAGTCTATTTTATTATTAGTTTTTAATTGCTAGTACTCCTTTTTAAAATTGTTACTTGTTAATATTGCTTTTTTATTGCCATTTTCTTGATATATTTTCTTCTATCTTTCATTTTTAGATTATATTTGTCTTTATGTCTCAAATGTGTTTCTTGTAAGCATAGAATTATGGGTCAAGTTTCCTTATCCATTGTGCTTGTCTCTGCCACTTTAGAGGTGCATTGAATCCATTTACCTTCCATGTCATTATTGATGTGTCTGCATTTATTGCTGTCATTATGCTTTGCGTTATCTTTCTTGTTTTATCCGCCATTTGTGGAATTATTGATATTTTCCCTGAATTTTTCTGCTCTCAGTTCATTTTACATGTTTTCTCTTAATTTTTGTTTTTGTTATTATTTGTAAGTCTTTATACTCTGCACTTGTTGTTCTTTTGGATTAGCTTTTTTCATTCTTTCCATTGTCCTTGAAAATCTTAATAATTATTTGCTTCCAAACAATAATATTGGCATAGAAAACGTTTTTGAGGTCATTCTAAGGGATGTTTATTGAATAAATACACATTTGTGAGTATTCGTTAGAATGAAAAGCTTCAAGATACATTAGAGTGTGTGGAGAAAATTTCCAGTCAACATGAGAATACATTTTTGCATTAACTATTTATAATTTTGACTACAGATGCCACTAGTTAGTATCCTGGAGTGTAAACTGAGATCTCATTAATACTTACTACTCTGAAGTCTGCCTTTGGATAGATGTTGAAAGACAGACAAAGCCCCTTCCAATGAAGAGAAGGCAGGTTCCAATGCAGGAAGTTTCTCAAGAGTCACTGTGCACGGTGTCCCTAGAGAGATGCTGACAAGGTGGGGAAACCACAGCTTCTGACCACAGCTGCTTAGAGGAAAGCATCACTGACTTCATTCCCTGGCATCTGCTGAAAACAGGGCCTAAAGAACATTCTGAGAAAGTAGTTTTCAATTTCCTCCTCTTGTGACACATTTACTATCTTTTGGGATCAAACTTGTCCATCCAATGAGTTCTCCCTTCATTTTTACTCCAATGAATGATCTTACTAATTACTCTGCCCACCAGACAAGTCATTCCAGTTCACCTGTTCCTGGTGTCAGGGGTCTCTCTATGCCTGGAACACTGTTTCTGCATCCAGGGAGACAATGTGTAGCAAGCATCACTAAGGACATGTCACAAAGTTATCCCCAGAAATCACCACAACTATTTTCTGAGACATAGAAATCATTAGTCATTCACTGCCAAGAGTGCTCAGAGAGCAATTCAGAAAGAATCGCTGAACCTGGGCAGTAGGAGGTCACTGAGCTCAGTACATTTAAATCATGCATTGAATGCGTGAATCCAGATTCATGCTGCATTTCATTGTCAACAGGTTTAGATTAGTGCATAGGGTGAGAATTGCCATGATAACCTGTTTTCAAGAAGGAAAATGGGTTCAACAGGATGACAATGAACTATTATAGTCACTTTACTATTTTTACTACAACCAGAGAATACTAGTTCCTCCTTTCAAGCTGGCAGTGAGGAGAAAATTTAGAGTAAGACAAAGAAAAACTGTCCGTGGAGATGCTGACAGCTGAGAGAGGAGCCCCTCATTCCAACAGGAATTCCTCCCTGTCATTCATTTATGCCTGCCTAGGGCTGAGCGCCTGTGCTCAGCGGGTCCTGCTGCCCAGTGTCTTCCCTGCAGGGGAGGTTTGTGTCTGGGCTCACACTGACTTCCCCTCGCTGTGACTCTTGCACAGTAATACATGCTTGTGTCTTCAGCAGTCACGGAGCTCAGCTGCAGGTAGAACGGATTCTTCGATGTGTCTCTGGTGATGGAGAGTCAGCTTTGGTATGACGGGTTAAAATATGCATTACCATTAAAGCATATGTGTCCCAACCACTGCAGCCCCTTCCATGAGGTCTGGCGGATCCAGCTCCAGCAGTAACCACTACTTGTGATGGAGAAACCAGAGACAGAGCAGGTGAGGGACAGTTTCTGGGAGGGCTTCACCAGTTCTCGACCAGGCTCCTGAAGTTGCACCCGGGACAGGACACCTGCAAACAAAAAAGGATGGTTTTTGTCATTCACTTCAAGTCACAGCCATCCCTTTAGATACAAGTCAGATATCTGAAGCTCCCACCTTGGGGAACTGTCACCAGGCACAGGAGAACACATATCAATAGCATCTTTAGACCACAGCTCTACTTTTCCAAAAGACCTACTGCCCTGTCTAAAGACAACTGATAGTTTTCCCAGCCCAAGGGTGAAATTTACCGTAGTGCCTGAAGAATGATTTGCATGTGACGGAGTCTAGTCCTTATAATCAGAAAGTGATAGAGAACAAACAACCCTCTACCTTCTGAGCCCATTCTAGGGGAACTCTTTGTTCAAACTCATATGCCTGTTAGTCTGTAATGAGAGAGCACTTGACCTAAGTGGTGTGTATTAAAGATCAAAGGAAAACCAATTATTTATGAGCTCCATGTTCCCTCCCTCCAGCCCCTCAACATCTCTGCCCTGCCTTGGCCTCCTGTATGTCCTGTGCCCCAGAGAGTGGACAGAATATCATTTGTTGAAAGCATCAGATGGACACCAGGGTATTGTCATCACACACAGTCTCCATACATCTTTTCTTTCCACTCCAACACTTCCTTATCAATCTCCTCAGTCTTCAAGGGTTTTCTTTGGGCCCCTGCCATTGCCAACTCCAGCACTCCTACAAACAACGCGTCTCAGGTTTTGATAACTAAGGCCAATCCTAATGTAAGTAAAGAGATTCAAGTGTCAGAAGGTCACAGCGAGGAGGTTTCCAACTGGAGAATGTTGGCCCCAGAATAGAATAGAATAGTTTCAACTCTATAACTTCTAATTGATGCAAGACTGTGAGATGAGAGTCCCTTGGTTTGCCAGAGGAGATGCAAAATTCGGGCAAAACCAGTCAGGAGATCAAGTAGAAAGATACAGCAGAGCAGTGAGTGCAAAAACAAAGCTAACGGGGGCAGAATAAAAATGACAATGTTGCAGGTTTGGAACAAAAAGACATCTGCTTGTGACCCAGCAGGCACCCTGAATAAAATACTTTCTATCCAGGCAACTAATCCTCAAAATTTAGGGGATGACCATAGACACTATTTAAAATGTCCCTTTCCCAAAATGTGAGCATTTCCAACCAAAGTCAACCTCTACATTTGTTCCCTGGACACAGCCCCCTGATAACTGTTCGGGTATGTGATCTTTGAGGTTATTCCCTAGACTCAGGAAAATAGCTCATCTTACTGACTATGGAATCAGTGGGACTGTCTCTAAACATGCAGTTTACCAAGCCATTCCCCATTCAGATTCCTTCCTCATTCCTCTCCATCATAACAAATATTATTTTCCACAGATTAGGATTGGCCACACTCATTTTTCTGGCCATTTATAATATTTTTAGATATCTGTATAAATATATATATCAATGGTGTGACGATCTGAGTCCAAGCTTGTGGTCACCTGGAACTCTCTGGCCCAGAATTTGCAGATGGGAATCAGCCATTGCTTTGCAAAAATGAATCATAAATTTCACCAAAATCCAGGAATTCAAGCACGGGAAATTATCATTGATCATTTGGAGATCATTGAGTTAGTTTACTTTTCAAATGCAGACTGATATGGCATCACTTTGTCATCATTTCAGCAAACTCCCATCTCACAGCATCTGTACTTCTTCTTGGCTCACCAGTTTTAAGTTCCATCCTGTGATGTAGCTGCACATTAGTCCAAGTCACCTTCCTGTCTGACTGTGACTGCCATGGTCATCTCAGTTCATTTCATGACAGTGGTTAGTATGGGAGTGCTTCAGTGTCACCTGATGACTGTCTGCACATAACTGTATATATCTGTCTGCACATAACTTTCCTGTCGGCTCTACTAGACATATCCCGAATGAGCTCATGAGTACTCCCTGAACTATCCAGGAATATTTTGGACTCTGAACTCAGATGTACTGGGCTTGTTTTCCAACCAAACATGGGGTTGGATTTGGTCAGTCATTTACTCAGATGCACTAAGTACCTCAATATTCTGGAATGTCAAAATGATCTAAAATATGATCAAAGGAATATACAATCAAATTTAAACTGGCTGTGTTCAGTTAATTGGTAAATAATAAAGCTTTGAAGCTAAAAATTCTAATTTTGTTTCTGTTTTTCTGACTGTGTCTAAGAGATGGCATGGAGGAGAAGATCCCATTCCAGATCTTATCTAGTGCCCAATTGAAAAGCTCAACAGATGAATGGAGCCTTTTCTTCCAAGATGACTTTGTCTTAAGTCTGGCCAGCTGGCCTGGTTGTAAGCTAGGAATGCATACAGGGCTGAGGACCAGGACCTTGTTCTAGCACCTGGATCTCTCCTTTGGCCTAAGCTTCCTCCCAACATGGTGCTTGCGTGTCTCCTGAAAGTCATGAGTTAAATAAAATGAAAGTTACATTAAAATTTATTGATTTTCACTTCTTTTTAAATTAAAGTTATGAAATTATTTAAATTAACATGGTCTCTAAGAGTTGACACATTATAAATACTTTGGGTAATTATATACACTCAGCCCCACAAGGGAAAGTGTTGAGTTTTACTCAGGAATAAGCACCTCTCCTTGCTTCAAGCACAGGAGCACACTATTCCAAGGGCCCCAAATGTGTCCTCTGAAACCAATCACTTCTTCTGCCCTCATTCCCAGTCAGTGGCTTAGGATGGTAGCAGGATTTAGGCCACCAGTTTTTTAGACCCACCTGCCAGCTCTGATGAGCAATTATGGCTTGAGGATACGATTATGCTCTTGCTGGTCTACCCTGGACTGAGCAAAATTTAGGGAACTCTTAACCATCCTATATCCTCTCCTCCTAATATCAGTTACTGGGGACAGGGTTGCATCAGAGCTGACAGGTCCTTCAGCTTTGCCTCGTTCCCTCTGCATGATGTGCCTCCATGTGTGGCTTTTAGTGTTTGATACAAACCCACACATTTAGAGAGATCCTCAAGGGAAATGGTGAGCTAGAGAGGAAGCCCCGCACACAGACAGGAAGCCAGCTTTTAATTCCTCTCTGGTCTGCTGAACTGAGCCCTGGGCCTGAGGGTTCTCAGCAATCATTGTAGTCCAGTATCCCACTGTAGGGAGATTTATGTATAAATGTTTAATGATTCCCTTTACTGTGTCTCTGTTTTGGTGATACAGGTTATGTCCTTACCTTTGAGCCTGACTATTTGAATATGGAGAATGTTCTTGTTCTCTCTGGGTACTGCCAGTCAGCCACCCACTGAGCTTATGTAGGATGTAGTACCAACATTAGTACTAGTAATTGAGACCCACTGCAGGCCCTTCCCTGGAGCTGGCTGATGCAATCCATGTCATAACTGCTGCTGGTAAATGCAGAGACAGGACAAGAGAGACAGGAGAGTCTCAGACATTGTTTAGTCGGCCTTGGGTCTCCCCCAGACTCTACCAGCTGCCCTTTACCCTGGACATCTGGAAACACAAAGACATCCTATTTCTAGGAAACTATCACACATATCCACTCTTTGTCTAGTTCATCATCTTTTCTTCCTTTTTTATAATTGCCACCAGGTAACCTTAGGTCAGCAAACTCCACCGGGACTTGTGCACAATCATACCTGCTCAGTGAATGGGGAGACCTGGGCAGCCCATGGCTGTGCACTCTCATTCCTTGAGTTTAAGGGTTAGGCTAGGCTGCTCTTCATCAGCAGACTAATGCGCTGTTTGGGAGATGCTTTCATTATAAAGATAGCTGAGGGGAAGGTGTGAGTGTCCTGGGGCATATAGCTGCTAATTATAGTGTTTGGAAAAATATGACAGCTGATTGTACGAGTTTACTCCACTGATTAATCCACAACGACACCAAGAGGAACAGAGGGAACAATATTTCCCCCATAACACAGCTCCTGTCATCCATAAGATAATTGCCCAAGTGTATAAGCGATTGACACCAAAACAGGATGTTATGATCACATGTGGAAAAATGCTGTAATTTGGCAGATAAATGTGTGTGTGTGGGGGGGGTGGGGGGTGGACGATGATGAGGGAAAAAAAGAAAAAGAAGTTCTATCCTGGAAAGGGTCAGAAACTTCTCCTGGGCACATAATTCCCCTGAGGGAGAGACATGGATACTTTTAAGGTCCCAACCCAGACTTTGGTTCACGATGCTCCCTTAGAAATGATGCAAACTCAGAAGATTAGATTAATCACCACTCCCTTTAGCAAAGCCCCATCACAAAACTAACAATCATTAAATATAATAACCCTGAATGCACCTGATAGTGCTGGAAAGGCAAGTGGGGTTTGGGGGATTTTTTATTGTTTGTTTCTGGAGAGTGCAAAGCTACGCAAAAGAAGCAACGAAAGAACTTCAACTCTGATACCCACGAATTGAACCTCTAATAACATTCCCTCCTCTGAATTTGGCTTTACCATTTGAAATCCTTGGGTCATACTCTGAAGCCCGAGGCTTTGGGTTAGCAGTCATCTGCACCTCCCATACCAGGATATCCCAGCTTTAAGTCCAATGGAATATTTCCATTCCTTTAATAACAGCAAAGTAAGTTATACTATTAAATTGAGCTGAGCTAACCCTAGACTGCTGCTGCATTGTAAGAGTTATTTGGTCTTTCCCTTTTCCTGCTAAATGCCAAAATTTCCCCATCCAAGGTGGAGCTTCCATTGAAGCACTATATTCATTTTATATTTTTGAGATAGAAATGTCATAGAGTGATAAACATTAGACTCATGTGACAACATTGCCTGGGGCATCATATGAAATGATTACCTAATCTGAGAACAGGTCTCAGACTCTGTTGTTTATGCTGATAGTGGTCTCATGCAATATTTGTCCTTTTGAGATGAACTGCTTTAATTCAGCATAGCGTCTCAGGGGTGTTGTTTATGATGAGTTGGGCTGCTAATTACAAAGTCAGCAGTTTGAACCACCAGTGGTTCATTGGGAAGAAGATGAGGCTTTCCACTTCCACTGAGATTTGCAACCTAACACACCTACAGGGCCAGTGCTACTCTGTCCCCTTGTGTCTTTGAGAGGAAATGACTCAATGGCAGTGATGATTTTTGGATGTGCTTTTGGAAGGACACTGCATTCTGGGTAAAATAAGGCATGTATAATTTTACTATACTAAATGGAGAGAACACATCACTTTATTGCATTTTTTAATAAATAGACAAAATGTTGGTAGAGACACTGTTACCATCTCAACTTTATAGGTGTGAAACTACAAATGAAATTCTTAAAATTTCAGCTGTGTATCCCTCAGAGACTCACCTCATGCTCTTTGTCCATGTTCTTTGAGCTTTTAGGGGAAAAAAACTAAGATTTTGAAGTAAGCTACTTCAGTGCTATAGGGTGAAATTTGTAAGATTTTCATATGAAAATATCAGAGGACAACTCTTCTTACCTAAAAGAATAGGTGAGCACAATGTCCCAATGGGGAATAAATCCTCAATTCTTCTATCCACCCATATTCCCATCATTGCATGTTTCCATTTTCTTAAAAATTCATAATATGTTCCATGTTCTATTTCCTTAGTTTAAAAAAGTCTTTGAAGATTAACGATTTGTAACAAAATTTACTCATCATGAGCTTCTGAGTTAACTTTTATGTCTTTAATTTAACTGACCCAACAGATAGATTATACAGTCCCCGTTAGCCTTAATTATTGGTACTTTTACCCACACTTGTGCCTCTGGTCTTGGGTCACAAGCCAGGTTTGTGATAAGACAGACTTTAAACTACTTTGTCGTTATGCTTCTTGCTTCTGCTGTCATATGTTTATTTCTCATTAAATAAAACTTTTAAATAACAGTCTTATACTTACTTAAAAATGACTTCATTATTCATGCTTAGATCTTTGAATATTTTTAGTTGTATGTCTGTGTGTGGCGGGTAGGGGACATGATCTGATACACGGATTCATTTTTCTTCACGTGGAAATCTAATTCTTTTTATTATTATTAGGGGCTCATACAACTCCCACCGCAATCCATACATATACATACATCAATTGTATAAAGCACATCTGTACATTCATTGCCTTCATCCTTTTCAATGCATTTGCTCTCCACCTAAGCCCCCTGCATCAGGTCCTCGCTTTTCCCCTCCCTCCCCGCTCCCCCCTTCCTCATGAGCCCTTGATAATCTACAAATTATTATTTTGTCATATTCTTGCCCTATCCGGCATCTCCCTTCACCCCCTTTTCTGTTGTCCGTCCCCCAGGGAGGAGGTCACATGTAGATCCTTGTAATCGGTTCCCCCTTTCCAACCCACTCACCCTCTACTCTCCTAGTATCACCCCTCACACCCTTGGTCCTGAAGGTATCATCCACCCTGTAACTCCAGCTCCTATATGCACCAGTGTACAACCTCTGCTCTATCCAGACTTGCAAGGTAGAATTTGGATCATGGTAGTGGGGGGTTGGGGGAAGGAGTAAGCATTTAGGAACTGGAGGAAAGCTGTATTCTTCATCGGTGCTACGTTGCACCCTGACTGACTCATCTTCTCACCTAGACCCCTCTGTGAGGGGTTCTCCAGTGGCTGACAAACGGGCCTTGGATTTCCACTCTGCACCGCCCTCTTCATTCACTATGGTAAGGTTTGTTTTGTTTGTTTTTTATGATACCTTATACCTGATCCCTTTGACATCCCATGGTCGCATAGGCTGGTGTCCTTCTTCCATGTGGGCTTTGTTTCTTCCGATCCAGATTGCACCTGTCCACCCCCAAGCCTCCAAGAGCCCAGACACCATCCCCCCTGATAGCCGGGCACCATCAGCCCTCCTCACCACACCTGCTTATGCACCCATTTGTCCTCGGCGATAGTATCATGGAGGTGTGCAGCCAATGATACAATTTTCTGTTCTGTGATGCCTGATAACTGATCCCTTAGGAACCACGTGATCACACAGGCTGGTGTGTTCTTTCATGTGGGCTCCACTGCCCCCGAACCGGATGGCCGCCTGTCCATCCCCAAGCCTTCAAGACCCCAGACGCCAAACCCCCTCCACAGCCGGGCCCCATCAGCCCTCCTCACCACACCTACTTGTTCATGTGCTTTGGCTTCAGCAGTTGTGTCGGGAGGGCGAGCATCACAGAACGCCAATCCAATAAAAGAAAACATTCATGCATTGAGGGAGTGCTTGAGTAGAGGCTCAAGGTCCCTCCGCCACCCCAATACTAAACCTATAAAAATAGACACATAGATCTATTTCACCATCCTCATATATATATTTGCATATACACATCTTTGTCTAGACCTCTATAAATGCCCTTTGCCTCCCAGCTCCCTTCTCCACCTCCCTTGACTTTCCTCCTGCCACACTACCATGCTCCATCCCCACCAGGGCCACCGCTACACCTCTTCTTCACGTTACCTCACCCTTGATCACTCCCTAACAGGCCTGCCACTCCCCCCTCACCATCAATTTGGATCTCATGTTGTTCCCCCATCCCTGGAGCAGTCAACACCACCTCCCCGCCCCGTACCTTCCCCCAATCCCAAGTCCCTCCAGAAAGGCTGGTTCTGCCGTCCCCCCTCCAGACAGTTCATCCAACCCATCCCATCCAGACAGACTTATCTTTATGATGCACCTCCTGCGATCCTGCAGCGTTGAATTTCCCTCTAAGCAACTCTCCTTGGCTGGATTCTGCGGAGTCCTCCTGGTATGTGTCACTCCGTCGCCATCTTCCCGGAAGTCCCGGAAATCTAATTCTTACAGAATCATTTATTTAATGGTTACTTCACGTAAGAGGATTTAATACTCTTATATTAAATAAGTTTACCTCAGTTGTATAAGCATATAATTTTTACTTTAAAATTTACTCCATTGGTCTATATGGAGTTCCTCTGTGAAGGATTACACTCTATTCTGCTCACCAAATGACAGGTGATTCACACTCACCCAGAGGTGCCTGAGAGTAAAGTCTAGTGAATCACTTCCCAAAGATGCCTGGAAAGTAAGAGAAGGGACTGCATTTGTCTAAATGGTGAGATTCTGTTTTGCAGGAAACTGGAGGACAGTGGAATCCCCAATTATATTCATTGGTATATAGTATTTATTATGTATTTATTGCACATTGTTTTCCTGATTGATAGCCATACAGCTAAACTGAATAAGGAATGGTATATGTATTGAATGTTAAACATTAAATAATTTAACACTTTGTGAATGTAAAAAAACTATATTATTATTTTAGGTAATTACTTGACTAAACAGCATTAATCTAAACTTTCTGCACCTCACTGCATCAGAGATGCTGTTGGGTGCTTTTGTGTCAGCTTTAATCATGATGGTTCTGTGTACATCAGAAAAAATACATACACTGCCACATCTTGGACCGTCCCCACGTGTTCCTAGAGAACAATTTTGTAGCCACTCTCTGTGTATCTAATTAACTATTTTCATCTATTTTGCTGACACTCTGTCAAACAGGATGTCCTTCTCTAGGAACTGGATTCCCTGATCACAGGTTCAAAATATGTGAGAAGTCCCATTATTCTCAATTCTGTACAGCATTCTGAGATATTAGTCTGCAAATTCTCCCTCTTGTGACAAATTTGCTATTTTTTATCAAAGTTTCCTTCCATTGAATGTTTGCTTTTTTATGACTCCAAAGAGTACCTCCAACCACAAAGGTCATTACAGTTCCCCTGTTCCCTATGTTAGAGATCTCTCTCTGCCTGAAACACTTGTGTCTGCATAAACTGAGACCATGAGTAGCAAGCATCACTAATGAGATGTCACAAGTTCAGCCCCTGATGTCACCACATTAATTATCTCAGACATAGAAAATCAATCAGTCACTACTCACATTGCAGAGGGAGCAAAGCAGTCAGACATCTGACCCTTCAACAAGTTCTGATTAACAGATAGAATGATAATAACCATGACAATCTATATGCTAAGAAGGAAAATTGATCATATGGAATGCCAATGAAGGGTCAGGGTCACTTTTAATATTTGGACTGCAAACAGAGAATGCTAGTTTCTCCTATCAAGCTTGCAGTGAGGAGAAATTTAGAGAAAAACTGTCCAGGGGATGCTGAGAGCTAAGAGAGGAAGCCTTAATTCTAAAAGGTAATCCTCCCTGTCATTCATCTGTGCCTGTCTATGGCTTTGTGTCTGTGCTCAGTGGGTCTTGTGCGCCCCCTGCTGCGGGTGTCTCCCCTTCAGTGGAGGTTTGTGTCTGAGCTTACACTGACATCCCCTCACTGTGCTCCTTGCACAGTAATCCATGGCTGTGTCCTGAGTTTTGATGGAATTCAGCTGCAGGAAGAACTGATTCCTAATAGTGTGTCTCTGGTGATGGAGAGTTGGCTTTGGAAGGATGGGTTATAACTTGTACTACCCTCATAGCATATTACTCACATCCGCTGCAGTCCCTTTTCTGAGGTCTGGCAGATCCAGTTCCAGCAGGAAATACTGGTGATGGAGAAAACTGAGACAGTGCAGGTGAGGGACTGCTTTTGGGAGGGCTTCACCAGTCCTGGTCTCCACTGCTGAGGCTGCACTCCTGTAAATAAAGATAATTGGTCTCTGTCAATTACTTGCAGTTACAACCATCCCTATAGACCCAGGTCAGATATCTGAATCTCCCACCTTAGGGAACTGTCACCTGGCACAGGAGAACAGAGCAATATCATCTTTAGACCACAGCTCTGCTTTGCCAAGAGACCTAGAGTTCTGCTGAAGAGAACTGACAACCTTCAGTGCCCAAGAGTGAAATTTTAACCTAGTGCCTGAAGAATGATTTGCATGTGTGAGTTTTAAAAGTTTGGCATTGAATAAGGAAGACCCAAAAAATCTATCCATTTGAATTGTGGTCCTGAAGAGGAAAGTTGAAAGTACTGGGAACTGCTCAAAGGACAAACTGTCTAACTTGGAGTGAAGTGAAGGGGTATGGAAAGAAGAAGGCCCTCAAGGAACTGGACTGACAGTGTCTACAACAATGGGCTGAAGCATGGGGATAATTGTAAAGAAAGCGCAGGAGCGTGCTGTGTTTTGTTCTGTTGTGTACAGTTCGCTATGGGGTTGTAACCAGCTGGATGGCAGGTAACAACAACAAATGGGTGATGGCTGTGGTTGAGTCATTTGAATGACAGAAAGCATGCTGGCTGGGAAGTAGGTTGACCATAATGCAGAGCCGTGTGTAAGCAGAATGGTCACAAATGTGATACCGTGTCTGTAAACATTTGTTTAGGATCTGATCCTGTGATTGCAGAAAGGTAATGAGTCAAGAGGTAGTAAAGTGGAGAGGTCTGACTAGAAGATCTTCCAGGCCAGTTAGTAGCAGAGAATCTGATGGCAGGGATTCTGGCACCTGAGCTACCCAATGTAGATAGCAGGTAAGGGCTGAGAAATCTGCTATCCACTGCCTGTGAGCTAGGTCACATAGCAGTAGAGAGGTTGCTAGTGCAGAGACCGAATGCAGAAATGCTGTACCAACCTGGAGTTAGACCAGTGAGCAGCAGAGAGACCCCACTGGTAGAAAACTGTCCAATGCTCTGATCAAGAATTGTATCAACAGGGAATATTTCTGTTCCAAGGTTTATCTGCTTCGAAAGCTCCCCTGGTTAGCAAACTACATACAATTTGTATCTTGTTACTTTCAAATTATTATTTTTCTTTTAAAAAATATATTTTCTGGGGGCTCTTACATCTCTTATCACAATCCATATGTTCCTCAAATGTGTCAAGCACATTTACACAAATGCTACCATCATCATTTTCAAAGGATTCTCTTACCACTTGAGCCCCTGATTTCAAATTAATTTTCATCCCAATGTATAACCCGTTTCCAGCCTCCAATTAACTACATACCTGTGAGTGTGGTGTGAGTCTGTACAGCTAGTGGATGGAGTTGTCAGACCCAGCTGAGCAGGGAGTGAAGTACAGAGAACTGTTGGGTTTAGAAATAGTAAAGGAGTTGGAGAACAGTAGTGGTATATCTGACCTCCAGCTTATAGTAATCACCTTTATGCTGATTGCAAATCTATTCCATTGTGAATTACTCAAATAATTAAACTACATCATAAATGCATGTGTCCCCACAGGTTATTACAAATTCCTTAAATGTTTTTGAGTTTTTATTCCTAAATAAATTAGCAATAACTTGATGGCACTACTTTGTGACGATTTAAAAATACAAACCTTAAAATTTACAATCCAGTTTTTTATTTATATTGATCCCATTTCATGTGTTAGCTAGACATGTGTTACCACCCTACCAAATTGAACATCAGAGATAATGACCAAGACTTCCTGTTTTATAGCTATGACTATATAATGAGAAATGTAAAGTATAATGAGAATTGTGTATGTGCGTGCATATATATACATATATGTTGAAAAAAAATATATGAAAATCCGTGAAATCAACATTTAAATGATCCCAGATAATAAAATTTCAAAACTAGTTGATATTACACAGCAGAAAGATTGTATATATATTTGAAAGTGAGTGACTAACCTCATGAACCCGTGTGGAGTGATGGATTGCTTTTATATGGCCTTTCTGTCCACTGCTTTGTCTTTCCCAATAAAAGAATGGGTAAGGCTATGCAAATAGGGTGTATGAAATTAGAACAAGTGGGGGGGGACGACACACACACGCACACCCACACACAACCCCCCCCTTTTACTCTTTTACGGAAAGTAACACACATGCTTGCATTTTGTACGGATAGGATCTAAGCATGGCGGCCTTCAGCAAGTCTGTGAAGGGCGGGGCCGGAAGTGATTGTATTTGGGCCTTTTGCGGCCGCCGTAGTCACGCGCTGCGTTCCCGTCGCGCCGCGAGCTGCGGCGGGAGTTTGAGGAGGGTCCTGCGCACCGGCGGGGCGGTGGAGCCTTTGGGAAGTAAGTGTAAGTTGTCGGGACGACGGTGAGAGGAGAACAAGTGCGTTTCTGTCTCTGAAACAGGGCGAGCGACGCGCGGACGTGCGGCGTCAGGACCCGGGCTTCTGAGGGCGAGGCGGAGCAGAGGAGGTCAGTGGGCAGCAGGCGGGAGCTATGTTTTCTGGCGACCGACAGGAAAGCGCCCACGCACAATCGCTAGGCTGTTCTGCCCGTCAGGGCCAGAGGGCTTTGCGCCTCTCCCTGAACGACAGAATTCACTGGGTGGACAACCGTTTATAATTATATTAGAGCTTCTTAAATTCTGAGCGCTCCAATTTGCAAAAAGTGGTGGCCTCCTTGGTTACAGATTAGGCTGCTGACTGCAAGGTCAGCAGTTCAGAAATACAAGCCACTCCTGTACAGAAAAGCTTTCGGGAACCCACCCGGGGCAGGTTCAACTGCTCCTAAAGGGTCGCTATAATCGGAATCCACTCGATGGCAGTCAGTGGGGTTTTAGGTTTGGGTTGCTGGTGACAGTGATAACTCAGTGTCCATTTGCTGCGTCCTCACTTCGATTAAGCCGCCATTAAATTCTCTCTGATCATTAACCAAGGATATAGATCATCTCCCCCTCCGGGAGAATGCATGAGAAAGTACATTGCCTGCACTCCTCTGCAGCCAGCCCTCTCCTAGCGCCTGCCTCGGTGTATGCCTGTTGGAGGTCACATTACTGAGCACAGAACAAGGGACATTGTCGAGTCTTGCCTTGACTGGCTTTGTATAAAGGTCCTGGACCAGTCTTGTAAGTTCTTCTATTGAATAAGGTACATGTCCTAGTCATGGTCCCTTTCCTGCTTCTGAAGTCCCACCGGTACCTGTGATGTATGGATCTGCCACCAGTCATGATCTGTGACATGCCTTTTGTTCTATGCCCTGTTATCCAGGGTCCAGGCTGTGAATCCTCAGGTGTTATTTTGACCTCGTGCTAGTGGTCTCCCTGATCCATCGGTGTGTGTGTGTCTTTTGTTTTCTCTTAAAGTTCAGTAAATGTTCTCCTTAAATTATATTTGACATAGGGGTAACTTTTGTACCCTAACACACAATTTGGATCCTAAATGACTCAAGATACAGTTCAACTTTGGGACAGCATCTTGACAGCCATACCTGCAGCTAAAGTGCGGCCCTGCAGCCCCTTGGCTTCTGTCCTGAATGGGCAAGTGTTACAAAGGTCTTTTAGTTCTGCAGAGAAGTGCCCACTCTGTCCCTTAGCCTCTCAGACCTCTGTGTACGTTGGCAGATCTGGTTCCCCAGATAAATACTCAGATGTATACTACTTCATGTATTAACCTCCTGCCCAGAGGCACTCAGCTCTCTTGTTCCGTGCCTTGGGAATTGCACTGCTCTGTCTCAGTCTCTTGGTTCTGCTGCCAACATGTCTGTGTTGCTGCTTCTCCCCATCACTTCCTCTTTTGTGTCACAGCTCTCTGTCTTCTACATTGAAGAGTTTCAATGCAAGAATCTGAGATCCAAAAGCCCCTACTCCTGGCTCTCTCTCATTTTTTTTTTGATGGTAGTGAGATCCCAATTTCTGTCTGAGAAATGCCTCAGTTAAACCTAACAGACGTCCAATGTGACTCATTTCCAGGTTGGGTTTTCAGGCAGTTTATTTGCATAGCCCCAAGTCTCAAGGGTACCAATCTATTGTTTGGCAATTTTCACAATTCTCTTAAACCAAAAAAACCAAACTCACTGCCATCAAGTTAACAGTGACTCATAGCGAGCCTGTATGACAGGGTACAACTGCCCCATGTGGGTTTCCAAGACTGCACTCTTTAGTGGACTAGAAAGCCATGTCACTCGTGAAAGAAGAAATCCCCAACTTACTTTCCAGGAGAAATTGGTGGTTTCCAATGCTGACCTTGCTGTTAGAAGCCCCACAGTAACCACTATGCCACCAGATCTCCTTTTCCTCATTCACATTGTCAGATGACACACCCACCTAAATATTTGGAAGGAGTTAAGGGGCCATCGCAAGGAAGACGTAGAGGCAACTCATTGCATTGGGTTACTGCAAATAATGCTACAATAAAATGTTACTTGTCTTGGAGTTCAAAAGTGCACTCATTATGGCGGGACGTATACTTCTACATATATATATGCATATATATGAATTTCAAAGTGTAATAGGTGATATATGTGTTTAATATGGAGCCGTGGTTTTTGACAAGTGTTAAGTGTTGGACTGCTAACCCATTAGCTGCCTGTAGTGGCTCTATAGTCTCGGAAACACTATAGAACCGTTCTTCTGTGTCCTATAGTTCCTTATATGTGTAACTCTACTTGATGGTGAGTTTTAAAGTGTTTCTAAAGTGATTGTACAATTTACAGCTCTAGAAAAACAGCATTCAGTTTTAAATAGTTCTTTATATAGCCCATTTCAATCATCATAAAGGTTCATTGATTTGTCATTCTCCTTGAGAGTCACACAGTAAGGAATTGATATTTCATGTGCTTTGAGGTAGCGGTCCAGGTTTATTGTTTCTTATTTTTGACATGTGTATTTGATTACGCAATCTCTTTATTATAAAGTCATCTTTTATACATAGGTCTGAAAATTATGAGTTTTAGCTTTTATTGCTCATGGTATTAAGATGTTTTCTGTCACTCAATTAGGAGACCGTTAACAGTATTGGGGACTGTGTTAAGAAGACGGACAGGAACACTTACAGCATCTGGACCTAAACTACTCACATTGTATCCTCCCATCAGCCTGCAGATTTTCACCAACCAGCAGCTTAGAGGAAGAAGGAAGAAGTGCCTGGTTTGGGTATTATTATTTCTGGGATGTCCTCCTGAGAGGCTGAAATTCGTGAGCATCATTGGAGCTGATACAGATAAGACAAACATAGACCATCCCAGTTGCTGGCAGTGTTATAAGGACCAAAGAAAATGAGCAAGACTCAGGTAATTCTGATGCATTTTTTCCTTTTCGGTATTACCTACTAGAAGTCTAGAAGCCTGTATAGTACTGATTCAGTTCACTGGAAAGTGGAAATTTGAAATAGTAGAAGTTAGAGATGAACTTTGACTCTGACTTCAACATAGGATGGAGAAGATTAGGAATATGTTGATCCCAGGAATAACACTAAACTACTGACATTGAACATAATATATCACTAAGGATTCTTTGGATGATATTAGCTTTCAACTGATATTTCATTATTTTATGGCCAACCCATGAGAATCATTCAAATTTAACACTATGCTAAGTTTTTAAGGAGAAATAAGATCACTTCTTTAGGAGAGTCCATTATTCCATGGGTTTTTTTGTCTGAGTGAGTTTCTGTAATGTTTCTTTCTGAAGGTGGTGTTGAATAATATCCCAAACTGCAGCATTTTCATTAATGCCTCTGAAATGGGCCTTGTAGGAATTCTAATTTTAAAATGGTTGATGGCTTCTCACTTCCTCTAATTAGAGATGTAGGAGAGCGAACCAACCATCAGCATCAGCCCTGATTCATGTGAGGCAGAACTTAAACGTAAATCTTCCCTCCAATGGTTTCCAGTTCTGACAGCAGTTATCTTTACACAGTTCTCTCCTTCGCAGATCATTATTTTTTTGCAGTGGCCACATAGAAATTACAGGCCAGAATCACAGGCACAAGTTTTATTAAGTAGCAAAATGTAACTTGCTAACAGAATCAATAGGATAGACATTCGGATCCATGTTAAGGAAACATGTAGGCAGATTTGCTCTTCTTCAGAGCAGGCCTGTTCTCTGTGTCCCTCTCAGACATTGTGCCTTCTGAATATAGGCTCATTTCTTGGTTCCATCTTTATCAGTTCATCTAGATCAGCTCGTTATTGAGATTGTCCTCTTGATCTTGTCGGCCTGTTCCTCGATCTTGGCTGGAAAGCTCTTTGTGGCTCTGTCACTGTTTCCCATGTGCCCAGGTCATTATCTTCATTGGTATAGATCTTGATCCATGAATATTACAGTTCATTTTGCAGGACCAGCAGTAGACCTTCCCTATGAGGTAGAGCTTCAGGATGCTCCATGATTTGCCCTGCTGTATCTCACAAAACTAAATAGCCATCAAGTAAATAAATCCCTCTTCAATATGTGGAAGCTGGTGAGTCCCAAATCCATAGGTCAGTTATCACTCTGGAGCAGTGGTTCTCAACCTTCCTAATGCCGCAACCTTTTAATACAGTTTCTCACATTGTGACCCCAAATCATAAAATTATTTTTGTTATTACTTCATAAGTATAATTTTGCTACAGTTATGAATCATAATGTAAGCAGGATGTGTTTTCATTGTTACAAATTGACCATAATTAAAGCATAGTGATTAATCACAAAACAATATGTAATTATATGTTGTGAAATATTTCTTTCTAATGACAAAAAATGAAATTTTGTTTTGAAGCATGTGTAGCATGGGTAATAGTCTTCACACCCGGTACTCATATGTGGGCGTATCTGCATGTGAGTGGACTTGCCTGAATAACGATAGAGGAGTGGTATCTTGGTTCCTAAGACCATTGGAAATATGTGTGTTCCAATGGTCTTTGGCGACCCCTGTGAAAGTGTCATTCGACTCCCAAAGGGGTTGAGAGCCATAGATTGAGAACTGCTGTTCTGGAAACTTCTCCTCATTGATGTGTTTGCGAAGGCTGATGAACCAGATCATCAGGTCAGACAACAGTCCACTGCCTCACAAGGTGAAGTTGTTGAATCTGGTCCGATAATAGGTTGCAGGGGCTGAGGAACCCAAATGGGAAGGTCACACAGCAAGCTGTTGACTCATGGAGTGGAGGAAGCTCTCAAGTAAGTTCACACAGGCGGCTCGCAGTTGTCATTCAAAGAAATGGCTCATGAATTTCTGGAAGCTGCAAATCCCTAATCCATGGGTTCCTTCTGAACTGTGTGACTGCAGGGGCTAACAAACCCAAATCAACAGCTCAGATGACAGGCTGATGCCTCACTGTCTCCTCTCAAACCCTGCCTGCAGGCAGTTCTCTCTCTCCCTCTTAATAAGATGGCTTCTTGGGCCAACCTAGCACCTTCCCTGCCTAGGCAAGATTAGGAAGGCTCCAGAGATCCACCCAACAGAACTAGGAGGGGCCCCTTGGGGAGCATGTGGTGAAAGATGGCAAGTTCAAGAGGACCTTGTAATTAAAGTTAAGGTAATTCGGTCCAAAGGTGGCTGAGGAGAATTTGTCCTAAGGTTGTCAAGAGGAGCTTGTCCTAAGATGGCCTTTAAGAGCTTAGAAAGTTGTTCTGCACTCAGGAAGGGAGATTATGTCTATGAACATTCTGATCTTGGTTCTGAGTTATGGCTTCTTGTTCCTGATCCCGAGTTGTACCTTGTTCATTAATAGACCACTTTGGTCTATTGAGAGTTGTGTGACCACAGCAACAGATTATCAAACCCGTAAGTGAGACAGAGTGGTGTGGAAGGACTGACTTTTTTTAGTGTTGACAAAAAATGTTGGAGAGGTGAGGTATGTTTGACCTCCGCCATCTGCCCTGTTCGTGATACTTATTGCCACCGAAGGGACCGAGCCTCTTATAATGGTGATGCCTGTAGAAACCCTAATTCCATTTAATAACAAGCAGGTGTTTATCTACTTTGTGTGATTATAAAGCTGAGCTATTGCTAGAACATTCAGATAATGTCACTGGAGCTCAAAATTCTAATTTTATGAGTGGGTGCATTATTTTCGGACACTGGGGTCCCCAACACTCCAAAAGTGATCCTCAGGAGTGACATTGCAATTGTGGGAAATATTAAAAGACAGAGAGCAGACAGCCGGACACAGGGGCTCTCTTCCCATGTCAGGCCTGAGAGAGTGAATATATTTTCCAATGGGTATATATAATGGAGCTTACAGACCTTTCCATAAGGTGTTCATGTCATGCAGTTCGCATGTACATAGTTAATGGGTCATATCTTAAGCGGGTAAGATTGTAAACAAGCAAGATGCTGAGTTACCATCTTGACCTAGTGTTAGTTGACTTCAAACCGGCCCTGTGCCCTCTCCAGGGATTTCCTGCATTTATGTTGGGCTGGCTCTAGAGCCTGATTGTTCAGACCTACAGATAACTTTCAGGCATAATTAAATAGCCAGGCACAGAAATGATTCATCTACTATGGGAGCTTCTTTAAATCTGCTCCTTAATGTAGAGCTAGCTATTGTTGGGGGTACATTATTTGACCTGGAGAATGTATATTTGAAAACACTTATTTCTCAGAACACTGGAGATCTTTCTAAAAATAGGCCTAGTTTTCTGGGCCGATGGTCGTGAATGTAGAAATAAGGTAAGTATATTGTCTACCATGTCCTCAGTTAATGACACATTATGGAATGAGCTACCACAATAGTTTTTATTACTGTTTTGCTTTCTTTACTGTAAGATATATTTTTAAAATCTTCAAGTGTAAAATACTCCATTAAATAAACTCCCCTTACTACAGGAACCACTGACATTCAACGATGTGGCTGTGAAGTTCACCCGGGAGGAATGGCAGCTCCTGAACCCTGCTCAGAAAACCCTATATCAGGATGTGATGTTGGAGAACTATCACAACCTGGTTTCCATTGGTGAGGAGAACTCTCAAGTCATTGACCTCGTCACTGGCTTTTCCTGTCTTATGTGTTAAAAACTTTGCGGTGTTTGTGGTATTCTCAAAGAGGTAGATTCTCATTGCATTGTCTCATCCTAGGTTAGTGGGTTAGGTCTTCTACCCTTGAGAGAACACTATTTACTTTGTTCCTTTGAACGTTATTTTCCTAGAAATACAAAAGTGCATGCTTTGCAAACTTTACGTTAATGTTGGTGTGTAAGATTCTGTAATTTCTCATAACAGGTTATCTACTTGTCACCCCAGAAGCTTTCTCTCAATTGGGACAAGAGAACTGTGTTTGGTATTAGAAGCAAACTATAGTGGAATTTTCTCAGATGCGT